>NC_085138.1:259930677-261230677 GCF_035046485.1 Aedes albopictus
AAATATAGTCGATTCTGTGTCAAATTGTTTTCTTGATTTCTACTTCTCTGTGTTCATCTCTTGTGTCCTTAAATTGTCATCGGTGAAAAACCCACAGAAACATGTAACTGAACTCCTGATATTTTTCTGTTGGTGTCATAACACCATCTAAGAGATAAACAAAAATACGCCAAGTTGGTCAGTTGATTGTAATAAAACAAAAATTGCTTGTCAACTATTATGTATTCATCCCCCTACAAATACTATGAAAAATATTCAAATTCGTTCTGTCCTATCGGTCCTACCTCGATAAACCATGTCATTTTCTCATGCGTGGCCTAGAGATGTCAACCTAGTCATACAAAAGTAACGTTGTTCAGTTAATTAGAAGCAGTCAGCTTTTGTCCAAAATGTCACGTCGAACGCATTGATGTCAACAATGCGTTTAAATGTTCGCACGTTAGCTTCGAATCTATTAGCACAATTAAGTGCTGCAAATCTCCTTCCCACTATTAATTCGTCGGTTGATTTTAATTGCATTATTTAAAGAAAATATGACCAACTAACATGGAAAAAAATCGAAAAAGCGACTATGACATTAATAAATTACTAATCAAAATCAACCGAGAAACGTGAGAAATAGAGCCCAAACAACATTTTGAAGTCAGCTGGCTGTTAAAGGTTCCAAAACCTGTCACAAATCCTATAATACTTTTATTAGGATTTGTAACGATCATCAAAACCTTCTCAAATCCAACCGACTTTGAACTATTGCTTAGTAATAGACTCTACTGAGCCCTGGCGGTTCCTCCGAGTTTATCGAGCATGTCTGATGCATATGATCAGCCATACTCCATCTGCAGCAGCCGGTTCGTGATGAACCGTTGGAGGCGCATTAAAGTGTTAAAAAGGTGATATGTTTCACTAAAGAACACTACATTACAATAATCAAAATGAAACTCCTTCACTTTAATACCGTCAACCCCTGCGAACTTGGCCAGGGTTTTACAAAACCTTTGAGACTTGTAATCAAAAGTACAAGTCATAGCTAATATTTTATACTTGTAGTTTGTTTATGCAACAGACACTTGTAAATTCTTTTTTTTTTTTTTTTTTTTTTTTTTTTGAAAGGTTCCTAGCGGCACGCCGAGGGACGTAGAAACCTCTCCCATCACTGTGTGCACAATCGTCTCGCGTCTATATGGAAGAGCACGATGCGTTTGCGCGGACAACGACAGTTCACTAGGCCTTTGGATAGGATAGAGAACGTATTCCTTCAGAAGCAGTTCACCAGCCGTGCACGGACATGTCGTCCAGTAAGACACTGTTGCGTACTGATTCAGAAGGTTACGGTAGAAGGTGTGAAAGTTTCGGTTTATTGTCATTTGGTCGATTTTGTATTTGTGTTTTTTTTGTCATGTGTAGGTTTAAATAATGTTATTGTTCAAATTTATGGTCTGCCATATAGTTCAGTAATCTTTGGTGTGCCTATGATCTGTTAGATGGTCGATGTGTTTGTTATGTCCATTTTTGTTGATCCTTATTTTAGTACTGTTTTTTTATCTTTGCAAGTTGTATTTCGTCCACATCCCTAGCACTATCAGAAAGGTCCAAATAGGTCAAAATTAAAGAAAACCTTCCATACAGCCGAAAAATGTAAAAAAATCTAATTTGTCATAAATAGTCTACGTTAGTCAAAGTCTAAGTAGTCAGTTTTTGTCGATTTCGTCTTGATCACACGTTAGCTTCGAATCTATAAGCATGCACTATTAAATGCTGCACTTCCCACTATTAGTTTATAGTTATTTTGAATTGATATCGCAAGAAAATATCATTATGCACTAGGCATGAAACATATTAGGGTTTACTCACAAAACTATCAGATATAAAAATAATTAAAGAGAAAATGAAATCACGAATGCACATCAAATGTTGAGACCTATGTATTAGCAAATTGAATACACGAGATACTGCTAATTATTTCATATTTGAATTGAATTTTTTAGTGTATTTATTAAAATTAACCAAATAGTGGGAAGCCCATGCAACAGTTCAAAGTCTGCTGACTCAAAAAAGATTCCGAGACCCGTCACAAAACACAAATATTTTCATTATGATCCACAACGACTCTCGGTACCCTCCTAGACTCAATCTACCGGAACTGTTTCCTGGGTATAGAAACTACTAAGCCCCTGCAGGTTCCTCCTGTATATCGAGCATTTCTGATAAATCAGCCATACTCCATCTATAGAAGCCGGTTCGCAATGAACCGTTGGAGGCGCATTAAAGTGTTAAAGGTGATATTTTCATTACAAGAATTACAATTAACATCCTTCACTTTAAAACCGTCAAACCCTGTGATCTTGGCCAGGGAGCCACCCACAAACGATCTCCTACAAATACTAAGAATGGAAATGTTACCAAGTTTCAAGAACTGTGTGTGTGTGTGTGTGTGTGTGTGTGTGTGTGTGTGTGTGTGTGTGTGTGTGTGTGTGTGTGTGTGTGTTTGTGTGTGTGAAAAACTAACGGTATCAATTATTGCATATTTTTCAAATGAAACTAATAGTGTTTGTCTATACCAACCGAATAGTTTAGAAAAATAAATAATCCCAAGTCTAAAAACATCTATATACAGTGTATCAAACAATTGTCCGTACAGCAAATTTTTTGTCAAAATAATTTTTCATTCAAATGTTTATAACTTTTTTATGCGTCAATAAAAAACGCTGAAATTTTGACCAATCATGACCCAAATATTAAAGCTCCATTGGTAAAATTTTGAGCGAGATCGAATAAGTTTTCTGAAAGTTATAGAACTTTTAGTACAACTTATAAGATTTTTGAACACATTTTTGAAACATTATATCTCAATATGTACTCGATCAAATTTTTTCAATTTTTTATGTGTTACATCTTATACCTAAGGCTTTCATATGCAGCTATGTTTGAGGTTTTATATTCACTACGAAAAATATGAAAAATGTGCTTATGTAGCTGACGATGTTTAAAAATTTACTATATTTTGCACATATAATCTGCCAAACGTTTTCCACCAATAAAAGTGCATTGACTGAACGAAAAGTCCATAGGACCTACTCTTCATATGTAGTTTAGTAGGTCCTGTATAAAAATATTACATTAAGAGAGCTTAAAAAAGTTGAAAACACTTGGCACTTTTATTGATCAAAATATGATAAATTTCCAAATGACACTCTGAACATATATAGATTTTTCATATTTTTTGTAGTGAATATAAAACCTCAAATGAAGCTGCATATGGAAGCCTAAGGTATAAGCTGTAACACAAAAAAAAATGAAAAAGTTTCGTCAAGTACATATTGAGATATAATGTTTTAAAAATGTGTTCAAAAATCTTATAAGTTTTACTGAAAGTTCTATAACTTTCAGAAAACTTATTCGATCTCGCTCAAAATTTTACCAATGGAACTTTGATATATGGGTTATAATTGGTCAAAATTTCAGCGTTTTTTATTGACGTATAAACAAGTTATAAACATTTAAATGTAAAATTATTTTCACCAAAAAATTACTGTACGGACAATTGTTTGATACACTGTAGCTTTCATAACCCTTCCATATATGATGAAAAAGGAAATCAAATGTACTTAGCTTTGATTAATTCGATGTCCTAATGTTCGACTCAATACTCGGAGGGATTTGATGTACATGAAAAGATAGAAAAAATATTATTAGTGTTTTGGTGATACTTTCACTACGGCCATTCAGAATGGTTCAACGGATGCAGATGAGAAGATCATTCCTGCTGTCTTAACAGCGATCATCAAACTCAGTGGTAGATAAACTTGAAATACACGAACGCGAAAGAAAAACAACAAATGAACGAACGCGAATATTCTAAAAGAGAGAATGATCTTCCATCCGATCTTCAAGTGATCCTAACAAGCGACATATTTCGTTCAGGCACTTTTGAATGTCCGTATGGAACTTGTTCACACAAGAAATCTGCCTCGACCAAGTTGGCAGAACGCGCCCATACCCCTTTCTGAATCGAAGGGCAGGGTACAGACACTTGTAAATTCTACTAATAATATTAATTTTAAGTGTAGAATTAGGATTTAAGTTAAAATACACGTTGATACGAACAAAAAATAATAATAATATTAGTCTAATCGACTTGTAATATTAGACTTGTAACTTGTACTTGTAGGATTTTTATGCAACAGGATATTACAAGTTACAAGCTACAAGACTAATATTATTAGTAAAATTTTCATTATGCTACAGGCCCCAGGTTGTAATTATATTTTCCCGGTACATAAGTGATTTCGACAACATACCGTTGCACTATGCCGTTGTCATGATTGGTGGTTAAACCACAGATGGGGTAACTTGCAACAAGCATTTATTTCACCCCTCCGTATAAGGTGGTAACGTATTTTGGTAAATCAAGTGCTGCATAGTATTCTACTCGTGGTAATTAGTGTACATGATGCTTTACAATATGTTTCAAATGATTAAATTTTCAATGATATTGCTTGAAAGTCGAAAAGTGTTGCAAGTTACCCCATTTGACGGTACCAAAAAACCTCGCCGTCATATAGGGATTTGTAGCATTTGGGCAGGTGTACTATTTTGAGCACTTATTGCTGTAGCTAAGTCAATTTCAAACCTATTGAATTGAATTGTTGTATAGGGTTAGATACTGTACTTATCTCACTTCGTTTTTAAAATTAAGTTATTAGGTATAAAATTGGCTTAGTTATAGCGACAAGTGCCCTAAATAGATACACCTGCCCAAATGGTACAAGACCGTACAGTGCGAGCGCGGTACAGTTTCGGTTGCTTGATGGTGCGCGTCCTGAAAGGTTAAATACAGAAATATGTGACTAGTTGGCTGTAAAACATATAAACTCATCATTCAATAACCCTTTAGTCAGATAATGGACATTTTCTACAAATTGTTTTAAGTTTAAAGCACAGACAAATTTAAAGCATTATTTGGGGGGATCATCATCATGGGCGGGATAGCGTTAAGGGATTGATCGAACAGATTTCGCGCACTATTCATCGACTGGCTAGTAACTTTTCAAAAAGAACCAATCGATCAACTTTTCAGCACAACCTGGCATTTGGTTCTTTTAGATTTATGCTTTTAAAAATTAGAGATTTGGTTTAATTATAACTAGGGTCTTGTACCATTTGGGCAGGTGTACCTATTTTGGGCACTTGCTGCTATAATTAAGTCAACTTCAAACCGTTTCATTTAAATTTTTGTACAGAGTTAGATACTGTACGTGCCTAACTCTATACAAAAATTCAAATCAATCGGTTTGAAATTGACTTAGTTATAACAGCAAGTGCCCAAAATAGGTACACCTGCCAAAATGGTACAAGACCCTATCTTCACTTTAAACGAATAAATTACAAAGCAAAAAATTGTATCGAATAACAAACTTTGTCCTCAGAGATCGAGCAGACCGGAGCGAAATCAAAACATGTAAACAAACTGATGAATACTAACCTCCTGCTTCTCCTCTCTCCAACCCGACGCATTCAAACACGACGTCTTTCGTGATGCTGTTTTGATTAGCGGAACGCACGAAGATTCACACCGCGTACGCCACTCTCGTGTTGACCACGCGTTCGCAAGTCGCTCTCTCTTTTCTCTCCCTGCTAGTCGTTCACTCTCGGTGCGACTGTTGTTGTTGTTCTTTCTTCCTGCTCTTTTCCACTAGTGTACCAGTGCCCCACTGCCGATGCATGTGCAGAGGAACCTCCCCAGCCTGGATGTATGAACACTGCTTCTCTTTTTGCACAAGACAAGATGGAACACTGAAACGTTCTTCGCGTCGCTCCGCCCACCACTCCCCCTTCCGCCTAAAAACTTAACGCACTTGACAGGTCTGTTAACACTGTCTTTACATTTGCACGACGGTTCACTTTGGCGCTCCCTGATCACGAAAATTTCACTGTGACTAAATTCACACAGTAATGTAAAGTCATTCCACTGCGAAACCTACCCGAGCGTTTTTCAAGCATTCAGCCTCTGCCTTACACCTATATTTTTTCACTTTAGCCATCAAATGGCACTGCAAATCAACACAAATCAGCTGCCGAACTAGCGCAGATCAACCACACGCGTTCAACTCTCAACACCGACTGACGATTTGGACGAAGAAGAGCACGCGAGAGCGATTTTTACGCACCACTGTGAAGCTATCTGTGAAGTTTTACCCGTATTTCGACGATTTGACAGCTGCTAACCCACTGGGCCCGCTCGAGTCTGGGTGGAAAATGGCCGCCATCGAGCCACTTGGCAAAATTGAAGTTAAATTTTGCTCCCCAAAGGATCCCATTTCATTCCTGCGGACCATTTCCGGCCAAATTGGAAGTAAGCAAAGCCGATTCAGTTCAATTTGAGGTAAGAAACATGAAGTATGATGGTACTTGCGGCTTCTACGAGTTTCGCTGTGAGGAGGTCCCAGTGAAAAAGTTCCCTGTGGCTTGCGGGAAACGCGTTTTGAGGGTGAATGTAAAACATGGCGGAGCCATTAGGGTGGGACAGACCTCGAATGTACTTTGAAATTTTTAAAATTATTCCAATTTGTTCGAATTATTGGTTTCTTTATAGCCAAAAATGATAAAATAATTTTAAATTTATTTTATTTATTTTTAAATTTAATTTTGGTTTTCGACTAATTTTTAGGCGGAGAATCAGATTATGCGATCTCTAGCTCCCCTTGAAGAACTCTGTTAATTTCATATTCTAAATCAGCATACATAGCTGAACGCTTTGGGTAATTTTTACCGAAATCTCAACTGCTGAGCGTTCGGTAACGGTTGTTTAACAAAATTCTTGTTAAAAACACCATATGTCGGTAAAATCTTATCGTTTATCTGTCAAACTCTAAGTTCGGTAAAAGTTGCAAGTTTTACCGATTTTTTCCTGTCAACGGTTAAGATTTCGGTAAAACATTACGTCGTACAGTGGTCCAGATTTGAAAATACGTGGAAAAAATTGCCAAATCATAGTAGTCTGCTACTTTTAGCCTAAACGATCGTTTCGAATATACTGAAACATTATTGAGCTCTCAATTTCATATTAATGACATTTTAATTATTTGTCAATATCTTCGTACGAATTCCTAACAAAATTACTATCATTATGGCGCTAATGTTCTGGCGTCTCTTGGCAGCTGCAATTTTCCTTAATCAATTCTACATACTTAGACGAGCGTTAGAACCGAATATCAGCGCGGGGAGTATATGGGAGCGATTTGTAAGACACTTTTTTTTTCTTTGTGGGGTCTGTTGTCAGACACGGCTAAGACCGATAACGGTCCATCTCGCCCTTGTAAGACACTTTGAAATTGAAGTAAAAGAATTTCTCGTATGTGATGTTAATTTTGAAGCCAAAAGTGTTATTTTGATCTCTTTTTCCATTGCAGGTGCCTAATTTACAAAAGAACTTACACTGAAATACGGCTTGCTGTTGAAATTACTATTCTGAGGGTAACGCCACTAAATTTGTGCAGACTGATTTTCGTTTCATTTCAACAGATTAATGTTTTCAATTTTACCATGGGCGCTGAAAGTCTCTCAAATAAAGATAAATCAATCAATCAATTTACCACAGACAAACAGACGTAACACTTCGAACATTTTTCGATTCAAATCATAGTCACGGAAACATATGCGCCCAATGCTAAAGGGACTATGTTTGGCCGACCACCAACTAGGTGGCGGTAGTGAGCAAACGTCAAACTCGAACAAAAACTATGCGAGCGCCACGCTTGGGCAGTTGGCCAACTATAAAATTTTGAAGAAGGCCGTTAAATCGGAGTTCGATGGGAATTATCAGAGTGTTACGTTTGTTTTTCTGTGAATTTACCATGGGCTCGATTTACAATTAAAAAAGTTTCTGTTTGCAACCGGATTCGAACCAAGAACCTTCACGCAGAAAAATAACACATATTCTGTTATTCTGTTATAATCAACGCACCCCCGGACCGTGGCCAATCTGCGTTGAATCGCTGGGCGATACGTCTACCAGTAGACTTGTATCTGCCCTATGCTAAACCGATTAGCATATCAAGTCCTTTCCACTGATGAGTAGGCTCGAATGTCCCGCCCCTCCCTATAACCCATAGGGGGAAATAAGGAGTTTCCAGTTTCAAGTATTGTATTGATTATGACACCAACTCTTTCTATTCCTTGGGAAAAAAATCACTAGACTTGGATTATCAGACTACTATTAATAATGAACATAATTAAGATACAAGTTTACATACACAATTGTAAAAGCAGTGTCAGATACTTTAAAGTGAATTGAAAAATGTGAATAAGATAAATTGTAAACTATTTCGCGGCGACACGAATGCTTCAATAGTGTCATAAATAAAGGCGCAAACAAACAAATAATTGATATTGAAGTATGCATATTGAAGTATTTATCTATTAGCAAAGTAGTAGAAAGAGTTGGGTGCCTGATTATAAAATTGTTGTACTTATCTTGTGTGTTTCGGACAAGTCCCGCTTGTGTTGGCCATTAGGACACTTCTTGCTTCAAAACGGTCGTTTCTGGAATGGAAAGAGAATAATTGGCCGCACAACTCCGCAAATGGGCGGCCCGCACATATTAGTATAATGTTGCAATGATTGAAAATAATAGAGTATAATTGTTAATCTATTTGAATACTGCTACTAGTTCAGGTTTCTCACCCTCCACGATTCTCTAGATATTGTTATAGCGTGTTTGTTGTAAATTTGTTAAAAAGTGAAGCCTCCAAAACAGTTACGTGAAGTTGTATCAAAATTCTACAGAGTGTTGGGGAAGGGGAGGGGAAATAAACATACTTCTTCCTACACCTAGCAGTTCGGATCTTCTGTTCACACTGTCATTCCAACCTTCTTTCAGTGTGAAACGTTTCTGGATCTGGAACGGGTGGTATCACTTTACGCTACTCTTCTATCATGAACATAGATAGCTACTTTTAAAAATAAAAGTTTTGTCCTACTACCTATTTTATACCTGAAAGATGTTAATTGGTCAAATGTTTCGTTCAGCAAGTCTATGTCCATATTGATGATACAACCTTTTATTAATGAGTAATAATGTTGCTCACAGTTGTGAGGCAATATAACATTCAACTCGTTGAGGGCAAGTTATGAACCTACAGAAAATTTCTTATTAGGCTGTTACCTCTAAAACTACTAAACACATATTGAAACGTGAAATTGTATTGTAATAATTGATCCTAATCTTAACCCTATCACTGGAACGCGTTTGAAGCAAATTGATATTGCTAATGATTTGGTTGGGCATTAAAAGTTTTTTTGGTTTCGACAATAGTCACATACTATGCCCTACGACATTGACGATTCTATTGTCTATGGCTCACCTATTTCGTGCCACCCAGCAGGGACTTGGTCTGGTACCCAATTCAGTATATCCGCTCCACTTAATATACCGCACCTCTTTTGATTTGTGATATATTACGCGGAACATTACTCTCTTCATTCGGATAGCGGCTATGTAACCCATTGGATTAAAAGCCTCCATCAAACATGAAGCGATTAATCGAAGACTGAAGACTCTATACCAAATTTGGCTCAGAGACAGGTAATCAGTGAGGTCAGTTTTTCTCGTTTGTCAGAGACGATTGATACGTATTAAGACAAACTTTCCACTGCATCTGCCAGCAATAATCGGTGATCGATCAACATTCCGAGTACCCCAATTTACACAAGAATGCCAAGGATCACCGCTCATGCTTTACAATACAGTTGGAAAAACTAGAACAACACCTGGCCACAATGATGCATAAAGCACTAAAGCGGACCGGAAGTGTTGGTGAGCCAGACCCCACCAGAAAAATAACACATATTAGAACCAAATTTAAAGAGACTTCATTTCTAAGTCGCGGGGTTTGTTGAATCAAATACAGTCAACTTTCGGTCGTTGGGCTACGTTTAGATGGGCTACGTTTTAACTGGGCGCCCATTAGGTGGGCTATAGCCCAGTTAAAACGAAGTCGAACGTCACTTTTTGACGTGAAGCACGATTTGTCAAGGTTGGTAGCCCTGAATCTCTATTGTCAGAGATTATTTGACAGCTCAAAACTCAGCCCACCTAGTGAAAATCTTTCACTAACTGGGCTACGAGCTTAGTGCAATGAACGAAAGTTGACTGTAAAATAAATATTTCTTTGTTTTCAATATTGGAAAATGCATATTGCCAATAATGAGCAAGATGATTCAGTTTTACCCTCAGCTTTTCAAGAGCAGATCTGGGCCCTGTAGCATAATCGGGCTAATAATATTAGCTACAAGTTACAAGTTACAAGTACTAATATTACAAGTGCTAATAAGGCTAACACAAATTTCGATTTTCTCTTATGTCACCGCCCCCTCGGAAAATTTTGGTCGAAATTCAACATTTTGAGGGGGGACACCAATAAATTATTCACAAAATTTTAAAATTTTAAGGTGAAATTAGAGTTGCACAGAAAATTTCTTAACAAATCAGATGAGTTTATAGATTTTGCCGAATTGTTAGGGTATTTCTTCGTCAAATTCGTTTATTATTTATTGTCCTCCCCCTTAGCGAGCCAACGAGTATTGTGACAAAAGAAGAAAATGAGATTTGTTCCGGCCTAATTTGTGTTGCATAAAAGCTCAATTTTCCACTAATATTATTAGCACTTGTAATATTAGTGACCATGAAAATACAAGTTGTTTTGGTTCATTTACCTGTCAAAATTCATCCGACAGTTCACTATTAATTTGAAATGGCAGTTGATGTTTGTTTACATTCTACATTTTCCGCGTAACATCCGGAAATAACTTCATTTATTCCGAAGTTTTGCATTCTTTATACGATAGATGAAGAAAAGCATATGCTGTTTGGATAATCTTCGGCCGCTCTGACGAAATATTTTTTTACAAAGTATGGTACTGCAAGTACCTAGATTTTTAGTAAAATGTCCCAAAGATTTAAAAGTACTGGTTGAAAAAGAATGTATAAAGATTTAGCAACATTTATTATGCTTCTTGTTAAAATCCCAAGTGATCTGGGATGCAAAAATTGAGCTTTTACCTATTTTTATATATCGCAACTCGATTCGAGTTAGTGTATGTATATTGTAGCTCTTGATTAGCTTAATGATGCGCAATGCAATACAAGCAATTGATTTAAATTTATTTCGCATCTGCAACTTTACCTGTGCTTATGCAGTGACCATAATAACCATAACTTTACCAAGAACCTCCAATCAAAGATGGGTATTGCAGAAACTTTAGAGAACTTGAGAGACTCAGCAGAAATTATATTTTGGATACAAAGTGTACATCAACGCAATTTTCTATTCAATGAGTTTCGAATACATACGCCAAATTTAATCGTCGAAAACTGGAATTAAGGTTGACAATCTAACAAATAATGTCTTTTGAGTTCATCAAAATGGTAAATCGATATATTCAAAACTAAATATGACTTCTGCAATACTTTAAATCTAACTTGTAAATTATTTTACAAGACCTTTGAGACTTGTAATCAAAAGTACAAGTCATAGCTAATATTGTATACTTGTAGTTTGTTTATGCAACATACACTTGTAAATTCTACTAATAATATTAGTCCATCCGACTTGTAGTATTGGACTTGTAACTTGTACTTGTAGTATTTTTATGCAACAGAAAATTATAAGCTACAAGCTACAAGACTAATATTATTAGTAAAATTTTCATTATGCTACAGGCCCCTGACCGTGCACGATAGCTCACTATCAGTGAAGCATATAATGACAGTATTGCGAATATTTTATATAGTTTTTCTTTCGTTGCGCAATTTGCGCGCCGGTCAGTTACGCGCAGCTCCACTCCAGTTGCGCGCAGCCAATCAGGAGCAAGGAAGCAGACGACGTCGTTGCGCGCCAAAGCTACTCGCAGCACGTTTCTATTGTCTGCGACCAAAACAAACATCGACGCTCGCCCACCGGCTGATTGTTGTTGTTGATAACTTGCGTGGAAAGGTAAGTTAACTCATTATGGTCCCTTTCGAGACTGTTTTAATGAAATGGAAATAAAACAATATTTTCTGGAATTCCCAAGTAACAATTTCAATTCTTTTTAGATTTGATTATTTTTATGGAAGCTTTATCACAGCATGACCAATTCATGGAACATTTATAGTTGTTTTTATCAAGAGAAAACAATCTTCGTTCGTTTGCGGTTTTTAAGTTGTCTTCAAGTTAGTTTTGAAATTCGCGCATAAAACAACTGAATTTACAAGAGCATTAAATCTTATAATAAGTTTTAAGGCGTATTTGAAGTTATTTTCAACACATAACATCAACATATTTTATTAAAAGTTTATGCTTCGTTTATTCAAGTGCATTTCATCTGGCTAATCCTCCTTTAAAAACTTCTTGAAGCCTTCTATTCTTGAGCTAGAGCCATTACTCTGGAACAAGAACTATGCGAAATAATGATAAGACGACGAACTATTTTTCAATCCAAATAATGAATGTAACAAATTGGTTGAAAAACCGCGTTCTCATGCAAATATAAACACATTAACATGTTTGCTCACTAATAATTTAGCCATTCTTGTGCTAAAAAGTAATCATGTCAAAGAAATAATGATTTTACGGCCAATCAAAAATGCGAGTAGTTGGCTGCTGTCGTCCTGCCTTCAACCAGTTTCTCACACAGGCCATGGCTATGCGAATCGAAAATGAAATGGGTACTTACTGTGACTCTGCTCAAGCTCATGCCAAATAGTGTAATTGTAGTAAGTTGCACTTCATTCCTAATAGCAAAAATACAGGGAAACAAAATAGAATTCCCAAGTAACACACTTGTCACAGAAGAGTCACGGCGGCGCAGGTTTATGTTGCGCAGAAGTCACTATGACTTACTTCTAACAAATAAACACTTATTAGCTAGAAGAAAGTCACAGTGACTTCTGCGCAACATAAACCTGCGCCGCCGTGACTCTTCGGTGACAAGTGTGTTACTTGGGTTGGCCTATCTTGACGTGAAACACCGCGAAATGTACAGAGACAACTTTCTAGCATCGAAAACGTAAACAAACAATTGTCAAAGGCTGTTACTCTTGTATAAAACGAATAAGTTTCATTTAAGACGAACAAATCTGCCTTAAGATCATAACTAGTAAAAACAATCTTCAATAAAGGCTGTAGCGTTCATGCAAGGTGACTTGGTTCCATCATTGTTTTGAGGGGGTTTGGATTAAAGGTAATAACAATTGATGGCGGCTGCTTGAGTTTTGTTCGCTTGGAACGGCAGCCATGCTTAGAAAGAATTGAAAAAGTGGCGTAGCCTTTTGTTTTTAAAGGTAATTTATGTCTTCGTGTATTAATGATTGATATTATTTTTGAGGCGCTTTGTAATTTTTGTATATTTTGGGTGGCATATCAACGAAAAAGTGGGTATGGCACGGCAAATTTCGATTCCCTGTCATCAATGATCTGTCATGCAATTTAAATGTTTTAGCCATTTCAATTTGATGAAAATTAATTCGCAGTTCAATTAATATTTCATCCTTGAAACAAAACTTGTTTGCATCCTATTTGCATCTGGATGATGCTTAGGTAAAAGATTTCATTTATTATGCACTGTTGACACTTTTGAGAAAGACAGCTAAAAGATCAACATGCCTCAAGATATTCTTGTTAAAGTTTCATGAAGTTCTTATAATCAATCATCAGCGCATGTACATAAATACAACTAGTTTCAAAGCAGTCTCCAAAATCAGCTTTGAAGATCTCCTGAAGAGTGGGCCAGATTAGTCTTATGGATGTTTTATACCTATTTTATCTCAGATTTGCAGAACAAAGAGCTTTATTGCTAAGTTTTATGATTCTATCTTAGAAATTACTTCAGGATTGTCACAAAAGTATAATTGTTACTTGGGTTGTTACTGATTCGATTGGTGGTGACATTATTTGTTGCATTCAGTCTTGTACTGATCGAACGCGGTTGATACCGGTTGGGTATGTTTTAAGTAATGCAAATATGGATACTGCCCATGATATGAGATTCACCCTTGCGCACAACTGACTGACAGATCGGTAAAAGTGTGAAACTAAAATTTTTCTTGCTAAGCGCAATACCTGTATTCAAACCTCGCAAGTTTTTTTTATTTCGTCATCACTTTTAAACAAAAATATTTTGTTTTTGAATCTAAGTCCATGAATCACAATTTGATGTCCGTGTTAGGGGACGGCTTGCGTGTTTTGTGCTGGTTCGCTCCTGAAATGTTTGGAGCGCTACAAATGCACATTAAAATTTAGGGGCAAATGAACAAATCACAGTACAAAACAGAAAATTAACTGACAAAATGTTAACAACTATTTACAAACGTAACACACTCCATGCAACAATCGAAGAATTTTCTATGAATTGCATTCTCCAATTCATGGAAAATTCTTAAAACTACTTAACATACGTTACAACTAATTTACAAACGTAACATAGTTTCTAAAAAAATATTGTCTTTGAATTTACAAAATTGCTTAGTTACAAAGCAATAATGTTATAGATTTAAAGTTGAAAAGTACTTGAAACTAAAACCAATGTCGCAAAAGCTGATTTTAGAAACAATGAAAGAAATGCTTTGAAACTAATACCAAATTTATTTGATTCAAAGCAAGATGGTATTAAGCCGTAATTCAATGATTTATTTTCTTTGATTCAAAGCACTTTATTTTTGAGTTTAATATATTTTTTTCTGCGTGTTGAGATCACCAGGCTCGTACGCTATTGTGGATTTACCGGCTACTTGTATTCTACCGGTCGCTTCAGTATGGCCTCCAAAGTAGCCGTTTTATAAAAAGAGTAACTTAAAATCTTTTTAAACATTTTTATTGTAAGCGCTATTTCTTGTTGCCATTAGCTACTCAGCGACATTCATTTTTTGACAATCAAGTTTATTTTTATATGAAAACGGCTACTTTGTAACGGCTACTCAAGTAATCGGTAGAATACAAGTAGCCGGTAAATCCACAATACCACTCGGCTATCGAACCGGTTGATATGCACGGAACTACAAATCAACCCAAATTTAAGTTGTTTTGACGCAATCCCGGTCTTCCGTGGAATAACTCAAATTTGCGTCAAACAGCGAAAGTGGTGAGTGAGTAGTTCTCGTTTGAGAGCGGCAAAAAAATTAACCCACTGGTAAGTTATTTTCACCCAACGGAGGCCTCAAATGACGCAAATTTGGGTTAACTCAAGAAAATCCAAATTTGGCTTCTTCCACGGAAGAGCAGCGGATGCGTCGGTGCTTCTCTCTTTATTTTTGACAACATTGCGGTGGGGCGAGGGAGAAAACAACCCAACTTTGAGTTAAAACTAAAAGCAGTTTAGCCAAATTTGAGTTTTTAAAACTTATTCTTTGGGTTTTAATATTTTTCCGTGTGGGAGAAGACAAAACGCATACAAGAAGCGTTTGTTGGTCGATCATCACGTTTTGCCATGGTAAATTTTAAAACATTTTTATGCTGGTCATAACCGCAAGCCGTCTTTCAGTGTATGATAAATATTATCCTGCGCAAACATCGCGCAGCCTTTATTTCATTCGCAATTTCATGAAACATTTCAAATACAGTAGACGTTCGATAACTGCAACATGTTTACGTTTCACTTACCGAATGATATCCGATAACTGCAACAACTGACAGACGTCAAAGAACTGTCATTTGCAGCAGAAAAATTATTGCGGACTTGCAGTTAAAGCGTTTGCACCGAGCGAACGTCTACTATGCCGTGAATCGCATATCTGTCCCACATACGCGCCAACTTGTGACGTAGTTGGGGGGGCGAGGCCTCTCAAAATCAACCAAATTCGTAAAATTTCGACGCAGTTCATCTAGTTTAGGCATATTTACGTGAAAACTAGTGCATTGAGCTGAAAAAAGTTGAACTTTGTCCAATTTTGGAGAGCTTCGCCCCCCCAACTACGTCACAAGTTGGCGCCTATGCTGTCCCATTTGCATAGGAAATCCAGCAAAGATGGGAATGATACGCGATTCACGGCAGTACTGTTGAGAAAGATTTGAGTTTGGTGAAACTGGCTACACGGTTCAGTGCCGAAACAGAAAGTAAATTGTTGTGGTAAGAGGTGGAAGTAGAGCGAGTAATAATAGCAAAATGTAAGATAGTTTTTAGTATTAGTTCAATCACAGACAAACAGACGTAACACTTCGAACATTTTTCGATTCAAATCATAGTCACGGAAACATATGCGCCCAATGCTAAAGGGACTATGTTTGGCCGACCACCAACTAGGTGGCGGTAGTGAGCAAACGTCAAACTCGAACAAAAACTATGCGAGCGTCACGGTTGGGCAGTAGTGTGGGACACCAAAAGACATTTTACTCCTGTACACTTTTTGAGTTCCATTTTGGTCCCATGGCAACTGTGCAAAATTTCAGCTCGATCGGAGAAACTATATTTTAGCGCCAGCCATTTTAGGTTTTCATACGATTTACTATGGGGAAAATCACTTTTTCAAAGAAAAATCGCCACAGGTTGCCCCTTAACCCCTAAAAATAAATCGATGAATGATTTCTGTTGGAAATTTTACGAGGAATCAACCCTCCGAAGACCGCAAAGCGATCTAAGGCCTGTGGAAAAAGTTATTGACTGAAAACCGAATGGCATGCCAACGCTGTTTAACATGTAAGGAATAACAATAAATAATAAAATCTCGTCATTTTATCGATCGGGGGAAGCTTAATAACTTTTTCCACGAACGTCGCATCGGTTTGCAGTCTTCTGAGGTCTGATTCCTCGTAAAGTTTTCCAAAGAAATCATTCATCGACTTATTTTTAGGGATCTAGAGGTGACTCCTAGCGATTTTTCTTTGCAGAAGTAATATTTCCCCATAGTAAATCGTATGAAAAACTAAGAATGGCCGGCGCTAAAATATAGTTTTTCCGATCGATCTGAAATTTTGCACAGTTAATATGGGACCAAAGTGAAACTCAAAAAGTATACAGGAGTTTGAGTTTTTCCATTTTTTGTATTTTCCCATATAAACCGTGTACCAGGCTATTGGGCAGTTGGCCAACTATAAAATTTTGAAGAAGGCCGTTAAATCGGAGTTCGATGGGAATTATCAGAGTGTTACGTCTGTTTGTCTGTGATTCAATAGTTTTTAACATAATAAATAATGTAATTACAGCATTGAAGCTGCGCCAATGGAAGCAGCTTGCATTTTTTGTCTATTTGTGCCGAAAACAATTCCACCCTCAACAAGCTTCAATGATTTTAACGTTTTCATAACATCTACTGTAGGTAACAGAAAATCATATAGCTTATACCCCGGACAGACATGTGATACGAGTGTGATACACGTACAACGGTACTCACTGTCAAGAAAATGCTAACAAGACTGACTTGAACTGAGAGAATTATCGGATTCCTGTATCACATGTGTGTCATAAGTATTACGCAGCAATTTACACTGTTCGATGCGTTCCCTTATAAAATAGTGTATCTTTGAATTATTACGCGCGGTTTTTTTTAAAGTTCTGTAAAAAAAAATCAAATGAGTGAATAGAAAATTTAATTTTTACAATTATGTTTAATTTAATCTGGGGAAAGTTTAACTTTTTTGTAGTCTTTTGGATAAAATCAGGTACAGTAGACGTTCGCTCGGTGCAAACGCTTTAACTGCAAGTTCGCTAAGTGCAATAATTTTGCTATATGCTGTGTTTTTTTCCATACAGTTTTGTTACAGTGCGATGTTTTCCGAATGCACGCAATGATTGATACACCAAGGGAAAAAAAAGTTTTGACATCCAAGCGGTGTGACGACGATGAGATCCTCTTCGCTGATTGGTCGATGGATGTAAATGGCACACCGCTTGGATGTCAAAACCTCATTTTTCTTCGGTTGGTGCATCAATCAATTGGTTACATTCTGCAGCAACTGACAGTTCTTTGAAGTCTGTCAGTTGTTGCAGTTATCGGATTTCATTCGGTAAGTGTAACGTTAACATGTTGCAGTTATCAAATGTCTACTGTACAATGCATATATGACTCCAAACAAATATTTTTAAAACGTACTGAGTCGACCTGTTTCAGGTTCCGTAAACAAAATTATTACAAGAAAATGCTACATTTTGTAAGAAGTGCTTAAATGGCCAAATTTGAAAACCTTCAATCCGGGGTGAAGTTGATCAACCAATCAACATAACATTCTAAGATTGGAAATTTATTGAACAAACTAAATTTGACGATACTTAATCTGAATTAGTTCTAAAAATTCTTACTTTTTTGTATGTTCTGCTATTCTATTCTGCTATTATCAACGCATAAAAAAAATTCTTACTTTTTTGTATGTTAAAATATAATAAAGTTTAAAGTTATAGAATAACCGACGGTAAACGTCTAAACTGCCCCCACTCGCATAACTGTCCCATATGAATAGGAATCCCAGCAAAGATGGGACTGTTATGCGAGTGGGGGCAGTAAAGGTATAGACAATTTCTTGAAAATCATCTTACTTTCGCAAAAATATGCTATTTTTAAATAAAACCTAATTGTTAACATAAATTTCAACTCAAAGATATGTTCAATAAACCTTAATAAATAAAAGAGATAGTGTTTTGTTAGTCATCTTGTGGCTTCATGGTCGTGCGGCTAAGGTCACCAAGCCTTTAGTCGCATCGTGCTGAGGAGCGCGGGTTCGATTCCCGCCGCAGCTGTCAGGAAAAGTTTTCGGCTGTGCCACTGGGCGTTGCATGCTAGTCCGTTGTCTAGTGTCGTGCTTCCTTCAAAGAGCAAATAGCTCACTGGAATGCATCAAACGTGTCCGTGTCTTTTTTTTTTTAAAGACGTTTTTTTTTCAAAATCTTTATTTTGTAGGCCCATGCGCCCAAAAGCTTAACGGGGCCGAATCAACTATTAACATTTTTCGTTAGACAATTTGGTATCACAGCCCTGTGATTCCTGAATAGTACACAACTTTTTTTTCTCCTTCCTGCGCTTGGTTGACAGCCGTCGCTTGTAGGTGCCATCGTGAGGCTCGTATGGGGAAGTTGAACTGCTCCCGTCGTCAGCGTCATCGTCGTCGGATTGGAGGCGATTTTTTGAAAGGCAGTCCTTTCACTGATTTTTAATGCACATCCAAAACAGACGATATTTTTATGCAAAATCTGTCACAATTCGCATAAAAACCTTCAACAATTGGGTTTTTAAATTAAGAAAAATGTATCTATTTTTTGATTTTATACGAAAGAGCACCTTTTTCTGAGACGCTATGATTTTTTTCAGATTTTTAGAACTTTATTTTGGTATCTAAAATCAATTTCAAAGAGATTTTTTGAAATCACCTTTTGACAGCTGGGCAACTGCTTGACAGCTCCACTCAGTACAAAATGCGACGAGGGGTGATTCGACAAATCGCTCCCATACAAATTTCAAATTGATTTTACAATAGGTTCCCGGGCACCAAAATTGATGAAAATTTGGATTTCGACTCAGTTTGGCATGCAGATTCCGAATATGGAATTATCTCAACACCACTAAAGAAGCCAATTCTTCAAATATATTCACACAATTGATTTACGTTAGAAGTTCTTCCACTGAAACAGAATTGTGGCGTCCTCAGCGATTGAAGGACGTGGATCCCATAGTGATCAACTTCACCCCGTTGATCAACTACCCCCCAGATTACGGTACTCACCTTTATAGGGAATTTCGAAGCAAAAAGAAGAAACAAAAGCTAAACATACAGCTGTTTTCCAATTACTGATTATAAATCTATTCTCTATCTTCATCTTTTAGTTGTAAAAAAGAACAAAAATGCTTAAGAATTTAAAAAAGTCGACTTTCGAGAAATCTCGCGCCGAATATTTGCCCTTATGAGTCCGTTCATAAGTAGGTTGGCTAAACTTTGTCTTATAATAGTAATCAAACAATTTCTCTCGAACCTAATCTGCCCTTGAACTGATTACTTTATGTCCGTACTGGTGGTGGATTATCAAGTTAGAAACTATTGATTTGGATGTTATAGAAAGTTTGAATGACTATTTCTCAAGATGTAACCTTAATGCAAACTAATTACTAGCTGAAATGACTTTACGTAGGATTGCAAATAAGTCTTGCACTTTAACGTTTGCTGGCGGTTCGATAAACATCACGAAAACTATATTAGTTTTGAATAAATCAACGTTCCCGCCGTAATGTGGATTAGGAATTAACCAGCCCTTGCTCTCCTGTTCCAGGACGTGCCAAACGGATGATGGTGATCAGATGCGAGATTATGTAAAACAAGCACGTTATTCTGCTTCCTCTTCTTGTTTTTTGTCCTTCTTCTTCTTCTTTTTCTTGGTTTCCGCAGGCTGAAAGATAGAAGGAAACGGATTAGTTTAAAAATAACAGCTAAACCCTAGAATCAGAGCTTACCTCTTCTGTGGCTTCCACCTCAGCGGTCTCGGTGGTTTCTGGAGCCTCCTCCGGTGCTTCATCGTCCTTCTTGTGCTTCTTCTTTTTCTTTTTCTTCTTTTCACCGGCATCGACCTCCATGGCGGAGGTGTCCATCGACTGATCGGCTACGCTGCCGACGCTCAGTTTACGCTGTAATTGGTAGCACAAAGGTACGACATATAAAATTCAGTCAATTGGATGTGCTGTATACAAATAGCTTTATCGCACCGTTATTCGCCACTAATTTAGTTGCATCACGTTGCATTTTGTGAATTACCCTAGATTTTACCCAATTAACGCTGCTATTCGCTTTTTGAGGATTATTTACAATCCGAACCCAATGTCGGCTGTATAAAATCTTGGACAGACTGATAGTATTCGTACCATGATACAATTATCTTGAAATGAGTTTCATACTGATGATTGTCTTCATTCCAGATTATAGCCTTGAAATAATTTTCTTGACAACTTGTACCATGGTACGAACCAAGGGGTTTCCAACAAGTTTTTTAGTGACAAGTAATCAATGATTACTTTCGATTTCTCTGAGTAATCATGGTAATCACAAGTAATCATGGTAATCAGAAGTAATCATGGTAATCAGAAGTAATTATTAGTAATCCGAGGTAATCAATGGTAATCAGATGTAATCAATCATAATCCATGGTAATCAAAAGTAATCAAAATAATCACAAGTAATCATGGTAATCAGAAGTAATCATTAGTAATCTGAGGTAATCAATGGTAATCAGATGTAATCAATGATAATCCATGGTAATCAAAAGTAATCAAGGTAATCACAAGTAATCATGGTAATCAGAAGTAATCATGGTAATCAGAAGTAATCATTAGTAATCCGAGGTAATCAATGGTAATCAGATATAATCAATGATAATCCATGGTAATCAAAAGTAATCAAGGTAATCACAAGTAATCGTGGTAATCAGATTAATCACAAGTAATCACGAGTAATTATTTTTAGTCTTACGATAACCGCAGGTAATCATGAGTAATCTTGATAATCAAAAAATAATCATGGTAATCAGAGTAATCACAAGTAATCACGAGCAATCATGAGTAATCACGGGTAATCAATTGTAATCATATGGTAATCACAGATAATCATGAGCAATCAACAGCAATCTAGGTAATCAAAAAATAATCATGGTAATCAGAGTAATCACAAGTAATCACGAGTAATCACGGGTAATCAATTGTAATCATATGGTAATCACAGGTAATCATGAGTAATCAACAGTAACCTAGGTAATCAAAAAATAATCATAGTAATCATGGTAATCAGTGAGTAATCAGAGTATTTTTTTCGGTAGTGACAAGCTGTCTTGTGCATTACCACCATCATAACACAAAAAAGCCGCAACATCAACATTGTCCTTCTTCCTGCATCAACGCTACAGCCGACCGTCTCTATGTTGCTATCGAACACATTCGAGACGAACGCATTGACACAGCTGTCAAACTCGGTACATCGCCGCCTCACCCATCATCGTTTTTGGTACGGCGCGTTTTGGTACCCACTTTCTGGTCGGTTTACCCTAACTTGCTCCTGATTTTCGGGTGTGTGGCTCGTGTGTTGCTAGTGCTTATTTCGAAAATTACACATTTCAAGCGAAATTGTTGTTTTTGATGATTGTTTCTCTTTCTTTATCACTTTGCACGATATTATATGTAGCAGCGAAGCAGTGTCGATGTTGAAGCGCATTTTTGCCGTGTATAAAGCAATGAAAACAAAAACATTGGACGCCATGTTGAATCGAATGTTGGGTTCCTGATTCTGGCCCTTCGTCATCCCCCTCCTGATTGATACGGTGGCTGCCGCCGCCACGCTCTTCCTCTGCAAATCTCTTGAGAAGCCGAACGCTTCTTAACCGCCGTTCCGAAGCAGAGCTACAGGGGATGGCCAAAATGTTTGGGATAGGCAACTTTTTTTCTCTCGCAAAAAAAATCAACATGCTGTAACTTTTCATAGAGTGCATCAAAAAATCTCAAATTTTGACTGTTTGTCAAACTATTATATGTGCATCATTGGTACAAATTTGGGCTCGATTGATTCATATTTCGCGAAGTTAGAACCGTTCGGGTAAAACACTATTTTTTAGACAACTCATTTTTGAACTGTCATATCTCGGACACCAGTGAACCGAATTGAATGAATTTTTTAACGTTTATCAACAATATATTGATACTTAATACGATGTTATAAAATGTTATATTTTCTCACGGCGAATTAAGTTATACCGGGTTGAAATTTTTACCCATATAGAGGAAAATGAGTCAAATTTACAATACCACACAAAAATTATTAAATGTGTTCTTTCATCAATCAAAATAGGCTCTAATACATATATCTGATTAGAGATAATTTGAGAACAGAAGTGGAAAATCTTTGGATATCAACACTAAAATTTATTGACATTGATGTGAAAAAATTACATTTTTTCGAGAAAAGTCCAAAAAGTGTCAATCCATGATAACTTTTTTCAATGTTTAAAAAGTACCTATCTTTTAATAGTTTGTGAAGCATTTACATATTGTTAGTGTACGTTCAAAATTTCATTCTATTCGGTTCACTGGTTTCCGAGATATGACAGCTCAAAAATGAGTTGTCTGAAAAATAGTGTTTTACCCGAACGGTTCTAACTTTGCGAAAGATTTATCAATCGAGCCCAAATTTGTACCAATGATGCACATATAATAGGTTGACAAACAGTCAAAATTTGAGATTTTTTGATGCGCTCTATAAAAAGTTATAGCATGTTGAAATTTTTTGTGAGAGAAAAAAAGTTGCCTATCCCAAACATTTTGGCCATCCCCTGTATGTCACTCACTGCGGGGTGACTCTCGTCTAAAAATGCCAGGATGAGGGTCAATTTGTTAAGTAGTATTGCATGGCGCAGCAAACACAAACATAGCACGCCCTATGAATAGAATGCAAAGCGTAGAACAAAAACTCGCTTCGGTGTTTCATCGTGTGGTTCGGAAACAAGAGACGATCGCTGCTGTTGGATGTGGTTGACTCTGCATTGAACGAGGGTTGGCTTGAATGGCTTTTGCGTGAATCGATAATTTTTTGATGGACTGCGTTTGTCGTATGAAGTGATGGTTGGAGCGAGTGTCATTCGACATTGACCATCCTGAAACTGCACAACCCTGGTGACAAGTAATCAATTTTGTGGGAAACCCCTTGGTACGAACACCATCAGTGTGTCCCAGGCCTAACTAGTGTAATCAGTGCTTGATTTAAGCGAGGAGGGGGGTGGCAGGGCCCCGGGCCCCCACAAAATATCACTTCACGAAAAAAATGTGAAGCAAGAAAAAAAAAGAAGTCAAAGAAACTTCTTTTGATGTTTTTTTCTTTTTATCTGTATTAACGAGATTTTTACTGCCGGTGAACGCATAAATGTCCCATGCGCAAAAACAGACAATCGAGAAAATCGCGTCCAAAGTTCGAAAAAAGTAAATTGTCTCAACTATGAAGTATAAGTGCTGAATCGTGTTCTAACATCACACATCAACCAATTTTGAATTTGAGCACTAATTTTTGTTTTAGAGCGATTTTATAGTTCCATAGGATTTCCAATGAAACGTGACGCTTATGCGTCCACTTTTAAGAATGTTACAAATCGGCCTTGCATTTTTTCAACAATTTTTGGAACAAACTGTAATTGTAATTGTAATTGCTCAGTCCACACCCAGGCCGACAACTGTCAGCCCATCTGCTTGTAGGCAGATGTGGACCTACTAAGCCTCCCCCGTTAACATGTCCTACACCGAATTAGCACACCGGGATCTTCCACAGGCAGGCGCTGGCGTTACCAGTCCCAACAAGTGTCAGATACATTAAATAGATGGGGTAGAGGATATAAGAAGATGTGGGAATAGGATGGGAAGAGGTAGAAAATGAAGAGATAGTAGAGAGGTTTCGATTTTGTTGCTGAAACGAGAAAAAGAAAGAACGATAAAGAACATTAGCGATATGTTCATAGATTATGATTTGGTCGTTTATTTCTCATCTATTTTGTTTCCATATCGTTGCATCGGTGACCATTTTCATCGCCTTTCCAGTTTTTGTTAGGGCCATCTCGCGTTTTTTCGTCATGTCCTCTTTGCCGGTTGGCGACGTTCGGGATGTAAGTAGAAAAGCATGCATTTAATATGATTAGTACGACAGTAATTGTGATTGCTCAGTACTTCCAGCCCATTTGTCCGCAGTACATATCAGGCATCCCGTTTTAACAAGTGCTACACAGAATTAGAAACCCGGATCTCCCACAGACAGTCCTAACTAGTGTCAGATAAGTTCAATTGAGGATAGGAAGCGGCGAAATGAGACAGTAGAGAAGGTTTGGTACATTGGTAGCTGTGTTCATGTGATGTTTGTCTGACATTGAAAAACTATTTTCCGTAGGTGTTTAACTCTCTACCCAAATTTAATACCGGAAAAATATCTGATCAGATGTATAGTTTGGCAATTTTGTGTCCATACATCTTTTATCAAGAAGGAATAATGTTGTTTACTGTTATAACATAATTCAGTTGAAGGGCAGCAAATGCATTGTAATCCAGAATAAACCTACAGAAGATGTCCCAATAAAAAGTTAACACTAGTTCAACTAACTACACAAACTAAAAAGTGTTATTATATTTTACCACTGATTTCATCCTAATCTTGACCCTAACATAGTTATGCGCTTAGTGGACAATGACCAACAATAGTCCTAATCTTGACCCTAACATAGTTATGCGCTTAGTTGGACAATGAGCAAAAATAGTGTTGTTTCGACAATAGTCACATACTATGCCCTACGACATTGACGATTCTATTGTCTATGGCTCACCTATTTAGCGCCACCCAGCAGGGACTTGGTCTGGTACCCAATTCAGTATATCCGCTCCACGTAATGTACCGTACCTCTTTCGATTTGTGATATATTACGCGGAACATTACTCTCTTCATTCGGATAGCGGCTATGTAACCCATTGGATTAAAAACCTCCATCAAACATGAAGCGATTAATCGGAGACTGAAGACTCTATACCAAATTTGGCTAAGAGACAGGTAATCAGTGAAGTCAGTTTTTCTCGTTTGTCAGAGACGATTGATACGTATTAAGACAAACTTTCCACTGCATCTGCCAGTAATAATCGGTGATCGATCAACATTTCGAGTACCTACCCCAATTTACACAAGAATGCCAAGGATCACCGCTCATGCTTTACAATACAGTTGGAAAAACTAGAGCAACACCTGGCCACAATGATGCATAAAGCACTAAAGCGGACCGGAAGTGTCGGTGAGCCAGCCCCACCAATTTTTGGAACAAACTACCTATTTTTATTTCCCCATATGATAGTACCCCATGATACATGGTCATGGGCTCCAAAATCTCAATATTGCCAAAAATGCACATGGGACAATTATGCTTCCACCGGCAGTTTAGCCCTAGGCTAGCTCATCTCGGGACCCACGCTTTACTTCCCTTCCGAAGGAAGAACTCACATTTTGCGAGTTTGTCGGAAGTGGGATTCGATCCCAGGTCCTCGGCGTGATAGTCAAGTGTTCTAACCATCGGACCTGGTGCTCCACCTTCTCTTGATTTGATTTTTATCACATATTCACATTCTATAGAGTTCTTGGAAGAAAATTTAAGAAGAAATTTGTGGAGCAGTTTACCAAAAAAAAAAAATTATCCAGAATTTTTCGCTGAAGATTTTTAAGAAATTTATTAAAAACATCCATTGGAACTTAAGTCAGAAATTCTTTTGGGAGCTTATCATAGATTCTCTCCAATTTTTTTTTTCTATTAGAATTTCCTTTTTGATTTTAGAGTTTTGGTCATATCTCCTAGTAGTCGCGCTAGAACAAGTTTTTGTTAAGTGTTCATTCTTCATGGTGATCGATCAGCAACTTCTCCAGAAATTGCAGCAGGCATCAACTAGAAAATGTCTTTGGATTTCGCAAAAGCACTGATTGTACTGCAAATGTTACTGAAAAAAAATGCAGCTATAAATTGTTCTTGCAGTTTCACTATGAACTCTGGCATGAATTTCTACTAAATATGGGATTTAATGCTGTGCATACATTCGTGGAAAGCATTTTTTACTTTATAAAACTTTAATTATCATTGTTTTTACGCCGGGATTTCCAATCTGTTATGAATAAATTTAGTGGATATCAACATTTTTCCTAGCTCTGCTCTTTGTTTCAGATTTAAACCAACATTGATACCTTTTTACCCTTCTTACACCCATAAGAAGGGTATAAATACCGCTCGAAAAACCGACTTTCGATCCGAGGCCCGCAGGGCCGAGTCTCATATACCAATCAACTCAGCTCGATGAACTGAGCAAATGTCTGTGTGTGTATGTATGTGTGTGTGCGTATGTTACAAAAAAAAGTCACGCACGTTTCTCAGCCGTCTGATATCCGATTTGGATTCTCTTAGTTGCAAATGAAAGCTGGTTACTGAGATATCTTTCGAAGAGTACTTAGGAGTTATACAACTAAACTTTTTGTGGTTTTACTTACAAAGTGTATCATACTAAATATCTCAAACGTCTGTCAACCAATTTCGGTTCTCCTGGCACCAAATGAAAGTTATAATATCCTAGTAGAACCCTATACAATTTTATTAGGATTGGACTTTTGGTTATCGAGATATCTCTCTAAGAGTACTTAAGAGTAATACAGGTTAACCTTTGAGAGATTTTTGACCAAGTGTATCATAATAAATATCTCAGCCATCTGTTAACCGATTTTGGTTCTCTTAGCACCAAATGAAAGCCACAGTATCCTTGTAAAAGGCCCTGAAATTTTATTTCGATTGGACATTTGTTTACTGAGATATCTTTCGAAGAGTATTTCAATAAATTCTTTTTTTATTATTATATTCGTTTGTTATCTTGCATGAGCTTTTGACCAGTCTATGGGAAATTATTGTTCAATCAATAATGCTGACCTCATATAAAGTGTATACTAGCAGGTTATTGTTTTCAATAAAATTATAAATAACAAATTACAAATAAACAGGAATTCTATGAAAACTAACAATATGTTAAATGAAAGCTTTGAATTTATATGTTGTGGGAAAAATGCAAGAACCGGACAGCCAAAATAACCAGCTAATGCCAAAACTGATTAACTTAGTAGATATATCATTTTTGTCCTTTTTACACCATAACCATGGTATTAACCATGAATACCAAGTACTTCGGAGCTAATTTAATCGACTGATTAAGGGATATTAGACAAAGTGTATCCCGCTGAATCGATTCAAGATCTTTTGACAGTTAACAAAAGATACAATATTCCAGAATATGTAAGCTATTTTTTAAACATTCCATACAAGATTCTAGGAGGTGTCTGGCATTTCTGGTAGTTTAGTCCATGGTCCATGATGCTATTTTGGAAACCAATCCACTAGATGCCAAATTCACAATATTTTCTAGAACTTTTGGTCAATTACACAAAATAAATATGTTAAATACAAATAATATAACAATAATTTTAATAAGTGTAAGAAGGGTTCTGTCACATAACATAAGTGGAACTCCGGCTCAAGAAGTTGATGCCTTTCCGATTTCGTACACTGGTATACAGGGCATCGAAATGTCAAATGCGTTATAACATTATTGCCATACCATGTTTCAGCATGTATACCATTTTTCATTGCTGTGAAGTAAGACAAAGACCTCATAGATCTAGACTGGCAGCACGAGTAAACATAAAAAAGGACATACATCATGATGAATCTTTGTAAGCTCAAGTCAAAAATACGTTTTCTAGCCTTAAATATGAAGGGAGATCGATATGTGAAAAGTGGATGTGTAATTTCGTAGATTTCAATGAATTTGAGACAAAATAAATAATGGATTTCCAGAAGCTAGTTTTGCGCATATCTCAGATGCCAATCTTCGTTCCTGTATTCTTTGCCAACACTGGAATACTGGTTGGAACAGCTGTTTTTTGTTTACGAAAATAAATGACAGTTCGACGCCTTTTATAAAAGATATAACAGTTTCGCGTGCTGGAAAAGGATACAACTTTTTCCTTCGCTCTGACCATAGAGTTCCACTTATGTTATGTGGTTCTGTTCACCATAGGTGGATTAAATCGGGTTTTTATGTTGAAGCCATTTCCATTGAACATCCCTCACACTTTCCCCCAATTAAACCGGGGAGAGATCGGACAATTTCGATCCGCCAAATATGATAAAAACAAGCAAATCGGGCGATTTCGTCCAATTAAATCACCGGGTTAATCGATTGTCGACATAGGTTACTCAGCAAATCGAAGTACTAAAGCTCTAATGCTTATCCTGTGACTGATTTCGACTACCATTTTTAGTCTTCCTCAGAGGATAACTGAGAAAGATTCGTGGGAAGATTAATAAAAGAGCCAATGGGGCACGTTCGGCGTAGTACTAGATTTGTAGTAATGAGCTGATTTTTTGTATGGTGAGAAGGTAAATTCTCCAGTTCTGCAATGAAATGGTACAAAAAGCGTGGGTATTATGATTCCTTGCCTAATTGTATGCTGTTTGAGCAAAACTTTGGATAACTATGTTGTTTATGTTGCAAGAAATGGAGAAAAAGGCAACACTGTTGCCCAAAGTTTTGCTCAAACACCATCAAATTAGACAAGGAATCATACTACCCTCTCTTTTTGCACCATTTTATTGCAGAAACGGAGAATTGACCTTCTCACCATACAAAAATTCAGCTCATTACTACAAATCTAGTACTTCACCGATCTGTTCTATAGTATTGGCCCAATTCCCTATGTATTAGGGTTTATAACGACCTCCGAAACCTTCTCAAATTCAACCGACTTGCAACTGTTCCTTGGGTTTAGAATCCACTGAGCCCCGCGGTGGTTCCTCCGTGTTTATCGAGCATTTCTGATTATGAATTTTCGTGATGAACCGTTGGTGATTCGCCATAGTAGAGCCTCAAATCCTTTCCAATCAAGCTGAACTATACGACCAAGTTTCAGAAAATTTGGTCGACAAAAAACCCTTATGACGAAGAGAACAAACCTGCCGATAATACCCATCGCCACCATTTTTTGAAAAGCCTTTCGTTTTTCTCTAGTCTACACAGGTCGTGAAGGGTTTCTTTACACACCCTGTAGCTAGTGAATTCAAAGTAATGACTCACCTTGCCTCCGGCGAACTCATCCTCTCCATCCGCTGCCGCCGCACCATTTCCATTGGCGTCCTTGGCCGGGGCCGCAGGTTTGTTAAAGTCTACGTATCCAGTCAGCCACTCCTTCGGGGTCTTATCGTTCGGTTTGCCGTACTTGTCCAGCTTTCCGCTGGCAATGAGCTGCTTCTTCATCGAAGCCTTCGGTCCCAGGCCCCACTTGCGTGGATAAGTGTCACGTTCCATGATGACCCGCTTGATCTTGGCACAAACCCCGTGGTCACAGCTAGCCATCGTGGCTGTCGTCATGAGGGCAATAGCCAATGCGACGGCTTCGCCCTTGGAGGTCACTATCACTATTTCCTGGTCCATTTCGATTCCGTCCTCATAGCGGAGCACACCGGGAAGCATAATCTTAGCACCGTAGCAAACGGCATTCACCGAGCTGTCCTTCATGATAATCCGCTTGTGTCCAACCAGGAGACCCTCCAGCGGCTTGATCACTCTCCGGAGCATGGTCTCGTCTTTGTGATTTTCGTACAAATACTGGGCATCCAGCACGTCATGCATGGTGACCATTCCGTCCTTTTCAGACTGAATGCCGGAACGGACACGACGCAGTTCCATCATCTGACCACCCACTCCGGTAACCAAACCCAAATGAACACACATGGTACGAATGTAGGAACCGGCCTCGCAGCTGACCCAGAACACGCCCATGTTCCGTTGGTCATCGTAATCCAGCAGCTTCGAGTCATAGACCGTGCGAACACGTAGCTGACGCTTTACGGCCGAAATCAACGGAGGTCTCTGGAACAATGCACCACGAAGCTTCTCCAGACCCTGGTTAACTTTTGCCACGGATTCCACCGCCGAGTGCAGCTTGAAAACGGCCACGTACTCTTTACCAGCGCTCTGCTGGCTCTTGACCAATCTGGTGGCCCTATCAATACAGACGATCAAACATCCCGTCACTTTCGGATCCAGTGTACCGGAATGGCCGGTTTTATCAACTTTCAGAATTTTCTTAATCCATGCCACCACTTCATGAGAGCTCGGGTTGGACGGCTTGTCCAAATTAATGAATCCAGACGTGACATACTCCTTAATCTTCCGGTTTAGCGGAGATGATCCGAACGGTAACGGAGTATAGTGATTTGTCCGCACATTCAACCGATCGAAATTCTTCAACAGCAACGGCCACTTCGATGTGTCCAGCTTGGCAATGGCCGCCGACGGTTGAATCTGGAAGTTACCGGACTTTTGAATCTCGCCCAAATTCTCAACCTCAGCCCCCGGTTCCTGTTTGATCTTCTTCTTTTTCTTCTCCTTCTTGATAGTCGGGGATCCCATTTCTAAAAGCAGAAATGACCCAGAATCAGAAAATCATCCCTTTTTTGTAACGATCTACTTCCGAACGCACGGAAACCTCGTGATGGAAAACCACGAGATTCCGAGCGCCGCATGATCGACTGTAATTAAACCATCAATACCTACCGTAATCCGACATTTTGTCGCAAACTTTTTATACTCCCCTCCTTGGCACTATAATTCTCCGCCAAACACTCAAATCACTGATCAATTTCCCAAGAAAAGCCAAATCTAACACGCCATTCGCGGTTTCAGAAAAGGAATGGCTGCCCTCTCCCTTGCAGATACCAAAATATTATGAGCCCAGGACGAACACGCGTGCTGAACGCTGCTCGCGGTTTTAGGTTATGTTTGGGTTGCGTTTGTTGGTGTGAGTGCGTCGTGTTTTGACTTTTCGTATTCTGCGCAGGGGTGTTGTACCGTAGTTTAAACCGAATGGGCAAGCTCGAGGGTGCTGGATGCTATAAAAGTTATAATCATGTTTCCAATAAGCACAGAAAACAGACATCAAATTCCTGTTTTAATACTGTGCACTGAACTACAAATCAACCCAAATTTAAGTTGTTTTGACGCAATCCCGGTCTTCCGTGGAATAACTCAAATTTGCGTTAAACAGCGAAAGTGGTGAGTGAGTAGTTCTCGTTTGAGAGCGGCAAAAAAATTAACCCAGTAGTAAGTTATTTTCACCCAACGGAGGCCTCAAACAAGGGGAATGACATATCCTTTTCTAACCGGGATACCACCGACGAAGATACAGACGGAGCAGTAATCGTTTTTTTCGGTACCACTTTCATTTTCACGCTTTGGCAAGCCCCTCTTTCATTGTGTAATTGGTCGCTTTGGTGAACCCCTTGAACGGGCGAACTGGGTGAAATGTCAAGCGACTTGTCAACAACTTTGTTATTGTTTATGTTTTCTGCTTTTCGTGCAAGGAGGTAGAGTACGGTTCTAACGAATTCTTCGACTTGAGCACTCCCTGCGGCCTCATCCACACGGCAATCATACTGCTGTATTTAGCCATGTATATCAAGAACTGCCAATTACAATAATCTGTTAAACCAATCCCAAGGGATAGGCTCCATCTTTCTTCGGATACTCGGCACAGGGTGCCTTCAAAATCCAGTACGCCAACATGATTGGCAAGAATGCCTACTTGTACCTCATCTAAGCCTATCTGGCCGCCTCAGCTACGGCCGGATTCTTCGCCGACATCGCCCTATCGCCGCTGGAGGCCGCAGAGGTGAAGATCCATGAGATGCCCGGTTATGTCAACAATATGCGCCAAGCTATTCTCAAGATGATGGTCTGGGTCCTACTGTAGTGTCTCCAGATTCCTACACCATGAAGAAGTTCGCCTGCTTCGAACGTACCGTTTAGCTGTTATACCCACGCCACGTGCCGACTGCATCTAAAGCGAGTAGCTGGTTGTCGCATTTGTCGCTGTTGGTTACACTTCCTGTTGTTCTGCGCCGTTGTGTCTGACCCGGCTCATATTGACGTGTCCAAGCTGAACCAGGCCAAGGGATTCAGTGCCATCGATGTAGCCAAGACGCTAGAATTCATGTGCACATGGCCCAGTCTGAAACCCCGCATCGTCATCGATACACTGACCGTCCTACAGTGGTTCATATACGACGCAGCCAAGGTCATCAGCCCCCGAACATCACAAAAATGCCAGAATCGAAAAAGAAAGCCAGGAGTTGAATAAGCCATTTCGCTTCTATAATGTGTTGTGCTCGCAACAAATTATGATTAACCCTTAAAAGCGCAATGTTGTTTTAAAACAACATACCTAAAAACGCTCCAAAATAATTGAAATTCACTTTTATTATTAATTATTAATTTATTTTTTAAATCAGTTTTTTATTGTCGTGCGCCTTTAAGGGTTAAATATTAAGCTTTAAGTGAACGACATCGTGATTATAAACGGGGAACCAACATGTCTTATGAATCGTGTAAACGAACCGCGGAGTACAACCTTTTCAAGGTTAAAGAAATAAAACCACTACGGGAAAAGTGTATTTTAGAATAATTGCGTGGAAACCTCTGAAACAACACCATTGGGGTTTCTAGTAAAAGAGAAATGTGGGAGAACTTGGTGAACCAACAAATCTGTCTAAACCCCTGCAACAAATTTAGATAGTTTTTGGTTGTCTTGTATCACCATGCATTTTAGGAGGACTTGGTGAACCAAATTAAAACAAAGCTTTTTTGAGTGAAGCATGATGACTTGCATCACCATGCATTTTAGGAGGACTTGGTGAACCAAGCTTCTTTAAGTAGAGCATGATGTCTTGCATCACCATGCATTTTAGGAGGACTTGGTGAACCTAGCTTCTTTAAGTAGAGCATGATGTCTTGCATCACCATGCATTTTATGAGGACTTGGTGAACCTAGCTTGAACAAAGCTTCTTTAAGTAGAGCATGATGTCTTGCATCACCATGCATTTTAGGAGGACTTGGTTAACCTATCCTGAACAAAGCTTCTTTGAGTGTAGCATGATGACTTGCATCACCATGCATTTTAGGAGGACTTGGTGAACCTAGCTTCTTTAAGTAGAGCATGATGTCTTGCATCACCATGCATTTTAGGAGGACTTGGTGAACCAAATAAGAACAAAGCTTCTTTGAGTGAAGCATGATGACTTGCATCACCATGCATTTTAAGAGGACTTGGTGAACCTAGTTTCTTTAAGTAGAGCATGATGTCTTGCATCACCATGCATTTTAGGAGGACTTGTTGAACCAAATTAAAACAAAACTTCTTTGAGTGAAGCATGATGTCTTGCATCACCATGCATTTTAGGAGGACTTGGTGAACCAAATTAGAACAAAACTTCTTTGAGTGAAGCATGATGTCTTGCATCACCATGCATTTTAAGAGGACTTGGTGAACCTAGCTTCTTTAAGTAGAGCATGATGTCTTGCATCACCATGCATTTTAGGAGGACTTGGTGAACCAAATTAGAACAAAGCTTCTTTGAGTGAAGCATGATGACTTGCATCACCATGCATTTTAGGAGGACTTGGTGAACCAAGCTTCTTTAAGTAGAGCATGATGTCTTGCATCCCCATGCATTTTAGGAGGACTTGGTGAACCAAATTAGAACAAAGCTTCTTTGAGTGAAGCATGATGACTTGCATCACCATGCATTTTAGGAGGACTTGGTGAACCAAATTAGAACAAAGCTTCTTTGAGTGAAGCATGATGACTTGCATCACCATGCATTTTAGGAGGACTTGGTGAACCTAGCTTCTTTAAGTAGAGCATGATGTCTTGCATCACCATGCATTTTATGAGGACTTAGTGAACCCATCCTGATCAAAGCTTCTTTAAGTGAAGCATGATGTCTTGCATCACCATACATTTTAGGAGGACTTGGTGAACCTAGCTTCTTTAAGTAGAGCATGATGTCTTGCATCACCATGCATTTTAGGAGGACTTGGTGAACCAAGCTTCTTTAAGTAGAGCATGATGTCTTGCATCACCATGCATTTTAGGAGGACTTAGTGAACCTAGCTTGAACAAAGCTTCTTTAAGTAGAGCATGATGTCTTGCATCACCATGCATTTTCGGAGGACTTGGTGAACCAAGCTTCTTTAAGTAGAGCATGATGTCTTGCATCACCATGCATTTTAGGAGGACTTGGTGAACCAAGCTTCTTTAAGTAGAGCATGATGTCTTGCATCACCATGCATTTTAGGAGGACTTGGTGAACCTAGCTTGAACAAAGCTTCTCTGAGTGTAGCATGATGACTTGCATCACCATGCATTTTAGGAGGACTTGGTGAACCAAGCTTCTTTAAGTAGAGCATGATGTCTTGCATCACCATGCATTTTAGGAGGACTTGGTGAACCAAGCTTCTTTAAGTAGAGCATGATGTCTTGCATCACCATGCATTTTCGGAGGACTTGGTGAACCAAGCTTCTTTAAGTAGAGCATGATGTCTTGCATCACCATGCATTTTAGGAGGACTTGGTGAACCAAGCTTCTTTAAGTAGAGCATGATGTCTTGCATCACCATGCATTTTAGGAGGACTTAGTGAACCTAGCTTGAACAAAGCTTCTTTAAGTAGAGCATGATGTCTTGCATCACCATGCATTTTAGGAGGACTTGGTGAACCAAGCTTCTTTAAGTAGAGCATGATGTCTTGCATCACCATGCATTTTAGGAAGACTTAGTGAACCTAGCTTGAACAAAGCTTCTTTAAGTAGAGCATGATGTCTTGCATCACCATGCATTTTAGGAGGACTTGGTGAACCAAGCTTCTTTAAGTAGAGCATGATGTCTTGCATCACCATGCATTTTAGGAGGACTTAGTGAACCTAGCTTGAACAAAGCTTCTTTAAGTAGAGCATGATGTCTTGCATCACCATGCATTTTAGGAGGACTTGGTGAACCAAGCTTCTTTAAGTAGAGCATGATGTCTTGCATCACCATGCATTTTAGGAGGACTTAGTGAACCTAGCTTGAACAAAGCTTCTTTGAGTGTAGCATGATGACTTGCATCACCATGTATTTTAGGAGGACTTGGTGAACCAAATTAGAACAAAACTTCTTTAAGTGAAGCATGATGTCTTGCATCACCATGCATTTTAAGAGGACTTGGTGAACCTAGTTTCTTTAAGTAGAGCATGATGTCTTGCATCACCATGCATTTTAGGAGGACTTGGTGAACCTAGCTTCTTTAAGTAGAGCATGATGTCTTGCATCACCATGCATTTTAGGAGGACTTAGTGAACCTAGCTTGAACAAAGCTTCTTTAAGTAGAGCATGATGTCTTGCATCACCATGCATTTTAGGAGGACTTGGTGAACCAAGCTTCTTTAAGTAGAGCATGATGTCTTGCATCACCATGCATTTTAGGAGGACTTAGTGAACCCAGCTTGAACAAAGCTTCTTTAAGTAGAGCATGATGTCTTGCATCACCATGCATTTTAGGAGGACTTGGTGAACCAAGCTTGAACAAAGCTTCTTTGAGTGTAGCATGATGACTTGCATCACCATGCATTTTAGGAGGACTTGGTGAACCAAATTAGAACAAAACTTCTTTGAGTGAAGCATGATGTCTTGCATCACCATGCATTTTAAGAGGACTTGGTGAACCTAGTTTCTTTAAGTAGAGCATGATGTCTTGCATCACCATGCATTTTAGGAGGACTTAGTGAACCTAGCTTGAACAAAGCTTTTTTAAGTAGAGCATGATGTCTTGCATCACCATGCAATTTGGGAGGACGTGGTGAACCTAATTAGAACAAACCTACATGAACATCTGGAGCAACTTCGGAAGGTATTGGTTAATGTAATCAATTTAAACTTATGATGTCCTGCATCATCATGCAGTTTGTGAGGACGTGATGAACCTAATTAGAACAAACCTACATGGACTTCCGGAACAACTTCAGAAGGTATTGGTAAATGTAACCAATTTAAACTTACAATGTCTTGCATCACCATGCAGTTTGGGAGGACGTGGTGTACCTAATTAGAACAAACCTTTTTGGACCCATGGAACTACTTCTTGAAAAAGCCACGTCAAAATTTTTCGATGCGAATCCGCACTTTTTAGAGTCCGATAGAATAGTTTGCTGTTGAACGTACTATGCGGATGGACCTTACTTACGGTGCATTAAGACGTTTTTTTTTTTTTTGGGTTTTCGGATATTTTACGGTTACTGGTGAAACCAGTGTTGAGAATACGCACTAGGGAAAAGTTATACTCTCTTGCTTCTATCTCAGTCCAGAAGCATGCTATCAAAAAATGATGTTTGAAGGGCTTTTAGATTGTAATTCAATCTAAAAGTTTGCCGAATAAAGCAAAGAACGCAGACGCATACCAAAACCGTGAAAGAGCTGTGAGCACACGGTGAGTATAAATTACACGAATTTTACTCACCTCGTACTCACAGCTCTCCCACAACTTTGGTATGCGTCTGCGACCTTTACTTTATTTGGCAAACTTTTAGGTTAAACCACAATCTAAAAGCCCTCCAAGCATCATTTTTTGATAGCATGCTGCTGGACTGAGATAGAAGCAAGTGAGTATCACTCTTGCAAGTGAGTATTCTCAACACTGGGTGAAACTGCCCCTTCCCCTCACAAGTTTATGCATCAAATATTCAACAATATACTTATTTCGACGAAATTCTACCCCTTTTGAGACGTGGCGATTGTGCGAACTAATGACGGCGCAATTGTTCCAGCTTCCCTCGGAGCATGGTTGTCGGAAATGGCTGAAACGAATTTGAAAACGATTTATTCATGTTATATAAAGGACATTATTTACTAACAATAAATGACACCTTAACAACTCCAAAGTAAGCGTGTAGATCCAATCAACATAGGAGAATTGCATGAATAATTAAATAAAAAAAAAAAATATCCAGCTAATACCTGAGCTTTTGCCGCTGATTGGCATAAAGTTTTAACTGGATCAAAACCGAAGATAGTCTATGCCCAGGAAAATAAAGGAAATTATCATTATGTAGGAGAGGCTGAGGAGACTTGATCCCTGGGGAGACTTATTCCCCCCATATTTTCTCGGTATCAAAAACATTTTTCTTCTAGCATAATTTTTTCCAAAACTACTCCTGGACAAACGACTATGTTTTGGCTACAAGTGATTTCGATTGTTCATTGCATTATTTTTTAACGGCAGATGGTTTGTTTTCAGTCCTTCAGAAATCTTTTCGGCAATTCCAAAAAATCTCAATAATTTTGTGAAAATTGAACCAAATCGTGTGAAAATTTCACTGCACATAGTTTAAATAAAATACTTTCAAACTTATTTATCCAAATAAGGCTGTTGTTAACATATTTTGGTTAATTCAGCTTAGTATACACAACAGTGACATGGGGATACTTGATCCCTCGAGGATTACACACACATTATATATGTGAAAAATAATATTCTATTCGGAAGCCTCTATTTACTTGGTTAAACCTGAACTTTACGACGTTACTTTGATGTAGATGTGTCATAACATAAAAGAATAATAGTATTTCTGAAAATAATGCCAGAGATTTGAAATTTCAAGTGCTTGTAGGACATTTTCTCGAAATCATTGAAAAACGCCGACCAAATATACCATGTGCTTAAAGGGGGATCAAGTGTCACCCATTTTTGAAAAATACATCAGAAGACATGCCTCCATAAAAACACAGTTCTGAAAACTTAACCAATAATTTAAAGGCCTACTGTTTTTTATTAACTTGCAATAGATGTTTACCTGCCATTCTGTACGGTACGGAAATCTGATCTAGTTTTAGGTTTATTTTAAAGTTATAGTTAAATTAAGAAAAAGGGATCAAGTCTCCCCAGTCTCCCCTAAAGCTTATCTTTATAAACAAAACCAGCGCACCTGAGCTTTTTATTTTTAGCTTATTACAAGTGAGCAAGAACAGAATAATAAACTGCACTGTTGTTTGAAGCTTGCTTCTTGAGATTTGTGTGTCTGAAGTTCTGATGCACTGTTGAAGCGGGATTTCAAAACGTTTGTCCTCAAACTTATTTCTAACGCAGCTAGTTGAGTTATAGGTCATAACACATATTCATAACAAAAGATGATTTCATTAGATCATTAGATAAATTCATGTGCCCCATAGAACAACGCTGATGATTCTTAAAGATGATATACACATATTTGTGCGAAAAAAAAACTGTTGTTTTACATTTGAAAATTGCACCAAATTGAGCTAAGATGCACATGTTTTGCAAGATTATGCTGAGAGTGTCGTGATTTGATTCCCGGTTGATGCCAGATTTTTTCGTGAAGAATTTCGTAAGTAACTTCGCGGTTCTGCCACACTATATACTGTTCTCAAACTTGATGATTGGCAATTCAAGCTCTCCGCTAACTATTAATTTTGGATGCACTCATAGAACACTGAGTTGAACAATGTATCAATGGGAATGTAGTTTACCTTGAAAGAGTCGAAAAATGTGAAATTTCTGAACTTATTATGAGCGGGAAAAATTTCAACATGATCGCAAGAAAACCAATACATGCATGTTATAAGAAACGAACGGCGACAGGCGGCCTCACGGTATTTCCGACAATTTTCTTTGAATTTTGCAAATTTTTGGATCATCTACTCAGACACTCATTATCTATCGAGATTATCAATGAATCGTGGGTGTAGAAAAATCCGGAATTCCCAACAGATGCTTTTATATAGTACACTGCACAGGATTTTCGGCAGGCCAGCAACAATATGTGGATATCAATGCATGTTCCTTTAAATGGTTTAAAGGTTTTTCAAAACCCGCGGTGATCGGACCGTTCCAAGCGCAATTTTATTCTATAGCTAATGAGCATCCAAGTTAAATGAGCCCAAAATGTCTAAAATCGATGTTAAATTTACGGAGGTAGGATAGGATAATCATTTCAATTTTGTGCACGTTAAAAATAGTAGCCTCTCCCCTATAAAATTTATTGTAAGTACCTACATTTCAAACACCTCCGAAAATTCGTGTAAACACCAAGAATGCCCAAAAAATCCTCAACATATTAATCAGGGAGTTTCATTAAGTTTTTTTTTTCAACCATCAAAAAAAAAAACTTTTAACTAACTGTAGAAAACAATCTGTGCAATTGCAATCACAATCAATTAAAGAATGGGGCTTTTCAGTAATGGTTCATTTAAAAACATATCATCAGTGTCTGTCCAATAATTACGCAAGGGTTTATAGGAGGAGGGGAAGAGGTGATTGAGAAATCTTACGCGCCATACATATGTTAGTTTTTGATGTTTCGTACAAAAATTTTAAAAGGGGAGTCAAAGATAGTGGCGAAAAATCGAGAAAATTTCCTTACGCAATAGATGGACAGCCCCTCACCACTGTACTTAACAAACATATAGAACTACTTACATTCACGTCTTTAGCAGTCTCTGGTATTCCTCCCAGAGGCCCATTTTGGCACCGAAAACGTACAGCAAATTCTACCAAGGTCGTCAAGGTGAACTGATAGCCTGGCTTTCCACTGATCACGATCCGGGTCATGTCCTTGTTGTCGAGAAATAATTCGTCTAGGGAGTGTGGCGTTTGTTTTGCACGGACATTTCCAATGTCATTTTAGGATGTTCGGGAACGCAAATCGCAATGAAGTGACGACGTGTTTAAAGCACTATGCCACCTTGCATCCAGAGATCAGATGTCCTGTGTGAAGGAAATATTTAAAACATTCACAGCGATAGTTTGGCTGCGAGCCTCATTCTGAGTCAGTTGGTGAGAGCACCTACATATTTCAGATCCACTACACCCGCATAACTCGGAAGCTATGGCAGAGCACTCGTTGTACCACCCTGGGCGTTCCTTTCTCCATGGACTGTTCCACCAACCGCTTTGCTGTTCATCCACAAGCCAAAGCCGTTTTGTGATCGCTTTCTGCGCATACGATCCTCCGTGGTGCTCAAACGGCTTAAACTTTTCTTGCCTTCCTGCAAGGAGTTTGCTGTGGACATTGCTGGTTCTTTTTCCTTGATTCCATACAATCGCAGAGCTTGCACGAAATCAATCTGATCGTCCAGCAGCTTTTTGTACTCCTCTTGCTGCTGATCTTTGGCATTCTTGAAACTTGGAACCTTACTTGTAAACCGCCGAGGCCAATTGTTCGGTTTCGGGATTTTTATCCTTTCATCCACCTTCACGTACTCCTTGTCATCCTCTTCGATGTTTTTCGGCTGGATCCTGTCTTCTCCCTGACCTTCTCATGCTCCTTCGCACTCTGCAGCGAGCTCTTCTTGTACTCCTCGAACAAATACTCATCGTCCAGGATGTTCACCTCCAGCTACATAACTTTATCATCACTTCACACAGGTACTGCCGGCACGAGTAGTTCATTAAATTTCTCAATTTCTCTCGGTTTCCGCTCCAGCTTTATTTTTTGTCGCTTCCTCCATGCATCCTCCGTGTTCTATTTCAATTGTTGGACAACACCGTGCCTCTTCCTCGCTATCCACAAAACTTCCCTCCGAGGGGAATGAACTGACGTGCTTCCGGTTGCTGGTCATGATTCTGGCTACACAAATTCAAGCAAAAACGGACGAAAAACTGTACCAACAGTCTACAGTCGAGAGAACGAGAAAATAATCAATTAAACTAGGTGAAGATTTGAATTAAAATATCTACTTACTTGAGCAGCGACAAATCGGCGCCTTTTCAGTTCCAGCTCTACTTTTTTCCAGCGTTTCCAGCGACGTGGAACGTGATAGGGAAATGTTCATGATTTGTTCTTGTGTCAGCGAGCGATATTCTATAAATTCCAACAAATTTTGTTGTCTCCTGCAACACTTGTTGTTCAGGTGCGTTTGGCGAAGAACGTCTGCACTGGATATAGCTGAGTCGCAGCCGGTTTCATTATGCTGCTGCGCTAGACTACCCTCACACGGTGAAAAACAACGAATTGTTGTGGCAGAAAACATTGATTTTGCTCGCTCGGTGAAGTCGTAATTTGCATCATCACACAACAGTGGATACTTGCCGCGCAAATTATTTAATTTACCAATGGGTTTGAGTCGGAATGGTCGGAATAAATAAAAAAGACCCTTTCCTCCCGGGATGTTGATGTTTACACGAGATCGCGCACATAAGCAAAACAAACAAAAAAGTTTCGCCCGGCGCGGCGAAACGGGAGTAGAAACTGTCAAAATCTTGTGAAAGGGGTAAACCAATGCGTAAAAAGTACCGCAAAATGGTAATCACAAGTCCCCTCGGTGAACTTATGTCCAAGGAAAAAGAAGAAAACATGGTACCGAAAATTTTTGGTGGTTTGTACCGCACTCTTAAGTGCCCCACACAATGCATACGTTTGCGTGTGCGTGACAGTAGTTTGACACATTTCCCATGGGAAAACTGTCAAAAAAACGCAAACCTCGACGGAACGGACGCTATGTGTTCCAGGCTTTACGTCTGTATAAATTCGTCTGTGGGGATACAGTGACGATTCGTTCGTTGAGAGCTCGTTAGATGGTTGAATGTTCACTGGTTGGGGCAAAACCCAACTAAAAAGCACTGTCAATGTTAAAATAGATGTCAAAACGAGTTTGACGTCTGACCGCCGTCGCATCACAGCTCCTGTATACAGAGCGTTTGCGCAAGTATCTGAGTGTTCCGTGACGTATTTCTCGTCAATTGCGTGTGTCTAGAGCATTTTGATCAGTTGTCAGTTGCCCCAACGAACGAACACGATTCGCTAATCGGGGCGCAGTCGTGACCCAACCAGCGAATTCGGACTGTATCCGCATTTATCCGTTTCTAACCGTCGCTAACCGTTGCTAAGCGAGCTGCTAAGTTAGCAGAAGTTAGACGCGGTTAACGCATTTATCCGTTTCTAACCGTCGTTAACCGCGTCTAACTTCTGCTAACTTAGCAGCTCGCTTAGCAACGGTTAGCGACGGTTAGAAACGGATAAATGCGGATATTCCGGTTAGAAAAGGATATGTCATTCCCCTTGCGTTCCCCTTGGCCTCAAATGACGCAAATTTGGGTTAATTGAAGAAAACCCAAATTTGGCTTCTTCCACGGAAGAGCAGCGGAAGCGTCGGTGCTTCTCTCTTTGTTTTCGGCAACATTGCGGTGGGTCGAGGGAGAAAACAACCCAACTTTGAGTTAAAACTTTAAGCAGTTTAGCCAAATTTGAGTTTTTAAAACTTATTCTTTGGGTTATAATATTTTTCCGTGTGTAAGGAATTTAACGTGTATCCGCAGTGCGTGTGCAACCAAGCGAGAAGAAGAAGAAGTTTTGACATCCAAGCGGTATGCTGTCGATGAGATCCTCGTCGCTGATTGGTCGATGGATGTAAATGGCACACCGCTTGGACACAGACAAACAGACGTAACACTTGCGAAATTTCCATCGACCACGCTTTTAACGATCATTTTAAATTTTCATAGTAGTGGCTTTCACAACCAGAGGCGCGCGCATCGTTTTTCTATGCACTGAAAATAATCGACACGCCTCATTCATGTTCTTTTACACGTTAATGTATCGTTCGAAACAGCACGCTATATTAACGTGTATTTCCTTTGAATCAGATGTGGAATAGTTGAGGTTTTGAACCACTGTCTTTTACACATGATTTAATCGTGTTTGAAAGTATGTTTATGTATCGATAATGGAGATGGTTCGCCTATAAGGTAATGTACATCACCGAACTCGCCCGCGTTAAGTATCTCTTAGCTTACTTCATTTTTTGATGAACAGGGACCCGCACCTGGGTGCCTGGTACTGATATTCTAAGAAATTTGACATTTATGATGCCAAACTAACGTGTTTTACACATGATTTCGAAAAGTAGATTTATGACTGGTTTGACACGTTAAATTCAGATGTTTCCCAAGTGGTGAAAATTCATGTTTGAAACATGTGGCTCGAACGTGTAGAATATTTTCAGTGTGCGTTTGACGTTTCACACTAGCGCCTTCTGTTGACGATACTGCACAACACAGTGAATCATGCAACTTTTCCACCAGGTGATGGTAGTGTGAACTGGGCGATGGATTTCCATGAAAATCGTTCAAGGTGTTACGTCTGTTTGTCTGTGGCTTGGATGTCAAAACTTCTTCTTTTCGCTTGGTGCATCAATCAATTTGTCTGAACACGGAAAAAACAGATTACCTAAAAAATACGTTAAAAGAACGCAAAAATAAGTATACCGCTGGAACTTTTTACCCAGCAGTGGGTTGTTTTCTCGCTCTCCCGCTCGCATTGTTGTCAAAAACAAAGCGAGAAGCAGCTACCTAGCCGAAAATGTCCGTGCGAGAAGCCAAATTTGGGTTCTTTGTTGTTTACCCTAAAGTGGGTTTATTTCAACCCACTAGGGTACTTCGAAAGTTAACGCTAGGTAGAAAGAACTTTACGATGGGTTGCAATTTTCTGCCGGCATCAAACGGAAACTACCCACTCAGAGCTTTAACGCGATACAGTGAGGATTCGCTCGTTGGGTCACGACTGCGCCCCGATTATCGAATCGTGTTCGTTCGTTGGGGCAACTGACAACTGATCAAAATGCTGTATACACACGCAAGTGACGAGAAATACGTCACAAAACACTAACATACTTGCGCAAACGGTCTGTATACAGGAGCTACGATGCGACGACGGTCAGACGTCAAACTCGTTTTGACATCGATTTTGACATTGACAGTGCTTTTTAGTTGGGTTTTGCCCCAACCAGCGAACATCCAACCATCGAGACAGCCCATCTAACGAGCCGCCAACGAACGAATCGGGACTGTATAGCCAAATTTGGGTTCTCGCACGGAAGAGCCGATATGAGTGAAAAGAACCTATATTTGGGTTGATTTCTGGTTCCGTGAAGGACAAATCTGGCGTTCGATTTGAATAGGTCGAATCTACATATGAATCACAGCAAACATATGACCTATTCAAATCAAACGCCAGAAATTTTTGACCACTGTTGACAGATCAATTTGGATATTGTTTGGCTCTGTTTGTCCCTATGGACTTCACTGCACGAATGTGTGGCCTGTCTCAAGGGGTTGGTCATTCAGCACACTTCATTTGTGCCGTTATTGTACGTTTACACTCGTTATGAACACGGTCGGTTAAAGTATTCGTTCGGTCAAGTGACCGTTCCAGTAGCCGGTGTCACTTTGCTGTCAGTTGAGTTGTCAAAAAAAAAAAAAACTCCAAAATTGTTTTTATTGTGATCTGCGGTAGTTCTGTATTCTTTACTGGCTTCAATCATGAACGTAATTTTAGAAAACGTTCGTCATAGGCAAGCTACCAAAAATACGAAGTACTATTGTCTTTACAATTATTACGTGCTTGGGATTAAACGATCACACCTTGCCATAAAATACTGTAAATCGAAGACGACCATAAGTTCCTGGATAGCTGAGTACGAGCGCAGTGGAGCCTTCGGAACAGGATCTCGACAGGCTACGTTTCCTAAGTTTGACCATATGAAGCGAAAATGGATTACTGATTTATACGAAAAACTCCCAACGTTGTACCTGGACGAGGCAAAACAACGATTCACTTCCCATTTCGGTGTGCCTATTAGTGTTTCCTCTATATGCAAAATCCTACACGCTCATGGATTGTCCTGGAAGGTGCTGAAGCGCAGAGCAATTCAGATTCGGGAGAGTGAAGTCGTCAAGTATAGCAGGGAACTGTGCTGTTTTCAGTGGGACCATCCGCAACTCGTGTTCTTGGATGAGGTGTCGTTTGACAATCGGGATATGTGGAGAACCCGTGGGTATGGACTGATCGGTCAGAAAGTCGTCTATAAAGGAGAATTTAGACGACGTCCAAGAGTATCCACCTTATGCTTCCTGGGATATCAAGCAATACTCGACTCATTTGAAACGGAAGGCACATTTACGAGGCAAAAGTTTTTTGACGCTTGTAGGAAAATGGCTCTTACGAACGGAAACATAAGGTCCTATCCAGGCCAGTTTTCTGTTTGGATAATGGATGGCGCTCGCATCCATTGCGATAAGAATATAATAAAATATCTGCGATCTTTGGGAATTATTCCAATTTTTTTACCACCCTATTGCCCATTTTACAACCCTGTAGAAATAGTTTTTGGATTAATAAAGCGATATGTAAGGCGCCACTATGAAGAGAATAAAGACGTTCCAATGTCCGTAATTGTTGGAGCGGCACTCACAAAATTCACCAGCTATGATTGCACAAATCTGTTCCGTAAGTGCGGGTATTTCCCAGGAGGAGTTTTCGATCCATCGGTAAACAAATAGTATGAAAAGTAAGAAAAATACAATCAGGAAATGGAAAATCTCTCAGAAAAATTGAAAAATTAGAATGAAATAAAATGTAACAGTTTATATTGAATATGCTTTTATTCATGAGAAAGAAAAAACCTTATCGTATTCATTTGAACGAATTTCATTCTTGATGGTCAACATCAACCATATCTCCGACAGCAGAAGCTAATTTCTTACTGAATTCCGATTCTTCTGGTGGCATTGAACTTTGCATTGCTTCGAGGAGTGAACGAGAGGTGTCAATTTTGGTCTTCAAATCATGAGCCAACAATTGCGCTTTGGACACCTCTTTAGTTAACTCATCCACAACGTTGCACAGCTGGTTTACATCTGACGTAACGCTTTCGCAGATGCCAAACGCGATTTGGAATCCCCTACGTGTGACTTGCAGCTGGTTTCCCTCTGAGATAGGTGGTGCTCTGAACAAATGAAGATATTCATCTGGAGGTGCTTCATGTTTCAGCCTTGACTGTCGATCCCCTGGTTGCGACAGGATGAAATTCGCCCACTTTTCCCAGGACGAATACAACGCTGTGTAATGGTAATGCACCTCTTTCAGCTCACTGATGCAATCAAACAGCTCCTCTGTTGTTGGAGCACCTGCACGATCTTTATTGCCAGGTTGTAACAAGCTTTTATTGGTCAACTCCCAGATGGTGTTCGATTTCAACGACGTTGAGTACTTGTAGACGTGAACTTGAATGTTTTTTCCTCGCCAGCTAGTCAAAACCTTTGATCCATCTCGTAAATCCTCAACTGAATATAACTTTTTAGTTTTTTGATGACGGAGCACAATAAACTTGTTGACATCGCTGAAATCCGGGTTTTCCTTTGTAGACCAAGCCACTGAATTCGCTTCTTCTGTATAATTCACCACGACCTCACGCGAAACGTAGGGGCAGCTTTTTTTCCACATGCACTTCAGCAGTTCCTCGACGGTGTTTCCAAAAATGTCACTCGTTTGCACTGGATCGGCCAATCGTTGTGTTTTGAAAAATCGTACGTAGAACACCCCAATGAAATGGAACGCGAACTGTTTGAACTCCTTCGCTGACAAATTCACCGTAATGTTCAGCTCCGTTGGTGCATCTCCCCGATGCAGTGATTGTTCGGAAAGATTGGAATCAGCGCTGTCTTGTTTTGGCACATTCAGACCGTGTAGGAATAATGGATTTTTGGTGACATTTTCACTTGATGGACCATCGGAGAGATCTTCAAAACTGGGTTGCCGATCCGAAGCAGTGCCCGAGTGAAGGTCCGAGGCGTTGTTTACATCCAAATATTCGACGTCACGGTAGTTTACTGCGTCCTCCGAAACGCCCTCCTTGTCTGAGGAACTTTGGCTGTTTGATTCATCCATTCTACTGAATTGAAACTGGCATGGATTAAGTTATTTTAACCAATAAAATAAGCATTTATGTACCTGCAAAATCCTCTTTAAATTGTCGATCAATTGCCGTTCACTTTATCTCCAAAGCAGCAACAACCGAAGCAACCACTTGTTGTGTTGTGATGATTGTTTTGTTTTGGTTTCATTGCGCACGGGGGCTACCATATGCGTAGTCAGAAAATTGTTATAAAAATATTTATTTCAAAACATTAAATAAAATATTAAAACAGTAAATAAAAATTATTATGTACAGTATATCGCATTCTCTATTTTATTTACGATTTTATGCTTATAAGTTGATACAAGATATTGATATACAGTCATGACCCGCTGGTTGGGGGCTTAATAGTTGGGTGACTTTTTAGTTGGGGCTCCGTTAGTTGAGCTGTCAGCCAACTAAAAAGCACCTGGATGTCATAATTCAATGTCAAACTGAAAATGACAACCAATCTGTAATTCCGAGGGGCGAGCTAATGAGTTTTGGTTTCTTAAACTTTACTGATAATCGAAAAGAATTTCTATTTCATATTTCTTAAAAAAAAAAAACAATATGCACAATTACTTCGAAACAAATGCAAAACATCGGCAATCTTTATTTTGTCGATCATTGAAAGAGTTTTGTGCTTGCATTTTGGTCCGGGTGGTTTCATAAACATCTATATTTTAACTTCACCGGCTAAAAATGGGTGAGAATAATTATTTCTCGCATTGGCCATATATGTATCTTGCAAAACGTATCAGTTTTGCTCTAAATGTAAAACAAATTGAAAAATTTTACTTTACACTTCCAAACTAAACATGATTTAAAAAAACAATGCGCATGCCCCTTGTGCTGATGTCACTTCACCCAACTAGCGAATCGAATTCGTTGGTTGGGTGGAGGTTGTGGCTCAACGAGCGAGTTCCGACTGTATTTAGAATGTTGATATTGATTGACATACCCCTCGTCTTTCGAACGATTACTTGGATGCCCTGCTGAAGTGAACGCTAAAATCCATCTTTCGGGGAAATCCACAATATTTTTGAGCGTGTGCCAATGGGTGCCAAAACTGTGCCGCTCATTTTTCAGTGTGTGCCGAACGTGCCGGGAGCTGTGCCGCATGTGCCCAGTGGAGTGTTTTCTTCGAATGTTTATGCGCTATTTGAAACCCTTTCTGTTTTTGACAACTGTTGTTAATCTAATCGGTGTTTACCAACAAAATCCCACCCAGAACACTTGTCTAAAATCAATATAAAGAGATTTTTGTAATTGTAAGTATGTTGACAGATTCATTCTATACCGCAAAGTTGTTGTACCCATGTGTGCCAGAAGTGTGCCGAATAGGCTCCTAAAGTCCTATCGGGATTCTTGTTTTGAACCACAATATATGGTTCAAGAGTACATATTTACTCATTTTTTGACGTTTTTATTAACCATAGTTGAAAATATATAATTTTTATTTTTTTAGCCTTTTGTCTCGTCCCTACACGGAACTACAAATCAACCCAAATTTAAGTTGTTTTGACGCAATCCCGGTCTTCCGTGGAATTACTCAAATTTGCGTCAAACAGCGATAGTGGCGAGTGAGTAGTTCTCGTATAAGAGCGGCAAAAAAATTAACCCAGTGGTAAGTTAATTTCACCCAACGGAGGCCTCAATTGACGCAAATTTGGGTTAACTCAAGAAAACCCAAATTTGGCTTCTTCCACGGAAGAGCAGCGGATGCGTCGGTGCTTCTCTCTTTGTTTTCGAAAACATTGCGGTGGGGCGAGGGAGAAAACAACCCAACTTTGAGTTAAAACTTTAAGCAGTTTAGTCAAATTTGAGTTTTTAAAACTTATTCTTTGGGTTATAATATTTTTCCGTGTAGCTTATAAAACATACTTTGAGTGATTTTTTTCACCGTGTATGTCAGATAGGAACATTTTTGAAATCCCAGTGCGAAAAATGTCGAGCTCAGTCACACAAGGTTGACCTCAAATGTCAACTATTTACCATTTTACTTATTTCGAATTTTCTCATTATTCCTTTGTTTTTTCAAGTTCGAGTAAAGGACAATTTCGATTAGAATACCATGCTTGATCGTATTATTCAATATAAGCGAGATTTCGTCTTTAATTTTAGGACCCTATTGTGCCGAGAAGTGCCGGCATGTGTGCCAGGCACAATGTGCCGAGTGACCAACCCCTTGGGCCTGTCTACTTTCACAGAAAATGTTGACGTTTGAGCGATGCCGTAACACTCATAAGTGTCAAATTTTCTGTGGGTGTAAAGCCGTTAGTACACAGGGTCAAATATTTGCCCAAAAAGAAACCAATGCTTAAACATCTTGTTTGAATCGACCGAATTTTCATTAGTGGCAAACTGATGTTGTTTCTTGAGTACTTTCCTTGTAATATTTCTCCGTACAGTTGAAACCCGATATTTTCGACTAGCGAAGTTGTAGATAGATAGTATCGAAAGCGGTCCGAATCCCGATTAGTGAAATCAAATTTGTGGTTTTTCCGAGTAAAAACAGATCCAAATGACGAGAAAGCAATCGATAACTCGAATCCTTGAGAAAGATCCGATACGGATCGAAACGTCGGAGTAAGAGAACATAAGATTGTTTTTGATCTCACAATCGGACTGAAAAGCCAGAAAAATCCTAAAAATACTCCAAGAACAGTCGTAACCATTTGGCAAAAAGTTGTACAGTGAGGATTCGCTCGTTGGGTCACGACTGCGCCCCGATTATCGAATCGTGTTCGTTCGTTGGGGCAACTGACAACTGATCAAAATGCTGTATACACACGCAAGTGACGAGAAATACGTCACAAAACACTAACATACACTGGGAAAAAAATCTTCATTCCTTCTATGTGTCCGGGACATGGATTTTTGCAATAGGGGTAAACAAATGGTTTCCATTAGTGCGACTCATACTTTTGATGAGGCACCATACAGCAGCGACTCATACAATTTAGAACACATACTATTCATGTGCTAATTTGCCTGCGTAATCGGGTATTGTTTGCATATACTTTGGATGTGGTTTGGCACATGGATATTTGCCATTAAGTATGAGGCAATTTTCCTGAGTGTACTTGCGCAAACGGTCTGTATACAGGAGCTACGATGCGACGACGGTCAGACGTCAAACTCGTTTTGACATCGATTTTGACATTGACAGTGCTTTTTAGTTGGGTTTTGCCCCAACCAGCGAACATCCAACCATCGAGACAGCCCATCTAACGAGCCGCCAACGAACGAATCGGGACTGTATTTTTCTCCAAATCCGTGCGTCGGACCTAACTTCGGAAGTGATGCGGACCAGGTTTACTATACAGCGCACCTCTTCCGAAGTAAGGTCTGACGCATGGATTTGGAGAAAAATCCAACTTCGCTAGTCGAAAACTCCGATTTTCAACTAAATTGAGAATATTATGCGTTGCGCGAAAATTTGTACGCGCAAGCGCTCATACATCTCCGCCTGTAAGAAAAATCATGTCGGTGTTTTCGGCGCAGTATTCCTTGGCCAATTCCCGCACTTATTGTAGAAGTCACCATAATGATTAAACATACCAGCGGAGGTCTATTAGCGATTTTGCACCTTTTTCGCTCTCTATTTTCTTGCAACGGGTAATATATTTGCGCAAAAGTTCATTCGTTTTTTGAGAGTGGCAACAATAAGTTTGCCCGCTACACCTTGGTCAAAATGTAACTTTCAAAAGTGGTCAAAAGCATAATATAACTGCGCAATTTTTAAATACTGTGGTCCCGTATTTCACATTGCAATTGAAAATTTCAACCTTCTAGTTGATCTCAATTTCGATATATTTTCAGCCCAGCTTAGGAACCCGCAATTGGGTTGTTTAGCGAATAAAATATTGCTATTTTCTATAGCCTAATCGAAAGAGCTCATTTTTCTGAATGTTGGCGCAGTAACCTTAGAATGTAATGAATCATAGTAAGCCATTGTAAGATTAGTTTTAAATAAATTCATTCTCTTCTGTCATACCAAACCGAGTAGACGTTATTACTCTTTAGTCCCAATAGGTTATGGGCCGTAGCAGTTGCTAAGGTAACCACTTTGTTTGGCAGAGAGAAAATTTTTTTCGAAGCGGACTTCAAGATTTTTTTAAACCAAGAACCGTAGCAAGAATGGTCAACCCCGACGGACATCAAGACGGTTCCGGCGATCAAGGAAACGGTTCCCAACGGGGGGAGCGACACTAGTTTTGCCAAGCCCAAAAACCCCAAAAAAGCCGAAAAAAAGTCGAGAAATCCCGGTAAAACCCGCAAAACTTTTGCGGATTTTAGCGACTTTTTTGAGCTTTTTTCAGCTTTTTTTAGGTTTTTTGGCTTGGCAAAACTAGTGTCGCTCCCCCTGGTTCCCAAGCTGGATCAAGGAGGCAAGCCAATATCGGAGGACGATTACCGGGCAGTGCAGTATCGCTGCCGGTGCGGGAAGTGCTACGCGGTTCGGAGAACTACAGCTCGTGGTCCTTCGCGACCAAGATGATCCTGATCAAGGAACGGACGTGGTGCGCAGTGAAGGAACGGCTGGACGACGATCCGGTAGTGAGCGACGAAGTTTCCGAGCAAGCCCTGGCCACGATATGCCTGAGTATCGATCCCAAGATCTATGGGCTGGTGCGGAACGCCAAGACCGCTAAAGAAGCATGGGACAGCCTACGTAATACCTACGAGCACAGCGGTTCCACCCGGAAAATTGGTCTGTTACGGAGACTGACCGGAATTCGACTGGTTGGCGCTGAACGGGATGAAGACATCATCTGCCAGACGACTCAAGAATATGTGAACGAGCTGTTTACGACGAGTCACCAGCTTTCTGAGGTCGGATTTCAAGTAGACGATACTTGGCTGGCAAGTTTGCTGATGAAGGGGCTACCGAAGCAGTATGAACCGATGATCCTGGGATTGGAGTCGTCGGGAATGAAGCTTACGGCGGACGTTGTCAAGGCAAAAATCCTGCAGGACGTGAAGGTCGGCAAGGACTGCAAGTCAAGCGATGGGGCGTTCTACAGTAATCCGAACCAGCAACAGAAATCTGCGGGTAAGTCAGCCGTGAAGTGCTTCCGGTGCAAGAAGTCGGGACACTACGCTTCACAGTGCCAGAAGAAACCGAGCGAGAAAAAGGACGAACGCGATGGTCGCGGCAAGCAAAGCGGTCATGCTGCATTTTTCGCAGCGTTCAACGCAGTGCAGTCAGGAAACGACAATGAGGACTGGATTTTCGATTCCGGTGCATCAACGCATCTGTGCCGGAACAGGGGCCAATTATTAGAAGCGGAGAACGTATCGGCTAGCATCAACGTTGCGAATAATTCCGAGGCGGCTGTCGTTGCCAAGGGTGCCGTCAATCTGGAAGCGGACATTGGAGGTACGTCATGTCAAATCACCATGAGTAATGTTCTGTGTGTTCCAGATTTAGCGTTGAATTTGTTATCCGTGAGCAAAATTTGCAAGAGCGGGTACCAGGTCACTTTCGACAACGAGTCATGCAAGGTCGTCAGTCCCAAGCAGGAAGTAGTAGCGGTTGGACAGGAGTCGAATGGGCTGTACCGGCTGAAGATGGTCAAGAATCCGTCCGTGCATGTGGCACGACAGCCAAATAGTTTCCAACTGTGGCACCGACGATTAGGACATCTTTCGGCAAGCGGCATGATGCGGCTCAAGTCTATCGCAACCGGAATGAAATTCGAGGACGAGAACTTGCCGCGATGTGTTCCGTGCATCCAAGGCAAGCACCAGCGACAACCGTTCAAGGCGATAGGTCATCGTGCTGGTAAGGTGCTCGAGCTGGTCCATTCCGATCTCTGCGGGCCGATGGAGACGGCGTCGTTGGGAGGAAGCCGCTATATCCTAACGTTCATAGACGATGCAAGCAGGAAGGCTTTCGTCTATTTCCTGAAATCAAAAACCGACGTGTTAGAAGCTTTTGAAGATTTCAAGTCGTATGTCGAGAATCAGACGGGAGAACGCATCAAGAGAATCAGGACGGACAACGGGAAAGAGTATGTCAATCGTACGATGCGACGGTTCCTGAGGCAAGCGGGAATCCACCACGAAACGACGGTTCCGTATAATCCGGAACAAAACGGACTGGCAGAGCGGATGAATACACTGAGGCGATTTTCCGTATACTTTTTATGTTTCAAACTACATAATTTTTTGCAATTTGAATTCACTTATAAAACATAAAGGAGCCAAACATACTTTTTATAATCATCAGCAGCTATAAAATTTATGTTTGAAATCTTATAAAATTTATTTACCCTGATCAATAAAATTTATGTGTGAGGCTTATGACTTCTATATTATAATTTCTCATAAAAATCATGTAACGATTCTTAATAAAAATTATATTTCATTTTATAAAAATTGGCTTTTGATTGTTTTGTTCATAAAATTGTCATATTTAATTTCCAATTTATTTCTCGAAATACGCACATTTCTCTATTTGTAATCAACTCTTCGGCGGAGGCCAGCCGAAATTATTAGTCCGGGAGTTTACGAGAGCTTGTTTCCATGGCGGAAGCAGCGGCGCACGCCAGCACGTCGGTCCACGATCCACTTGAGCTCCTTTTCCATCCATTTCAGCGTCACGATCCAGCACTTGGGCGGGTCCCCACCGACCTGTTCGTTCCGTTCATCTTCTCGCGCTGGATAGCTTCTTACGGTGCACCTTACGACTCGCACTTTATCATTCTTGCGGACCGGACAGTGTAATTTTCTTTAGCTTCTTGGATAGGGGCATCAGCTTCCTGTGGATGAGTGTCCAAAGTCGGATCCTGCCAGTCGTTTCCCGGCCACCGGAGCCCATTGCGCTGACCAAATCCATAGGATTTCGCTGGAGGGTGCAGGTGAAAACTTCTGTTGTTGCTTCGGTGGCTTTGTGGCGCGGAAGCTTTCGGTCAATTTTGAACGACCCTAAAATAAACCGCAGTAAAACAATATATTTTTCATTAATATGCAAGCGAGGACGCAAGCTTACCTTTACAATTCCACAGCTGAATCGATGAAAAGACAAAGATTTTCGTTCGGAAGTCTAATGATGACGCCCATCTTGGCCGTCTTGATGGCGGTTGGAAACTGACTCGCCAAACTTAAAAAGTATATGTGGTCCCATATAATTTTTTACTATAGCAGAGAAATTATATCTGTTATGTTTGACCAAATATAAATGTGATTGACAGGGTACATAAGCCTCATGAGTTACCTCATAAAAGCTAAACAGGTTTCAATGACAATTATATCCACACAATTAAAAATAACGACGGCAATGTCTTATAAATTACATAAAAAGTAGCCTTATAATGTTTAAGTTTGGAATTTTCTCAGTGTAGGACGCTGGTGGAGCGCGCCAAAAGCATGCTGTTCGATGCCGGCCTGGAGAAGCGATTCTGGGCAGAAGCAGTAGCTACGGCGTCCTACGTTGTTAATCGGTCACCGACAAAAGGTCTACCAGTCACACCCGAGGAGAAGTTCACAGGTAAACGTCCCGACCTGTCGCACCTACGCGTTTTTGGAAGTGAGGTCATGGTGCACGTCCCTAAGGAGAAAAGACGGAAATGGGACGCGAAGTCAGAACGAGCAATGTTCATGGGCTACAGTGAGAATTCAAAGGCATACAGAGTATACAACTTCAAGACTCAAGACGTAGCAGTTAGCCGTGACGTGATCTTCCTGGATGAAGAACGAGTTGCTCGGAGCGAAGCTAGCCCTACGATGGAAGAATCACCTTTTGAAATGATTGTGCAGAACGAGGTTGCAGAGGAGGAGCTCGTAGACGGCGAAGATGACGACCAGCCGGCACACGACGAGCTCAGCGAACCAGAATCCGAGGAGTTCAGAGATGCCGATGAAACGCTGATCGATGCCGATCTACAACCTGCTGCGCTCCCTCCACAACCAGAGGACCCACAACAGTTGGTAAGGCGCAGTGCGAGGGAGCGCGTAACCCCAGGCAAGTATCGAGATTTTCATTTGGGCTTCAGTGTTCTACCTCATGGTACTTCCCAACCTCCACAGTTATGCGATGCGAGTGGCGATGGCGAGCCACAGACCTTCCAGGAAGCGATTACGTGCGAGGACAGCGATCGTTGGAAAGGAGCAATGGTGGAGGAGTATCGAGCGTTGATGAACAATCAAACCTGGGAGCTAACCGATCAGCCAGAAGGAAGGAAAGCTCTCCGCTGCAAGTGGGTGTATAAGGTGAAGGCGAACCCCGATGGATCCACCGAGAGATATAAGGCCCGCCTCGTAATCAAGGGCTACTCTCAAGTCAAGGGCGTCGATTATGAAGAGACGTACTCGCCGGTGGTCCGGTATGCCACTATCCGCTATCTGATGTCGTTAGCCGCTAGTCTGGACCTGAAGATACATCAGATGGATGCAGTGACCGCGTTTCTGCAAGGTGAACTAGGAGAGGAAGCCATATACATGCAGCAACCGGAGGGTTTCATCGATCCCAGATGTCCGAGGAAGGTCTGCAAGTTAAAGAAAGCGTTATACGGACTGAAACAAGCCAGCAGAATCTGGAACCAGAAACTTGATGGTGAACTGAAGCGGTTTGGACTGGCACGATCGAAGTATGACACGTGCGTCTACTATCGCATTGAAAATGGATCAATCCTGATTGTGGCCGTGTATGTCGACGACCTTCTGATATTCTCGAATAACCAGCACTGGGTCAACGAATTGAAGAAGCAACTGGCAGAGAAGTTTTTGATGAAGGATCTCGGATTGGCCAGCAGAGTCCTTGGAATCCGTGTGACGCGTCAGAAGGACAACGTTTGTTTGGACCAGGAGCACTATGTACAGCAGTTGCTAGAACGTTTCGGCATGGAAGACTGTGTTCCTGTGGCGACCCCGGCGGACCCCAACCAAAGATTGACGAAGCAGATGAGCCCTAGTACCGATGAAGAACGAAGGCAGATGCAGAACATCCCGTTCCGTGAGTTGGTAGGAGGTCTCCAATTCCTGGCGCAAGGCACGCGTCCGGACATTTGTTTCGCCGTTAATCAAGTTGGCCAGTTCTGTAGCAACCCAGGAAAAGCGCATTGGATAGCCGCAAAGCGTATTTTGCGGTACCTTAAAGGAACGCGAGATCTACAGCTTGTAGTGATATAGGTTGACTAAAGAAAATATTTCGATTTAAATTCAAATAGTTTACACAATCTAAGTTTTCTGAGTGTACCTACGACTTTTAACCGTTGCACCTGAGATTTAGGTTTTGAAGTACACGATGACGAGGCGTGATCGGAGAGCTCTTTTGCGCTGCGATGACGGACAACTGGATACGAAGAAAAGGAAGGCGAGAATGAATGACAAGCTAATGGGTGAACGAGAAGGCGTGAACGGACCTGCACACCACGGCGGCCGAATGAAGTCAGTTTGTGAACGATGTTTGCGACGAACGGACGGAGGAGTAGTGTTGGTGCCCAATTGGTAAAAGTAATTTGTGCTTTGTGAATAAAAATTCTTTAATAACGAAAGTGAGACTCGGTTTTAATTTTTTGGTGGCTTTAGGATGTGGGATTGCAGGATGTGTGACCGGAAACAGGGTAAGTTTATTGAATTTTCTTGATTTGTGGGTGTCGCTGAGAGCGATGGTATTTTTTTGAGGTGAAAGGCTAGATCCTCGTGGATTTATACACGACCGATCTTGCATCGATTTTTCTTAACTGTTCCGAAAAGCATACGAACACTACATGGCGCAGTTGGTATGAGTTTGTTTTTTAGAATTTCCATTTGGTGGTGTCCCATACTGCTCGGAATTACAAATTGTAAGTTGAAAGTCAAACAAGAAAATGCGGAATTGCTCATTTAATTATGCTGAGGATATAGAATGAAATTGATGTTGAATAGTTGGGTGGCAATGGGGCACCGCGATGGCCCTGACGGTAAAATTGATGGATTGGCAATGCAGAATGTCCGTTGTTTGATGTGAGATTGTGAATTGTGAGTGGAGTGTCAAACGGGAGTGTGCGGAATGGTTCATTTTACGGGCGATTGCATGAATGAACGTTTGACAGGAGGTGGTGTGCTAATACGAGAAAAACAACGTTGATGTCGTTTCGCTAGTTTGTTCATTTTGGAAGTTGGAAAATAAAAGAGATTTTATAGGTAGTTCTGCGTGAATCTAAACGACATAGGTACAGTTGAAGCTGAAGTGTTCTTCATTAAGTAATTTGTTAGTTATCTGGATTATTACAGGGGCTTAGTAGCGTTATTGTGGCATGGTGCAAATGAATGTATGAAGCAATCATTAGAATAAAAAGGACTGTACGTCACTGGAAGTTTGTTGTCGGTTTGTTCACATTTGAAAAGTGATTTTACTTTGAAGATTATTGCAATTGTGTGTCTTATCAAGACTTTCCATCAGGGGATGTTTCTTTTGGGTTGATTTCGATGAAAATAGCTAAAAGGAAGCATGAGTAAGAATGAACTAGTCGGATTTGTCGGATTTTAGTTTGAACTAGAGGAGGAAAATGCATGTGCTACAGTTGCTCAAAGGACCGGCGTGAACTCGAACAATATTGGGTTTGTGGTTAAAAATTAATTTCAATTCTATTCAATATTATTTATTATTATTTCGAGTTGAGAGTTGTCTGGAATGGTCGGATTGGATTTACATATTAGAAAAAAGGTTTGTATTGTACTAGTGCATGTTTTTATTTATAAGAATTTATTTTGGTTTTTAACAGTTATCTATTAGGAATGGAATGGTATTGTATTTCGAAATAACTGTGGTGTGGATTTTACAGTTCGATTAATTGTTCCAAGCAGTGCGAACCATAAATTCTGTGTAGCGTCTCAGTAAGAGTTAGGTCTCACAGAAGTTCAACAATATAATAAGTGAAGGAATTCTTAAAGATTCTGTGTAGCGTCTCCATATGAGTTAGGTCTCACAGAAGTTTAAAAAAAAAAACAAACAAAAACAAATCTATCGATGATTCTGTGTAGCGTCTCTTTATGAGTTAGGTCTCACAGATGGTAAGAGATCAAATAACTGTGGTGTGGATTTTACAGTTCGATTAATTGTTCCAAGCAGTGCGAACTATAAATTCTGTGTAGCGTCTCAGTAAGAGTTAGGTCGCACAGAAGTTCAACAATATAATAAGTGAAGGAATTCTTAAAGATTCTGTGTAGCGTCTCCATATGAGTTAGGTCTCACAGAAGTTAAAAAAAAAAAACAAACAAACAAAAAATCTATCGATGATTCTGTGTAGCGTCTCTTTAAGAGTTAGGTCTCACAGATGGTAGTCATGGAAGAAAAACTAGAGAAGACGGTTGATACACATAATGTTTCTGTGTGTGTCTCTGGGTGGGTCAAGTCTCAAAGATGTACAGGAAGAAAACAGCAAAAAAAAATGTAAAGTGATTGCTTATAGATCATTCTGTGTTGCGTCTCCTTAAGAGTTAGGTCTCACAGAAGAACAATGCAGTGAAAAAAAAGCAGAGGTAGTTATTGATATTCTAATTCTGTGTGCGTCTCGGTATAAGTTAGGTCTCACAGAATTTACAACAGTACAACAGACAGAGTAGAACAAATGAGACTAGAAATGAGTATGTATAGAATTTCTGAATAAACTAGATGGTAAAGAAGTAAAAAAAAAGGATAAGAGAAATGAATGAGTATATTACAGATAATTCTGTATAGCATTGTATAGCATTTTTTCGGGAGTAAGCAGAACTGTAGTGATAAGTAAAATAGTACATGTAGAATTCCTAATGATAAGATATAGCTCCTCCATATAATGCTCAACACAGATGTTAAGGGAATCAAATTGGAAAAGATCAGAAAGTCTGGCATATCAAAATTCATGAACTCAAAACTACATAATTCTTGATTCTAGGTTTTGAAGACTATTGGTGATTAATAGACGCACTATTCAAATATGGAATTACTTTATGATGTAGCGTGTATGTTAGGAAAGGTAAATAAATTTGGACAATTTGACGCTTGACCGATTTTTTTATTAAAAAAAAACAACTCATGCAAGCAGTATGATTAGTTTCTTGAGGGTAAACCACGATATATGTGAGATATGAAGGAGTTGATTGATGATTACCTGATTTTTATGCTTGATGGATATCTTGGAGCCTGGCAAGCTTCACCCATCTAAGCTATTTTAGAATTAGATGTACTGAGTTCTTTATGATAGCACATAAAAAGAATACTAATATCTAGAGTGTTGGTAATATTTTGATTTTAAAGTCTAACGGTAATCAAAAGGAGTCGAAAAAAGTTGTATCAGACGTTTTTTTAGGGTTAAACCAGGAATTTGTGGATACGAAGTAGTTGCTTGAGAATTTCTTAATTATTATGCAAGAGGGATACTTCGGGAGCCTGGCACCACCTATTTGAGCATTTAAAAAAAAAGGGGTTTTGGGTTCTTTATAATGAAATATGCAAACAAAAATTAATAACTAGATAATTTCTGATATTTAGATGTAAAACAATGAATTCTAGAAATTTGAACACAATGAAGCAATATCAAATTTAGTTTTTCAGCATTTTTATTAGAAAGAAAACATGGAAGATGAGAAAGACATAAGTATACGATGTTTTTTTTTATATTTTGTCACTTAAAGGAAGAAGCGAGATACGAAGCTTAATGGATACTCATGAAGCCTGAAAAGCTTTACCTATTTAAGCGATTTAATAATCAGATGTATTACATTTTTAATGATGAAACATGTCAACAAAAACATAAATTAATAACAAGAATAATTATAATGTTTTGATTTGAAGTCTAAAGGATACTAATTGAGCCTGGAAAACTTAACACATTATAGAAATATTATGTTTAGTTGTTATAGTTTCCTTAGGATTGTAAGTGTAAGTTGAGGAAAGCAAAGTGGTTTGACTCTTTCCCTTGTATTTTATTTTGTCGCATGACTTACTTTTGAAACTTCGCAAGTCCAACCTATGCAAGCAATCTCAGTAATGTCTTAACCCTAGTCGTGCATTGGGGTCATTATGACCCAGATAGGCACGCTAAGTGTACATTACGTAAACGGGGTGAACGTCAGTTAATGCACGAAGAAGGTTAAGAGTAGGAAAAATATGAAATTTGTGAGGTACGAAGGAGTTGATGGATGTTTTCCCAAGTTACGTGCTCCACACAGCCAATTAAAAGCCTGTTGTTGTAACATGCTAGAGGTAGAACATGTAAGTTAAGTTAGACATGGAGATACATAGCGATTCAAAGGTGTTTTTTTAGCTTAATACGTGGTGATTACTGTTGGACTAACAAATTCTATACACATTTCCATTTCTTAAGACATCTGAGTAATTAAATAATCTATTCATGACAATATGTAAACTGAGAGCTGCTGACGAATAAGTTGGTAACTCTAAATTGTCAATGCCTGATTGGTACTTTTAGGGTATGTATGTAAATACGCAAATCCAAGCAAGTTGAAGATCAGCGGTTGTTCATTTTGAGAGAGAGGCTTGTAAAGTGGGAAGAGCAGGAAGAGTTGTCGATGGTTTTCTGATTATAATGCTCGATGAATACTGCAATTAGAAATTTGATGATTTCCATCATGAAAACACACACAAAACGTGCTGTTGTAGTTAATCTTCTCAATCTAAAAAAATAAGTTTGAGGCATTGAAACTCATGAACAGTTGAACCCATCAGCATACATTTTTGAACTCTTCCATCCGTCTTTAGGGCAGCTGTGTTTATATGTAGGAAAAGAAACGAAAATCGATCGATCAATCGATCAATTCTGACTATACATGTCAATGGTTGCTCCTCCGTGATTGATCTGAACTGGTACCAATTGCACTGAGATCTAACTGAATAAGGGGCTGGGACATTCAACTTATTCTCAAAGTGCAATTTTAGCAGCTCATGCATATTCGATCAATAACGGCGCCGGCCAAGTCCTTATAGTCAGCTGGGAAGGGAAAGGAATGTTAGAGTGTACTGGTTGTTGCTACTAGAGACCGAGAGCACTCTGCGTCCCCACAACCCGCACGGACTTGGGCATTTGTTAGACGGAATGGATGGCAGATCTAGGAGTCACCGTCGGGTCGGTGATGCGATCCATGGATAGGGGTTATTTATAGTGTTCGTGATAGATTGTGTGGTGAATAAGGTGAATAAGGTCAAGCGGCACAGCACGCTTTGGTTGCATAACTTATAGGCGTTTATATACGTTGTGCTGTGAGTGGAAGTCGGAAGGGAGGGAAACGACTTTTTTTTTCAATTCGTTTCTGGCTCTAGCGATGGCTATGAACATATGAATGTACATGAGTTGTATATGTAGAGAAGAGAGAGCGAGAGAAAGTGGATAGAAAGATACAAAGTAGGATGAAAAGGACGGGCCAGGGATTGAACCCATGACCTTCTGCATACGAATCAGAAGCGGTAGCCACTAGACCACCAAGCCCGTCAGTAGGAAAAGAAACGAAAATCAACTAAAAAGTAGGAAAATGTGGAGCTGGGTATGGAGTTTGTATGAGCTGGATAGAAATTCAATCGAGTATTACTTCCCTTATTGAGCATGTGGTTCCCATTTTCATCCTACGAAAAACAAGGGATTGATGGACTGTTTGTTTTGTTTCTTATTTTTGTATTTTTTGTTAGAAGTGAGCACGCATGAAAACATAAAGAACGGAATCAGTCGGTGCTGTAATAGCTTGTTTTCGAATATGGGAGCGTGAGATTACTGATGGAACACATACCCTACAATGAAAACAAAATTAATCGAGATTGCGGTGCTCTTATAAACGCAACAATTGTCAAAATTTAATATGGCAATACAAATTTTGCGGAACCAGTCGGTATAGGATATATTTAACAAAACTTGGCGAATTTTGTCCTTGGTAGCAGCTTCGAAAACTCCTTCAATGGTGAATATATAGGACTTTAAAATTGAATATGCAAAGATTTATTTTCCTGGGGCGGTTATTGAAAGGATTGGAGTCTCGCGTAGCATACTTGTAATATATCTTATATATTAGAAAGCATAGTATAGAAGTAAGGTAAAAAAATAAAGAACATAGAATAGAATAGAATTGGTTGATGTATGACATTGCAATGAGATGCTTGATGGATCATTCTGGAGCCTGACGTTGGAGTTTATTGTGGAAGCAGTTTTAATATGTTAAGGTATTCCTGTATGTACTTAGTGAATCATGAAAACAGTCTCAAGATTATAACGTATTTTCTTGTACATAACTAGTGGGAGCCATAGATATTTGTTGAGGATTTTTATATTTTTTGATGTTCATTAATGTATTTGTAGCGTGCAAGTCGCATAAAATGTTAGAATTCTCAAATTTAGCGGTTGTGGAATCAGCGAATTTGTGAATTGGGCAACATAAATACATTTGAGGATGATTTTGTGTTCCACCTCAAAATTCACATTTTGAGCATGTATCCGCGAAAGCAGTCTTGGCATTAACTATCGTAGTTATCGGAAGGTAGACAGAAATAGAGTCAATTGCTGATAATTGAGTTTTGAAGTTTGATGGATGATTTTAACACCTAGTAGGCGCCACCATTTTCAATGGCTTGTGAGGGTGGAATTTGTGCATTAAGAAAGTAGGTACCTATACAGTAAATAAATGGAATGTAATATAAGACTAGTAGTTGAAACATAGTGTGTAATTCTCTGTAATTTATGAAGATGAAGTTTGATCAAATACTACTTTAAGGAAATATGCAAAATAATGACCACAACATAGTTTACTAAATGTCAACGATAATCAAATTTTATGTTCAAGGGAGATTTCTGAAGCCTGGGAAATTCCACCAATGAAAGTTCAGATTAGCCATTGTTGTAATAGGGGGACGATGGTGAAACGATTGCTCATAAAGGATGTTGTTGATGAGTTTCTGATTTTAAATTCTTCTGCATCTTGCAAGCTTAAGTCATGTATGTGTCATTCTGTTATTTGTTTATTTTTCTTATGTTACTGCTCTTGGTGATAAATCTTTATCGGCGACATGATTAACCTTCCATAACTAATTAGCACTTTAGATTAGTAATACTCCTGAAGGAAAGTTGCATTGGCAATTTAGCAAATAATAAAAATTTCTTATTACCCATCCTTGGTTTGTGGACATCGTTTCTGGTTAGATTGCATATATAATATAACTAATTGAAAAAAAGTTAATTCAGTCGTATAAAAAATGGATAAAAAAAAAAAGTTTGTAAATACTTAAATCAATAAGCACTATATTAAGGTAAAATTGGAAAACATTCTTCATAATTGGTTGTTTAGTTTTGGTAGTATAATTGTGTTATTTTTATTTCGAATCTAATGCGGGATACCTACCAGTAGGAACATAGCTTCTTAGTGGTGTTACGATTAATAAATTTACCAAGTTTAGTTTATCAGTTTATTAAAATCTCAGTTTGAATCTCAAGGCATGCAAAGGAAAATGGTGTTAATTTAAAAAAAAAATAATACAAAATTTAACTGGGAGTTAGAATTAAGTGATATTTATAGCTTTTCTAGACGGAAAAAAAATGTTTTTTGGTGTAAAGTAGATGCGAGAATTAGATATATAAAAAAGTTAAATCATCCAAGCATCACCCCCATAAAAATGTATCGTACAGAGACGATGACGTTAATGATAGGTAGTATCATTCTCTATACAGTAAAACCTCCATGAGTCGATATTGAAGGGACCATCGACTCAAGGAAATCGAGAAGCGGAACAAAAATCCTTTGGGAAGCTTTTTGAAGGGACCATCATAGTAACCCAGAAAAAAATTCAGTATGGAGGTTCGACTGTATTGTCAATGAGATAGCCCGAAATGGTTATTAGGCACATTGTATCATATTTTAATAATAGGGACAGTTTTATAGTATATATTTAGACTTTGTGTATGTAAAATTGTTAGGCTGACATGAATTTCAATTTTCTCCTATGTCACCTCCACCCTCGGAAAATTTTGGTCAGAATCCGACATTTTGAGGGAGGACACCAATAAATTATTCAAGAAATTTAAGCTTTTTAAAGTGAAATTAGAGTCACCGAGAAAATTTCTTAACAAATCCGTTGAGTTTGACGATTTTGCATAATTGTTTGGGTAATTTTGCATCAAATACATTTATTATTTATCATACCCCCCTTGACGAGGCAACGAGTAAAGTGACAAAAGAAGAAAATGAGATTTGTTCCGGCCTAAATGATAAAAACAAAAAATTACTGTTCCGGAATGCTTGCTAGTTGCTCAGTTAAATTAGTTAAGGTTAACATTGGAAGAGATGCGGTGTTTATTTTTAAAGGCAAGAACAAACAACAAACAGTTCAAATGATAATGCTGGCATTAGTAGATATTCCTTGAATCTGTTCATAAATATTTTGACAAGGTAAATATTTTGTTATTATTTGTTATTTCGGCGTTATCGGAGTCCATGAATGTTAAAACGTATTGTAAATGATTTAGACAGGATAACATTTATGGGTGTGAATTGTGAAATATATTGTTTAGTATAAATAAAACAATACGCAATGATCTGCCAAGGACAGGATGTATTTACCTATTGTATTATGTGCAAAATTATACTTGAGATTACACTGTTCAATAAAAAAAAAACAAAGAGATTTTGTTTATGTATAATATAGGAATTAAGCAGCTATCATTATTGAATTATGTTACGATAATGATTTTGCTGATTTCTTTAACTTAATCAGTAGAATTAAATTTTATTGAGTTCCGAAATCTTTGTGCTCGCAGTCGAATAAACAACAAAAAAAGGTTCAGGTTCCGTGGATAGAATGACAGTTCAATCAATAGAATGATAGCCGAACCCGATTTTTTTTTTCAAAAAAAAAAACTTAAAATAGTTCACAGACTAGGTGCTTGGAAAGGATAAAACTTTGCGTTGCGATTAATTTTAAAATGAAGATTCTGATATTGAAATTATGTGGATACCCCTAAGGAAATCAATCAGCTACACTACATTTGATGCAAAATGTTTATTTTTTTCTGGTTTTTTTATCTTGTCAATATTGTTACATAAAACGAGAGCTTGCTTTGTTATTGTACATATATTTATTGTTTAATGTATGTTTATTTCGATTGCAGAATTAGAATAGAGAAGAAGGCGATTGTAGTGATATAGGTTGACTAAAGAAAATATTTCGATTTAAATTCAAATAGTTTACACAATCTAAGTTTTCTGAGTGTACCTACGACTTTTAACCGTTGCACCTGAGATTTAGGTTTTGAAGTACACGATGACGAGGCGTGATCGGAGAGCTCTTTTGCGCTGCGATGACGGACAACTGGATACGAAGAAAAGGAAGGCGAGAATGAATGACAAGCTAATGGGTGAACGAGAAGGCGTGAACGGACCTGCACACCACGGCGGCCGAATGAAGTCAGTTTGTGAACGATGTTTGCGACGAACGGACGGAGGAGTAGTGTTGGTGCCCAATTGGTAAAAGTAATTTGTGCTTTGTGAATAAAAATTCTTTAATAACGAAAGTGAGACTCGGTTTTAATTTTTTGGTGGCTTTAGGATGTGGGATTGCAGGATGTGTGACCGGAAACAGGGTAAGTTTATTGAATTTTCTTGATTTGTGGGTGTCGCTGAGAGCGATGGTATTTTTTTGAGGTGAAAGGCTAGATCCTCGTGGATTTATACACGACCGATCTTGCATCGATTTTTCTTAACTGTTCCGAAAAGCATACGAACACTACACAGCTCATCTACAGCAAGGAAGCAGATGAACATTTTGTCGGATTCAGCGATGCGGACTGGGGCAACGATGTTGAGACGCGACGTTCCATCACTGGATACGTTTTCATGAAATCAGGCGGACCGATTTCGTGGAGCTGTCGACGACAGTCTACAGTTGCCTTGTCAACAACGGAAGCCGAATACATGGCCGTATCGGCAGCAGCACAAGAAGCGATCTGGTGGCGAGGACTACGACAAGAGCTATCTGGAGTATCCGAGAAGATCACCGTGTGTTGCGACAACAAAAGCGCGATCCACCTAGCTGGGAAAGAAGTCGATTATTCACCACGGAGTAAGCATATAGACATTCGTCATCATTTCGTGCGTGAGAAGGTCGAAGAAAACATAATCGGATTGGCACACGTTGGAAGTCGTCAGCAAGTAGCCGATTTGCTAACCAAGGCCGTACCGGTTCCCAAATTCGAAGCCGACAGACGAACCATTGGAGTAGGAAGGATTCTCGGTTAAGGGGGGATGTTGGCGCAGTAACCTTAGAATGTAATGAATCATAGTAAGCCATTGTAAGATTAGTTTTAAATAAATTCATTCTCTTCTGTCATACCAAACCGAGTAGACGTTATTACTCTTTAGTCCCAATACTGAATATAACGTGATTTTATTGGATTTTAATACCTTTGTTTTGATGGTTGATTTAACAAAACAGTTTTATTGTGGATTTCCCCGAAAGATGGATTTTAGCGTTCACTTCAGCAGGGCATCCAAGTAATCGTTCGAAAGACGAGGGGTATGTCAATCAATATCAACATTCTAAATATATCAATATCTTGTATCAACTTATAAGCATAAAATCGTAAATAAAATAGAGAATGCGATATACTGTACATAATAATTTTTATTTACTGTTTTAATATTTTATTTAATGTTTTGAAATAAATATTTTTATAACAATTTTCTGACTACGCATATGGTAGCCCCCGTGCGCAATGAAACCAAAACAAAACAATCATCACAACACAACAAGTGGTTGCTTCGGTTGTTGCTGCTTTGGAGATAAAGTGAACGGCAATTGATCGACAATTTAAAGAGGATTTTGCAGGTACATAAATGCTTATTTTATTGGTTAAAATAACTTAATCCATGCCAGTTTCAATTCAGTAGAATGGATGAATCAAACAGCCAAAGTTCCTCAGACAAGGAGGGCGTTTCGGAGGACGCAGTAAACTACCGTGACGTCGAATATTTGGATGTAAACAACGCCTCGGACCTTCACTCGGGCACTGCTTCGGATCGGCAACCCAGTTTTGAAGATCTCTCCGATGGTCCATCAAGTGAAAATGTCACCAAAAATCCATTATTCCTACACGGTCTGAATGTGCCAAAACAAGACAGCGCTGATTCCAATCTTTCCGAACAATCACTGCATCGGGGAGATGCACCAACGGAGCTGAACATTACGGTGAATTTGTCAGCGAAGGAGTTCAAACAGTTCGCGTTCCATTTCATTGGGGTGTTCTACGTACGATTTTTCAAAACACAACGATTGGCCGATCCAGTGCAAACGAGTGACATTTTTGGAAACACCGTCGAGGAACTGCTGAAGTGCATGTGGAAAAAAAGCTGCCCCTACGTTTCGCGTGAGGTCGTGGTGAATTATACAGAAGAAGCGAATTCAGTGGCTTGGTCTACAAAGGAAAACCCGGATTTCAGCGATGTCAACAAGTTTATTGTGCTCCGTCATCAAAAAACTAAAAAGTTATATTCAGTTGAGGATTTACGAGATGGATCAAAGGTTTTGACTAGCTGGCGAGGAAAAAACATTCAAGTTCACGTCTACAAGTACTCAACGTCGTTGAAATCGAACACCATCTGGGAGTTGACCAATAAAAGCTTGTTACAACCTGGCAATAAAGATCGTGCAGGTGCTCCAACAACAGAGGAGCTGTTTGATTGCATCAGTGAGCTGAAAGAGGTGCATTGCCATTACACAGCGTTGTATTCGTCCTGGGAAAAGTGGGCGAATTTCATCCTGTCGCAACCAGGGGATCGACAGTCAAGGCTGAAACATGAAGCACCTCCAGATGAATATCTTCATTTGTTCAGAGCACCACCTATCTCAGAGGGAAACCAGCTGCAAGTCACACGTAGGGGATTCCAAATCGCGTTTGGCATCTGCGAAAGCGTTACGTCAGATGTAAACCAGCTGTGCAACGTTGTGGATGAGTTAACTAAAGAGGTGTCCAAAGCGCAATTGTTGGCTCATGATTTGAAGACCAAAATTGACACCTCTCGTTCACTCCTCGAAGCAATGCAAAGTTCAATGCCACCAGAAGAATCGGAATTCAGTAAGAAATTAGCTTCTGCTGTCGGAGATATGGTTGATGTTGACCATCAAGAATGAAATTCGTTCAAATGAATACGATAAGGTTTTTTCTTTCTCATGAATAAAAGCATATTCAATATAAACTGTTACATTTTATTTCATTCTAATTTTTCAATTTTTCTGAGAGATTTTCCATTTCCTGATTGTATTTTTCTTACTTTTCATACTATTTGTTTACCGATGGATCGAAAACTCCTCCTGGGAAATACCCGCACTTACGGAACAGATTTGTGCAATCATAGCTGGTGAATTTTGTGAGTGCCGCTCCAACAATTACGGACATTGGAACGTCTTTATTCTCTTCATAGTGGCGCCTTACATATCGCTTTATTAATCCAAAAACTATTTCTACAGGGTTGTAAAATGGGCAATAGGGTGGTAAAAAAATTGGAATAATTCCCAAAGATCGCAGATATTTTATTATATTCTTATCGCAATGGATGCGAGCGCCATCCATTATCCAAACAGAAAACTGGCCTGGATAGGACCTTATGTTTCCGTTCGTAAGAGCCATTTTCCTACAAGCGTCAAAAAACTTTTGCCTCGTAAATGTGCCTTCCGTTTCAAATGAGTCGAGTATTGCTTGATATCCCAGGAAGCATAAGGTGGATACTCTTGGACGTCGTCTAAATTCTCCTTTATAGACGACTTTCTGACCGATCAGTCCATACCCACGGGTTCTCCACATATCCCGATTGTCAAACGACACCTCATCCAAGAACACGAGTTGCGGATGGTCCCACTGAAAACAGCACAGTTCCCTGCTATACTTGACGACTTCACTCTCCCGAATCTGAATTGCTCTGCGCTTCAGCACCTTCCAGGACAATCCATGAGCGTGTAGGATTTTGCATATAGAGGAAACACTAATAGGCACACCGAAATGGGAAGTGAATCGTTGTTTTGCCTCGTCCAGGTACAACGTTGGGAGTTTTTCGTATAAATCAGTAATCCATTTTCGCTTCATATGGTCAAACTTAGGAAACGTAGCCTGTCGAGATCCTGTTCCGAAGGCTCCACTGCGCTCGTACTCAGCTATCCAGGAACTTATGGTCGTCTTCGATTTACAGTATATTATGGCAAGGTGTGATCGTTTAATCCCAAGCACGTAATAATTGTAAAGACAATAGTACTTCGTATTTTTGGTAGCTTGCCTATGACGAACGTTTTCTAAAATTACGTTCATGATTGAAGCCAGTAAAGAATACAGAACTACCGCAGATCACAATAAAAACAATTTTGGAGTTTTTTTTTTTTTTGACAACTCAACTGACAGCAAAGTGACACCGGCTACTGGAACGGTCACTTGACCGAACGAATACTTTAACCGACCGTGTTCATAACGAGTGTAAACGTACAATAATTTTCATGGATACAATGACAGTTCAATCGATAAAATGACAGTTCGACCCGAACAAAAAAAAATCCCATACAAACTTTAAATGCATTTTAAAAATAGTTCGAGGACTCCAAAAATTATGAAATTTTGGATTTAGACTAATTTTAGGGCGGAGAATCTGATTAGGAAATAATCAGGATACCCCTCAAGAACCCAATTCAACCTCAAATTTCATACTAATCTCAGCTCACATATCCTTGCCGTTTCTCCGTAGTGGAACGCTATTTCAGCGAGTATTTCAGTGGAAGAATTGAAAACCACTAGCTACCAAACGATAGGTAGATCTACTAGCAAAATTTTGCAAGGTTTTGTTTTTTTTGTCATCGGAGTACATTGATCAGCACCTCTGCCCCAATCCAGCTGTAGTTTACTGAAAATCAAATAACACATCGTTCGTTGGAGGTTCTCAATTACTTACCTTTAACAGCGTTCCAATTTCTTGCAGGAGTATCTTTTTAAAGAAAAAATCTTCATCGGTGCTGCGCAGCTGCTGCAGCAGTTTTGACTCCGGAAAACGTTTTCATTTGACAGCTGCAGAAATGACCATGGTTTGTTTTCTTTAAAATTTTACGAAAACTCGGTAATACGTAGCGAATGCTGAAAAGTCGGCACTTGTTTGTACTGACTTTTTCCATATTCATTAATAAACTTTGCCGATTTCAGCAAAAAAAATTTAAAATGTTACTGAAAGTCAGTATATTTGAGTGGTTAAGCTGATGTTTCGGTACTTTTTGGGCTTTACTGATCAAAACCCGTAAAATAAATTACCGAACAGCTAACACGCGTTCCCAACCGGTGGTCCGCGCCCCCCTGGGGCGCCGTGAAGCCAGTCCAGGGGGGGGGGGGGGGCGATGTTACCAAAACAATTGTTAGATTTTTATTATATTTTGTGTAAATTATACTAATTTTTAATTTTGTATACCACTCAAAAGCCACAATTTAAGGAACACATTTTCAGTATAAAACGCCGCTGCGCCGCTATTTTTCAGCTACGACTCAAATTGAATGTACAAGACATTATTGTTTACGAAATGTGAGTGTCGAACAAAAAAAAACGTATTATTGATCGTCGAAAATCCCTCCCACAGTAAATTTCTGGCTACATCACTGTATCCAAAAAACTGGGTTTCGTTCATTTAATTCATTTTTTTCTAAAAATTTTCATTGGGCCTCAGATGTATTTACAATTCTTAAAGGGGGCCGCCACCTCAAAAAGGTTGAGAACCACTGAGCTAAAACATGATTGAGTGTGTATAGAAATGCAATGAGAGTATATTACAGGTGAGGAAGAAGAAGAGATGGCTATGTATTAGTAAGCAAAGAAAAATGTAAACATAGTGACGTCACTATTTGACACGCGTTCTTATGGGAACTCGCTTTGCATGTAGTAGTGAGATGTTTTGCACCAAACACGGATCGCACGCACACGAAGTATCTTCTTCCACACCTTTATTAGACTCTCATTGATAGAAATGTTTGGCATGAAAAATGGAGAAAATCTGCATGTGTCGTCCCCCTCTGCATAACTATATTTTATAGCATCATCCTTTGGGCACACCCGTTGGGCATTCTTCAACGTGCCACTCCCTCGTCCGTATATATGTCAAAACGTCATCGTCTCGCGTCAGTGAAAAACGTCAAACCTGTTTTTCGTTTTCGTTTTTGACGGGACGACGGGACGGGGTGGTGAAAGTTTCCACACGCACCTTTTCAGAAGAAAGAAGAAGCAGCAGCAGGCCATCCAAAAAGGCTGGAAGAAAATAATAAAGCTGGAAAATCGCCTTTTTGCTCGGGGTAATCTTTCCTCATAAGGTATTTCTCGTCATTCCGCAGTAGTTTGTGAAGAATCGGTTTCCGTGGTTGTGCAGTGCGCGATTGGAAAAGAAACTGACAGTCTGCTTCCAGCCCAGGAAGGAAGAAAGGTTTGCAGAAGGTTCGATAAAGAATTTTTCTTCGTTCGAAAAGGGGCAGATCCCGATGTGTGCTGTTATTACTGCTGCTTCGCTGGTGGATTCAAGAGCTACTCTGGGGCGGAAGATCAGGTGCTGAAGAAACAGCCGAAGACATTCCGAATATCGGGAAATCTGCAGCGACAAGGATTCTGCTTATCAGGTAGGAAAATTCATCGCCTAGTATCTAAACATTTGGGGCTGCTATCCATGGGAACCAAACAAAGCAATGTCCGATAGGGAAGAGGCAGGAAATGCAAATTGGATTTGCGGTACTTTGGTGTTCTTATTATTATTTGATTGCACTGGCTCTATACAGAGTAAGGGGTAAATTCTTATTACTTGTAGCTGTTATCACTTTGCTGATAACAACGAGAGGCGCAAGTAGAGATCAAAATTCTTGTTGGAATCTGACTAGGCTTGATGATTCATGGGAAAAATACCATCCCAGTGGTTTAATGTTCTGCTCATGGGAATCATTATTGGCTTTGTAAAACAAAGGACTACAACAACAAATTTATTGTTTCTCTTCTACGTTTATTGTACATTTATTTTATTTGTTTGTTTTTCGAAAATCTTACTTCTTAAAAAGGCGAATTATACAAAAATTTTGCATCATGCCTTATTCCTAATGGGACATCAATTCGCGAATATCGATCCGAGGACCAAGAATCAAACAGTTAAGCACATAAAAATCAATGATAACAAAGTGTTTCTCAAACTTTGGATCGCGATCCACTGTTGGTGGTGGGTCGCAAAATAATATTAAGTGGATCGCAAAAGTTTGGGCGGTAGCGTAATAAATTGAAAACGTCACCATTAGTTTCAACAAATTGCATTGTTTTCAAAATTCTGAAATTTGTGTTTTGGTTTTCTGATGACTTCAATACGGCTCAACATGTCTCTATAATTTAGATATGTAGGGGGATTAGGGGCATAATGGACACCCTAAGCAAATGAGTACGTTAGGCCTGTATAACAGAGTAAAACTTAACATATTATCGGTTGACTTACAACTTTAACTTATTTCTTACGTCTTGCAATCATTTACAGCTGGTAGAATGTCTTTATTGTGAAGAAATAATGAATTGTAAACCGTGTGTTTTTCAGGGGTGGTAGGAAAGGTATGGGGCGAAATGGACACCCATCGGGGCATAATGGACACCCCTGCATATTTTATGCTAATTCTTTGGTAATATCGACCAGTTAAGTAATTTGCCTACGGAGATCAATTCCACAGATGTAATACTCCATCTTAAACGAGTGTACATACCATCAAAGTTAATTAAATAAACTTTAGGCTAAAATTATCGGATTGATTTTTTCCAAACTCTCTAAAACGCCTAACAGTATGCAATGCGGGTACATCCATTCCTAATTGCCAGTATCCATTTCGCCCCGAATCGAGTACAACATTAAAATTTCTATTTTAAGTAAATTCTGATCAAAAATAAAATACTTCATCCATTGCTAAATCTTCGTATACATGTAGATAAGGTAATAATTCACTTGTTTTTATGGTGGACACACTCCAACACTCGTAATACCTTATTTGCTGCTGCTTCGAAATTATAAGAATTTCACCATATGAAAAACATATTTCAATTTCAATGATATTTTGATTATTTTGGAGCAATATAAATGATACTTTTGGAAAATAGAATCATGACTTGTTACTTTACACATATGCATCAAAAGTTTTACATAAAAGTCAACGGTTTCGGCAAAAACAGGGGTGTCCATTTCGCCCCGGGTATCCATTATGCCCCTAATCTCCCTATATGCATTTTGAAAAGCATTCATCTTGTTTTGTTTTTCCTAAATTTGTAGGGTATTTTAACCAATAGTGGACAGTAGACAGTCAGTCATGCTCAAATCATTTTCTACCGGTAAAGTTGTATCGAAAAACCAAATCTCATATTCCTACGTATATCACGTCCGGGATTTTTTTTTTTTAATTTTTAGACCCCTTCTTTTTCTGTCACGATATTTTCCTATACATATTACTTGTACTGCCACACTTTTTATGTCAGAACTCCCACCCTCCCCCAAACATTGGATGTAATTGTGAACGTTCCCTAAAATGATCATTCGATTATTTAAGCAAAATTGTAAATGTAACCTTGTCTGGGGGACCACTCTTTGTTAACCGATATACACCTAGCGTTCTATTTGTACACTCAGCGAAAAAAACTAGCGAAATTCATCGAAATACCTTAAGAAAATTTGCTATAACTAATTCTTATGAATGACATAAGAATACCTTATGAAAATTGATTGTGCTTGCTATGACAAATTTCATAAGATAGACTTATGAAAAGAACAAAAAAATCTTAAAATGATGCAGACTGGATTCGATCCATGAACGTCGGGATCACCGAGCCCGTGTTTTATCCACACGGCTACCGACGCTTGAGAATACTATGCGGCTAAACATGAATAAAAGCCATGCTGTGATACGATTTTACGTCATAGAGTGATCTTATGAAATTCATCCGAATCATTATGAATTATTTGAAGGCCGTTTCATAAGTTGGGCTTTATAGAAATCTTAAGGTTATTTGGCTGAGTGTAGGACAGTACTTTTGAAGCGAATATCTTGAGAATATTTCAGCATACTGCCTTCGAAAAAGGTGTTCAGGAGGTCCATACTTCGTGAAAAATTAACTTCAGAATTTGGTGTTTTCTGCTTATGGGAAAGAAACTTGGTCCGGTTACGTAGGTAATTATTAGTAAGAAATCTTTCGGACAGGTGGTAAACACCGCTAGCCATCATGGTTTCCCATAGCGGAAATCATCATGGTTACAGGTCGCAAGCCCTGGCAAAGTGTGGAACGTTTTGATGGCTGTGATCCCTGACCATCATGTAATCAAAATCCCAGGGATACTCAAGTGACCATACTGTTGGGTTGTGGGGGTTGCGCGTGTGGGGTGCATATATTGACAAGCATTGCTATGGATCGTCAGGGCTGAGTAGGAGCGGGGAATGGATCTACGATTGCTGAATTGCGATTATACCTACTGGTATAGTCGTGGTTCAACAGTGGTGGCGCCGCTTTTCGCTTGTGTTCGGCCTAGGTGGTTTGTTTAGGCGGTGCGGGTAGGTTTGTATGTACTTCGTACGTGCAGTGCGAACGGCTTCAGCATTGTGGTTACTTGGGTAGTGTAGGATAATTGGGTTTGGGACTGAGGGGGTCGTCATTGATTCTGCCGACACCATTGCGTGCTCATTGTTGACGGTTGTGTTGGTGACGATTTCTTCAGCTTTAGAATCTCATTTATTCCACGCACAAACTTTGGGAGGAGGGACTGCTTTGTAATGCAAGAGAGGGATTTAAACTCTGCGTTACGGGTTGGGTGAGGTCATGCAGATAGAAGCAACCCAGGTGACCATGCGGCTCGGGTCGTGATGGATGCATGAGTGCAGTGTGTGTGGGGTGCGCTACCCTGTGGATGCAGTTGAGTCCGGGTTGGAGTGGAAAGACACCCTTCTCTACCCTAGATCGGTTTCGGTTGTACGGGCGGGGTAGTGTTTGTCTTATGTGTGACGTGTTGTGCGTGATTTGCGGCCCGAGCTGCGTGGTTACTTGGGAAGTATTTGCTCTGCAATCTACATTTTGGTTTTAAGGTGAAGCTATGGCTGGGCTGTGCCTCGGATCTGTTGGGCGCAGGTCGGAAGAGCTGGTGGTGGTTTGTGCTGGAGGGTTTGCTCGATTGGTTATTCACTGGTGATGGCTAGTCGATCGACTGTTCGCGCAGCCTGTCATTTGGTTCTTGGGGTTTGTGCTCTCGAGGTCCGGGGCGTTGCTTCATTGTATCTTCACTTTAATACTAATATTCCTTGTTTGATTAATTGACTATTATGTACAGGCGCTTAACTCATTCTATTTCATAGATTACCAGATTTAAGGGTAATGGTTCAATAGGGCGATAGCAATCAGAGTGGATTAGAACGAGTTGGCGCCTACAATACACCAACACTAACACACATACACTAATACTTACACGCACACATGCACCTACAACTAGCTGTAAACGACCAGTGGGCGGGACAATGGTGCCTACCCAACAGTTGTAGGTGGGGTGTTTGGCTTAGCTACATGACTTGGTCCGGCAAGCCCATAAACATCAATTAGTAGACGTATTGCCTAGTGAAAAGACAACGCAGATGGGCGAAAGCCAGGGGATGCGTTGATAATAGCAGAATAGCAGAAATCTTTCGGACAGGTGGTACCGGGATAACAAAATTGTGGTTACTAATATCTCTGGTGTCTTCAACATAAATTACCGCACTAGATGGCGCCGATGTAACTTATATTACGAATATCTTGGTCTATATACAAGGCCTTCCGCAGGTCTACATGCAGCAATTCCTAACCAAAATTCTACCTGATTTTCTCCTAGAATTCCTACTAAGTTTTATCTTGTAATTCCTCCCTAGAATTCTCTAGTGTTTCGTCCCAGGATTTATCTAAGCCTAAGGATTCTTCCTGGGATGCCTTTGAGAATTCTAATTCCGGAACTCCTACATCGATTTCTCACGGGATTTCTATCGATATTTCTCCCGATATATCTTTAGAATTTCTCCTGGGTTTCCGTCAAGGATTCCTCCCTGTATTCTTTCAATCTCATCCCGGATATCTTCATTGATTTCTCCCGAGATTATTCTACGGATTTCTTTCATATTTCCTTCTACCTTCTTGGGATTTCTTTAGTGCATTTTCTCTGGTTTCCTTTCGGGATTCTTCCCCATGTTTTCTTTAGCAGTTTCTCCTGGGTTTCCTTTAGGAATTCTTGCAGGTTTTTTTCCAAGGGTTTCTAATAGAAATCTTCCTGGCATTTTATAAGTTTTACTAAAAGTTCTATAACTTTCAGAAAACTGATTCGATCTCGCTCAAAATTTTACCAATGGAGCTTTGATATATGGTGCATGATTGATCGAAATTTCAGCGTATTTGATTGATGCATAAAAAAGTTGTGATCAATTGAATGAAAAATTATTTTGACAAAAAAATTGCTGTACGGACAATTGTTTGATGCACTGTGTGTAAACCGAGATTCGGCATTATAAATTAAGTGTGAACATGCCATAAAGGATTCCTCCCAGGATTCTTTAATTGATTTCTCCCGAGATTCCTCCATGGATTTCGGGTCCAAAGAAATTCTCTCAGGGATTTTACCCGGGAGCCCTTCAGAGGTTTTTGTCGGGTTTATTTCCGAGATTCTCCCAAGCGTTTCATCCGAAAATCCTTCATTGATTTCTCACGATATTTCCTCAGGGTTTCTCATGGGATTTCGTTAGAAATTTCTCCTGGGTTTCTGGCAAGGATTCCTCCTGATCTCCTACAGATAATTCTCCCGGAAATGCCTGCTGTTGAGAACCACTGGATTGGAAAGTCTCTCATGCTCTCGGCATTCTGCGTGCTCGCCGATAGCATTGAAATATGCCTTCGGTCGATGCACAATCGCAGAGATTAATTAGAAGAATTGTAGCCTCCGTGTAATAACGTGTCGTTTTTGTAATGTAGTATTTTATGTAAATAAAGTTACGTTTTAATGTGTTTGTTATTCGCTACACCTGGGAGTTTCGATAGACTGTCATGTCTCCCGGCCACCCCGAACTCCAGGTCGTGACACCTGCTTCATCGATTTCTCCCGAGATTCTTTTGTAAATTGCTTTCAGATGTTCGTCACGGGATTTCTTCAGCGATTTCTCACGGGTTTCCTTTCGGGATTCTTCTCAAAATTCATTCTTTAATCTATCTCGGGTTCTCTTTAGTTAGTAGATTCTTCTTAACCATAAGAATTTTTTGTATTGGACAAAAATTATATAGATTTTTTGCAAATTGGTTTTCATATAGCTTCCATATTAAAACCCGATAGATTGAGTTCATAATGCAAATCACAAATCAGATAAATTTAATTGGAATGGCTTATAGAATCTGGATCTCGGGGACGCCCGATTCATTGGTTGAATCAGATACAAATTATATGCTCTATTTTGTATGGTATGTAATTGTTTATTTAGGGACAGACTCGTTAGAATCCCAAGATGGCCGCCAGAATGGCCGACGTTTGCACCTAGGTACTTACTATGGGTTACGATGGGATTCCTTCAGATTTGTTCAGGATTATATTCTAGCAGTCCATCAAGGATTCTTCCATTGAGTGCTCCCGAGATTCTTTTAAGGATTCCTTTAGGGTTCTTGCTAGATTTTCTGTCTTCCGGGAGTTCTCCAGGAAATTCATCCAAAATTCCCCCATCGAGTCTGCCTGGGATTCCTTCATTAAAACTTCCCTTTAGGGATTACTCCCGAGACTCTTTTTTCTATGCAAAGGATTCCTTCAATGTTTGAAGCTATAAGTACCCATGGGTGTTGCTATGAGTAAACTTGACGTTTTGCTGATATCTCAGTTGAATTGCGATTACCGAGCGCTAGGCTGTGCGGATCTCGGCTAAAGCATAGAAATTAATCGAGCTCAACCGAATCCTCAATTTATTACATCCGCGTTTCCTTTACGGATTTTTTCCTGAGATTCTTTCAGGGATTCATGGATTCCCTCCGGAAAGCGCTTAAGGATTTCTTCCGGGATGCCTTCAACTGTTTCTTCATTGATTTCTCCTGGAATCCTTCTAGGATCCTTCAGACTTTTTCTTGGGTTTTCTCCTGGGACTCCTTCCAGAATTCCTCTCATACTCTTTAGTAGGAGATTTCTCCGAAATTTCCTCAGGAATGGGATTCCCCGAGACTCGTTATAGAATTTCTCAGTCAATTTCAAAACGATTCACTTGAATTTTTGAACATGGCTAGATACTGTGCGTATCTGATGGTGTCTCAAAAATCATTCGGTTTAAAATTGACTGAGTTATAGCAGCAAGTGCCCAAAATAGGTACTCCTGCCCAAATGGTCCCAGACCCTATTTAACTTCATTATTATATGTGACCCCTTTAAATAGACAAACATAATTTATATTGGACTCCTTCTCTTCATTTTCAGATACGTCAACTGCTGAACAAATTTGGTTTTTGTATCTGACAAGGAAAGCCAGCACACCACTCTCCCGAGATGAGTCGGAAGAACGAAACGGAGCGACAGAAGCAGATCCAGGAAAAATGTCAAATGCTACTGACGAAGATGCTGCGGGATGACGACAACAAGTACTGCGTCGACTGTGACGCCAAGGGTCCCCGCTGGGCCTCGTGGAATCTGGGCGTGTTCCTGTGCATACGATGTGCCGGCATCCACCGCAATCTGGGGGTACACATCTCGCGGGTAAAATCGGTGAATCTGGACAGCTGGACCCCGGAACAAGTGGTAAGTTCGGGTTGAGAATACTAAGTAGAAAGTTAAATTGACATGATTAATTTTCATCGGAATTACACTGATTTTCTTCGGTTTCCCGAAATATTTAAAGTTCACTGGTTCTCAAGAAAAAAAATCTACATATAAACAAATCGTTCACAACTTCAAAGCCGACTTCCAAAGGCTTACATCGTATGTAACATCGTACATGAAAGTTCATTGCATGAAATGTCCGCATATCATTCCGATCCATATTTTTGTAAATCATAACCTTAATCTTGTGTCTGGTAGATCATAACAACTATTCACAAATTTTAGGTCTCCCTAGAGCAGATGGGTAACTCTAGAGCCCGAGCAGTATACGAAGCCCTACTACCGGATGGATTCCGGCGGCCACAGACTGATTCCGCACTGGAGAGCTTCATCCGTGCCAAGTACGAACACAAGAAATATCTGGCCAGAGAATGGGTTCCGCCGCCACCTCCAAAAGTGGATTGGGACAAAGAGATTGACGAGGAGATCGAGCGACAGAAGCGCAAGAAGAAGGCCGCATCTAGTGGGGGAACCATTTCGCTGGGTACATCCGGATCCGGATTGAGTACTTCGTCGGATAAGAAAAGCTCAGTGAGTTCCAATTCTTCGGCGACGGCTGCGGTTCCACTACCAAAACTTAAGGCTCCAGCCAGCAGTACAAAGACGTCCAGTAGGAATTCGACTGAAGCGGCCGCAAACTTGGCAGCCAATAATGGCCAGACATCATCGGACTTGTTGGGGTTGAGTTTGGGTGTAGAAGTAACTCCAAAGAAGACAAATGGCGAGAGCACGTTGGACATCTTGTCCAGTGGGGGACCGGACAGGCCAAGTGAGAAAACCGCAGGCGGTGATGAATTCTCCAACTTGGCAAAGGAAGAGGCAGACTTTTTCAATCAAGCTCCTAGTAAAGGCACCGATGCTCAGGGAAAGCTAACTAAGGATAAGATCATGGCACTTTACGGGTCTGCTCCTACGACAATGGTGAATAACAACTTTGGAGGAGCGTTTGGTAGTTTCAATAGTTTTCAACCGAATGCTTATCCTCCGGCACCAAACGTTGCAGCAAATCCCTATCAGATGAACAATGGGCAACCATCCGCGGCACCTGGTGGGTTTGGTGCCTTCCAGGCGTTCCCTACGGCAAATGGCCAGTTCATGGTCCCCGCCGCGGCGGCGGCGCCGACGATTCCCAACCCTCAATCCTCTAATCTGATGTACAATGGACCATTCCAATCGGCGGCGACAGCTCAGAGCCAATCAGCCTTCGGTGCAATCCAGTTTCCCAATCCCCTGCAAAGTCAACAACAGATGCCGGCTACCGGTGGGTTTGTCGGTATGCCCGGCGCCGTTCCGGCCTTTGCAAACTTTCCCCCGCAGACGGCACAGACTCAGCCCGACAAGCTAAGCAATCAGTTTGGTAGCATGAACCTACGAGACATGTGGCAATAATTTACTTTAACTAAGTTCTGGAACTCCTGAAGACTTATTTACGAAGACACCTACCTACACACACACAAACACGTACTTCTCAAGGCGAAATGAACTGTGCTAGTAGTGGGAACTGACAGACAAAAACCACTCACTTGGACCACGGAACGAAAGCTTATCCTAAATCGAAAATGGAACCTTGAGGAGGATAAAACAGAATTAAATATATTTACTTATATATTTTAATACTTAATATGAAGACGAGCGTTAGGTAGGAACACACGGGCGAAAAAACTTGAGTCTATAAAGCATCGATCAGCTGTTACTAATCTTGTTAAGTTGATTCGCTAGAATTGTTGTTTGGCTTTTAAAATCTTCGCTAGTGACTGGTAAAATGAACTTTTCCACTTCTGTTATTTTCCAAAATGCCTTTTTTTTGTCTTGAACAGCCTCGGTACCTTAAAGCACTTAACAAACATACATTCTCGTGTTACATATTTAGTAATTTTTGGCTTGATTCAATGGATTGAAAAGTAACAAAATAAACGTACGAAAGATTATATCATGCACTGTTCTTCACACAAAACAAGACCAATTTATTTGTACTGCTATGTAATTAGACAGATTTTCGATGTTTGTCCTGATCGATTAGGTAAGTCAAGCATCTATAAAATGTGCCGCTCAATAGCGGAATAGCAGTACAATCAAAAATTGGCTCTCATTGTTTTGTAATAGATTTTTTTTAACGAAACACCGTGATCACAATTCACAACTACATGTATTGGATGTATAAACTGACAGGATAAAGTAAATTACAGGAACACAGGTGAACCTATAATACCTACTAAGTATAATATCGAAGAGCGGGGAGTGACACAATCACAAACCTACACTTACCCAAACGGAATGAGCTTCTAGGCACCCGATCAACCACGAGCCTGTGCGAAATAAACCACACAGTGTGACAAAGAGCATCAACAAGTGTATTTTTTTTCGTTTAGCTTGTCTGGTACTCTTATCACTCATGTACACATACATGCATCCGCACGAACACACACACATGCAAAACATAAAACAAAAAAACTAAATAAAACAAAAGTAGGTATTACATTTATACTTAACGAAACAAGAGAGAAGAAGGACGATAGCCAGAAGTACATTATAAACAGTATAAGGGAAGCTAGATAAAAGATTCAATTACATATAGTGCGCGGAAGAAATAAAAAACAAAACCAGCATAAGAAGGCAGTACATAATTTGTATAATACTGCGTCGGTGTAATTTGCATATGTAAACAATACAACCAGAAAACAGAAATCTAGTATTGATATAAAAAGTGGATATAAGTAAATGGTAAATAAATAGGAAAATTGAATACTGAATCGCATAGATTAACTGTCATGTATGTAGATATTCACATCCCTTACGTTTGCAATTTTTATTTCCTATACCAAATTGAGTAAAAAATTTGCGGCGGAAATCCGGCGAAAATGTTTTTCGATAAAATAAAACGGGCCGCGTCGTCTATTTGTGCGTGCCGTAGTTTCCCATGCAACCAGTTCAGTTCAGGGTGATTCACATGTCTTTACCAAGCAGTGGCAAGAGGTCGCTTTTGGCCGCATCGATTCCCGAGCAGGGAATGAGAACTAATTGAAAACAAATTGAGTTATTTAGATATCACAAATTTTGATAACAAAGTGAGTTTTCATTCTGTATGACTTAAGTGTTAACATAACAAAAAATGATAACACAATAATGTACTGAAATATCTAATTGAAAACAGAATGAGTTCTCATTGATAACAAATTGATATCTCATTTCGTTATCCACATTTTACGACTTGATATCATACGCAGTTCTCAGAGAGTTATCAAATCTATAGGATAATAACTAAAAATTAATAACAAATTTAGTATTCATTTTGATATTTTATTAGGTATTAATTTACATAAATAAGTAAAAATTTTAATGAGATTTTATGTTAAATTCAGAAGGATCTGTTGATTGAAAACTTGTTTTGTTTGACACGATATCATCAGAATATGACCCCTATTAATGACGTAGTATTATCGATTGTAACATTAACATTCAATCAGTCATTTCTAACATGAACCTACACGAAGAAAAATTGTATGGAAATCGGATATAATATCCTCATAGATATGCAGCATAATTATACCATGATTCAACTAAATGATTAATGATGGACATTCAAGTGACAAAGAAAAGTAAATTTGGAGTTAAAGGACAACTGCACGTAATATTATTGTATAATTATATTTCAGCTTTTCCTTCTAATTATATACACTGCAGTAAAACAGATGTCTGAGGTGTTCACGACATCCCAGAGCAACAGGCATCGGGACTCAAATTGAATTACATCGAGCAACGAATTGAGTCGCATTCATTATTTTCATGTATGACTCGATGTATGATAAATATCTGTGTTATTTTCAAAACTGTATCAAACATCACGGGATTCAACAATTTGGTACGGAGCTACAATGAATCTTTTTTCACGCGAGAAAACTTTATAAAGATAAAATATGAGACCTTCAACAGTAGAATGATCGTGAATTACTTCAGTTGGCTATATCCAACTTTATTTGTCTTTAATTTAGATTTAGGCTGATACAACAAACTCAATTTTGACTTTTTGAGAAAATTTTGAGAACTGTGGAACTCTCGTTATTTCCTTACGAAAGCGCAAATGGTGCAGTTTTAAAATATAGAACTGCAGAAATAATCACCCCGTAGTTCAAATTTCAAAATATTTGGCAATATGTTTAGATTGAAATAACTATTATAGGAAAACTTTTGTATTCTGGGCAGTTTTGTTCTCTTCGTCATGGAAGCCTTTTTGAAACCTGTTGAATTCAACGTTGGCCTTAAATCTTTGCCAACCAAACTGAGCTATACGACCAAATTTCAGGCAATTTGGTTAAAGTTCAAGAAAATTTAAATCAATGGACCATCAATTTAGACCATTACCCAGAATCAGCTAATCATAAATTTTGTGTCAATATGTAAGTACAATATTCAGGTGGTGGGGGCTGGCTCACCAACACTTCCGGTCCGCTTTAGTGCTTTATGCATCATTGTGGCCAGGTGTTGTTCTAGTTTTTCCAGCTGTATTGTAAAGCATGAGCGGTGATCCTTGGCATTCTTGTGTAAATTGGGGTACTCGGAATGTTGATCGATCACCGATTATTGCTGGCAGATGCAGTGGAAAGTTTGTCTTAATACGTATCAATCGTCTCTGACAAACGAGAAAAACTGACCTCACTGATTACCTGTCTCTGAGCCAAATTTGGTATAGAGTCTTCAGTCTTCGATTAATCGCTTCATGTTGGATGGAGGCTTTTAATCCAATGGGTTACATAGCCGCTATCCGAATGAAGAGAGTAATGTTCCGCGTAATATATCACAAATCAAAAGAGGTGCGGTACATTACGTGGAGCGGATATACTGAATTGGGTACCAGACCAAGTCCCTGCTGGGTGGCACGAAATAGGTGAGCCATAGACAATAGAATCGTCAATGTCGTAGGGCATAGTATGTGACTATTGTCGAAACAACACTATTTTTGGTCATTGTCCAACCAAGATCATAAGCGGCGTCTACTTACACTAAGCGCATAACTATGTTAGGGTCAAGATTAGGATGAAATCATTGGTAAAATATGATAACACTTTTTAGTTTGTGTAGTTAGTTGAACTAGAGTTAACTTTTTATTGAGACATTTTCTGTAGGTTTATTCTGGATTACAATTACATTAGCTGTCCTTTAACTGAATTATTTTATAACAGTAAACAACTTTATTCCTTCTTGATAAAAGATGTATTAACAAAAGCATTTCAATGTGGACAAAGTATTGCCAAACTATACATCTGATCAGATATTTTTCCGGTATTAAATTTGGGGTGGAGAGTTAAACACTTACGTAAAATAGTTTTAAAATGTCAGACAAACATCACATGAGCACAGCTACCAATGAACCAAACCTTCTCTACTGTTTTCTCATTTTGCCGCTTCCTATCCTCAATTGAACTTATCTGACACTAGTTAGGACTGTCTGTGGAAGATCCGGGTTTCTAATTCTGTGTAGGACTTGTTAAAACGGGATGCCTGATATGTACTGCGGACAAATGGGCTGGAAGTAATGAGCAATCACAATTACTGTCGTACTAATCATATTAAATGCATGCTTTTCTACTTACATCCCGAACGTCGCCAACCGGCAAAGAGGACATGACGAAAAAAACGCGAGCTGGCCCTAACAAAAACTAGAAAGGCGATGAAAATGGCCACCGATGCAACGATATGGAAACAAAATAGATGAGAAATTATCGACCAAATCAAAATCTATGAACATATCGCTAATGTTCTTTATCATTCTTTCTTTTTCTCGTTTCAGCAACAAAATCGAAACTTCTCTACTATCTCTTCATTTTCTGCCTCTTCCCATCCTATTCCCACATCTTCTTATATCCTCTACCCCATCTATTGAATGTATCTGACACTTGTTGGGACTGGTAACGCCAGCGCCTGCCTGTGGAAGATCCCGGTGTGCTAATTAGGTGTAGGACATGTTAACGGGGGAGGCTTAGTAGGTCCACATCTGCCTACAAGCAGATGGGCTGACAGTTGTCGGCCTGGGTGTGGACTGAGCAATTACAATTACAATATGTAAGTACAATATTCTGTTATTCTGTTATAATCAACGCACCCCCGAGCCGTGGCCAATCTGCGTTGTTTCGCTGGGCGATACGTCTACCAGTAGACTTGTATCTGCCCTATGCTAAACCGATTAGCATATCAAGTCCTTTCCACTGATGAGTAGGCTCGAATGTCCCGCCCCTCCCTATAACCCATAGGGGGAAATAAGGAGTTTCCAGTTTCAAGTATTGTATTGATTATGACACCAACTCTTTCTATTCCTTGGTAAAAAAAAAAAAAAAAAAAAAAAAAAAAAAAAAAAAAAAAAAAAAAAAAAATCACTAGACTTGTTTTATCAGACTACTATTAATAATGAACATAATTAAGATACAAGTTTGCATACACAATTGTAAAAGCAGTGTTAGATACTTTAAAGTGAATTGAAAAATGTAAATAAGATAAATTGTAAACTATTCCGCGGCGACACGAATGCTTCAACAGTGTCATAAATAAACGCGCAAACAAACAAATAAGTGATATTGAAGTATGCATATTACATTATCTATTAGCAAAGTCGTAGAAAGAGTTGGGCGCCTGATTATAAAATTGTTGTACTTATCTTGTGTGTTTCGGACAAGTCCCGTTTGTGTTGGCCATTGGGACACTTCTTGCTTCAAAACGGTCGTTTCTGGAATGGAAAGAGAATAATTGGCCGCACAACTCCGCAAATGGGCGGCCCGCACATATTAGTATAATGTTGCAATGATTGAAAATAGTAGAGTATAATTGTTAATCTATATGAATACTGCTACTAGTTCAGGTTTCTCACCCTCCACGATTCTCTAGATACTGTTATAGCGTGTTTGTTGTTAATTTGTTGATAAGTGAAGCCTCCAGTACTTCAAAATTCAATGTAGCGAAGATCTTGAGCGGATAGCATTCATTGATAATGATAGTGATTATTTTAATATAATATGGCTTAACAAAAATTACTATTCAATTATTTTAAATCGGATTCGTCAATAAAATTATTGTTCATAAAATAATTAACCATGCGAATATCGAACTACACAAACTAAAAAGTGTTATTATATTTTACCAATGATTTCATCCTAATCTTGACCCTAACATAGTTATGCGCTTAGTGGACAATTAACAAAAATAGTGTTGTTTCGACAATAGTCACATACTATGCCCTACGACATTGACGATTCTATTGTCTATGGCTCACCTATTTAGCGCCACCCAGCAGGGACTTGGTCTGGTACCCAATTCAGTATATCCGCTCCACGTAATGTACAGTACCTCTTTCGATTTGTGATATATTACGCGGAACATTACTCTCTTCATTCGGATAGCGGCTATGTAACCCATTGGATTAAAAACCTCCATCAAACATGAAGCGATTAATCGGAGACTGAAGACTCTATACCAAATTTGGCTCAGAGACAGGTAATCAGTGAAGTCAGTTTTTCTCGTTTGTCAGAGACGATTGATACGTATTAAGACAAACTTTCCACTGCATCTGCCAGCAATAATCGGTGATCGATCAACATTTCGAGTACCTACCCCAATTTACACAAGTATGCCAAGGATCACCGCTAATGCTTTACAATACAGTTGGAAAAACTAGAGCAACACCTGGCCACAATGATGCATAAAGCACTAAAGCGGACCGGAAGTTTCGGTGAGCCAGCCCCACCAATTACAATATGTAAGTACAATATTCAGGTAGATTTAACAAATGTTTTGTTGATGATGAAGTCGAGTCAAGTACAAGACCCTGAAGATGACCTTACAGTTGAGGTCGAAATACGTATCTGTCAAGGGATGCAAATTCTAATTCCACTTAACAGTACGTTATCCGATTTTCTTTTTACTTAAATATTTTGTAAATATAATTAAATAATAGGGGTACTCACGAAACAGATTAAATTGCTGCAAAAGCCATGATTTTCTGCTTATTTGAATTGTTTCATGATTTTGCGAATGAAATAAATAATCGAAGATTGCCTTAAAGATCGCGACGTTTAATCATTTTAATTAGTTTACGCTGTTAAGTGAATCCCCCTAATGTTAATAAATAAAGCATATTAAACCTATTTTGGATTCTTGAAATCAAATCTTGTTATCATCAGTTTTTGAAATGATAACAAAATGATATCTCAATTTGATATTAAATAATAACAATTCGGAACGAAAACTTGTTTTGATTTCATTTTGTTATCAATAACAAAATGAGTTATCATTTTGTTATAGGTTTGTTTTCATTCCCTGCTCGGGTTTATAGCACCTAATCTCTGAACACTTGGATGGATATGTATCGGTGAGCTCGTTCCATATTATTAACTTGATAGACAGTTTCACAACACAAGTTTCCTAGTCAGGTATTATTAGTAATATTATCATACTCTCTCATTTTATTTTATTTCGCAAAATAATTTGAATCGAAGACCGCCAGCTAAGAGTTGTGTGGTTTGCTGGTAGTGCAGCCTGGGGCATTGTTGTCCTTCTGACTTTAGTTAGATTGAGGACGTACGTCCCGAGCGTCTGGTCACCATGGAGGTGCGGCTCAAACAACGTCAGTTCTGGCATCCAGCGGCTGAATATAAAACACTGTATCGCGTCAGCTATACCTAAGGTGGCAGCCCCACCATCGCGACCCTGGTAAGGTAGTCTGCGCAGCCTTACACCACCATGAAGATAATAGAAGAAAATGCGAACGATACTCTCGAAAACCGACCCGGCAACGAAATAGGGACTATGATTGGAAACACGGTACCTGGAACGTCAGGACCTTAAATGAACCTGGACGAGCCTTTTGGCTCGTGAATTGCAGAAAGTTGATGTGAGAATTCAGGGCGGTGGATCCCGTCGCCAACACATCATTCAAACATAACATCTACCACAGCGGCAGCGATAGAGGGGTCGGATTCATAGTGATCGGGAACCAGATGAAGCAAGTCATGAGGTGGCAGCCGATCAAAGAGCGGATCTCCGTATTGAGGATTTCAGGCAATTCTTCAACTACAGCCTGATCAATGTCTACCGTATGCGTGATAATGTTTGCACCATCGTACAAATAAGGTACCCATATCACCTGTACACACAATGTCTTGGTTTTTATTGCATGCACGTAAGCTCTAACTCATATCACAGTAGGTTGCGGGTAAAAAAATCCGATTTCTGAAGTTTAAAATTTGCACCATGAAGGGGTAGCAGCGGTAGTCGGGACTTGTCCACGCGCAAATGTTAAAAAAGACATGTCAGGAGTGTTCAGGAGAACCGTAAAACAGGCTTAGACCGAAAAAAAGCAAGGGCAACTATTCCCGGCGGTGTCCACTGGTCGTCCAAGGTTAACATGGATTAAAAAAGCTATCGCTGCCACCAAAAATAAGATTTGGGTGAATTATATGCGCTCAATGAGAAAAATGGCAAAGAAACGCGAAATCAGCGACTTAACGGCATGGCATATCGAAAAGGAAAATTACGGTGGCCTTTATGATCCTTCGACCATAGAAAAAAAAACTTACATTATTACCAATGGCATCCAGGAGCTACGAGTAGCGCCATATAAGAAAGTCTTGAATTTGCCCGAACGCAACCTCCGTTTTTTTCGATTTCCGAAAAACTATCGATCCGTACCAAATTCCAGAATCAATAGTTATTATAACTTTTGTTTGTGTGTCAATGTCTACACCATGAGGCAATGTCAAAATAAAAAAATAAATTCAAAAATTGTTAATCTTGACTTTGACACTACCACGGATACTTTTCGACATTTGCGCGTGGACAAATCACGAGCTAGGTTGCCACTTAGTCATTATGCAAGTGTTAAACTAAGAAGATCAACACTTTTTATTCACAGCCTACTATGATATGAGTTATAGCTTAAATGCCTGCAAATAAAACCAATACATTGTCTTCACAAGTAAAACTGGAATTTTATTTAACGATGGTGCAAACATTATCACGCATACGGTATGCGCCGACCAACGCCAAAATCGATGACGTGAAGGATGCGTTTTACGAATGCCTTGACAAGATCTATGGAGGATGCCCAAAACATGACGTTAAGATTGTCATCGGTGACGCCAACGCGCAGGTCGGAAGAGAGGAGTTTTTCCATCCAATCATCGGTATGGAGAGCCTTCACTCCGTCACAAACGACAACGACCTGAGATTAATTAACTTTGCTACTGCCAGGGGGATGACCATTAGTAGCACCTACTTTGCACTCAAGAATATCCACAAGCACACCTGGATACACTAGACGAGGTCAAGACACCCATTAGAGGGCTGAAGAACAATAAGGCTGCTGGAAAGGACGAATTCCTAGTCGAGCTTCTCAAGCAAGGTAGTGAGCAGCTGTATCAACTCTTACACCGTATTATGTATATTGAATATATGGGAAGAGGAAGAACTGCCTACTAGTTGGTTGGATGACCACATTTGCCCTCCACACAAAAAAGGGCGTCGACTGGAGTGCGCGAATTACAGAGGAATAACACTTCTCAATTCAGCAAAAGAGCGAAACCATTGTCACGAGGTCGCAAATGCTCCTGGGCTTCGCGGATGATATCGACATCATCGGGATCGACCGTCGGGCCGTGGAAGAGGCGTTAAAAGGGAGACTGCGAGGATTGGACTAACGATTAACACCACAAAGACCAACTAGGTACATGATTGCTGGTGGTCAACGTCGGTCCTGCCGTGGTAGTGGTGACGAAGTGGTGCTAGGTGGTGAAAAGTTTGATGTTGTGGACGAATTTGTTTATCTGGGTACTCTAGTAACGTGCGATAATGATGTTACCCGCGAGGTGAAAGCTGAAGTCCCGTAGGCTGCAAACGAAGACAAAACTCGCGTTGTACAAGAATCTGATTCTTCCGGTCGATTTTTACGGCCATGAATCGTGGACGTTGATAGAAGCTTATCGGAGAGCCTTTGGAGTCTTCGAACGTAAAGTGCTGCGGAAAATACTCGGCGGTAAATTGGAGGACGGCATCTGGTGGCGTCGCATGAACCACGAATTGTACCAACTATATAAAGAAATGGATATAGCGAAGCGAATAAACACGGCATGCTGCGGTGGGCTGGGAGCGTAGGTCGTATGCCGCACACTGGGGCAGGATTGAAAATACACGGAAAAAACCTCTAGCTCGTCGAGATGTCGAGATACGCACTTGGTGTCTTCAGAGAAAATATTTCTATGAACAAGGTCGATATTCTAAACGGTAGCATGTTTTTCTTACGTTATTCGCATAAAAGTCCTATAAGTCATTTTGGCCATCTTTCATTTTAGCGATATGGTGTCTTCGGCAAAGTTGTTCGGCTATTTATGCTAAAAAAGTTTGCCGAAGACGTCAAATTTCCAACGCCTACTGTTCTTGAGATATTAGTCGTTTTATAAAATACCTAGCTAAAATCGAGTTTTTTCATTAAATTACGTTTGTTAACAAATTTAATGTCCGTTTTCGAGTTATAATAATGAAAAATACTAAAATAAAACATATGTAAAATAAATTAGTAGGAAAAACCAAAATATGCATTGATTTTTCATAGAAAGTTCCCGAAAATCACGCAAATCGTATATAGGACGTTCTTGCAGTCGGGCAAGTTCGGGCAAGTTTTTTCATCGGTGATCACCTAAAAAATGCATAAGCTTTCATGTAAATTTTTTTCACCGACATGATATTTGATGATTTTTTTTAAATAGCGTTCAAAGTTTACTATTTTGTGTGAATTAGTACAACATTTTTGCACATATTTTACCGTGTTGTATGTTGCCAAGTGAACCATGAGAAGTATAAATGCAATCTAGTTACAGGTTTAGCCATTTTTGGCTCCGAACAAATTGTAAAACACAAAAATGTCCTAAACACGCCATTTAGCCTTGGTTTTATCATTATCTTATATAATTTTATTTAATAGAAATATTTCTTGTGTGTTCAATGATCTAAAAACTCACTTTTATTGGCGTTTCGGACATTTTTGTGTTTTACAATTTGTTTGGAGCTTAAATATGACTAAACCTGTTACTAGATTGCATTTATACTTCTCATGGTTCACTTGGCAACATACAACATGGTAAAATATGTACAAAAATGTTGTACTAATTCACACAAAACAGTAAACTTTGAACGCTATTTAAAAAAAATCATCAATTATCATGTCGGTGAAAAAAATTTACATGAAAGCTTATGCATTTTTTAGGTGATCACCGATGAAAAAACTTGCCCGAACTTGCCCGACTGCAAGAACGTCCTATATACGTTTTGCGTGATTTTCGGGAACTTTCTATGAAAAATCAATGCATATTTTGGTTTTTCCTACTAATTTATTTTACATATGTTTTATTTTAGTATTTTTCATTATTATAACTCGAAAACGGACATTAAATTTGTTTACAAACGTAATTTAATGAAAAAACTCGATTTTAGCTAGGTATTTTATAAAACGACTAATATCTCAAGAACAGTAGGCGTTGTAAATTTGACGTCTTCGGCAAACTTTTTTAGCATAAATAGCCGAACAACTTTGCCGAAGACACCATACCGCTAAAATGAAAGATGGCCAAAATGACTTATAGGACTTTTATGCGAATAACGTAAGAAAACTATGCTACCGTTCAGAATATCGACCTTGTTCATAGAAATATTTTCTCAGAAGACACCAAGTGCGTATCTCGACATCTCGACGAGCTAGAGGTTTTTTCCGTCTATTTTCAATCCTGCCCCAGTGTGTGCCGGAGGAACGACAAACTAAAACCATATTCAGCAGAGAACCAGGAAGGGGCCGTCGGCTTTGTGGTAGGCCGCGCGCACGGTGGCTTTTTGCAGTTGAGGAGGACCTAAGGGCTCTAGACGTTCAGGGTGACTGGAAGCGATTGGCCCAGGATCGAGACCAGTGGAGGCGAATGCTTCATTCGGCGTAGACTCACCGCTACGAGTTGTAACCCAGCAAGTATCAAGTAAGTAATCACATCACTTACTAAAGTAACTCCAAATCATGTGACTTTTCCCCCTTCACATTAACAAAAATATCTTCCCGTGACAGACGTGAAGAAGCAGAGGTGATCTCGGTCTCTGGTAAGCAACGAACATCACACTAACATTCCTTCACTTCCTCAAGGATCGTAAGGACGTGGTCGGCACTGTTATTGACTTTATAAAGTTTGGAATGCACGAAGTTCCAATTCTCATATTAGGGCACTAACCTGAAGGATCATTTATCAAAGCTTTATCAAGAATTGCTGGAGAGTTCATACGCGAGTTTGTTCACGCAAGGGGTTCTTGTTGAAGATTTTAGTGCGAATACTGAGTATACCAATGCCGGTCCCGACTGAAGATGATGGAGGCCCACTATTTACACGCATAAGAACGACAAACTTCAGGGAGATTCTCATGGAAGAAATGTAGGTCCGCCGTCTCGCTTCTACATTAACATTCGATTATTATGATGTTAGATTAAATTCGGTAAACCTTATTCACTTACCAAATAGTCACACCAATATAAGATAAATGTACCGTTACATTTGTATTGTAATCGCTTAGAAACCTCCCAATCCCAGAGGTTTCCTTCCGGGCCACTGTTCCTTGGCGTATTTCTTCTTTTTGGGTTCGTCCGATAGGTCCGGTTTGTCGACAATTTTAACTGCAATTTGAAAGTTGTAAAATTTCAGAAAGAAGTCTTTTAGATTCCAATAAAAAAGAAATCCTACCACTTTTGGGAGCCATGCTGCTGTAGATAGGAGGAGGCATTAGAGCAGTGCTCGAACTGGCCGGATTCACATCCGGTGCTGGATTCGGCAAAATTATACCCAGCTTAGTGGTGAGTCCGCTGGGTGTGGTGTCCATGCCAAACCCGAATCCTGAACCATTGCCGGCCGCACTTCGTGGGTCGTGCGCTTGGTCGTCGATTCCATGATACAAATTTGGTACCAAGCTGTGCGGATGATGAAGGATTTTGCTGGATGAGGGTGATGTAGAGAGACCTTGGGGGAGAGGAAAAAGACTGTCATAAGAAACGAAAATGAGGGAAATATGTTGTTCTAAAAGAACAAGTCCATACCCATTGAGTGAACCTCTAGTTTTGCACGTTTCGCTTGTACTGGAACAACTGTGGACGATACGAGATTACGGAAGCGTCCTATGCTTGGATCGATATCTTCGGGATTTATAACGATTTCATCCTCATTGAACTGGACGCCTTTCCTTTTCCTTTTGTTCTTCATATTCTGTGAAAGACAAAACATCGACCAATTTAAATAATAATGTTATCCAGCTAATTGAAACGGTACGAAAACTGAAGGATTGCTGCACCCTCGGCGCTGGAGTAAAGTTACTAATGTAGCCAACAGGGCATCAACATAGGTATTATTTCTCACCTTCTTGAAGGTGCTGGTTTCGTCCGATATTCCAAGCATGGAAATCCTCCGGTTGTGAGCGGTATTGTATTCAGTCAAGTTCTGCAATAATAGTTATTACTCGTAACTCTATTACAACTAAAAGACCTGAACCCATCCTACATCAAGTTCCGTTTGGCTCTCGGGAAGGCCTAGATAGGTTCCATCGCTGGTGTCCATCATCGGGATGTCTTCCATAATGTTGGATCGGACATTGGGTCTCTCCCGGAGCATATAGTGCCTGGTCGAAGCGCCGAAATGGAACGTCGAGTTAATTTGCAACTGGGTGGGTTTGTGAGCTTCCAGCCGGACCGAGCCGATATACGTCCCGTGAGTGGAACCCAAATCCACCAGATAGGCAATGTTCAGGTGCTTGTGATAAACGAATGCGGCGTGTACGCGGGAACAGGACGCATGATCGATGCAGAAGTCGTTCATCTGGGGATTCCGACCGAAAAGATAGCATTTCTTTTCGTCAATCATCAACTTTTGAACCAGTTTGTCTTCCTTCATCACGTCCAGATGTAGCCCCGTGGGCGGCTTACCAGCCCTGCAAGGATATTGAGAACAATCCACAATGAAAACACTAATGCGCAACCGGATGTGCTTCGTCTTACCAAGAGGGTATGTCGTAGTGGTTGGACATTACGCTCAGAATGAGTTGTTGTCCCAAATCAGGAAAACACGAATCCTCAACTTAATACACTAATTACGATAGTTTTAGAAGTTTTTACGGTGGAAAATAAGTAAATTGGAACGAAATTCACGCACTAACCACATAATGGGCGATTTGTTTTGATTAACAAAATTTTGACATTTCGAGGACACAACAAACACACCGACATAAAAAAAGTCAAAAACAAGTAAAAGTACGGTAAAATAAATTCACACAAAAGTTAAAAAGTGAAAAAGGATTCATTCGCATATTACGTAACGCAAAATTTCCCAATTTTTTGCCCCCTCTCTCCCCCACGTACCCCATTAAACATTTTTGACAGATGGAAATTTCCCCGAAATAACCGACGAATCGGAACATATCTTTTATATGGATTACTGCAAAGAATTTATACAGTCGGAACGGAACCCGCTCGTTGAGCCACAACCTCCAGCAGTGAAGAGAATTGTCAGACAAAAGAGGCACAAAACAAGCAACAAAGAAGACACGACGATTACTTTTTATCCCTACTGGTAACAGATAATGACATGATCTCGAATTTTTTTGTTGCAGGCAAAACGGAAGCTGAATTTGTTGCGTACTTTTCAACTCTTGAATAATCAATTATTACTAACCCAAAGTTGAAACTGTTTGATGATAGATCTTCAACAGAGTTGCAGTGTTTACCGACTCGAAGTTACCGTTAGAAAACCACAATGCAAGGCTTAAAAATCTCTAAACTCGTGGTGTACGATGTTTATCCTATCATTTTCAAGTTGGGACAAACTTATGTCGCATTGGGTGGATTGTCGCAACAAATACAGGTTGCGACATTGTCATTATTGTTGCGCGATGGTTGAATTTTGATTCACTGACCTCACGCAGATAAATTTTGCTTAGGAGAAATAAAAAATCTAATGGTTAGAATCAACCAAGTTTGTGTATATTGAATCAATCCACCTATTTTTTCACTTCAATGCAACATATTTTTTAAAACAACAAATTTTTGAATTAACTGAACTGGACATAACTTCTAGAGTTTTATTTCAATTGAAAATTATTGTTGTTTATATAATTAGATTTTGTAGAATCAACAATGATGTTTGGTCCAATGACGACTACCTTCATGCTTTGTTTACAAGGCAAACAGAGAAGAGCCATAGTGAAATCACGGAGAAAAGTTAACTTGATTATAAATCTACTGTGTTTTTTTTTTGCTTCATTGACCTAATCTGACAGGGTTTGTTGCGAGTATTATCAATACTTTGTTAGGTAAGTCTATGAAGTTTGTATTTATCGTCGATTTGTATCCATATTTAATCATATTTCAGCTCACCAGAATGCATGAAGAAAGAGTTCATTTCAGGCGGAACAAATCTGATTATTCGCAGATTCAGAATTGATCATTGCTGACGGTAATTTTCTAACAAATGCTAAACATGCCAAATGATCTTGGAAATGATTTATGTTTTTCTTCCTTATAGTACGTTACTGTAATCAGAAACTCAGCAATAAGGATGAGCAAGTTAGAAGGAATTGCATCTGCTTGTAATTCAATTTCCGGCAGCATTTCCAAAAATGTGTTTCCTTGCATTCTATATCTATGAAGTTGCAAATTTAAACAAAAAATAAAATATCATGAATGAAAACTATTGTATTTCTTTTTTTGTTTTCTTTTTTTAATAACAAAAAAAAAATCAACAATAATGCATTTTAGTTTCAATACGATTGCTACAGTTACATCAATACATTGCATTTGTTGATTCAACAAATTTGATTTTTTGTTTCAACAAAACTTATCATTTGTTGTTGACAGTTGTCAATTTACAAGCGATTTTAGAAACAACAATTGGGTTGTTTAGTGAATAAAATATTCCTTTTTTCTATAGCCTAATCGAAAGAGCTCATTTTACTGAGTATAACTTGATTTTATTAGATTCCAATACCTTTGTTTTGATGGTTAAATTAACAAAAGAGTTTTAATTTTCGTGGATAGAATGACAGTTCAATTGATAAAATGACAGTTCAACCCGAACAAAAAATGTTCCCCATACAAACTTTTAATACATTTAAAAAATAGTTCCCAGACACCAAAAATTATGAAATTTTGGATTTCGACTAATTTTTGGGTGGAGAATCCGATTATGAAATAATCCGGATACCCCTAAAGAACCCAATTCTAATTTTTGAAGTAAATAAGCGAAATCATTGATTCAAAAAAAAATTGCCATCATCATTGATCATCGATTATTCCGTTGCAGCTGCGTACTGCTCAAGTAAATTTGAGAGCGAAATCATTCCGTGACCGTTTCTTGGCCTATCCTTTTACACAGTACTTTTCAGGTCCGTACCGCCCATAAGCCCTGAGTCAACAATAAAATTTGTTGAATCTATTCAGAATACTTTTGCCTTTACAATATATTTTTCTGCGTGCGAAAATTCCGGGTTTCAACTGCACGGCGATTTCTGAAAATCCGGTCCCTCCCCTCTTAGCGTTACGTACTATGCGAACAAACCCTAAATAAAATTACTATAATAATAATAAATAATTTTCTGTTTATACGGTGGGGGTCACATTCAACAGTGTAGATAGGCCCTATCGAAATGCTGTGTATCGGTGTCGCATCGGGATCAGCTGGCAACCCGGCGCGGGACTACAGAATGCGATGATTTTCGCAACACGCCTGCACCCCGTTTTCATCGCGGTTGTTCGTTTGTCAAAAATTTGTTGTGCCTCTCTTGCGTCCTCGGTTTGCAAAATTGGTGAAAAAAGTAAGTACAAACGATATTTTTCCCTGGATAATTGATTTTAATCGGCGCATTTTTTAGACGAGCATACCCGGATCACATTGCTGCGCAGGAAATTGTGAGAACCCCGCTTAAAATGGTGCCATAAACTCTTGTTTCCCCGACTTTCCGCAAGCCTCTACGAAGAACGGTAAGAATAAGAAGCTGCAGCATTCGAGCGCACACCGTGGTGGTACCTCTCAGCCAGAGGAGGAGAGCAGGAGACGTGATAATCATGAGTGCAAGTACCGGTGCGGGCGCCGCCACTACCAGTGGAGGAGCGGCGAGCAATTCTGCCGCACAGGAGATCGAAACGGTCACCATAATAAGCGACGATTCCGACATTGAGATGACCGAGTTTACTCCCAAGGGAAAGGGGAAAGCGGGAACCGCCGGTCAGACAGAACAGAACAAAGATGCTGAAGAAGGTCGAAGAATCAGTCGACGGAAGAAGCCCCGGGTGGAGTATTCCGACACTAGACCGACGACAAATTCATCATCAGATGCTGCAAACAGCGAAAAGAAACCGGAGGCAAAAATTGAAGCCAAGGTCAAAAAGCGCGAACCGGAGCCTCCGGTCAAGGATGAAAAGGGGGAGGAGGGTTCGAATCCCCACCGGGAAATCATGGCAGGATTGGAGGGAGCCGCCTTTCAGTCGCGATTGCCGTTTGAAAAAATGACTGCCTCGGAAGCGGTTTGCTTTCCGGAAATTACCAAACATGGCCTTGTAGCTCAGCGGGTGTTTCTGAACGTCCGGAACCGGATACTGCAGATGTGGATTGAGAACCCTACCGTGCAGCTGACGGTGGAAAATGCATTAAAAAATATAGAACAGCCATTCGACAGCGATCCGAATCTGGTCCGGAAGGTGCACGCATTTCTGGAGCGCCACGGATTTATCAATTTTGGTATATTTAAGCGTCTGAAACCGTTACCAAGTAAAAAGCTGGCAAAAGTCATTGTCATAGGTGCCGGAATATCGGGTCTATCTGCTGCACAGCAACTGCAACAGTTTGGGTTTGACGTGATCGTTCTGGAAGCGAGAGATCGAGTGGGAGGCAGAATAGCCACCTTTCGGAAGAATTCCTACACTGCGGATTTGGGTGCAATGGTCGTCACCGGAATTTGGGGTAATCCTATAACAATCCTGAGTAAGCAAACCGGAATGGAAATGTGTCCGATCAAAACGGCATGTCCTTTGTACGGAGCCGGAGGGAAACCCGTTCCGAAACATAAGGACGATATGGTTGAGCGTGAGTTCAATCGGCTGTTGGAAGCCACAAGCTACCTATCGCATCAATTAGATTTTAATTACGCCGGGAACCACCCGGTTTCCCTAGGACAGGCGCTGGAGTGGATCATCAAACTGCAGGAGAAACACGTCAAAGAAAAGCAGGTCCAGCATTTGAACAACATAATCGCATGGCAGCAGAAACTGATTGAAAATCAGAAAGCAATTAAAGACACCATGGACAAGATCAAGAGCCTTCGCGCCAAGCACAAAGAACTTCTCGAAACTAAGCCCCCCAAACCAAGTGAACTCGACAGCAAATACATCGAGCATGAATTCAGTATTCGCTTAACGGCCCGAGAGGAACAACTCGCCTGGAAGGAAATCGAACAGTTTCGCTCTAGTCAGGAAAAAATCGAATCCAAATTGAAAGAGCTCGAGAACGATCAGGTGAGCGAAGTGTATCTTTCCTCCAAGGATCGTCAGATTCTCGATTGGCACTTTGCCAATCTCGAGTTTGCCAATGCAACCCCGCTGAGTAATCTCTCGCTGAAGCATTGGGACCAGGATGACGATTTCGAATTCATCGGTAATCACACCACCGTCAAGAATGGATATTCTTGTGTTCCGATAGCACTCACAGAAGGACTTGACGTCCGGGTCAACACCGCAGTGAAACGCATCAAGTATTTCCCCGGGGGAGTCGAAGTGACGGCCGATCTCAAGTCGAACAGCTCGACAGTTCATTACAAGGCCGATCTCGTACTGTGCACATTGACGCTGGGCGTTCTCAAGGTCGCAATCTCAGAACAATCCTCTCAGTTGAACACCGTCCGGTTCGATCCACCGCTGCCGGAGTGGAAACAATCGGCCATCCAACGGTTGGGTTTCGGAAACCTGAACAAGGTGGTGCTGTGTTTCGACCGGATCTTCTGGGATCCGAACACCAATCTGTTTGGACATGTTGGCAGCACGACCGCCAGTCGGGGCGAACTGTTTCTGTTTTGGAACATCTCACAGTCTCCGGTTCTGCTGGCACTCGTCGCCGGCCAGTCTGCTGCCATAATGGAGAATGTTTCGGACGATGTCATCGTTGGTAAGTAACGATAAACTCAATATATTAAAAATTTGACGAAATACCGTTTGTGTACCAACTAGTAGCCGCTCACTGTTGTAAAAATCAAGTTTTATCTCTGCAACCAACATAATGATATTCCGCATTTATTTTATTTATTTTATTTTATTGATGCACAAGGGGATCATAGGGCCAAGTCTCCAATGCAAGTCCGAGAACTCGCATTGTCCATAATACACCTTTGAATTTGGGAGTAGGCATAGTAACCTCTTTAGCTCTGCGGCTTTTAAGTTTTGCGTGGCCTTAAGGATTGGGAGAGGTGGGAAATCGATGTGGTGTACTGAGCTGTAAGAGAATGTGTTGTTAGTTAAATGGTCAACGTAATTTACCTTTGGGTCGCTTGTTTGGGGTAAGCGTTTTGAACATACTGGTTTTGCTGGGTTGCTCTTTTCTATTTTCGTTCGATCGTGTTGTTTTTTGTGGTAGGTAGTTGTAATCAAATTTTGGTTTTGTTCTTGGAATGCTGCTTCATCCTCATCGCCATCTCCATCGAAAGACGATAAGCCTATGTCATTTGCTGTCTGCGGTTTCTAGCAAATCGTCTTCGTAGTCCAACTTCACCATTTCCTGCTACAATCGCTTCGTCGCTTTCTTAAATTCGGCTGTCATTACCAATGTCCTTCCCCAACGAACATCCGTCCTTATCCACCTCTTGTCTACCGCTGGATTTCCACGTGAAATAAGGTCTTTCAACTTTTTCCAGGGATTTTGTAGATTAGTGCTTTATGCATGATTCCTTTCCTGAGACTTCGGAGCACGTCTTAGACATGGCTGAGTACAAACAATGCTCATCTCCAGCGATATTTTTAACCAGCATCGCACCACCGTCGTACTGCATTACTTTCATTTTTCACTGCTATCCCTGCTTACTGCTATCACTCATGATACTCAGATTCATGAGAATATAAAAGAAATGTTAGTAGCGCTTTTGGTGATATTTTCACGACGGCCATTCAGAATGGTTCAACGGATGCAGATGCGAAGATCATCCCTGCTGACTAGCAGCGTTCATCAAACTTAGTTGAAGATGTAACTTTAAATATACGAACACGAAGAGCAACAAATAGACGAACGCGAATAAATATTCTAAAAAAAGAATGATCTTCCATCCGATCTTCAAGTGATCCTCACAAGCAACATCTTTCGTTCAGGCACTTTTGAATGTCCGTATGCAACTTGTTCTCACAAGAAATCTGCCTCGACCAAGTTGGCAGAACGCGCCCATACCCCTTTCTGAACCGAAGGGCAGGGATTGACCAACATAATGATATTCCGCATTTGTTATAAAATTATCAAAATTTACATAATTCGTACTTGCAGAATGTTATCTTGAATTGTACCGTTTATAATCTTAATTTGAACTAGTCAGGGACATTTGGCATAAAGTCATTTGGCATGAGGTCGTTTGGCATAATGACACAGACCCAATTTAGTTTCCGAAATCGTGAAGAATTTTAAAAATTACTAGTTAAAAATCTACTGCCTTTTAAAAAAAGTTGAATGAATTAGCAGATCCATGTGATTCACCACCAGTCCGACCTTTGCTGTATTTCATGATCGCTCTGAATTTCTCACATTCCAAATGGTTGCATTTTTGTTCGTTTTCGCATATCATGACTATCAAATCCTACCGGTGCATGCATGTGACCACGGTATTCAATTTCACAATTGCAGGGCTGTTACAGGTGGCGCGGATTTTGCGTTTTTCGCGGTTTTTGCGTTTCGCGTGGATTTCGCGCGTTTTTACTAATTTTGGCGCGGATTTGGCGGAAATGTTTTATAAATGTACATCAAACATCTGGACACGAACAAGAACATTTTCAAATTAGAGAATTAGAAGTATTAGAATTAGAGTATTAGAGGATTATGGTATATTGTGTTTGGGCAAAAACAATGTTTATAGTCATTAGCGTGGAGTTGTAGTTAAGTTGCATTGCACTAGAAGCTCAATTTATTAAAACTTAGAAGATCATATTCTGAATTTTTTAGTCAACTCTTGAAGTCATTTCTGTCTTAACCCTGCTAATCAGTTTTTGGCTAATATTTTGGATTTTATTTGAATTTTGGACGGAACTTACCTATAGAGCAATGCCTGACGTTCGAAAAAAAATGAAATTTCTAAAATTGTTGTTTCTGAAAGCTTTTTTTGTGGAATATGCAAAAACGTCTATCGGAAATTTTGAAGAAAAATTTGGTTGAATTTTGTAGTCAAATGTAACAGAATCCCGTCAAGAAAACCATTAGTTTTGTAGACTGTGTATATCGTAAGCAATCAATCTGATAGAATCTGATTGGTTTTCTGAAACAAAATATCCGAAAGTCTTGAAAAAAGAAACAGGAAAAACGTCCTGGGGATTTTTATGATTGCATTCTTAAATAATTCCATAGAAAAAGCTTTTGAAAAACTCTGGATAAAATATGAATAATATTTTTACCAATTTTTTAAACATGCAGGATTTTTTTGATTGATTCTGGATGAGTTTCAGATTTTCGAATTGACGAAATTCCCAAAACAGTTATTAGTGGAACACCTGTCGAATCGATTATTTTTTACTAAAAGCACTATTACTAAATTACTCATTGATTTTCAATCGGAGCACTCGTTGAAAGGGGCATTGCGGGCACAGTTATTAAAGAGTTTCTTGGTAGATTTTTTGGAGGATTTTTTTTTACAGAACACTTGAAATCGTTGAAGCTTTCGGAAAGACTGAGGGCCAGAAACATTTATCATAAATTTCTGATGAAAAAATACTTTTCTGCATATCTTTTGTCTTAATGTTTTGAAAAGCTACACAGATACATTCATGAAATGCTTTGTTTTTCATAAATATCTTCCTTAGGAATAAAATTTATTGGTGATATAATCATCACTAGTAATTAGTCTATGCTAGTATTGCTCCTCGCATTACTGTGAAGATTCAACAAAATAAGTTTCTGTGGAAATTATTTAATCCATGAATTTCACAAAAAGCTTCAAAAAAATTGTTTTTTTGTTTTTTTTTTTGGGATTCAGGTCAGATTTCTTTTCAGAATTTCTACCATAATGTTGATTATAAATAAAATTATTTTAAAGTTTCGCCAAGAATGCTGCTTCAGGGAACAGGAACTTCCATTTTCGTAAAATAGAAGACACCCTGATTGATAGGGATCCGAAACTTTATATGCCAATTAAAACAATAGTCTGTTTGCAACATGTCTAAACTCTTGTTTGATGTAGAAGTAGTCATCTAAATTCATGGATTGGTAATGGTTAAAAATCGATTTATTAATAGAAAAGCTCTTCATCTGGAGTGCAACAAAAGTCATGAAAAGTTCATTTTCTTTGGATCTTCTCTGAAAAATTCTGCCTTTTTAGAGTTTGAGTCATCAAAACCACATGTTTTTGCACTGGCGCGGATTTTGCGGTTTCCAAATCGACACTTTTGTAACAGCCCTGCAATTGTGCCTCAAGGCTGGCTATAGTTACATATGTTAAACATCAATTTTGAATGTAAACATGTGACGTTGTTCTTATCGTCCTTCTACGTTGGTAAAACTGATGTGGAAAGATCATTTTGTTAACGCCTTGGAACGATTTGAATTACGTCATCAAAAAACTGTCAAATTTCCTTAATATAGGTATAATTTTCTAAATGTGTACACCGTGCACGTAACTGAGTTCAGCTGCGATCTGTTTTGTTGGGTTTGAGCTGATGAATGGCATCCTTTGCTTCCCTCAGCGTGGGAGTTGGATCGTTTCTGTCCTCTGCTGCACTGGCGTACCGTGAGTGTTACGGGTATAAATATTTGTTATAAATTCTATATTCGTGCGTTCTTTGTGTTATATGTTTTCACCGCTCATGCCCCATTCACCGCTCATTTTGAGTCAATCATACAAAAATGATCAAATGTTAGTTGTTTGCGAGAAAATGAATGATTTGTAATTTCATATGAGGAAGAAAACATTATATGACGTCATAGACTGCTACGACGAAGATAACTTTTGAGCGCACTGCAGGAAAAGGAGATGCGAGCTTTTCTGGGTGTAGACCGTTTGCGCGCCTCACTCTAAAAAGTATTCACATCCAAGTTACGTGAAAAATCACGTACTTACTGGTTATGCTTCTTCCGGTCTGTTTCACATGATTCCGGTGATTCTCACATGAGATCAGTTCAGTTTCACCTTCAGTTCAGGTCACAATGACGTCATTTGCCTATCTGAAAAAATATGAGTGAAGTTTCATACTGAGTGACCAACATGGCGGCAGTGGACGAGGCAGTGGATTGGCAGCTGTTGTTGTCTGAAAACTGTTGTTTTATGGAAATCCGGGTAAGTTTCTTATTATTATTAATTTGTCTATACATTTGGTTGTAGTTTTATATGTGCTCTATTAATTTCTTTCAGTAAACTTTCATATTCATCGCGAGAACAACGGCAACACAGCTGCAGTTTACGAGCCAGCAACAATGGTCTACTTCTTAGTGCAATGCAGATGATTGATTTTTTTGTATAAATTTAACTTTAATTTGAAATAAATTAGTGGAAATGAATATTGTGTATTAAGTTTATCATTTTAAAACAAGAATTACAAAAATCGCGTTAAAGACCTTTTTGAGCTACCTGAACAATAACGTCATTTTCACGTGAAAATCATGTAACCGAGAATCTCTCACCGGTGAGTTCCTCCACCTGAAATTCATGTAACTTTTACATGAAAAGTATGGTGGACGAGAATTACCTATGTTTTCACGTAAATCGGACGTGAAGATTTTTCTGAGTGTAGAATGAAAGCTCTCAGGCTAGCGTGTAGAGCAGAAAAAGTACAGTCCATTCAATACAAAATAGGCAGGTGATCGACAGGCATGAATGAACATGCAACAGTCCACTGATAGGCTTCGCGATGTAAAGACGTTGCGAAGAGTAACATGTTAAGTTTGAGAAATAAAGATAGTTTGGGAACGTCCATAAATTACGTCACGCTTTTAGGGGGGAGGGGGGGTTCCGTAAAGTGTGACAACCCATACAAAAATTTCAGAGGTCTCATACAAAAAGTGTGACATAGGGGGGAGGGGGGGTCTAAAATGGGCAATTTTTGCGTGACGTAATTTATGGACGCTCCCTTTGTTCTAAATTCTAAACCACGCGTTAGTGTATTTCAATTCCCTTCCGATGAAAACCGAAACCTGAACTATCGTCGGAACATTAGTAAAGTATCGTAGCAAAAGTGAATGTACCATGCTGCCACATCAAAAAACTTTCATTTCACCAAGCTTTTATATGGGTGTACCTGAAATCACGTTCTCAAAAAATATTTCTCACACTGCGCTGCAGGACAACATGGGAACTGTTCAGGGCAAACAGCAGAAGAAATATCCAACAGGTAAAACCCGTTAAAAATTCCATTTTGACAAAACAGGATGAACTGAATGTCATGAATCATCAATACTTTGGTAAATAAAAGTTATTTTGTTTTTATAAATGAATAGTTTCTGTGATTCCATGAAAAAATAAACCAGTGAGCGGTGAATGGATCCATTATGAGCGGTGAATGGATGCATGAGCGGTAATAGGAGCCAAGAGATTACAAATTTGAATTTTTAATTTTGTCGGTTGCAAACATATTTTACAATCGTTTCAAATTTTTTCTATAATAACAACATAATTTGTTGAGTTGTTAACGTAAATTAAAGTGTAATATTCGCAACCGTCGAATTTTAACGTCATATACTTTACGAAAATGCCGTTAAATAAGCGGTGAATGGCGACCTCACGGTAGTCGTTTCCTATACGTTTCCGTTCTTTATACCGTGAGGTCGCCATTCACCGCTCATTTAACGGCATTTTCGTAAAGTATATGACATTAAAAATCTTAACCCTCTACTTCCCATGGTTGCTCTAGAGCACCATTAAATTTCGACGAACTCGAGACAAACGAAATTAGATGAATATGATGCAATAGTTATTTAAATATGATTGTAATCTCATTAGGTAAACCCAACTCCCAAGTACTTGTTTCAATAGTGGAACTATTGATAAACAATCAAAATGCTATTGATTTACAACTGAATTTTTTTATGTTGATTTCGAAAAATTTGGCCAATTAACAATAACTTTTGTTCAAGCACTTTTTTCGGAAACACTTTCTTGGCATAGAAATAGTCGTTTAAAGTTGTGGGAAGGAAAGGGTTAAAATAGCACCCGACAAGAAGTGATATAATAGGGATAGCGATGAGGACTCCCGTGGCGATGCTCTTAGTCTTCAAAATGCAATTCAGCACCCGACATTCACAGCCACCTAAATAATCATAAACAATTTTATTTCTTTTTCAGGTCGCTGCATCGCCGTGTTAAAGGGTATATTCGGCAATTCATCAGTTCCGCAACCGAAGGAAACGGTTGTCACCCGATGGCGGGCGGATCCGTGGGCCCGAGGATCGTACAGTTTCGTTTCGGTCGGGTCCTCCGGTAGTGATTACGATCTCCTAGCGGCACCCGTAACGCCTCGGTTCGGCGGTCTGGGCGGTATCAACGGGGGAGGATCGCACTCCGGTACAAACGGGAACGACGACGACGACGGTAGCAAAGCGGACATTCCACGGCTGTTCTTCGCTGGTGAGCACACTATTCGTAACTATCCTGCCACCGTTCATGGGGCATTGCTTAGTGGCCTACGAGAAGCAGGCCGGATAGCGGATTACTATTTAGGGTTTCCGAACACCTATCCCGACGCACCCAAGGAAGAACCGAAAAAGTAGAGAAAAGAACAACTTTTAGCCTCATTCACTAAGTAAGACACAATTTATAAATTATTGATTCAAACTGAAAAAAAATCACCTATTCAATTGTGGTTTGCTATAGAATACAACGAGATGTAGCACACCTATGTCAACACCGGACGATACTTTAATTGCAATTTGACACTAGAGCTAAATTTTGAGATTAGAAGAGCTACTCTCTAGCATTTAATTAAATGTGAAGATGATGCATGTTGGGTTTGACTTCGAGTGAATATGTCGATCTGGTTTGAAGAAACTCCTTTTAAAGGTTTCCTATAGAAGATTGAGATAGATGCGTTAAGTGTTAACGAACTGTAACCTATTGCCTGACTTTGCATAAAAACCAACATTTTTGAAATTTCTTCTTCAAAAATAAAAAAAATGCTAAGATTGCTATTGATCGATATAAAAAAGCTTTCAACAGTTCAAACATTTCAATATTCGTTCTATAGCAGGCATCAAGGTTAGCCAGCTAGTCTTACTGTAACCCTGAATCTTCATGTACTTTATCGCAAAAATCTTTCAGTTTTTAAACTCTGACCTTGAAAGTATGGCAATATCCGTTCATACACTCCCGATCAAAAGTTTGGGGTCACCCCCTCAAAAACATGTCATTTTTTTAGGCTCATATCTTTGCCAATTTGCGTCCGATTTCAAAACCCTATGTCTCATTCAAAAGATAATAAGTCAAAGTAACTTTGAACATGATTTAAAAGAAACTTTTTCAAAAAAATTGTATGTAAACTTAACCCAAAGTTGCCAAATTTTCCAAAAAATGAATATAAACTTACGGCAGTGTCGCTGGAAATTGGGTTGACCAAATTTTAAGATGAGAACAGTAATATAACCCATTTTCTATTAGCTTACAACTGCTTTTTACAAAACTTAGCTAAAAAGTCTAGAAAAAAAGTTATTAAGTAAATTAATCCTTGATGTCATCGACCAAAAGTTTGGGGTCACCCCTCAAAATGATGTATCGGCCAAAAGTTTGGGGTCACTATTGTAAAACATGGAAAAGTGATTTGTTGATATCTTTGTCATCTTTCATTCAATTTTAATTCTTCTTGGCTTATTTGAAACAAAATGAATGATACTTACTGCATAGACATTGAACCACACATATTTATTGAAATTTACATACTAAAACATAACGTATAGTTGCCTCATTTTTTTAAGTGTGGTAAAATGTGTTAACTTTACATGACATTTTTTATACAAAAATCGTTGAATACGTTAAGTTAAAGCCATCAAACGTAAATTTAGTTAATTATCTTTGAAATGAGCCAAAAAGAATTAAAATTAAACTATAGATAACGAAGATATCACCAAATCACTTTTCCATGTTTTACGAAAGTGACCCTGAAGCGATGTCGATGCTTAGCAACCTCAAGAACTGAAGCACCTTTATAGATAACTAAGTTAGTCATGATTTTGTTGCACAATAAATGTTCATTAGTTGTTAATCGCTCAAACTGACTAGACGCGTTTTTCTCTGCTCCATACCTATTATGTATGCTAGTTGGGATTTTTTTTTCCAAACGCGGGACATTTTCACAATTTGAGGCAAACGCTCGCAGGACATAATTTATCGCGGGACATTTCCAAATTTGTATGATACTATAAATCTTCCAAATTTGATCGTTTTCAAGAATTTTTTTTCCTGTAAACCTGGACATGTTTCCCAGATATAGTATAACATCGATTATTGCTGGTAGCCTAGAATCCTCTTGGTGATTAACCAAGGCTTTCTTCGCAAATTTTCTCAGGGATTTCTCGACTGATTTGCACAGGAATTCGAAACATTCCTCGAGTAACTTTTCCAAATACAATTCAACAAATTCAAGACAATCGAGCAATTTTACCAATAATTTCTAAAGACGTTCTTTAGAGCTACATGCATTTATTACAAGAACTTCAGGAGTAATTTATTTGGGAATTCTAAAAATATCTTCCCAAGGATCTTTAAAATTTTTAGAAATCCTTCTAGGCATTTTATTCGTATTCTATATGTCAAGAACTCTGACTGAGAACATTACCAAGGGTTTCTCCAATAATTATTTCAAAGTGTTTACAAACAATTTACGCAGATTACCATTACTAGTTTGTTCAAGATTTGTTTCCGAAAATCCTTTCTAGTGATTTTCGAGGGATTGCTTCAGTGGACTCTATTAAAAGAAAAAAAAAGAAAAAAGAAATCTATTAAAAAATGCGATATGATTTTTCTCCAACGATTTTACATGGCATTTCCATTACAAATTCCTACCATAATTTTAGTTTAGGGGCTGTCCATTAATTACGTAAGGGTTTATAGGGGGAGGGGGGGTTTCAGAAATCTTACGCGCCATACAAAAATATTTGGCTTTCCATACAAGGAGGGGGTGTCGAAAAATTGCAAAAATTCTGTTACGTAATTAATGGACAGCCCCTTATAAGATTCTTACAGTATTTCAGTCAGAGTTTTCCTTCACCGAAAACTTTGTTATAACCTGGTTATCAGTTAGATTTTTTCCAGCTTGGGGTGATACACAAATTATGTCACGCAAAAATCGACGTTTTCCAACTCTCCCTCCCCCCTATGTCACACTTTTTGTATGGGACCTCAAATTTTTTTTGTAAGGGTCGTCACGATCTGCAAAATCCCACCTCCCCCCTAAAAGCGTGACGTAATTTGTGTACGGCCCCTTACTAGGATATTTTCTCAGAGTTATACACGGAACTTCCACAATTCTAGTTTTTAAAAATTAGCTTGAAGTAAATTTAGAGCATTGATGGTAAAAGTCAAATTTATTTTCTCAGTAAAATGTAAATCAGATCATCGCTTTATTTTAAACTTTCAATAGAGCGAATTTAATATGTATAAAATTTCAAAAATACCTTTGTTTCTTGAACAAAATATCAGTTTTTCAGGATTAAAGAAAATGTCAGTTTCGTTATAAAATTTAGACTTACCTATAAATTTTTTTTTTCTATTTTAAATGCTTCAACATTCGCCTCTGAACTACCCAACTAACATTTATTGTGAATGTAAACGTCAACAAAGCGTCCTTAATACGGCTTGATGCTGAGTTAGAGCCGATGCACACGAGCGTTAATTGACGCCGCGTGAATTCACGCTGCGTCGCCGCAGCGTTCCTGTGGGGCATGCGTTGACATTGCGTGCCGCACACGGTGCGGCGCGGTTGCGGTGCGGTAGCGTTGCGTTCTCGTGTGCATCACCCCATTTGATTGTGTGTAACTCAGGACGCACTTGCGTGCACGCTGCGTGGACGCGCCGCCCGTGTGCATCGGCTCTTACTGTGTTGTACAGTGCGAGAAATAAGTATAAAGACAAAGCCGTTTTCCATACAAAATAATCATGATTAGGTATCAAAATCTCTTTTTCTAGCGATTCGATTGTTATGGAATTTTGTCTGCAACCTTAATATAACTAGAATTTTGGCTAGAAATATAAATCATCATTCATAAAAACGTTTATATTGACTTTTCAGATTCAAATAAATATAAAGACACTGATTTCCATATAAAAATGTGTCTTTATATTTATTTGATTCTGAAAAGTCGATATAAACGTTTTCATTGATGATGATTTATATTTCTAGCCAAAATTGTAGCTATTTTAAGGTTACATACAAAATTCCATAACAATCGAATCGCTAGAAAAAGAGATTTTGATCCCTAAACATGATTATTTTGTATGGGAAACGGCTCTGTCTTTATACTTATTTCTCGCACTGTACATATGGATGGAAGCTTCTATGCAAGCCCTATACCGCAGACAGACGTTCTAGCTCGAACAAATTTATTCAAATTTTCTATGTAAATTTTCACTAGCGACACCTAGGCAACCGATTGCCACAGTGCAGTCGCGTGCAGTTGACAGTTTGAGAAACCACGTGCTTCCAGCCGCTTACTTACCACCCAATTCACCACCCACCGAAAAATAAAATCAAAACAAACACTGTCAAAATCATTCCTACATTTGCGTCACATTCACAAAGATTTCCCAATGCCAGTGAAGTTCATCCAAATGCAGTTTTATTCAAGCAAATCTATGTAAAATAAAAGTAATAATGTGTAAAATATTTTACAAGAGTCCGGGGCTAATTTGTGCAAAAGATTTTAGACATTAAAGAAAAGTCATTTACTCTGCACAAATTATGTGGAAACATTATTAGCGTGCAACACGTTCGGTCTTTTCCCGCCATCCGGCTGGAAGGCGACCGTGGTGACAGTTGTTGGTCGCAATGCACATGTGAGGCAGCGATTTAATATGAACGTCGCTGACGCCATCTGTTCGCTGATTGCCACTTGGCAATTTGTGGCGGCCATGTTTTTTACACAAGCTGCTGAGTCAAACTTGAACGTCTGTCTGCGCCTATACCAATGAATCTGGCGAACTTAATCAGCTTGTACATGCTGTGCGATCAGCTTCTATATGCCACCTAGTCATAGCTCTTTTCTCGGCTCCTATGTAACCACTAACTGAATATTATCTTGAGAAGGCGCTTTTTCAGCCTTTTCGCAGTTGTTAAATAATAGTTTTACGGCATCCCCAAATTAAACGATTAAATATAATTAGGTTATGGATACCGTGACGCAATACATGTGGAACTGGAATTATCACTTTTAAAATTGAATAATTAAAGTACTTGCCGCTACTTGGAATCGAACTCCCGATCTCCGTATCCACTGGTCCCGATGATGTCCTCGCTGCCGCACTACTGTATATAAATAACATAGAAAATAGCCCGTTTTGTTTTACTCCAGACAAGGCTTTATAATTGTGCCACAAGAAACCTTACCCAACTTCATCTTGCTGTAAAAGCTTGTGAAACGTCAAACGCAATAATGTTTACATTAGAAATCCTCTACATAGGGATAAGCGGAAGTTACATATGTCGATTCGGCAACGCTGTTCATTTTGTTTACATCAGCTGCCAACACTTGCTGCAAAGCTAGATGTTCAAACTTTGTGCGTGACTTCGTAGTGGTTCAAGTTGTTTTGTTTACATTTTCTAATTATGGTAGATTTTTTTTTCAAAATTTTGAAAAAAATAGCGGAGCAATCGATGAAATCTGAAATTTATTGCAAAGTGTTAAGCTAAACATATCGGCAGAAATGAAGCAAGAAGCAGCAATGAAAGTTTTTTCGAGAAGTGCAGCAACAAAAGTTTCGTCATAAGCTTGAGCTTTTGAAAGCAGAATTAATTAAATTCTATCTTTTTACTAAACTTACATATACCGTCAATTTCTCGATATTAAAAATAAATAATTGTAATTTATTTAGTTCGGATTGCAATACCGTTCAATCGACGCCTTCTTACGAACGATCAGCCTGTTCATTTGGCTCACACTTTGACAGTTCTTTCTGCACGATTGGCTTACAATGGCCGCCTCCGCAGATCTCTATAATGTAGGATTACTAGTTTACATTGAACATGCTGTGTGGTTGCGCCAACAGATTCTTCTTCACAGCTTCTAGCTGAAAGAGTGTTCTTTAAACGGCTACGAAGCGCTGCTGTTTTGTGTTTTGGCAACATAACAAAACGTACTGTATAAAAGCAGCTGTTGTAGTGGCTGGGACTCTTACTCGATTTGTACATCTTCCGGCAAATCTTCCGGCATTGAATTAAAGTGCAATAAAAGCAACCCAAATAATTTCACAGCACATACATGGATAGCTGTAAAGAATTTGTGTAGTAGCTATATATCCCGCTTGAAGTTTGTTTTGACAATAATGTTTATATCCGACAAGCCGTGTTGGTAAACCAACAGTTTCTTTATTACAGCTTCTAGCCGTAAGGAAATCGTATAACGGCCTTTAAAGCGCTGCTGGTTTGGGGATTTGTCAGTATAATGAATTGTACTGTATAGTAGCAGCTATTTTGTTAGTGGGAACTTCTATTCGATGTGTTCAAGTTTTCACATCTTCCGGGAAATCTCCCGGAGTTGGAATAGGGTGGAGTAAAGGCAGCCCCAATGACAAGCAATGGATTTCTGAAAACCGAGTTTGGTAGCTGTATGGTGCTTGTTTTGCAGTCGTGTATTAGCTTATGATTTATATTTGACTAGCTTTCCTTTTATTCAGCGTTGACTGCTTTTACTCGATGGTTACACAACAGAAAGCAAATGACTGAAGCTTATAGCGCTGAAAATGTTAGTTGGGTTTTGCTCTGTTCGAGATTTTAAATCCTTTTTAAATTTTGAATTATAAATTACTTGCACATTTACTAAAAATTTTGGCACGCATTTAGCCAATTTTTTGGCAATGTTGCGCATGGCTGTTTATGATGGATGCTATTTTTGATATAATTTGGACTTTTTACAACGCTTCCCGCTTAAATGTTTCTCTGTGTCACTTAACAAATTCAGAAAAGTGAGAAAATTGAAAATAGTGTATTGGTTCCCTTCTTAAGCATGTGGCTCCCATTTTCATCCTACGAAAAATAAAGGATTGAAGCGCTGTTTGTTTTGTTTCTTATTTTTGTATTTTTTATTAGAAGTGAGCACCCATGAAAACGAAAAGAACGGAATCAATCGGTGCCGTAATCGCTTGTTTTAAAATAGGATGAATATGGGAGCGTGAGATTAATGATGGAACACATACCATAGTAATCACATTGTTCCGATTTTACCATATAAATCAGTTTCTACAAAACCGGGAAAAAGTTGTTAAACAATCGGGAAAACAGGGAAATAATCGGGCCGGGAATTTATTTTTACCAAGTTGAGAGGCCACCCTGCTATTATAAAATAATAATATCGTGCCATACTTTTTGAACGATCCCAGATAGGTTGAAACCTTACAAATGCATATTTTACCTGGTAATGCTCTCTACACCTTGAAAAATATCAAGTCAGAACACGAACTAGATCAAATAATTCAGTTTAGTTTTATAAATTAAAGTTCTCAATTCCTATTTGTACTCATTACATACAAAGGTTACCTTCCTCATAAATAATTGTTTTTCATAAGGTTTTAGTTAAAAGTAATGCTAAACATAAAACATCATTTCCTCAGCAAGAGCTATCTCGTGAACCTTTCGTGTAAATTTCCAATACAAAGTACACCAAATTTCAATGAATGTGTAACAGTCGAGACAAAATGCTGTCAGTTATGACCATGCTGTCACCACGGATGTCAGAAAAATAATGGAAATATTATTTTGATTGAGACTCGCTTGGCTGCTCGTCTCCATCAGAGTGAAGTTGATTCCGATGTTTTTCAAATCAAAGCCGTGAAATTCACTAGATTTCAAAAATTAAAGTGCACCGAACTGCTACACGTGATATGTAATCAAAGACAAGTATATTGATTTCAATAAAACAGCTGAAGGCAACATTGATATAACTGATACTCAATTTTGCAGGTAGTTAGGAAAAAAAACCCACTAAGCAATGGAGCAGCACATAGATGACATCGTTATTGATTTTGATCACATTGAGCAGAGTTCAATGCAACTGGAAGATGAAGCAATTGTTTCCATGGAATATAACTGCAAATGCTGTGATATGACGTTCTTTTCCGTTGAGGACCATATTCGTGATTATCATGAAAACGAGGAAGTAGAGGTGGAAGCGGAAGAGGATGTTGCATGTAGCTATGGTTTTGAAGAAATTGTGGTGAGCAGTGGTTATCACTCACCCGCCAACGATCTGTCGGACACCACCAAATGCAACATTTGCTCCACTGTGTTGAAAAGTGCAAGAAGTTTGAAAATGCACATGAGAATACACGATGTCAGGATAAACGACACGCCTGGAAACAGTACTGAAAGTGTTTGCTCGATATGCAATCGCAGCTTTGATAGCGCCGAGCACTTGCAGCTTCATCTGAGTGCCCATGAAGGCATCACCACGGTAACAGAGGACATTGCGGAGGAGCAGCAATATCGCGAGAAGCGGCCCGCCGGCTATCCGTGTCAATACTGTGGAAAGCCATTCAAACGACCGTACGAGAAGGTGAAACACGAACGTATCCACACCGGAGAGAAACCGTACGCGTGTGACTTGTGTGGCAAGCGATTCCGGGTGTCCAGTTGCTTGACGATTCATAAACGCACCCATGACGATACGCGACCCTACGTCTGTCCTCACTGCAAAAAGAGGTAAGTTCATGCACAAGCACAACAATATACATAAAAAGGTAGATATGTATATATACTTTATAGTGTCAAGCCGATCAATGTTACCCCGCTGATCAATGATATCCTGTTTTGCAATATGGTAAATCGCCTATGTAGTTTAGAGGTTTGAAGCAGTTTTTTGTTGCAATTCATTCAAAATGCAGTACAATGTGAATGCAATGCAACCGAAACGAGTAACATTATATACAATTTGTTGAAATTATTTTAGCGTGCCCCTCCAGGCTAAAAATAAAATGCTGTCAGTTGGATAGGGTCGCTCGCCTGCTCGATGGCATTCTGTGCGTCGCTAGAACCATTTTTCAACTGAACGCATATTTATACTCGGGATTTTTGATTCGCGATTGTGTCTTTTGAAAGGAGAGCAGGTTAGCACTCCCCTTGACAAGGATGGAACACACATGGGGCTGGAGAGGCACAAAATTTCCGGCCCTAGTCGATTTTTTTTTTGTTTATAAGGCCGATGCACATAATTACATTTTTTTTCATTGTTGTCCGAGACCTCTTATCGGGTACAATAATTGGAACAAACAATTTGAAAATAAATGAGGGGGTTAGAGGCAGAGGGGTGTAAGTGACCAAAAATTCAAAATTGAGATACATATCCTACGTGATTCTACGAGATCATCTTTGTTTGTTGCCGAAGACCCCTAATTTTTAAAAATGTTTTAGCATGTTTTCACATGGAACGAAAAAATGACGCTTAACCATGGATGAGATTTGTTTGGAGGCAAAGGGGTGTAAGTGCAATATTATATTAATATTATTTCTTAAAAATCAACATATTATACTTTATCACGAGTCGATGTTTATATATGATCCCTTTGTATATACTTTGAATCATGTTTCATGTTATGGGACCACAGCACGTGCCGAAGGTAGTTTGCAAAGTAATAACTTTACTTAGTTTCAATTAGTTATTTATACTTCCAAGTACTTGTTGGCAGTAATGGTTTAAATATTTTGGCTTTTAGTTCAATTTCCAGCACACAAGTTCTTCGAAGAAAACAACAGTTCTTCGCGGGTGAGCAATGGAAAATCACAATACATCATAATTCGGCACCAACATTTCAAAAGGGCGTAACTGCATTTTGAAACAAACCACTCTTTCATATCTGTGGGTCATATTTTAAGTTTCCCACGGAATTCACAAACATTACTAGACAGAGAAATTGCTCTTCTTTCCTATACTGGCGGTGATTTGCATGGCGGCATTGAAATACGATCTACAGATGTGAAAGAGGGGTTTGTTTCAAAATGCAGTTACGCCCTTTTGAAATGTTGGTGCCGAATTTTCGTCAGTAATTAGATAGATGTGATTCACAAGTATTGTGTTATTTAGTTTTTCTTCATATTTTTTTTATCAATAGTAATCAAACATCAAAGTAATACAAACAGGAGAAATGGCTCCTGTTATTTTGACAACATGCGAATGCATACATACAAAAATATTACGCAGGATGTGCTTTATGGATTCATGTACTCAGTATACTTCAATGAAAGTACGTGATTACATCAGATCTGGTTCAAGTCTTGAACGTTCAGTTTAATTTTTGGTATGATGAATAGGTGCGCGTAAAATCGCCAAATTCGTTGAAGTTTTCAAAGAAGATTTCTTGGAAAAATTTGGTTTGCAGTCTAACAAATTATGTTGATTAACTACTTATTATCGCCCACATTTTGTTCCGGCTGTTGGACCATCTTCAGGACTCGATACACAAATCAACACCTGATACCTAATTTAAAAACTATCGGGTTGAAAAGAGGAACACTGTCTGGTACACTTTTGTGTCATTCGTTACATCTGACATGATTATTTCCAAATGAAACAACGAGGCTTCCAAATGAACGAATAAGTAAAAACAGTTTTAAAAATTGACTCATTTCTTGGCTTAAGGTGAAGATTACCAGCGGTCATTTGTCAAAAAAAAGTATTTTCTCAAGCACAAGCTTATAGATACCAGTGTTAGCTTTAGTCTGAAAATGCTATTCAGCGTTCACTAAATAATCAAGCAGCAAGAAACAATTTCCAATCAACTTGTTCGATGGATTCCTTGATTACTGCTCAAGAAAATCGAGAAGAATGAAAGACGGCCATTGTGGCGGCCAGCTTGATACTCCAGCAGCCTTGTCCATAAAAAATAAAACATGTGTTAGTAGTACACATTTTCCTTAGTTTTACATTTTTAATTAAATCAGTTTGAAATGTATTTTTAGTTTACATTACAAACAAACAAAAAATTATACGAGGTGGCCTTTTTGTCATATCAGGGTTACATCGAGTTAGACCTTTATTATCAAAGTAGACTTTATAAGCTTTTCCAATTTAACCTTTTTTTTTTACCTATATTTTCAATACGGAACAAATAATATTGTTTTGAAGTCATCTTGCTGTATCGTTAACTTACAACAACATTATATTTTCAATTTTGGGAAACTTTTTGCATAGTAATATTTGAGTCTACATATAGAGGTGCAACTATTATTGAGGATTTGTTTGGCGGTAAAGGGGTGTAAGTCAGTAGTTTAGTGGTAAAGGGGTGTAAGTGCCATTAATAAAAAAATCTAATTTTCATATTCGAAGAAAAACAACGTATATAATGTTTCTGTGCATCTCCAATGGTGGAGTTACTTGATAGTAGCATATTCGAAGCGATTCCGAACTTTTTCGATTGTTGATGATTTTTTTATAAGATGTCAAAGTTTACGTCCATTATCTCAAAATCAGGTTTTGGTCACTTACACCCCTCTGCTTCTGACCCCCTCAAATATAAAAAACTATTGAACAATTTAAATTTGTTAATTTTTTTTCAAACAAAATAAAGTAAGTTTCCATTTTCATTTTACATTTCAGATTCAAGTTTCAGTCGGCATACGACCATCACCTGAAAATTCACTCAAACGATCGCGGCTACAAATGTTCCTTCTGTGCGAAATCGTTCAACACTGCCGTCCAACTGAATGGTCATACCAAAAGCCATACCAAACCGTTCTCCTGTGCGGAATGTAACCGCCCATTTGGATCGCTGTACGCCGTTCGGAAACACATGCTGATTCACCAGGCTCCGAACAACAAACTCAGCTATGGCTGTGATATCTGTGGAGCTCACTATGGGCGGGAATTTGCTCTCCGGGATCACCACGCGCAGCATCATGCAGTGGGAAGTGACGGCAACGCCGAAAGGTATGAGGATGATGCCAGCAGTAAAGGCGAAATAGTTGAGGCCAACAGTTTTACGACAACAGTAGTGGACGAAGAAATCATAGAAGAGGAATTGCTATTTTGAATAGATTGTATTTCTGCTGTTTTCTATAACGGATGATATATAATTGGTATTAATTCTCTTCTATGGTGCTACAACGGCCGCATACTGGCATTGCTATGATTTTTCACTAGGTTTTAGGTAATGCTCTTTCCAGTTTTGCGTTTATACATAATAAATAATGCAATAAAACGTTCTTTGTTTCGCGCTGATATAGCTATTGTATTGTGTTGTCTTCCATCGATTTTGGGAATTCCGTTTGGGGAACAGCAGTCGAATAACAATAACACGGCACCACACAAAAATGAACTTTCGAGCTGAATTTCTACTTTTCTCAATTGGGTTTGACCAAACACTTAACGGATTGTCAATTGCGTTTTAGTCAAATTCAATGGGAAAAGCGAAATTAGCAGCTGTGCAAACATAGTGCTGACCGTGTAATAATTTGATGCATAATTAACACTTAGTAGACGTAACTTATAAACTTTTGCAATACATCACAATTGGTACTCGATAAGGAATCGTTTCGTGTTGATTTTTTCTTATATAATGCAAAGCGTGAGCATTTTAACCACATTCCATTCATAAACTTTTTGACCCGGTCAATTGAAATAAATACACAAAATATACAAATCAAGCTGCCCCTATTCAAGTATACAAAACAATTGCAGCTGATGTCGGTTGAACACTTAACAAATAATACAAATATACAACTATAAACCGTGGAATGTGTTAAGTTTCGCTAGGTAAATATCTTCTTTTGATGCTAAACTATCCAATACAACATGCACAGTCAAGTGAATACCATTAGATATTTACGTCTAAGTTTAGTCTCAACTCGGAAATTACCTACTAGCAGTTGTAGTCATAGTATTTTGAGTTGCTGTTCCTACGTGAGTAGCTATGGATGATTAAATCTTTGACAGTGTTATAAGTAGGTAGAACTTTTTTCCGGCATTAGTCTGCAGTTAGGTGATTATTGACTGGTTGGTTGGTTGATTATTTAAATATAAACTTTGGATATTTTGGATGCTCTGCGCGCTGATTAGGAATTGTTGGGTCGCGCCGGTAGCGGAGGCGCGCCGCCACTTCGATTTGGTATCGGAGGAGGTACTCCTCGGCGCACTGGCAACGGGGGTGGATTTGTCTTGGGGGGAGCCTGTGTTGGAGCTGAGGACGATTGAGGCGATCCGGCTCCGGAACTGCCACCGGAGGTTCCGGGAGGAGAAGATTTGTTGGATTTATTGTTGCTCACCACGTCCAGGTCGTACACGTCACAGCGTGGCGGAGGAGGTGGGGGGCCCCGTGGTTCGGGTATGGCCTAAAATAGAGTAGTTAAATTAAACTTAAATCAACGCGATAACTGGGCCAAAACCGGAGCTTTCACCCCACGTAGTAATTCTGCATGCAGTGTACACTGCCCCACTCGCAAAACAGTCCCATATTAATAAGAAACCCAGCAATATGCGAGTGGGGGCAGTATAGATAAGCGGTACTTACAATGTCGTCACTGATTTCCTCGTAGATCGCTCCGGTGTCCTGGGGAGGGGTACTCGCCTGCGACGACCCATGCGCCGGAGAGCCAAGAATCGGACTAGAACTGGCATACTCTTCGATGGGAGGAGTGGTTTTCGTTGTTGCTGAGGTGGGCACCAGCGGCGACGGAGGAACAGCCGGTTTCTGGTGCAGTTTTGAAGCCATCAGCACTTCAGCGCCCAAGCTGATGACGCCGGCCTTCGGATGGTGATGATGATGAGGTTGATGTTTGGGAGACGCTTGGGGTGATTTCGGTAGAGGCGGCCTGCTGGGAGGTGCCGGCCGGAGAGGTGCTTGCTGTAGATTTGGAGGACTTTTGGGACGGGATGGAACTTCAGGAATACCGAGACTGTTGTAATCGCCTATTTGACTGTCGCAGAAAGATACTGTGTTGGGTGTGCAGAGGAGAATTTCTCGTTCTACTCGCTGGATCCAGTTTTCGGTTTTCAGTTTGATGGCTAAGTTAACTCCACAGATTTGCACAAACTGCTTTTGAGCAGCGGTCAAAGCAGACTGACCATCACGGAACGTAACCCACATGGTATCTCCAACGAATCGCACCAGAGTTACTTCACCAATCTGTGTCAGCTCCTGGATCAACGCGCTCATTAAGTTTTCGTCGTAAATGCTACCTTCATCCTCATCTCCGGAATCTGCACTGTTGGGTACATTTGTGGCTTGAATCAAAATAGTGCCGTCCGGTGGTCCCAAGTCTCGGATAACATCGCTGAAAACTTGCGATCTTCGTTGCTGATCGATGTTGCATATTTCGATATCAATAATTGCAATCACAGGCCGGTGATCACTCTGTTTCAGTTCCGCTCGACCGTAGTGCACCAAAGTACCAGGGTTCCAGTTTGGATGCTTATCAGCATCCGGACTCTGCTTACGGCGTCGCCACAGTACTCGATCTGTCCACGCTGGCGCACGGCACTTCTCACTGGTATCATAATCCTCACTGAACAAATCATACTTATACGTCGGAGGGAACGAGATTTCACCCTCAAAGAAATCATTGAACACACTGCCTGTGTTCTGCTGAATCCTCAGCTGATCGTACTGCAGCACCGAACCGATGTCACCCTGTTTCAACAAGTCCTTCAATTCGTCCTTTTCCATATCGATCCGGTAGTTGAAGTCACCGCACCAGAAGATGTAATCATGCGACTTCAACGAACGACCCATGGGAAACGCGATTTTCCGTGTGATTTCCGCGTAATCCGCATTCCGTTCGGCCACCTGCGACTGACCTGCAGCAAAATGAGCACAAACGAAACAGATGGACGTTCCGTGGATTACGAACCGGATGGCCGCAGCTCCCTTGTTTCCCGTTGCACCACCAAGACCCGTCTTCACGCAATCGATCGCCACATCGCGGATGTACTGAGCGTGCTGCGGTCGAATGTAGATGTACAAGCATACGCCCACCAGTTGCTGGTAGGTTAGCAGGACATATTCCTCATCGCGGCTAATGACTTTCTGCAGCTCTTCGGCCCATGCTTTTGCATTGTCGGAACTGTAAAAAACAATAAATCATTAAACATAAGGCGTTTTAGGGGAATGGGACATTTGGTATAGGAAATTTTTAAGATTTTTTCTTAATTAAAATGTGATAATTACATATTTTTTCTTCAATTTTATTGACATACGTTGTTAAATGGATAAATATATAATTTTCTGGAAAACAAGCATGAGCCTAATGGTGAAACTGAATGACTTACCTTGCTGCAACAATGTTGGACGCATTCAGATCCACAATTTCTTGAAAACCTATGGCAAATATATCGATCGGTGGATCATTACTATCCTCCGGATGAGTGACATCAACCAAAGCTGAAAAAAATATCAGAATTATAGTTGAATTTTCTTCTATACACAACCCAACCAATAGTTACATTTTGATCGAGCCAGCCGATGGCAATCGAGCAACCAATCAGCAAGGGACACGTCTTTATAGGCAACACTGCGAAAATGCTTTCCACCGTTGACGTTGTACGTGCCGCATGCAATGCGTAAATCCAAGGGATTTACAAACTCTTCGTATCGACGGCACATCTCTCGCAAGACTGGTGTCGGGGCTGCAAAAAAAACAACAATTTCAGTATCGAAACGATACAAACGATTTGATCCCATCCCCAACTCACCATGCAGCATATTTGACGGAAGCAAGATCCTGGCACGGTCTGCCAACTCCGAGCTCAAAGTAGAACCCACGAGCAAAACGTCGATTGCCTCCTGTTTGGAACTATCCAGTAGATTGTTTTGGATGGTTCTAGCCGCCGAACGTGCTCCGTCCATCAGCTTCGAACCGCCCTGTATGGCACCGGTTCCCGCGTAGATTTTGCTCACTTCGTTACCGTTGTTGATCCACATCTGTCGGAAAATTTCCTCGAACCGAGAGGCGATCTGCTGCTTTTTGTCCGACAGGGCGGACATTTGCGATATTTGCTCGTTCAATATCTCCAAACCAATATAGGTTTGCACGCAGTTGGTACGATCCAGGCAATCCAAGCAGTTGGTTCGGATGGTTCCCTTCTGTTCTCGGAACACGCTATCCCCTATGGCATGGAACAGGCCATAATCGGAGCACATGGCATCAATTTTGGCCTTCAATTTTGACAAAGCGCTAGTGTTGCCTCCTCTGCATTCCTGGTGATAGTCAAATACTATATGTGGCACATCCATGTGATTAGATTCCCTATGATGTCGCTGAAATTCGTTGCTTAACATGGCTTCGCCTTCCTTGCTGCCAATCAGACTAGTTCCGAGCAGATTTATTATTGCTTGTTTGCCATACCGAGCTTTCATGGTCGTCATGTGACGATCGAAAGCCGCCCTCGAAGCTTCAAAGCCTCGCGAAAGTTTAACTTTGTGGGAACCCACCTGCACACCAGGTTGCTCCCAAAACAGAGGGACACTTCCTCTGGACTGAATGTACGAAGATACCTCATTGTCGAGATAAATACATTGCTCTGTTTCGACAAAATTGGCCACACAGCCCTCGTCGTTTGTTCCCCTAACGTTAAAGCGTGTTCCCGCACGCTCACAGCTCAACCTAGATATAATGGCCGCCCTGGCCTGCTTACTTCCGGCGTAAACCGTCCGGATTTCTACCGATCCACACATTGCTTTCAGCAGCCAAAAATTGCACTCAACTCCGAACCTTAACATATGAATGAACAACATCCGGTTCCAGAAGAACCGATTATCCGTCTCGGTGGTCCTCCGGCGCCTTTGTGCCGACAGTGTGATGTCGAAATTGAATCCCCCACTTGCCAGCTGCACGCTATTGCTGGCCGCTTGATTCGTGAACGAGAAGTAGAACGTGCCCGAGTTGAGCACCTTACGGATTTCTGAGATTCGATCCTCGTTTGTCGGTTGGTACTGCAGCGAGACAAACTGCGTCTGGGTGATGCGAAACACTTCATTGTCCAGGATTTTCCCAACCGAAAAACACCCGGTGACCATCACCAGGTAGAGTAGAGAGCTGTCGCCTGCATTTAGCTGCAGTACGCCGAGACATCCGTAAGCGTCCAGCACCTTGGTGTACTGTTTGCGGACGATTTCCGTTTCCTGGGCAGCTGTTGGGGAGAAAAGGAGGAACGTAAAACATCTATATACTTATTTTATTTTTTAATTAGCCAAAGCTCTTAGAAAAACCTTAATGCAAGACGGCAATCACATTTGTTCGAAAAAAAATGTGCCCTTAAAATAGTTGATATTCAATAAATCGGTCACCAATAAATTTTTCAAGCACCTTTTTTATTCTGAAATGCTTAGAACGCATTGTGGATCATCACATTCGTGATGTTTTTCTTGTTAACGTGTCTCTGCATGTGAACCAATATGCCTACTAATCTGGTAAGTCTACTGTTACGCTTTACACAAAGTTGTTAACCGATGTGTCTTAAAACTTTTTGCTTTTTTCTACACCGTGTAATTTAAATGGGTGCTGGGTACCCGGGTACCCTGTCGACCACATAAGGGTTAACGATATCAAGGAAGCATTCGCTCAAAAGCAATCTAGTTCGGGTGTTTTCTTAGATATCGACGGTGCCTTTGACAACGTGCCTTTCGATGCCATATTGGAAGCCGCACAGAGTCACAGTATATCTCCAATGATTTCTAATTGGGTTTACGAAATGCTTAAAAACCGATATTTCTTCTTGACATTGCCTCTAGCAGCGATTAGGAATTTGAATGTTTGTGGATGCCCCCAAGGAGGAGGCTTGTCACCACTTTTGTGGAATGTTATAGCAGATACGCTATTGAGACAACTCAATAACAGCGGTTTTTCTACATATGGTTTTGCCGACAACTACCTAACATTATTAGTTGGTATGTGCAAAACGCCCTTCAGGTAATTGAGGATTTGTGTCGCCAATATGGCCTTTCGGTTAATCCGAGTAAAACATATATTGTTCTTTTTACGTAAAGGCGACACTGTAATGGCGTTCGACCTTTGCGTCTCTTTGATTCTGAAATCGATGTGACTGAACCGGTAAAGTACGTAGGAGTTATTCTTGATTCCAAACTTTCCTGGACACCTCACATTGAGTTCAGAATCAAGAAAGCTTGCATGGCCTTCGGGAAATGAGGGCGAACCTTTAGTATCACTTGGGGTCTTAAACCCAAATATATCAAATGGATTTACACAACTGTTGATCGACTAAAATTGGCCTATGGATGTCCGGTATGGTGGCGAAGTGAGAACGATCCAATCTAATTCAGGCCATCTCCAAAGGATGTGCTTAAGGCGATGTCTAGAGTGTTTCTTCAACTCGCACGGTAGCGCTCGAAGTTCTCTTTGACGTTGCTCCATTACACACTCATCTCAAACAAGAAGCACTTGCTTGCACTTATCGGCTACGGGTACTCGGCCTACTAGAGGGAAATCCTGTGAACCGCACATCAACACACACCTCGTTGTTTTCACTTTTGGTGAATTGGGCCAAAATTCTCCTCGCTACAAGTGATCTTACAATGGGGCACGTTCGGTGTAGTATGGTAAGTGGGGGCAGGATGGGTCACCTAAGAAATGGATCCCTACAACTTTCTGAATATAAATCGCATTTCTCTGTATTCTACCACGACTCTCAGATACACTAGTCAGCTATGATATAAGAGTATAAAAAGGTTATAAAGTTTGAAACCTGCGTCTTGACAAACAATTTTCAAAACATGACCCATCTTGCCCCACCTCATTTTAACGGGGGCAAGATGGGTCAGCTATAAGAAAACTCGATTTTCCTCCAACAAAAAATACTATATCTTCTAGTTTTTCTCTATACATCTATGCTTCATAGACGTACAGATTACATGAAGAAAGTGTTGAAACACATCGGTAGATTATTCTCAGAACTAGAAGATTTTTGTTCGGGTAGCCATAAACGGACTTTGAAAACCTATATTTTTTGAAGGAAAATTTAAAAAATATGTTCTCAAATTTTCAGTGCTCTCATCGCTTCGATAATGTAGGTCACAGAATAGCCTTTCCATGAAAAATAAAACATTTTCAAAAACTATGCAAACATACCGAAAAATTAGGGTGACCCATCTTGCCCCGTCTACACAATACACGTAGTCATATGGAATGTATAGCATAAGGAGTTAAACGAAAAAATATTTTATTTTTTTCTGTGTGAGGAACGTATAGAATTTTCAAAACAATATACCACTTTTTTGTGTATCCCCGTCGTTCATCTGGGAAAATTATTGAAAGATTCAAAACTTATATTGTGCGATTGAAAACGGTACTGACCCATCTTGCCCCCTGACCCATCTTGCCCCCACATACCATACTAGATTTGTAGTAATGTAGGAAGCGCAACTGCGTTTCCGAGTATTTGGCAAACACTTATTAAGTGAAACTGACTCTTTAAGATCTTTAAGATATTCTGTTGTTCTTAATCAACTGTGGTAAAGAGCTATAGCGTCTCTTTCGCTTTATGCTTATTACAGTGCCCTTTTGAGGGCGCTGTTTGAACCGATTGTGGTACGCTTATGCGCTTATGCGTTAGTACCCTCTTCCAGGGTATTTTTCCCTATTTCCCTACCTGTTCCTATTTCCATCCTAATCCTTATTTACTTCCTTTTTCCTCAAATAGTTGCGTAGAAAAAAAAAACAAGAGGTATTTTCTGGTATAGGAACGCTTCGATATATTTTCAGTTTGTATGTTATATCGTTTTTGAATAATACAATGGTGAGGAAACAATCTGGAAGCAGTGTCCCACATTCCAACATAGCTCTGGTACACTGAACGAAAACCCCCGCCGTTTAAAGAATGATTTTTCATTCATTACGATTCAAAATCGCAGAATCCGAATTTTAAATGAATGCAGAATGATTTTACTACATCCTACTGAATTAAAATCATCCTGTTATTGTATAAAAATTGACACAATCAATGAATGATTTTCTACTTAGGGTGTGCTGAGATTGATTATCATCTCAAAACCAACTGAAAGTATGTCCGGCTGTGTCCTATATAGAAAATCATCCAGTTCCAGTTTGACACTCGGTTCGACATCTGTCATTCGTTTGAATCAGTATGGTGAAGTAGAAGTTTTGCTAGCCAGTTGTGTTTCAGAGGTTCAGATCGGAACGGAAAATATTCTTATTGTGTACAACACAAAAGGTAAGAATGGCATATATGTTGTTTGTTTGTTCATTAAAGGAACTTTAAACATGGCCAATTGATAAATTCTTATTAATTTTCATGATATTTTGCTTCGATTTTTGCCTCGCACTCACGCCGGATCCAAATAAATATGAATTTTATGTAATAAATTTAAATATATGTAGTTTGAATAAATAATTGATGAAATGGTTCAATATTTGGGTATCTTTATTGAAGTTTTATTTTCATTCAGTTCAAATTTTTACTGAAAACAAACCCACATCAAATTAAATCGAGAAAGAAATGAATATCATTCATTAATTTCCTTCTCAAAAAGTAATGAAAATCATCCTGTTTTGGGATAATCGTCATTCACATTGTTTTGATTTTGAAGGAAGCTGCATCGAATATAAACCATCCGAATCTTGTCTGATAATAGGCATGGGGCTCGAATGAAGTATTCTATTCATGGCGGGTATTTTCGTTCAGTGTACTCACAAATTGCTACCCGAATAAAAAATACAACAGAAAAAACGAACATTGTATTATAACAACAGTACTATTTAGAACCATATGTTAACAATAAACACCATTGTAAATATAAAAATACAAAAACAATATGATGTAATGTGATCAACCATACAGTGAACTGTAAATGAGATTTTTCAATTAATTGTATAGGCTGTATACATCATGCTTTCTCAGAAAGAAAAAGCAATAAGAGGGGAATGTCATAACTGAGTCGCAAAACAGTACATATTCGTCAAAATGATTTGCGGAAATTTTACGAAACAGTCGATGGCAAAATGATTTGCGGAAATTTTACGAAACAGTCGGAAATTTTACGAAACAGTGCTTTTTCTCGTCATATGTTATGAATGATTATGAAGGTAACTTGTAGACGAAAATAATGTAGGGTTAAGATGGATTGGATATGGAGAAGCACCATTTTGACAATATTATATATTTCTTGTAAATTTCGATAATTTTGACCAAAGTATATCTGCAAAAACATATAATCATTTTTATTTTTTTACTTTCCTTGTTTATTTGACATTGTGATAAATACTACAAGGTCAATTATTTGACGCAAACTTGATAATCTAGTATAGTAGCATAAGGCTACTTGCACCATTGTTTTTGTACTTTTCCATAAAAAGGCTAAAATTTACCGCCAATAGTCAGTGGTCCTTCGTTTAACTGCATAAGACAGCTATGCAAGTAGTTCATGCTTGCCTATTAATTCCGTGTGTGTAAGAAGAAATAAATACTCACAGAGCACAGCTACCGCCTGCGATTCGAACAGCAGCGTTTCCGACTTGTTGCGATGTTCCAGCAGTACACTGTGCGGCGAAGGCGGTTTTGATTTTTCCAGCACACGAAATCCTTTCGACATCGCCATGGTGCAACGAAGTTATGCGTTTACGTGTTCTGTTCGGTAGATGCAGGAATCTGTAAAATAAAAAGATTTCTTTTCAAATGCGGTAATCTCATGATAAAGCTTAACAGCTTAACAAACATGTCGATAAGATAAGACTAGTACAAACATTGCGAATTTTACGCCACATCAAAAAGCATAAGGGCTGCAGAAAATCTGTTTCCAAAAGCCACGTACCAAATGTATAGGCACCCAATAAAAAAAAAAACGAGTTAAAAGTGGCCCTCCAGTCCAGACACCAGTATCTACAGACGAGCGCCGCCGCCTCTAAGCCAATACTGTCACAGTTACCGGCAGAGAAGAAGAATCATCTCCCATTTGTTTCCTACCTTTTCTGAACTTTCTCACGATCCCAACATTTTCCCACGATAAATGGTAATTACGGCTTAGCGTCCGTGTTGCCAACATATGGAGATTTTTGCCTTTTTTCAATATATCTCAATGTAATGTAAAATAATCATTTAGAATGGTTTCACAATTAAATTAAGAACATATGAATAAGGAAACACTATACTGAACACTATATTGATGATAATAGACTGTTGGAGACGCTCTAAATGTCAACAGATAAATGCGGATTTTTTCGGTTAGCAAAGGAAGTGTCATTCCCCTTGGTTTGATTTCATTTTATATAGAATATTAAATTGACCAACTTTGGAACACGAATCAAATATGATAGACACATAAAAGTGTGTACAAAATGAGATACTAAAATAAACTTAGACATATTGAAATCAAATATAGTACACAGACTATTAAATGCACGGATAAGTTTGGTTAATAAATAATTTATTGAAGACTCTGCAGGTCTTAGAAAATCTAACATTTGTAAAAAACATATGAAAATACACACTCAAAAGTTTAAAAACATTTTATCAAGCTGCACATGATTGGCTTCACTGAATAACATCTATATCTCATAAGGCAGAGTACTGCCGTGAATCGCATATCAGTCCCATCTTTGCTGGATTTTCTATGCAAATGGGACAGATATGCGATTCACGGCAGAGTAGGACTATTAAATCGAGAACAGTAATGATTAAAACTATGCCAGCACAATATTTTAGAATTTTTTTTTTTAATTTTGATTTATCAATTAAAAAAATCATTGATCATTAAATAATCCCACAGCAAATCAAAACTTTTCAACTTGATTAACAAGGGAGAGTTTTTAATCAAAATAAAATTCCAATTCCAATTTAAATAACTTGCCATCACTTTCATCGTTCTTTTTTCTTGTTATACCGGCGCGGACCGCAATGCTCCTCCGAAAGAAGAATGTTTTGCTTTGTTCCGCTATCCTCCCATCTTCGTGGCGTTGAATCGATTCTGTTTGACCTTTTGCGCATACCTATCTACATACTTCGTGCCTATACGTATTATGACGAGAAATCTGGTTCAACAGACGCACTAACGATATTTTGGTGTTCGATATGGATTTTCACACATTCACACATAGTAGATCTTTAGTAGAAACAATGATGTACTAAGCACTTAACATCTAACAACAGAACTGTTCTACAACTGGTGTGGATATAAATTAATCATCACTTAGTAAATTCCCCCGACGCGATCGCTTGGGGTTTCTTCAGTTTGCTTCATGCTATGGTCGTTCCATGTCTAATCGACAAACTCTATTTAGGGTAAAGAATAAGCTCCTGAAGTCCTGTCTAGATTATTGTTTTAAACTTCAAAATATGATCCAATAGTACGTGTTTACTTATTTTTTTACGTTTTTAGTGGCCGTGGTTGAAAATATATAAATTTTTGATTTTTAAACCATTCGTCCCACCCCTAGCTTATAACACATACTTTGAGTGATTTTTTTCGTCGTGTAGGGTGGCTGTACCAGTTATCGCACTACCTAAGGACAATTATTTGTACAGAAATAACAAGACGACCAACTAATGTTATCGATATGATAAAAGATAGTTTAGTTTCCATACTTTACACGAAAAGTATAGAGACGAAGCTAAAACTACTTGTATTATTTATTACAGCGTATGCCAATGATAGGAACCCTGTACCAGTTATGGATACATTTTTAAACTTCGGTTCCTTTTCGCACTATTTACATGTATTCCTTATGGGACTAGATATAACTGGTACACTATGGCAAAAAAAAAGGCGCAAGGAAGTCGAAATTTTAAAGAAAATGATTTTTTCTTACCATAATTTGAGCATAATGTGGAGTTTAAATGAGTGCAACCATCTTTTGCAAACGTGATCTGTTGTTCACATTTTTTTTTGTTGATTAACATCTTTAAAGGGTGAAAATCAACTATAACGAATAATTGGTACTATAGCCATAATTGGAACATTGTCAGATAGGAAAATTTCCGAATCCCCAGTATTAATTCATAAATCCCATCTGTGTTAATTCATGTATAATACTCATCGATGGATTAGCATCGATGGTGAACATCACCCTTCTAACACTTATCTAAAGTTTTGCTGTATTTTTTGTATTGAACATATTTAATCCTTTTGTGTGATTATAAATTCTAGTCATGCATGTTCTGCTAATTATGATGGATTTGCTTTAGTTGCATGATGTCCGAAAGATTTTGAAATTATTGAGAGCTTGAGCTACTGGTCCTAAACCCTGGTAAAGGAGATTAAACTTCATTTCCCTAGCTACTCGTGGTACAAAATTGAACAAACAGCCCTCAAGGGGACGACGACTACTTCTCTCAGTTGTGTGAGATCGACCTTATTGAAAACCAGCTTCTCAGTAGTTTGCAGGGAAGGCCATGGTCCAAATTCCGAAACAGAAGCGATGCAAGTGGAATCCAAAAACGTTCGCGTGCATCTTTACTGGACCAAATCGACCCAGTGTTCTAATCGGCGGTAAATTTTTCTCGGATATAACTGTCCGCACATACCGATGCTGGGTCATTAGCCCGAATGGTCATCAGGACGAATTGAAAGTTGTTTTTACCTTTTCCAATAATTTTTGCCAAAAACTAGTTTAACAATGAAACTAGAAAGAATAGCCTATGTTTTAAAGAAGGAAAAATTTATGAATTGAATATCAGCAGTTTCAGCGCCAATGATACTAGAAAGAACAGCCTATATTTAAAAGAAGGAAAAAATCATGGGTAAAATATCAGTAGATTCAGCATATAAAGTATCTTCGTGCCTGTCACACGATACACACATGCAAAATGATCATTTGCAGAGGAAGCTCTCAGTTAATAACTGTGGAAGTGTTCATAGAACACTAAGCTTAGAAGCGGGCTTTGTCTCAGTGGGGACGTAACTAACGTAACGTAATCGCTATGCATGCGCTCAAAACTTTCGACGTTATTGCTACGCGTCGAAGTCGAACGCCGCCGCTCAACATCGAGCAGCTGCGTAACGTAGAAGTGGCTCAGCAGTTAGCAGTGGCCCTACCAACGGAAGAGCACCTTGACGCAGCTACATTTGCAGATTGCTGGAGGGACATGAGAGAATGTTGCAGCACCGTACGAGGGCAAATGAGGCACGTTATAAACAGTGGAGGAGGTTGGCCGGTTGAAAACAACAAAGCCGTTGGAGCAGATCAACTATGTACCAAGCAAGCTTGCTTCTAAAATACGGTGGAGAAGTACTGGCGATTACACTACTGAGCACTGCATGCAAGATACTCTCTCAAATTTTATGCCGCCGTCTAGCACCGATTGCAAAAGAGTTCGTGGGGCAATATCAGGCTAGATTCATGGGTGAACGCGCTAGAACGGATCAGATATTTGGCATCCGCCAGGTGTTGCAGAAATGCCGCGAATACAATGTGTCCACACATCACTTGTTCATCAATTTCAAATCGGCGTATGATACAATCGATCGAGAACAGCAATGGCAGATTATGCACAAATACGGATTCCCGGATAAACTGATACGATTAATCCAGGCGACAATGAATCGAGTGATGTGCGTAGTTCGAGTATCAGGGACAGTCTCGAGTCCCTTCGAATCTCGCAGAGGGTTACGGCAAGGTGATGGTCTTTCGTGCTTGCTGTTCAACATTGCGTTAGAGGGTGTAATAAGGAGAGCGGAGATTAACACGAGTGGTACGATTTTCACGAAGTCCGTTCAGCTGCTTGGTTTCGCTGATGATATTGATATTATTGCTCGTAAATTTGAGACGATGGCGGAAACGTACATCCGACTAAAGAGTGAAGCCAGGCGAATCGGATTAGTCATTAATGTGTCGAAGACAAAGTACATGATGGCAAAGGGCTCCAGGGAGGAATCACCGCGCCCGCCACCCCGAATTTCTATCGACGGTGATGAAATCGAGGCGGTTGAAGAATTCGTGTAGTTGGGCTCACTGGTGACCGCCGACAACGACACCAGCAGAGAAATTCAGAGGCGCATTGTGGCAGGAAATCGTGCTTACTTTGGACTCCGCAAAACTCTACGATCGAATAAAGTTCGCCGTAACACGAAGTTAACTATCTACAAACCGCTGATTAGACCGGTCGTCCTCTATGGGCACGAAACATGGACCCTACGTGCAGAGGACCAACGCGCCCTTGGAGTTTTCGAACGGAAGGTGTTGCGTACCATCTACGGCGGAGGGCAGATGGAAGACAGGACTTGGAGAAGGCGAATGAACCACGAGCTGCATCAGCTGCTAAGAGAACCAACCATCGTTCATACCGCGAAAATCGAGAGGCTACGGTGGGCGGGTCACGTCATCAGGATGTCGGATAGCAACCCGACTAAAATGGTTCTTGAGAGTCATCCGACCGGTACAAGAAGACGTGGAGCGCAGCGAGCTAGGTGGGTCGACCAAGTGGAGGACGATCTGCGGACCCTACGCAGAGTGCGGAACTGGAAACAAACAGCCATGGACCGAGTGGAATGGAGACGGCTACTATGTACAGCAGAGGCCACCCCGGCCTTAGCCTGATTGGTAGGTAAGATAAGTACACTCTAAAAATCAGGAAAATACAATCAGGAAGTTTACTTCATAATTCCACAAACCACCTTGGACACGAATGCCAACTTATTTGGTAAAGTGTCATTAATAAATGATCGAAATCGGAATGATTCCGATAAAAATTGCAAAAAAATATTTGGATCACTGAGTGAAATGCGATGAACAACTACGGGGAAGTCTGAAAAAGCTCTGAAAGAAATCACGGGAAGAACTTCATGAGAAATATCAGCAAAAGCTCCTGTAGAAATCCCAAAAGGTACAACAAAAAAATTAGGAGAAAGTTCAGGATAAATGCTGAAAAACTCTGAGATATCCAGGGATCAACGCTGAAAGGACGTAGCAGGAGAAACTCCGAGAAAAATCTCAGGAGAAACTAAAAAAACATCCCGCACGAACCTTTGAGAAATATTTCAGCTGAAACACCTATAGAGTAAAACTCTGCGGAAAGCTCACGGAAATTTCTTTCCGGATGTTGAAAAACAAACTTCGAAAAAATTGCAGGAAATTGCAGGAGAAACATCGAAAAACAATCTGCCAGGAGCTCTTGCAGAAAGTTCGTGAAAAATTCCTCAAGTAATCCTCGCAGGAGCTTTAGTAGAAATCACACAAATAACTCCTGCAGCAACTCCGGAAGAAATCCCGAGAAGATATACTGGATATACTGGAGATATTTCATGAGAAACACTGGAAGGAATCGCGAAAATTTTTATAAGAGGAATTCTGAGAGAAATTTTAGAAGAAACTCATGTGAAAACACCTGCGATATAGGGTAACCAATATAATTTGGACCCCCATATATTTTGGACCCCCTGTGTCCTTTTATCACAACTTACACAGGTTTAGTGATGAGATGACAGAAATTTTTAGAATCATTCGCTAAATAAGATCGCTCTGCACGGGCAGCAATCATTTCCTCACTGGAAATATCCTTATTTGCCTTGAAATTATTTTTTGCCAATCTCATCATCCTTGCGAGTGGCGCATCATGTTTACAAAAAGATATGGCGGTGCTGAGGAAACTTGCGAATGTAAACAAAAACGTTTATCATTCTAGCGCATTAAATTCGCAAAGTACGTCTAATCAGCCTTTGTCAATCAAGTAATTGGGATGTGATCCAGCATATTCAAGCGGCAAATTCTTCCAAAATAGTTTCAAACGAGTTTAAACATCGGGTGTCCAAAATATATACTGAAGAGGGTCCAAAATATATTGAGGTGTCCAAAACAGTGAAAACTGATGCTTCAAAAATCAGTTATTTTCATCAAATTTTCAGCCAGAAATGTCCTTGTGGGTATTTTTAACGGACAGTGAAGGTTTTTACGAACATACTAACATCATCATTATGTGTAAATACCCTCTGAATCTGTTTGATTTTGAAATAAATTCAAAACAAAGTCCTCTAGGGGTCCAAAATTCGACCGTTACCCTATCGTGAGAGACTCTTGTGTATTGTGTCCATTGTGCCTTGCAAGATAAATCCGCGAAACGCGTTTGTCTTCTTCTTTTCCATCCAGTTGCAAAAATATGACCGCACCACTATGAGCGACCTGATGGTCAGAAATTCTACATGCGGCGCTTATATCAAATCCACATGAGGCTGCGGCGATATGGCCGCGAGGAGATGCACGCGATACAGACGCAATGTGGAAATGGAAAAGATGAAGCCGTATCCCCCTGCAGCATCACTAAATAACATCCCGATTATTAAACACAAAGCCGACGAGGTGATGCGTATGCATATAAAGGAATCAAGGTCGCGATAAACAGTATTTCGATTTCTGGCCACCTGAGTTGCCATTGTGTTAACTTATGTTTTGATATGAACGGCCTGAAGGCTGCTGCGATGCTGCTGGGTGGGTGACAGTATCTGTTCGATTTTGACATTGCGTCTGTATCGCGGGTATCTCCTCGCGGGCATATCGCCGCCGCCCAATGTGGATTTATTATGAACGCCGCAATAGATTTATAAATTTATGATGCCGAATCTCGGTTCACGTATGCCGAGATTTGCACTGCCGAGTAGTCAGCTAAATGTTTTCATGAGTTTCCCACCTTATAAATGCCGAGAATCAGTATGACATGCCTCGTTGCCAAGCTACCTACCAGTTTGTTAGCTGAGTCTCGGTTAAAATTCAGAAACCGAGATTCGCACATCCGAGCTCGGTGAATAAAACTAAGTGTGTAGAAATTAATCATGGAAGAAATCCCGCAAAATTTTCTTTGGGCATAAAGCAGGGACAATCTCGGGAAAATTCCCCGGGGTAATCTGGGAGCAATACTGAAAGAAATTGTGGAAAAAATAGTATGATTCTCGTGAAATACTGCATCAGAAATCGATCGGAATTCAGGAACCTCGGAAGATTCTCAAGGAAAGAAAACGTTCGAATCTTGGTAAAATTCCAGTAGAGGTCCGGAAGAATCTTCAGGAGTTCAAAACAGAATATGGGTAGTACGCAGATCACAAGAAATTTCTTGGCCTATCTCGATGCGTAGGAAATTCAGGCAAGAATCGCTCAAAAAATAAAAAAAGCGTCGCTTTATTCCGGATCCTAGTACAGAGCTGAAACTTGAAATCAAATGGGGCTTGCTGTGTTAAATTTCTTGACCATTCCGGTCACGGAAAAATAATGCACTGAACGAAAATTACTTGAGCGATTCCATTTGAAGTGCATACCTCGCAATACCAAGAAAAATGACATGTAAAAATGCGAAGGAATCCAGAGAGAAATCTTGGAGAAATCCTAGGAGACATTACAAGAGGTTGTTGTATAGACTACAGCATAATGATCTTAGATGGCAATGAGCTACGATCAATATCATAGAAGGCTTTGGTTATAGATGAATGACGAAAAAATAGAATGAATTCAGTTCTTCAACGAACGTAAAGAATTAAAAACGGAAAAAGAAGCTTGTGAAGATTGCTGCATTAACGTCCAGTTACAACAGAGATGTTTCAAAAGAAGTTAACCCTTTCCCGCCCATGGTGTCTGTAGAGCACCATATTTTTCAACCCTTGTATCTCTGAAACTAATGAAGTTTTTTGAATGTTTTAAATTGTAAATCATGATTTCACATGTTGTTCTCTTTCTAAAAGCATTACACTAAGTATGCGCATCACTGGCGTAGCCACGGGGGGGGGGTTTAGGGTTAAAAACCCCCCCAGAGCCAAACTTTCTAGAACAAATTTCCAGTATAAAACGCTTTGTGATGAAAAAATTTTTCGGCTGCGCCGCTATTTTTCACCTACGGCTCAAATTCATTGTATATATTTACAAAATGTGAGTGTCAAGTAAAAAACAGTATTATTGAACATCGAAAACCCCTCCCAGAGCAAATTTCTGGCTACGCCACTGATGCGCATACAAATGCAATGTTTTTGTCAAAAAAAAGTTTTTATGAAAAGCTATTTTTTCGACCAAAAAAATAATGACCAACTTTGACGTGTTGACTAATGGCATAGTTATCCTCATGGGTTGAAATAAAAATAGTTCCCTAACAGATTTACTATTTATTTGTATAGTCATACGTTAAAAAGAACTGAAATGTGTATTTAAACCCTTAATTTGATACAATATGAATGGTGCATATATGCACCACTGCGCATATGGCATGCAAAAAATAAGCAATTTTCCAATGTAATCATTGTTTGCACTATTCTAGAAATCTGGTGGCATTAAAGTTCGAAGTTTTTGAGAACAACTTGTATCGAATTGTAATGAATTTGTATAAAACTGGTTCGGAAATTGATTTTCTTGGATTTCATGAAATAAAGTTCTCCAAATGCCTGGTGGTGCTCCAGAGCACCACCTCATATTTGAGTTGTAATAGCCTTAAACGATAATTTTGGCATAGAAAATAAGATTTTGTTCTACCATTTTTAGCAAAAATAATAAAAACTATTTTTAAACACTAAGGGCCGATTTCTTCACCTACCCGGCTTAACGACGTAAGCCTGGTTTATCTTAAACCACACTTAAAGTTAAGCCAAATTCTTAAGCCAGGTTTAAATATTTGCATTTCTTCACACCGGTTTAGCAAAAAAAGGCGACGGGTTACGCTAAGCCAAGCTTAACGAAATTTCCCATATCATTCCAGTGACTTTCCAATGGAAACGTCATTTTAAGCCGCCGATATTTTGAAATGCCCGTTATATGCAGTATGGAGTAACAACAACAAAACATCCGCTGAAATTTTAGCAGGAAAAGCGGAATCGCTCGGTAATTTTTTCGGATACAGAAGGAAATTAACAATAATGATCTACCTAGACTGTTGATGTTTTACCCAACGCTAGTATCGATGATCTACGATTTAGTACCTATTACATATGATCGTTCCACAACATTTGGTGTTCAAATTTGCCTCTCATTATACAAAGTTGGAGTGCCACATTGCAGAAAAAGCGTTGCAATGTTGATTTTATGTTGTGATATCCATAATCGCCTTCGAATAAAGTTGCATTTCGATAGTGAGTTTTTGAAAATGTGTTTGTCGTGAGATGCTCCAGAGTTCAGACCATTTTCGAATATGTTTAAAATTATGAACTGTGCACATTCAATGAAAGCCACAGCGAAGTTCAAGTTACACTAGAAACTGAAATCCCTTAATAGAAACAGTTTATTCTACCTTTATTCCATTCGTTGGTGTTTTTAATACTTTATTTTAAAAATGTTTAGGTGCCGCTCACAACGCTCAATAGGAAAAACTGTACTGATTAAGGGACAAGAATTAGCCAAAACAACAACACAGTTTTCTAAAGTTTTGCTCAAACATCATCAAATTAGGCAAGGAACCATAATACCCACGCTTTTTGCACGATTTCCTTGCAGAAACGGAGAATCCACCTTCTCACCATACAAAACTTCAGCTGATTACTACAAATCTAGTACTTCACCGATAGTGTCCTATTAATATTCATCATGAAAAAATGGGATTAAATGTGCGCTTTAAAAATCGAGTTTTGCAACGAGTTGCAAAACACTTTTGCAATGAAAAACAAATCACTAGAATATGATCATTTCTATCAGTACCATCATGCTTCGCGGTGGTTCGATGGGAACAGTCATGTCTTCTATCATGCTAGACACTAAATTTTGATCAAGCAAGCTGTACCATAACCGTGACAATTTTGCAAGCTCTTGCCGTGACAACTCGGGTTGTGGATCAAACAATTGCATTATTATTCATAATACAACCGAAATCAGTTGCATTATGAATCATATTGCAATTGTTTGGTATAGTACGATAAACTAGTCCGTTGTGATACGGCAAGTATAAATAAAATTTCATAGTGTTGAGTTGCAAAAAGATATTTAAAATCCACTTGCGTCGTATTTTTGGCAGGTTTGTTCTCTTCGTCACGGAAGGTTTTTAAAAACCTATTGAACTCAAAGTTGGCCTCAAATTGGTAAGCTGAATGATATGGAAATGTATCAGGCCGACAAAAAACTACCACGACGAAGAGGAAAAACCTGCCAATAATATCCAACGTCACCCTATTAGGTATTCAAAATAAGTCATGTTTAGAAGTAAACCACGAATAAAACTTTTTATATTTAGAATTGTGAGCCAAAATGTTGAATATTCGATGGGCTAAACGTGCTTTGAACTAAGTTTTTATAAAAAATCAGTGTATAAAAAGGTATTAGAAGATTTTTTTTTGAGTGTCATCCTAAGTTTGTTTGTAAAAAAAAAAAAATATTATCTCTTGAACCATAAGAGACGAAAATGTTTATTGTGACCTGAAGTTATGGAAGGACCGGGTTAAAATAAATAGAAACTTCAATGCAAACGTACTTTTGACTTTCAAATCAGTATGACAGTATGAAGGCTTTCAATCTAATGTAAAAACTTGTTTGTCCCAAACCCGATGTGAATATTTTATATTGACGACCCGCCGGCTATAGATTATCATTTTTTTTATCATCGTCTCCATCCGTAACCAAACGTTTTACAATTTTATCGTTCATAAGTGTACATGTTTCTTAAAAAATATTTTCTGCCGTTTAAAAAAAATATTTATGAAGCAGGTGAAGAAACCCAAACTCTGCAATTTGCGGTTTAAGCCTGGCTTAGCGCTGCTAAGCCACCTCAGAGCACCGCCTCAAATAAGCCACACTTAACGTAAACCGTAGCTTTATTAAACCGGGTTTAGTGGTTAAGCCGAGGTGAAGAAATTGAAAAAAAAGTTAAGCCCGGCTTAAAATGTTGCTAAGCCTGGTTTAAAATTTAAGCCCGGGTGAAGAAATCGGCCCTAAGGGGCGATTTCTTCACCCTGGCTTAAGCGCAGAGCCGTAGCGTGGGGTTGGCCAGGTTGGCCCCCGCCAAGGGCGCCAACCTCAGAACGGCGCCGAAAAGGCCTAAGGCTAGAAGAAAACTGGATGATGCTAATTATAATTATTATGTTTTATAAAGAACACTTTACCAGATGAGTTGACATTCGTGTTCAATCGGATGTTGCTTATGTTTTCTGGAATGTTGTCAAGATTTCACTGTTTATAATATTTGAGATTGATAATATGTTTTTTTCTTCATTTTTTCAGTATTCTCAAAAACTCAGATTCCTCTAGTTTATTCTAAGCATTTACCATGATATGAGCAGGAAGTTTATCTACTATTTTATTTTGAGAAACCATTTTCAAAATTCTAGTTTCTTTCTAAAAATTCCTAAACATTCTCACTGGGGATGTTTTGAGATTACTTCCGAGGGTTTTCTTCGCATTCATTGAAGCATTTATTTTATTCCTTTAGAAATTCAGGAAGTTATCTAGAATGTTTTTCAGGAATAAGTCAAACGATTCCTCCTGATATTTCTCTAAAAATTTTATTCGATAATTTTACCTTAGTTGTGTCAGAGTTTCAGCAGATATTCTTACAAAAAATCTTTCAGTGATAAATTTGTAAATTTTCTTGAAGGATAGCCTCAGAAATTCCTCCTACTTCTATTTCACATTTTTTCCTGGGTTTCTCCTGGAAAATCTTAAAAAAAGGTTCTTTATAAATTTTCCAGAATTGTCTTCAGAAATCTTCCTAAGAAGATTCCTGCAAAAATATCTACAAGGTTAACTTTGAAACCCTTCAGTAATTTGTACAGAAAACCCTGCAGAGATTCCTTTCGAAATTCCTGTAGGGATTTCTTCAGCAATGCCTTTAAGCATTCGTTCAGAAATTCTTCCTGTTATTTTTTTTAGAAAATATTTCATAGATTTCATTAGTAAATAATTTGACCAAATATTTTTTCAAAAAGTGTTCTATAGATTCCTTCAGAAAAAAGGCAACGACAACATTAGAGCTTGGAAAATCTTCAAAAATTGTTCCATGTTCACTAGAGATCCAAACATTTCTGGTAGAATTTCCATGGAAAACATTTTATGAATTTCATAATAAATTCCTTCAGAAAACCGTAAATATAGAATTTCTTCAGACATCACTAGGTTTTCCGTTTGAAAATCTACCATTGATTTGTAACAAAATTTCTTTAAAGAATTCGATTGAAAGCTTCCATGGATTCCTTCAAAAATTTCTCTGGGATTTCTTCATAAAATTTTCTACGGATTTTTTGTAGAAAATCCTCAAGAGATTCTTTAAGAAACTTTTACCGGGATTCCTTCAAAAATTTCAGCAGTATTTCCGAAATTCTTCCAGGGGTTCTCCACGAATTCCTACAGGCATTCCTTCATGTATTTCTTTACAAACTACTACAGAAATTCCTGTAAGAATTATTACATGAATTCCATTGGAAATTCTTGCTGAAATGTCTCCTGGATTTTCAGATGAACCGGATATTCCAGCAGAATTCCTTCAGAGATTCCTGCATAATTTTGTTTAGTAATACCAGCAGGAATTATTGCACAGATTCCAACAAAAGCTCATATAGAAATTTCTTCGGGAATACCTCGAGAGCAGAACCAGCTGTATAGCAGTTTCTTAAGCTAAACCTTGCTTTAGAGTGGTATATTGCATCCTACAGCAAAAATGTATGTTGGGTTATCTTGCCTATAGCTTGTCTAATGATTAATGAAAAGTTTGTCACAGATCTTCTGTGAAATATTGTAATTAAACTTCAGAAGATCTGTTTAAGTTAATGGAAAAAATCTGGTAAAACAAATTGAGCTAATCGCCGAAAATTTGTAAAATAAATCGTTTGAGTTTTCCTGAAAACCCTTGAAAATCAATCGAATATATTTTTTAAACATCATTCAGTTGAACGAAAAACCCAGGAAAGAAAAAAATCTGTAAGATACAGGGTGCGGCAGAAAAAAAAATGCGAAAAGTTCAAGACACTATTACACGCTAAATATGGGATATATATGACTATTTTTTCATGACAGTGTATCAGTCAATTTCTATATTCTAGCACTGGAAAATAAAAATGAACACATTTGATGTTTAACATGTGATAATGTAGGCCTAATAAGCGGATATCAATAAACTGCGCGCCCAATGGTCATTAAACAAGATGACTATAACAGTAACAAAATTAGCTCAAATTCGATGAACAACCAGACCACACTGATCCAGAGCCATGTAGTTTCACATAGCAGATGAAATAAGTCCATATATTTGATGATATTGTAGAGAAAATCAAAAATTTTGTTTTATCAGATGCGAAATTTAGCGACCTGTGCGATTTTCTGCGGTTTGAAAATTCTGGTTGTCTTCATCTTCAGGCGCCGCCCTGTAAAGGTTAGTGACCAAAATGGGAAATTTTTTAATTAACTTTTCAGAAAACTAGCCTATTATAGATCATGGAACGTTGAAACATAGATTGGTTAATGTCAAATAGACGAAAATGAGGTTTGAAGTTGAAAAACACTTTCGCATTTTTTCCTGCCGCATACTGTATCTTGAAGAAATGTATTCATCATTTATGTCATTTCTTATTATTATGTTGGTCTTAGTGAAATTCTTGAAATACAAAATATGTTTGCACTTATATTCGTACAAGAGAAATAAATTTTGGAATAAAATTAGGTGTCATCCATTGAACAATAAAAGAAAAACACGAATGAAAAGTACTCTAAAATAATAAAAAATCGAGGGACAACTTGTTTTTTCGAAACACCAAAACCCAACTTTTAAACATTAAAAAAAAATTAATAACTACAATGCTTTTAAAAATCACAATCACCAATTGTCGTGGGGCGCCAATCTGTATGCTTGCCAAGGGCGCCATGGGACTACGCTACGGCTCTGCTTAAGCGTTAAGCCAGGGTGAAGAAATCATTTTCATTTTTTCATTTTTCATTTTGCAGCATTCCCCCCCCAATGAGAGCGCAAGTCAGTCCAAAGCCGATGATAAGGAGGGGTAATGGCTGAACAGTCTTTGCTGACCACATAAACGCCATGGGATAGGAAAAGGGTATTTTGGTGTGGGATTAGGGTGTTGGTGTAGACTTGACGATATCAATGCTGTTCAGATGCAAAATAATTTTAAGGCTCAATAGTGAATCGCATACCTTCCAAAACCAAAAAACAATAATTCACAAAATACCAAGCAAGTCATAGAAAGAAAAAGTGCCCGATTATTTATTTTGTCAATTATAACAAACGGAAACTTCTATCCTCTCCGACTCGCCAGTCACCCCGGAAAAAATGTCCCTTCAGTTCTGGAAAATATATTATCCCCAATTAAGCCTTCAATCGAATTGTCCGCGTGGTCTTGTAGTACCCCTGCTAGGTAAGAATCAGTCATTGCCATACATATTAAATGCTAGACATGACCCCATGGATAGCATTTGCATATGTAAAAGCTTTGCTGATGTGACTTTCCTATTAGGCAATTCTCTTATCTCATGTTTGTCTTCAAAACCTTATCAAGCTTAGAAAATTGAAGTTGATAAACAATACATTACAAGGTTCGAATTCCCATAGAATGAGATCATTCATTCGCACTACAACACCATAGGAGATAATACCACATTGGCTGATTACAGTACAAATGTAAAAAATCTCCCTTTTCCCCCTATCCGCAACCCGGGGACGCGCCCTGTTGGATTTCGAAAGCCTCGGAGAATATTACAAACTTTCAATGGCATTCCCATAAACTAACCCACATTGCCCATTCAGGGGTCTGACTGGGCTTATTACCCTCCCTCAGTTTGTAATATTCTCTCCAACTTGGAATTATATTTTCCCGGCACATAAATGACTTCGGCAAATGTTCGATATACTATGCAGCGTCATGATCAGTATAACTATATCAGATGACTTGAAGATCTGATTCTTACAGAATTGTTTGCCATTGATTATACATTCAGCTATTCCAATCATTACTGCAAAGGCCATCGACCACATGCCTGAAATCAAAGCTTCCTGGAAGATATAATCCAAGCCCAGGGTATATAAGATATAAGAAAGTTGAATTCTAGGCAAATAAATTAAATTGAATTCCCTGAGTAATCCAGGTTTTTTCCTGTAAGTAAAATTCCCTGAGGATTCCAGGTTTTTCCAGACGGTAGACACCCTGTTTTCTATTTCCTAGCATTCCCCAGCATTCCCGGGTGGGACAAAAAAATTGCAATATAATTTTGAAATTTATCCTCTATCAAAAGATTTTTTGAATAAAAAACTATGCCGTATGACATTCAAATTATTTTTCTTGAGTAAATAACATCATTTCAAGATTCTGTATCTTCTAATTTTTACGTTTTTCCCCAGTACCTATGTTTCATCCGTTTTATCTTACCCCAACCGTTTTAACTTGCCCCGGTGTATCTTTAATTTACAAAAAATAATTCTATAGCTTAACAAATTCCAAAATTACATGATATTTACAGTTGTTTTTTTTTCGACATGTATTCCGTTTAAGTCTATGGTTAACAATTCAAGATTGGCAATAAATTGCATACACAACTTTACATGCTATTTAGTTATACTTATTCATTTTCCCGTATGGATTTATTTTCGTTTCAATTAATTTCAGTTGCATCATGCAACAATGTGGAAAAGTAGGTCATAATGATACTGAAACGAATTATTGATATTTGACATTAAGGTACGCCCACCGAAACAAAAATGGAAATTGTACACTAACAATGACATACAAGTGTTATCAAGATGCAATTAATTATTGTTTTAAATTAGGTGGGTGTGAGTTTGCATGTGCATTTCGCATGGAACAACCCTACTGACCTTTCGTTTTCGTTGCGGTTGTATCCTTTTTCTTCCTTGGTTGTCTTTGTTGTTGTTGGAATCGACTAAACGCCCCCGCGCGGCTAACACTTCCAGCAACTTCTTCTCTGTATCGTAGACGGGAAGAAAATTCCACCGAAAGGGCGTTCGCGTTAATTCACCCTGCGTTGTTTTCCGGATATGAAGCAGCTCTCGCTTCGCTTGGTTCGCTGACCGTATGGAACGATATATTATCCAAGCGCAGCGAACGAAAACAAGAGTGAAATCCTCCTCAGCGATGCTGAAAATCCACTGCAGTGACGTAAGAGTAGCCCTATTTTTGCCTCGCTCGGTTTTCCTTTTTGATTTTTCCTGCAGTCGCAGTGTTTTTCGCATTGAGCAAAAAGGGTTTTATCTTCGCGACATCATCTTCGCTCACTTATATTTCGCTTCACTTGAAACTCTCCCACCCGCAGAATATACACAAGCGTAATCAAATTTCCGATAATCACTGCATCGCGTCCGAATTTGTAAATATTTTCACTTCGCGAATCCGATCCGATGCATTTCGTGCGCGTTTGATTGAAAAATCGATCGAACTTTGCTGATTCGTTTTCGAGTCAGCTTTCTGTTGTGTGTTGGGTGAGGGGAGGGAGGGGAATTTTATGCTGCGGGGCTGCAAAGTGACATTGACAGTGCTTTGTTTTGGCGTAACGGATTTCCAACAGTGAGCAATCCCTCTGTTTGGCTGCGTGCTGTCATTTTTTAAACCCAGCTGGGCACATTCCACAGTGGGTGATTTTATCGCCCAAAATTGGTTTCTTTAGGAGTCGATGCTCACGGGCGGCGCGTCCACGCAGCGCTCACGCAAGTGCGATAAGGGTTCGTTCAAATATTACGTAACGCTAAGAGGGGAAGGAGGGGGTCTAGCGATGTGTTACGCTTTATACAAAATTTCAAATTTTCCCTTACAAAATTTGTTACGTGGGGGTGAGAGGGGCTTGTTCACAAATGTCATAACGCTGGAGGGGGTGGGTGGGTGTCTGTCGAGGGGCGGATCACTTCCAAAACAATTGAAAATGCGTTTGATGGAAATGCGTTACAAAATGCTTCAATGCGTTGAAAAGTGCATGTGAAAATGTAATGCGTTGAAAAATGCGCCAAAATATCCAATGCATTGAAAAATGCACAGGAATGCATGACGAATTTTTGGAGTTTTAATACATAATTTGTTGAAAAATACGCCAATGCGTAGGAAAATGCGTGTTATTTATCAATGCGTATAAAAATGCGAGCATTCCACCAATGCGCATAAAAATGCGTGCTTTCTATCAATGCGTAGAAAAATGCGTGTTTTCTATCAATGCGTTGAAAAATGCAAGTTTTTTTGTCAATGCGTATAAAAATACGAACAATTTTATCAATGCGTTGAAAAGTGCATGCTGTAAAATTTTGACAGGTGTTGTTCAATTTTAGAAATGCGTACCTTAATACGCTAATGCGTAAGAAAATGCGCCAATGCTAATGTCAATACGCAAGGCTGAATCGAAAATGCGCTAGTGATTCGCTCCTCGGTGTCTGTCATGGTGTTACAGCTCGAACGAAAAAAAAATCTTCCCATACAAACAATGTTACGAAGGAGTGGGTGGGTGTCAGAAAATCCCGTTTTTGGCGTTATGATATTTGTGAATGAACCCGAGGGGGTCTAAAATTTCAAATTTTGCGTTACGTTACATTTAAATGAACCCTAGCTATACAGGGGGTGGCAAAAATGTTTGGGATATGCGAAGTATGCACTTCAAACGAAATCGCTCAAGTAATTTTCGTTCAGTGCATTATTTTTCCGTGACCGGAATGGTGAAGAAATTTAACACAGCAAGCCCCATTTTATTTGACGTTTCGTTTCAGCTCCGTTCTAGGATCCGGAATAAAGCGACGCTTTTTTATTTCTTGAGCGATTCCTTGCCTGAATTTTCCACGCATCGAGATAGGCCAAGAAGTTTCTTATGATCTGCGTACTACCCATATTGGCAACTTTTTTTTTCTCACAAAAATGTTCAACATGTTGTAACTTTTCATAGAGTACATAAAAAAATCTCGAATTTCGACTGTTTGTCAACCTATTATATGTGCATAAATGGTATAAATTTGGGCGCGATTGGTTAATCTTTCACGAAGCTAGAGCCACAGACAAACAGACGTATCACTTGGAACAAAATGCGATAAAAATCATCGTCACGCAAACATAATCGCCCAATGCTGATTACGCTGTAGCACAGACAAACAGACGTCTCACTCTATACACTGAAAGACGGCTTGCGGTTATGACAAGCACACAAATGTTTTCAATTTTACTATGGCAAAACATAATCATCAACCCATAAACGCTTCTTGTGTGCATTCTGTTTCCTCTCATATCAACCGGTTCGATAGCCGAGTGGTAGCGTGCGAGCCTGGTGATCTCAAGATTCTTGGTTCGAATCCGGTTGCCAACAGAAACTTTTTTTAATTGTAAATCGGGTCCATGGTAAAATTGAAAACATTAATCTGTTGAATTGAAACGAAACTAAGTCTGCACAAATCAAGTGGCGTTGTGCATTTATGTTGACCCTCAGAATAGTAATTTCAACCGCAAGCCGTCTTTCAGTGTAGTATACTCACTTCCTATCGTTTCCCTTTTTAATGGATTATTCAAATATTCCGTAGTTCGCAAATCGCTCGCTTATGGCGCTCGTATAGTTTTTGCTCCTGTTTGACGTTTGCTCACTACCGCCATCTATTCAGTGTGTTTGCGTACTACAGCGTAATCAGCATTGGGCGATTATGTTTGCGTGACGATAATTTTTATCGCATTTTGTTCCAAGTGCCCTAATAGAAAAATATGATACAACGTGCTTAACAACCCTTTCGGGCTATCACAGATAACAGACGTTTATGCTTATATTGGCAATGTGTGTAAAAATGCTCAACTGCCATTTTGTATGTAACGAGGAGCTAAAACTCATGTGACAATCATTTAGAGATGGCGCAGTGATCGATAGTCAGTGATCGCTTTCAAGATTGCATGCACTATGCAATTTTACATTCAAGATTGTATTGGATCTTGAATGAAACTGGAACTTTGAACTATTCTTGCATTCAAGTTAGATGTAATGTCGCAATAAGTTGAGTAGATGGCGGTAGTGAGCCAACGTATATCGTTTTGAACATTTACACAGGATTCTGCGAAAAATTTGTACTAGCATAAACATCTGTTATCTGTGGGGCTATCATTCTGACCATACACGGAATGATGTAATCATTCACCCAATCGCCAGTGTATAATACATTTTTATTAGGGTGATACGTCTGTTTGTCTGTGACTGTAGTAAACACACTGAGTAGATGGCGGTAGTGAGCAAACGTCAAACAGGAGCAAAAACTATACGAGCGCCATAAGCGAGCGATTTGCGAACTACACACTAAAAATAATTCGCATCTAGTTTGTAAATGTCGCGCACATAGATTTTTGCAATCAAGCTTTGCATATAAATTGCACTGGCATTGCACATAGAACCAGATTTCTACCCAACTAACCACAGTGCTGAAGCCTTATTGCATGCAGATATACGGTATATTTAGTGCAATCATTACTTTACATGCAAATTTAAGGTTGATTTAAAGTGGAAGTGGGCAATTATAGAATCAAATTAAGATTATACTGGTATAATCGAGAAGCAGTCGCATAATTGCCCATTTCCACTTTAAATCTGTGGTGACCTGGAATCACGGGGCTGATCACTCTAAATTTATTAGGAATTTTAAATATTTTTACTCGGGTGCTAAATATATTTATGCATGAGCTCGTGAGTTCCCTCTGATTTGACATGAGCGAAAGCAAAACATTAGAACTCATCAAAGTCAGCCGCGATTGAAAGTAGACATTAACAAATCAGCTCAAATGTCAGACATTTTCAGAAAATGGAAATTACATTTGAACATTGTTTTTCTTCTTTGTGCAGTTATAGTAAAATTAATGTTTGTTTCAGATTTGGATTCACCCATAGTTTTGCTACTGTCTACTGGAAATTCTAAACTGCTTGCCGAAACCCGGAACCCGGTGGATTACTTCGGTTATCGAATTCTGCAATGGATAATGGATTTGCTTCCTGCATTGATAAACTCAAATAAGAGCAGGGGCAATATCAAAAAGATGCTATGATCTCAAGGTTCTATTGAAGAAAGACCTCTACCAGACTAGACTTCAACTCGCGAATGGAGGCCGATTAATTTCCAGAACGGAAAATGTCGATTATGTATTTCTTCATTCTACTTGCAAGTTTCAAGTTTTTTTTATTTAGATTAGAATTTATTAATAAAATCCAGCTTGAAAACTTGCGTTTCTTTAGACATATCTGCTGACAAGTAAACTACGGCTATTAATATTTTGTAAGCAAGTAAGCAAATGACGATGGTAAAGTTTCCCTGAATAGCTCTATCGCTGTAATTTTTGAAGTACCGTGCATCTGAATTTTTCATTACAGTTGGTCAACGGTTATTCACGTATACGCTAGCCGTAATGGAGGTGGCGGGTACGTAATAACTGCTTCATTCCCGATTGCGTTGCGGTCTTCGAAAATCCTCAAAATCCCATTCGCCTAGATGCAATCATCACCGCCCTTACCGCACGCGAATAAGTGGATACATGCAAATAAGTGGATGGTATGCAGATCATGAATAGCTTCAGTTGAACCTCATTTATTTTGCTTTGTTCCTTGATTTCATGGAAATACATCTAAAACTTTATAAAAAGTTTAATCTCTGGAAACGGATTTTAATTTAAAATTTCAAAAGTAAGTTATTTACTCAATTGCTGAATCATGTTTGACGTTCGTTCCAAAACAATACTTTTTCATGGCAGGCCTCGATGAGTTCCCTCCAATGTCAATTCAACGGGAACTCACAATAAAATATTAAATATATTTATGCGTATTCATACGCGTATTAAATAATATTATTTAAGTGAGCAGCCCCGTGCCTGGAATCAACACATTTATAAACCTTGGTAATTAGGTTAATATTCACTCCAAATGGGTAGTTTAGACTTCAGAGTGTTTAATCTGTAAGCGTGAGTGGGATGAACGCAACAGAGGTAGAACTGGAAAGACGTGTGAAGAAGACTAACGTTGATTACTCCGGAGGTATCCGGAGTATCTGGAATCCGTTGAAGGTTTAGGAAGTCGTGGCCAGCAGAGTGTCACAGTGGCGGAAAGGATGGGATTTTTTTTTTCAACTGGTGAGGTGATTCTTTTGCTGGTGAAGACAGGTGAAGTGCAGCGGAATGGTTTGGTGGTTTGGAGGAGAAATGGCGAGAGGCAGCTGAAAGGAGCATTGAGCTTTAAGAGTGACGGCCGGAAGCCGGAACTCAAAAGCTGTTGCTGTTTTGTTTGGATTTTGCTGAGGAAAGGAAGAAGAGAGGTGATTGATGTTTTGATGTTTTCATGAAAGCAATCGAATGATTTTAGATAGTGCAAGCTACAAGTGCGTGTTGCTCGTGAAGATCAAATGAAAATGAAGAGGATGGCGCAGACTACAGTATAGCTCCCGGAGAGCGAAATAAGAAAAGATGGCCCCGGAGGCCGAGATTGTTGATATGGCTGGTGCGAAGCACAGCATGGCTCCCGGAGAGCGTAAATGAAAGGTGGTCCCGGAGACCGTAACCTATAAAAGCGGCTAGTGCACGGCACAGCGCGGCTCTCGGAGAGCGTACCAACTTTCTCCTCGTGAGAGAAAAGAATGGCAATGAATGGGAATTAATTAAACAAATTAAAACACCGTAATTTGTTAAAATTCGACGGGAAGAATGAGAAGGAACCGAACGTTCTTTCGTGTTGTCATCTTACAAAGGGGAAATGAGTTTGCATAGAAAAATAACCTCAAATTTCGCCCTGTGAGAGAAAAGTCCGACAAGGAATGGGAAACCAAACAAATTACCGGAAATTGGCAAAAATTCGTTTAGGAGAGAAAGGAAGGGACGAACTCGGGGACGAAAAAAAAAATTAACCGAACGTCATCTTGCAAAACCAAAGAGATAGAGTGATATGCATTGAACATGAACTGTTGAAGAGCGGAATGAACAGAACAGTTGATTCATAGAGATATAGACGAATACTTTAAATATTGACTAGAAAGCATTTGCATTTTGGACTTGTTAAACTGTTCGCACTGATTTGTGCTACAGTACCGGTAGAGGTACCATTAGTATGGCAACGGAAAAATTGTCCAGTGTAAACACATTGGGCATATTGGGCATATCTAGAGTCAAATAAACACCCGGTGGCGATGGTGTGTATTTAGAAAAAAGAAAAGGAAAACGAGGTGAGTGCTACTAATCGGCCACTTCAAGAATTTGCCGTTGAAAGTTGATCGGTGGATTGTATACAGCGTATGTACAGTGAGACATATGTTATGTTGAGGGGTTAGTTATCTTGCTAACGAAACATGGATGGTTATGGAAAATGCATAGAGCTGAGTGTTATTTATGCTAATAGATTTGTACGATGCAGCCGAAGCGGTAAGATCATGGAATGACGAATTAGATTTCTGGTCACAACGTATCACACGAAAAGGAAAATGGTAAATCATCAAATAGAGAACTCTGTTAGAGATTATTGGTAAGTGCTATGCTACACTAATCAGACTCTGTTATAACTTATACGTAGCACCAGAAAGGAGAATAATAGGTTGGTACTAGCTAGAGGTATCAGCTGTGTCATTGAGCGGGATAGAATTGTCCCTCTTCAAGGATGTGAGTACAAGTGATATGCGACGTTGATCACAGAGAATGGAATTATCTGTACGTTGATTATTAAACTTTGGAAGAGGTTTGTTCAGAAGGCAGGAATGAAAGGTGTTCTTCGGTATGCTGCGATACTGTTTAAAAGATCATCTTAAATCGATTTGGTAAGCTGCATTGCCTAACATTTAATAGTTTACCCATGTTGAAGAAGAGGACAGGAACAGTCTTCTTGAATTCTCCTTGATCGGGGAAGGTGAAAGTATTTTGGAGTAGTATGTTCAAGTAAAAGTTGATAAAACTATACGACTATCTCGAAAGGACTGTAAAACAGGAGACAAATGAAAGCGAACAAGACAGACAGGTACTCTTGATTGAGCGTAGTAATTGGTTCTGTTTTATATGATAACAACAGCAGCAAAATGAAGACTATGAAGATTAACGGGATTCTTTGACACGAAAGGGAGGGGGTGTGTAATGTGCTAATAGCACGAGGCATCGAATGCAATTGCATGATGTGAGCTCAGCAACATAGCCATTTTGTTATTTAGATTGATGTGCCATAACTGATATGAGATTGAACGGATGCTATAGATCAAGCTCCAATTACGAGAAAAAAAACAAATTTTTGGACAAAGGGAGATGTGGTGACCTGGAATCAACACATTTATAAACCTTGGTAATATTCACTCCAAATGGGTAGTTTAGACTTCAGAGTGTTTAATCTGTAAGCGTGAGTGGGATGAACGCAACAGAGGTAGAACTGGAAAGACGTGTGAAGAAGACTAACGTTGATTACTCCGGAGGTATCCGGAGTATCTGGAATCCGTTGAAGGTTTAGGAAGTCGTGGCCAGCAGAGTGTCACAAATCAACTTTAAGTTTGCATGTAAAGTAATGATTGCTCTAAGTACACCGTATATCTGCATGCAATAAGGCTTCAGCACCGTGGTCACTTGGGTAGCTCATCTTAGTTTCTATATGCAATGCACATAAATAATAAAGGATCGTACTTTTTAATTTTGAAGGTAAGCCTATTGAATTTTATATGTCATCACAAATAAATCCTATATGTGATTTATTAGAAAATAAATAATTCAGACTAATTAATTTATGATGACAAATGTATTTTGAACTATATATATCTATAGATATAAAACTATGGCGATTGCGAGGTTGATTGCATGGATGTGTCGAAATGCGATGTTTAGGTGATAGAGCTTTCCAGTGCAATCCAGCAGGACTTGTCCGGTCCAAACGAAAATTTCTGCCAAATCTTCCGGAAGTTCGTCTGTGGTCAGGATCTGATGGTATATTTTGATTACATTACGTTAATGAAAATGATTAAAATACGTTACCTTAAAAAAACTGCAAAAATTCGACCGGGAGACTTGAAATAGGCCGTAAACTCGGCCAGCAACAAAAGTCTTGCTCCACCATTTTTCCGTTAATGAAATGTTTTGAACGTTTTGAAATATCAATCGATACACTCAAAATTTATATTCAGTTAACATAGGTTGAAAATGTATCATTTTTAGAATTTATAGCTGTGCATATGAGAAATATGTGCAACTCAATTATATTTAATGCAAACACTTTAAAATCTAAATGCCGCACATAAAATGAGGATTTGAGCCACCGATTCGCTTTTATCTGCTTTGCGCACATAACAAGAGTTTTCATTTCAGTGCAGAATATTCGAATAATCAATTAAAAAAGGAAACGATAGGAAGTGAGTAGAGTGAGACGTCTGTTTGTGCTAGAACCGTTGTCGTAAAACACTAGTTTTTAAACAACCAATTTGAGCTGTCATATCTCCGAAACGAGTGAACCGAATTGAATGAAATTTTGAACGTTTATCAACAATATATTGATACTTTATGGAAAGTTATAAAATGTTATATTTTCTTACGACGAATAAAGTTACACCGGTTTGACATTTTCACCCATATGGAGGAAAATAAGTTAATTTTACAATACCCTCACAAAAATTACTAAATGTGTTCTTCCTTCAATCAAAACAGGCTCTAATATATCTAAATACAGTGAGGATTCGCTCGTTGGGTCACAACTGCGCCCCGATTAGCGAATCGTGTTCGTTTGTTGGGTCAACTCTAGTATCAAAACTAAAATTTAATGTCATGGACGTAAAAAAAATATTTTTTTCGAAAAAGATCCAAACAGTGTCAATCCATGAGAACTTTTTTAAATGTTTAAAAAATACCTATGTTTTAATAACTTGTGAAGCATTAATATATTGTTGATAAACGTTTAAAATTTCGTTTAATTCGATTCACTGGTTTCTGAGATATGAAAGTTCAAAAACAAGCTGTCTGAAAATAGTGTTTTACGTAAACGGTTCTTTAGCTCCGCGGAGCATCCCGTATCACCTTAAACACCGGGTGGTCCCTCGTTTTCCGAATCGGTAAAGCAGCAATCTTCTTTATCAGCCACGTTGGAACGGATGACAGAAACAAAAGAGAGAAAAAAAAATCCGTCAACCCGGGGTTTACAAAATCTGTGCGAGCTCTGTATTTTTCCAAGGAAAAAGTTTAATTTTCGTGTGATTTTTGCAAAATTTAGGCACATTTTCTAGTGGAGGTAAGAGTTATGTAGTTCGGTGATAAGTTGGGATAAAAGTTGATACGAGAAAAACGTTAATTCTTAGTTTTTTTGTGGAATGAATTTTCGTCTATTTTGTTTGCGCATTCGGCCAAGTCAGCAACTTTTTTTTCTCTATCAATCGAATCTGCACATCTATTTTTAGTAAAGTGTTATTTTTGGAAGTAAATATTGATTTGTTACTAGTAAAAATTGTATAAAGTTCCCATCAAATCAAAGTCAATTTATAAATTAATAAAAAAATCATGTTATTTTGTTGTACTTTGCACAAGGCCGAATCAGGTTTATTGACCCATAAAATCATGTTCGAAGAAGAACAACAGTAAGAAAACCTACCGGCTCTTATCGCTGACAAGTCTTGAGCTTACTTTTGGTCTCGGATTGGGCAAGATAGGAGAACTAATTGAAGTTAACTTTTTTCGTTTTCGATTGCAGCATCCACAATGAAGGTCAAGGAGCTACAGAAAACGGTAAACGTGGCATGGTCACCGGTCCAGCAGACCCCGATAATGCTGGCAGCCGGTACGGCGGCTCAGCAGTTGGATTCCTCATTCAGCACCTCGGCGGCTTTGGAGTTGTACTCGATTAATCTGTCGGATCCGAGCTACGATTTAGAGTTGGTTGGAAGTCAAGTCAGTTCGCATCGGTTCCACAAGGTGCTCTGGAGCCCGTTCGACTATGGTGCAAATCATCCTAACGGACTGATAGTCGGTGGCTGCGAAGGTGGCATCATCCAGGTTTATAGCGCGGCGAAGCTGCTGGCCGGAGAAAATGGCCTTGTTGCTCAGCAGGATAAGCATAACGGTGCCGTTCGAAGTTTGGATTACAACCCGTTCCAGCACAATCTGCTAGCTTCGGGTGCTTCGGAATCGGAAATTTTCATCTGGGATCTCAACAATACCACCGTACCAATGAGCCCCGGTCAAAAGATGCAACCGGCCGAAGATATCCAGGGCTTGGCCTGGAATCGTCAGGTGCAGCACATTCTGGCTTCGGTGTTCTCCTCTCGTTGTGTTATCTGGGATCTGAGAAAAAACGAACCCATCATCAAGTTGAACGATACGCAAACCCGAGTTCGCTGGCGGGCGGTTCAGTGGCATCCGGAGGTTGCCACCCAGCTCTGGATGGCCAGCGAGGAAGATCAGGCACCGTCGATTCAGCTGTGGGATTTGCGCTATGCCACCGCTCCGGCCAAAAGTTTCCACATCCATCAGCGTGGGGTGCTCGGTTTGACATGGTGCCAGAAGGACTTTGATCTGGTGGCGTCGTGCGGCAAAGATAATAAAATCTACTGCTGGAATCAGAACTCGGAGGACCCGGTAAGTGCGTGATAGTTGTTGCAGGAGACAGTAGTGATGATAAAATAACGTGATGTGTTGACAATAGTGATAACACTGGTTATCTTTTCCAGAACGGTGAAATCCTGTCCGAGTTGGCAACGACCAATCAGTGGAATTTTGACGTAGCTTGGTGCCCTCGTAATCCGGCGTTGATCGCGGGATCCAGCTTCGATGGAAACGTTACGGTCTATTCGATCTTCGGCGGTGTCCACCAGCAGGTGCAGACCAGCAACAAAATTGCCGACTCGTTCCCAGGAATGGAAAACATCGGCCACGAACCGGCGCCTCAGTTGGCCGCCCAAACGCAACCGACGTGCAATGATCTTAAGCGGGCACCGAAATGGCTGAAGCGACCCGCTGGTGCTTGTTTTGGCGTATGTAATCGATTGATGCGTTTTAAATCGTCAATTTCTCATCATACGCGTTTTTTTTCAGTTTGGTGGCAAGTTGGTCACCTTCAATGGGAACAGTCGGACGGTAACGGTGAATCAGGTGATCACCGATCTGGAACTGGTCGACAGATCGAATCGACTGGAGAAGGTGCTAGCCGAAGGCACTTTTGTCGATTACTGCCGCCAGAAGGCAGATCAATCGAACGACCAGCATTCACGTTTTCTATGGTACTTTTTGAAGGCCAACTTCGAGGAGGATCCACATGCCGAGATGCTCAATTTGCTTGGTGAGTAAGATTAGTAATTAAAAAAAAATCCCGATAGAACTCTAAAGACATCGTAATTTGTCTATTTTCGAGCAGATTACAAATTGCGTTGAAAACATGATGCAATGGTGTTAAAATCATCCTATCTTTCGTTTTAGGCTATCATTCCGAAGACATGGTTAATAAGTTTAAGAAGTATACGGACTGTGGAAAAGAGACAACTGCTCCAGCTGCGGAGCAAGTTAATCCTGTGGATGGTTTAGCAGATCAAATGGCAGGATTGAGTCGGGTGAGTTGAACACTTCATGCATATTGTTGAATGACTTTTAATCAAGTGGTTTTTGTTCCGCTCAAAAGCTTATTGTTTTACAATTATTGGCTGCAGGTTATGTTAGTATGAAGTTAAATAATGAGTATTCTAGAAATAAAGAAGGTACAACCTTTTCGACAATATCAACATCTAAAGACAGCTCTGACCGAGGTTACCTTGATCCATTCTTAAGTACGGTCATGCGGGGCTTCTCAAACTGTAAAGGATTTTTCTTCAACGGGATAAAAAACGAGAGGACACTCAAATCTTCTCATGTTGAAGGCAATAAAGCGAAACGATGTTTTAAAATTCGTAAAATTGCTGCGAAATCTGAATTTCCTCCTTGGTATTTTTAGAATCGAAACAAAAGTTTCTTTTATGTTTCGCTGATTTTTAGATAAATAACAACATGAGATTCTTGAAACAAATGTCAATTGAATAAAACGTAGTTAATACTTTGTAGTAACTAGCTACTGTCAAACAAAATCCAGTAGTAAAATGTAGTTTCGGTATGAAGAAATTGAAATTAAAGCACATCAGTGGGAATGAAGGCAACGTAACTTATGTTGTCTCGATGAAACGTGTACGAACTAACTTGGTTTGTAAGCTGTAAGCTACCACTAGAGCCCTGGCCAAGTTCGCAGGGGTTGACGGTATTAAAGTGAAGTAGTTTCATTTTGATTATTGTAATGTAGTGTTCTTTAGTGAAACATATCACCTTTTTAACACTTTAATGCGCCTCCAACGGTCCATCACAAACCGGCTGCTGCAGATGAAGTATGGCTGATCATATGCATCAGACATGCTCGATAAACACGGAGGAACCGCCGGGGTTCAGTAGAGTCTATTCCCAAGCAATAGTTCCAAGTCGGTTGTATTTGAGAAGGTCATCAACGTTACAAATCCTAATAAAGGCATTTTAGGATTTGTGACAGGTTTTGGAACCTTGCCATCACCTTGCCGTAACCCTCTGCGAGATTCGAAGGGACTCCAGAGTGTCTCTGATACCCGAATTAAGCCCATCACTCGATCCATCGTCGCCTTGATTAATCGTATCAATTTATCCATAGCTGGTCTCGATCGATTGTATCATACGCCGAGTTTAAATCGATGAACAAGTGATGTGTGGGCACGTTGTATTCGCGGCTTTTCTGCAACACCTGGCAGATGGCGAACATCTGCTCCGTTGTAGTGCGTTCACCCATGAATCCAGCCTGATATTGCCCCACGAACTGTCTTGCAATCGGTGATAGACGGCGGCATATAATTTGAGAGATTATCCTGTAGGCAGTGATCGCACGATAGTTCCCGCAATCCAACTTGTTGCCCTTTTTGTAGATGGGACACACGATATCTGCCATCCATTCCTCCGGTAATACTTCTTCCCCTCAAATGACCCAGTGTAGTGGTGGTAATGACCCAGTGTAGTGCTCTCACCAGTACTTTTCCACCGTATTTTAGAAGTTCGCTTAATAGTTGATCTACTCCAGCGGCTTTGTTGTTTTTTCATCCGGCCGGCTTCCTCCTCAATCTCTTGGAGGTTAGGGGCTGGAAATGTCTGGCCAAAGTCTACACTCCATCATTTCATTCATTTAGTTCAACCTCAAATTCATGACAACAATTTGCCGCCGATTTGCAGCTGCAGCTCTCCAACGTCGGTCACGCCCAACGCTCGCCAGATCACGCCTTCTTGTACCAACCGGATGGTTAGCAAACACCAACTTTGCAGGGTTACTGTCCGGCATTCTTGCAACATGCCCTGTCCACCGTATCCGACCAGCTTGAGCCACTTTCAGGATGTTGGGTTCACCGTAGAGTGCAGCGAGCTCGTGGTTCACTCTTCTCCGCCACACACCGTTCTCCTGTACACCGCCGAAGATCGTCCTTAGCACGCGTCGCTCGAAAACTCCGAGTGCATGTAGGTCCTCCTCGAGCATCGTTCATGTCTCGTGTCCGTAGAGAACCACCGGTCTTATTACCCAAGTAACCATTAAGCTGTAAAAATGGCATTAAATCGGCTCTATAGTCGAATATAGAACCTGGCTAACAGAGCTAATTGGTTCTATATTCTCTAATAGAGCTGCTCAAAAGCCACTTTTGGCGCATTATTCGGCTGGGCTGATATACGGCCAACTTCAAAATTCCGTACCAGGTCTCTGGAGCGGGAGTTGTCAAAAGTGAGACGAAGAAAAAAGAATAAAATATTTTGTTTATCTCCTGTTCTTTTCTCATTTCTTTTGCTTCCACTGAAGTTACCTTTTTGCTGTATGACCCAGATTCCAGCTGTTGTCCTCCGGGTTTCTGATGGAAAGTCCAAGTCCATTTGCGTTTTCCATCTGCTCTAAACATCGTTGTTTAAACCATGAAAAATAATAGTTTGGGTATCTCGGCGGTTCAAAATGATATGGGAGGGTGACGATTTAGTGGTCAATTTGGCGGCGACGAATGCAGGAAAAGAGATGCAGGAGAAGCTATATGTATACAAATGGTCGGAAAACGTTGCAGCTTCTCTTCCGCAACGTTTTCCGACTGGATTTGTAGAACTAATAAAGTTTGAGAATCATGTCTAGAATCACCACATTTGCTTGAAAGATTCCATTATTTTTTAAACAATAGCATTTCAAGCTGCATTCGTCGAATGACAAAAAAAAATGATCCTGTTCTTCCGATCCCGATCCATTAACATTAATGTTAAAATGTATTAGTCATGACCGACTTGAGTCTGTTTTGGTCGAAATCAATTTTGATTGATATAAACGTCATGTACTTCAAGTCCTGTGACAGCACTGACAAACTTCTTTAGAGCTTGTAGGCTTTATATAAGCATACAGGGCTTATTTTAGTTCTTACTGTTCATAGAGCCTATAAGCATTAGGAATGCTTATATAGAGCTTTTTAGCACTGAAAAGCTGTTCAATGACCGTTATTATGCTTAGAACAGTACTTAGTGGTTACCTGGGTAGCGTCTTGTACATAGTACATTTGGTGCGGGAGTCTACGCTCCATACAAATTTCAAAATTTTTGTATGGACAAAAGTCTACGAGGGGGGAGGGGTGGTCTGAGATGGTCAAATTTTGGTCTACGTTTATAAACTGCCCCAAAGTTTACGCATCGCCCATTATCATTCAATACGGCTGAGTCCTTGGTGAACAGACGCTCGGGTGCACAACAGTGCCCAGGATGCACTACCAACTAAGCACACAACTCTTAGCTGACAGCCTTTGTCATCTCTTGACCCGTGGAAGCATGTGGTAGGAACTTGTGAGGACCAAAACTATGTTGGACGCTCTCCTTATTCACCATTTTGCAGCTCAATTACGTTCTCACTGAAGAATACATCACTTGACGGTAAGAAGTTTTGGACGAAACGTTCAAGAACCTACAAGCAGAAGAATGACTGCGAATTCAAATCCTGAGGGAGGCAACGAGTTGCAAGAAGCGATCTTGAAAATCACTCAATTTCTTACGCGATTGGCTGTTCCAGCTCCCACGAACACTGAGAAAATTGTAGAAGCGTTATCAATGAACATCAATGAATTCACCTCTGATCCGGACATCAGGATCATAAACTGTGGTTCTCTCGTTACGCGAAGTTTTTCGAGAATGACGCCAGAAAGTTGGACGACGTCGCCAAAGGTTCGATTACTTCTAAGGAAGCTAGACACGACACCGCATCCCACAGCCGATACGTGAATTACATTCTTACGAAGCAACCTAAGGATCTGCAGTTTGCCAAAACCATCTCAACACTCATGCAGATTTTTGGCACCCAATCCTTGTTTTACCATAGACGGTTCCAGTGTCTGCAGTTAGTCAATTCTGAAGCTGATAACATGATGGCATGTTGAACAAAGCGTTTGTGGATGCCCCCAAGGGGAGTCTTATCACCCCTTTTGTGGAATCTCGTAGCAGATACGCTATTGAGACAACTCATTGATAGCAGTTTTCCTACTGTTGGTTTTGCCGACGACTACCTAATATTGATAGTTGGTATGTGCATCAGCACCCTTTTCGATATGATGCAAAGCGGTCTTAAGGTATTGGAGGGTTGGTGTCGCCAATATGGCCTTTCGGTTAATCAGAGTAAAACATCTATTGTTATTTTTACGGAAAGACAAAACTGTAATGGAGTTCGACCTTTACGCAACTTTGATTCTAAAATCGTTATGGAAACACCTTGACCTATTTGGGCATTTCATCACGAAAAGTTGCTGCATCGACCGGGAATTGAACCCGTAACTCTCAGCATGGCCTTGCTGAATACCCGAGCAGCTATCTGGCCCTAAGTAAATGTAGTTTTGAACGTGGTGAAAAACTGTGGCGCATTGAATGTATTGATCAACAAACTATAGAAACTGCAAAAGATAAGCCCCGCATGATCCACGTTTTCAGAACTTTCAAGTTTATCCGAAGCTTTAGTTTACAAAGTGTTCTTTTATTATTTCCATTCAAATTATCATATGCGTACTTAACATCATTATGCTCGATGATTCCGTTTACCATACTTTGCGCTAGAACTGAAATTTGCATCATGTGGCGTTTTCCATGTTTTATGCTAGAATAATTCCACCGAAACGGATCCGAGCACCGACGATAGTACTGATCTCTCGGTAAGACGAGCCAAGCATAAATTCGTAGCGAATCATACCTCCTTATGTTGGCCATGCATCCCTTTCCCCCGTAGATCTTTTCAACTGCCGTGAACGAAAACCTTTGAAACAATTTCAACGTATTTGCCTGAGCTTTCTCCCGTACCGATTGACCCAACCTTTTTCGTTCATAGATTTAAATGTTTAGTTGATTTGCTCGATTTTATTCCAAATTTGCTGACCGATTGTTTCTTATTCCACAAACACACAGACAATGGATAACAACGCCGTGTTCGATGCCATTGCTGCCGGCAATAAGCTGTTGAATGATCAGAAACCGGCCGCAGATGGGGAGCTCAAAAGCGACGAAAATGACAAGAAAGCCTACGCTCCCTATCGGATTCACACCGGCCAGGATAGCGAAGGTTTGATTTGCGAGGCATTGTTGACGGGGAATCTGGAGGCTGCCGTCGAACTGTGCATGAACGCCGGCAAAACCACCGAGGCGCTGATCTTGGCGATGAATGGTGAGTAGATTGTATGGTCAGCGAATCTGACTGGGGGATCTCTGATTCTGAAGCCCTATCCAGATAATACGGATAATAATTTGAATTATTTTTGTCATTGCAGGTGGGTCGGATCTCTTGGCTCGCGTTCAGTTGCGTTACTTGAAGAACAGTGAAAGTTACTTGGCAAACATTATATCGGCCTTGGTAACGGAGGATTGGAGCGGTGTGGTCACTCAATGTACTATTGACTCCTGGAAGGAGGCCCTGGTAGCCGCCCTTACTCATTGCAAAAATCAACTACCGTTGCTGTGCGAGAGGCTCGGAGAACGATTGCAGATTGAAGCTGGCAACGATACCGAGCTGGCTCGGAACGCAATACTCTGCTATATTTGTGCGGGAAGTACCGAACGGCTAGTAGAGGCTTGGAATCTTCAGAAATCGAACAATCCTGGAGGCGATTTTGTCAATGGCGATGCTGATAAGAACAACAATAGCAATCGAGATCTGCAGGAACTGGTTGAGGTGGCAATGCTTCTTCAGAAAGCTCTCGAAATGCAAGGCCGGGCAACGACCGTTAGCGGAAAACTCGCAGATTTACTCTCCCAGTATGCTAGTTTGTTAGCTGCGCAAGGGTCGTTGAATTCCGCCTTGACATATGTGGGTAACTCCGCTGATCCGGGCATGGAAGATTTGCGAGACCGTTTGTATTACGCCTTGGGCCATAAAAGCAATGTGCCGGTTCAACAAAATGCTTACTATTCTACAGGTCAGCGAGGCTCTGTTAGCAATCAGCAACCTCCTGCTTTCAATCCAATGTTCCCCACGATTGGTCAAGCTGCTAAAATTAAAAACTGGCAACAAGCCAACACCCCTCCGGTACCAGCTCCAGCACCCGTACCCACAATTCCTCAACCAATGAGCCAACCTTCTTGGAATACCAGCCCATTCCAAACAGGACTTCCACCTCAACAGCAACCAATGGCTGCTCCATTTGCGCCACCGCCCTCGATTCCTCCCGTAGCAACCAAGCCCCCGATGGGTCCACCCATGTCTGCAGAACAACCTCGTCCATCATCTGTCAATTCCCAGTCAGGAGCCACTCCGCTGTCGCGAGCAAAATATGTCCTAGATCCTTCGGTCACATCCGGTCCATCTTACGGCCAAACGCCTGCCAACATGTACAATCCAAACGCCTACCAACCAACCCCCACACAACAGTTCAATCAGTTCAACACGCAACCCATAAGCCAACAACCCCCAGCCTCTCTCTACAATCCATCCCAACCACCACAGCAAACGAACAACTTCAAGCCATTCACTCCAGCTCCTCTGGTGCAACCAGGAGGAATGTCCCCCTACATCCCTGGAGTGTCTCCGTTGGACGTCTCGGCTCCGGTTCCGGCAGCAGCATCAGCAGCGCCACCTCCACCGATGGCCAACATCCAAAAAAATCCAACACCTCCACCCGGTTGGAACGACCCGCCAGCCCTGAAAAGCACTTCCCGCTCACAGGTAAGTTTGTTATTCGGACTCTTTCGAAAAATTTAACCTATAATCAAAACTTCTCTGTCTATGGCGAACTTTGATTCGTCTCTATATTTTCTCTTCTCCACTGTTTACCTATCTAAGTATGTAAAACACTTCTTGTTCTTTTTCGTTGATCACACTGTTTCTTGTGACACTCGATGAAATGCCAACGACCGCCCTATGTACCTAGTTAAGTGAGCAATGCGAAATGTCGGCGGTCCATGCCGGTACTCGTCGTTGGCGAAAAATCATCGATTCACACGATCACTCGAATCGGTCCTCGCCCCAGGTTAGAGAGCTGATTAACGTCTTTGCATTTGTTGTTTTTATGTTTTGTTTTTATTTCTTACGGTTTTTTCTCTCGATTTTCCTATAACTTTTCCTATTTATTCCGTTTGTTTTAGTAAAGCGAATATTTTATTGCTTTTTCTTCGAGAACGATGTGAATCTGAGCGACCGATAACTTTCAAATCCACGAAAAATGCAAAGAAGCATTAACTAACTATCGCTTATTCCTATGTTATTTGGTTCTCGAACGCTTTACCATGATATCTAACATTAAATCCGGCAGGAGTTTTTACAAACCTATAATGAACCGTAGGAAAAGTCTCCAAAGCTGAAATCCTTCAATTTGTTCGTAATTAATCAGAACCAGAAATGAGTTGAAATAGTCGTTTCCATTCATTCGAACTTTATTACGCTTATACAGGGTGTTAGGTTCCTGAGTGCAAACTTTTTAAAGGGTGATAGAGGACCATAAATGGAGAAAAAAATTGTTCTACGCATATGGTCAAATCTCAACCGTTACGTAGTTATTGAACTTCCCATGTTTATGACTCTTTTTGCCTTAACTGACAATAACTTGAAAATGGTCAAACTTATCGAAGTTTTTTTACCCTTATTCGGAAGATTATTGAATTTTCTAACAAATGACATCTTTAAATCGATTGGTTTAGTTAAATAACTAAGTTTTCTAGAGCAAAATAGCTAAAAATAGTGAATTTTTATTGGCTTTTGTCAATTATCTTCGAAACATGCGTAATAAATTAAAATTCTTTCTTTGGCAAAGTTGTGACCTCTGTTACACACTACAATTCGTTCTTTGACACCAAACTTCTAGCTCTTATCGTTTTGCTGTAATTTTGATTCAAATGTGCGGCACAATGCGCAAAAAAGTGCTTTCCATGACAGTTGCAAATTTATGATCTGAAATGCGATGTTAAAATCAAAATTGCAACAAAACGATAAGAGATAGAAGTTTGGTGTCAAAGAACAAACTGTAGAGTGTAACAGGAGCCAAAACTTTGCCAAAGAAAGAATTTTAATTTATTACGCATGTTTCAAAGATAATTGACAAAAACCAATAAAAATTCACTATGTTTAGCTATTTTGCTCTAGAAAACTTAGTTATTTAACTAAACCAATCGATTCAAAGATGCCATTTGTTAGAAAATTCAATAATCTTTCGAATAAGGGTAAAAAAACTTCGATAAGTTTGACCATTTTCAAGTTATTGCCAGTTAAGGCAATAAGAGTCATAAACATGGGAAGTTCAATAACTACGTAACGATTGAGATTTGACCATATGCGTAGAACAATTTTTTTCTCCATTTATGGTCCTCTATCACCCTTTAAAAAGTTTGCACTCAGGAACCTAACACCCTGTATATCAGCAACCCCCGCGAAATCGTCTTCACAGCAATCTTAGCACACAGTTTGTCATCCTACGCTTACCAAATGGTAACCCACGTACCAAACGTGAACCTCTGCCAAACAGTCACTTTGTCCAAACACTACGACATCCGCAAGAACTTGTGAGGTTGCATCATCACTTCATCCCAGGTTGTTGCAGGTCCCAACATTATTGAACTGCAACCTGACGCGACAGGTGCCATTCTAGCCTAAAAAGAGTTTTCTTGGAGGCATCCTTGAGAAAATCCGCGGAGCAATGAATTCCGTGTGAATCTAATCTTTTAAAGACAATATTTTAAAGAAGTAGTATGAAACGAGCTCACCCATTTATCTGGAAATGGTTTTGCACACTGCACTGTTTACGATCCGGACTTTTTTTCGTCGGCTTTTCATAGGTAGTGTGATTAATTTTTAAATATGACTTCACGCATCATGAAAAGTGTGCTCTAATACATGACTTGCTCGTGAAATTTCTACAGGAGGTGCTTTCTAAATTCCGTCAGGATTAATTTTTAGATTTCTCTAGAATTTTTTCCCGTTATTCTCATTTCGGAATCCCTTAAGAAATACCTTTTCTCCAGGAATTTCTTCTGCGATTTCATCATATTTTTTCCAAGATTCCTCCGGGAGTATCTTCTAAAATACTTCAATGAACTCAATATGAGATTCTTCAAAGAGTTTATTTAGATTTCCTTCACGAGTTCTTTCCGGTATTCCTCCAGAAGTTTCTTCCGGGTCTTATCCAGGAATTGCTTCCAATATTAATCTAAGAATTTGTTCGGAAATTCCTCCAGGAATTACATCTAGAATTCCTCACGGATTTGTTTAGGAGATTTTCCCGGGAATTCATAAGAATTGCACCTGGGTTTCTCTAAAAATAATTCCAGAATGAACTCTAAGATTTCACCAGCAATTCCTTCTTGGATTCCTCCAGCAGTTGCTGGATTCCTTCAGCAATCCCTTCCGAGAATTGTCTAGAGATTCGTTCGGAAATTTCTCCATGAATTCCTTCTAGGACTCTTCAAGGAAATCCTTGGGAGATTCCATCAGGAATTCATAGGAATTATACCTGGGTTTGTCCAAAAATAATTCCTGGATTCCTCTAGGAATTCCTTCTGGGATTCAACATGGAGCTTCTTCAGGGATTTCGCCAGGTTTATTCACGATTACTTCTGGAGAAGTTCCCTCAGCGATTCTTCCAGGAGTTTCTCTTGGCATTTTCAAAGTGAATCTATCTACGACAGTGAATCAAAAGTCAACCATCGCGCAACAATAACGACAATGTCGCAACCTGAATTTGTTGCAACATTCTACCCCATGTGACATAGGTTTGTCCCAACTTGAACAGAATAGGACAAAGGTCGAGCACCGCGAGTTTAGAGATTTTTAAGCCTTACATTGTAATTTTCGAGAGGTAACTTCGAGTCGGTAAACACTGCAACACTACTGAATACATATGTATCATCAAAAAGTTTCGATTTTGAGTTTGTAATAATTGATTATTCACAAGTTGAATAGTGCGCAACAAATTCAGCTTCCGTTTTGTCTGCAACAAAAATTTTCGAGATCATTTCATTATCTGTTACCAGTTGGGATAAAGAGTAATCGCCGCGTCTTCTTTGTTGCTTGTTTTGTGTCTTTTTTGTCTGACAATTCTCTTCACTGATCTGCGATTAACCTAGGATTTCTCTTCGAGATTCCTCTACAAATTCCTTCCGGGATTTCTCTACAAATTCTATCCAAGATTCGTCCAGAAGTTCATTTCGTGATACTAGAAGTTCTTCCATGGGAATGGAGATTACTCCAGTTTCTTGGAATCCCTTTTTTCTTGGATTCCCAGAAGGATTTCCTGAAGAAAGGTAATCCCAAAGAAACTGTTGAAAAAAGGAAGACTAGAAGTTCTTCCATGGGTTCCTCTCGGAGTTACTTCTGAGTTTACTCCAGTTTCTTGAAATCCCCTCTTTTTTTGAGATTCCCAGAAGGATTTCCTGAAGAAAGGTAATCCTAGAAGAAACTTTTGAAAAAAAAAAGCAGACGAAACAATGAGTTTATTTAGGATTCCTCCCAGAGTTCTTTCCGGGATTCCTGTAAGAGCTCTTGCCAGGATTCCTCCAGAGATTTCTTCCAGCTTTTCTCCAGGAGTTCGTTCGGAAATTTCTCCAGGCATTCCTTCTAGGGTTGTTCAAGGAATTCCTTGGGAGATTCCCGAAGGAATTTATTGGAATTCTTCCTGGGTTTCTCCAAAAAAGATGGCAGGATCTAGGTATAGGATTCAACATAGCTTTTTCAGAGATTCTTCCAGGTCTATTCACGATTCCTTAGGCAGAAGTTCCCGCTCCGCTGGGATTCTTCCAGGTGTTTGTCTTGGCACTCATAAAGTGGTTCCATTTGGGATTCATCTATAGGAGTTCTTTACGGGAGCCCAATACAGATTTCTTCCGCGATTTCTCTAGGAATTCATTACAAGATTCTTCCAGGTGTTCACCCTGAGATACTTGATGTTCCTTCGTGGATTTCTCTCGAAATTTCTTCTGAGATTCCTCCAGTTTTTTTGGAATGCCTTCTTTTCTGAGATTTCCAGCAAGATTTCCTGAACAAATGTAATCTCAGAAGAAACTTGAAAAAAAAAACAAAGCAATTTCTGGAGGATTTCCTCGAGAAATGCATGTAGGAATTGCATAAGGAATAAAAGTCGTTGCCGTTGAATCAGTTCGTAATCTTTCATTTTCGGTTTTTGTAATTACCGTTAATCGTTAATAACCGTTAACGGTTTTTAACTTGTGGTAGGTGAAAATATTTAAATTTCTTCCTTCCAGAAAGTAACGGAAATATTTCACGGCCATTTTCATGGCCGTTAGCTCACGATCAAAAATTGAATATATCCGCTGTGATTCCGAGAATTTTCGGAATAGAAGCCCAGAGGTTGCCATGAGCATGCAGAGAATTGCTGAAGAACGGCTTCAGCTGCCGAATTCGAAGCGTCAATCATTAAGATTAAGGGTTTGTTAGAATCCAGACACCTGATAGAGCAAAACTGCATCTGCCAGAGACTCTTTACAACCTTCAAAAGCGAGTAAGAAGGATTTACTCCACTGTAGCTACCTTGTATCGTTTTTCTTGCTATCGGGAATCATTGTTCAAAGCTCCAGTTGGTGGTTGACTGCTTTTGGTATGAACCGCTTGTATACGTTAATCAACGCAAGAAACCGACGTAGTTCTTTCACGGTAACCTGGAGTTTGTAATTTGACACCGCTTCAACTTTTGCTGGATGTGGATTGATTCCATCTTGGTTCACCCAGAGTACCTACCCAAGGAATTCAACTTCGGATTGGGCAAAACGGCTCTTGACAACGTTGATAACCATTTGCTGAAAGTCTCTTTAATAAAGACAAATCAATCAATCAATCAACGTTGATAACCAATCCATATCTTTGCAAACGCTCAAATACATTTCCCTCGTGGTCTTGCAATGCAAATGTCTTCTATGAACACTACCACAAAATCTGAATCGCCCAATACCTTGTTCATCAATCTCTGGAAAGTCTGGCTAGCGTTACAGAGATCGAACTGCATACGAGTAAACTTGAAAAGTCCGTAAGGTGTGATTACAGCAGTTTTCGGTATATCAGCATGCTCGACTTATATTTGGTGGTAGGCTCTTTCAACGTCAATAAGTTTCTCGCCAGACCAAGATCTGTCGACACATATTTGGAAGAATAGGGTAAGAAATCAAACTTTGAACTAGTCAAATTGTAATCTTAATTTGAACCATTTCAAAATTCATTAAAACGACGTACTTTTCAGGCAAATATTGTCCCGAAAAAGATGTTAAACAGCTTTCCGTAATATAACCTGATAACATGGACTTTAAAAGCACTGAAAAAAGCGTTTTTGTCATGGAAAACAGACAATTGAAAAATCACTGTGATTTCACCCATTTCCCCCAAGATAATGCACATTTTCGGTGCACTCGTACAGCTCTTGCATTGTATCACACGCAATATGTGAACACGTCAAATGAAAGCTTATTTATCGTAGAATCGACCAACCGAATAATATTTCGCATTATTTGTCATAAAATTATCAAATTTAAGTGATTCTTACTTGGAGAATGTTATCTTAAGTTGAACCATTTGTAATCTAAATTTGAACTAGTAAACGGGGGTGAGCTTCTAGTGTTGGCCTGTAGATTGCGCTAGTGGTTGTTTTGTTTACTCTTGGGGGATGAAAAATTCCAAATTTAGTTTCCAAATTCCTAAAGAATTTCGAACATTCTGAGTTGAGATTCCACTGCCTAATGAAAAATAGGTATGAGAATTAGCAGATTCATGTGATTTTTCATTGTTTGGCATGGAATTGGCTGTTTTGTGAGTTGCTCGAGCTGCTGCCGCCAGTAGTTCAAATTAAGATTAAAATTGGTTCAAATTATGATTACGATGGTTCAAATTAAGATTAAAATCATGAAACATCAAATATTTCAATGAAATTCGGTGCAAATACAAACTTTTTACCATTTAACAAAAAGCTTATACCCGTGGCTTTCATGTGCATACGATTTTGCCGTAGTAAATTATTTCCATGTGGGAGAAAAAATCTCTTAAAATTTGTACTGCTTCAGAAAGCCGCAATTTGGTTCAAATTTTGATTACCTACCCTATGCATTTATCGATGTTCCATTAGCGGCGTGTAGTAGGAACGAAATGAGGTCGTTGAGATGGTATGAATATGATTGAAACTTCTGCTCCCGTATCCACGAGAAATCGTATGTCGCTGGTTCTGTCATAAAGCAGGAGGCTTCGGTTTGAATACAACTCGCCCACCTCCACCGATTTAGGTGAGCGTTTCTCTAGTCTGTTGACTCATCAAATTGGTACGGCTTCCTACAGTAATCAGTAGTATGGTACACGCTTGTATGGAAAAAATAAATCTTCGCTCCAGTCGACTTTTTAGATCCCATTTAGGTCCCATATGAACTGTACAAAATTTCAGCGCAATTGGGTTCTTTAGGGGTATCCGGATTATTTCATAATCGGATTCTCCGCCCAAAAATTAGTCGGAATCCAAAATTTCATAATTTTTGGAGTCCGGGAACTATTTTTAAAATGCATTTAAAGTTTGTATGGGGATTTTTTTTTGTTCGGGTCGAACTGTCACTTTATCGATTGAACTGTCATTCTATCCACGAAAATTAAAACTGTTTTGTTGATTTAACCATCAAAACAAAGGTGTTGGAATCCAATAAAATCACGTTATATTCAGAAAAATGAGCTCTTTCGATTAGGCTATAGAAAATAGCAATATTTTATTCACTAAACAACCCAATTGGTGAAACTATAATTTAGCGCAAGCGGTTCAAAGTTTTCATAGGATTTACTATGGGAAAAGTTACACTTTCAGATAAAAAATCCCAGAGGTCGTCCCTTGTCTCCTTAATTCAAATCGATCAATGTTTCTTGTAAAAAAATCAATTATGAAACTTTCCTTCGAAGACCGCAAAACAATTGGATGCTTGTGGAAAAAGTTATTGATTTATTACCGATTAGTGATCCAACGAACTGCTTTTTATTTTGTTTTATCAGCAGCACTGCTGCTGTCGTTGTTGCATGGGGTGGCGGGAGGCATCACCACCCCCAGAAACAGCAGCAGCCAAGGCAGCAGCTACAGTGCTGCTAATAAAACAAAACAAAAAGCCGTTCATTGGATCACTAATCGGTAATAAATCAATAACTTTTTCCACAAGCATCCAATTGTTTTGCGGTCTTCGAAGGAAAGTTTCATAATTGATTTTTCTACAAGAAACATTGATCGATTTGAATTAAGGAGACAAGGGACGACCTCTGGGATTTTTTATCTGAAAGTGTAACTTTTCCCATAGTAAATCCTATGAAAACTTTGAACCGCTTGCGCTAAATTATAGTTTCACCGATTGCGCTGAAATTTTGCACAGTTCATATGGGACCTAAATGGAATCTAAAAAGTCGACTGGAGCGAGGATTTGATATTTGTCCCATACTAGTGATCAGCCTGCTGTCCGAACTTCCGATGGTACTAGCACAACTCAGCATTTGCACTGTGGATTCTTGAACGAGACGTTGAACAAGCTCTACGACGACTTCCGGAAAGCTGCTGCATCCGACAACATTTCGTGCTGAGAACCTCCAATTGTTCTTTCAGATTATCCATCTGATCAACCACCGTATTGGGAGCTGGATTTGTTACCGGATTTGCTGCAACAGCGACAACGCGCGGGATCTCATTCAGCATGTCTGCCATCTCCGCTAGCATGGATAATGTTCCGTCGCTGAGCGTTAGCACTGAACGAATATGCTGAGGCATACACTGGAGAAACAGCATTTTTAAGAGAACGTCGTTGTCATTCAGACCGACTGCCAGCTCTTGCATTTTGCTATAAGGTGGATCGGACGCATGTTGCCGAGATCCGATGATGCAAGAAGAAGTTCAAGGCGAGTTGGGGGGAAAGCGCAAACCGAGAGACCAAGCGATCCTTGATGGCCGTATTATACTTGTCGACCTGCGGTGGATTCGAGAGCAGATCGTCTACATTGCAAATCACCGATTGATCAAGTTTAGCCTCGATATGGTAGAACTTGGTATCGTCTTTCGTTATATTCCCCAGGATGAACTGCGCCTCGGCTTGGGCAAACCAAATTTCCGAGTAAGTTTTACAAAATTCCGGAAGCTTGATTGAAATAGCAGTGGCTGCGCCTTGTTGACTTGCAGCATTAATGTCGGTTTGAGGTTAAGCTGGAAGTAGCAGCAGGGAAAACGAAAAATCCAACGGCACAGGCGCGAATCGAATGCACAACGAACCGGAAATCACGTCGGGGTCACCAATGCGGGGTAAGACACCGAAAAAAGAAAACAATATGCAAGCGTTTATATAGGGGAGACTGGGTAGACGATCCCTTTTTCTTAATTTGCATGTAACTTGAGGAAAACCACAGAACTAGATCTGTTTTTCGTACAGAATGGCAGGTAAACATCTATTGCAAGTTTATACACAACAGAAGGACTTTGAATTTTTGTTAAAGTTTTCAAAACTGTGTTTTTGTGGAGGCATGTCTTATGACGTATTTTTCAAAAATGGGTCACAATTGATCCCCTTTTGAGCACATGGTTAATTTAAAGGGAAAATAACTCCAAAAGCTTCCTATTCATTTTCTTTTCAAGTTTTCTTGTATTTTTGATAAATATGGTGTATTTGAAAAGAAAAGACGCGGACACCGTCTTCAGCCAGAGGCTGCACAGACTGAATGAAACTTAAACACTAGACAAGGGACACACGGAGCATGCACCAGTGGATACGGAGAAGAAACTATTCTCACGAAAAGTTTCATCGCCCGGAGCGGGAATCGAACCCTCACCCCATAGCATGGTGCGATTAGAAGCTTGGTGACCCTAACCGCACGGCTACGAGGCTCCACGTGGAAATTGTAAGAATACCTTAAATTGTTAAGGATATGCCGTATTTTGAAAATGGGGAGACTTGATCCCCCTTTTTTATAGTGTGTAATGAAATATTTTTTTTTTATCTGTATTAACGAAATTTTTAGCCCTAGGCTAGTTCATCTCGGGACCCACGCTTTACTTCCCTTCCGAAGGAAGAACTCACATTTTGCGAGTTTGTCGGGAGTGGGATTCGATCCCAGGTCCTCGGCGTGATAGCCAAGTGTTCTAACCATCACACCAGATCCGCTCCACCGAATGAAATAATTATTATCTGACACATTTTATCATTGAATATATACTAGAATTCCGAGTAAATAGAGGCTTCCAAATAAAATTTTATTTTTCACATGCATAATGTGTGTGTAATCCTCAAGGGATCAAGTCTCCCCATGTCACTGTTCTTTATACTAAGCTGCATTAATTAAAATATTTATATAACAGCCTTATTTGGATAAATAAGTTTGATTCTATTTTATTCATACTATGTGCTGTAAAATTTTGACACGATTTGGTTAAATTTTCACAAAGTTATTGACATTTTTCGGAATTGCCCAAAAGATTTCTGAAGGCCTGAAAACAAACCATCAGCCATTAAAAAATAATGCAATGCACAATCAAGATCAATAGGACAGATTGGTGAAGTACTAGATTTGTAGTAATGAGCTGAATTTTAGTATGGTGAGATGGTTAATTCTCCGTTTCTGTAATGAAACGGTGCAAAAAGCGTGGGTATTATGATTCCTTGCCTAATTTGATACTGTTTGAGCAAAACTTTGGGCAACAGTGTTGTTGTTTTCTCCATTTCTTGCAACATAAACAACATAGTTATCCAAAGTTTTGCTCAAACAGCATCAAATTAGGCAAAGAATCATAATACCTACGCTTTTTGCATCATTTCATTGCAGAAATAGAGAATTGACCTTCTCACCATACTAAAATTCAGCTCATTACTACAAATCTAGTACTACACCGAACGTGCCCCATTGTAGCCAAAACATTGTCGTCTGTCCGGATGTAGTTTTGGAAAAAATATGCTAGAAGAAAACAGTTTTTGATTTCGAGAAAATATGGGGGGAACAAGTCTCCCCAGGGATCAAGTCTCCTCAGTCTCCCCTAACCTTTTATAACTATAAAACTTGGTGTATTCTCTCGAATCGAATACAACATGTTTTCCTCGCATCGCGATTGATGACAATGTTGACGACAACTTTCTCTTTAGGGTGGCTCTTCAATTGCTGTCAAACTAGGGTGCGTCCATTTGATACCCAGAAAGAATTGATTAATAAACTTCAGGAATGTGGAGCGGACCTGGTGTGATGGTTAGAACACTTGACTATCACGCCGAGGACCTGGGATCGAATCCCACTCCCGACAAACTCGCAAAATGTGAGTTCTTCCTTCGGAAGGGAAGTAAAGCGTGGGTCCCGAGATGAACTAGCTTAGGGCTAAAAATCTCGTTAATACAGATAAAAAAAAAAAAAAAAAAAAAAAACTTCAGGAATTTCATTTAGAACACCTCAGACAATTCCAAAATGACCTCCCGAAGGAATTCCATAATGAACTCCTGGAGGAGTCTCGTAAGAAGTTCGCGGTGAAATCCTGGAAAATGTGGGGAATATTCATATTCTAACTCTCCCATTAAGGGTTCATTCAAATATTACGTAACGCTAAGGGGGAGGGAGGGGGTCTAGCGCTGCGTTACGCTTCATACAAAATTTCGAAATCTCTCATACAAAATTTGTTACGTGGGGGAGGGAGGAGGTCTAAAATTGCCAAATTTTGCGTTACGTAATATTTGAACGAACCCTAAGAGATTTTTCTTTCTTTTAAAAATAGGCACTGCATTACCCTTGACCCCTGTATGAAGCTGAAAAGAAACGTCAAATCAAAGGGAGCTTGCTATGCAAAATTTCGTTACCATTTCAGTAAAGGAAAAAGAACGCACTGATCGAAATTTACTTAACCCTTTCCTTCCCACGACTTTGAACGACTATATCTATGCAAAAAAAGCGTTTCTGAAAAAAATGGTAGAGCAAAAGTTATTGCAAATTGGCTAAATTTTTCGAAATCAATGAAAAAAATTTTGGTTGTAAATCAATAGGTTTTTGATTGTTTATCAAGAGTTCAGCTATTGAAACAAGTAGTTAGTAGTTGGGTTAACCTTATGAGGTTATAACCATATTCTAAAAATTTGTGCATCCTATTCATCTAATTTCGTTTGTCCGGAGTTCGTCGAAAATCGATGGTGCTCTAGAGCAACCATGGGAAGTAGAGGGTTAAGGACAGACTTGTTGGAATCCCAATATGGCCACCACAATGGCCGACTTTGGCACCTAGTCACGATTTCGAGGGCACAAATCTCTTCGTAAACAAAACCAGCGCACCTGATCTTCTTATTTTAAGCTTATTACAAGTAAGCAAGAACAGAATAATAAAATGCTTTGTTGTGTAACGCTTGCTTCTTGAGATTTGTGCGTTTGAAGTTTTGATGCACTGTTGAAACGGGATGTCAAGAACGTTTCTCCTTAAGTGATTTCGTTTGAGATCCATGCATGAACATTGAAGACCCTGATAGCGGGCGAAATTGATCATTCCGGGGAACTGATCATTCCGGAAGATGTCACTGTGGGAAATGGCGTTTCGGAAAATATTGTTCTTATGATTGAAAAAAAAAAATAGTAATTTTAATAGCGGTGATTAACTAACCTCAAATCTACCTGTTCAACGAGTGTATTTTTTATTAGCTGGCAATTAGTAGAACATGACGTGAATAGTGGTTTTCGTCCATTTCTAATTTGATTTTGTTCGTAAATTTCTTTGCAATTACAATTTTAAGGGTTGTTGAATAGGTAAAATGTGAGGTTACGAGACGCCACTGAATTTGAAGCGGTGAGTTTGTTTTATCTAATTATTTATTCATAGCAAATACAGGGGATGGCCAAAATGTTTGGGATAGGCAACTTTTTCTTCTCTCACAAAAAAGTTCAACATGCTATAACTTTTCATAGAGTGCATCAAAAAATCTCAAATTTTGACTGTTTGTCAACCTACTATATGTGCATCATTGGTACAAATTTGGGCTCGATTGATTAATCTTTCGCAAAGTTAGAACGGTTCGGGTAAAACACTATTTTTTAGACAACACATTTTTGAGCTGTCATATCTCGGAAACCAGTGAACCGAATTAAATAAAATTTTGAACGTACACCAACAATATACAAATGCTTCACAAACTATAAAAACATGGATACTTTTTTAACGTTGAAAAAAGTTATCATGGATTGACACTTTAGGGATTTTGCTCGAAAAAGTGTAATTTTTTTTATAACAATGTCAATAAATTTTAGTGTTGATGTCCAAAGATTTTCCACTTCTGTTCTCAAGTTACCTTTTTTCAGATATATTGGAGCCTTTTTAGATTAAAGGAAGAACACATTTAGTAATTTTTGTGTGGTATTGTAAATTTGACTTATTTTCCTCTATATGGGTAAAAATTTCAACCCGGTATAATTTAATTCGCCGTGAGAAAATATTACATTTTATATCGCTGTATTAAGTATCAATATAGTGTTGATAAGCGTTAAAAAAATCATTCAATTCGGTTCACTGATTTCCGAGATATGACAGCTCAAAAATGAGTTGTCCAAAAATTATTGTTTTACCCGAACGGTTCTAACTTCACGAAAAATTATTCAATCGGGCCCAAATTTGTACCAATGATGCACATATAACAGGTTGATAAACAGTCAAAATTTCAGATTTTTTGATGCACTCTATGAAAAGTTACAGCTTGTTGAACTTTTTTGTGGGAGAAAAAAAGTTGCCTATCCCAAACATTTTGGCCATCCCCTGTATGTTACACTAGTTTACAAAATAAAACGAAAGTCGTGAACTTCTGTCAACGACCAAAATTTTTGAAGCATAGTTTAGCGCTGATTTCGAAACCGTGCTTCAAAAAATTTAAAGTAGAACAGTTTTTGAGTTTTAGCTCATTATCGAGTTTTACAATTTTAAGGTGACTTGGTGCATCACAGATTTTTCATACGAATCATTGACTTTTTGGTTTTCAATGATTGTTAGCCTCGCGTTTTTGAGGTGATAAAAAACGGACAATTCTGCAGTCAGTCAGCAGAAAAAGTATCATCACACTCACCACGAGTGAGCATATGGGATGATACATTTTCATACAAATATGCGCTTTGGTGGCTGAGTTTTATCACTTTGAAATTTCGAGCCAGATTTCAATGATGCTGATGACGCACTAAGCGTCCTTTATGGAATTTAATAAAATTCAAATATCTTGCGTTTTGCTCAACCAATTTTAAATCTTTCTCCATAAATCAAAAGCTGAATATAATACCATTCGATCATCTGAATACAGGTTTTGCGTCAGATTGATGAAATTCAAGATATTGACGAGTTTTGGGGTCGATCTCCTTAAATTTTAGCAAAATTTCCAAAATTATATGAAGAAATGTTTTTTTTTAATAAGAAAAATATAATTTAAAAATTCTTTCTCAACGTTTATTTAACATATCATATGTAGGCGAGTTACAAAAAAAAACCAGCTCAATCGGAGCATTGATTACGCAGAATGAGATGTGTGTAGTGAGCGACTTTGCTTAAAAATAGAACAAAAATCGATTTCAAATCATCAACCTTGCATGGAAAGTCGAAAAAATTTCCGCTCTACTGTAATTTTTTTCCTTCGCGTTTTCAAACTCAGGGCATGATTCGACACCAAAAACAATCATCAGCTTACCGAGTTCAAAAATGCTGTAAACTAGTGTTATCAGCTCTAAAAAATTGAGTTTTATGCCATTCGCGTGCTATTAGTAATTAATAAGATTTTTTTATTAATAAAATATTGTCTTCTTTTTACTTCTTTTCGTACTAATCAACTGAGAATGTGTATTCATTCATTAATATGTAAATGTAACCTATTCCTCTTTCAGCCAAAACCTGAAGTTGCTCCAGTAGCTCCCATCACCGCCCCATTGCCGGGTGGTTTCCCAACCCAGCCTCAAAACGGGTACCCCGACCCGAACAGCAACTATATGCCGGGTCAGTACTTACCGACGGCCACACCGGGCATGCCTCCACAGCAACCGACCATATTCAACCCGGCAATGGCTGGCACTCAACCACACCAGCAAACCACAACGGGGGCACTAAACTATCAAAACTTCCAACAAAACTTGCCATACCAGCAACAACAGCAACAGCAGCAGCAACAACAACCGGGAGCCAACTTCAATGCCAACTTCCAACAGCGAACAATTCCCCAGCCAGCGCCACCGACGGTCCCAGAGCCACCGAAGCAAAAGCCACCACTTCCCGAAGAGTATATCTACCTACAGACAGTATTCGAAGAGTTGAAAAAGAGTTGCATCGCGGCTGCTGCTAACCCGGTAAGTTGGCTTATGATAGCTCTCAAACGCACATCAATTATATTTCTTAGAATTAACAATGTATGATCTCCAAATTTCTTCTATTCGACAGCAAACCAAACGCAAACTTGAGGAAGTCTCGAAGAGATTAGAGTCTTTATACGACATGCTACGAGAGCACAGGGTAAGCTGGTCATTTGAAACCGGTTTAAAACCGATCTAACCTCATATCTTTCCAAAAAAACACAGCTATCGCAAAATACACTGACGTCGCTCAGCCAGCTGGTGCAGCTGGTTCAGGCGGGCGATTATGCCAACGGCATTGGTCTGCACACGCAAATGGTGTCGGGACCGGATTTCGCCCAGATTGCCAGCTTCATGCCGGGTATCAAAATTCTCCTACAATCGGCGATGCAACTACAGGTATACCTTCGGTAAGCGTGTGCTCAGTACAATCGGCGTTTCGATAGTAATTAGTGCAAGCATGTAGTTACATTAATGCGAACAATGTCAAACTATAGGTAACGAAGTAATAAAATTGTAACTGATTATGTTAAACACAATTGAAGACGACATAGGCGAAGACTAAAAAAATTAAACAAATGCATTTGAGGTAGGATTTTGTCACAGTTTTCGAACGGTTATCTGATTTGTGCATCTTATTTTACCTTCCTCGTATGATCGCGCCAGTATGTGAGATGCAATATACAATAGAGTTGCTTAAAATGTATTCCTGATATTTCATATTATCGTACATATATTTATCCGTATGCCTTATTCTCAGTTAAAGATTATTAAAATGCATTTTTTGTATGTGTTAGAAATAAATCGTAACTAAAAAACTCGATTCGTTATTTCATTATTGTTTTTTTCCTTTTTTTTGCAGGAGATAATGTTTGATAGTGATAATATCATCGTTAATTCAGGTGTTCATTTCGTGTATCGCAAATGGTAAGTAAGAATATGATATTTTATTTCGTAATTCTAAGGTTTTGTTGATTTGTATAGGAAATGTTATACTTTTGAAAGCATTTATGTTGGTAACTGTATGTTATGTATTTAATAGACGTTAAATTCTGCATGTGTGATATAAGTTCATCGTTGACCAAATGTATTGACAATGATAAATATCTTCTTGTGTATGTTATATTTGTAGATCCACCGTACTCAAATGCCTTTAGAATTCCTAATCGAAAAACGTCTTCTTCTAATTAATGTTCAATTGTTATATAGAGTGACGGTGCTGTTAGTAATCCCATACTCCCACATTTGTCCTATTCGAAATCAAAGCGATTACAGTACCAACTGAATCCGTTGTTTATGCTGACCTAAAAAAAATACAAAAAAAAACTGCGGCAATCCTTTGTTTTGAGTAGGATTAAATTGATGAAATCATCCTAGTGAATAGATGGAAGAGATTGTCATCCGTAATAATTTCATCGTGATAATTTAGGAAAAGTCACTCCAATAAGATGAGGAATACAATCGTTCAATTTTCTCATCCTCTTAATAAATTTCAATTTTCAACTTAAAAATGGCATAACAAACGGACGTTCTTGTACTGTACTCAACACACTTGATTCAGATTGTCGGGTATTCGCATTTTTCCTTTCTCTTGCCGAGATTTGCGATTTTTGAACGAGCGAGTAATTATGTAACAAAAAACTATTCAGTCCGGATCCCAGCAGTTTTGACAATTCATAGCTGATATTCGGAAAATGTTTTGGCAAAAATCAATTACGAAATTGACCGCATTCAAATAAACAATTTCTTTCGAAATAAGTCAGTTCAACCAAAACTGATTCAAGTCCAGAATAATTTTATCATGACCAAGGTTCACAAAAATGTAAACACAGATAGTTTACAATAGATTGTACCATTTCAACGGTACCGTACATTGGTAATGACGGAATGTTTTGGGCGCAGTTTGACCGTCACCACTTAGGTAGTGGTCGATGCTGGCGCCACGATAGGTCCTAACGTCGATAATGTCGGAGAGGTTACCATTCATCAATCAGAACGTGATCGATTTGCTATTCCGTTTGCTGTGGTGATCTACAGGTGTAACGATAAGGGATGCTGTGTTGAAAAAAAGGTGCTACGTACGGCCGTGTTTTTTTGAAGTGGCGAGATCGATGAGGCTGTGTTCGTTCGTCAGCTGGTGGGTGCTGAACTGCCGGTGGACGCATAAATGTCACATGTGCAAAAACAGACAATCGAGAAAATCGCCTCCAAAGTTCGAAAAAGTAAATTGTCTCAACTATGAAGCATAAATGCCGAATCGTGTTCTAACATCAACCAATTTTGAATTTGAGCACTAATTTTTGTTTTAGAACGATTTTAAAATTTCATAGGTTTTCCAATGAAACGTGACACTTATGCGTCCACTTTTCAGAATGTGACAAATCGGCGTTGCATTTTTTCAACAATTTTCGGAACAAACTACCTATTTATATTTCCCTATATGGTAGTACACCATGATACATGGTCATTGGCTACAAAATCTCAATATTGCCAAAAATGCACATGTGACAATTATGCTTCCACCGGCAGTGAACTTTCCAATCATTCCAATTCCTCCCCAGCCAACAAATTGTTTCACATTACTCTGCTACAATTCTGCTAAGTAAACTCTTATCTGTCTAAAACACATTGTATAAGATGCACCAAATATGCTCTATTCGCACAAATTTGGAGGCCATATACGTACATTTTGAGAAAACCACTTTGAGTTATACAACTTCAGGCGAATTCATTTGGCATGTAATATAACTTCATTATATAACTTTGCTTGGCTATATATACCACTGGTTCCCAAACTTTTCGGGTGCGCGACCCCCTTTTGCCAGCAGACGTACTTTTCGCGACCCACCATAGTAATTCCCTCATTTGTTGTCTGGTACATTAAAATATTCAACTGTCCCTCGCGACCCCCTGGATAAAGGACGGCGACCCCCCTGGGGGGTCGCGACCCACAGTTTGGGAAACTATGATATATACGATTTCATTTTCACATGTTCAAATATAAAACAACAAGTTTCCAAGCTTAGATTTTCCGACCTGCAGCTCATTAATCAGATACCCTACCACTGTGTCAAATCACTAACTGTTGTAGGGAGTGGAATTTAGGCAAATATATATTGAATACACTGAAGTTCTTTTTGTTTTTTAAACGTCGTAAGCAAAACCCGTGTTATTTCAAAGAACGTCGTAAAAAGTCAAGTCACGGTAGATGTGAAGAAAAGGTTTCAAAGGGTTCCAGGATGTCTCAAGTTAGCCTAGTGGTTAAGGCTATGGATCGCTAATCCAGAGACGGCGGATTCGATTCCCGTTCCGGTCGGGAAAGTTTTCGCGACTCCCTGGGCATAGTGTATCATTGTACATTGCCACACAATGTACAAATTCATGCAATGGCAGGCAAAAAAGCCCTTCAATTAATAACTGTGGAAGTGATCTAAGAACACTAAGTTGAAGAGAGACAGGCCAAGTTCCAATGCGAACGTCGAGCCATAAAGTTTCAATAGGTTACAGGGCACTTCAGAGGGGGCTCAGAGGCGTTTTAGAGCGTTTTCAAAGGTTTTAGGAGACTACTGTGGGTTCCAGAGGGTAAAAAACCCTCCTAAACCCCCGAAAATGCCCCTGCATACCTCTATAATGATTGATTGATTGATTGATTGATTGATTTATCTTTATTATAGAGACTTTCAGCCCTTGGCTGGTTCGTCTCTTACCTCTATAATGCTTCTTGAATATGTTGAAAATCGTCCAGAACTTACTCAAATCCTGAAACCTTCCGAAACCCTAGAAAATCTCCCTCGGACCGTATGTAAGGCACCTCAAACCCTCCGAAACCCCTGAAAACGCCTATGTAACGCCTCGGTAACGTCTCTCTCTGAAACCCTGCGAAAATCCGCTGAAACTTCCTGAAATGCCTCCGAAATCTCTCTAAAATCCCTAGAAACCCGAGTAACATCCAAGAACTTCTTGAAACTCCCCTAGAAGCACCCCTGAAACCTACGTGTTTTTTTTTTAAATAACTGTTTTTTACGCGGTACCATTACCGTTGTTGTAATAAAAACTTCAGTGTAATTCCTATACAAATCACAAAAGGAACAGTCATTGAACCCTGGTAGAAATATAGGATTAGTTCTAAAAAACTCCGAGAGACATCGTCAGACCAATATTGGAAGGAATCTTGTAAGATAAATTCCACAAAAATTCCAAGGGACATCTCAGTGCGACTCCGTGGTCGTGTGGCTAGTGTCACCAAGCTCTTAGTCACATCATACTGAGGAGCGCGGGTTCGATTCCCGCCACAGCTGTCAGGAAAAGTTTTCGGCTGTGCCACTGGGCGTTGCATGCTCGTCCGTTGCCTAATGTCGTGCTTCCTTCAAAGAGCGAAAAAGCTCACTGGAAACATTGAATGTGTCCGTGTCTTTTTAAAATTTAAGAGAGAAATCCCACGGGATCCTTTAAGAAATATCTCAGGAGAAGCCCTGGGCAAAAGCTCATGATAATTTCTTGAAGAAGAAATTTCAGGAGGAACTCCGAGAGACATCCCATGTAAATCTCCTGCAAATCCGGGGAAGAGTTTTAGTGGGCATAACTCCTACAAAAATTCTGGGAGAAATAGTTCAAAAATCTCTGGGAGAAAGCCAAGAAGAACTTTTAGAAATACCTCTAGAAGAACACCGGCAAACCAAAAAAAAAAAAAATACTTCAAAAGGAATCCCGGGAAAAAATCTAGAAGAAAACCCGTAATAACACCTGAGAAAAACACTAAGACAGACTCATTTACAAATCCTGAGAAAAATCCTGGTAAAAAGCTCAGTAACATTTTTGGGAGGAGATTCAGGAGAAACTCTGGCAGACAATTCGCGAGGGACTATATCTACGAAGGAAATCATGCAAGATCCCCGTGAGAAACTTCAGGTGATTGAAACTGCATCTCCGGAATTTCCTTTTTCTAGAAATACCATTCTCATTTTAGAGAAATTCCTGAAAAATCTATTGACATAAATCCCGTAAAAAACCTATAAAAATGCGTAGAAATGCCAAACATTTTGTGCAAAAATCCTGGGGAACCTTTACAAGTATTGTTGGAAACCTCCTCGAGAAATTCCAGGAGGAAACCCTAGAAGAATGTCAAACTAACTCTCTGAAGTAAATCAAGAAACGAATTTATTGAAAGAATCTTGAAAAAGGGCAGTGATGACCACAGGAATTTTCCCAGAAGTTAGTGTAGTTCCTCCTCCAATAATATCCATGCTAATTTCTTTCAGAAGTCTAACTGGGGTGCGGTGCACGTATTTCCCACCATTTTTTTAGTAGTTTCTGGGGGACTTCCATCTAAAAAATCAGTCTAGAATGTCTCACTACATTCTTCCAAGTATTACTCGGAATTCCTAGAAAGACGAATCTTCGCAGGAACTCTTCGATAAATCTCAGATGCAACTTCTGGCCAATCTTAGAAAATTATGGAGGATTCCCAGAAGGAACTCCACTGCCCATAATCGCATAAGAGTAACATTCGACAAAAGTAGGCATTGAAGAAATGGACCAAAATTTTAAAAATTTCTCATAAATTGGTAATCAATCGTTGAGCAATAAAATTTTCTACAGCATATCTTATATGCTAGACGAATTACCAGAAAATAAATCGGACCTGATTATGATTGATGACACGCTTTAAAGCCAGCCTTTTTTCCAGTGTGACTGTTATGCGGTTACATTGGTCAATGAGACAAAATGACTTGCTATTTTTTCATAAATCCTAGAACAAACTTGAAATTTTTATTCAAGAAGTCGAAAGTACTTGCGATTTGATGGTGATCCCCGATAATAACTCAATACCATCAAAATATGCAAATGTTACAAATATGCAGTTATGGGCAGTCCAGGAGGTATCCGTAAAGGAACTCCTGAGGGAATCCTCGAAGGAGCTTCTGGAGGAATCCATGGCAGATTCCAAGAAACTCCTTCAGGGATCTCAGAAAGAACTCCTTGAAAAATTACAGAAGAAACTACCAGAAGAATTTCCAGAAGGAACTGCTTCTCTAAAAAAGAAAATCCTGAGGAACTTCTTGACGACTCCAAGAAGAAACTTCTTGTGGATTCCCAGATTTAATTCCAGGAGGAACACCAGAAGACACTGCTGGAGTTGTTTTAGTAGGAACTCCTGGGGGTCCCTCAAAGGAACCTTTGCCGACATCTTAGAAAGAACTCTTGGATCAATCTCTGAAGGCACTCCTGGAGGAATTCCAGAAGAAGCTCCTGAATGAATCACAGAAACAACTCTAGGAGAAATCTGCGAAGAAACTTCCGTGGGAAAAGCAGAAGCCTACAAACCCACCAAGTTTCACGACAATCGGAGATATTGCAACCAGAGATGCATTTTGAACGCTCATGATCTGTGAGCGTGCCAAAATTGTTCCCCTAAATTAATTAGAAGGCCGGTAGTGGGTGATAAAACTGTGCACTGAAACCCACCCAAGGAACAATTCAAAGTCATAAATAAGCATGCATGTCGAACTATTTCTGGTTTATAACATTCGCAGCTGAACAAAACCAAAAGCTGAATAATAAGCTGAAATGATGCTATTTACATTGTAAATAAGCCAAAATGCAACATTTGGCACGTATGTGAACAACAATTTAATTATATAAGCTTAACAAACGTCAGCAGTTTTTGTTTGTTTGATTTGCCCTTACTAGCTTTAATATAAGCTGAAGAAGAACTTTCTTTTACGCGTTAAAAAGATTATGTTCCACAGTTTCCGAAAGCTGATTATTGTGGTCTACCTAAGTTGAACAAATGCTGTTGATGTTTAATATTTCAGCTATTGTGGGAACGTTCATAATGGTTTAACAGTAAGCTGTATAAATGGATTTATGATTTATTTGTTCGATTATCACTTTTCAACAGATCAAAGTGATTATAATAGAGCAGTACTGGAACGTTCTTCATTATTAAATATGTATTGATGTTTGTTGCACACCAATGCAAAATATTCGAAACATTTGCTAATTTTCGTAGCAATTTCAAAGTTGTAGTCATCTTCACAACTTTTTCTAAATAAATATTCACAACCTTTCAAAAATCTGAATATTGACCTTTCACAGCTTTGTGAAAATGTTTCACTCCCAGCGAGCAATTTGCCAATTCCAGGATGGCGTAGTCGGTAAGGCATGCGACGGGTGATTGTGAGATCCCAAGTTGAGAACCCAAGTAACAATTTTAATTTTATCAAAGTTTTTTAGCGATGCAAAAATCCTAAACATAAAACCATTGATGCCGACTTGAAAATGCTCTCGAGTTCTTGTATGCCTCAATAAGCCCACGTTCTGGCTAGTTGGCCCAGTCTTATTAGGGTCTACAGGACTTCGTATGCAAACCGGCTTAGGATTTCGGGTTGTATCATAGTTGTATCAATCTTTTAAATAAAACCATCTTCTGACTTGTCAAATAATTGTTTTGATTATTTTTCACTCTCAAAGTTCGATCGTCAGAATAAATTATGCTTGGTTGTTTATCCAGCCATCAATTGGAAAGATGCAGATATGGAATTCAGATTTGTTTTCCTAATTAATACGTGTCAGGAGACATGCCACGGAAAATTTGTGGTGAATGTGATTGTGATAATGACAAAAACTAAGTGCGCCACACAAACTATGCATAATTTGGAAGTTAAATGCATTTAATTTACTCGGTGGAGTTGGGTGCCAAAAAAGGTTTTTTCAACACAGCGGAGTTTAGAAGACATTATGTAATTTTTCTGACAAAATAAAATGACGAAAACGTGTTGTATGGTTTAATTTGATCTTAAGCTGTACGTGAAATCATAAAATTGAGTAATCATTTTTCTGTATTTACAAAAATTATCCCGGCTAGGCGACATATTTTTCTGACATAACTCTGTGTTCCTGATTATTCCTCCAATAGGGCTAACCGTCCTGAGGTAGTCATAACTGAGCTCATGATAGAACTAGCGGTTTTATCACAGCATTTTTTTTGGTTTATGTTACGGCCACGAAATCTTTTGTTGGTTTTATGCATTGCCTCACAGTTTTGTGTATTTGTTTACAAAAAAAAAATCTCTCCGACAACAACCGCAAATGCAAGTTTTATTGAAATGGTATATAATAAGTGATAAAACCAATTCATGTCTACTTGCAAGTCTTTAACTGAAGATGTTTATAGCAGAAGTTATATGATAGTTTTATGGAACGCAAAAGGTTCAAAGTAAATAACTACCACATAAAACTAATTTAGAACAACTAGCTTTTTGACATGCTCGTATAAAACCAGGATAAAACATAAATAAACCTTCAAGGCATTCTGATTGTTACTTGGGAAGTTCAAATCCCAAGTTGAGAAATTTTTAGAAGAGCTTGTGTGTTATAAATGCGTTTAGATGCGACAAATAAACATGATTGAACTATATTGCACCTTGCACTTAACTTGAATTCAATTTGTTTTTGTTTTCGTAGCAGGTTATTATAGCTGAATACAAGTTTAATATGATGCTTATATAACACTATATAACTTCCTACTGTAAAGCCTGTATCGCGCTTGCAGAAAAGATTGCTGAATAACTTCTCCACTTTTGTTTGAACAACGCCTGATTACAAGCTGAAGCTGATGAAATAATGTTAACTGTTATTCAATTAAATGTGGAATAAAAATGTCACTGCAATGTTGGTTAAATGAGTGATTGTTCCTTGGGTGTTAACCAACATGGCGGTGAAAATGCATGCAAAGTGTTAAATAGACTTTGGTGATCTCGTCAAAATATATAATTAGGCTGATACCAGGCTGTGCAGCAGACTCAGAATGCATAAGCCGTTCAGATATCGGGATAAACATCAAACTAGAACAGCGCAGCTGCTGTTCCACGATACGGCTGGACTGGGACTTGCAAAGAGCTGTCCTTGGAGCTGCTAGTAGGAAATTCCGCGGGGATGAACCAGCCTCGGGCTGAAAATCCCCATAATAAAAAGCCAATAATAATAGGAAATTCAGGTAGGTGAATGTGAAAAACTCGCCTGCATCTGTATTTATTCGAGTTAAACGATGTGCCTAGCGAAATATTCTCAGAAATACTTAATTTGTATCATCCAGTGCCGCTCCTACTAGATTTCGGCACCGTATAACTTTGTTTTTACAAATATGACCCCATATGTAATCTCGCATTTAAGATTTCAATGGAGTCGCAACAAGTGCATTTGAAGTTGTTGAAGAATGTCAACTAGAAGTTATATAATTGTTAACGCGAAGTTACAATTACTAATAATGCTAAATGAAATTGGAATAAATTGTGGACTTCATATACGATTTCACACAATCTGTTATTGCACCTAATAAAATTCTAACTTAATTGGTTCATTAATATAATTTTAGACTAACATGCTTATATGACTTCTGGTTTGCTGGGTCTTCCTGGCTTACCTGAGCTATTTGGTCTCCTATGATGATCTTGACGTCGTGGCTTGGGCAGCTATCGTACTCGCGTTTGAGATGCGCGTAGAATGCGTTGCTTTACATCATCAGTGCTTCCGGAGTGTTGGCTGTGTACATACGTTGATTATGCTGAAGTTGAAGAATCGGTCCTTGATCCTCAAACTGCACGTTCTTTCGTGTATCGGCCACCAACCGATTACGTGCCTCTGCATATTACCTATCACGATAATGCTGTATGATGGTGTGCTTACTTTTAAAAGTTCGCCCCATGGATCCTGTCCAACATACCATCTGCAGCGCTTCGATGACGAACCCGCGGGCCTTCAGTAGATCGACGAGTATGCGGGTGCTCCCAATGAAGTTGAGAGATCGTCAGTTCTATGTCGACGAGTTTCCAATCGCAAGTCCTTTTTGTTAGCTGGGGTCGTTGCCGTTGGTCGTTCGTATTATTCTGTTGCTGATTTTCCGTTACATTTCATTTTACGGATGATTTGTAGGGCCGGACACCAACCAATCCCCTACTTCCCAGAGAACCAGAGTGCACAGATGAGCTTAGAATGTTTCCCTTGCCCTCGGACGGCGATCAGCCGCCTCTAACATGCGGGGATCAGACGCTGTTGTGAGCCGCTTCTCCTGGAGAACATACGCTCAGATCTGCAGAAACAAATCATAGCGTGCATCGTAATAGGCTGTTTTACCTCACGCAAATCTGCCAGGAAAAGGCCTACAAATTAACAATGCTGTAATGGTTCATTGTAGCAATGATTCGCGTTGCGTAATAAACGATTTTACTTGCCTTTTTGGTATCGCAACGGCCTACATTTGTTGACTAGATCAAAGAGTTGCATTATGGTTCATAATGCAACTTATTTCGGTTGAATTAGGAATCATAATGCGATTATTTGATTGGAAACTACAGTTTCCACGGTAGGTATTATTTAGGGCTTTTAAACGTATTCTTGAAACAGATACGATATCATACTATTTCGGAATACCCATCTGTGCAAATATTCAACACCAAGTAAGAATGAAAACACATGTTTTGTATTTCAACAAATTTATTCAATACAATGATCAACACAAAGAAAAAGAGATTTATGTTAGCTATTCATTGCTTTGAGCATTAGTATCACTCATATTTGCAGTTGGAACGACTTTTTTTTTTTTCAGATACTGGATTACGTAAGCGGGCTATCGAACAACGGTAAACAATCAACAGTAGACAATTTGAAAGAGCACCACTGTATTTCTATGTTGAAATAACGCTTTCTATTCGATGAGTAACCCGACGTCTCCACTAGACAGAAATGTCTTGCCATTTTGCTGGACAGATGTGTCATGACAGAAATGTTCTCTCGCTGTTTGCATGGAAAGCAGCGGTGTTGATCATTTCTGTTACGTTTTCTCTTTCTGGCAGCAAAATGGCAAGACATTTCTGTCTAGTGGAGACGTTGGGTAAAATGTGTGGTTTTCTTCATCGTTGCTTCCCTTTTTGTGTTTTTTTTGTTTGCTCTTACGGTTAAGCTACATTAAGGTATAAAATTCAAATACGTGAATAGAGTGCTTTCAATTTTAAGCGATTATTTTTATGATCACAAATTAGTTATATGTATACACATAAAATAAGCAGTGCGGATAATTACGTGGATGCTTTTCGTTAGAATTTCGACAGATAACTTGAGCCAAGATATTTAAGTAAAACCGAAATTAAGTAAATCACAAATAGTGTTGATATGGTGATCGCCATCCAACCGAGGAATGTAATTTCGCTCTGCGGTGGATGAACGTGATCCTGGAGCCCTAGCCAGCCGCCTTTTTCGACTAACCACACGCTCAGATCTTCCTCGATAACGTCAGTTGTTCCCTCGATCAGTTGCTGCAGATAATCGTAGTGCTCTTGGCGAACGCAATCCACGGCTAAGCCACCGGCGATCGCGAACAGCGAGATCACCTTTCCCCAGGTAATATCCGTTTTGAAGAGATCCTTTGCAACGATATGTAGGAGATAGCATACCGAGTCGGGTTCGGTCAGTTCACCCCACGGTTCTACTGAAATCTGTCGGCTCACGTTACTGTACAGACGCGGGTGCATCCGTTCCAGCTCTTCGCCCATTCCGTTCAAAATTGGCGATGTTTCACGAACGACCACACAATTAGGAACTTCCATCGTGCTGCGCAAACGCTGTAAAATTTTACGGTTCAGCAGCCCGGATCGTCTCAGCCGAGCTCGGATGTATTCGCCGCAGAGACATTTCCCCTGATTGCAGCCACAGCGGTACAGAAGGGGAAAGAGAGAGGTATTAGAAAAAATACATACGACCTTGAGAATCACTACAGGTAGGTATGCCGCTACAACACACATGAATACCGGAAAAAATCTATTCTTTCTGCTTTGTCTACTTAATAGTCTTTCGCTCGCACTGATAGGTATATTGTGTTTATTTACACTATGCATTCATTTTCAATATTTCGGAGATAACCCCAGCCGTTCAAGCTATTACACAGGTATAGATGATTGTGGGTTGAAACCATTCGTATTGCTAGACATTTACAATTATTCTTATCTGATCAGTGAAAAGAACTAGCACATAGGTTGTTTTGTCAGTGCGATGAAGGCTTATAATTGTTGCTCTAGTCCTAGTGACTTGTACTTGGACGTTAATTGATTGGCATCGGTATCATGATCGAATGGTAATATTTTGCTTACCTGGTTGATCACATCCTGTGTAGTAGTTAAATGATGGATTGGACTGCGTCGATTTGTCCAAACATTTGCAAAATTATTGGCAAGTGTTGGCGATGTCATCTCCATGATATGTTGATAACAGGTCCATCGATTTGGAAGCTGCACGATCGAAGATTACCCTAATTGGTCGTTGCTAGTGGTATTCTATATGCTTAATCGAGTCATTGAAGCTCACTAGTACTAGGGGACGGGTATTGAAAACCGCTAATTCCTGATAAATTGGTTGAATGACAGTAGTTAGATAACCCAGTCGTGACCAGCTGCTGGCACTACCAAAACTCCAGATCGAACTGATCTTCGCGATCTTGCTTACTCTGCGGAGATGAAGTTGTGTGAAATGTCAGATTGGAGAGATGTTGATGTATTGAATGTATGTAGTATGCCTGTATACGTTCAAACCGCTTCAAGTTAGCCCTCGTCATTGCACCGCGATCATTCATAAAAGGCATGATCATTGGGATCGCGCCAAATTCAGTGCAACCAGATTCTCGGTTGTAACATGATAACTTTATGATTTATCCGTTTTGTCGGTTCTCTATTTAAACCAAAGCGACGAGAAGCAGTTTCGCCTGATGTTTTTGAGTACTAGTACTGCAATATTGCATAACTCCCTGGGAAATAATCACAACAATCAAAACTACACATATTATGCAACTCTATTTTAGAGGTATATATTTATTAATAATAATATCAATATGCAACATTTTTGAGGCCATGAAAGATATACTGAATTTTGACCTCAGTTTCTGAAAGTACTGTAAAGTCTTGCAAAACAATTTTAAGGTTTTGCTAGTTTACTTCGAAATTGTATTTCAGGCCACCACAAAGGTATGTACAATGAAATTTGTGATATACATTTATATATTGCTAATTATTTAAAGTTTATTCATACTTTCTTAAGACTTTTGTGAACATGCCGAGAATAGACTTTCAACATTGCATAGTAATTTTACTGGAGAATGCTCTAAAAATGAAATATTCTGAAGTTTTGGTCGTAGCTCTCGAGTGATACATATTTATGACACAAATCTTCACTGCACATGCACGAGTATTTTGGTACAATTATTGTTTTATATAGGGTATTGGTTCCCTTATTATCCTACGTCATGATTTCGCGCACTTAAATTTTGATGTTCATTTGGCTCTATTTTCTTAATTTTTTTTTTGATGAAAATTTGACAGAACAACCGGAAATGACTACTAGGGTGACCAAGGATATTATCGGCAGGTTTGTTTTCTTCGTCATGAAGGATTTTTGTCGACTAATTACATGAAATCACAAGACATTGCATACATTAAGGCGTTTATCGTCCCAATTTTCAGAATTGATACCCCATTCGTAAAAACATGCTTCGTTAAGAGATTCAAGATCATATTTAGACACAACAATGATCGATCTACCGAGAATATGCCATTCATTGAAAAAATAACCAAAACGTTGTTGTAGAGCAGATTCTTTGAAGGCGGTCTCGTTTGGCCCACCGACGTACCCCACTGGGTTTCCGTATAAATCGGGAACTGGTCCTATAACTTGACCAACCGGTGCATTCTATGAAATAGTAGTCATCTCCGGTTGTTCTGTAAAATTCTCATCAAAATCGGGCAAAAGTTGAAAAAAATTGAGCCAAATGAACATCAAAATTTGAGTGCGCAAAATACGTCAGGACGTGAAGGTTAAGCATTCGCCTGGTACACGGTTTATATACGGAAAAAAAAAATGAAAAAAAACTCAAGCTCCTGTATACTTTTTGAGTTCCACTTTGGTCCCATATCAACTGTGCAAAATTTCAGATCGATCGGAAAAACTATATTTTAGCGCCTTTTAATGCTGTATCACACCCAGCTAGATCCAAGTTGGTAACCCCATCAGCGTGGTCGCCTCAGTGTTGGTTAGGACGCTAAGCAGAACTGGTACGATGGCCCTCCGGCGAGACAGGAGTGCTAACGTAGGCCCCATAAACCACCCGTAACAATCCTCATTGCGAATAACATAGGAGAAAATACGACTCGATACAATCGGCAAAGACCCACGCGACGAAGAAAGGACTACGATTGGAAACATGGAACGTGGAATTGCAAGTCACTTGATTTCGCAGGATATGACAGCATAATCTACGACGAATTACATCCCCGCAACTTCGACGTCGTGGCGTAGCAGGAGATTTGTTGGACTGGACAGAAAGTGTGGAAAAGCGGGCATCGAGCGGCTACCTTCTACCAAAGCTGTGGCACCACCAATGAACTGGGAACAGGATGACGAGAAAGAAGCGTTCTACGCGCAGTTAGAGCAAACATACGAAGGTTGCTCGCCGCGTGACGTGAGAATCGTTGTCGGCGACAAGAACGCGCAGGTAAGAAAGGAGCAAATGCACAGGCCGATAATCTGACGAAACAGACTGCACACCGCCGCCATATCGAATGATAACGGTCAGCAATGCGTTTACTTTGCAGCCTGATAGTTCGAAGCACGTTCTTCCCCCGCAAAGATATCCGCAAATCCACCTGGAGATCACCCGGCCATCAAACAGAAAACCAAATCGACCACGTTCTAATCGACGGTAAATTAGACGGTATAGATTCGGATCACTACCTAGTTGCTGTATGCATGCGCTCAAAACTTTCAACGGTTATTACCACGCGTCGAAGTCGAACGCCGCGGCTCAACATCGAGCAGCTGCGTAACGTAGAAGTGGTTCAAGACTACGCGCAGCAGTTAGCAGTGGCCCTACTAACGGAAGAACAGCTTGGCGCAGCTACACTTGAAGATGGCTGGAGAGATATCCGATCCGCCATAGGTAATACCTACTGGTACGACGGCGAATTTGAACAGTTGAAAAACGAGAAGATTGCAGCTTGGGCCGTGAATATCATTGGCACTTTTCGAAGGATGTCCGTGACATTTACCTTAAATATTCGAAAAGTAGCGTTTTTTCCGTGACTTTCTTACAGAACTGGTCTAGCCGCACAAGTTCTTTATATACCATATTCTCAAGTTCAGCTTCTAAAATGAACTGTAGGTGGTTGAATTTAGATATGACGGAATGAAATTTTCAGCACTGGTTGCAACACCGTACGAGGGCGAATAAGACACGTTTTAGACAGGCGCGGAACAGGCAGAACTCAGTCTCCCGGAAAAAGAAGCGCCAGCAGGAAGAACGAAATCGCGAAGCGATGGAAGAGCTGTAACGCGCTAAGGCCACACGAAAGTTCTACGACAAGCTGAACCACTCGCGCAGAGGCTTTGTGACTCAAGCCACATGTGCCGAGACAATCACGGGAATCTTCTCACGAGCGAGCGTGAGGTGGTCGAGAGGTAGCGACAGTATTACGATGACCACCTCAATGGCGACGTTGCCAGCACCGAAGGTGGCGTGGTAATAGATCTTGGAGTATGTGCGCAGGATGAAAGACTTCCAGCCCCTAACCTCCAAGAGATTGAGGAGGAGGTTGGCCGGTTGTAAAACAGCAAAGCTGCTGGAGCAGGTCTGCTATCAAGCGAGCCTCTAAAATGCGGCGAAGAACCACTGGTGGGAGCACTACACTGGGTCATTACCAAGATTTGGGAGGAGAAAGTATTACCGGAGGAATGGATGGAAAGTATCGTGTGTCCCATCTACAAAATAAGTCGATAAGTTGCATTGCGGGAACTATCGCGTGATCACACTACTGAGCGCTGGCTACAAAATACTCTCTCGAATCTTATCCCGCCGTCTATCACCGATTGAACGAACTCTCTCGTGAGGCAATATCAGGCTGGATTCATGGGTGAACCCGCTACAACAGACCAGATATTCGTCATACGCCAGGTGTTGCAGAAATGTGGATACAACGTACCCACACATCACTTGTTCATCGATTTTAAATCGGCGTATTAAACAATCGATCGAGACCAGCTATGGCAGATTATGCACGAATATGGATTCCCGGATAAACTGATACAATTGATCATGGCGACGATAGATCAAGTGATGTGCGTAGTTCGAGTATCAGGGACACTCTCGAGTCCCTTTGAATCTCGCGGAAAGGTGATGGTCTTCGAATTTTACGGCAAGGTGATGGTCTTTTGTGCTTGCTGTTTAACATCGCCCTAGAAGATGTAATTAGGAGAGCGGGGATAAACACGAGTGGAACGTTTTTTACGAAGTCCGTTGAGCTCCTTGGTTTCACTGATGATATTAATATCATAGCTAGCAAATTTGAGACAATAGCGCGCGGAAACGTACATCCGACTAAAGAATGCAGCCAGGCGAATCGGATTGATCAACAATGTGTCGAAGACAAATTACATGATGGCAAAGGGCTCTAGAGAGGAATTACCGCGTCCGCCACCCCGAATTTCTATCGACGGTGATGAAATCGAGGCGGTTGAAGATTTCGTGTACTTGGGCTCGCTGGTGACCACCGACAACAACACCAGCAGAAAAATTGAGCGACGCATTGTGGCAGAAAATCGAGCTTACTTTGGACTCCGCAGAACTCTAACATCGAACAAAGTTAGCCGTCACATGAAGTTGACTTCCTACAAAACGCTGATTAGACCGGTAGTCCTCTGTGGGCACGAAACATGGACTCTACGTGCAGAGGACCAACGCGCCCTTGGAGTTTTCGAAAAGAAGGTGCTGCGTACCATCTACGGCGGAGTGTAGATGGAAGACGGGAATTGGAGAAGGCGAATGAACCACGAACTGCATCAGCTGCTGAGAGAACCAACCATTGCACATTGGTCCAGGAGAGTGTCATTTTGGTAAAAAATCGATAACTTTTTTTTGTGATGAGATATCAATGGGGTGTCTTCGGCAACTTTTTTATGCATTTCAAGATGCATCTTATGTAGGGGTCGTCCATATTTTAAGTTCATTTTTGCGAAATTTAAGACATGAAACTTTTTTCTGGTGCATTTTTTGAGGACAAAATTTTCTACAAAAATATAGCCCAAAGTATGCCAAAAAACTTTGCTGAACAAACTTATATTTAATTTTTCCATTTTCATTGAGTTTGGGAGCGGTTTTCATGGACGTCCCCTTAAAACCAGTTTTTGGCCCATAACTTTTTTGGGTGCGATTTTCAAAGCCTACTATGTTCTAGACAAATGTTTATGGGATGATTTTACAACTTTTTCTCGAAGACGACCATAAGCTATTTCGTCACTGCTGTGAGTTATGCGCATTTTTCGCTTGAAATATTGCTATTTTGTGATGCGTGTATCTCAAAATGGCGCAAACATTTTTTAAATCTTTAAAGGTGACACTATTCTACTAGTATTCAACTACATTTTAACGGGTTAAAACCTTGGGGATAATCTAATTTACCCATAATGAGATGCACTTGAAAAATGTGATTTTGTTGTGTTTGCAAGTGAAATTTCCTTGTCATAATGTAATGGCATGCTTTGATTACATTTAATGGCTAATACTATTCAGCACATTGCAACAACATGAAAATACTTTATTATGGTGTTCAAATAACCAATTTCACCTTTATATTTACAAATCACAGGGGCAAAACAACATGAAAATGCCTTAATATGGCGTTCAAAAAATCAATCTTACATTAATATTCACAAATCACAGGAACAAAACTAGGCACCGTTTGTATACCCATGCAAATGCTTTAGTGTGACTCAATCGAAGTAGTCGCTCCTTTTATAGAAAAGGAATGAAACTCAAATTTCAGGAGAAGATTCAAACGTTGTCGACGGTTCATGCAGGATATACCAGTAAAATCGCAGTTCAAATCCGTTAACCTAGTGAAAACAAATCATTGATAGATTTAAGAAAGAAGTTTCCGGTATTGTTCAACAGACATTTGAAGAACAACATGGATTCCCGTAAGTAGATTTTATTTTATTTGTTTTTCTCTTAACATTAGGAAAGGATAGTTTCAAAATGACTTCTCTTCTCTGTTTTTTATTACAGATACATTTTTGTTCAAAGAACTAGCAAAACTTTTAATGCATGGAAAATCGAGGCAAGATATAATTAGATATATTGTTAAAAAAAATGTCTCCTTGTGAAGTAAACGTTAATCTGGTGAAAAGCAAAATTTCAAAATTTATATGGAAATTCAAAGAGCTGTGGAAGAAAAGCAACAGGCATCAATCAAGGTTCGAAAGTGCACATAAAAATTGGTTGAATGGCAAAATAGTTTTCTATACACCGAAAACGCCGAAAACTCCGAGAGGGCGCCCTAGAAAACCATTTACTGAAGCAAGCAAGAGGACAAGAAAAAATCACGTTCGAGAACTGTGCAAGCGGCATTCTGCGGATGAAATAATGTTCGCAGCTGCATCTAGTGTTCAATCAGCAGGTATGATTGGAATATAGTTTATCTCTGTAAAATACATACATGCAAATTACTTCTTTTAATATAGGAGTGGAGAATGTTAAACAAGTTATTGAAACTGTTGCGAAAATTTCGAGTCTTGCTGTTGATACAGATGTACCAACACCTCGAAATTATATGCCGTACTCACCTGAAGAGGCTCTTGCATTTATATGCAGAAACGATTTTTCGAAGGCGCAATATAGTGATATTCGTCTTAGTACCCTAACAAATGGTGTCGATATGTATCCTCCGTATTATAAGATAATTGAAACTAAGAAGGAGTGTTATCCATCAGGTGAATTTAATAGTCAAAACTTATAAAATATTGAATTCTATATTTTTTTTCAATGTTACAGAAATATCGATATCACCATCCGCTGCGGTAGTCCCATTGCAAAATTTAATTGATCATACAACAAAACGATTATTGAGCGTGAGCAGCGTTATAGCTCAACATGCTGAAACCCTTGCTTCCTCTACTGCCGTTCAGCTGCTGTATAAATGGGGCTGTGACGGAAGTGGTAATCATTCAAGGTATAAGCAAACTTTCCTGGACATACAAGAGAACGATGAAATACGGGAATACAGCGATGCAAATATTTTCATGTTTTCGTTGGTTCCTCTCCGGCTGATGGCTAGGAAAATTGAAACAGATTCGGAAGAAATTATCTGGGATAATACGCTGCCATCGTCAATATCTCTTTGCCGCCCAATAAAACTTCTATTTGCCAAGGAATCCACAGAACTAACGAAAAAGGAGGTCGAATTGATGAATAATCAAATCAGAAATCTGAATCCAACTCTTTGTCAGCTGGGAGACGTGAACGTTTCGGTCGAGCCAGTGATGATATTTTCAATGGTGGATACCAAAGTTGTGAACGACGTGACCGACACGTATTCACAGGCTTGTTATGTATGTGGACGATCTGGAAAGCGCCTTAATGACGCCAGGTCCAATGTTGATTCCGATGATCCAACAAAGTACAAGTTTGGTATGTCACCTTTACACGCTTACATGCGCAGTATGGAGTTGCTGCTGAAAATATCATTCAGGTATATATTTTATAACTACTACGCAAAACAGTTTGATAAATTTTCTAATTTCGATTTTAGGTTAGTTATGGAAAAACCAACCTGGCGCGTAAGCAAACAGAACACGAAAGTGAAAGAACGCGAGACAGAAATCTTAACGCAACTTAAGGAAGAACTAGGTTTGCGTATCAACGAGCCGAGGCCTGGAGGTGGCAACTCGAATGATGGAAACACGTCGCGCAAGTTTTTTCAAAACTGGGAGCTTGTTGCGAGGATAACAGGCCTTGATGATAATCTCTTGCAGCGTTTTTATACTATTTTGTGCGTCATCAACAGCAAAAGGGCTGCTAATATAGAAGCATTCCAAAAATATGCGGATGAAACGCACAAATTGTATGTACAACTCTATAAGTGGTATCCATTGTCACCAACCGTACATAAAATACTAGTGCATGGTGCTACTATTATGAAGCACCTGATTTTGCCGATTGGAATGTGCAGTGAAGAAGCACAGGAAACGCGCAACAAATGCCTGCGGAAGTATAGAGAGCGGCATGCGAGGAAGTTCAGTCGCATTGTTAATATTGAAGATGTGTTCAACCGTTTAATGTTAACCTCAGACCCTGTGATTTCTCTTTCAAACAGAGCACCGAAAGCAGAAAACGTAACGTATCCGGAAAGCGTAAAAAGCCTGCTGGTGGAGTAATAGAGCGATAGAAAAGAAATAGAACAATGTTCCAAATAGTAATACTGTAAATAATAAGATAATTAGACAGTAAGGTTATTAATTTAGATTTTTCATTAAGATAACATGAAATAAAACCAATAAGATGAATTAAGTTAATGTTAGTGATAACCTTTAATGAATCTTCACATTTATGCTTGAGAAAACATAAAGGAGTGCATCCAAGAATTTAGAACAGGGATGCAATAGAACATGATGATTTTAGGAGTTTTCGCCTCTATGATTTGTGATTCTTAAGTAAAGAGTCGTCTTTTTAGGAATCTATAATAGAGCGATTTGATGCTGTAGTGATTTGCTGAGTAGTAAGCTATACCATGTCATCAAAGCATGCCATGAAATGCTTCAATTGCATGGTTAAGGTGAAACTGGAGGCTTTTCCGTTGGGAACAGCGTGCGCTATGAGCGGATTCAAATTTTCTTGGTAGTAGTGAGGTGCTTGAAATGCGAAAATGGGGAGTATTGTAATCACGTCGATATTTGAACAACAAAAACAAGTTGAACTGATTATACTTTTTAAATCAATAAACAAATAAACAAATAAACAAATAAACTAATAAACAAATAAACTAATAAACAAATAAACAAATAAACAAATAAACAAATAAACAAATAAACAAATAAACAAATAAACAAATAAACAAATAAACAAATAAACAAATAAACAAATAAACAAATAAACAAATAAACAACTAAACAAATAAACAAATAAACAAATAAACAAATAAACAAATAAACAAATAAAAAAATAAACAAATAAACAAATAAACAAATAAACAAATAAACAAATAAACAAATAAACAAATAAACAAATAAACAAATAAACAAATAAACAAATAAACAAATAAACAAATAAACAAATAAACAAATAAACAAATAAACAAATAAACAAATAAACAAATAAACAAATAAACAAATAAACAAATAAACAAATAAACAAATAAACAAATAAACAAATAAACAAATAAACAAATAAACAAATAAACAAATAAACAAATAAACAAATAAACAAATAAACAAATAAACAAATAAACAAATAAACAAATAAACAAATAAACAAATAAACAAATAAACAAATAAACAAATAAACAAATAAACAAATAAACAAATAAACGAATAAACAAATAAACAAATAAACAAATAAACAAATAAACAAATAAACAAATAAACAAATAAACAAATAAACAAATAAACAAATAAACAAATAAACAAATAAACAAATAAACAAATAAACAAATAAACAAATAAACAAATAAACAAATAAACAAATAAACAAATAAACAAATAAACAAATAAACAAATAAACAAATAAACAAATAAACAAATAAACAAATAAACAAATAAACAAATAAACAAATAAACAAATAAACAAATAAACAAATAAACAAATAAACAAATAAACAAATAAACAAATAAACAAATAAACAAATAAACAAATAAACAACTAAACAAATAAACAACTAAACAAATAAACAACTAAACAAATAAACAAATAAACAAATAAACAAATAAACAAATAAACAAATAAACAAATAAACAAATAAACGAATAAACAAATAAACAAATAAACAAATAAACAAATAAACAAATAAACAAATAAACAAATAAACAAATAAGCAAATAAACAAATAAACAAATAAACAAATAAACAAATAAACAAATAAACAAATAAACAAATAAACAAATAAACAAATAAACAAATAAACAAATAAACGAATAAACAAATAAACAAATAAACAAATAAAACAAATAAACAAATAAACAAATAAACAAATAAACAAATAAGCAAATAAAAAAATAAACAAACAAACAAATAAACAAATAAACAAATAAACAAATAAACAAATGAACGAATAAACAAATAAACAAATAAACAAATAAACAAATAAATAAATGAACAAATAAATGAGTTAGTGAATAAATAAATGAAAAGAATGAACTAAATAATAAACTAATAATAATAATAAAATAATAATAAATAAATAAATTGAATAAGTGAAGAAATAAACAAATAAATGAAGAAATAAATAGATTTAAAAAAATGTAAAAAATATAATGAAGAAAAAAATGAAAAAAATGAATAAATAAATAAATAAACAAATAAATGTGAATTACTAAATAAATGTATGAAACGATATATATATACCAATATATAAATAGATAAAAAAAAGTTAATAAACAAATTAATTAATAAATAACAAATAAATTAATAAATAAATAATTTAAAAATCAATAAATAAATAAATTGATAAATAAAAATTAAAGAAATAAATATGTTAATGAATAAATAAATCAACAAATGAATCAAAAAAGAAATAGATAATTAAAAATATAACCTTTTTTCTCCTGGTTTTTTTTTTCAGAAATTTCATCTGAATTCTTCTATAGATTCTATCCTGAAGTTTTAAAAGAATTTGTTAATGATATTTCAATTCTTCTACGATTTTTTTCGTATTTTTTTATTTTTAAAGTTATTTCTCCAAGCATTGTACATAGGTTTCCTATGGACTTTTTTCAATCCCGAAGATCCTTCAAGAAACATTTGGCTTCCTCAAGGAGTTCTCCCGGATCATTTTTATTGGAGTCAAGTAAATCTTACCATTGATATGAGGAGTGAATAGAGCTGATACTGCTGAAGCGGTAAGCGCGCGTGTATTTCGGGGATTCTTTTTGGGAATCCTTTCCCCTTTCTAAAATAATCTCCCCCAGGAAATCTTTCAAGGATTCCTCCTAGAATTGCTTCAGTAATTCATCCTGGAATTCCTTCGGGAATTCCTCATGAAGTTCCTTAGAGGATTGCTCCTGGAACTCCTTCATTGATTCCTCCTGAATTTCCACCGCAATTCCAGTAGGAATCCCCGAACGAATTCTAGGAGGAATTTCCGAACGAATTACAGGAGGATTTCCTAAAAAAAAGTTCTAGAGCAATCCTCCAAGGTTGATGATTTGAAATCGATTTTTGTTCTATTTTTAAGCAAAGTCGCTCACTTCACGCATCTCATTCTTCGCAATCAATGCTCCGATTGAGCTGATTTTTTTACTGTAACTTGCCTACATATGATATGTCAAATAAACGTTGAGAAAGAATTTTTAAATTGTTTTTTTTTTCATTGAAAAAAATACATTTCTTCATATATTTTTGAAAATTTTGCTAAAATTTAGGGAGATCGTCCCCAAAACTCGCAAATATCTTAAATTTCATCAATCTAAAGCAAAACTTGTATTCAGATGATCGAATGGTATTATATTTAGCCTTTTATTTATGGAAAAAGATTTAAAATTGGTTGAACAAAATGCAAGATATTTGAATTTTATTAAATTCTATATTTTAAAAAGTTGTAAAACTCGATATTGAGCTAAAACTCAAAAACTGTTCTACTTTAAATTTTTTGAAGCACGGATTCGAAATCAGCGCTAAATTATGCTTCTAAAATTTTGGTCGTTGACAGTAGTTCTAGTGTATCCCTTTGGGATTCCTCCTGGAATTACTTCGGGAACTCCTCCTGGAATTCCTGCAGATATTCCTCCTAGAATTCGTTCGAGGATTCCTTCTGAAATTCTTAGAGATTCTTCCTGTAGTTTCTTCGAGGGTTCTCCCTGGAATTCCTTCGGGCTGGCTACTAGAGTTCCGTCGGGGATTGCACCTGGAATTCGATTAGGGATTCTTTCTTGGAATTATTTTGGGGATTCTTTCTGAAATTTCTTCGGGGACTACTTCTGAAAATTTTCTCGGGAATTTTCGGGGGTTCTTCTTGTAATACTTTCAGGGACGCCTCCTGAAAATTCTACGGAGATTTCCCCTGTAGATCTTTCAAGGATTCCTCATGGAATTCGTTCGGGGATTTCCATTGAAAATCCTTTGGTGAATTTTCTTGAAAATCGTTCGGGAATTCCTCCCGAAATTTCTTCCTGGAGTGGCTTCAGGGATTCCCTGAAATCCTGGAATTCCGTTTGGGATTCCTACTGAAATTTATTCGAGGACTCCTCCTGGACTTCCTTTTGAGATTACTTCCGGGAATTTCTCCTCTAATTCGTTTGTGGGATTGTTCCTGGAATTCTTTCGGGGATTCCTACATGAACTTCTTCGAGGATTCTCCCTGATGAAAGATTCCCCCTGGATCCCCGTTCGGGGACTTTTCTTGAAAATCCTTCGGTGATTTCTACTGAAATTTCAGCAAGGATTCCTCCTGGAATTCTTTCGAGGATTTCTCCTGGACCTTCTTCAGAAAATCCTTCTGGAATTCGATCGGGGATTCCTCCTGGAATTCTATCGAGGACTACTTCTGGAAGCTCTTCGAAGATTCTTTCTGGATTTCCTTCTGGGATTCTTCCTGGAATTCCAGAAGGATTTCCTGAAGAAAGTCCAGGAGAAATCCTCGAACGAATTCCCGTAGGAATCCCTGCAGAAATTCCAGTAGGAATCCCTGAAGGATTTTCAAGAAAAGACCCAGAACTGGGATCCTGGGGAAATCTTTCATCAGCAGGAATCCCCGAAAGAATTCCAGAATCAATCCAGGAAGAATTCCCGAAGGACTTTCAGGAGTATTCCTTGATGGAATTTCAGGAGGACTCTCTGAAGAACATTCTGAAGGAATCCCCGAAGGAAGTCCAGGAGGAGTCCTCGAATAAATTTCAGAAGTAATCGCAAAAGGAATTCCAGGAAATTCCAGGAATTAGGGGTTCCTTGAAGTCATCCCAGGAGGAAATTCTAGGAGGAATCTCCGAAGGATTTCCTAAAAAAAATCCCAAAGGATTTTCAATAGAAATCCTCGTACGAATTCCATGAGGAATCCTTAAAAGATTTCCAGGAAGAGTTCCCGAAGAATTTTCAGGAGGCATCCCCGAAAAAATTACAAGAGAATTCCCCGAAGAAATTTCAGGACGATTCCCCGAAACAATTTTAGGAGGAATTCCCCAAAGAATTCCAAGAAAGAATCCCTTAGCACATTCCAGGTGCAATTCCCGACGTAACTCTAGGAACAATCCCGAAGAAATTCCAGGAATATCCCTCGAAGAATCTACAAGAAGAATCTCTAAGAATTTCAGCAGGAATTCCCAAAGAAATTTCAGAAGAAATCTCCGAACGAATTCCAGAAAGAATTCCCGGAGTAATTCCAGGAGTAATTCCAGGAGGAATCCGAGAAGTAATTCCAGGAAAAATCCCAGAAGGATGTTCAGAAGGAATTCTTGAACGAATTCTTGGAGGAATATCCACAGGAATTCCAGGAGGAATTCCAAAAGGACTATTAGTTGTAGTCCCCGAAGAAATTCCAGGAGGGATTCCCGAATGATTTTCAGAAGGATTTCCTGGAATTCCTAGATTAAATCCAGAAGGAATTCCAGAAGTAGTCGCTGTTGGAATTCCAGGAGGGATCTCCGAAAGAATTCCCCATGGAGTTTCAGGAGTATACCTTGAGGTAATTCCAGGAGAAATCCCCGAAGAAATTCTTGGAGGAATCCTCGAAGGAGTTCCAGAAACCATCTACGAAGGTGCAATTTCCGGGATAAACACTCGAAGAAATACTGGAACAATCTCAAAGAACTCCAGCAGAAATCACCAAAGGAATTCCAAAGAAAATTTGATGAGGAATCCCCTAAAGATTTCTAGGAGAAATCATAAAAGGACATACAGTGGTAATTCTCGCAAGAGCTCCAGGAGGAATCCTCAAAGGAATTTCCAGAGGGAATCTTTCCAGAAAAGGAAAAGGATTTGCATGAGGAATTCCCGAAGCAATTCCAAAAGCAATCTCCAAAGGAATTCCATTCCTGGAATTTCTTCGAAGAATTCTCCTGGAATTACTTCAGGGATTCCTCCTGGACTTCCATTGAGAATTCATCATGGAATAACTTTGGGGATTACATCTGGAATTCTTTCGAGATCCTCCCCACCCCTAAGGTCTTTTTATGATTCCTTCTAGAAATCTTTTGGGGATTCCTCATCGTATTCCTTAGAAAATTTTCTTTGGAATTCCTTTGGTGATTCCTGCTAGAATTCTTTGAGATTCTTCCTGCATTCCTTCGAGGGTTGTGTCCGGAGTTTCTTCAGTGATTAACTCCTGGAAATCCTTCGAGGATGGCTTCTAGAAATGCTTCGAGGATTCCTTCAGGTTTTTCCCTGAATACTCCTCCAACTCCTTCGGGGATTCTTCCTGGAATTTCAACAGCGACTACATCTTGAATTCCTTCGGAGATTCATCCTGAAATTCGCTCAGAGATTCTTCTTCGGAATTCCTTCGATGATTGAAATTCCTTCGGGTTTTTTTCTTGGAATTCCTTTGTGGATTCCTCCTGGAATTCCTTCGGGAATTGAAGTTCCTTCGGGGATTGCTCCTGGAACTCCTTCATGGATTCCTCCTGGTGTTCATCGGAATTCCAGAAGGAATCCCCTAACAAATTCCAGGAGGATTTCCTAAAGGAAGTCCAAGAGAAATCCTCGAAGGAATTCCTGCAGGATTTTCATGAGAAATCCTCGAAGGATTTTCAAGAAAAATCTGCGAATGGGGATGCAGGAGGAATCCTTCCAGAAACATTACAACGGAAAGGCCCGAAAACTTTTCAGGAGGCAACCCTGATTGAATTTCAGGAGAAATCTCTGAAGGATATCTGGGAGTAGTTCCGAAAAAAAATCCAGGAGGAATCTCCGAAGGCATTCAAGGAGTAATCCTCGAAGGAAATTCAGGGGGATTTCCTGAAGGAAGGCTGGGAGGAATCGTCAAATAAATTTCAGGAGGAATTCAATCAGGAATTCCAGGAAGAAGCCTCGACGGAAAAACAAGAAGAGTTTCAAAGAATTCCAGCAGAAAACCTGAAAGGAATAGCATGAGGAATTCTCGAAGTAATTCCAGAATATAGTCCCCGAACGAATTCTAGAAGGAATCTCCACAGGAATTTCAGGAGGAATCCCCGAAAGGCTTTTAGTTGTAGTCCCCGATGGAGTTCTAGGAGAAATTTGTGAACGAATTTCAGTAGGATTTCTTGCAGGAATTCCAGGAGAAATCCCCGAAGGATTTTGAAGAAAAATCCCCGAAGAAATATCAAGAGAAATTCCCGAACAAATTCCACGGAATACTTGAAAGATTTCCAGGGGGAATCTTTCCAGAAAAGAGAAAGGATTTCCAGGAGCAAATCTCCGAAGAATTGTCAGGAAGCATCCTCTAAGAAATTCCAGGAGGAATCGCCGAACGAATTCCAGGAGGAATTCCAGCAGAAGTCTTCGAAGGAATTTCGGGAAGATTCTCTGAATGAATTCCAGGAAGAATCCCCGAAGAATTACAGAAAGAATCTCAAAGGATTCCAAAGAAAATTTCCTTTGAAATTTGATGAGAAATCCCCAAAAGATTTATAGAAGGATTCATGGACAGGAGGAATACCCGAAGGAATTCCAGAAGCAATTCCCAATGGATTTCCATGAGGAATTCTCGATGGAAGTTCAGGAGAAATCCCTGAAGGAATTCCAGGGGAAATCTCCAAAGAAATCCCCGAAGGATTTCCTGAAGTAATCCCCCAAAAAATTCCTCCTAGAATTTCTTCGGAGATTTCTCCTGGACTTCCATCGAAAATTTCTCATGGAATTTCTTTGGGAATTGCTTCTGGAATTCCTACGAGAATTCCTCCTGTAAGTCCTTCAATGATTCCTTCTATAAATCTTTTGGGGATTTCTCACCAAATTTCAAAAGAAAGATTCGCCCTGTAATTTTTTCAAAAATTCCTCCTTCAATTTCTTCAAGGATTTCTCCTGGAATTTCTTCGAAGATTTCGCCTGATATTCCTTCAGGTATTCTTCCAGTACTTCCATCAAGAATTCCTCACGGAATTCCTTTGGCAATTGCTTATCGAATTCCTTCGAGGATTCCTCCTGGAACTCTTGCCAGAATTCGCCCTGTATGCCATTTTATGATTCATCCTAGAAATCTTTTGGAGATTCCTCAACAAATTTCTTGGAAAATTTTCTGTGGAATTACTTTCACGAGGATTTTTCTAGGAATTTCTTCGGGGATTCTTCCGTCAAAGATTCCATCAAGGAATACTCCTAAAATTCCATGGGAGATTCTTCCTGGCATTCTTCCGGAGTTTCCTCCTGAAATTCCAACAGGAATTCATCCTGGAATTTCTTAAAGTAAAGGAATCTTTGAGGAATTCGATCAGGAATTCTTCCTGGAATTCCTTCGGAGACCACAACTAAAAGTCTTTCTGGGATTCCTACTGGAATTCTGTCTAGGATTTCTCATGGAATTCAGAGATTCCTTCTGGAATTTCTGCGAATAATCCACCTAGAATTCGTCGGTGATTCCTTCTGGAATTCGTTTGGAGATTCCTGCTGAAAATTTTTGAGATTTTTTCTGTAGTTTCTTCGAGGGCTCTTCCTGGAATTCCTTCGGGATTGCTCCTTGAGTTACACCAGGGAGTGCACCTGGAAATCACTTAGGGATTATTTCTTGGATTTTTTTCGGGGATTCCTCCTGGAGTTCATTCGGGAATTTATCATGGAATTTCTTCGAGATTCTTTTTGGAATCCTTTCGGGGATGCCTCCTGAACATTATTCAGGATTTTTTCCTGGAAATCTTTCAAGGATTTCTCATGAAATTCGTTCGGTGATTTCTCTTGAAAACTCTACGGGGATTTCTATTGAAAATTCTTCGGAGATTCCTCCTGGAATGACTTCGGGGATTTCTCCTGGAATTCCATCGAGGACTACAACAAGAAGTCCTTCGGGAATTCTTCCTGGATTTCTGTCGGGGATTTTGACGGATTGTTCCTGGAATTGTTTCGGGGATTCCTATATGAATTTCTTCGCAGATTCCTCCTGAAATTCCTTCGCAAGATATTTTAATTTTAGTAAATTTCATATTTTAAAAAATTGTAAAACTCGATATTGAGCTAAAACTAAAAAACTGCTCTACTTAAAATTTTTTGAAGCACGGTTTCGAAATCAGCGCTAAATTGTGCTTCAAAAACTTTGGTCGTTGACAAAAGTTCACAACTTTCGTTTTATTTTGTAAACTAGTGTAATCAATTATTTTTCAGTTGAAATTTTCGTCAGTATTCCAAAGATTTTCTCAGAAATTCTTCCAGATATTCCTCGGATAGTTCTTTAGATTTCCTCATAAAATTGGTTAAGAAAATATTCCAGGCATGTTTTTCAAATGTTCCCTTGGTTGGTTTCATGCAAAGTTACGACAACAAATTGCTTCTAGGAATGATTCTAAATATTTCCTCTGTAATTCTTCAAAAGATTCATCTTAAAATTCTTAAAAAGACTCTTCCAGTTATTCCTTTTGAAAATCCACAACAAAGTCCTCCACAGATTCCAGAAAGAATTTTTCGAGCTACTTTCAAAAATCCTCCAGAAATCTTCCTAGGAACTACACATTCATTTGAAGCTTCATCTGGGAATTGTTTATTTTTTTTTTCCAGGAATTATTCTAAATATTCTTCCGAAACAACTTTCGGATACATATTAATAAATTCCTTCTGAAACTCCTGTGGAACTCTCCTCGAGACTTTCTATAAGGGTTGCTTCTAAGATTTCATCAGGAATTCTTTCTGTTGTCCTTCCAGAGATGCGTTCATAAATTCCTTTTGAAATAATTCGTCCATTCTTCGAAATTCTTCCATAAACTTCACCATATCTTCTTTATGTGTTCTAAGAATTGCTTCAGACATCCTAACGGAAAATAATCCTGAGAATTATCTTTATTTCTAAATTTTTAGCCCGGGGCTAGTTCGTCTCCGGGCCCACAGCTTTAATTCCCTTGCTAAGGAAGAACTTACATTTTGTGAGTATGTCGCGAGTGGGATTTGAATTCAGGTCCTGGGCGTGATAGTTTCAACCATCATACCAGGTCCACGCTATCCAGACACTCTAGTAGAGAATTCTCCGTACGGTCCTCAAAATGTTTTCCCTGGAATTACTCTAGAGGTTCTTTCATCCCGAAGAAATTTAACAAAAACTTCCTGCAAAGAATCAATCACGATTTGTTCCAGAAATACTCCCGTGTATCCACCAGAGACTGCTCAACAGATGTTTGCGAATCTCCAAAGAAACTCCTAGAAGTATTTCTGCAAAAATTCAAAGAGGAAACAGTGTAGCGATCACATGGACATACTCTTGAAGGTATTCTTAGAAGAACCTTTCGAGAATAATATTGACGAAATTTTTTAGGTACTTCTGGAGGAATCCTGAAGAACTGCTTGCGGAAATGCTATTGGAATGTGTAGATGAGCTCCTTGACTTCGTGGTGAAGGAATCTCTGGAAGAATTCTTGTCGAAGTCTTTGGAATTAAAATCAAATGAAATCGAACTTTTTGAAATAGCTGAAGGAGTTCCTGGAGGGATTTCCTGAGGAGTCCCTTTTCCACAAGGAATTTGAATTATTTCTGAAAGAATCGCTTTAGGAATTCCTTGTTGGAGGATTTGTATGAAAAAAAAAACTTCTAGAAGAACATTAATTGCTGGAAAATTTTGAAACAATACCTGGAGGCATTTCAAATGAATCTCCTAAAAAATTTTTGAAAGAAGGACACTCTGGAGCAACTACAGTAGGCACTCTCTTCCTGAAGGAAGCTTTCAGAAACCCCCGAAGAAGTCACTGGCGAAATCTTTGGTGGAATCTCCTGATTGAATTCTGGAAGATCCTTTGGACGAGCTTCCGGATGAACCTCTTGAAGAATTATTGGATAACTTAAAGAACTACTGGCGGAATTTCTTGAGTTATTCCTGAGAGAACTTCTACGGAGGAATCGCTTACGAAATCTCTGGAAGAGTTTCTGGCTGAATCTCTGAGAGAACACTGAACGAGTTCCTCTGGTGGGAATTTCTGAAGGATATTGAGGGATGGGAGAAAGAATTCTTGGAAGAATATTTTCCTAGACAATTCTCAGATAAAGCTCCGGATGAATTATATGTTGTTGGAAGAATCTCTGAATGAGTTCTTATAAATGTTTATGAAGGAATTTCTGAAAGTAGCTTGGTAAGTGCTTCTTGTGGACTTGTTGGAGGATCTCCTGAAGGACTTTCTGGTAGAATTTTAAAAGGAATTCATGGTGGAATCTCCAAAGGAATCACTTTGAATCTTTAAAGAATACCAGAGTATTTCTTTTGTATAGTTTCTAGAAGAATAGAGTTTTGATATCTCGCTTCAAGAGTTTCTTGTAGTATCTTTGCAAGAAAACCCAAAAGAGGTACTGGAGAAATTCCTCAAAAATCTCTGGGACAATATTTAGAAAAAGCCGAAAAAATTCTTCGAGGAATCTCTGGAAGAGATTCTGAACAAATCTTGGAATAATTCAATGAGATTTTTTTAAGGAAATGCATAAGAAAAACTCTGAAAGAACTGTCTTGCTAGATCTGGAATTCTTGGAGAATCCTATGGCAGAATCGCTAAAACAAACTTTGGGCGACAGTGTTAAAAAAACCTGTCTGAAATTGTCTGAAAGGGTCTATTGATAAATGTCCAATGAAATAATTCGTGATGAAATCTCGTGATGAAATACTGTAAATATCTATGTAGGAATTCTTGTAACAATCTTTAAATCGTGAGAAAAATAAACTGTGAAGGAATATCTATAAAAACCACTGAAGAATTTATGGGTGAATTTCTGTAGCAACCTTTTGAGTATTTTTGGAAGAATACTCGGAAGAATAACTGAAAGATTTTTTGACAGAATATACTAAAGGATTCCTAAAGGATCCTTTGAAAAAATATCGTTGCAAAATATTTAACGAATATCTGGGAATCTCTTATACCTGGGAGCACCATCTTGTTTCAAGTATCCTTAACTTATTCAAAATGGACTTTTCATGTCTTCCGACATCGTCAGTTTTTTCTCATAACATAAACCTTGCCCTTAGAAACCCCGGCTTCTTGTCCGCTTCCACTTTCTTTGGATTTCCAACTTCTTGTTCAAACCATAATTTTCCTTCAAAATCCATAGCTGCATTCTTGAAACTTCATTATCCTGTCTGGTTTCTCTCAATTCAATATTTACCTTGGTTCAATTTATTTTGATATTAATTATTTCAGAAATATTTCTACCCTCATACGCACTCTAGAAATTTATATTGATCCCAAAAGTCATGATATGGGGAAACTTACACTATTTCTTCAGTTTCGTTGTCTTCGTCCTGAGGTTTTTTTTTTATCAGAGTGGGCCTCTAATCATTCCCAACCAAGCTGAATTATATGACCGTTTCACGCAATTTGGTCGACAAAACCCCCATGACGAAGAGAACAAACCTGCCGATAATACCCAAAGCTACACTATTTACAAAAACTTAGACTTGAAGGCACAAAACTCAAATATGAATTTATTTGGTCTACTTACTTTATGAAATTAGAATAACTAGCGACTGTTCGTGGGACTAACATCTAGTTTGCCACGCCCAGCGGCAGTAGCAATACTAGAAGTGTCAAATGAATTTTGTTTATCAAAACAAAAGGTGCTCTACAAGATGAACAGTTTAAAATAATCAATTATTACAAGTAAAGTTATTAAAATAATTAAACAACAAAAGTGATTATAGCGCCAGTGGAGTTCTAATATATTTTCATTTTTATGAACGGCCCCTCACAGAAAATGGCTATTCATTATTGGCTTCTAGAATTATGTTTCGTGCGGATTCACTAGAATATGAATATTTTAGTTATGTACTACATTGTAGCATTTGCGACAGCAAATAGTGAAACATTCATCCAAAGTAGCCAAGACGCTCAGAAGTTATGAATTTTCAGATATACCATTTGAAAAAAACGAAAAATATCTTCAAATACTCACTCTCACAACACACAGCCGAAACGAATGCCACTCTTGTATAAAAGTGTCTAATAATAATAATAACAACACACATAACTTTTAAACTGGTTGATAAAAGTTGATTGAATAATCAACAAATTCACATGTTGTTACGTAATCAGCAGCGGCTGACCTACGAATATGTTCTTTCTCGATAATGCTAAAAACATATTCAAACATTTTTATTGACCTTGTTACACTTCACTTCTCTAATATGCATCGTTTATGTCCATACAATCAACGATTATGCCAATAGTCAAGAACATGCGCATCATTATTTGATGATGTATTTTAATATTTCCAAAACATATCTTTCACAGAGAAAACTAAATCGTACAAAGAGAAAGTTACGATCATGTTTCAGCAAAATGCAACTGCTTTACGTTGGCCGTAGAATTTCATTCATTTATCCCACCCGAGATGCCACCTTCCCGTGTGTTTTTTTCGGTCTCCGCTTTGTGCGACGACCAACAAAACCGGTTTGACTTGCTCAGCCGTCCTGCTGCTGCTGGTCCGTTGCTTACTCACACACGCAAGCGCATGAAAACTGCTGTTGTTCACTTGAAAGAAAAATGGTTTTGATGTGGAAAATTACATTTTCCACTAATTATGTCTTCGACAAAAATCTTCCTCTTGAAATTTCCAATCTTTGGACGGGACTCAAAAAAGGGCTTTTCATGTAAACTTTCCGAGATATTGCTGCGCAAAGTAAAAATTTGGCTGAAAAAAAGTAATCACAATTTTGTTCAAAAATGGTTTTTGAAAACTGATAATGATTTTCCACAAGTTAAAAAAATTCAGGTGATACCTTGATCATTCCTCTAACTCTGCACGGAGACCGTTTTCAAAAATAATGCTTCATTATTTTTTAAAAAATCATAGAGTAAAAAGTGAGGAAATGCTTCCAGTTTCACCTTAAATAGAAATTTCTATTTAAAAGCTTCCAAAACCACTTTTTTTCAAGTGCATCTCATTATGGGTAAATTAGATTATCCCCAAGGTTTTAACCCGTTAAAATGTAGTTGAATACTAGTAGAATAGTGTCACCTTTAAAGATTTAAAAAATGTTTGCGCCATTTTGAGATACACGCATCACAAAATAGCAATATTTCAAGCGAAAAATGCGCATAACTCACAGCAGTGACGAAATAGCTTATGGTCGTCTTCGAGAAAAAGTTGTAAAATCATCCCATAAACATTTGTCTAGAACATAGTAGGCTTTGAAAATCGCACCCAAAAAAGTTATGGGCCAAAAACTGGTTTTAAGGGGACGTCCATGAAAACCGCTCCCAAACTCAATGAAAATGGAAAAATTAAATATAAGTTTGTTCAGCAAAGTTTTTTGGCATACTTTGGGCTATATTTTTTTAGAAAATTTTGTCCTCAAAAAATGCACCAGAAAAAAGTTTCATGTCTTAAATTTCGCAAAAATGAACTTAAAATATGGACGACCCCTACATAAGAAGCATCTTAAAATGCATAAAAAAGTTGCCGAAGACACCCCATTGATATTTCATCACAAAAAAAAGTTATTGATTTTTTACCAAAATGACACTCTCCTGGACCAATGTGCATTGTCCACACTGAAAATCGGGAGGCTACGGTGGGCGGGTCACGTCATTAGGTTGTCGGATGGCAACCCGACTAAAATGGTTCTCGAGAGTCATCCGACCGGTACAAGAAGACGTGGTGCGCATCGTGCTAGGTAGGTCGTTCAAGTGGAGGACGATCTGCGGACCCTTCGTAGAGTGCGGAACTGGAGACACGCAGACATGGGCCGAGCAGGATGGAGACGACTCCTATGTACAGCAGGGGTCTCTCAGGCCTTAGTCTGACCGGTAAGGTAAGAATTGTTCTGAAAAGAATTGGCGTCTTTAAATACTTTTCTCATGTTATTACTACTGGCTTGCTTCAAAATAATATATTCAATACAGTTTTTCTACTACGTAAATATATTTGGAAACATGTATATACCTAAAGTTTTTAACAGAAACACAACAATAAATAAACAAACTAACAAACCAGCTCCAACAAAACAACGTCCGGTGAATGTTATCTCTTCCTGTGGAGGGCGTACTTTGTTTGCTAGTCCAACCTAAAAAATATCAAACAGGAGTTATCAACGCCCTCTACTTCTTTTCCACGTCTAGAAGTATCTAACGAAAATCCTCTACCTACCCAGCCTCCATTTTCTGAAATCCACGTCACGAGTTCGTCCTCGATAACGTCGGCCACCCCTTCGATCAGTTTTGGCAGATAGTCCGGGTGTCCCTGGCGAACACAATCCACCGACAGGCCTCCAGCGATGGCAAACAGCGAGACCACTTTACCCCAGGTGATGTCGCTCCGGAACAAATCCCTCGCTATTGCGCTAAGCAGTACGGGAGCTGTTTCGGGCGTCTTCAGTTCGCCCCGTCCGATTCGGCTAAGTTGACGTGCCACCCCGTTGTAAACCCGAGGATACATCCGCTCGAGCTCTTCGCCAACCTGGATAGAGGATGAGTTTATAGATTAGTTGGGTGAAAAGTTGACTTCATTTACAATGGATACTATACGCTTAACAACGCTGGGAAGACTTCTCGTACGACGTGAATGGTCGGTGTTCCGACAATACTTCTAATTCTTTGCAGTCCAAGTTTCCTATTGAATACGCCGGACTTTTTCAGCCGGCATCGGATGTACTGGCCGCAGAGGCATTTTCCCTGTGTTATGATGTCCTGTGATGGCAGCACTGGTTGCTTCCATCCGATTGTGCTGGACAGTTTCCTAGTGACTACGTCGCTTACGTTACTGAGTCGCCGCCGTGCTAACGATGCTGTGCTGGATGGTTGTAATGAGCCTGCGTTGATGGAACCCGGGGGATCCCCGTGCAGAACCGTTGAGTGAAGGTTAGCCGGAAAGCTGAATTTTCGGCGTGTCAGGGCCGGAGCACTCAACCGATCTGGCAGTAGATGGTGGTTGTGGCTTACGGGAGCCTCTGCTGACAGCATGATGGACTATCTGGAATAGAAGTGAAAAAAAAGATATGATTACTTTTTGGTTGCAGATTTCATATTTTAACAAATAAAACTAACGCGAATTAAAAGGAATTCAAAATACTTTTGGGTTATCGTAGATCGGCTGATCATTGAGTTCAATACGTGAATATTGACATAAAGTATCGGAATCAGTGCTGAAAATGTCATTTTGACATATCTAAATTCAACCACATCCAGCTCATTTTAGAAGCTCAACTTTAGAATATGGTATATGAAAAACTTGTGCGGCTAAACCACTTCTACAAGAAAGTCACGGAAAAACCGATCTTTTTCGAATATATAAGATAAATGTCACGGACTATCTTCGAAACATGCCAATTGATATTCACCATGAATATCATTACCATATTCTAAGGTTGAGCTTCTAAAATGAGCTGGACCCATCCGAGACCCAATTGCTGTCGCCGGCGGGTACTCGTTATGGGTCCGCTATGATGGCGATATCCGTGCCTGACTTAGAAACTGCCTGATAAAGCAGTTGCTGAGCTGCGTCACAGTGATTCAGGTTCAGCTGCGTTAACTGCACTTTGATTTATTCACAACGGCTTTCTTGAAGGTCGGGCACCTTCACGAGTCCATTCATTTGTCTGATTTGTTCCGTGAAAATTGTGAACAACAAGCACCCAACGGGCGGGGTGCTTGTTGTTCACGGTTTTCACGGGGAACAAATCAGACAAATGAATGGACTCGTGCAGCCTTGTCCTTTATGGCCTACAGCTTGCTCCTGTTAGGGCCTTTACAGTCTCATAACTGGTGTTCTGGTTCCAGACACCTGAAGCAAACCTCCGGTGGGTCATGCGAGGTCTGTTGGCATACTGACCAGCCCACCTTTAGCTTCCCTACTTTAACGGACTTAGGGAACGTTCATAAATTACGTCACGCTTTGTGTGGGGAGGGGGGTTGAGCAAACTGTGACAACCTATTCAAAAAATTCAGAGGTGCCATACAAAAAGTGTGACATAGGGGAGAGTGGATTGGCGGTTGAAAATGCTCGATTTATTTTTATCTGTATTAACGAGATTTTTAGCCCTAGGCTAAGTTCATCTCGGGACCCACGCTTTACTTCCCTTCCGAAGGAAGAACTCACATTTTGCGCGTTTGTCGGGAGTGGGATTCGATCCCAGGTCCTCGGCATGATAGTCAAGTGTTCTAACACCATCACTCCAGGTCCGCTCCACATGCTCGATTTGTGCGTAACGTAATTTATGGATGTTCCCTTATTTACGTCCACTACAGGTAGCTGTACCAAGGCCACCTGTGTCCTTGCCGTGCCCTTCCGTAACCGAACGGCTGTGGTGGTCACCTTCACCTCGCACTGTTGCCGCAGTGCCGTGACGAGCTCTTCCACTTCGGTGACCTCGTCTAGGTTTTTCACCTTCAGATTCGCCTTACCTTACCTCTACACCAAGGACCTATTCCGCCAACCTCTTGTAGGCGGCGCTCTTGCGCTCCTTATCGCGCTTCAGCTCTAGGGTCATCTTGCCCGTACGAGTACGCACATTAAAAAATCATGATGAAACGTCAAACGTCTCTCGAAGCGAGTTGTGATCGGGTTAAACTCCTTCGAAGAAAGTTTTGATTTTACGACTAGTGGCGAGAGTTAGCGTGCTTTGAAAATAGTGCATAATGGTGAAAACAACGCCAGCGAGCATCATGGCATCATTAGCAGCGGCAGTATGTGTTTAAGCGGTGGAAGAAATCTTCCCGTTTCGTGTTACAGCTTTGAAATGGAAACAAAACCATTTATTTGTATTGCACTTAGAATTAATGCAGGGACAAGTTTTAATAAATAAAGCTGGTTTCAATGTGGTTTATTGTCATTATTTTTCAAGCTTTGGAAGAAACCGAGAGAGGGAGAATGCTGACAAACGGCAGTAGAAAAAGTGAGGTTATGTTCACAACAAAAAGACAGCACGCTGTAAAATTACATGAAGACGCTTCGAGTAAAAATAAGATCAAACCTAATTTTGTGTCATTGTGCTCGCTTTAATATGTCGGCGTAAAGTGACACAAAATTTCATTGTTTTTTTTTCGAAGTGTGCGTCTAACACTGCGCACGTCGGCTCCCAGACCCTGGAGCTTGGCGTCGCTTCGCATCGCCTTCAAGACGTCCGAGTACTTCGACTGTTCTGTCTTGATGACAAGCGCGTCGCCTTTCTTGCACTTGTCACCTGCTCTTTTGCGCCTTGGTTCGGCGTTCTTCACTACTCCTACCTGCGGTTTCGACTTCTTCCTCTTCCGCTCTACCTTAGTCCAAGGGGGGCCCTTCCCTTGGTTCACCCTACTCTGTGGCTGCTGAGGGCCAACCAAAACGGTCGCAACCCCTTGTTCCCATCCTTCCGGGACGGTGTTACGTTTGTAAATTAGTTGTGACGTATGTAAAGTAGTTTTAAGAATTTTCCATAAATTGGAGAATGCAATTCATAGAAAATTTTTCGATTGTTGCATGGAGTGTGTTACGTTTGTAAATAGTTGTGAACATATTGTCAGTTAATTTTCTGTTTTGTACTGTGATTTGTTCATTTGCCCCTAAATTTTAATATGCATTTGTAGCGCTCCAAACATTTCAGGAGCGAACCAGCACAAAACACGCAAGCCGTCCCCTAACACGGACATCAAATTGTAGACGGTCTTGTGTTGTTGCCCAAATCAGGATGCCCCCTTAGGATTAGAAATTCCTAGATCAAAACAAGCTATGAATGCCGCAACAGATGCTGCGAACTAAAAGGCGAACTGCCAGAAAAAATACGATTACAGGATTGACTGATGGACCAAGAACAAAAATGAAACCTCGTCATCCTGGGATTGGACTACGTTATCTATTTGGATAACTGGGCACAATTTATGTTGTGTGTTGCATGTTTGTGTTTTGTGCATTTGTAATGTTCCATTTTATTTTGCGTATCTTAGTTCCCAGACGTGGGGCCTGATACGGAAAATAAAATGTGCATTTATGAGGTTCCAATGTACTATTCGTTACATTGTGTAATGTTCCATTTTGTTTTTCGTATCTAAGTTCCCAGACGTGGGGCCTGATACGGAAAATAAAATGTGCATTTATGAGGTTCCAATTTTTTCGTTACATTGGCGCCCAACTAAAAACCCACGTTCAGTTTAAAATTTAGTGTTTCTTTGTTGATCTATCTGGTTTAGTTTAGGTAAACTTAGAGTAGATCAAATATGAGTGTCCGCAACAGTAAAGATAGAGAAAGGCTAAGTACTTGGTTGATGGAAGTTCTTTGGCCGTTGGTTAATGGCGTTAGATCATACCCTTTGCCAGGATTCGCTGGCGTTATTAGTTTTAAGTTAGCCTGGTGGCAATGAGTTTTAAGTTAGCCTGGTGGCAATTAGTTTAAGGTTAGCCTGGTGGCAATTTAACTCGCGGAGTTATCTGGTAAGCGTTTGGCTTACGTATTTTAGTTAGTCTGGTGACACCAAATAAAATGATCATCGCTGCCATCAACCGACCACTTGAAAGGATGGTAAATAGGAGTTTTTTAGAATTTTTCAAGAATCGCGATTTCGATTCTTGAAAAATTCTTCCGCTGTTGCTGGTGTTGTGTTACGTTTGTAAATTATTTGTGATATATGTAAAGTAGTTTTAAGAATTTTCCATGGATTGCATTCTCCAATTCATGGAAAATTCTTCGATTGTTGCATGGAGTGTGTTACGTTTGTAAATTGTTGTGAACATTTTGTCTGTTTATTTTGTATGTTTTACTAAGGTTTGTACATTTGTCCCTGAAATTTAATGTACATTTGTAGCACTCTAAAAATTTAAGGAGCGATCCAGTACAAAACGCACAAGCCGTCTCCTAACACGGACATCAAATTGTAGACGGTCTTGTGTTGTTGCCCGAATCTAGATGCCCCCTTAGGATTAGAAATTCCTAGACCAAAACAAGCTATGTAAGCAAGTAACGCTGCAAACAAAAGGCAATCCGCCAGAAGAAATACGATTACAGGATTGACTGATGGACCAAGAACAAAAATGAAACCTCGTCATCCTGGGTTCGGACTTAGTTATCTATTTGGATAACTGGGCACAATTTATGTTATGTGTTGCATGTTTGTGTTTTGTGCATTTGTAATGTTCCATTTTATTTTGCGTATCTAAGTTCCCAGACGTGGGCTCGATGCGGAAAATAAAATGCGCATTTGTAGGGTTCTTTTAGCAGTTGTCTACATTGTGGTACCCATCGGGAGCACAATGCATTTGTAGTGTTTCGCAAAACAATTTTTTCGTTACAAACAATCAACAGACTTCTCCATGGATTCCTCCAGAAATACCTCTATCTAATCATGCAGTGATTTCTCTAGGTTTCGTTCATGGATTCTTCCCGATATTTCTTCAATAAACTTCCCTTAGGATTTTCCAGGCAGTTCGTACTGATGGGGTTGTACATACTAGACATTTCTGCAGAGATTGATCCAGCAATTTCTCCTAGGATTTCTTTGGAAATTCTTGCTGTGATACTACTCGGAATTATTCTAGGAATTCCTCTAAAATTTTCTCTTGAGATTCCTTGAGGAATTCCTGGTGGAATTATTCCAGACAATCTTCCTGGGATTCTTTCAGAAGTTCCTCAGGCAATTCCTTTTATTTTACTTAGATTTAATTCAGAGATTCTTCCAGAAATTTCTCATGAAATTTCTTCAGCTTTTATTGGCCTTCTTCCGGGAATTGTGGCTAGGATTCCTCAAGCAACTCCTGCTGCGAATCTCTTAGAACTCTTCCAAAAACTCTCACTGCGGTACCTTCAGGAATTCTACTAGGGAAGATCTTCCGGAAATTCTTCCGGAAAATCTACCTAGATTTTTTCTAAAAATCCCTTCGGTGATTATTCCAGAGATTTATTCAAGGATTTAACCAGGACTTCCTCCAAAGGTACTTTCAGAAACGTCACAGGGGATTTCTCCAAGAACTTCTATTGGCCTTCCTTCATGAATTCCAGCTGGAAATCTTCAAGCAATTCCCATTAGGACTCCTTCAGATTTATATTCAGAATAATTAGGACTCCTGGCATAATTACTTGTTGCAACACTTTCGGGATATCTTACTGAGATTCCTCCAGAACTTCCCTCTGCGATTCCATCAGGGATTCCTCCAGTAAACTTCTACCGATTCTTTCAAGGAGTACTGTATGTATTCCTCTAGGCATATATTAGAGGAACTTCTCTTTGGATACCCCCGGCATTCCTGATTCTAGAATTCCTCCTGAAATTACTTCTATGAAACCTCCCGGAATTCTAGGAATTCCTTCTGATTTTTCTGCTGGGATTCCTCAAGCAATTCCTGCACTTTTTCCAGCTATTCTTCCTCCAGAAATTCTCACTGTGGTACTTCAGAAATTATGCTACGGTTTCTTTTTAGAGCTTACTCCTGTCATTTGCAGGGATCTTTCCAGGTAATCTTCCTGGGATTTTTGCCGAAATCTTTTGTGTTTTTCTACCAGGGATTGCTCCAAAGACTCATCCCAGGAATTTCTCCAGAAATTTTATCCAAAGATTCCTCCAGAAATTCCTCATGGAATTCCTGCGGAAAATCCATTTGGCCCTCCACCAAGAACACCTAAAACAGCTCCTCCTGCGGTTCGTCCAGCAATTACTTCTAGTGATTCTTCTAGTGATTCCTACACGAATTTATCCTAGCATTATGGCTGCAATTCTTCCGGGAAATCGTCTTGGGATTTCTTCAGAAAATCCTATTGCGATTCCTTCGGGGCCTTCCCCATAGATTCTTCCAGAATACCTGTACCGGTCATTGCAGGGACTTCTCTAGGTATTCAATGAATTTTTCCTTTGGATTCCCCCAGGCATTCCAGATGGGCTATAAATTCATGTATAGCTTCCTCCAGCAATTCCTCCTAACATTTCTACAATGATACACCGCAGAATCCTTCCAAGAATACCTCCTGAGATTTTTCCTATGATTTCTTCAGAAGCTCTCCGGTGATTCCTCTAGGATTTTTTATCCGATATAGTTTATCCAAGGACTCTCTCATAAATTTCTCATGGGATTTCTCGAGGAACTCCTCTTGGCCTTCCTCCAGAAATTCCAGCAGGATTTTTCAAGCTATTACTGCTGTGGTTCTTCCAGCAATTCCTCCTCGCACTCCTCCAGAAATTCTTACTGTTATACCTCCCGGAATTCTTCAGAATTTCTTCAGGAATTCTCCAAAAAAGCTTGCTTGGATTATTCCAAGTAAATCTTTCTAGGAGCCTTGCAGAAGTAACTTCGATGTTTTCTCCTGGAAATACTAAAATTGTTACCTGGGATTTCTCCAAATATGTTTTATTGAATTTTTCCAAGGATCCCGCTTGACTTTCATCCAAGAGCTCCTCTTGGGATTACATAAGCGATTCTTGCTGCTTTTAATGTTTCAGGAATGCCTCTTAGGTCTCCTCCAGAAATTCTTACTGTAATACCTTCAGGAATCCCTCTAGGGATTTCTCCTGGCATTCTTGCTAGGATTCTTCTAGGCTGTTTTCCTAGGATACTTCCAGAAAAGCCTTTGATTCTTGCAGGCATTTTTTCAAAGACTCATCCAGGGATACCTCTAGAGTTTTTTTCATGGATTACTCTAGAAATCCTGGAATTCCTCTTGGCCTTCTTCAAGGAATTTCAGCTGAAGTAATTCTGATACAAATTTCTAGAGGCATCCCTAAATGAATTTCGGGAATAGTTCCAGAGAAATCTTAGAAGGTATTACTAGGGAAATCTCTAGTGAAATCCTATAAAACTTGTAATTTATTAGAAGGCACAGAATCTTGCTGATTGACAAATTGAGAGATAAATTTTCGATAAAAAAAAACGAGTTCTGGTGGGATTCGAACCCACGACTCCGTAATACGGAGTCCGTATCCGCTAGACCGTAGTGTGGCCAATTCTTTGAGGATTGCATCGGCATAGTTTTTTTTTTTTTTTATTTCTTAGATACAGGGGATGGCCAAAATGTTTGGGATAGGCAACTTTTTTTCTCCCACAAAAAAATTCAACATGCTGTAACTTTTCATAGAGTGTATCAAAAAATCTCAAATTTTGACTGTTTGTCAATCTATTATGTGTGCATCATTGGTACAAATTTGGGCTCGATTGATTAATTTTTCGCGAAGTTCGAACCGTTCGCGTAAAACACTATTTTTTAGACAACTCATTTTTATGCTGTCATAACTCGGAAACCAGTGAACCAAATTGAATGATTTTTTTTTCACGTTTATCAACAATATATTGATACCTAATACGACGTTATAAAATGTAAAATTTTCTCACGGCGAATTAAGTTACATCGGGTTGAAATTTTTACCCATATAGAGGAAAATAAGTCAAATTTACAATACCACACAAAAATTATTAAATGTGTTCTTCCTTCAATCTAAATAGGCTCTAATATATCTGATTAGAGATAATTAGAGAACAGAAGTGGAAAATCTTTGCATATCAACACTAAAATTTATTCACATTAATGTAAAAAAACTACATTTTTTCGAGAAAAGTCCAAAAAGTGTCAATCCATGATAACTTTTTTCAACGTTTAAAAAGTATCTATGTTTTAATAGTTTGTGAAGCATTTACATATTGTTAATGTACGTTCAAAATTTCATTCAATTCGGTTTACTGGTTTCCGAGATATGACAGCTCAAAAATGCGTTGTCTAAAAAAAGGTGTTTTACCCGAACGGTTCTAACTTTGCGAAATATTAATCAATCAAGCCCAAATTTGTACCAATGATGCACATATAATAGGTTGACAAACAGTCAAAATTTGAGATTTTTTGATGCGCTTTATGAAAAGTTATAGCATGCTGAACTTTTTTGTGAGAGAAAAAAAAGTTGCCTATCCCAAACATTTTGGCCATCCCCTGTAGTTTCAATGGAATTTAATCAGCAAATTCTTTGGATGTTTTCTTATAACTGCAATGGCTATTCCTCTGAAATTATTTCAGCAATTTCTATTTCAGTTATTTTGCAAATTTCTCAGGCAATATTACCATGATTATTTTTGTAATTCTTTATGATATAATTGTATTCATATTTATTGCTTCCGAGAATTGCTGAATTGGAAATTCACAAATTCTCAACTCACGAAAAACTTCCTGACAAATTCCCAAAGAAATTGTTGGAAAAAACATCACAACTACCGTAAAACTTTCAAAGTACAGGGGATAGACAAAATGATCGGGACAGGCAAAATTTTCACTTTCCAAAAAATGTTCAACTAGCTGTAACTTTTCGAAAAGTGCATTAAATATTCTCAAATTTTTACTGTAAGTTCCTCAACTAGTTGTGTATCAGTGGACAAAATTTGGAAAAGTTCGGACAATTCTTCACGAAGTTATAAAGATTTTTGAAAATGGTAAAATTATCCGATAGCCAACTTTGAGCTGTTATATCTCCGGATTCAATGAACCGAATGCAATAAAATTTTGTCCATTTATGACTCATCCATCATCCCCAAATAACTCTCATATTAGTGTTAGATAACACTTTTTGAGCTTCCATTCGATATTGTAAAGAAATTTGTCAAACCCTATTTGTCAAAATATAGTCAATAATGTATCAAATTGTGTTCCTAATTTCGCTAGTCGTCTTCTGCATATCTGTGATCATCTCAGTCCAAAGTAATATTATATCCATCGTAACCCTTTACATTGTCAACCGTCCTAAGTCCTTACTAAATTCCTGCTTTTTTGATCAGTGAAATAATACCGTCTAAGATATAAAAACAGAAAAGTTCAGTCAACTGATTTTTGTCAAAAATAAAAATGATAATGATTATTTGTCAACTTTTATAAATTCACAAAACCCATAAAAATAAGAAATACAAATATAAACTCCTATAATCAACAGTTTTATCTTTACCTAATCAGTCCATAATTTTCTAATTGTAATCAATCTAATCTGTAAGGCTGTAAGTCAACTTATCCTTGCGTCCCCTGTCCTATGTACTTTCGATTTCAAGTAATGAATGATGAGTGTAACGCAGAGACCTCCCCTACCCACTCTTGCGTTACGTTAAATTTAACAATTATTGTTAAATTTGAGAAAATTCAACGAACACAAAGATTAGGTCTATGCAAGCTGAATTATAACTTGTCTTGAACTTGTGATAAATGCACAACGGATACTCCTTTGGTTCCCATTAGCACTTACGGCCGATTCCTTCACTTGCGCTCAACTCGTAAACCAGATATATGTAGCTCGAAGTCCAAGCGGTGGTGAATAAACTGGCACTAAAGTGCTAATGGGTTAAGCCCTCCCATCGCGTCAAGATTGAATATCCAGGGGGAGGGAAGATCCAAAGATATTACTGAAGCAATTTGTCAAATCCAAAGGAATTACTAAGAGATTTCCAAAAAAGTATTAATTGAAATAAATTGCAAAACAATTTCCAAATAAATTACCGGGAATATTCCCTGAGGAATTACCGAAAGAATGTTTTGCTGAAAACATAAATTTCTTGTATTACACGTACAAACCAGACTCGATTGTAATTACCCTATAAAAGTATTCTCATGTACACATGGTAGTGTTCAACTGATAAAACAAAAACACTGTCGCCATTGATGGTGTGGTCAAACCGAAAATGCATTTAGGTACAACGGATCGAATTTTCCAAAAAAGCTATTCCCTAAAATATAGTGCGTTTAAATTTATGGGCTCATTTTTCCCGCGACTGAGAAATTGAGGGTGGATCGGTATTTTCTGTTTCAAAAAAAAAAAAAAACAACCTGGAAGCCACTGAAACTGGCACCCCCTAGGCACCCCCTAGGAAAAAATCCTAGATACGCCAATGGAAGATCCTTTGAATGAAATCTCTAATTCCTGGCAACGCCGTTTTCTATCAGAAATCTTTAATTTATAAAAAAAAAATCTCAATTACATATGCCTTCCGACATCGCCATCTTCATCGCATATCAGATACCTTGCAATTAGAAACCCTAGATTTTTGTCCTCTTTCTCTCTTTTTGGAATATCCAGTTCTTGTTGAAATCATAACCTTGCAGCCAGAATCCGCAGCTACCTTGAAACCTGGATTATTTCCCGAAAAATTGATTTTCCTACAATAAGCCAATACTAAATCTATCTATAACCATCGGTAAAAAAAAATATCAAATTTTGAATCACTAAACTCACCAGACACAAATTTTGCAGAAAAGTTTCGTTACGCTGTCATGCGTAATCAAAGTATAAGCGTATTTCTGGCAGCAAAACGCCGTGACAGCAATATATAGCGGAGACGTGAAGCTATGCGAACAGGTACTTGCCATGCGTGCAGGAGGTCGAGAGCATTAGATTTATAAACGGTATTTTAATAAACTGCTCAACGAACAATACTTAGCCTTTTTCATTGCAACCATATCAGAGCATTTCAGTACAAAGGCATAGACGGCCCTTAACTTAACAATCTTCGACTTGGTGAGCACTCTGATCTGTGTTGGCAACACAAATCCAATCAAAATTCTTTTCATTTCAATTTTCCCCTGAGATTCAGCGACAAACATGTGTCCATCTGACAACGTGTGGCAATGAAACGAGTCAGTTTACTCTAGGGTCTCTATACCTATGGTCGATGTTGAACAACGTTCTATCTGTTCTGTCTGCGGCCGTAATTGTACCTAATGTGACCCTTCAGTATAGTGAAAGAAAGACTCCTAACTAGCCCTACTTCTGTCACGAGAATGGTGCCACCGGCTAATTCTAACCATGAATCAAATGTGCTAGCCAACAGAGATCGCTAGATCCGAACCGGTCTTCTGTTTCACAAGCGATTAAATGTAATTTTTACAAAATGTGTTAATAACTCCATATAAGTGCCTGTAATCAAATTAAATAATTATAGTTCGATAGGTTTTATAGCTTTTTAAAGAGCGATTTATAAAGTGCGAAAAAGTCGAGCACGGCAGAGAGTGGCAGCAACAACCACCCTTTGGTTTATGATTGATCTCGCACCTCAATACCTAGCTAGAGCCATCAACCAGCCGCCGCGCCAGTAGCAACAACGTGCGGCGGCGGGAGACAACAGTGGACGACCGTCCTTTTCAACACTCAACGACCACGACGTGACGGATCATACGTATCCACATGCGTGTTTTTGTAGGGTTAGCCGACGGCTCAGAGCCGACGTCGATTTCAGTTTTGCTTCTAATCTGTCGGGTCCGGTTTACTTTGCCGGATGAGGACAGATCGTCTCGTGTATAATTATTGTTTAATGGAAAATTGCATGATGACTGCCAGTCACTGATAGTGGACCGTGTAGTGCAACTTGTTGAAGGGAACGACGGTTGTTTGAGAGAAATCGAACCGCACACTGGAAATAAGAAAATCAATCAAAATACGCAAGTAAAAACGAGCATGTTTTAAGTTTTACTTTGAAGTACACTGTAAAATAATTACTTCGATTCTTGACGTGTTCAATTAGGTAGTAAAAAGTCAGAAAAAGTTTGGTAGGATGTTTCTTGAGGATTCGATTGTTGATGGTTGTTTATGTTTGAAGGCTTTCAGTTTTAGGAGGAATAACTCAAAAACAGGTTATTAAAGTTTTCAAGGATGAAAACTTAAGAATCCGTTTTTGAGTTATTCTTCCCAAGGCTGAAAGCCATAACCTCCAAACGTTTGGTATAATGGTTGAACCGCATAACTTTCACGGCTAAGACCAGAGATCTAATACCTCTTCCGTCATACTCACAAAATATAATGTAAGGCTTGATTCTCCCCATGAAAAATTTCAATCATGCAATCGCTTGTGTCCCAGCTTAGAATATAATCGACTCACTTCCACTTTTGCTTTAGAATTTCTACAACTATCGGCTTTTTATGACATCGACGATGAAGCTTCGCCTTCGAGATTCAGTATTGGAGCCACTATCCACAGAATATTTACCACATGCATCTGTAGAATGTAGATGAAGATCTGCAACCATTGGTTGTTCATCACTGATACGCACAAGGTTTCACTAGCATACATAAGCACTGATCTTACGTTTGCATTAAATATTCGTATTCAGTTGAAAAGTAGCTCTTACCTCCTCCTCTTACCTCCTAATTCGTGTGTTAACAGCTCCTCCCATCTTCATGAAAATGTAGCCCGTAGTTGATTTCCGCGTATCCATATGGATCAATATGGAGGACCAATCGCCGGAACAGCTTCATCGCTTCTACTTCTTCGGAAGTACTGGGGCTCATCGTGTTGTCTAGTTGAAAACTTGCATCCGCAGGAGTCGACACAATTTGCCATATTGAATTGCTTCAAAATGTCTTCAATGTAGCTCTGCTGATCGATGAAAATCTTGCCTTTCTCACGATCTTTTGTTATTCGCAATCGCAACCAAAACTTTGCTTCCCCTTAATCCTTAAGGCTCAAGCATTCGTCATCATTTTTCCGAAATCGAAAAGCAGTTTTTTCGCAGTAAATCAAATAAATGATTATGGAAATGTATTCACTGTATTCCTATCCTCATGAGGAATACAGTGAATATCTTTTCGTTGCAAAATTTTTAGTTTTGAACGAGAAACCTGCTTTTAAAGTTTTGATGATGACGATTATTTCAATGACGAATTGTTCCACGTTAATTTTGAATCTGCTATTCACGGGGGGAGCGACACTAGTTTTGCCAAGACGAAAAACCCCAAAAAAAGCCAAAAAAAGTCGAAAAAACCCGGCAAAACCCGCAAAACTTTTGTGGGTTTTAGCGACTTTTTTGAGCTTTTTTCAGCTTTTTTTGAGGTTTTTTGGCTTGGCAAAACTAGTGTCGCTCCCCCTGGCTATTCAGGAAATGTTTCAACTGTAGCTTCATTTCAGCACCGTTTGTAAAAATCAAAAAAGCGTATATGGTATTGTACCATTTGGGCAGGTGTACCTATTTTGGGCACTTGCCGCTACAATTAAGTCAATATCAAACCGATTGATTTGAATTTTTGTTCAGGGTTAACTAACTCTATACAAAATTTCAAATCAATCGGTTTGAAATTGACTTAGTTATAGCGGCAAGTGCCCAAAATAGGTACACCTGCCCAAATGGTACAAGACCATACATATAGGTAACCATTAGCGGAGCCAGCTTTTTCTTTTTTCTTACTCACTCTCCTAAACATGCAGAAAAATGAGCGAGATGAAAGAAACCCTACAAATCTGTTTCTTTCTCGTGTATGTTTAGGAGAGTAAGTAAGAAAAAAGAAAATGCTGACTCCGCTAATGTAGGTAACAAACGTCAGTCGTCCTCCATCAATTATGAAATATAGGCACGAATCTTGATTAGATCTTGTAAGGCCGAATTCTTGAAGTGCCTCGTCCACCTGATTATTCCAAACCCTGCTCGATTGTTTGATCCCATACAACGCACCTTAGGGGCAGCAGGGACTAAAGTCCTGGGGCCTGACGCACCCCCCCGCTTGCGAGTCAGCCGCGTAGTCGCCGGCTAAGAATAGGACTACTAACCCCAATTCAAGGTGTCAAGCGACCCGTGCTGAGGAATGAGTGATCGAGGGGGTGAAAAAGATGCTCGATCTTTAACGGAGCCTGTGGGGTACCTGGGCACCCCCCACAGTAAGCTGTCCATTACCGCGTTAATGCAGGGCTCTGGCGTGGTGGACATTCTTTCCCGTGCTACTCGTGGGATTTAATCATGAAGTCAAATAAAAATCAGAATCTAGGTGGAAATAGTGGTGGGATCAACCCCTTCGCAAGAAGCGGGTTGATGAGATCTCCGACAAGGAGAAGTGAGGAGATAGGCGCTGGGAGTTGCGTACGCAGCTCAAGCGTGGGTGCTCCAGTCCACTTCCCGGCAAGCCAGCCGGTGGAGGTTATGGACGGAGCGTAGTTGTTGAGGGCCGTCAACCGAGGATCTAAAGGACGGTCCGCAATAGAGGTGGCTGAGCAGCAGCTTGGCAAAATCATCGACTTTGCGTCCACTAAGTCGAACATAAGCAAGGACCTGAAAACGGCCTTGCTTCGACTTAGGGCGTCGATCGACGATGCCAAGCAGGAGCACGCGGCACTCGCGTTGCTGACTGCTGCAGCAGCGGAGCCTGCAAATGAGAAAGTGCCGAAGTTTACCCAAACGGAGGCCTTCTCCTTCGCAGGAAGTCCGAATAAGGCGGAAGCGACTGCTCGCGACAAACGGGGCAAGCAATCGCAGAAGCGGGCGAGGCAACCGTCAGGCGAGGAGCTGTCTGGCGGTGCCCGCAAGGCCAGGCGAATCATTACCCCGAAAGTCGGTAATAATGCCGGAAGGTCGGACCCCAGCCAGGGTTCCCGGAAAGCTGGGAAGGGTGGGCCTGAAAAGGCTGGCCCGTCCCGGAACGATGGGAACAAGGGGTTGCGACCGCTAGTGGGCCCTCAACAGCCACAGAGTAGGGCGATCCAAGGGGAGGACCCCCCTTGGACGAAGGTAGAGCGGAAGAGGAAGAAGAAGGCGAATCCGCAGGTAGTAGCGCAGGACGCCAAGCCAAGGCGTAGGAGGGCAGGTGCCAAGCGCGAGAAAGGCGACGCTATCGTCATCAAGACGGAACAGTCCAAGTACTCGGACGTCTTGAAGATGATGCGAAGCGAAGCCAAGCTTGAGGGTCTTGGAGCCGACGTACGCAGTATTAGACGTACTCGTACGGGCGAGATGATCCTGGAGCTGAAGCGCCAGAAGGAGCACAAGGGCGCCGCCTATAAGAGGCTGGCAGAAGAGGTCCTTGGTGAGGGTGTGCAGGTGAGGGCTCTGACACATGAGGCGACTCTGAAGGTCAAGGACATCGATGAGATCACCGAAGCGGAAGAGCTCGTCACGGCACTGCGGCAACAGTGCGATGTGCAGGTGGCCGCCGCAGCCGTTAAGCTACGGAAAGGGCCAGCAGGGACACAGATAGCTTTGGTTCAGCTACCTGTGGCGGACGTCAAAAAGTCCGTTAAAGTAGGGAGCATAAAGGTGGGTTGGTGTGTATGTCACCTGACATTCCACGAGCCACCAGAGGTTTGCTTCAGGTGTCTGGAACCAGGACACAAGTCGTGGGACTGCAAAGGCCCCGACAGGCGCAAACTGTGCAGGCGATGCGGCGCTGAAGGTCATAAGGCCCAAAGCTGCACGAGTCCGCCCATCTGCATGATCTGTACCGGGAAATCCTCGAACAACAGACATCCGATGGGTGGCCCAAGGTGCCCGGCCTTCAAGAAAGCCGCAGTGAACAACAAATCACAGTGCAGGTAACGCAGCTGAACCTGAACCACTGTGATGCGGCTCAGCAACTGCTTTGTCAGGCAGTTTCTGAGTGGGAGACGGATATCGCCATCATATCGGACCCATACCGAGTACCCGCCGGCAACGGCAACTGGGTCGCGGATGGGACCAGAAAAATGGCGGCGATATGGACGACGGGTAAATACCCCGTTCAGGAGTTGGTGTCTACTACCTGTGAGGGCTTCGTGGTCGCCAAAGTAAACGGGGTCTTCTTCTGTAGCTGTTATGCGCCTCCGCGGTGGCCGATCGAGCAGTTCACGCAAATGCTGGACCGCTTAACGACCGTGCTAACAGGGCGAAGGCCGGTGGTAATAGCGGGCGACTTTAATGCCTGGGCCGTGGAATGGGGAAGCCGTTTCACGAACCAGCGGGGTCAGATCCTGCTAGAAACACTAGCCATCTTAGATGTCGACTTGGCTAACGTCGGTACCAAGAGTACCTTTAGTCGAAACGGAGCGGAGTCAATTATTGACGTGACCTTTTGTAGTCCTGGCCTAACAAGTAGTTCGAACTGGAGAGTAGATGATGGCTACACTCACAGCGACCACCTGGCGGTTCGCTACAGTATCGACTACAATAACAGCAGACAGCGGATAGAAGAAGAGGCGGCTAGGCCAAGGCCAAGCCCTCGCAGGTGGAAGACATCATACTTCGACGAAGGGGTATTTAGGGAGGCGCTCCGCCGTGAGCGAAACTTAATCGGTTTAGACGGCGACGAGCTGGTAGCGGTGCTCTCACGTGCGTGTGATGCGACCATGCCTAGGCGAGTCCACCCTAGAAATGGGAGGCCACCGGCTTACTGGTGGACCGACGCGATTGCGGACCTGCGCCGCGCCTGCCTACGGGCTAGGCGGCGGATGCAGCGAGCACGATCAGAGGAAGAGCGAAACGAACGGCGGGTGGTGTTCGCCGCTGCAAAAGCCGCGCTTAAGACCGAGATAAGAGCAAGCAAAAAGGCCTGCTTTGAGGGTCTCTGTCAGAGTGCCAATACGAACCCGTGGGGTGACGCCTACAGGATCGTTATGGCCAAGACGAGAGGTGTGATGGCTCCTACAGAGCAATCTCCAGAGATGTTGGAGGGGATCATTGGAGGACTTTTTCCGCGTCATGATCCTAGTCCTTGGCCTCCTTTCGTAGGACAGCCGGGGACTGGGGCTGGCGATGAGGAGAGGGTCACCGATGTGGAACTTGCGGGGATAGCTAAGTCCCTTAGCGTAGGTAAGGCCCCAGGTCCGGACGGAGTTCCGAACCTGGCCTTAAAAGTAGCTATTGCAGAGGCTCCCGAGATGTTCAGGTCTGCTATGCAGAAATGCCTGGACGAGGGAGTTTTCCCAGAAGCTTGGAAGAGGCAGAGCCTGGTACTATTGCCAAAGGCGGGGAAACCACCCGGAGACCCGTCGGCATATAGACCAATATGCTTGATTGACACGGCGGGGAAGGTGCTCGAAAAGATCATCCTCAATAGAATGTTGCGGTTCACCGAGGGCGAAAATGGTCTTTCGAGTAACCAGTACGGCTTCCGGAAGGGGAGGTCCACCGTAGACGCTATCTTGTCGGTTAAAAAAACCGCCGAGAAAGCATTCGAGCCTAAGAGGAGGGGAATTCGCTTTTGCGCGGTAGTGACTCTGGATGTAAGGAATGCGTTTAATAGCGCCAGCTGGTCTGCTATTGCCGATGCGCTCTTGCGTCTGGGGATACCGGAGTACCTGTACAAGATTCTCGGAAGTTACTTTCAGAATCGTGTACTAGTCTACGACACGGAGGTGGGTCGGAAGTGCTTTCACATAACCTCAGGAGTCCCGCAAGGTTCCATCCTGGGTCCGGTGTTATGGAATGTCATGTACGACGAGGTGTTGAGGTTAGAGTATCCAGTGGGAGTGGTGATTGTCGGATTTGCCGACGACATTACGCTCGAAGTCTACGGTGAAACGATCGAGGAGGTAAAGTTGACTACCAACCACTCGATCAAGGTTGTGGAGGCGTGGATGCGGTCCAGGAAACTGGAGCTGGCTCACCACAAGACAGAGGTGACGGTTGTTAACAACCTGAAGTCGGAGCAGCAGACGGAGATCAGTGTAGGAGACTGTACTATCCTGTCAAAGCGCTCCGTCAAACACTTGGGCGTGATGATCGACGATAAGCTTACCTTCGGTAGCCACGTCGATTATGCCTGTAAAAGAGCCTCCACAGCTATTGCGGCACTGTCCCGGATGATGTCCAATAGCTCTGCGGTGTACGCCAGTAAGCGCAAGCTTCTGGCTAGTGTTGCTACATCCATACTTAGGTATGGCGGCCCGGCGTGGGGCACCGCGCTAAGTACTAAATGCTACCGACGGAAGCTGGAAAGTACTTACAGGCTTATGTGCCTGAGGGTTGCGAGCGCGTACCGTACCGTGTCACACGACGCTCTCTGCGTCATTACTGGTATGGTGCCTATCAGCATTCTTATCAGTGAGGACATGGAGTGCTTCGAAATGCGCGGCACAAGAGGCATACGCAGGACTGTCAGGATGGCCTCTATGGTCAAATGGCAGCGCGCGTGGGACAGTTCCACCAAAGGAAGGTGGACCTATAGGTTGATACCGAGGGTAGATAGTTGGATTAATAGGCGCCATGGGGAAGTCACATTCCACCTGACACAGGTCCTTACAGGTCATGGTTGCTTCCGACAGTATCTACACCGTTTCGGGCATGCGGATTCTCCCGAATGCCCAGTGTGCAATGGTTTAGAGCAGTGATTCCCAAAGTGGGCGAAATCGCCCCCTTGGGGGCGAAAAACAGGCCCAGGGGGGCGAAAATTTTAGAAATACAAATTGGGGGGCGAAAATACTAAAATGGGGGGCGATTTTTTCAATGATTGGAAAACATCGAAAGTATTGAATTACAAGTCGAGAAAGTGAACTGAATCATAAAAACTCCCTGACATTCAAGCTTACAGTTCAAGTTTTGTCTAGGATAATAAAAAAATGCCGTGACTATCAAACAAAAGCATCGACTTAATTTTACAGAATTATTGGAATTTATGTAGACTCTTTGGCAAAATTGCTAGACAAGACCGCTACACGTATTTCTGAAGGGTTTGCGTGATTCTGGAATCTAAATAAAAATATATTTGGAAACTCCTATAATGAACATTCGTGAATCGTGATTAGTTTTTGTCAAAAATTTGAAAAGAACATAGTTTTTTACGCGAAATGATGAGAAAAATTGCATTTCAACTCGTAGGCGGACTTATTCACGGAATTTCCAAGCAAAAACATGAATATCAGACGAATTTTAGAACATTTTGCTGATTACATTCGTATCACAGTGTTTACAAACAACTGTGTTTGAAAATATTTCAGAGAAGCTTCTCGGAGGAATCCCAAATTATACTGAAGTTAATTTGAAAACATTCCAAAAATTCTGCGTAAAATTCCATTTAAATATTCCATTTAACCCTTTGAAGCCGGAATTTTTCCAAGCGTTATTATGGAGTTTTATCTACTTATTTCTGTAGTTTTGGTGCTCAATAGTATAAAAAAGGTAGAATATTATGCAGAATATTTTTTCCGGACATGCTAGGTCATCCAAACTGTTCTTGAGTTTAGATCCTAAAGTCTACGGCTGTAACGGTAACTTCTTTCATTATACAAAGCTACGATTTGTGATCTATCATGTCCAGTAAGTCTTCAGAAAGTCCAATAGAGAGTATAAGATCAGTCGGGTTATCCTAGGTCATCCAAACTGTTCTTGAGTTTAGACCCTAAAGTCTACGGATATAACGGTAACTTCTGTCATTATATAAAGTTTTCATTTGTAATCTATCATGTCCAGTAAGTCTTCTGAAAGTTCAATTGATAGTATAAGATCAGTCGAGTTATCCTAGGTCATCCAAACTGTTCTTGAGTTTAGATCTGAAAGTCAACAGGTGTAACGGTAACTTCTTTCATTATACAAAGCTACGATTTGTGATCTATCATGTCCAGTTAGTCTTCTGAAAGTTCAATAGAGAATATTACATCAGTCGGGATATCCTAGATCATCCAAACTGTTCTTGAGTTATGATCCTATAGTCTACGGGCGTAACGGTAGCTTCTATCATTATACAAAGCTTTGGTTTGTAATCTATCATGTCCAGCAAGTCTTCTGGAAGTTCAATAGACAGTATCAGCTAAGCCGGGATATCCTAGGTCATCCAAACTGTTCCTGAGTTTAGATCCTACAGTCTACGGGTATAACGGTAACTTCTTTCATTATACAAAGCTACGATTTATAATCTATCATGTCCAGTCAGTCTTCTGAAAGTTCAATAGAGAGTATCAGATCAGTCAGGATATCCTAGGTCATCCAAACTGTTCTTTAGTTTAGACCCTAAAGTCTACGGGTGTAACGGTAGCTTCTTTCATTATATAAAGCTACGGTTTGTAATCTATCATGTCCAGTCAGTCTTCTGAAAGTTGAATAGAGAGTATTACATCAGTCGGGATATCCTAGGTCATCCAAACTGTTCTTTAGTTTAGATCCTATAGTATACCGGTGTAACGGTAACTGCTTTCATTATACAAAGCTCCGATTTGTAATCTATCATGTACAGTAAGTCTTCTGAAAGCTCAATAGATATCATGAGATCAGCTGGGGCCATCCAAACTATTTTGGTGTTTTTTTATCTACACACTAAGATGAGCTCGGCAAACGCCGGCATCGCCGTAGCTCAGTAAATATCTACACTGAATCTCGGTAAAAAATAACGTATGTTAGCTGAATTTCGGCAAAACATTTCCTGAATCTCAGCAAACAAACAACACGATTGCTGAGATCTCATTGAAATTCAAGTTTGCTGAGCGCTTGGCAGTGCCAATCTCGGTAAAAAGCAAGAAAAATTGCCGAGATTCGGCGAAAAAAATTAAGTGTGTAGCATCTACAGCAATTGAAGCTTTTGTTTTGGCTATAAAGAGTTGTTGTATATTCTATTATACTTACTGGAGATCACAGAATATAACCAGAGACTATGACATAGTAGTAGTTCGGGATAATCTAAACTCCAAGATAGTTTGGCTGACCTGGAATATTTCCATAGTGTCTCTTAATAACTTTAAAGATTGCAAGAGCTTCACGGATCTCAGCAGATTATGCTATGTTGTTATTTATGGCGAAAACACAAAGTTTTTCTTGTAGATTTGAAGGACTCCATTTTAGAACAGTTTGCCCGACCCTGAATGTCCTAAAGGTTAATAATTAAAAGTAGCCTTCAGATTGGTTCAGTAACCACAGATAAATATGCAACGTTACTTAGTATTGCAGATATGGCTGTTGTTACGAATGTAGAACTGTAGTTCTGAACTCCAAGGTAGTTTGGCTGACCTGAAATATCTCTATAGTGTCTCTAAATGACATTTGAGATTTTAAGAGCTTCAGGGATCTCAGCAGATTATGCAATACTAAAATTTATGACGAAAACACATATAGTTATTCTTGTAGATTTGAAGGACTTCATTATAGACCATTTTGGACGACCGTGAATATCCCAAAGAGTTTAAATGAGCTAGTAGACTTCAGATGGCTCCAATAACCACGGTTAATTATGCAGCGTTACTCAGTTTAACAAATATGGCTACTGTTACAAGTCTAGACCTGAAGTTCTGAACTCCAAGGTAGTTTGGCTGACCTGGAATATCCCTATAGTGTCTCTAAATGACATTTGAACATGAATGAGATTTCAAGATCCCACCAGATTATACAATACTATTATTTATGGCGAAAACACATAGAATTATTCTTGTAGATTTGAAGGACTTCATTATAGAACAGTTTGGACGACCCTGAATGTCCCAAAGGGTTATAATAAGCTAGTAGACTTCAGACTGCTCCAGTAACCGCGGTTGATTTTGCAGCGTTACTCAGTACAACAGATATGGTTACTGTTATGAGTGTAGACTTGAAGTTCTAAACTCCAAGGTAGTTTGGATGACCTGAAATATCTCTATAGTGTGTATAAATGACATTGTAGATGTCAAGAGCTTCACGGATCCCAGTGGGTTATGCAATGCTTTTTTTTGTGGCGAAAATACATAAAATTATTCTTGTAGATTTGAAGGACTTCAGTATAGGACAGTTTGGAACACCTAGAACATCCCAGAATATAAAACACCTTTTGATATTCTTGACCAAGGGTTGATGAATACATATAAACGTGACCCATATCCAAGTTCAGCTTTTAGAACAACTGGTATGTCAATTATTTAGTTTTCCCAAATTTCAAAGTGTTCAGGATGTTCTAGGTTGTCAATGAAGTCTCAAATACAAATATTCCCATTTTTTCTTAATAGAGGACTCAATTTGCAACAACTTTGCCGAAGACTGTATTCTGTTTTGCTGAATGGGTGAATTTTTACAGCCGTTTCTATGTTGGGGTCATATATGACCCGTCCGGCTAAAAGGGTTAAACCTAGTCATGAATGCTGCATATTTATTTATTTGATATTTTTTTAAAACACAGAAAGCATTCAAATTTATACGAAGCTCGTTGATTTAAATCTGGAGAAACGTAACTACATTTGAAAATACACCAATATTTATTATTATTATTTTTCTTTATTATCGAGATTTTCAGCCCTCGGCAACACACCGATATTTTTCTGAGTTGCACTTTCACATAACATATGTTTATGTTATAGCCCATATAGCCGAGGCGGTAAACGCACGGGTATTCAGCATGACCATGCTGAGGGTGACGGGTTCGATTCCCGGTCGGTCCAGGATCTTTTCGTAAAAGGAAATTTCCTTGACTTCCTTGGGCATAGAGTATCTTCGTGCCTGCCACACGATATACACATGCAAAATGGTCATTGGCAGAGGAAGCTCTCAGTTAATAACTGTGGAAGTGCTCATAGAACACTAAGCTGAGAAGCAGGCTTTGTCCCAGTGAGGACGTTACGCCAAGAAGAAGAGGAGAGGATGTTTATGACTGTTTTCAAATTCTCCACCAGTATTATTTGGCCACTTGTGACCAAACATTGACTCTCAGTTATTGAAAAAGTCCTTTTAAAAATGTTAATGATAAAACATCTGGTAGGAATATTTATCGAGTGTTCATATGTATTTACAGTTCGTTCTATTTCGATTAATAAATGTTCAATTAACAACGGTTTGAGAAGTAGGCATAAACACGATTTCAATTTTTTGTAAGTACGAAGAAAATTCACTATATGTTTTTTAATCAAATTCGGAAAATCAACGCATTTACAAAACAATTTAAAGAAAATGAGAGTGACACAGATATAGATACTCTGAATGGCACTGCTAGATTTGCCACAGTAGCGCTTTTAAAGGCTTTAGCTAAGCACAGTTTCAGCTTTCTATTATAGAAAAAAAAATCGCACCTAGGGGGGCGAATTTTTTTTTTTGAAGCTCTAAGGGGGCGATACCTCCTAAAAGTTTGGGAAACATTGGTTTAGAGGAAACGGCGGAACACGTTTTGTTCGTGTGCCCGCGTTTTCGCACAATGCGTGACCGCATGCTTGCCACATGCGGGGAGGACACAACTCCGGACAACTTGGTCCAGAGAATGTGTAGGGATGAGTTTGGCTGGAACGCCGTTTCAACGGCTATTACACACATCGTCTGGGAGCTACAGAGGAGGTGGCGCGTGGACTCGGAGAATGGCTAGTCCAGATGCAGTACAAGAGGTGGTCCAGGGGTTCGGAGTCGGCTTCGTAGGTCATACCGGTGCCCTGCGGTCGAGATCGACCCTTACAACGATTAAGTGGCCGCGGAGAGGAAGTCCCGGTAGTGGTGCTGTCGTGGCGTCGGTCTACTGGGTTGGATCCGAGCCCGCGGTTGGAAAGGGGTCCCCGGCAAGGGTCGGGGTAGGTGAGATCCTGCTGTCTGCAACCTACGGGTGCATCTGATAGGGCCTGAAGGGTAGTGATACCCTTCCTTACGGGCAGGTCAGATCGGGTTGCACGTGGGCATCAGTTCTTGATGTCCGCTCAGCAGTAGGGCGCGGGCGGGGTTGACCCTGCCCGCCTTCCGAGGACAAAGGGAGTGGCGAGGACCACTCGGGAAACTGGCTAAGCGCCAGCATGCTACCGTGATGGACTCTCCAAAGCGAGTCATCGATGTTCGTTGCTGCAGGCTACGCAGCTAACCTTGTGGGTGCGATGTGCACTAGCCCCTCTCTGAAGCAATACCTTCTTGGTGGTTCCGGAGAGACGTAGGGTTTGGCGACCATAGGAATGGTTTAGTGGGTACGAGGAGAGAGTAGTCCTGGATTTTACTTTTGTTGTAGAAGACGGCCTGTCAGACCTACACTACCCTAACCTTCTGTTAGGGTGTCTGTTGAGCAGATTATCCCCCTATGGTTTAGAAGGAAAAAAAAAAAAATACAACGCACCTTCTTTGGTTCACCAGTAAAGCCTTCAGGGTGCTTCATGTAAATGCGCTCAAACTTTAACTTGCCTTGCAAAAATGCTGTTGCTGCGTCCATTTGCTCGATGTCCACATCGAACTGCACCGCTAAACAGGTAGCGGCCAACAGATAACGAATCGTTGAATACCGAACAACTGGTGAATAGACTTCGGTGTAATGGATTCCAAGTCGCTGCAAACATCCCTTCACTACCAGCCGCGCTTTGTGCCGTTCTACCTGTCCATCAGCTCCACGTTTGATTTTAAAAATCCATTTCGATCTGATCGCCTTTCTGCCTGGGAAAAGTCGGTCAACTTTCAAGTTTCATAAGTTTCATTCTCCTCCAGAGCTCTGATGTTATCCTCCATTGCTTGCTCCCACAGTCTGTGGTCATCTTGCTGTAACGACACGGCAACTGTTTGCGGGTCATCATGGTCGATCATTATTACAACCAACTGTTGGGGAAAACCTGGGGCAACATTTTAACTATAACACACAAAATCGGCATACTTGCCTGGAAATAAGCACCGCTCCGGCTCAACCCTTGTTTCTGTTCAGCTGGTCCTGGAAGTTGCGGTGGAAGCGCACGATCAGGCATGGCATCTCTGGAACCAACGGGGCCACTACAGTTCACCTGATCTTAGTGTTCAAACACGGTTGTAGTTCCGATCGCCTCAACTTCAATCTGCTCTTCTGGCTCAATCCAGGTGTAGTGTTCCATGAAATCAACTGGTTGTTGTTCGCACGCCAATCAGGAAAACAATCCAAACTCGCCTTCGCTCACTATCACCACGTCTCGACTGATGATGACACCCTGCAGATCCGGGTCGTAGATTCTGTACCCCTTCGAGTTCGGCATATCCGATAAAGTTGTCTTCCACAGACTTCGAATACCAAACTTCCTTCGCTTTTGTTTGGGAATGTGATACATTGCTCTTGAATCAAAAACTTTTAGATGCTGAAGATTCCGCTTCTTTTGGATCCATGCCTTTTCTGGCGTATGCTTTTAACGATCTGGTTGGACATCGGTTTACTAAGTAAGCTACTGTCGATATTGCCTCCGCCCAAAATTTCTTCGGTAACCGCAAATCCGTCAACATGGAACTTGATTTTCCAACGAGAGTCCGGTTCAAGCGTTCTACGGTTCCATTTTATTCCGGCGTATACGGACACGATGTCTGGTGAACAACTCCATCACGCTTCATACTGCTTTTCATTCTTGAATTTACAAATTCTGTAACATTGCCGGTTCGCAGGATTCTCAGTTTCCGATTGTTAAGAAATACACGAACACTTTCCGACTTGCATCATCCGTAAAAGGAAATAACGGCTTCCCCCTATTGACGGTACAGTGACCCCACAATTTATGAATCGGCAAAAATGACCACAGTTTATGAATCACTCCATTTGATCAACATGGTGATTCATAAATAGTGTACAAAATTTAAGGTGATTCATCGGTGTGGGGTCACTGTACTTCAACGGGTCCACAAACGTCCGCATGAACTAAATCCAGCAAACTCTTCTCTCGACGAACTTGAACAAAACGAGTCTCTTGCATGCCTGTTTGCCTTTGACATACGATACACATTCCAGCTTAACTTCTTGAGTTCAATTCCATCCCCCATTGTTACTTTTATCCACGACTTCACATCTTTCTGCATTGAACACCATCGTCAGGCCATTCTTGCAAATTTTGTTCACTGATAAAAAAAATTGGTCGCCAAATCAGGAACTTGCAAAACGTCTTGGATTTCGATTGGACCTTTATCGAGTTCGAGTTCCACCTTGCCTTTAGCAGCAGATGCGATCGTCTGATTATTTGCTGTATCAATCAAGTGCATCAGGTCTTCCTGCTTCGAAAATTTTCCCAACTCCTAATCACATACGAAATTGCTGCAGAACCGAAGAACCAAGCATCCTCCTTTCCGCTCTCCATGGTCAGCAAGACTCACAGAGTACTTCTCTTAAACTTAGAAACACCCTGCTTCTGGAGATAATTTGCAGCAAACTGCGCGAACTTCTTGCACGTAAAGCACGTTCCTGTTTTCTTATCCGCCTTGAGTTGCCGTGGCTTTTGTTTCGTGTACAATGCTCCTTCGCTTGACGTATTCAACGGCTATTTAACATCCTGCAATATTTTCGTCTTCACAATGCCCGCCGAAAGTTCAATTCTCGATGCTTGAAGCTCATGATGATTGCGTCCACATAATCCTCCACACAGGCGCATTCTTCAAGCTTCACGAATGTTAGTCTATCCAGCAGGCCAAATCTTCGCAGCAGACCGTCGTCCTGGAACGCCTTCTGGAGTGCATCCTATGCTTCTTTTGATGTCAATACGCCAATGCCCTCTCGTCCAGGTCCGGGTCGATCGCCTGATATTGATCCGGTTGGACCGCTCTCTAAGCGCCTTCCCGTATCAATATCATCTTCATCGCGAACGCCCATGATGCGTAGTTCTGTCGTCCTCGCAACTTGTCGATGGCCGGCACACACACTGGGTTTCCGCAGGCACGCATGTTTACGCCGGATTGTCCGCTACCTCCTGAAGTTCGTCCAGCATTCGCAGATGTCGTCCTCGTACTTGACGAGCTTGGTGGTCTAGTGGCTACCGCTTCTGATTTATATGCAGTGAAATATACGCGATTGGAGTGTTGGGTTCGGTAAACTAATCATTACTAAATTAATGACCGAGACCGTCCGGGTGTGCAGTCAGTAGGTAAACTGATTTTATTATTCTTTTGCATCACTGCTGTACCAGACAGTCAGTGATGTAGCTAGGGGTGGATGTTACATGCAGAAGGTCCTGGGTTCAATCCCTGGCTCTTCCCTTTCCTTCTACTTTGTATCATTCTATCTACTTTCTCTCTCATTCTCTCTCTCCTACATATACATCTCATGTAAATTCGTATGTTCGTAGCGATCGCTAGAACCAGAAACGGATTGAAAAAAAAATCCGTTTCCCTTCCTTCCAACTTACATCACAGCACAGTGCCAATCTATCATATAACGCCTACAAGTTATGCAACCAAGCGGACTGTGCCGCTTCACAGTAATCTTCACACAATCTATCGCTTTACGCCTGGCATCCTTGCACCAATGTATGATCCATGTGCCAAAAATAAACATTTCCCACCAACACACCAACATCCGCATGACCTTGTGCAGGCGCAGAGGATTCAACGGCCTGATGTGGGCAAGCGATTGCAAACATCACATCCCTCCCCTTCCTCATTGACCTGCAACTTGACGCAGCAGGCGCCATTGTCGCCTAAAAATACAATACCAACGCTCACACACCGAAGATGCCTGTTAGTCCCAAGCAGCTCTCTCATTGGTTCCTTGTGTGAGTGTAGCTGATCTGGCGATACTGGAGTAGCAACTGCGGGCGGTCAATCAAGCTCAAGCTCAAGCTCAAAGCTCATTCGCAGATGTCGTCCTCGTACTTCCGCTTCCGTTACCTCCTCCCCTTTTGTTGCGTTCTTCGTCTCGAAACATTTTCTGCTACTAATTTTCCGTTGTCTTCAGTACTTCCTACTTCAGCTACACTGGGCCCATAATCACTTGCAGTGGAAATTATAACGTGTGGTGTGTGCAGTGTCTGAACAAGGAATGAATTTCACATCTATTGACTAGCTAATAACAAACTCGTTGCTAGGACCTAACTACCTACAATCGCACGCTACGCCTCAACAACTTCGCCCACGCTCTTTTGTTCTTCTTGAGAATCTAATATCGCTGACGGACTGTAGCCTTGGCTCCTCGTGATTTCGGTCGCTCAATTGCTCCTATAACTTTTCTCCAGGTGTTATTTCGGATACAATATTTCTCTGGGTGTATAGCTCATCCAGATTATCTTTGCCAATTACGATGAAGAGATTTTTAATAGCTCTAGGAGTCTATCTCCAGCAATGGACTAGAGTCCCCCACTGGCACTCGGATGATGATCTGCCATTCCTAACGCAAACTCCCCTCCCATCTTAAACAAATCGAAGAAGAAAATAAATCCAATGCACATATTATCTGTTTTTATTTGACGTAGGCTGAGTGTACCAGTTATCGCCATAGTGGTTCCCTATATGGCCATAGTGGTTATATGAGATATTTCAAAATTTTGCATCATTTCAAGAGTTTTAATGACAACATACTTTTAAATTCCCACTACTTAAACTTTCATAATAGGACAAAGCTTCAAAACATTCTAAATTCCCACTATGGCCAAATAGGGAACCACTATGGCGATAACTGGTACACTTACCCTACCTAACTATTAATTTATAATACTGAAAATATGAATTTGAACAAAGAAAAACATGATCAATACTGGCGAGCACATCCTCTTTTCATCTGAGCTCTACCCGAGTAGAGGAAAAGAGCTCAATAATAGCATATTTTGATATGGAGATCAAAAAGAGATATAGGTTTGATTGACATAAGATATAAAAGATCTAAAAATAAAATAAAAAAATTCCTCCTGTAACATCATCATCAAATCATATTTAGATTTTGTAAGATCTAACCAATAGCAGCGAGCTATTCGTATGATCTTGAAATATCAAATTTTGATATTGTTCAGATGTTCCAGGAACATTTTCCAGATATTATGTTCAGATCTTTTATCTCTTATATCAATCAAACCAATATCATGTTTTGATCGTCAGTATTTTACCTCTACCCGGGTAACGTACAAAGAAGAATTATATTGGCGTCTTCTAAAACAAGTTCGCAAACGACATCGAAACGACTCAACATATGTGTTGAGGTCTATTACCGCGCAACGTAGTATACTACCCATCAATCAACACCAAACGAATCGGATAACCGTTGTTGTTAGCACATCCAAAAACAGAATAGTATCTTCAGCAGCACCAGTACCCATTCCCATAAACGAAAATAAAGCATTTTTAAATTTGGAGTTTAATTACACGGGTGTTGTATTGCCCCTTACGGTGAAATCAACTCGCTTCACACGCATCAAAAATAAACGAAACCGAAAGCATCTTCTCCCATTGACCACGCTCAACGTTGATTGATTTCTTTTCCTCGCGTGAATCGTACTCTTTCAACAACAAACAAGGCATTAGTATGTACATGCCCAAATTCACGCTTAATGTCACGACTCCGCTTCAAAAGGGTGATTCACTGTATCCCACCAACTTTACGGAAGGTGTCTGCTGGCTGGAGAATCTTCCGAAACGACACGCAGCCAGGTTTCACCGCAAAACTTTATTCAACGGGTCGATTGCTTTCGTCATTTCACTCCCGGTACGCTGCGGAAATATGAAGACCGACAACTAGTAGTTGGGACTGAATCGTGCACTTTGGCGCCACACGTTGATCCAAAGAAAGCAAAAATTGATTTAGTTATGGCATGGCACGGCGGAAGGAGTAAGTAGCAAGGGATATCTGGAACAAGCTGCCAATCACGATTGGCATTGCTACAGAAAGTGAGTAATGTGACTTAATTTATCCACCAGCAGAGTTGTTGAGTGTCGGTCGGGGTTCTACCTTGCATGCCATCAGAGGGAAGCTCTCCGCACTACTGGACGAGCGTGCATGAGGTCTTTCCAAAATTTAAATGCGTTTTCGCGTACTCTCGCTTCTGGGTGCTGCAATAGTATTAATATGTTTCGAAATAACTTTAGGAAATTGTCACTGCGTGATCACTGCCGTTGATTATATGCAGATTTTCGATACGCCAAGCATTGGAATACTCACTGAGCGGTGGTTATAAAAGTGGGACCATTTGAAATTGTAGTTTTAGTTTCGAGAAGGATTCGGGTCGGAAATGAGCTACTAAGCGTTATTGTCGCAAAATGATTGAGAAGGTTTTGTTCATCGTTTTGTTTTCGATACAATCGGCGCGTAGTGACGTTTTTGCAAGCAAAAGTATTACTCGGGCGTTGGTTCCTCCTCGAAGGGATTCCGAATACAAAAGCGGGTATTCTACTACGACACCCCTGCCAGAAGTTATTATCAATCGTCAACCTTCACGGACAACAACAGCTCCTCAACGAGACTTTCAAGGATACTTCTACAATCCACCGAGTAATGAGTACATACCTCCGGAGCAGCCCTTTGCAGATGAACCGCAGCCACCGGCGCAAAGACCTCCTCTCTCGGATGAATACCCATCGGTGGACAACCAATACATTCCTCCCGATGAAGATTCTGGAACTCCGGATGATACTCAATTTGCGGATCCGCCAGTTAACGACTATCTTCCGCCACCGCAACAACCACCACAACGAGATGAAATTATTATTGTTACGACCGAACCAGGATACCACTACAATCCTCCGAGTTCACCGATACCTCCATTTGCGGATGAAGGTTTCTCTAACCCATCAACGGATACCGGCTACAACTACGATCGTCCTTCCAATGCCTACATCCCACCACTTGGAAGGGCATTGCGTGATGAAGTTCCCGGAAGTTCTCGTCCCATAAGACTACAGCTGAACGACCTTACGTGCCTGGATAACAATGGAGGATTTTTCCGATCCTCGCTTACCATACAAAGTGCTATTGATAGTGTTCCTCTGGTAGATGTGACTAGTGACGGGGACCTAAGTGGTTGTGATATTCGGGTAGCCCAAAACAGACTGCTAGTGGACATTGAATCGAACTACTTCGCCAGATGTGGTGTCCAACCGTGTGGTGTCAATTCTCGCGAATTGTGTCTCCGGTTAAGATTTCCTCAAATAGCGGGCATGCGAACGGCTGCGGACTCAATTCTCACCCTACAATGCAAAATACAACAACGTGTCGTGGCAAAAACTCATTCCGTTCGACTAGGTGTGAACAATGATGTACAAGAAAGAAGTGCGCCCGGTACGTTTGCCTTCGGAGGATCCCAACGGCCCTTTCGAACGCAGCTGGGGCTTTTTCGGAGGTCCGAAAACGGAAACGGGTTCACCCGGGCACTCGATCCAGGTGGTTCGGTAGTTCTGGGAGAAGAGTTGATGCTGCGCACCCAAGTTCGTAGCGGAGATGGTGAGTTGAATGTGAAACGTACGATCAGTTCAGTTTCGGTGGAAGAAATTCGTTAACGAATTGTGCAGATGCAGAATAGGCATTAAAATGGAACTTCACGTTTCAGGTTGGAACTTTACGCGGCTATCCGATGTCGTTATGCAACGACAGACTTCGGCGGGTAGCGTGCTTAACTCGGTGGCCATCCTGACGACGAACGGTTGTCTGAATCCAACAATGAGAGCCATCAGCTCGGTGGCTCCCGTAGCGGAATCACCGCTCAGCTATAGGTTGGCCTTCCGGGCCGCGATGTTCCAAGGGATGCGAAGCGGAGACGAAATGGTTATGCGGGTGCGAATAGTTGGCTGTGTGGATCGACGGGAGTGCGCTGTGGTATGTTGAATGTTTGTATGATTTCTATATGTTTGAAACTTGCAGGTGAAGTGTCTTGAGTTCAGGATGCAACAGTAGTGTGCAATAGGCATTGAAATATGAATTTTTGAAACGACGCATTTTCAAATGCTGTAAAAGTGTTTCTCACACAAGTTTGTTGAGAAACTGAAACTGAAGAAGTTATGTGTGTATTGTGTGTATGTACAATCCATCTCCCACTGACCGGCAGTGCTTTTATGGAAGAAAAATGTCTGCGTCTATTTTTAACTTTTATCCATAGACGCAAACAGTTTTAGTCCTGGATATGGAAGGTGATAGCTCTACTGCACTTCCAACGACCCATTTCAAGTATGACAGGGCTTCCACGTACATCTTGAGGTCGTTTTCTGAAACAGTAAGCCCCGCATTGATGCATCCGAATATCAATTGGATATCTGAAATGCATTAACACTTCCTGAATCAAAAATTTGCATTTTTGTTTCTGGCGCGTATTTAGGTATAGTAAATATCACATGTATGAATAAAATGACGTTTTTTAATTAGAAAGATCTCACCAAGTTCTTTATAGTCTGCCGTGATATAGTTGAACTTTTATTTCTCCAGCGATGCAGCAACGACCGAAATAGGATTGTTTTCATTGCCGCGTACACTTAAAACGACGTGGACCGATCAACCGAGTCAGCGATTACTGGCACTACGCCGAAACTCCCGAATAATGGATACTACGCTGAAGAATTACACTTTCACACGAAGAAAATTGACGGGGTGGCGTAATACGTTTTTCAAACTGAAACTAAAGAAGTTACAGCCAAAAACCTGTTTTATCTATTTAAGCTAATTCAGTAAAATTGCTCTTGGTTGGTCAATTTTGAAGCTACATAAAAAATGTCTGCAGCAAACTTGCTCAAAGTTCAAAGATCTACAATTTTGGCGAAGATTGGATTTAGTTATTCTAATAAGTATAAAAGTTGAGTTTCCAATTTCTTTGGAAATATGGAACAGCCTAATGATCATGTCCCAAGTAACATTTTAAGTTTTGTTCGGCTCTATAAGAGATCTTCATAACCAATTTTATGAAACTTGCAAAAAAAAACTGATTTATACATCAAAACCTCTTCCGACTAAGTGGACCACTCTCGAAGAAGTTTTGCAAATCACATTAAGAGTAGCAATAAAACTGGTTTAAAACCTAGTTGAAGAATTTTCCATTCTCGAAAAGATTGTTGTTGTTTTTTTTTTTTCAACAAAAATTATGACAGCTCAAGAAACAGAGAAGCTTCATCATTGGCACGTAAAGTTCAGGAAGAGATATCATTCGCAAATAGAAAGCGATCATTTCAAAGTAATTATTTAGTAGTTACATAGTTGCTAAGCTTATACACATTCAATTTTACCGTGAATATTGGGGTTGCAGAAACATAAAATTAATGCGCTTCGAAAATGGTGAATATTATCATCTAGGAATGAAATAAATCAATTTGTTAATTTAGTAAAAGTATCTCGAATTACAAGAAAACTCTGGTAAGAGAGTTTATTTAGGTGAGCATGCTATGGAAATGACGGCAAACTTGATATTCGTTGCTAATTTGAGCAAAACTATTTTCCATTCACGTATATTGCTGTTTTATATATCCTAATCGAAAGAGCTCACTTTTCTGAGTATAACGTGATTTTATTGCGGTCCAATTCGTTTGTTTTAATGGTTAAATAAACAAAACAAATTTAATTTTTGTGTTTCTTTCGATAAAATGACAGTTCGCCCCGAACAAAAAATGTTCCTCATACAAACTTTAAATGCATTTTAAAAATAGTTCCCGGCTACCGAATTATATGAAATTTTGGATTTCGACTAATATTTAGATGGAGAATCCAAATATGAAATAATCTGAGCACCCCTATAGAACCCAATTAGCGAAAATAAAACGAAAAAAGCAAGTTTACCGCAATAAACCTAGCAATGTCATAGTTTCTGCTTTTCCACCAACAGATGTAGGGCTTTAGGACATTTCCCGAATGACATTACCCCGAATTCCATTACCCCGAGTGATCCACTACCCCAAATGACTTATTTTCCCGAATGGCCCAATAACAGAATTATTTATCCACAAGCCTACCTCGAGACCCACCATAGGTAGTTAACGGTACACTAAGTGTAACACCACATTTTCAACAAAAAATTCCCTTCTTTGAACACATGATGTTATTTCTGACTTTACTACCAAACAACTTTTATTCAAGGACATTCTACTATGCGGCCATCACTTATATATCCTTCTTTCAAACATAGGCTATTCTTTCTAATAATTAATTTAAGCAGTTTGTTGGCGTCGCAAATGGTATTATTTTTATCAGAGATCTTTCCTTCTTTTAATCATTGTCTGTTCTTTCAAGTTATACTGTTATATAGAAGAGTGACATGATCACATTAGTTTATTTCTGTCATCCATATGATCCGAAACCAATTGTTGAGTAGAGAATTTTTCCTTCTTTTGGTTATTGCCTGTTCTTTTAATCATACTGGTCAGAGATCTGTTCAAAGGGTCCCAGGAGCTTCATATGCTTAGGTGTTCTCACCGCAAAAAATAGGCAGAATAAAGTTTTATCGACCAAGCTAGTGCGTTCCGGGATGAACGTCATGATTTTCCTTCGTATTGGAAAAAACGAAATTTATAATTCAGAAAAAAAAATTCGGGGTAATGGAATTCGGGGAAATAGGTCATTCGGGGTAATGGAATTCGGGGTAATGTCATTCAGGGAAATGTCATAGCATCCAAATGGTTTACATATCGGAGAGTTTTGTTTACTCTTATAATCTGGCTTCATGGATATCTTCAAGTATACTATAAAACATTTCATCAATGGTTTTCATAAAAGTAGTCATAAAACTATGAGTTTTGATCATTGCTGTAATAAACCCCTAATAAAAAATCAAACAAAACCAATCAGTAATGGAATTGTTGCTTGGGGTGCATTCGAAAGAGGGCATCTTATTAGGAACAACTTTGTAGAATACCGTATTCTTGAGCTTGAGCATGATTGACCGCCCGTGGATGCTACTCCATTATCGCCAGACCAGCTACACTCACACAAGGAATCAATGAGATATCTTCCGGGACTATGCAGGCATCTTCAGTGTATGAGTGTTGCTGATCTTCTATTTTAAGGCGACAATGGCGCCGGCCACGTCAGAGTGCAATTCAATTGTGGGGAAGGAGCAGGAAGTGATGATTGCAATCGTTTGTATCCAGGAGTAAGGTGAAAGATAAGAGTATTCATTATCTGAAGATAATGCGGCACAGTTCGCTTGATTGCATAACTCGCAGGCGTTATCTGATAGATTGACACTATGTTGTAAAATTTTGAAGGATGGGAAACGGGCGATGGCTATGAACATGTGAATATACATGAGCTGTATATGTAAAGGGGAGGGAGAAAGTGTTCCAAAAGATACAAAGTAGGAGTAAAGGGACGGGCCAGGGGTTGAACCCAGATCCCTCTGCATATGAATCAGAGGCGGTAGCCACTAGACCATCAAGCCTGTCAACTTTGTAGAAGACCGTATTCTCGCAAAACCTAATTTAAAGGCACTGAGTGTATCGTTGAGCTGCAAAACGGTGAGTCAATAAGAAGGCTCAAACAGCGTCTGTTCTGGCATTAATCGACTGAGTATGAAATGCTCCTCCACCGGAAGCTATACCAAAGGTGGCAACCCCTTCACGGTGGATGGTGAACCTTAGGCCAACAACCTACTGTTCTCGAAACCCAAAAACCGTTACAGAAACCGAAACGGAAAGATTACGAACTCATTGAACGGCAACGACTTAGCGTGAAACAACGGACGAAAATTGGAACTTGGAATGTATTAACCCTAGCCCAGCAGGGTAAACTGGCACCTGGAGATCCTAGGACTGAGGGAAGTCCGTTGGTCGAACTTTAGAGAACACGTGTTACAAATAAAAAAATATAATGGCCCGCGTTGGGTGCCACCACATGACGAACGAACAACAATTGAACCCTATAAATGCTCTATTTAATTTTTCATTACGAAAAATAAATAGAACATTTCAAATGCACATTAAAATATAACTACACGAATTCACATTTACAACACAAAACATAAAAGTGGCCAGTTATCCTCAAAAGAATAACAATTTACGATCACAGGATGACGAGGTTTCATTTATTGGTTTTGGTCCATCAGTCAATCCAGGAACAGTGTTTTGTTTGGCTGATTCCATTTTTGTTAACAGTATTTATTCTGTTTTCATAGCTTATTTGTGTCTAGGAAAACTAATCCTAATTGGCCATCCCGATGTGGGTTTTAATGCAAGACGGCTACATTTTGATGTCTCTGCTAGGGAGAGGTTTGCCTGTCTTGCTGTCATTTGTCGCCAGAAATGACCTTAATGTATGCAACCACTCCGGTTGCTAGGGCTATATTTCTCCTGAGTAATAAAAGAACCATATAAATGCACATTAAAATTAGTAAAATATTCACAAGCTAAAATCGAACATGTAACAAAAAAATAAACTGGTAACACAACCTTCACCAACGGAAAAATAAATTTTTGTGGATGATTGCAAAGCATCCACAAAAATTTCGTTGGGTTGATTGTAGGTAAGGCTTTGAAGAGGCTGATTAACTTCTAAACTAGCTTAAGCTAACTTATTCTACACAACATCGAGCAAATCAAATTCCTGGAAGGAGATCGAGTGTTGCTTAAACGGTAACGGTAACGGTAATAACGGTAACGGTAACGGTACTGAATTACTCTTCCTGCACCATGGGTGCCAGAAAACGAGAGAATTCAACGCCAAACTTGGCGCCAGAAAACTAAGCCTAAAATAGCCTACAAATAAGCAATCGCGTCTTCAATGCCTGTGTTACAACAAGGACAACACAGTGGGTTTTTCAGTTGGGTGCCATTATTACAAATAAAAAAAAAATATAATAATAGCCCGCGTTGGGTGAAAGATTACGGACAAACAATGATGAAACCCTATAAATGTTCTATTTTATTTTTCATTACGAAAAATAAATAGAACATTTCAAATGCACATTAAATTCTAACTGCACGAATTCACATTTACAACACAAAACATTAAAGTGGCCAGTTATCCTCAAAGGAATTACAATTTACGATCACAGGATGACGAGGTTACATTTATTGGTTTTGGTCCATCAGTCAATCCTGGAACAGTGTTTTGTTTGGCTGATTCCATTTTTGTTAGCAGTATTTATTCTGTTTTCATAGCTTCTTTGTGTCTAGGAAAACTAGTCCTAATAGGCCATTCCGATGTGGGTTTTAATGCAAGACGGCTACATTTTGATGTCTCTGCTAGGGAGAGGTTTGCCTGTCTTGCTGTCATTTGTCGCCAGAAATGACCTTAATGTATGCAACCACTCCGGTTGCTAGGGCTATATTTCTCCTGAGTAATAAAAGAACCATATAAATGCACATTAAAATTAGTAAAATATTCACAAGCTAAAATCGAACATGTAACAAAAAAATAAACTGGTAACACACGCTGCACTCATGAAGTGGGAACCCTTTTATTAACCCTTCAGGACCCGCGCTGTTGTCGTATACAGCGCGAGCGCGGTGCAGTTTCGGTTGCTTGATGGCGCGCGTCCTGAAAGATTAATGAGATGATAATTGTAGCCAGATTCAGAACACGGGTTCGAAACCTTACCATGCTCCAATGTTACGCACCAATTGATGCTGCCGAAATGCAAGACAAAGCGAACTTTTACAGTTAACTGAATATTGTCGTGGATATGATTCCAAAAGGTGATATCAAGATCCTCGTGGGCAACTTCAACGCGAAGGTTGGTTCCGACAACTTGGACTATGAGCACGTCATGGGACGCCATGAGAACGGTGGGCTGCTTGCAGAGTTTTGTAGCAACGATGACATGGTGATAGGGGAATCGCTATTTCCTCATCGACCGGTGCACAAAGTGACATGGGTTTCCCGTAAAGACGTCACGGAAAATAAAATTGATCACAATTGCACCAGCCGGAAAAGAAGACGGAGCCTTTCGGCGGTAGCGCCGAAATTGCGTCCGACAATCATCTCCTATCGGCGAGATCCGACTGCGTATAGCGAGGATCCATGGACGCTGCGGTGAAAAGGTCCTTCTTTGAGGAACCGGAGAACCGTGCTGCGGATATTCCGGAAGGTGGAAGCGTAGAAGATCAATGGAACGCCGTCATCGCCACCGGCAAGATTAACTTGGGTGAGCTACGCACCCGGAGAATGCAGTGGATCACAGATGATACCTGGAGGAAGATAGAGGAGCGAAGGAACGCCAAAGCCGCGGTAGAGCGGACGAAAACACGAGGAGCCAAAGCCGTAGCCCGTCAGCGCTACTCGGCTTTCGAAAAGGAAGTGAAGCGCTCATGTAGGCGGGAACAAAGAGCGTGGGCGAACTCCCTACACGCAAAAAAATCCGTTCCGATATACGTGCACTCCCGGTCACGGCAACGGGAACAAACGTGAACTATGCATAGCAACGATAACAACAATAAGAAATGCACACCGTGAACTAGATTTCACGTTTTCGAGAACGCCCATATTGACAGCTGGAACTAGTTCCAGTTTACGGTGTATATTTGCTTGTTCTCATATTTGCGTTTGTTTGTTCACGTTTATCAGAACGGTTTTCTGAGCGTGTAGCCGACAAAGGCGAGAAAGCCGCAAATACCGGCGACACTCGTCTCCTCTACGATGTCTCACGTTGCTGCCTGTGAAAGACATAGAGGCATTTTTTGACAGATCCGGCTGACCAGCTGAAACGTTAGTTCAAGCACTTTGGAAACCTTTTTCAAGTAACGGCCACCAACACCTCAGCATGATCCGCCAAGGGTTTGACGCATTGCCCGTGTTAATACCGAAGCTCCATTATTGCAGGAGATAGAAACAGCCTTCCGTAGCAGGTAATCGAACAGGGTCCCGGGGGTCGATCGCATATCAGTTGAGATGTTCAAAACTGACCCCGTAGTATCTGCACAACTACTGTATCAATTATTGTGTAAGATATGGGAAATCGCGACATTTTCGGTCTACTGGATGCAAGGCGTCTTTGTAAAGGTTCCTAAAAAGGGTGATCTGACTGTACGCGATAATTGGCGGGGTATTAGGTTGCTATGCATCGTTCTCAAAGTCCTCTGCAAAATGATCCTCAACCGGATACAGGAGAAGATTTACAACTCTCCGGTGGCAGCAAGCAGGATTCTGTGCCGGACGATCCTGTGTGGACCATATTGTCACGCTCCGTATCATCTTCGAGCAGATCAATGAATTCCAAGAATCTCTCTACCTGGTGTTCATTGATTACGGGAAAGTTTTCGACCGTCTCACGAAACAAGTGGGGAGCCCTCAGGCGCAAGGGTGTTCCTGAGAAAATCGACGGGATTCTGTCAGGTGCGATTGATCATGAACCAAATCGTGGGTTGCTGTGGCAGCCCATTACCATGGATCACCTAATTGACTTCGAATTGGCTGATGACGGCGCTCTGATATGCAGAGTAAGCTCGATCATCTTGCCGATCTCTCCTCGGCGGCAAGTCTCACCATCAACGTCAACAAGACCAAATCGTTGGATGTAAACGTGGATGCAACGTGGAGCTCCATCGTCGATGGAATCAAAAGGGTCGATTCAAATATGACGTCCATCATTTTTCGGGAATTTTAGACCCCCCCTCCCCCCTCTGTCACGCTATTTTGTATACCTTATGCATGGAGTGTCACACTTTCTCAGACCCCCCCTCCCCCCTAAATGATGGACGTCATATTTGAATGACCCCAAAGCTGATAGCGACAGAAATTCGGGAGCGAAAGTGGAGGTTGGTCGGCCACACTCTATGCAGGGGAACGAAGTCTGCAAACAAGCATTAGATTGGAAGCCAGCAGGACATCGCAGCAGAGGCAGAGCCAGAGGTTCGTGGCGGCACAGCCTCAACAAGGAAATAAAGGAAGACGACAGAAAGGCAATGACTGGCAATCGCCCAGGATGGAGATCTTTCAATTCGGCCCTCTGCACCACCATGGGGACTAAGGACTGAAAGTAAGTAGGTATATGTAGAGAAGAGAGTATAGAGAAAGCAAATAGAAAGATACAAGGTAGGAGGAAAGGAACGAGCCAAGGATTGAACCCAGGCCCTTCTGCATATGAATCAGGAGTGGCAGCCTACACCACCAAGCTCTTGCCAAAGTTGGAAATGGCGTAGATCAAATAAAGTCAGAAACGTTCCAATTCTTTAACTAAAAAACAGAAACGTTTCAATAATTTCACTTTGAATTGATTACCAGTGGTGAATCTTTGGTAATTTGCCGGAAATTCCTTTTGAGAGCTTAGTCAGTAATTTTGCCAGCAAATATTTCAGAAACATTACCGTAAATATTGCGACATTTGCACCCATTTAGACTCTGCCGAAATTCATTATCATCACAGTCGAATTTCGCACACGACTTCGCAGCGGCTGGCATACACAAGTTCGGTTGAATTCATGACAGGGGCGTCGGATGCACAACAGGTAAACAAAATAAGTTTGATTATTGTGAAATTTCGCTGAGAAATGATGACTCAGTGGATTCTCAAATTATCACAGTAGTCTTAACATCAATGAGAAACCCAATAGCTTTACAAATTAAATTATCGCTGCAGCTACTTTAGCCCTTAATTTTTTTGATAATTCAAAAACTTTGGTCATGGTTTCTTCTTAAAATATTCTCTGCGATTTGTTCCGCAAAATCCGAGAGATTTCTATAAAAGTATTCAATATACCACAGTTTCTGTAAAAATCAACTTTGTTGGATACATGACAACACACCCACTGAATGGCAGTGGGTATTCTTGAAGAAGTTTCTCAAGAACGCTTTTTACAGCAAACCCAGGGTTAAGTGATGTCCTCTTTTTGTTTTCCCATAAATGCTACCAATGCGGTTCCTACCCTAAACAATGGTTAGCAGTGGGCGAAAGATCATCAATAAACCTTCAAGATCATCAGTAGTAATATGTATGTAAGTGCAGCTGATCTGACGAACAACGAACTGATCAGGAATATCAAGAATGGACGATGAATACGAGACTTCAAAGTTAACAAGAAATTCTTCGAAAACTCTATAGGCTCAGTGTACCAGTTATGGCTATAGCACCTCAAATTCGCCATAGCTGATTTTCATCCTTTAATGATGCATATCAAGAAGAAAAAAAAATCGTGAACAACAGATCACAATCATAAAAGATGGTTGCAATCATTCAAACTTAACAATTTGCTCAAAATATGATAGAAATAATTCATGTTCCTTAATTTTTCGGCTTCCTTGAACCCTATTTCGCCATAATGTACCAGTTATGGCTAATCCCATAAGGAATGCATGTAAATGGTGCGAAGTGGAACCCAAATTAACAAATGTATCCATAACTGGTACAGGGTTCCTATCATTGGCACACGCCGTAATAAATAGAAAAAGTAGTTTTGGCTCTGATTCTTTATTTTTCCTTAGGTAGTGCGATAACTGGTACAGGCACCCTACGTCGTGCCGAAGATGTGAAGTTCAAAACAATATTGAGAACTTATTTTATTATGTTTGTGCTGTATATTACATCCCACTGAGTATAAGATAGTAACTTGTACACATGAATAATTCCTATAAAGCATCGTCAACGCAATAAATTTTGCTCCATGAATAGCTAATAATTAACTTTTCGGTCATATTTGGTCTACTTCACATTTCAGGAGAACTGCTCGACCGTCCGTTCCAAAAGAGATACCGCAGACAACTCCACAGAAGACATCTCCGAAGAAGACGAACTCCCCTCCGAGGTGGCATCGATTTCGTTCCGAATCATGCTGCCATCCAATTCCACCTTCGACCTTCGCTCTGGCGCCCAAACGACTTCATCGTTTCTCACGCTCTCGGTGGCAGTGATCATTTCGGTCGTAATGCTAGTAGCGCTAATCGTACTGATTACCGTCATAAAGCTGTACCGAACCAAACGGCTGCCCTACGATGAGTACCGATCGGATTAAGTGCAATGAAAGACATCAACACGATCAACCTCATATCCAGTTGGTTCCGAACGAAAGCGAACGTGAATAACTACCCGAGCAAAGTCTAACAACAAAATGATAGCCAATCGAAAACACGATTTGTAATCAGCAGCAAATTGATATCATATATTGATATCAGATTGTCTTGATTAATTTCGATTTCAAATTTTGATATCGTTTTGTTGTCATTTAAAATAATTACAAATGTTTAAGTTTTTAAGTCATTTCAAAACTTCTAGGCGACCTTGTATGATGCATCTAATGATATACCATCAGTGCAATTAACGTATTGCATTTAGGTTTCCATATTATTCGAAAAAACTCTAAATTTAACGATTTTTCCATTTTTTCGCACTGATAGCAAAAACAGTTAAAACGACCAAAACGACATCAACCTGAGTAATCATAATTTGCAATATCACAACATCAAAATTAGTTTTCGATTTGCTGTCAGACTTTGCTCGGGTAGCCGGCCGTGTTGTCGCCGGCGCACGTTGCAGTAGCTGTTAGCACATGCCACTGCTTAAGTGAGGGAGATACCTTCATCCGATCTCTAAGGGGTATCGAACGTGTGTATACTCTATTCTCCAGACCAGTCATAATGGATGTAATAAAATACAAAAAAGAGTCAACCCAATCACTAAACAGTGTTGCTGTAAAATAGAAAAAATAAACACATTTATTCATGAGCTGTGCGGTTGGTGCAGTTCGTGATGGATAAATAAGTTATTATATTTATTATGTGGTGCTAAGGAAAATGCAAGCAAGCATGGAAGCAATAAAAAACTGGTAGCCTAATGAAATCTCCTGGGAATTCTATTACCTCATCAACCAACAACGAACGTACTGTCTAGTTAGTAATGTCGTCGTCAGCGTCTCTGCTCTACGGTGCCGGTTTGTGCTCATTGAAATGATGAAGGAATCGAACAGTAATGGGAAATGAGACCACAAGCTGATCCACTTTTTGTTAGCGGTGTAATTATAGTTTAATTAATTGTATATTGATTTTCAAAATGGAAATAAATCGAATGAAGTTATACCGAAATAAATGTTGTTTCATTGTCGAACCAGTTCTCTCTTGAAACCCGCCTATTGGGTCCAGTTGATGAATGATAGAATTTATCAACTATACTTAGGATTCTGTATTCCCGAGATTCTACCAGGACCCGTTTGCAGTTTTCCCAGCTCATTTCTAGGTCAGATCACTGTACCTAAATGCTTCCTTTCTCATCTGATCAGTTGTGGTCTACTACGTACCTTATACCCATACCAGGGCCGTCACGGTTTGTAACGAATTCGGAAGCGTGCGAAAGGAGTAATAAATTATCATTGAAGTTGCGCGACACCATCCTGTCATCCGGTAGCCCCATGCCATAAAAAGACGGCTCAAAGACCTATCATACGAGCGGCAAGATAAATCTTGTTGGTTTGTCCAGCGTTATGGTCATGAGCATGTTTTTTTTTCTTATGGGTATTTTTACTTATGGCCAAACGGTGAATCCCGTCTACAGGTGCGTTGTCCAATTCTACGATGCAAAGGGTGACAGTACGGCTGATCATGCCAAGATAAATTAAACTCAAACAAATATGTTCGCCCTTATCATAGCCGCGATCCGATGATGTGTTTGGAGATGTACGACAGAATATTTAGTAAAGCGTGGGGTTAGATCAAGAGTTTTGTGAAGAAAATGAAACGATGATAAATCTAATATATTTTTTAGGTAAAGCTTTGTTACATTAATCGTGCTGAAAAAATCACCATTATGCAACACGTTGCATAAGCAACTACATATTAGTATGAATCTTATTTAATTCAAGTGTTTTGTTCGGAAGTGCATATATTTATTTTATCATTCATCATTTTGATCCGCATTTCTTCGCATCGAGTTACGAGGCTCCGACTTGGTAAGCAATATCTCCATCAGCAAACGGAAGATATCTTCTACATTGAAGAACAACCGTAGAGCATGAGCCACGTAATCATCCACCCCCGCACGATACTCCTCCATTATGATCTGGGTATCAAATAGAACGAATCCGCACATCAACGCCAGGGCCAGATAGAGACTCAACTTGTGAACAATCCAGGACTGATAGAATAGATTACCAACAGCAACTGCAACCAGGGCACAGGTTACGCTTGACAGAACACCACCGAGCATCAGATGACTGCCTCGTCGAGCCAGAATGGCGGACAAACTCAACCAGCCAAAACTTATCACCGTTCCGAGGAGGGCGGTTATGACAAAGGCAGGATTCACGACCATCACTTGTTCGATCAACAGGCCCAAGGTATGCCCGGAAAGGGCTCCAATCACCAACAGTAGCGCCAGCCTAAATCTTCGGTTTGTTTTTCGTTTCGGTGTAAGAACCAAGGTCACCATGGTGAAAATTTGCAGGAAAATCGAAAGAAATCCAGCCGTCCATAGATTGGTCAGATGAACTATCGATCCGGTTGCCGCAGCAGCGCAAGTCAGAGCCATGGTGGAGTATACTTTAAACAGATACCGACGAAGATCGGGCTCCAAATTTTGCGATAGTACTTTTTTGAAATTCCGAAATGGGTTCGCTGTTGCGGACGACATTTTGAGTTCCAAACGAAATTCAAGACTCCAATCAACACCACGCCTGCTATGAAACACTGCTAGCTCTTCGAACGAGTGTATTTAATCCGTTTTGTACCTTCTAATTCCACCTGATTACATTTTGGATTACACTAAATTCGAAGAGGGTAAGTATTCTGCTTAGAGGGTTCGAAAATTCGCTACAAGACTTCTGGCTCGTTTAGTCGAAGTTCCAAAACACAATGTACAAACAGCAGCATGGGCCGGAATGCTCCAGTTCAGTTAATTCATGTCCTATCCAAAGCAGCAACTCTATTGATGATTAATTTTGTTTGAATTTCATTAGCGGGTTGCGTCTGTTCTGGCATCCAGTGGCTGAACATGAAATGCTCCTTTATCGGAAGCTATACCTAAGTTGGCAGCCACACTACGATAAATAGGGGACCTTAGGTCAACAACCTATTGTTCCTGAAACCTTAAAAACCATTCAAGAAACCGAAAGAATACCCATTCCTCCACAAATGCTGCGATCGAGTGGGCAGTCAATTCAACTTCTTTGATCGGTTAACCGTACACATCCAGCGGATGCCTCAGCAATAGCTACTTTTAAGGCCAAGTTCGGAACTCCGTCCGGATGTGGGGCCTTACCTACCCTAAAGGATTTTGCGATCCCCGCATCGCCAGACCCAGTCCCCAATGGTCCTACCTACCTACACCTCTTGTCTCGGCCATCACAACTCTGAAGGCATTAGCCCATCCCGAGCAGGAGAAAATAGCTGAAGAATAACTAACTCAGGTATGGAAAATCGGATACCTACAACCTGAATGAGGTATTAAGTAGCCCTGCATAAGAGGTAAAATACCTAAAATAATAACTGGTGTATATTCTGCGCATAACGCGTGAATAATGACATCAGGTATGGCAATACCTAAATAATAATTGGCGGTTTTTCCATACAAATAGCGATTTTTCCATAATTGAATAATACCTCAAGCAGTCCTCCACACCAAACCAATAACTCGTTGAGGTATTGCATCAATACCTACAAAATACCAAAATAAGTTATTTTCAATACCTGGATAACCGACCAATACCTTGTCTTGGTATGATACCTGACTTTGGTATGCTCCAGTTATGTGGCAGTTATTCATTCCTGCTCGGGATTGCTTGCCCTTATCTTGGTCTAGACCGCGCCTTTCGCAGCCGCGAACGCTACCCGTCGCTCTTTTCGCTCTTCCTCCGTGCGTGCTCACTGCATTTATCACCTAGCCAGTAGATGGACAAGGCACAGGTTCGCAATAGCTTGAGTCTAATAGTACGCCGATGATCTTCCATCCCTAAGATGGACTTGCCAAGGCAGTGCAGTTGCATCGCGTGCACGTAAGAGCACCACTACCAACTAGTCACCGCTTAGTTAGACGAAGTTTCGCTCATGGCGGAGCGCCTCCCTTAATATCTCGTTGTTGAAGTATGATGTCTTGGGATTGGCCTTGGCCTAGTTGCCTCTTCCGCCGCCCGTGGCCTTCTGTTATTGTAGTTGGTACTGGAAGGAACTTCCAGGTGGTCGCTATGAGTGTAGGTGTCCTCTTCTCTCCAATTCGTACTACTTGTTAAGCCAGCATTACAAAAAGCAACATCGATCGTTGGTTCCGGTCCGCTCCGACTAAAGGTACCGTTAGAACCAACATTAGCCAGATCGACGTCGAACACGACCAATGCCTCTAAAGTCTAGAAGGATCTGCCTCCACTGGGTCGTGAAAGGTATTGAAGTCACCCACTATTATCACAGGTCTTCGCCCAGTCCAGCATCTGCGTGAACTGCTCAATTCACCACCACGGAAGCGCATAGAAGCAACAAAAACAAAATGAACCCTTGTAAGGAAGTACACAACAAATCCTGGACGGCGTATTTACCCATCGTCCACATCTCCGCCATTTTCTGAACCTACCCACCTTGGGCCTCCCGTCAGGTGCTGGCTGTTCGAGGATTTCCCGGATCAAACCAAGCTACTCCACATCACCTACCTGTCAGGGCCTTCACAGTTCCACATTTTGTGTTCCGGTTGAAGACACCTGAAGCAAACTTCCGGTGGCTCGTGTATATCCAGCGGACTGTACAGTCCAGCTTCTCTATCTCAAGGGCACTTGTGTCCCTGTCGAGCCTTTCTGTGGCCGAACGGCTGCGCCAGTGACGTGACAAGTTCTTCCGCGTCCGTGATTTCTTTTAGGTTTTTGTCCTTTAGAATCGCTTGCGCGATGAGAACCTTCATCGGCCGTCTTGATGGTGAGCGCGTCACTCTCCTCACGCTTGGCATGTGGCCTCCTTGGTTTAGCTTTTCAAAGCTCTTGTTCCTTCTCCCTCCACTTCTTCCAGTCCAGTAGGGTCCATGGTGCGATCTCCCCCTGACCCACCCTAACCTGTGGAGGCCAAGGACTTACACATGGTCGCAGCATGCTCTCTTAGATCCGGGATGCGCCGGCCTTTTCAAGTCAACCCATTGCAGCTGTCCGGAACGCCTGGCCGGGGTTCGACTTGCTGGCATTACTGCCCGTCATTTTCGAGGCCTCGTGAGCACCGTCTGGTTTTGGTAGCTCTTCACATGATGGCTGGCCCTCATCAACCATGCTACATCCATCCATCCTCTCCCGATGCACTAGCAAGCGAGAAAATAGGGCTTCATACGCTGACACTTCGCACAAATCTACCTCCTCCTTTCTCTGCTCTCCTTGAGTGAGACCTACCTAAACCACTCCTCGTGAAGGACTTAAAAAACCTCATCTCATCACTACCGCGACTAAGTGATTTTTGATTATTTGTCTTTAGGCTTATTTTGGAATCCCACGAGTAGCACGAGAAAAAGGTCCCCCATTCCAGAGCCCTGCAATCTGCATTCACGCGGTGAGAGACAACTTACTGCGATAGGCGCTGTCCATAAACTACGTAGACTCATTTTTGGTCATTTCCGACCCCCTCCCCCTCCGTAGACTTTTATTAGCATTAGCATTAGCATTAGCATTAAGCGAGTCGCACAAATTCGTAGGTGGTACAGGACACCTCCGTAGACTTTTATCCATGCAAAAATTAGAAAATATGTATGGAGCGCAGACTTTGGCCAAAAATCCCCCTTCCCCCCCATCAGAGTCTATGTAGTTTATGGACAGGCCCATAGGTGCTCAGTAGGCTGCGGCTTATTTTTGAACAGTTTTTGAAACCTGGAATTCTCAAGCTTTTCTGAATTCTAATGAAATATAGAGAGAAACCTCTGAGTTTTAAGGACTGTTTGCAGATCGGCAGGAATTTCTCGGCCTATCTTGATGCATGGGAAATTCCTTGCCTGAATCGCCCGAGAAACCGTTTTTCTCCGATCGCAGTACGCAGTTACGAAGAAATGACAATACAAATGGCAGCCACTGTAGAAAGTTCCTGTCAGGAATCGGTCAAGAAATTTCTTGAGCGATTCCTTTTAAACTCGAAACTGGGCTTTAGCTAAAAAAAATGAGACTTAGCGGTGGCGCAACTGCCTCAAAGTTGAAAATTCGAGTAATAAAAAGGTGTTTTCACTTCAAGTACCAGAACTTTTTCAATTTTGAACCGATTTTCTATGTACCTCTCACAAATTAAATTTCGAATAAACATGTAGAACACTATTTTTTCCAAAGTCACGCAAAATATGAGTTTTAAAGGTGTAATTATTTTTTATCTTTTTTTACGTCAATAGAAGTGAGTTTTTAGATCATTGAACATACAAAAAAATCTATTAAGGTGAAACTGGACCCATTTCCTCACTTTTTAGTTTTTGATTTTTTTTATAAAATAACGAAGCAATATTTTCAAAATCGGTTTTCGTACACACGTAGAGTATGGATCAAGGTATCTCCTGTTTTTTTTTTTTTTTTTGTGGTGGAAAATGTTTTTCGTTTTTGCAGAAACCATTTTTGAATAAAATTTCGCAAAAAAATGGTTTCTGCTAAAATGGAAAACTTTTTCCACCACAAAAAAATTCAGAAGATATTTTGATCCATTCTCTACATGTGCACGAAAACCGATTTTGAAAATATTGCTTCGTTATTTTATAAAAAATCAAAAACCAAAAAAATGAGGAAATGCTTCTAGTTTCGCCTTAAATAAGTTTCTATAAGATAATGATAAGACCAAGGCTTAATGGCGTTTCGGACATTTGCAGGTGATCGCCGATGAAAAAACTTGCCCGAACTTGCCCGACTACAAGAACGTCCTATATACATTTTGCGTGATTTTCAGGAACTTTCTATAAAAAAAACAATGCATATTTTGCTTTTTTTTTCAACTAATTTTCTTGATATACGTTTTATTTTAGTATTTTTCATTATTATAACTCGAAAGCGGACACTAAATTTGTTTACAAACGTAATTTTATGAAAAATCTCGATTTTAGGAAGGTATTTTATAAAACGGCTAATATCTCAAGAATAGTAGGTTTTGGAAATTTAACGTCTTCGGCAAACTTTTTCAGCATAAATAGCCGAACAACTTTGCCGAAGACACCATATCGCTAAAATGAAAGATGGCCAAAACGACTTATAGGACTTTTACGCGAATAACGTAAGAAAAATATGCTACCGTTGAGAATATCGACCTTGTTCATAGAAAAAAATTCTCTGAAGACACCGAATATGGATCTCGACATCTCGACAAGCTAGATCCCAGAATCCTGCCCCAGTGTGCGCCCTTCACTCTACGTCATCAAGAACGTACGGTACCGTCGACTGCCACGATACAACGTAGAACCCCAAGCAACACACATGTCACAAAGGAGTGCCGCCGACAGCGCAGGTTTTTGCTTGGAAACGAGTTTTTTTTTTTCAAGTTATTCTGTCTTCGGGTTAGAATTACATGAATGTAGCTCTTGTACAACCTAAAATCTGCGTTGTCGGCACTCCTTTGTGACAAGTGTGCTGCTTGGGACGACTGAAGCAGCGTTGGCCGATGAAGCACAAGTTCGTAAAGTTCTTGCTAGAAGACTGCTGGAGTATGTAGGGTAGGTAATCATGAATTGAACCAAATTACGGCTTTCTGAAGCAGCGGCACTTTTGATCGATTTTTTCATCCACATGGAAATAATTTACTACGGTAAGGTCTCACGTATATGAAAGCCACGGGTATTAGCTTTCCGTAAAGTGGCAAAAAGTTAACATTTGCACCAAATTTCATTGAGAAATTCAATTATTTGTCAATAGTGATTTTAATCTTAATTTGAACCATCGTAATCATAATTTGAACCAATTTTAATCTAGATTTGAACTAGTGGCGGCAGCAGCTCGAGCAATTTCCGCAACAGCCAATTTCATGCTAAACCACTAAAAATCACATGGATCTGATAATTCTCATAATTCTTTTTCATTAGGCAGTGGAATTTCAGCTCAGAATGTTCGGAATCCTTCAGGAATTCGAAAACTAAATTTGGAATTTTCCATCGCCCAAGAGTAAACAAAGCAACCACTAGCGCAGTCTGCAGGCCAACACTGGAAGCTCGCCCCCATTCACTAGTTCAAATCTAGATTTCAAATGGTTCAATTCAAGATAAGATTCTCCAAGTAAGAATTACTTAAACTTGATAATTTTATGACAAATAATGCGGAATATTATTTGGTTGGTCGATTCTACGATAAATAAGCTTTCATTTGACGTGTTCACTTATTGCGTGTGATACAATGCATGAGCTGTACGAGTGCACCGAAAGTGTGCTTTCTCTGGGGGGAAATGGGTGGAATCTCAGTGATTTTTCAATTGCCTGTTTTTCATGACAAAAACGCATTTTTCAATGCTTTTAAAGTCCATGTTATCAGGTTATATTACGGAAAGCTGTTTGCCATCTTTTTCGAGACAATATTTGCCTAAAAAATACGTCGTTTGAATGAATATCGAAATGGTTCAAATTAAGATTACAATTTGACTAGTTCAAAGTTTGATTTCTTACCCTACAGTAAAAGCAGCTGTGCAGAAACCCACAGGGCAGTCTAGAGTAGTGACAGTGGCGGTCTACACAAAAACGTAGATCGTTGATTGCTCAAACCGAGGGAAGAAGGAATTGATGAAAAACAAATGATGAAAAGCAAGTCGTAAAATTTATTCTGGTTATTACTTCTTTAAGAGTGGTGGAAAATCTACTAATTATACTTAAATATTAAATTTCAACGCGAATTGGAGCTTCCTGATTATTATTCGGTGAATTTATTTGAAGTTTGCTGTCCATTTGAAGCATAAATAACGCTACTTATTCTAGGATATCAATCGTGAAATTACAAGCTAGTTGATTTCAACAGCATTCAAAGAATAGGATAAAATACTAAATTGAGCCTATTTAAAACTGTAAAAGTAAGTAAAATTGAATTTGTTAAAACATAAATGCTATAAATTAAACTTATTTGATTAGGCTAAAACATCAACAAGTACACCATACCTGAGCCAATTGTAGCACGAGGTGGAATTATAAAACTATCTATTGTAAGTTATTTAGTACGTTTTGAACTAAACATGTAATCATCAGATTTACAATTACAGTTTTAGCTGCTACTAAGCTGCTCAAAAAAGGTGGTGCTAATTTCCGAAGGTAAATCCGAACAATCTAAAAAATAGATAGAGCGGTCCTAACCTCAAACACGATGGTGAAGTCGGGCAACTTCACGTTAACCCCCTGCGGTGTTTGCTCGGAGACGTCCGATACCAATGAAGGTATGGTGGGATGTGACGCTTGTGACCTTTGGTTTCACTTCCGGTGCGTGGAAGTGACGGAGGAGTCTCTGGTTGGTTTGGAGAAGTGGTTTTGTCCAGCAGAGCCTTGTCAGAGAGCTAGAGAAGAAACCACTAAAAAACGAACCGATCGCAAGAAAGGGACGAAATCGAAGGAATCGAGATCTCTAGCACCGGACGAATCGGACAGGTCTAGTGTCAAATCTGACCGTCAGTCCGGATCAACTCTGGAGAAGCGATTGAAAGCTCTTGAAAAGGAGCAGGAGGAAAAGGAACAAGAGATGGAAATTGGGCGAATTCTGAGGGAGAAACGTATCGAAATGAACCGAATCCTGAATGAGAAGCAATTGAGAATCGATAACGAGCTACGGGAGAAGGAAAGGCGACTTGAGGAGGATATGCTGGGGCAATCGCTTCGCGACGAGAAAATCCACGCTGATCGCATGCAGCAGATGCGAGAGTCGTATCAAAAAGCGATTATAGGGGTGAAAGGTATGTCAACTACCACCGTTGGTGCTGAACCCAAGTTCGAGAATGCGGAAGAAATGTTCAATGCAGGCGAAGGCTGTTCATCGCGCCACAAGAAAATGTTAAACACACCGTTGCGGAATCCAGGCATTTCACTACAGTCTGGTCCGCAGAAGCAACGGAAGTCAGTGGAGAAGAAACAGCGGATTGAAGAGTTGGGAGGTAGATCGGAAGAAGAGCTTGGTTCCATCGATGAAAGCAGCGATTCAGACTCCAGCGAAACAAATAACAGCTCGGGTACCTCCTCGGAAGAAGAAAAAGAACAATCGCATTGCGAGTCGGAGAAGTCAGCGTCTTCCGAGGACGGACAGCATCGAAAGAAAAGAAAGCAGTGACAACACGGGCTGCGGCGACAACTGACAGGACCAACAAAAGCTCAGTTAGCCGCGCGCAACGGTATCTCCAAGAAACTTCCATCATTCTCCGGGAAGCCCGACGAATGGCCGCTTTTCATTGGCAGTTTTGAAGCGTCCAATAAAGCCTGTGGATTCAATGATGTGAAGAATTTGGTCCGCTTGCAAGAAAGCCTGAAAGGACCAGCTCTAGACAGTGTTCGAGGGCAACTGCTACTGCCGAAGTCGGTACCGAAGGTCATCAGCAAACTTCGGCAGCTTTACGGGCGTCCAGAACAGTTGTTGCACTGCCATTTGGAAAAGGTGAAGCGGCTGGACCCTCCCAAAGCGGACAAACTAGAATCGTATATCCCTTTCGGAAACGTGGTGGAACAACTGTGTGATCACCTTGAGGCAGCCAGTCTGAAGGATCACCTGGTCAATCCGCTCCTCATCCAAGATCTAGTGGATAAACTTCCAGCGAGTGACAAGCGAGAGTGGGTTCGGTTCCGTAGTAAGAAAAAGAAGGTAACACTGAAAACTTTCTCTAAGTTTCTCTCAAAAATAGTTTCGGAGGCATGCGCGGCAAATGTGTGCCTCGAGAGTAAGCCAGAATCGAAGAATAGCCATGGCCATACCGCAAAAGGAAGGACCCTAGAGAGAGGAGCAATTTACGCTCATAGTGCGAACGAAAGTTCCGCTGCCGTCGAAGAGCTTGCAGAAGAACGGATCACCGTCTTCGTTTCTGCCAGGACTTCAAGGCCATGGACGTAACTGACCGGATGAAGATTGTGGAAAGAGGAAAACTTTGCAAAATTTGCCTTAATGACCATGGTAACGCTCCATGTAAATTTAAAATCACCTGCAATGTAGGAGAATGCCGGGAACGACATCACCCACTGCTTCATCCGATCGAAAACATGGTCATGATAAACACACATATCCGTACATCGAGTGCCATTATGTTCCGAATGGTTCCCGTTGTAATACATTGTGGAGAGAAACAAGTCTCAACTTTGGCATTCCTTGATGAGGGATCATCGATTACCCTGATTGAACGTTCGCTCACCGATCGACTAAACGCCGAAGGGATTAAATGGCCGCTCACTATCAGGTGGACCGCTGATATCACCAGGGAAGAACCGGACTCTAAGATGCTGAATTTGTGGATCTCCGCTCTGGGCACGAAAAAGAAACTTCTTCTTCAAGCAGCGCAAACCGTTGAAAAACTACTGCTTCCGAAACAGTTCCTCAACGTGGCTGATCTCGCTGAAGAGCATAATCATCTACGTGGTATACCGGTCGACTCGTATCCAGATCAGCGTCCTGGACTGCTAATAGGTTTGAATAATCTACACACCATCGCACCTATCGAAGCGAGAATTGGGAAACATGGAGAACCGATTGCTGTGCGATCCAAGCTCGGCTGGTCGGTGTACGGTGCTATCCCAAGACGGGCGGATGATGCTAAAATTGTCGGCCATCATAGCGGAATTACTAATGAGGATCTTTATAACTTGCTAAAGAAAAATTATGCTCTAGAAGAATCTGTTGTGGCCGTAAAGCAAGAAACTAAAGACGAAAAGCGAGCACGGGAAATTCTTGAGCAGACAACAGTTCGTGTCGGCGAACGCTTCGAAACGGGCCTGCTATGGAGAACGGATGATTGCACATTTCCTGACAGCCTTCCTATGGCTCGCCGAAGACTGAAACAATTGGAGCAGATACTAGCAAAGTCGCCGGAACTATGCGCGAACATCAGGCAACAGATCGAAGATTACCAACAAAAAGGATACGCTCATTTAGCGACACCAGAGGAATTGGAAAATACTGATCCTCGCAAAACTTGGTACCTTCCATTGAATTATGTTCAAAACCCGAAGAAGCCAACCAAAATTCGTCTGGTATGGGACGCTGCAGCAACTGTGAATGGCGTGACTCTAAACAGTCAATTACTCACGGGCCCGGACCTGCTTACACCTCTGACAGCCGTGCTTAGCCTGTTTCGAGAGCGCCGCATTGCCTTCGGTGGAGACATCCGCGAGATGTACCACCAAATACGCATACGTGAGGCTGATAAGCAAGCTCAGCGGTTCTTATTCCGGAAGATTCCACAGGATGTTGAGCCAAGCGTATATGTAATGGATGTGGCTACGTTTGGGTCCACCAGTTCTCCATGTTCTGCCCAATATATAAAAAACCTCAACGCATCGGAGTTGTCAGGAGCGTATCCAGAGGCTGCGGCGGCTATTGTTAACAAACATTACGTTGATGATTATTATGATAGCGTCGATTCCACTACTGAAGCTATTCGCCGTGCCAAAGAAGTGCGCTTCATTCACTCTAAAGGAGGCTTCGAAATCCGAAACTGGGTTTCAAACTCTTCCGTAGTGCAGTGCAAGATATCCATTTCAACGTCGACAAGACAACAGAGAACGAACGAGTACTTGGAATAATATGGATTCCAAACGAAGATACATTTGCTTTCGCAACCGAACATCGACCGGAACTGAAACCTTTCATTGACGTAATTCGAAGACCGACGAAACGATTGGTTTTGAGCTGCGTCATGGGGTTTTTTGACCCATTGGGACTTCTAGCACCATTCACGATACACGGCAAGATGCTCATCCTGGATTTGTGGCGAACGGGTTGTGAATGGGACGAAGAGATAAACGACGAGGGACTTCAAAAATGGAAGCGATGGACAAGTCTGTTAACACAGGTGGCAAATATTCGAATTCCGCGCTGTTATATCGGCGATTCTCGGTCGACGGACATTGAATCGCTTCAATTACACATATTCATGGATGCAAGCGAACATGCATACGGTTGTGTTGCCTACTTCCGTGCTGTAGCAAACGGTCGGGTGAAGACTTCTCTGGTGACTTCCCGTTCGAAGGTAGCGCCGCTAAAACGGCAATCGGTTCCACGGCTTGAACTAATGGCAGCGGTCCTGGGGTCACGCCTACTACGCGTGGTTCAGTCCCAACACTCTCTTCCAATAAACGACTATTTCCTCTGGTCGGATTCCCGAACAGTACTTAGCTGGATTCATTCTGACCAGCTAAAATACAAGCAGTTCGTAGCATTTCGCATCGGCGAGATTCGGGAAAACACGAACATCAATGACTGGCGCTGCATTCCATCTAAAACAAACGTTGCTGACGTTCTAACGAAATGGGGACAAGGGCCTCCCTTGGAATCTAACAGTGTGTGGTTTACAGGACCACAATTCCTTCTAGAACCTGAAAATCGCTGGCCAGTGGGCCCTCTTCCAGTGGTCGATACAAGCGAAGAAATGCGGGCAACAATTCTACACCATGAAGCCGTGGGCTCTGATCCGATCATCAACGTGAATTCAACGATTCGATGGTTACGTCTTCTTCGGAGTACAGCCTGTGTAATCCGGTTCATCGCAAACTGTCACAGAAAAGTCGCTGGTGACCCCATCATTGTGACTAAGGCTACTCCTGAACATCAACGTTTGCTGCAAGCACATCCAAAATCAATTCAACAATCACTACAGCAGGATGAACTACTGGCAGCTGAAACAACTTTATGGAAACAAGCTCAGCGCGATGGATTTGCCGAAGAATTGAGGGTTTTAGACAGAAATCAGAAACGTGAAGGAAACGCTAGTCGAATTACGAAATCAAGCTTGGTGTATAAGATGAATCCTCTTCTGGACACCGATGGAGTGATGCGCGTGGGCGGCAGGTTACAACAAGCAGAATTCGCTACCTTCGACATGAAGCATCCAGTCATACTTCCAAAAGGACATCCTGTGACCAACATGTTGATTCTGAACTACAACGAAAAGTTCGCGCACGCAAATAGAGAAACTGTGTGTAACGAACTTCGCCAGCGATTCCACATTCCCAAATTACGTCAGGCGATTCGACAAGCGGTCAAGGGTTGTATGTGGTGCCGTGTCAATCGATGTTCGCCGCAAGCTCCAATGATGGCACCGTTACCAGTGCAGCGGGTAACGTCACATCTCCGCCCGTTTAGTTCGGTGGGAGTTGACTATTTGGGCCCTATTGAAGTTTCGGTTGGACGCAGGCGGGAGAAAAGATGGATCGCTCTATTTACCTGTCTGGCAGTACGAGCAGTACACTTGAAAGTAGTGCACGGATTGAGCACTCAGGCATGCCTAATGGCAATTCGAAGGTTTCTGAGCAAACGAGGTGCCCCGGACGAGTTCTTTTCCGACAACGGAACCAACTTCAAGGGCGCATGCAACGAGTTGGCATGTATTGGTAGAGAATGTGCGGGAGTCGTAACGAGTCCAACCATAAAATGGACCTTCATTCCCCCAGCTACCCCACACATGGGTGGTAGTTGGGAGCGCATGGTGCGGTCATCATCATCATCATCAATTCTACTAACTACGTTAGCTGAAGCAGAGGACGCAATCAACACCCGGCCATTGGTCTACTTACCACAGGAGGCAGCAGAAATCGAAGCAATAACACCAAATCATTTTCTTCGTGGGACTATCAAAGATGCGGATCTGAAGGTGGACGCTTCTTCGGATTTTGCAGAGGCTCTAAGAGACGTTTACAAGCGGTCGCAGTATCTAGCAGAGCAAATGTGGCAACGCTGGTGGAAGGAATATCTGCCAACCATAAACCTACGATCAAAATGGGTTGAAGATCGGAAGCAGCTACGCGTGGGAGATTTGGTGTTTATAGTGAACGATGGACATCGGAAGAACTGGACCAGAGGAATTGTAGAAGAAGTGTTTGCAGGTAACGATGGTAGAGTTCGGCAGGTGAGCATTAGAACAAATAGAGGTGTAGTCAAAAGGTCTGCAATTAATTTAGCAATTATAGAGATTCCTGGTAAATCCGGCAATTCCGGAGTGTGAACCGGAACCGGAGTTACGGGCTGGGGTGTGCAGAAACCCACAGGGCAGTCTAGAGTAGTGACAGTGGCGGTCTACACAAAAACGTAGATCGTTGATTGCTCAAACCGAGGGAAGAAGGAATTGATGAAAAACAAAAACAATTGTATTTCTTAAAAGCAAGTCGTAAAATTTATTCTGGTTATTACTTCTTTAAGAGTGGTGGAAAATCTACTAATTATACTTAAATATTAAATTTCAACGCGAATTGGAGGTTCCTGATTATTATTCGGTGAATTTATTTGAAGTTTGCTGTCCATTTGAAGCATAAATAACGCTACTTATTCTAGGATATCAATCGTGAAATTACAAGCTAGTTGATTTCAACAGCATTCAAAGAATAGGATAAAATACTAAATTGAGCCTATTTAAAACTGTAAAAGTAAGTAAAATTGAATTTGTTAAAACATAAATGCTATAAATTAAACTTATTTGATTAGGCTAAAACATCAACAAGTACACCATACCTGAGCCAATTGTAGCACGAGGTGGAATTATAAAACTATCTATTGTAAGTTATTTAGTACGTTTTGAACTAAACATGTAATAATCAGATTTATAATTACAGTTTTAGCTGCTACTAAGCTGCTCAAAAAAGGTGGTGCTAATTTCCGAAGGTAAATCCGAACAGCAGCCATAAACAACGCAGCCAAGAGCACCGTTGGGTACGTGCAACAGAGTCAACGGAACGAATGTTTCGACGAGGAGTGCAAAGCTTTTTTGGAGAAAAAAAAATGCAGCACCGGCAAAACGTGAAACAACACAAACAAAAGACAAAAAATCAGACCTGTCTCTTTCGGGAGCAAACCCACCACCTGGACGAAGCGGAATGGGAAGAAATGGAGTTGGTGTGCCGTCCTCAAGAAACATGGAAGTTCTATCAGAAATTCAACGCTTCTCACTACAGCTTTGGGTCGTGAGCCGGAAGATGCAGGAATAAGGAGGAGAGTCTCTTGACGAACGGGTGTGAGGTGATTGATGCAGATCCTCGATGAGCACCTGAACAGCGTAGTGTACGCAAGCACAGACGACCAAGTCAACAGAGAAAGCGACTACGTTAGTATCCTCTACTCTCTAGTGACAAAATAACCCAACTTCCGCGCTTAGAGACGTTGAGGATGCCATTCACCAGCTCAAGATAAACATAGCAGCTAGTGAGGATGTTGATAGTCAGGATGTGAGAACAGCTACCGGAGGACTAGAAGGAAGGCTTCATCCGCCTCATTCACAAGGCGACCATTTGAAATGTGAATACCGTCTACAAAGTGCTATCCCAGCTCATCTTCTGTCGTCTGTCACCTATAATGATTGAGTTCGCGGGAGGTTATCAAGTCGGCTTCATCGACGGTCGATTGACAACAGATTTTCATCGTATGCCAAGTTCTCCAGAAATTCTGTTAATATCAGGTTCCAACACATCACCTGTTCATCGAATTCAAGGGGGCATACGACAGTATCGACAGCACAATCATGCTTTCTTGGGAAGCTGACCAGATTGATCACAGCAACGATGAATGGTGTACAAAACTCCGTATATCGTCGAGAACTGCGACAAGGTGACGGCTAATCTTCGCCAAATTTCTAGGAATTTGCGATTCAAAATAAAGTATCTAATATGCAAAATATTCCACTTGTGCCATTTCGAGTACACAACCCTGTAATCCCTTATCGTGTGGAACGTCAACATGAGTTACTTGCGCCTGCCCTAAATGAACTAACCTGATGCGCCTTCACTGCACGCGCACAGCCAAATACAACATGCAACGGTGCCGGCATACAAAAAGGTATGCACCTGCAGGGAACATGGCAAAATTGCAATCCATGTTGTTCTAACCATATCGGGCTGCGATGAACAAGATATGAGTTTGTTACTGTTAATTTCATAATTTACCGCTTTATGAACGGTTTCCGCCTCCACCATCACCATGCTTTCGGCGTTTTATGGCCAGGAGACGACGACGGCAACGCAACATGCTCTCTGCGTGGAACAAACGTTCCGCCGCATTCGCGAATGGTATCCGACATGTAGGTAGGATCTACCTATACGGCCGACGACGACAGTCACCAATAGATGCAGCGCATGGCTCTTTTAGGATAACGATCGCGACTCGCGGAGAATGAAAAATATTATTAATAAACTTTGAGCTTTGGAACAATGCCCGCCCGTTAACGCGTGACTGTCATCGGAAATCTATAGACGGCGCGGCGCGTATGTTTCCAGCATAGATTAATATCTCTGTGTGCACGAAATTGCAAATGAAGTCCACGGAACGAGTAGGTGGTGGGTAGACACCGCCGATGGGAATCAGTACAAACTATGCCCACGAGCATAACGCCCGCCGACCGCTGCCAGAAACGAATCAAAGCATGAAAAATGTCTGTTTATCGCTCGGTCGTACAACATAATTTGTCGAAGCCAGAGTATTGTCACTGACAGATGGCTACAAAAAAAAGGGAAAAAATGAGTACACATTTTTAGCACTGATGCATGCCATCACATTCGGTTGCTTTCAATGGGGAGTAGGCAAGGCAGGCAAACAACAATGAACACATCGATATTATGTATGGAAATCTTATGATTTATTGAACCGCGCTCATAATTAACAGTGCGATGAAAATTTATGACCTTTCCATCCAAAGTGGTGGAATGGTTAAGGAGAAAAAGTGAAGTAAATCAATCACCATTGTTAGTCATCGACGCGCTTGATGAGTTTAACACATGTTGACATTTGAAACAAGCGTTATTTTTAATTTTAACAGCATGTCTATCTATGATAAAACATGTAACAATGTATACTTTCGGCTGTCCTCAAGTTATCTCGCAAAAGTTTCGAGTCCCCCAAGAAGTCCCTCTCGATATGGTGTGAAAGAGCATAGGGCATAGGTTTGGCGCCACCCACAAAATCAGCACAGTTTTACTTCATTTAAATTTTAACCGAGTCAAATCAGATGTTTGCGCATTGATTTGTATTTGGTCAAGTCATATATTGATCAATGATCATATACTATCAGCTTAAACATCACCAAGATGACCAATTGGGAAATCTATGGTATAATTTGATCATGTTAACGACCATATAACCAACCCTAATTGAAGTTCAATTCAATTCATATCGACAACCAATCAACTGTAAAGTAACAACTATTAACTAGCTCTACAAGTCAACAAGCACCTGATAAGATTGAACACAGCGTGCATTAGTAGGTACAACCGCTACCGGGCAACTTGAGCGAAGTACCCACATTAAACTCGATATCAATTTTATTTACTTGGTGGAGTGCCTCTGAACCGGAGAACTTGCTCTCCAATCCAGTCGCACCTTCCAGTAGTGCGCAGTGGTAGAGGCAAAATAAAATAAAACACATGTGCGTACAACAAGGATCGTTTTAATATAAACATTAGTGGGCGCGGTTTGGTTGATTGACCACGCACACAGGTTTCGCACACTTCCGGCGGCGACCGACGACTGACTGAGCCTACCGAGCTCAACCCCCTTCGGCTAAAAAGTCGCGCGAAACACTGTCATTTCGAGAGATTATTAAAAAGATAAAATGTAGCATTAAAATGAGATAAAATCTCAATAATATTATAATTATAGCCGGAGCATAATACTGCTTATGGAATATTTACAGCCGAAGCATCAAGATGCATACAATCCTGTCGGTATCCAACGGTAGATACCCACGTGAATCCCTCGCTTGTTGGAAGATGATTGAATAGTGCGTACAGTGACCCCACAATTTATGAATCGGCAAAAATGATCACAGTTTATGGATCACTCATTTGATCAACAGGGTGATTCATAAATAGTGTTCAAAATTAAGGTGATTCATCGGTGTGGGGTCACTGTATCTGATAACAAGATCGACTAGTGGTTAATTCTTGGGCCAAATAGATTTCTGGTTCGGTCTACAGGGGATGCTCAAAATAACTGGGACAGGTAAAATTTTCACTTTTCAAAAAATGTTCAACTAGCTGTAACTTTTCAAAAAGGGCATCGAATATTCTCAAATTTTTACTGTAAGTTCATAAATTAGGTGTGTATCAGTGGTCCAATTTTGAAAAAGATCGGGCTATTATCCACGAAACTAGAAAGATTCTAGAAAAAGGTATAATTATCCGATAGCCAACTTTGAGCTGTTATTTCTCCGGATTCAAAGAACCGAATGCAAAGAAATTTTGATCATTTATGACTCATATAATGAGCTATTAAAAACTTTTGACTTGATTTCGATGTTTACGGTCGTATGTTGCAGCTTAGCATGGCATGGCGTGGCATAGTATAGTGTTTATGCTATGAAGACTATACTATATTATGTCATGCTGTGCAGTGAGGCGACATTTGACCGTAAACATTGAATTGATCCGTAACCGTGTGTGATCTATAACTGTGTATTCACGGTAGTTGAACATTTTTTGAAAAGTGAAAATTTTACCTGTCCCAGTTATTTTGAGTATCCCCTGTATGATCTTAACGGGTGGGATTTTTTTCTTGTTTCTTTGGGCATAGCGTATTGTTTTGCCTTCCTGGCGACACAATGTTAATTTGGAACATCGTGGTTTATAGAACTCAAAGAGTTGAATTGTGAACTTTTGCAAAATCTGTGCAACAGATAAGTTCTTCGATCTAAACGTATCCTATAGAATCAGCAAAGAGAATTTTCAGACAAAAGAGGCACAAACAAAAAAGGCGCTGGTAACATGACTTCTTCTTCTTCTTTGTGGCTCGACGTCCCCACTGCCTCGCTTCAACTTAGTGTTCTTTGAGCGCTTCCACAGTTATTAATTGAAGGGCTTCCTTTGCCTGCCAATGCATGAATTTGTATAATTGAGGCAAGTACAACACGCAGAAAAATAAATTGTAAACACAATTAAATTCTAGTTCAAATCAACCGATTTTTCAGTTTACTATAGCGACAAACTGATTTCTAGTTTAAACTGAACTGTTGTATTGTTTGATAATACAAATATTTTCATTTGTCGAAATTTTTGACAGTTTGGTAAAACAAACAGAGATATGGTTTTTTCAACATGAAATAATGGATTGATTCAAACGACTGCACTTTTGCCACTAACAAACCCGGAATGTGATTGTGTAGGTGACGACAGCAACTGCGGCAGCTCGGAAATCTATTTTTAGACCGTCGGTAAGCGGATGGGGAGGAGAACGATTATAAAAAAGACAAAAAAGGCGCAACCGATCAACTTTTTGTGGATGCTGTCGTGAGTACCTGCGCGTTATCCATCACGGCCAAAGCTGCACTTGGAAGTTGGCGTGATGGATTTGCTGCACCTTCTTCGTTGTGGCGATGTTGGGGTAACCATTTTATAGATGTATGAGTGGTTTCGGACCATGTTTATGGTTTTTATTTTGTTGAAAGAAATGAAATTTTTGACATTATATGAAATGATGGTAATCGATTGTTTTTATTGGTAAACTCTAAATGAAACAAATTAAATATAACTTTGAAATAAGTAAATTTGAGAATTGTGGACACAATTGTGGAACAGATTTGATACTGGAATCGATTACATATTCAGGAGTTGAAAAGAACGCGATGAATTCAGTTTCCGTTTTGTCTCTAACAAAAATTTTCGGTATCATGCCATGTTACCATGACTGGGTCTCCAGATAGCCTAGTGGTTAAGGCTATGGATCGCCAATCCGGAGACGGCGGGTTCGATTCCCGTTCCGGTCGGGAAAATTTTCTCGACTCACTGGGCATAGTGTATCATTCACGCAGAAAAATGGCGCTTTTTAAAACAAAAAAACGCATGGTTGATTTTCAAACCTCAGTTAGAGACAAAACGGAAACTGAATTCATCGCGTTCTTTTCAACTCCTGAATATGTAATCGATTCCAGTATCAAATCTGTTTGTAGGTAGGTCTTCAACAGCGTTTCAGTGTTCACCGATATCATAACACTTAATCAATAGCACCAATAATTAATAATCACCATAAATATCATCGTCTATCACGACATTACTTCGCGTTTCCGCCTCGTGTGTGGTTCTGCCACCGTTACAAATGTTTTGCCACAGACCAACAAACGTAACAATTCGAACATTTTTCGATTCAAATCATAGTCACGGGAACATATTCGCCCAATGCTAAAACGACTATATTTGGCCGACCACCAACTAGGTGGCGGTAGTGAGCAAACGTCAAACTCGAACAAAAACTATGCGAGCAGGGGCAGTTGGCCAACTATCAAATTTTGAAAAAGACCGTTAAATCGGTGTACGATGAGAATTATCAGAGTGTTACGTCTGTTTGTCTGTGGTTTTGCTGTTGAATGTCTATGTCATCAGCAAAGCACACAAACTGACCGGATTTCGTGAAAATCGTACCTCGATCGCTGTTGAGCCCGGCTCGTCGTATTACACCTTTCAGAGCAAGGGCCTTGGGCCAGCTGGGATTACAGTCCCGGGGTCTGACGAAGCGGGTGAGACAGCCGTCAGGTAAGGAGCTGTCCCGCAAGGCTAGGAAAATACTAACTCCAGGTCAGCAGTAACGCCGGCAAGTCGGACCCCAGCCAGGCGTACCGGAATTCAGGGAAGGGTGGGCCTGAAAAGGCTGGCCCGTTGTTGCAAGTTCCCGACCCGGTAGAGCAATGCTACCATAAGCGAAATGGGATTCGGATCACAAACACTGAAGGCTAAAGCACCACAAAAACCAAAACGAAAATCTCATTCTTCAAACATGTATTATAGGGTTTTGCTTAACATGTCGCCTACTCTGTGTTCCTAGCTCTCCTATCCTAGTCAACTTAGTCTAAGCGTTTACAATGGGTTTGACTCACGGTTACCATCGGCGCCGCTTTGCAGAAACCACGGACCTCTCCTGAACGGATGATCGCAGATGCTCGTTGGGTGCTGGAGATCGGTCCATCGCTGCTCATGCTTGGTGGGCATGCACCGGTTCGAGGTTCTACCGGTCGCTACTGTTCCTCAAAACCAAGCCTTCGAATACCACGGATCCTATTCGTTCCTCCTCGGCCGTGGGGTGTAGAATTCGCTCCCAGCCGGACGATGACCTCTCCTCTCTGCTACCGCCTCGTGCTCGTAAATGCTCCGCGGAATGCGACCCGGTGTTCAGCGCTTGACCTCCGATTGAGAGTCACGAGTGCCCAAAGACTGCAAGTAAAAAAGAGCCCTGCGGATGGTCGGGCGTTATTAACGTGTCGCCGCAGATCTTTCCTAGGCGCCTTACCCTTTTAAGGAGCTCTTTTCTGTCCCGTTGCTGCTATCGCTCTTTGGCCAGTTGGCCGTGTTGGTTGCGCGTACGCTCTCCTTAGCGTAATGGTCGTCGTGCCTGTCCCATAAATGAGGAATCAATTTGGGCAATTCAACACGATTCTGATGAAGTTTGGCTCACCTGCTTTTTCCCGATGCCTTCCAGCGAATGTTTATTGACCGACCAAATCTACAATGCCGGTCCTGGCCTGTTCGGTTTCGATCCGGCCGTCACTTCCCGTAGTGCATTTGCTTCCCTGGAAGCCGAAGTAGCTGTGTTGGGTTGATCAGTAGTTTAGCGGGGATCTCAATTCAATTTCGACTGGGTCACCTCTCACCTGATTTTGGGATCTTTTCTGCGAGCACGGTCCGTGAATGCCAAAACCACGTTTGCTACCACGTTTTTCCTCTAGCGGTTTTCGTCCCTCCGTGCGTGTGTGCAGCGTTGGCGTCTCTGACTGAAATCAGCAGGCAAAATGGTCGCTGATGAGTTTTTTGTTTGGCGATGTCACACAAAACACTAGCTCACCTGTGCTCACGTAGTCTGTCCCTCCACCAAAACGGATTCTAGATCTGTCCAGACGACGTCTGGCTTCCCTAAACTGGGAATCGGTTTGACCGCAAGCTGTTGAAATTAACTTCTCTTTGTCCGTCCGGCCTCAAGGATGAACGCTGAGACGATGCCAATTGCGCGCACTGAACTGCACCGGGGGTTAACACGACACCAACTGATCTTTTGCAAAACGCAAGACCGCTTTGTTCCGCCGATCATTGTACGAGTACCGGTCGGGGTTTTCAACTGATGCTTTCTCCCTCTTCATACGCTCGCCCGAAGACTCGATGCTCGATGGTGGTGTGGCCCGCACGTTGCCGCGTTTGCACTGATCAATGATGGGCTGATTGCTGATGATGAACGTTGCTCTGCTGTGCGGGTAGCCAAGCGTGTGTGTGTTTCTCGCTTGCGACTAAGTAAACGGTGCAGCTGTCGCCTTGTTGACTGGTTGAGCATTTCAGAGGTTCTCTAACTGCGACTTACGTCCCGATGGTTTTATTTTTGGTTTGGTTATCAACTTACAGAGTATTCGTACTACTATTCTAACATATGTATGACTCAGCAAAACTAAACGTAACACAACTCTACCGTAGCGGAAGAATTTTTCATAAATCGGTGATCAAACGATTTATGAAAAATTCAAAAAATCATTACTCATCCTCCTAGGATGATGGTCAGAGACAAGTCGGTCGCCCTAACTCTTGAGCAGACCTCAAGTTACATCTTTTCCTCAACTTAAACCAAACTCATACGCAAGCCTCGGCTGCCTGCCAAATCTTCTCTAACCTCCAAACTGCATAATCTCAATGCTAAACTAAATCTCACGCCAGCTGCGCCTGGCAGAATCTTCGACCTCTCAAATCGTCTCTGACCAATGTCCTTGTCCAGCTTCCACGAATCCTACGGCAAAACATTCAAATCGGATTCTAGCCTATTGTATTGACTAAAATAGGCTTAATCGCACACAAAACATTAAGAAGCTATATATACAGACTATCTACAAGGACAAAATTGGTTTGTTTTGGTTTGTGCATGTTCTGAGAAAAGAAACATTTACTTATCTAAATCGTCATGAGCCCGGGAAATAGGGTTTTACCGCGCCCCTGGTCGCGTTACTTTTGGGATGAAGATTTCATGACGACCCCCAGATCTTTAACCCTTGGCCACGCATTCGAATTGACTGGAAACACTTGAGGGTTCGTGTACACCATCCAGTCGTGGATGTGCTTGGATTGCCGAGATCGTATTTTGTTCCTTCGTAGTGGTGCCACTCATAGCTCTGTGTAGTGAGGATGGTCGAATTCTTGATGATTGGCTCGATTTGTCTCGATCGGCTAACGGCATGACCATTCGGTGTGTTTCGGTGTGAGGGTTCCTCGGGGTGTTGTTGCGCTTCACTCGTTGTCTGGATCGTTTGGTATCTGGAGCCTCCCTACTCACGACGGTTTTCAGGGTCCCAGTCTCCCTCGCCCGCTGTAGGCTATATGCTGCGCTCTTCGTGGTGTTATTTGGAGCCTCCCTACTCACTGCTGTTTTCAGGGTCCCAATCTCCCTCGCCCGCTGTAGGGTGATGACTGCTGTGCTCTCTGTACTGGTATCTGGAGCCTCCCTACTCACTACTGTTTTCAGGGTCCCAGTCTCCCTTGCCCGCTGTAGGCTGATGGTTGCGGCGCTCTTTGACATGGTATCTGGAGCCTCCCTACTCACTGCTGTTTCAGGGTCCCAGTCTCCCTCACCTTCAGTAGGCTGTCGATTCGTCCTGGTGTTTGGCGTGTCTTCGTCCTGGTATTTGGAGCCTCCTTACTCGCATCGCTTTCAGGGTTCCAATTTCCCGCGCCCACTGTAGGCTTTTCTACATCCTCCTGCTCTCCCAAAGCTCTCCAGTTGCTGTCTCCCTGCGCCTGATAGTGGCCGTAAGCTTCAACTCCGCGCCGAACCGATGTTTGGTCGTCGATCTCCGGGTCTCCACTCCTCCTATCAGAGAATACATCTGGTGCCTTGACGAGAAACCTGCGTCCCGTTTCCAGAATCACAGGGTGCCATTTCTCTCACTTGGCGAACGGCTCACGGTACACCTCCTGGCGCGATGGAAGTGTTTGGGTACCGCATGTTGATTCTCCACTTGCTACTGTTCGGCCTTCTGACGGATCGGGTAATGGAATCACAAATCGTTCATTGTTCCTGGCGAAGATCGTGGTCTACCACAAAACTGGCTGATTTGTCGAGGTGGAGAGGTAGTCGTAAAGAAGTTATTGCTCATCACACCTGACTTTTTACCATTTTCCCGTTTGTTACGTGTTTTTGGAGCATGGTACTCATGGTTGACAGGCATTGCCTGCGGACATAGCTTTAACATAGTGGAACCTCGTACGGATGTACGGAAATCCTAGCTGTCGACTCACAATCGGTGTTACTGTGGTGGAGCAGTATTGCGACGGCTTCTCACCCTCAGCCCTCGTGGTCAAATCTCCCAGTGATTGGTGTTTCTGCTAGCTTGACTGCTTCGTGGTTGACAGGCACCGCCTGTGTACATAGCTTGAACAGCCCGGAATCTCGCTGCTGGGAACGAAGATTCCAGTAGATGTAGTCGTCAAATCGGTGTAACGGACGTGCAGAATCCGGTTAGAACTTCTCTGCTTTCCTTTTCGCTGTAATGATGCCCAATTGTGGTGTTTTCTTCAGCGTTCGCTTCATCGTTGACAGGCACCGCCTGTTTGCATAGCTAGCACATGTTCGTTTAGTCCGCCTTGATGTCCTTCGCGTGGAACCTTCCCTTCTTGCCGCTCAGAACATCCTCTAGCACGTACAGGTTCGTCCCGATGATCTCCTTGACGATGGCCGGAACGAATTTCGGCTCAAGCTTGCTGTTGATTTGGTCCGCCTTCGAGGAGAGTACGAACGATCGCCGCCAAACCAAGTCTCCGACTTTGAACGCTACTGATCTTGTACGAAGATTGTATCGCTGCTTCGCCCGTTGGTGGCTGTTCTTGATCCGCTCGATGATTAGCTTCTGGATTCGACGAATCGCCGAGAGTCGTAGGTCCTGCGCTACCTTCGGGTCTTCTGGTGTGTTGAGCTCCTGCTGCGTGTACAGATCCGTGTGCAACAACAGGTTTCGTCCAAAGTTGGCTTCGTGTGGACTGACGCCCGTCGCTTCGTGCCGAGCAGCGTTTATAGCCGCCGTGATCGCCGGTAGCTTTTCGTCCCACTCTCTATGATCGCCGTCCAACAATGCCCGGATGCAGGTTACTACGACGCGGTTGACGCGTTCGGCGTTATTGACCTGCGGACAGTAGAACGCTGTCTTCATGTGGCCGATCTTGTGTTTCGCTAGCCAGGATTTGAACACCATCGATTCGAACTGCTTCCCGTTATCGGACAGTATCAGCCGTGGCCGAGAGAACTTCAGGCAAACTTCTTCTTCCAGGAACTCCACCATCTTCTGCGAATCCGCTGTGCGCATCGGCTTAACGATCACGTATTTGCTGACCCAGTCGACTACTACCAACAGCACTGTGTTTCCTCGCTTGGAACGTGTGAGCGGACCGACAAAGTCTACCGATATCATCTCCCAAGGAGTCTTTGCTGGCTTTGGGTTTCCCATTTGCGGCATCATTCTTCTCCCCGGTGCCTTGCACGCTTTGCAGGTCGCACAGTTTATAACGTAATCGTGAATCTCCTGTTGCATCTGTGGCCAGTAGTAGTGGGCTTGTAGCTTGTGCCAGGTCTTGTAGAAACCAAGATGCGCTGCTGCCGGTTCGTCGTGGAATCTTCGGATTAGTTGGAACCTCTCTTCTTTCGGAACGACTTGCTTCCACTTGTGGTAAACTGCTCCCACTTCGTCCTTGCAACGGCAGTTCTTGAATAGCGTGTCCTTGGCTATGCGGAAGTCCGGGAACTTATCTCCTTCGCTCTTCACTCTTTCCACCAGCTTTCTGTACCACGGATCCTGAACTTGGTCTACCGTGAAAACGGCTTCTGCCACCGTCCTCGAGAGAGCATCTGGGACAACGTTGATGGAACCCTTCCTGTACCGGATCTCGAAATCAAACGCGTTCAGACGCAACAGCCACCGGCTCATCAAGGCCGTCGGGTTCTTCATCGACTTCAGGTAGCTGAGTGCTGCATGATCACAGTGGACAACGAACCGGATTCCTTCCACGTAGCCTCTAAACTTCTCGATCGCTCGGATCACTGCGAGGCACTCCCGTTCCGTGACCGAGTACTTCCTCTCCGACGCTGACAACTTCTGCGAGAAGTAGCTGATGGGATGTTCCTCGCCGTTGATCTCCTGCGTTAGCACTGCTCCGATTGCTGTGTCGCTGGCATCGCACGCTATGGCGAACGGTTTGCTGTAGTCCGGCATCGCCAGTACCGGTGCCGAAACCAGAGCTGCTTTTAGCTTGAGGAACGCTTCTTCAGCTATTGGATTCCAACGGAACTTGGTCTTGCCTGATGTCAAGTTTGTTAGCGGAGCTGCTAGCTGCGAGAAACCGGCGATAAAGCGTCGGTACCAGTTGCACACACCGAGAAATCGCTGCACTTCTTTTCGTGTCGTCGGAGTCGGAAACTGAACAATCGCTTGGATCTTCTCGTCGTCTACACGCCAACCTTGCTCGTCGATTACGTAGCCGAGGTACTTCATGCTCTTCCGGCAGAACTTGGACTTCTCCGATGAAATCGTGAGATTCGCTTGTCGTAGCCGGCGGGCTACTTCTTCGAGCAGAGCGATGTGCTCTTCGAATGTCTCGGAACAGATGATGATGTCGTCCAGGTAATGGAACACCAGCGGTTCTAGATCAGCGAATAGGTGGGTCATAAGTCGCGCTAGGGCTTGGCTTGCTGTACACAGCCCGAAAGGCACCACCTTGAATTGGAAGTGGCCTCTGGATGGAACGGTGAAGGCTGTCAGTTGTCTCGAACCTGGATGGAGTGGTAGCTGCCAGAAGGCATCCTTGAGATCGATCGAAGAGATGTATTTGCTACTTCGGAGGTTGTTGGTGATCGCTGCTATCTGGGGAATTGGATATCCCTCGTTCACCATGACGGAGTTGAGGTGACGCGCGTCCAAGCAGACGCGATACTGCCCAGTCTTCTTCTTGACGGCGACCAGTGGGTTGTTCCATGGCGAGAACTGCGCCTCCTCGATGACGTCCAGCGCAATCATCCGGTCGATCTCTCTGTTGACCTCCTGCAGAACGTACGGCGACATGGGGTAATGCCGTTGTTTGCGGGGTGGTGCATTCCCTACATCGATTCGATGCTCGTACAGCTTCGTGCGTCCTAATCTTCCATCTACCGCTTTCGGAAACTTCTGAATCGCCTGCTCCAGGCGCTTCTGCTGTTCCGGACTGAGCTGCTTCATCTCCTGTTCTTCACTGATCTGATCTTCCTGCTTCGCTTCGAGTGTGCAACACACCGCTTTTACACCGAATTTGTCCCAGAAATTCATTCCCAGGATGATGCAGTCTGGAATCGAAGGCACCAACAGCACTGGAAGAACTTCGTTGCGGTTGTTGTACACGATCGGTAAATAGACGAAGTTTGCGATGTTGTGTCTCGTGCCGTCTGCCGTCTTTATTCCGCCGCTGACGGTTCCTTTCTGCAATCCGCATTCCTCTGCCAGTTCGACTTTTCTTCCTCCTAGCAGAGAGCAGTTTGCTCCACTGTCCAGCAAAGCTGTCAACTCCTTTCCCAGCACTGATATGACGGCGTGCGGTCGATTGTCACTTCCGGGGTTGATAATGATCGAGTTAAGGTTTTGAAATTCCGGGATATCGGAGGGGTCTCCGAGATTTTGCGGAGAGCTGCTCCCCTCTACTGCTGGTTCTCCGCTTGGTAGTTTACCGCGTCCATGCGGCACGTGAAGCAACTGCGCAACGAGTAGCCTTTCCTTCCACAACGGTAGCAGAATAGGATGGCTTGCGGCTTCGGACAGTCCATGAATCTGTGACCCTCCTCGTCGCAGTTCCAGCAAAGCATTGCTATTCGTTGGCCGTTCGGAGCTTCTTCCTGTTGTATCTGGCGATCTTCCCGTTGCCTGGCTGGTTCTGGCAGCAGACGTTGGCTTCTTCGGTTATTGTCGCTCTGATCCGAGCTTGGCCTCCACTGTCGTGCTTGCCAGCCCTGTGCTCTTAGCGGCTGTTCTTGCTGTTGTTGTGGTAGCCGAGTCTCGTACGATGCGGTTTGCGGCCGCTGCTGCTGTGCCGCGGTTTGCGCATCTCTTGTGTACTGCCGCGCTGCTCGCAGGACGTCAGCCTCTGTCCGGTTGTACCTATCCGTTGGCCTTGGCTGCCTTTCGTCGCGTGCGGCAAAGCTTGGTCTCGCAGAGCTCCGCTCAATGTTCAACTTCAACGCGTTGACTTGCTCCACCAGTTCGTCGATGTTGTGCTGCCAATTGTCTTCTGGTCCTTCCTCCGCTGCTTCGTGCTCGAATGCGCCTTCTTCCACCTCCACGGCGTGAACTCTGTTGAACCGCTGTGACTGTTGGTGATGCTGAACCGGTGGTGGTCTGCTGGTTACTACTGGCGTAGCGAAGTTCGGTTCCAGAAGCGCGCTGTGCGGAATGGGAATCCTGCGTTGCCTGTTCAGAAGCATTCTCGTCTCGTCGTATCCGGTGCAGACTTCCACCATTTCATCCAGTGAACGAGGCCTCGCTGCTGTTACGATGGCTGCGTAGTTCTCGTTCATGTTTTTCTTCACCAGGAAGAACTTTTCGTCGTCTGGAATGGGTGGATCGACGAAGCGGAAGAGCGCTGAGATGTCTCGGTAGAACTTCGCAAAGGATTCCTCCCTTCCTTGAAATCGAAAGCTGGCTTCCAGACGCAGAATTTGGGAGTATCCGCTGGGCAGGAATTCCCTTCTGATCTCCCGCTTAAATTGGTCCCAGGTCCGCAACTGGTTTTGCGACGTTGCTCGTGAGTACCAGTCGATGGCGTCCTCCTGCAGTAGATGCTTGATGGAGCTCAGGAGTGTGGCATCACTCATGCCTTCTGACCTCGCGAACGTTTCCACGCGATCTAGGAACACGTTGAGTGATGTAGTGTCCTTCTCGCCGCGAAACTTGAAAGGCCAGTTGTGCACGGCCTTCTGAATCCGTCGATCATCCACTCGTTCCGGCGCTGGTCGTCCTCGACGCACTAGCCGCTCCAGATCGTCCCGCATTCGGCAATATTCTTCGTGCATCCGCTGCTCTCTTTCCTGCATCTCCACTATTCTCGATTGCAGCTCGTGAACTTCTCGTGATTGTGTTTCTCGAGCTGTCCGGTTCCATGTTTCTCGCTCCCGTTGAAGGTAGGGAGGCGGTGGTGAGGTGCTCCGTTGTCTAGGCTGTGTTTCACCTCCATCTTCGTTGTCTCGCGCTCGAAACGAACTCGAAAACAGCAATCCTCGTCCCTGTCCACCAGAGAATGATGTCATCAGAGGCTGCTGTGATGCTGGCGGTGGTGTGGATTCTTGATTTGAACTGTTGCCCACTGGAATCGTGGCATCCGTCGTTCCGCCGACTGCTCCTTCCTCTTCGTTGTTGCTTCTTCGTATGGCACCCGTTGAACTTGTGTGGTTCACCTCATTTTCACCTCGTTGCACACAACTCACTACACTAGTACCATTCACTTTGTTGAGCAAAACCGTCACGTGCATGGTTAGCATCCCATGCAGCTCTCTCAGTTCGACCGGAGGGTGGATTAACCGTAATCTGTCGCGATAGTGGGTAAGGCGCGTTCGGCTTTGACTGATTGCAGCTAATGTGCAGCTGCTGTATTTGAGTTTCACAGTGTTCAATGTTGGACTGTGGACTCATTACATGGGCTGAGCTAGTGGGCTGGTTATCTCTTAAGGCTTCCTCCTGGACGAGTGCCTTTAGACGGAGGACCTTTCCTCTGTGGGTGGTAGGCCCTAAATTTACCACGTGACGCAGAGCCAACTCATACGTCACCTCCTCATCTGTTAAGTGTGTGTAATCCATGTCTTATGTTGAATCTTATATGCGTAAGGGCTAAAATTGTTTCGATAATCGTATGCCAGATAATCGAAATTGCACAAAACCAAATCTCAACAAAACCAAAACTCAAAACGCTAAACGGTAGTTCATAATGTGTGGATTTTCAGTTGGGCGCCAGTGTTGCAAGTTCCCGACCCGGTAGAGCAATGCTACCATAAGCGAAATGGGATTCGGATCACAAACACTGAAGGCTAAAGCACCACAAAAACCAAAACGAAAATCTCATTCTTCAAACATGTATTATAGGGTTTTGCTTAACATGTCGCCTACTCTGTGTTCCTAGCTCTCCTATCCTAGTCAACTTAGTCTAAGCGTTTACAATGGGTTTGACTCACGGTTACCATCGGCGCCGCTTTGCAGAAACCACGGACCTCTCCTGAACGGATGATCGCAGATGCTCGTTGGGTGCTGGAGATCGGTCCATCGCTGCTCATGCTTGGTGGGCATGCACCGGTTCGAGGTTCTACCGGTCGCTACTGTTCCTCAAAACCAAGCCTTCGAATACCACGGATCCTATTCGTTCCTCCTCGGCCGTGGGGTGTAGAATTCGCTCCCAGCCGGACGATGACCTCTCCTCTCTGCTACCGCCTCGTGCTCGTAAATGCTCCGCGGAATGCGACCCGGTGTTCAGCGCTTGACCTCCGATTGAGAGTCACGAGTGCCCAAAGACTGCAAGTAAAAAAGAGCCCTGCGGATGGTCGGGCGTTATTAACGTGTCGCCGCAGATCTTTCCTAGGCGCCTTACCCTTTTAAGGAGCTCTTTTCTGTCCCGTTGCTGCTATCGCTCTTTGGCCAGTTGGCCGTGTTGGTTGCGCGTACGCTCTCCTTAGCGTAATGGTCGTCGTGCCTGTCCCATAAATGAGGAATCAATTTGGGCAATTCAACACGATTCTGATGAAGTTTGGCTCACCTGCTTTTTCCCGATGCCTTCCAGCGAATGTTTATTGACCGACCAAATCTACAATGCCGGTCCTGGCCTGTTCGGTTTCGATCCGGCCGTCACTTCCCGTAGTGCATTTGCTTCCCTGGAAGCCGAAGTAGCTGTGTTGGGTTGATCAGTAGTTTAGCGGGGATCTCAATTCAATTTCGACTGGGTCACCTCTCACCTGATTTTGGGATCTTTTCTGCGAGCACGGTCCGTGAATGCCAAAACCACGTTTGCTACCACGTTTTTCCTCTAGCGGTTTTCGTCCCTCCGTGCGTGTGTGCAGCGTTGGCGTCTCTGACTGAAATCAGCAGGCAAAATGGTCGCTGATGAGTTTTTTGTTTGGCGATGTCACACAAAACACTAGCTCACCTGTGCTCACGTAGTCTGTCCCTCCACCAAAACGGATTCTAGATCTGTCCAGACGACGTCTGGCTTCCCTAAACTGGGAATCGGTTTGACCGCAAGCTGTTGAAATTAACTTCTCTTTGTCCGTCCGGCCTCAAGGATGAACGCTGAGACGATGCCAATTGCGCGCACTGAACTGCACCGGGGGTTAACACGACACCAACTGATCTTTTGCAAAACGCAAGACCGCTTTGTTCCGCCGATCATTGTACGAGTACCGGTCGGGGTTTTCAACTGATGCTTTCTCCCTCTTCATACGCTCGCCCGAAGACTCGATGCTCGATGGTGGTGTGGCCCGCACGTTGCCGCGTTTGCACTGATCAATGATGGGCTGATTGCTGATGATGAACGTTGCTCTGCTGTGCGGGTAGCCAAGCGTGTGTGTGTTTCTCGCTTGCGACTAAGTAAACGGTGCAGCTGTCGCCTTGTTGACTGGTTGAGCATTTCAGAGGTTCTCTAACTGCGACTTACGTCCCGATGGTTTTATTTTTGGTTTGGTTATCAACTTACAGAGTATTCGTACTACTATTCTAACATATGTATGACTCAGCAAAACTAAACGTAACATGTTCTTACCGATATTCAAAACGCCAAATCGTACAACAGGTATATAAGTAAGTAATAACGGGTGTGCTTATATTTTATTCGAATGTGCCATTAATAAATATTGGAATTATTGTGTGAAGTTTTAAATTTTAGGTAACAATCAAGGAAAATTTCTAGGGGGTGCCAAATTTGTTCTAGGGGGTGCCAGGCACCCCTGGAACCCCCCCTAGCTACGCCAATGCTTCATGGAATTCTTAAACAGATTCTTCCTGGAATTCCTTTCAGAATTCATTCAGTGATTCAGAATACCTCAAACAATGCTCAAAACGATGCTCCAGAAATACGTCCATAAATTCTCCAGCTGTTCCTTTAGATATAACTGCACAGTTATTTTTGTGACAAGCCAAAGATTGTTTCAGAAATTCCTCCAGAGATTGCTTCATCTTTTTATCCTAGTATTCTACCACGAATTCCTTCAGAGAGTTCTCGTGGAATTTAAAAGTAAATCCTATCAAATAATCCTCTACCAGGCCCCATTCTTTTGGTTCCCTGTGCAATGTTGACTGTTCTGGTCGGTAACGGAGTAGCAACTACGAATTGTACAGTCATCTCATGCTCATGCTCATGCTCAAAAAATTCTCTACGAATTATTCCTGTTTTTTAATCAAACAAAGTTTTTTTTTGTAAATCTTAGAATTCTCCAAGAATTCCAGATTTAGCAAAACCATTCTTCCAAAGATTTCACTATGGATTTACTATACAATTATCTACGAATTATTCCGTAGCTTTTCCCAGAAATTCCTCCAAAGATTTGTCGCAGAATTGTTTCAGTTCTTTTTAAGAGTTGGCCCGGAGACTGTTTCAGGAATTTCTCCAGAGGATCTTCATTGTTTCTTGCAAAGATTAAACAAGAAATTCTTGAAGCGAGATACCAGAAATTAGATTCTTCAAGGAATTATTTCTCTGGAATTCTTCTAGAGATTCAATCAGTAATTACTTTTGAGAATCCCTTAGGAAATGCTCTAGAAATTCCACCACCAAGTTCTCCGACGATTCTACAAGGAGTTCCTTCACATCTACTTTCAGAAATATTTCTAGGAACTCACTCAGAGATTCTTCCAAGAGTATCACCACGCTTCCTTTAATAATTTATCCAGAGCTATATCTTACCATTCTCTAGAAAATATGCTTCCGAGAAATCTTACGGATATCCTTTAACCCTCGTCGTGCATTTGGGTCATTATGACCCCTAAACGTGCACTAGGTCAGCGAGGTGAGCGCACGCTAATGCACGAAGAAGGTTAATTTTCTCCTGAAAATCAAACTAAAGATTCTTCAAGAACGTCCACTATGAGTTGCATCAGAGGTTTCTGTTGGAACTCGGCGCAAGAAGCTGCGGTCGAAAAAAATTCTCCCCCGCACCAAATGCACCATATACGAGACAGACTCTAATAAGACCGGTGCTGTGTATGCTCGAGAAGGACATGCAAGCACTCGAAGTGTTCGAGCGTCGGGTGCTTAGGACCATTTTTGGCGGTGAGCAGGATAACGGTGTGTGGAGGCGAAGAATGTACCACGAACTAGCTGCACTCTACGGCGAACCTAGCATCCGGAAGGTCACAAAGGCGGGAAGGATACGATGTGCATGGTATGTTGTGAGAATGTCGGTAAACAACCCTGCAAATCTGGAGTTTATAAGATATCCGGAATGTAAGAAGGGCGGCGTGCAAAATGGACGGACCCATGATCTGGCAAATATAGGAGCCGAGGAACCGAGTGCTGCGGCGAGGAATTGTTGATTCAATTTAATTGTGATAACAATGACATATTAAGGACAGACTTGTTAAAATCCTAAAATGACCGCCACAATGGCCGACTTCGGCACCTACTCACGATTTTGAGGGCACAAATCTCTTCGTAAACAAAACCAGTGCACCTGAGCATTTCATTTTAAGCTTATTACAAGTGAGCAAGAACAGAATAATAACATGCATTGTTGTTTGAAGTTTGCTTCTTGAGATTTGTGCGTTTGAAGTTCTCATGCACTGTTGAAGCGGGATGTCAAGACGTTTGTCCTTAAATAAATGAAATGAATGAATGAAATGTAGAATCTCGTCCAGATAATCATCGGTGATTATTCCAGCTGGAGTTCTCAGAGATACTCTCAGAAACTCTTCCAGAGAGTTCTCAAGCGATTCTACCTTAGATTCTTCAAGAAGTTCTCCCAGGAATTCTTCTAAGAGTGCCTGCTGTAGTTACTCCTGAGTGTCCTCTTAGACTGTCGCCTAAGAGTGTCTCCCAAACATATTTCTCAAGATTCATCCGAAATACCTCCAGGAATTACTTCAACCTTTTCACGAAAAAAACTTTCAAACATTTCTTAAGGAATTCTTCTAGAGGTTCCTTTAAACAAATCTTCCAATGATTTCTTAATTAATTATCCAGAGATTTATCCGGAAACTCTTCTACAAATACCACAAATACTTCCTTTAGAAATTCCTCTAATGTTTCTTGTAAAAATTTCTACCGATGTTTCTTAACAATTTTTTGCAAAATCATTTCTCAAGATTCATCTGAAATACCTCCAGGAATTACTTCAACCTTTTAATGAAAAAAAAAAAACTTTCAGGAATTTCATAAGGAATTCTTCTTGGGGTTTCTTAAAACAAATCTTCCAACGATTACTTAAGGAATTCTCCGGAAAAAATACCACAAGTACTTCTTCCAGAAACTCATTTCAAGTTTATTGTAAGAATTTCTTCAGATATTTTTCATCAAGGTCTCCACCAGAGATTCCTCTACAACTTTTTGCATAGGTTCCACAAGGAACTTTCAAAGCAGCTGTTTCAGGAATTATTCAAATTTTAGGAATCCAGATTTTTGGAATTTAGGTTTTAGGAATTCGTCTCTACTAGACATTTTAAAAATTCCCAAAGAAATCTTTTCAGAGATTCGTCTACGACGAAGTCACCTAAAAGTTCATTCCAATAGAAATTCCGCAAAGATTTCTCCAGAACTATCTCGAAAACTCAATGGAGATGATTCTCGAAAAGTTCTTCCAATAATTCTTCCAAAAGTCGCCCATGTAGCCCATGTAGTAGTAGTTCTGTTGTGCATAAACTTGCACTAGATCTAGGTTTTTGTTTTTCTTAAAGTTACAGGCAAATTTAAAAAAAGGGATTAAGTCTAACCGGCCCTCCCTACGTAAAAAATACTATACCGTGTCCGATAAGTTCTTATAGGTACAAAACAACTTTGATTTACAGCTTTAATTATGATTTTGAATATAAATGTTTTAATTGAAAGGTCACATAAAGACTGGACTCGAAAAAAGTGAGACACACACAATAATGTATAACTTTTGATTGCGTACACCAAAATAGCTGATTATTTTTGACCAGGAATAGTACATTATGTGTAGCTAATACCATGAAAATTTCATCAAAATCGGATAAGTGTTGACGGAGATATCGTCGAAACAAGAGATTTACCACTTAAGAACTTTGGGCAAACAAAAACTTTAAAAAATATTACTTTTTTACCTAAAACTGTAGGACTAACAAATACTGAGCCGATTTCAATATATGTAATCTGTACGTAAAGTATGCATGTGAAAGTAACCGCTAAGTTTATAGAGGAGTTTGGGTAAACTTAGCTCTAAAACTATATGCTGCCGCCACCTCCCGTCTATGAGGATATGGGCAAACAACATTTAGGATAATTTTGGAGTATGTAAGCAATGGTTTGGAAATGTTTGGAATCGGTGGTATTAGGATGAGAACTACTCATATTTGTATGCGTGAAGACTCAGACATTACCAATACTTTGAGATCAAACTCGCCAAAAATGGTTTCTTCAGAAATAATCCATGTGTATTAAATCATTTATTTAGCCCGTACATGATTCATCTACCAACCAATTTTTGAGAAAATTTGCTTTCGAATAAGCCATCGATGGTCACATAGGGTCTTGTATTAAGAAAGTTATTATTTTTTTCCACCTTTGGGCTTGAATTTGCCCAATGTGCAACGTATCAACTATCAAGTAGGTATGTATCTTTGGCACTATGTCACAATAAGCAGATGTGGTTTTTGGTAGACTTAGTGAAATTCAAACTGCTCTAACTTTAAAAGTATGCAACAAACATGGCTGAAATTTTCACTGAAAACAGTTAAACACAACAACTTAACACTGTCAGAGTTTTATACAAATCGGGACAGTGCTGCCAGTTCTACAGTCAAAATAGTGCACATTGATTTTAATATGATAAAAATTGCCCACAATTTGAAAAACCCGTTTTTTGTTTGTATTGAATCGATTATGATAAAATTTGCTCTACATAATTAACTTTACTAGGTCAATAATATGACCAGACAGGCACACTGAACATGCACTACGTCATCGTGGTGTGAAAATCTTAACATCTTAGGAGGGTTGAATTGATGCTGTTTGAGTGAAGCTTTGGGAAACTGTGTTGTTGAAATTGCAAGAAATGGTTACCCAGTTACCCAAAGTTTTGCTCAAACAGCATCAAATTAGGCTAGCAATCATAATACTCACGCTTTTTGCTCCATTTTATCACAGAAACGGAGAATTAACCTTCTTACCATACAAAAAATCAGCTCATTACTACAAATATAGTACTTCTAATCATAGATTGTGCCCTATTGCAAAATTTTATACATATTTCCATATTAAATGAATTGCTTGCAGCTACTTGTTAGATCTTACAAGAATTAAATGTGACATGTTAATGATATTCCAGGAGTAAATTTGCGCTATAGGTCAGAACTATGGAATAAAACTGCAACGATAGTTCCAGCCAAAAAAATCTATTAAAACAATTAATGTTTCATAATCGGATAAGTGAATAGTTGATGCAATTAATTTATTTACCCTCTGATCTTCTTTCGCGTGAACGGAGAGCGTGGTTGTTTGCTCCGTTGCAGTTACTGAAAAACTGGCAGTTAACAAATGGCCCCAGGGGGGAAAGTTGCGTGGTTTTTTTTTCTGGTTTTATACCTACCTGTTAGACCCTCAATAAAGATATGAAAAACGTTAACCGCCTCGCCGCGCTGTGTTAGACAAGCACGGCGTCGCCAAAGCAAAGAAGTCCTTCCCGAGTTTGGTTCTGTGCTATGAATTAAACATGAAAAAGTCACATAAATTAAGCACTTTGCGCGCGATACCTCTCGACGATGGTCTTTTCGGCAAGATCTTGGCTGTTGCTACCGAACCACGCACTCCACTTGCCATGTGTCTGTTGTTGGTTTTCAAGCATAACGCGGGAGGCGTGTAATTGCATTTAATGGTACTCCTTTAGTTGACAACTTTGTCGGTGAGATGCCCGCTGGCGCAGCCAGCCTCGGATTGAACTGTTTGATTTATGTCGATTCTGTGCCGGTCGGTTGGTTGGTGTGCCCAGACATGGCAGCAGAGGGGGGCTATAATTTAAAAGTCGGTAGTCGGTCTCGAAGTATTAATGTTCGATCGGAACATGCTGATTGGGGCCACATCAGTAGTGCAGCCGGAGCCGGATCGGTTGCAGTCGGAGTAGGTTAATATCCTTTCATAATGGTCGTTAATGAAATAATAATCACCAACAAATCATTATCGCATATACGGGGAACGCTTTGCAGAACGAGGTTGATTTATCAATTAACGGCGTTTTCGATTCTGTGTGCGGATGAGTGACAGAAGCCGCCGTTTGTTTTGACACGCTCGCTGAGCAACACATGTCCAGCAAATTAACACTGGTTCTGTTCACGCTAAGCAGCCTAGAATGTTGCGCCACATTGGTTTATGTCTTCTAAGATTATAAAATGCTGCAGAAAATATAGAAGTGGTTCCATTGTTTAGAAAGGAAAAACAGAAATGGAAACACAAAAAAGAAAATCAAACAGAAGTAGGGTAAGAAATCAAGCTTTGAACTAGTCAAATTGTAATCTTAATTTGAACCATTTCTAAATTCATTAAAATGATACACTTTTTGGGCAAATCTTGTCCCAAAAAGATTGGTAAATGGATTCTCGTAATATAACCTGGTATAATTGATTTTAAAAGCATTGAATGAAGCGATTTTTTCATTGAAAATAAGAAATTGAAAAATCACTGCGATTTCACCCATTTCCCCCCAGAGGAGGCACATTTTCGGTGCACTCGTACAGCTCACGCATTGTATCAAACGCAATAAGTGAATACGTTAATTGAAAGCAAATTCATCGTAGAATCGACTAACTGAATAATATTCCACATTATTTGTCATAAAATTATCAAATTTACGTAATTATTACTTGGAGAATCTTATCTTGAATTGAACCATTTGTAATCTAGATTTGAACTAGTGAGAGGGGGCGAGCTTCTAGTGTTGGCCTGCAGACTGCGCTAGTGGCTGCTTTGTTTACTCTTGGAAAATGAAGAATTCCAAATTTTGTTTCCAAATTTCTGAAGAATTCCGAACATTCTGAGTTGGAATTCCACTGCCTAATGAAACATAGTTATGAGCATTAGCAGATCCATGTGATTTTGGGTTGTTTAGCATGAAATTGGCTGTTGTGGGAATTTCTCGAGCTGCTGCCGCCAGTAGTTCAAATCTAGATTAAAATTGGTTCAAATTATGATTACGATGGTTCAAATTAAGATTAAAATCATTGTTGATGAAAAATCAAATATTTCAATGAAATTCGGTGCAAATACCAACTTTTTACCACTTTACGAAAAGCTAATACCTGTGTCTTTCATATGCCTGAGACTTCACCGTAGTAAATTATTTCCATGTGGGTGAAAAAATCAGTCAAAATTCCCGATGCTTCAGAAAACCGCATTTTGGTTCAATTCATGATTACCTACCCTAGTATGGAATGAGCTCACCTGTTACTCTGTGAGGTTTACACGGCCGATTTACCGACTTTGATTGGGCAAATGAAACACCACAAAAAGGTGCACAGAAAGGCAACTAGGAAGGATTTTTACGCATTTTCGGTAAAAGGCAGAGGGTCGCAGGGTATATGGAATTAAGGCAAAGAGAGAGGTTTAACATCCAAAACTCCTCTCTTGGGCACGTGGGCACGGGCTTGCAGCGTGGATTTCGTGGCCGTGTGGTTAGGGGCGTCAGTCGTCTAGCCGTTTCGTAAGCCTCGGAGTGTGGTTTCGATTCCTGCTCCAATCGGTGAAAACTTTTTGTCAAACGGAACATTCTACACTGGACCACTGGGTGTTTCAAGTGTTGTCCGTTGTCTAATGTTAGTAATCGTTCAGTCTGTGCAAACTCTGGTTGAAGACGGTGTAGTGTCTTTGAAAAATCTGGTCCGTTGACGACCGACCGTCGATGAAGCCGGTTTTATAACTTCCACGAAAACAATTCACTGCATCCCTTATAGAACTATTCGTTTCACCAACTCCATGTACCTGATGGTGGTTTCGGCTGTTTCGTTGATTTGGTTGGTTTTATTGCACTTCAGCAGTCCTCTAAAAAGGGCAGATCGGGCTCGTCCTCGTTCTGCAACGCTACCCCGAGCTGATATAGCTGCTGAATCCCCCGGAAGTTGAGGATTTCTTCGGTATCAGGACAACTGCATATTTTGAATTTGCTTGTATAACTGCACCGAAATCCAAATTTTCATAATGATTGCTGCTCAAGAACAACTGTCATGTACCTACAATATACCAAAGTTAGGCATCATACCAAAACAAGATGTTGATCGATTATCCTGGTATTAGAGAACAACTTAAGACACGCGGTTTTGAACTTCATTGAACGATATTTAAGTTCTTGTACCGACTTTTCGAACCCTCTAAGCAGAATACCTTTTCGAATGAGTGTAATCAGTTTCGTACCCTTCAATTTCGCCCTAATTGCTTATCCTTTGACAGATACGCGTATTTCGACTACCACTTGTAATCTTCCTCAGTGCCAGTTATCCAGTTATAACAGTGGATAACTGACACTGAGGAATATTACAAGTGGTACACTGAAATAAATTTTAGAGTAACATTAACTATCCAAACATGTTTAAGTTTACCATGCCTTATAATAGTAATGGTGACTATGTTTTCAATAATAGTTACTATGATTGTCTAAAAATTACCATGATTTGACAACCTGACAAATAGTAACCAGTACCATAAAACGTAGTCACTTTGATTGCACATTTTCTGTTCGGTAGAACTATATTTATGTTTGCATTTACTATGCCCGTAGTCAAAACAATCACTTTGAACTTCAGTAATCTTCGTAGATTTTTTTTTTCAAGTCCATCTTTAATTTGTTATAAAATGTGTCCATGGCGAGGTTCACGGTGAGTTTGTAACAAAATTATAGTGAATTCATTTACAAAATCCTCAGTTTCTGTTCCAGAAATCCGGAACCGGAAAACCTGAACTAACAGCAGCGCTTCCGGACACAAACTCAGAAATCGAAGTAGTTCAACTCTCGCTTCAAATAAAGTCGTAACGGGAGCCCTTGCGGGAGCCTGCGTTTCTTCCAATGGCAATACGATCGGCATACTGCACCCCTCGCGGCACCCAATCTGATGCCGCGCGATATTGCTACTTTTCCGCCAGGATCCCTCCACCTTCCATTCAAACTCCGAGACGGTTCCAGAAACCACCAGCCCGAAGTACACAACGCTGCTGAAAAAGCATACGAATCGCCCCTATATAGAACACCTGCAGCGGCCCCAGATGGATTTTCGTCAATCATTGGTTTTCCCCTCGGAGAAGCCGGTACCGCATCCGCCATAGTAGTAGTTCCCGGACATCGTAGCCCAATCCCATGTAGATTCCCCGCAGAACTTTCATATGAATCCGGAATTCCGCTGATTCCTTCCTCAGACCCTCATCCGCCTATCTTCATTACTGCGATCATCAAAAGTGTTTATTTTGCTATGTGATTCTTAATAAAAGCAATAAATTAAAAGAAATTTGTTTGTTTGATTATTTTTTTCGACGTAAACAAAACGACACTGCCCATGGACTACGCGCATAGTAATTGAAACCATATTACGATAGTCATGTTTACTATGCAGTGTACCATGCACATAGTAAAATTAACTACAAAATGTGATTCAAAAATACCATGGAATGTAAACATAAAGTAACATAGTAAATTGAACCCTGCACATGGTAGTTTCAATAAAAAAATATGGTCTACCAAAATCAAGTAGTAAAAGTGTTTTAGTTTCACCCTCGATACAGTCAGAATTACCATGTCCCTTTTTTCAGTGTAGTCGAAATACGCGTATCTGTCAAAGGATAAGCAATTAGGGCGGAATTAAAAGGTACGAAACTGATAACACTCATTCGAAGATATTTAGGTGCTCTTGCTGTCGATTTTGATTCTTTTTGCACCAAAATGAAGATAATTATTCATACTATTTTAATGGTACTTGAAGCTTTGTTTCGAGAAAGTAGGGAATTTCCAACCCTTGCAATTTGCAACCGAAAAACTGTAAGAGACACACAAGTTTGCTCTTGTTGCGCTGTGTAATGGTGAGTTCAAAGGCTTATGCATGTAGTTCCCTGTATTTAAAAATTAGGGACAGAAATCGTGTCCGTCCCATTTAACTGCTCTGGAGATGAAACCTCCGTTTTCCAGTTTTTAACAGCCACTAGCGAATAAACTTTATGCTGCTGCTACTGCTGCTAAACCACTTGTCTGAAGTTGTAGGTATAAAATGTCTTCATTGGGACACAATGTTTTCAACTATAATTGACCTCTTACACTAATGTCCCACAAATTAGAGCCTACACAACCGAAAAGTGGCACTTCGCAAACTATGATCAAGCAAATTTAATTTAACGTTCGATCTGTTTTATTGCTTTATTGTTACAGATCGTCATCGGCTGGGTAACGATTCTCACGAAAAAAAAGGCATATCTCTCGAAAGAAATAAATTTAATTGACCCACGATCGGCCAGCAGTCAGTCGCCACCTAGTTCATATAAGGAGCTATAATTAAGTGACAATGCCGTTTTTTATTCCTTCAAGCTTATTCCCTGGCTGATGCCGAGCACTATACGAAAGGTGAGGAAAACTGATGCGCGACAACGGCGATCTTCGACGGTTTACCATAAAAATCCATATGGGTCTGGCTGGTTAAACGTCTTTGCCCACCAGCTACCACACAGTCAGTCGTCAGTCATGACATAGCGATGATGCCATGGTGGTTCGGATCATTCGTACTTGTACCCTGGGGAAAAATCGATAAATTAAATTGCATGTAAATATAGAGGCAGCCTTAAACAAAAAGCTGATATTTTCTCTTCCTGCTGCATTAATTGCCAGTGCATGCATCTACGGGCCATACCTTTCTGGGGCCGAGCATGTCAGACAGAAGGCTTCACTCGAGTAAGACCTACTGTACTGTGCTATACGTTTACCTCGTGGTTTGACACTTTTAGCGTTTTTATTAGGTGCGCGTTTAATGTGCGATGGCAACAGTTTGAATTATCACCTTCTGTCAGACTGGGAGAATTAATCGATGGCACATTACGAAATACTTTTTTGCCGGCTGCAAGTAGGTTTCCAGATTGGAAATCAGCTAGCTTGTGGTAGCTGGAAGTTTATTTATGAAGATGATCATTATCTAGCTTAAGGTTACCAACAACATGTACCCGTCTATCTTTTTTACGATCGTCATAGAACGAACGTAAAAAAATCTGTTGTAAAGTAAGGAGAACAAGAAAAAATATTATATTTTTTTAATACCTACTACTCTAGATGAAGTAGAAGTGTTTCAAAATATATAAATAAGTAGTTTCCTCGCCGACGAACATGAGGGTTTAAGTGCTACCTCGCCGATCGTGGATCATAGAAATTCATCTGGAGAATGAAGCATGCTACTGATGTGGCATTCATTTGTGATAACTAAATACATACCAACTAGAGCAGAAAACTGAGTCGTGAACCACAATGCTTCTATTCTATCCATCGACAAACAATAATACCACCCCCCCCCATAGATCATTAAGCTATGTCCATTTTGTGCACCAGCATTCTGCCGAAATTGCCACCAACATAACTCTCCTTTAAACAACGTCAAAATTACAACAAATTATTTTAGATTATAATGTTAATTAACCTACAGGCCCGGTAATCACATTTTCCCTGGAGATTTATGTGTATAAATCATCACCATAATGACACCCTCATAATGAGCTTGTGTGGATAATTTATCGATTTGGTGACGACGACACTTTATTAATGGGACGAAAATGGTCGGCCGTGCCTCTAACCTGCGCCTGCGATGGGTTGTATTCGAAACGGTAGTGTAGTTAGTGGCTATAATAGTTACCCGGTCAATTATCGACGTGCTGCAGCAGTTATAACTGCATTGCGACATCATCTGCCACGGTCGGCTGGCCGGCCGCCTGGTCTCACAGCCGTCTACTCGGGGAGGCGCGGGAACGGAAATTCCTCTAGGAATTTAAGAACGGCGACAAGCTCTCTCGCTATTCGGACAGGAAGCCTTAAAGCACTTCTGTTGAGCCGTTGACTTTGGGAGTGCCACAAATCGTCCCGGTCGTGCCCATCAACAGCAAGTCGGGAGAGAGTACCTCTGTCGGTCCCGCGGACTGATTACTGACAGTCGAGAAATTAATTTTAATGAATACATTTTTCATGATAATTTATTATAATTTAATTACATGCAAATACCTATAATTATGTATGCAAATCTTCTTTCACGGCAGACCAAATAGCTAGTGGTTATGGAATTCTGCGAGAACAGTGCTCGGTGACCCATTACGGAGTGGTCTTTCGCGGCGGGTTGCAATTCTTGCGCGTGTGAGAATCATTTTGCAAATCAGACCGCGCGGATGCACTTGCATATGTATATAATCTACAATGTTGTTCGGTGGCGCCCACAGTTGGTTGAGAGGTGCTACAATAGGGTAGTGGAGGTATTTTGGACCGGGCAGGTATTTTGGCCCACCTAGGGAGTTTTAGTATATTTATCACATAATCTCTACTAAATCTTGGTAATTTTTTATTGGAACACGAAAAGTATTCAACTATGTGATGACCTTTATTTTGGATGTCAGTTAAATATGCTGTTCAGTATCAAAAATAGAGAAAATGTTTTCACTTCCAATGAAACGCACGGAAAAGCACCAAAAACAAAGAAGGTGACAAATTTGTAGTCGGATTCAAAGAGGTATTAAATTTTACCAATAAATATTTATTTCATGTGAATGTAGTTAGGGCCTTGTAAGAACTCAAAATAAACTGTTCTTAACCTCGGTGGAGCGATAATATTTACCAAAATGGTGGTTGGAGGTATGGCCAAAATATGTTCAACATAATCAGATGTGGACATATTTTGGACCACCTGTCAGATCCATCTCTCCAGTTCCTTCTAAAGGGAGAAAATATTCATGCCAATGTAATGTAGTCTAAAAACAGATAAATAGAATAAGTTGGGACCTTCCGTGATCTGGGTTGTTATACGGTAATTTTACAATGAGATTGTTGTGGGTTCGATTTGTGTCCTAACAACTTTTCGACAAGTTGTAATTTTCAGGTGTTCAGTCATCCAGTTTAGAAAAGTTGTCCTTCTCGGCAATCAGTTGATGACTGAGACAATGTGTTATCTAATGTATGTTTGATAATTTACGTATCATTCAAATTATTTTATTTTTGATGGCATTTCCCTAGGCCTTTCCACTCATTACAATATGTGTGGAACGCCTTTATATTTAGCAAAATCACTAGACTTTCACGCTTCTATGAAGCGTTACGTAACTTATGCACGGTGACTGACGTTATGCAATAATTAATTAATACACGTTTTGCGTAAAATTTATTTTATGAAACATCATACTACAATGCGTAAAAACTGGCAATTGCAACAAAATGTCATCTTTTTTTATCATTACGTAATTTTTAAACGTTCCCTGCCTCAAAAAATGAATAGAAAAGATGTAAACCTCACGTAGTTTTAACTATGTTTAAATTTTTGCTGAGGTGGCATTCATTTCATCAATCAATTGAAGTTTAATTTGGTGGGCCAAAATATGTGCACTTGGTGGTCCAAAATAAAATCAGGTGGTCCAAAATAGAAGCCCAAGATCCTTCAGGAGTTTTGATATTTCTTGTATTTACTACAACAATTTTAAGTTCTGGTTGGCCTTTTTCGATAGAAAACATGTTGCTCTATGTAATGCCTACTTAAATTATCCATATTTTGAAGTAGAAACTTTCTCTTTTCGCTGAATTGTTCATCCACTTCCTAAAGGGGTCCAAAATACCTCGCTTACCCTAATAGGGTCTTCGATCACAACAAACTTCACAGATCTTGGAATTGTGGAATCTAACCACCTCGGACCACCCTTTGATCATAGGGTTTGTGCCGTGAACCAATAATCATTTCACTGTGCGTTTAAAAGTTCCTTCCTATATTTCACATTGATTAAACACTGAATATATGCAATTCATGTATAAATCTTCGAAGCTATTGTTTGAACCAAGAATGGAAAAAAGCCGATTCCAATACTTAAAACTTCACAGTACAGTACAGTTAAACTACAGAAAAACGGACGTAACACCTAGAACAATATACGCGAAAAGCAAAAGCAACGCAATGCAAAAGAAATTTGGAAGACTGCGTTGCGCCTAGCGGCAAAGTTTCATGACACGAATCATCATTTGTACAGGGTGGCTCAAGTTGATTGTTAGTGTTCATGTCAGTTCCGCTTAGGTTTCTTACGACACAATTCGTCAATGGTTCAGCTAAAAGACTTTTTAATAGCTTTACAAACAAGAACTGTTTAATATGTGGTAGGATATTGTACTATTTGAGCAGGCGTATTTAATTTGGCCACTTGTCGCTATAACTAAGCATTGGCGTAGCCAGGATTTTTTTCTGGAGGGGGCCCAGGAGGGAGGGTGGGGGGTTGTGGTCTGACTTGAGTTGACTTTAAGCGGCATGGTCGCCCAATATGTGAATATGCAAATCGGCAGTTTAGAGGAATTTAGAATTATTGCTTCAATGCTTTTAATCCAGGGATTCTTACACAAATTCTTCCAGGAATTCGCAAAAAGGCTCTCCTGAGGATTGCTTCCGCGATTTCTCATGGGGTTTCTACAGAAATTCCTCTAAGAATTACTCCAGGGATTCAATCGGGTATTCCTTTTGTGATTCTTTCAGGAACATCTTTCGAGATTATTTTGAAAATACCTTCAAGAACTTGTCACTTTTTGGGATTCCTTCAGGAATTCCTCTTGAAATTCGTTCAGAAACTCATCCAGGAATTGATCCAAGACTTCCTCCAAAAACTGGAGATCCCTATTGGGGTTTCTACAGGAACTCCTCCAGGGATTCCTTCAAAAACTGCTACAAAGATACTCCCAAGAGTTTTTTTTTTAAATTTTTATTACCATGTATTTTAACTTATGCTAATTCTACACTTACTTCCAAGAGTTTCTCTACGTACTATTTTTAGGATTTCTTCAGGGTTTCCTCAAGAATTTCAGCGATTTCAGTATTTCCTCCTGGGGTTTCTTCCTTGATATTGATCCTTGGATTTCTTCCAAGACTTCCTCACGGGATTCCAGCAGAAATTCCTTCAGGAATTGTTCCAGGATATTCTTCCAGGAATTTTAGAGATTCATTCAGGAATTCTTTCAGGGATTCATCGATGAATTCCTTTAGGGATTTCTATAAAGATGTTTCTTGAGATTCCTTCAGGATTTTTTTCGATGATTCCTCCAGTTATTCCTCCAGAAATTCACTCAAGAATTCCTCTAGAGATTCCTCCAGGATTTTTTCCAGGGGTGGTTCCATGGAATTACCCTAAGAATTCCTATAGGGATTTCTCCAAAAAATCCTCAAGGAATTCCTTCTGGGATTCCACCAGCAATTTGCCCAGAAGTTCCTCCAAACATGCCTCCTGAGGTTCCAGAAAAATTCAGGGAATCCTCTAGGCATTCCTTCAGGAATTTTTCCAAGAATTTCCAAAAGGATTCTTCCAAGAATTTTTCCAGAAATTTCTCTAAGGATTCCTCCAGGAGTTTCTCAAGATGCTTCCACATAAATTTCTCTAGTGATTACTCCTAGAATTCCTCTAGGTAGGGAATCCTCCTGGAATTCATCGCGGGATTCCTCCAGGTATTCCTATAGGAATTCCTAGATGAATTCATTTTGAAGTTCCTCCAAGTATTTCTGTAGGAATTTATCTAGGGATTGCTCCGGGAATTCTTCCAGTGGCCCCTCCCAGAATTCCTCTAGATATGCCACCAGGAATTCATCCAGGAACTTTTCCAGGGATGTCTCCAGGAAGTCCTCCAATTTTTCCTTCAGAATTTCCTCCAGAAATTTCTCCAAGAATTCCTCTAGAAATTTATCCAGGAATTCCTCCTGGTATATTTTCAGAAATTCTCCAGGGATTTCCCCAGGGAATCCTCCTGGAATTCATCGCGGGATTCCTCCAGGTATTCCTGTAGGAATTCTTCGATGAATTCATTTAGAAGTTCCTCCAAGTATTTCTGTAGGGATTCCTCTAGGGTTTTCTCCAGGAATTCCTTCAGGGATTTCTACAGAAATTCTTTCAGGGATTGCTCCAGGAAATCATTCCTTTCAGAAATTTCAGAAATCTATTCAACATTTTTTCCTTGGACCTACCCAAGAAATTTTCCAGAATAACTTGAAGATTTTTTGAATTACTTGAAGGATTTCTAGAGGTATCCCTCCAGCGATCAGTATTGAAATTCTTTAAGATAATTTTAGATGGATAAGAGACGATTCAGCCAGTCTCTGTAAAAAAGACACATCAATCAATCAATTTAGATGGATACAGGAGTTAGGAAATTCTCCAAGAAGTCATCCAGGAATCCTTTCACAATTATCTCTGGGATATCTGTAAGGAGTTCATCGACAGATTTATTCAGGAATCCATTCATGAATCCCTTCAAGAATACCCTCTGCAGCTTTTTTTTTTTTTTTTTAATTTCTTTGTATTTGTGAATTTTAACTTATTGCTAATTCTTCACAAACCCCCTCTGCAGCTCCTGCAAAGGAGTTTCTTTAAACATTCGTCCTGCGATTCTTTCCGGAATACATACTAAACGTCTATGCACTTGCACTTACATGCTAGAAGATCTTTGAGACATTTCTCCAGCTAACTCTTCAGGAATTCACCTAGAGAAGACACTTTCGGAATTCTTTCAGGGTTTTCTACCGAAATTTCTCTAGAAAATACACCGCGATTCTCTACGCATTTGTTCCTAAATTTCTTCAGCCATTTCATTTTGAATACATTCCTGTTATTCGTCCAGGAATTCCTTCAGGTGAATTACAGGATTTTTCCAAGAATTCCACCATTATAGAGTTCACCGGAAATACCTCCAAGAAATTCTTCAAGAATTTCTCCAGGGATTCCCTCAGAAATTCTTACAGGGACACCTCGAGGGTTTTCTCCAGTGATTGTTACAAGGCTTTGACGAGTATACATTCAAAAATTCTTCCAAGGATCCTACCGGGAATACGTCAGTTGACATTTCTATAAGATTATGTTCTGAGAGAGTATCCAAGTAACAATTCCATTGCTGATTGGTTTTGATAGTTTTTATTAGGGGTTTATTACAACAACAATTAAAACTCAAAGTTGTATGACTACTTTTATGAAAACCATTGACGAAATGTTATATAGTACACTCGAAGATATCCATAAAGCCAGATTTTAAGAGTAAACAAAACTCTCCGATATGTGGGCCCATATAGCCGAGGCGGTAAACGCACGGGTATTCAGCATGACCATGCTGAGGGTGACGGGTTCGATTCCCGGTCGGTCCAGGATCTTTTCGTAAAAGGAAATTTCCTTGACTTCCTTGGGCATAGAGTATCTTCGTGCCTGCCACACGATATACGCATGCAAAATGGTCATTGGCAGAGGAAGCTCTCAGTTAATAACTGTGGAAGTGCTCATAGAACACTAAGCTGAGAAGCAGGCTTTGTCCCAATGAGGACGTTACGCCAAGAAGAAGAAGAAGATGTGTAAACCTTCTGGTATTCATTATTAGCACAATAAAACTGTTCTAACTCTCAACAGATGGCGATCGGATCGATTAGTAACGACATCTGTTGGTGGAAAAGCAGAAACTACGACACTGCTAGGTTTACTGCGGTCATCATGAAAGTAAACTTGCTTTCGTTTTATTTTCGCTAATTATGGTTATCGCCATATTGAAGAATTAGCTATAAAGTGAATGGAAAATAGTTTATTTTACTCAAATTAGCAATGAATTGATAGTTTGCCGCCAACTCCATAACATGCTCACATAAATAAACTCTCTCAGCTGAGTTTTCTTGTGATTTAAGATAGTTTTACAAAATTGATTTATTTCATTCCAAAATGATAATATTCACCATTTTCGAAGCGCATCAATTTTTTGTTTCTGCAACCCCAATATTCACGGTAAAATTGAATGCGCATAAGCCTACCAACACAATAGCTACTAAAATATTACTTTGAAATGAACTTTACGTGCCATCAAAAAAGGTTCTCTGCATCTTGAGCTGTTATAATTTTTGTTGAAAAAAAAAACAACAACAATCATCAAAAACCTCTCGAGAATGGATCATTTTTCAACTAGGTTTTAAAACAGTTTTAAAGCTACTCTTAATGCGGTTTACAAAACTTCTCCGAGAGTGGTTCACTTGGCCGGAAGATGCTCTTAAAGAGGTTATGAAGAGGTTTTGATGTATAAATCAGTTTTATTGCAAGTTTTATACAATTGGTCATGATGATCTCTTATAGAACCGAACAGAACTTAAAATGTTACTTGGGTATATAAAACTGTCTTCAGAGAAATTCCCGCAAGGATGTACCCGGAATAATGCAACTGAAGGTTTATTCTTAGAGGAATAGAGATCCAGGCTATTCCAAGATTGCTAATAAGCATAGACAAATCGGATGATTAATTTCTGAAACAACTCCAGTTTGTCATAAAACACATTATGTAGACATTTTCAAAAAATCTTCGGACTGGTTTCAAATATGTTTTACTGGAGAACATTTTGAAGGAAATCATAAAGAAAAGAGTTCAGCTATAATTGGTTACAATAGTTTTATAGATAATAACAAAGTAAATTATAAGCTCCAGAAGAAACAATGCATGAATAGAGAAAAATCCTTAATCTTCCAGAAATTGTTCACTGCTACCTGCATCACGCTGATTTGTGTGGAATAGACGAGGTTTTTTTTAACGTAATGTACAGAATACAACAGCGTGACTGCTGAAGAGTGAAGTGATGCTTTGAGAATATAATGTTAGTGTTTTCAATTTCATCGTGTTACGTTTAGTTATAAAAGGTAGATGGTATAAATTTGCTAAGGCTGCTCGCTCCCCCGCCTGACTGACAAACTGGCTACGCTCTTGTCTTCTTTTTTAGGCGTGACGTCGAAACTGGGATAACGACTGAATCTCAGCTTAGAGTTTATTGAGAACTTTTGAAGATATTATAACTTCCACAGTGACCATTTCAATTTGAGCATTAGACTCTTCATGGCGACTTACCGCGATGGGGGTGACAGATAAAAGTGTAAACACAGTGTGAATACAACTTAACAACGTTTTGTCAAGTGTCGTCAGCGCTTAACAAATTCCTTTGTGTTCAACTGTCTCCCCGTTCATCGGATGTTAAAAATACATGGTAAACAAAAGTAATCAACTGATCGCATCTGTCTTATGGATGGCCTTATTGTTTGATAGATACGCAAATACGCTGCTAGAAAATTTAATTCTGGTTAATATTTAGAAAAAAAAACCCGGATTAATCCACCTAGTGGTGATAGTGCCTTTCTCGTCGAATATGTACTCATGATCTTTCCGTCGACGTAAGCATCCTGAATCCTATGAATACTTTATTTATAAAATCAAGAATTTCATTCAAGCCATCATCGAGTTGGGAAATTTTTTTATGGCATGTATTCTCAACGTTATGTTCAATGTATAGGCAGAGCTGAAAAATATCAGACCTCTTAGTTGACTGCGTGATCACCTTTACTATTACTGGAGGCCGATCAATACCAATACGATAATAACAAGCTAAAATATAATTTATTTCACAATCAAAAATCACTTTACAGTATTCGATAAACTTTTTCCTGCACACTTTACCGGTTACTAGATTCAAGAAATTTGACCAGAAAAATAGAAGCAAGTGAAATTTTTCATACTGAATCCAATTCAAATTTGAACCATATCACAGAGCGCGAGGAGCAACCAGTCTGATCAAAATTTTGCGCAGCAATTTTAAACGCAAAAGGGGATTGTAAAATTTTGTTTCAATTTTCCCATGCAACCCCCATTCTACTGTATATTTACACCTCAGTAATTTGAAAAGGTGTGATTTGATGAGCCTGCTTCAGTTTTGTCAAGATTTTGTTCTCTTACACATATTTATCGCTTGCATTGATTATTTTCACTCTTTTCACCATTTCATATGAGATACCTGGAACCGGTTCCAAGATGTACCTATTGTCTCAAATATGGTCTGAGACTAGTTTCTTGCTAACTGTTCAACAGATTTTCTGTAAAGCTGAAAATTGATGTGCATGCATGAATTTGATTCATTTTGCATTTTTTTCATTCTGGCGGAACATACAAAACGGGTTCTGGAACACTACCAATAGTCTGTAATGTGATCTGTGACTATTTTCTTGTCAACCGTTCATCAGGTTATCGAAAAAGCCGTGGTTTGATGTGAACTGGTTCTGGAACACTACCGGTAGTCTCTGATGTGATCAAAGGCTGTGTTCTTGCAAACCGTTCATCAGGTAATCGGAAAAGCCGCGATTTAATGTGTCGCATGCATGGGTTTGGCTCCCATATGCATTTGACCACTTCCAGCGGGACATCCGGAACCGGTTCCGGAATATTGCTGGTTGTACCAAATATTGTCTGGAACCATTTTCTTGCTAACCGTCCATGAAGTTACCTAAAGAGCCACGATTAGGTGTGTCGCATGCATGGGTTTGGTTCACTTTTATATTTGACCACTACCGGCGGAACATCCGGAACCGGTTCCAGAGCACTACTGGTAGTCTCTGTTGTGATCTGAGGCTATTTTCCTGCTCAACGTTCGCCAGGCTATCGAAGAAGCCGCTATTTGATGTGTCGCATGCATGGGTTTGGTCTAGGGTTTGGTTCACTTTTATATTGGACCATTTCCGGCGGGGCACCCGGGACCGCTTCCGGAATACTAACGGTAGTCTGCTGTGATCTAAGGCTATTTTCCTGCTTACCGTTCTTCAGATTACCGAAAAAGCTGCTATTTAATGTGTCGCATGCATGGGTTTGTTTCCCATCTACATTTGACCACCTCCGGCGGGACGCACGGAACCGGTTCCGGAACACTACTGGTTTTCCTAAATATAGTCTGATTCCATTTTATTGCTAACTGTTAATCAGGTTATCTGAAGAGCCGCGAATTGATGTGTCGCATGCATGGGTTTGGTTCAATTCAATATTTGGCCACTTCCGGCGGGGCACCCGGCACCGGTTCCGGAATACTACCGGTAGTATCTGCGGGATCAAAGGCTTTTTTGCTGCTCACTGTTCATCAGGTTATCGATAAAGCCGCAATTTGATGTGTCGCATGCATGGATTTGGCTCACTTTTATATTATGCCACTTCCGGCGGAACATCCGGAACCGATTCCGGAACACTACCGGTTCAGATATGGTCTGAGACTATTTTCCTGCTTTCTGTTCGTCAGGTTATCGAAAAAGCCGCGGTCTGATGTGTCGCATGCATGTTTTTGTGGCATTTTCATATCTAGCCCCTTCCTGGGGTACCGATCCGGAACACCTAAATGGCCATAACTCCGGAACGGCTGAACCGATTCGAACCATTTTCAATAGGAAACAATGGGACCAGATTCCGCGTCGAATGAACCGTCGGTCATTAAAATCGGTTGAGATTTAGTTCAAAAAAGTGACGTGAGTTTTTTGTCCACATACATACACACATACACACACACATACACACATACATACACACACACAGACATCACCTCAATTCGTCGAGCTGAGTTGATTAGTATATGTGACTCGACTCTCCGGGCCTTCGATCAAAAAGTCATTTTTGGAGTGAACATATAGCCTTTCCAGTACACTTAGTGTACGAGAAAGGCAAAAACTAACAGAGTAAATAACCTAGACCAGTTTGGACAATGATCTTGTAAAGTGTGACATGTTGAGAAAAGTGTCCAATAACTATCAATTTAAACACATATCATAACAAATAGATGCCTATTATAGATCTATGCTTGTCATTAGGACAGTGTTTTTTTCTAATATATAAAGTCATGAAACAATTCTGGGTACGACCTGGCAGATTTCGGGGAGTGGATGGATTTCTTTCCCTCCTCTATCTACGCCAATGTAACTACCGATGTCTTTTTAGACCTATTGCGCATTTCTCACCTCACTGGACTCCTTTCGCAGTTAGTATAAGTGCGGGATCGTGAATAAAACTGCGATTTTGCATCAAATCGTATCGTGTCTTCTGCGCACTTATTCAGCACCTTGGAATGCATAAGTGCGCAGAAGACACCGACACGATTCGATGCAAAATCGCAGATTTATTAACGATCTCGCACTTATACTAACTGCGAAAGGGGTCCAGGGGGTTGGGAAATGCGCAATAATAACCTAATTTTTAGCAGACGGTAAAATACGTACAGTATCAAACCATGTTTAGCATTAGCATTTGCATTAAACAGCCCCTCTTCGCATGTCAGTCCAATGTTGTTTTTCAAAGTGCCTACGTTTTGCACTATAACTCAAATTGTTTTCAAAAAAGTATATTCATGTGATGCATAAACTTTTCGTGGCACATTGAGCTGTGAAATGAGGCGAGGAAAATATCAAATTTATTTTAAATGGGCTCGCGAGAGACAAAAATATGATTTGCATTAGAAACAACATGGGACTGACATGCCATAAGAGGGGCAGTAAACGAGTCGCACAAATCCGTAGGTGGTACAGTCCTAGACCGTTGTTATGAGGGTTGCCTCCTTCCCGTTCGAACCAAAGCACAAAGATTTGGGACTAATCTCTGACTCTTAGACAAGACTGACGCAATCCTCCAATGGTCGAGAACAGGCCTGACCACGTCCTTGCGACTGCTGAGGAAAGGGAAAGGATGGTTAGTTCGTCACCTAAGAAAGATGTAGACAGCTCTACGATCTCTCAGGCCTAAGTGTCACGGGAATTTGGGTGTTGTTAGTGAAAGGATAGACTCGAAAGGATACGTTTGGTTAGCGTTAAGGCGCATAAAATGGCATAATATACGTACAGTATCAAACCCTATGCAAAAATCAAATCAATTGGTATAAAATTGACTTAGTTATAGCGGCAAGTGCCTAAAATAGGTTCGCTTGCCCAAATGGTACAAGACCCTATCTCTCAAAACACACAAGATAACTGGACAAACCTCAAATTACTGAAACCTCATAAGCCTCTAGTCGCCTATAACGTAGATTCTTATTACGCGCCCTGATCAGTGATCGTATGAGCGTCTCGGTTGTAAGTCAAGCTAAGATCTCAAGTGTGCTTCTATGGATGAGTTTGTTCTGAAGTCATCTTTTTATGTGCCATGTGCCGTATGCAAACCTTGCATACCCGTCAAACTTGACTGAGACCATTGCTGTGCTAATAAAGCCATACTATAACGTCCCGTACCACATCGGGAACAACTGGTTGCATGGTAGTTAAAACACACGGTTCAAAATCCATTCTACCCTGCATTTTACGGCGCAATAGACGCAAAGCATTTTCACAATAAGTTGCTCTTGTTGGTCTCTCATGGCACATTTTACACAATTCAATTACCAATTTAGGTACGCATGGTTCGTTCGATGCAAGCCAATTCCAAATCCTCCCACTAGGTAGGGGAGACTGAGGAGACTCGATCCCTGGGGAGACTTGTTCCCCCCATATTTGCTCGGAATCAAAAACATTTTTCTTATAGCATAATTTTTCCAAAACTACTGGACAAACGACTATGTTTTGGCTACAAGTGATTTCGATTGTACATTGCATTATTTTTTAACGGCTGATGGTTTGTTTTCAGTCCGTCAGAAATCTTTTAGGCGATTCCGAAAAATCTCAAGAACTTTGTGAAAATTGAACCAAAACGTGTCAAAATTTCGCAGCACATAGTTTAAATAAAATAATTTCAAACTTATTTAACCAAATAAGGCTGTTGTTAACATATTCTAATTAATTCAGCTTAGTATACACAACAGTGACATGGGGAGACTTGATCCCTCGAGGATTACACACACATTATACATGTGAAAAATAAAAAAAATATGGAAGACTCTGGAATTATTTTCCCTTTAAATGAACCATGACCTCAAAGGCGGATCAGGTGTCACCCATTTTTGAAAAATACATCATAAGACATGCCTCCATAAAACACAGTTTTAAAAAGTTTAACAATAATTTAAAGGCTTTCTGTTGTGTATTAACTTGCAATAGATGTTTACCTGCCATTTTGTACGGAAATCGGATCTAGTTTTGTGTTTTTTCTTAAAGTTTCAGGTAAATTAAGAAAAAGGGATCAAGTCTCCCCAGTCTCCCCTATGTATATCGAACCTGCATTATATCGCGTAATTTTGTCAGCTACAGGAGTGTTGTAGTCAATTGAACTTTTCTTAGCTCTGCTGGTAAACACGCAGCTTGAGAGAAGGAATTAAATAATTTAGTTTAAGTCAAACATATCACTACTTAAACGATGTTATATAACTTTTAATCAAATGTTTCCTTTTCAAATGCACCCGGAATTCATGAAATTACACTGATGTTATACCACCAACAAGCTCAAGTATTTATAAACGCTATGAATCCATACGATTCAGGAGCAAATAGCCCGGCTCGTTCGTATCACGGCAGTGCAAATGAAGCACGTACCAAATGGCACGATCCTGTACCCAGGCGTATTGTCTAAATTCAGTTTCATCATTTGCGTTCGACAGACTTCACTTATTTAATCACCAACAACAGTCAACAATTGACTGTACTGTGTGGGTGTGTAACTAAATAGGCCTAGGATGAGCATCTCCAGCAGGTTCGTACACGGCACGGCGCGCATGAGAGAAGAGGCCGCATCCTCATTGAGCTGTGTCGAACCGAACCGTTCCAGCTAGAGCTCCAGCGTTGGATGCGAATCTAAACCAGAACCAGCACCACCGCTGCCATCCATGGGGGATCAAGGGAGATGCGTACTCATTGGTACGCACGGTTTACGTTTCCATCATGGCAATTAAATTACGTTTAGACTATTGCCAGCTGGCAAAGAAGGCACCGTCCCCCGGTGCCACTGAATGTGCTGCACACACTAGTTGTGCAAACGCGCTTTCACATATTTTGCAAATCGTAAATTGGAATTGGAGTTTTGAGGATAATCTGGGTGTAGGTTTATAGGCAACGGTAGTCAAGTACAAATAATTTTGGAACTTTAAAAAGCGTTACTAAATGAAAAGTGTGAAATAGGTGCTTCAAAACATATGAATGCAATAATAGTCACAACTAGTTATTGCTAAACTACATAAGACAATAAGCTGAGAAGTAGTTTTTTATAGTTAAAATATTAAGTGTCGTTAGTCTTGAACAACCCTTTTATGGGTGACAAAGTAGCTATTTATCAATTTTTCTGAAACGTGGAATGAAACGGAATATCTTACAATAAATACGATTCAAATATAAACAGATCCATAGAAGATATCTGTGCTTCCTTTCAATCTGCAAATGTGGCGTAAATCTCTAATTGATTGCTTCTTGTGTGCTGTCTCTCTACTTATACCTAGAGGGTTTCAATCATCACTCGTTTTATAACCTGTTGCAAGCATGATGGTAGGCACTTTAGCGCACGTGTACGTTGTAATCTTGAGCGTATCGAGAGGAGCCGTCAACTCAAGGATCATTTAAGTGCGTACTTTGGTAGTACGGGAAAGTGAACTTAAAAAAAAAACAAGAACTGTAAGTTGTATAGCTACTGGTACTTATATGGTTTCTCAATCAAATTCCATTAGATATTAGACGGCTCAATCTTCATAAATTGTTTGACCGATGATACCTTACAGGTTATGACTATTCAAATGCAGTATAACATCGTATTATTAGATGTAGTCTAGTATGACGAAGGTAGGAAAGCTAACTACTTACTTACTTTCAGTACTGAGCAGTGAGCACCCACGGTGGTGCAGAGGGCCGAATTGAAAAATCTCCATTCTGGGAGATTGCCCGCAATCGCCTTGATCTGTGGCCAGGTCAAATTTCTATCGACTTGCTTTATTTTGTTGTTGAGGCTGCGCCGCCATGAGCTTTCTGGGCCTGCCTCTGCTGCAATGTCCATCTGGGTTCCAATCTAACGCTTGCTTGCAGATTTCATTCCCGCCCCTGCGTAGAGTGTGGCCGACCCTCCTCCAATTTCGCTGCCGCATTTCTGTCGCTATCGGCTTTTGATGAAATCGGCGGTGGAGACCATCATGCACGAAATATATACCGTAGGCATCTATTGATGAAGACCTGCAGCCGTTGAGTGTCCTCCAATGTTACACACCAGGTTTCATTGGCGTACAGTAGCACAGATTCCACTTTCGAGTTGAAAATTCGGGTTCGACTAATCTGATTGTTTTTCCATACATTTCTTAAACTCGCAATGGCAGCCCTCGCCTTCTTGATTTGGCTACCAAGATATTCTTGCTTTCAACATTCTCCACTGCTTGCCCAGCTATCGTAGCACTGAAAGGATTGACAATGTTTACATCAACTGATTTGGTCTTGTTGACGTTGATGAGCGATCGGCAAGATGATCGAGCTTATTCCGCATATTGGAGCGCCGTTGAGCTAAGAGCGCAACGTCATCAGCCAGTTCGAAGTCATTTTGGTGCTCCATGGTATTGAGATTGGTGATTGAGACGGTCGAAAGCTTTTTCGTAATCAATGAACACCAGGTAGAGAGACTCTTGGAATTCATTGTTTTGCTCCAGGATGATACGGAGCGTGACAATATGGTCTACACAGGATCTTCCGGCACGGAGTCCTGCTTGCTGCCGTCGGAGAGTTGCGTCAATCTTTTCCTGTATCCGGTTTAGGATCACTTTGCGACGATACACATTAACATGATGCCCCGCCAATTATCGCATACTGTCAAGTCAGCCTTTTTGGGTACCTTAACTTAGACGCCTTGCATCCAGTCGGCCGGAAATGTCGAGGTTTCCCATTTGTTGTAGAATAATTGATGCAGCAGTTGTGCAGGTACTACGGGGCCAGCTTTGAGCATCTCGGCTGATTTGCAATCCATCCCCGGGGCTCTGTTCGATTTCATGCTACGGATGGCTGTTTATATCTCCTGCACTGATGGAGCTTCGGTGTTGATACGGGTAATGCGTCGATCCCTTGGCGGATCAAGCTGAGTTGTTGATGGCGTGGCTGATATTTCAAAAAGGTTTCCAAAGCGCTCGAACCAGCGTTTCAATTGTTCAGCCGGGTGTCTTTCACGGGCATCGTAGCATTCATCTTGGTCCCACTAAGGCGATGTGAAACATCAAAGAGGAAACGGATGTCGCCGGTGTTTGCGGCTTTTCCGCCTTCGTCGGCTTAGGAGTTCGCCCACGCTCTTTTGTCCCGTGTACATGAGTGTTTCACTTCCTAATCGAGAGCCGAATAGCGCTGACGGGCTACGGCTTTGGCTCCGCGTGTTTTCGCTCGCTCTATCGCGGCTTTGGCGTTCGTTCGCTCCTCTAGCTTCCTCCAGGTATTATCTATGATCCACTGCTTTCTCCGGGTGCGTAGCTTCTCGAATATTCGCAGCACGGTTCTCTAGCTCCTCGACGAAGGACCTTTTCACCGCAGCGTCTTCCAGTCGGCGTGTGTTGAACCGGCGGCGCCCGATTTTCTCCTCCTGTCGATGGACCCTAGGCAGCAATGCACAGTCGGATCTCGCCGATTAGGAGATGATGGTCGGACGCAATGTCGGCGCTACGTTTGTTCCGCACATTATGAAGGCTCCGTCTCCATTTTTGGCTGATACAGATGTGGTCGATATGATTTTCCATGACGCCATCACGGGAAACCCATGCCACTTTGTGCACTGGTCGATTAAGAAAGAGAATTCCCCCAATCACCATGTCATTGTTGTCACAAAACTCTGCAAACAGGATCTTGATATCACCTTTCGGAATCTTGTCCACGTCTGCATTCAGTTGGCCGTAAAAGTTCTCTTTGTCTTACATTTTGGCAGTATTGGTTGGCGAGTAATATTGGATCATGGTAAGGTTTCGAATCCGTGTTCTGAATCTGGCTACAATTATCCTCTCATTAATAGGTTCCCACTTCATGAGCGCAGCACTGAGCAGGAAACCTACAGTGTATCAAACAATTGTCCGTACAGCAATTTTTTGGTCACAATAATTTTTCATTCATATGTTCATAACTTTCTTATACATCAATCAAAAACGCTGAAATTTTGACCAATCATGAATCATATATTAAAGCTTTATTGGTAAAATTTTGAGCAAGATCGAATAAGTTTTGTGAAAGTTATAGAACTTTTAGAAAACATAAGATTTTTGAACACATTTTTAAAACATTATATCTCAGTATGTACTCGATGAAACTTTTTCAATTTTTTGTGTGTTAAGGCTGATACCTAGGGTTTTCATATGCCGCTTTTTTGGAGGTGTTATATTCACTACTAAAAATATAAAAATGTACTTATGTAGTTGACGATGTTTAAAAATTTACCTTATTTTGCACATATAATCTGCCAAACGTGTTCCACTCTTCATATGTAGTTTTTAGGTCCTGTATACAAATACTACATTAAGAGAGTTTAAAAACGATGAAAACACTTGGCACTTTTATTGATCAAAATATGATAAAATTCCAATGGCACTCTGAACATATACAAATTTTTCATATTTTTTGTAGTAAATATAAAACCTCAAACAAAGCTGCACATGAAAGCCTTAGGTATAAGCTGTATCACAAAAAAAAATGAAAAAAGTTTCATCGAGAACATATTAAGATATAATGTGTTAAAAATGTATTCGAAAATCTTATAAGTTTTACTAAAAGTTCTATAACTTTCACAAATTTTATTCGATCTCGCTCAAAATCTTACCAATGGAGCTTTAATATATGGTTTATGTTTGATCAAAATTTCAGCGTATTTGATTGACGTATAAAAAAGTTATGATCATTTGAATGAAAAATTATGTTGACCAAAAAATTGCTGTACGGACAATTGTTTGATACACTGTACTCCACGATGGCGAGGACTGTAGCTCTGAATTAACTGTTGCAGAACTATCACCCCGAATAATTTAGAAATCGAACTCAGTGCATCTATACCACGATTATTCGAAACATTCATTCTACTGCCCTTCTTGAACACAGGGAACACATATGATAGCTTTCAACATTCCGGGGAACACCTTGGAGTACAAGGATATGTTGAACACTATTGCCAAAGGTGCTGCCAACGAATCGAAACAGCTTTTCAATACCAAAGAAGGAACTCCATCTGGGCCGCAACCCGTAGAAGATTTCAGCTGCTTTCCAGCTGCAATAATCATGTCGTCGGAGATTGAAAACTGTTGCAGCGATGCTGATATTCGAGGAACATTGGCGGTGGCGTCTGCTACGTCTTGAGGTCTCAAGTGTTCGTTGGTAAACACGTTTATAAATTGAGTGCGGAAAAGGTTGTCAATATCCGTGGTGGAGTCTGCCACGATCGAGCCGTCGGTCATGATAGAAGGCAGTCAAAATCTTTTCGATTTCGATTCCAGGCTGTTTTGTAGACGCTCTTGATTGACATTGTAGAGACGATCGTTGAGTTTCTTGTATTCGGTGTTCACTTCCAAATATACTGCTCTCGTAGCGTCGGTCCGAAATTTGCTATGTCGCCGAAGGGCTGCCTTCTTCAACCTCTTGAGACATCTTAGGTCGGCATTTGACCAAGCCGGCTTGGGCTCAGCGCGTGCGTTCAGATTTCGCTGGAACATACTGGCCAATGGCATACCACAGAATTCCACAAAGCGTTGACGCAGCGAGATTGGCATCCAAATCGGTACGCGTCGAGCAACTGTCGTGATGCTACGCTAAAAGAGGATCGAGAAGAAATAGGAAAGAGGTACCCACAGGAGGTACGTTGCCAAGAGATTGCACTAAGATTGAAATCTCCGACGATGATAACGTTGTCTCTGGGTTTCAACTGAACAACAACCCAATCGAGCGAGGTAAGGTGGTTTTTGATCAGATCACCATCGTTTACTCGATCAGGTATATAAACCAAGCACAAATAAAGCGTTGCTTCAATTGTTGTGATAGCGATCCATAGTTGCTCGACCATCGGACCGCTAGGGGGGTTAAGTACATGCGATTTGAAGCACGATCGCACAGCCAACAAAACGCCACCTCCGGAACTTTTGTTGCTGTTTGAAGGAGACCGGTCCTGTCCATAGACGGAATACGAGTCGTCGAACAGTTGACTCGTCGAGGTGTTTTCATTCAGCCAGGTTTCACAAAGAGCGTAGACATCGTAGCAGCCGTCACTGATTCCTGACTGGTACTCGGCGATAGAGCTGTTGATCCCACCAACAATTTGATAGTACATCAGGATTAGACTGGCCCAAATACAAAAATGTTGAAAAATTCTACGGGGCACCCTCTAGAATCGTGCCTTTGGATGCCTTTGGTGCCGACACCGCTCAAACGTCAAATTTCGTGTGGGAGAAAGCAGGTCAGAATAAATTCGTGCAGTAATCCATTATGTAGCGCGCAAGCTTCGATCGACAAACACGTGCTGCATGTAATAACCGATAGCAATCGGGGGAAGATGTCCTCATCCTGCTTTCGTTAGCTGAAACCGCAACTAAATTAAGTTTTATCATGACATGGTCTTCTACAAAGTTGTTCCTTAGGGTATCAACTACCATTCTTTCAATTCTGAGCCAAATCGAACTCGCTGAACCGGCGTGCTGAGTGAGAAACTGTAGGTCATCAAATTTCCCATATATTTGGACTGAAAATCCCATACAAACCTTTAACTCATTTGCGCCATCTCAGTTATAAACCGATTGAGCTGAATCTTTCACAGATTGTTCTTCTCATCCAAAGGCACGATTTTCTAGAGGGTGAATTTCTCCAACTTTTGTTTTTCGCCATACAAATGTGGGCCGGTCTAATCAGGATACTTGCGGAAGCCGGTGAAACATTTGTTCGTGTTGTTGCGGACGGTGCGGACGATGAGGACCTCGATGAAGCCGGAAGTGCCGGTAAGCAGAAATTCGGATCAGCATCATGCGGCGATGATTCGGAATCATTGTAGCAGGCCAGTGTCAAAGTCGGTGATAAGGGTTCGATGCTAGGAGCGGAGGACGAATCAAATCGCGAATCCTTGCGGGGCACGGTGGAAGCCCCGTTCCACAGTCTCAACTACAGGACCAGGACGGCTGTGTTGGCGCTGGCAGCAGGGGTCGACTGAGTTAGACGGGTCGGGGGCTTCCATAATGCCGTGGCTCGTGCGATCTGGTGAGTCGCAGGCTGACGTCGAAAGGTTGCGTTCCAGTGCGTTTCGTGTTTTGCAGCGGCATGGTGACAGGCCAATCTCGATGCCGGAAGCAAGGATTCGGTGATACTAGGAGCGGAGGACGTATCAAATCACGAATAAATGCTAGTGTAAGGGTTCTTGCCTAGCGAGGTACGGTGGAAGCCCCGTTCCTCAGTCTCAACTACGTGTTCTCAACGTGTTCTCCAAAGTTCGGCCAACGGACTTCGCTCAGTCCTAGGATGTCAAGCTTCATACGGCATGCCTCATTGGCTTGTTGTGCCAGTTCACCCTACTGAGCTAAGGTTAATACATTACACGTTCCAATTTCTGTCCGTTGTTTCGCGCTAAAAGTCGTTGCCGTTAAATCAGTTCGTAATATTTCATTTTCTGTAACGGTTTTGGGTTTCGTGAACAGTAGGTTGTTGGCCTAAGGTCCTCTATCCATCGTAGTGGGGTTGCTACCTTAGGTATAGCCCCCGATGGAGGAGCATTTCATACTTAGCCGCTGGATGCCAGAACAGACGCTGTTAGAGCCTCACCTCTGTAAGTGTTGTATAATTCGTGTCGTAAGTACTACCGAGAAGTTTGTGTGATTTTGTGTAAACCGTGAATGTTTCAATATACATAGCAGGCAGTACTCGTGTTAAGTGTAGGTTTTTCCCAACTGAACTCCCGACAGCGATAGATGTAGTTACGAATAAGCTCCACCACCCTGAGCGTGAATATCCACCCACTGTAGTTCAACAACCCACCACTAGAGGGACGGTTACCATCTACGGAGTGGCCATGAGGGGTGGCGTAGCGAGGCCATTAAGGATTTTGGAATTGGGAGAAGAGGGCAATGACCGAGGAACGAGGTCATGAACCCATGGACGGTCGATGACTCCATGATTCGTTCTCATTTTGCTAGAGTCCGTCGATCAAGACAGAAGTTTGGAAAAATTTAAAAGGATGAAAGTTTAGATAGTTGGCAGAAAAGTTAAAAACCTTGTCAAGTTCAAGGAGAAGTAAAAAAGAGTGAAAGTGGAAAATACGAAAGGCAAACTGGACTTCAGGTATCTGAAATAACCGTCTGCAACTATAAAACCAAAACCCTAATGATGATGATGATGATGATGATGATGATGATGATGATGATGAGTGAAAGCACGGACTCCGAATAAGCCACCCCCTGGAACCGTAGATAGCGAGTCGAGGATCCACGCCCGTACGCGAGTCGCCGTGGAGACGAGGTGGTGGAGCAGAAGCAGAAAGGGGCCCCGCAACGCAACAGAAAAGGTCAGATAGAATTAAGAAAGTGGGAGTAGGAAGTGTCAGGAATAGCCTAGGAATAAAGCGTAGTTGAAGCAATAAACTGGTGTAGAAAGTGTTAAAGTGCTGTGGTTTTCCTCCATTTTGCACCAGAATTACCTGCCCGCGAGTAACTGTGTAGTGAACGTGCCGACCCTGAGGCCATTGAGTCGGGGAGTCTCTGTGGTACTCCCGACTGACCTATCCAATACTTACACCTCTTTGGTGAACAGACGTCCGGGTCGTACCTCCTCAATCTAGCTGAAGTTAGAAGAACAACAGTGCCCAGGCAGCACTAAAGCCTGTATCCGCAATAATCGGGACACAGAAGTACGGCTGAAGCTCTGTAATGAATTGGTAAAATTGGCCAAATAATTGACCGAGAACTCATTGGTGTGTGTTTATTATGTGTGCCAAATTTCATAAAAATCGATGCATTACTTTTAACTGTGGATGAAAAACAAACAGACGTGGTTTTAAGCATTTTGTACAATCATGACCAATTTTCATTCGTATAATAGATGGTTTTTTTTACGCTACAGTTCAAAGTTCTGTGATGATAATAATGAAATTTCGTTAGCAGTTATGATTCTTATAGAGACACTTTCTTGTAAAATTTCATCAACTTTGATCAATTGGTTTGAAAGTTACTGGTATTGATAGGGGTGAGTGTTAGTGAAAATTTTTCGTGTTTTTCATGCACAATGCTTGCCTACTCATAACTTTTAAATTCCTCTGCCAATTTTCATGAAATTTTTACAGAAGATAGTTGATTATGTGTATATTAGTCTGCAAAATTTGATGATTATTGATATAACACTTTCAATAGTATAATCGAAACAAAAAGGGGTGCTGACTAATGGCTGTCTGAGGGACTAAAATCACGTTCAGTCTCTATACATGTTTTGGCTATAAAATTGTTGATAGTGCATCGATTTGTTTGAAATTTTGCCTATGTAACAAATGTAGATTGAGTAGTTTGTGTTCAAAATTTCAGCCATTTTCTTCGACAAATTCAAAAGTTACAGCGTTGGCAAGCAAAATTAGGGGCTATACAAAATTCAATGGCACACATACTTCTTGTTCATTGCTAGAACAAAAAGTACTGCACCGATTCACATGAAATTTTGTAGGTGAAATGAACACATCTTAAGATGTTATTAGGCCAAGTTTGATCAATTATAATGCATCTTTTGCAGAGTTACAGCTGTATTTCTGTGTCCCGATTATTGCGGATACAGGCTTTACCAGGCTAAGCACACAACTCTTAGCTGGCGGTCTTTGTCATCGCTTGACCCGTGGAAGCATGAGGTAGGAACTTGTGAGGACCACAGCTATGTAGGATGCTCTTCTTATCGACTCACCGTTTTGCAGCCCAAAAGTATAATCTACACTGTAAGATTTTTTTTATTTCATTGAAAATATAAAACTCAAAAATCAATTATCTTAAAGTTTTTTTATGTGTTACAGCGAACATTCAATGTAAGACTTAAAGCATTGAAGGTTAAGATGAAGAAATGATGAATAATTCACGAAACTAATGAATAGCATAGCAGCTATAACCGATCTCATATGGGACTGAAATCACTGTGCTGCGGTATGACGATTACCGCAAGGCAGATTTTTTTTTCCAAAAATCCACGATAAAGTGTAGTATCAGACAGGCAGCACCAGTTGCTAGGTCAGCGTAGAACACCTTAGTGTCGGTTCACATAAACTTATCTTCGATTTTTATTTGCATCAACGCTGCACGTTATCCGCTCCAGCACCTTATATTCTAAACACCACCAACTGGGAAAATATTTACAGATGGATAGGATAGAGATTTCAAACAAACAGTCGCTGAACGCTCTCAAAAATTGAAAATGTTTATTCAGTTTATCGTATGGCCCAATGCTAAGAAATGAAACAAATTATTCGAGATGAATGACGTCGATAAGCCGTTGCATCTTTCAAACTGATGAATGATTCGTATGAATCGCACATGTAGGCTTGCATCGCAACTAATTGCAACAGCTAACAAGATTGCCTTTGTATCCTCTGCCGACGACAGCTGCCCAACACGCACTTCTGTCGAAACGACACCCGGAGAGTCTGTACTTCCCCCCTGCACACCAGCAACTCGACAAATTGGACAAAACTTTTTATTGATGTAATTATTAATTTTAAAATATGCGATATAACGGACCGCGCTGCGCTACGGCTCTCCTCGATTACTGTTCAATATCCGCACGGTTATCGGCCGCGGTAATGGGCTTCTTGTGGCACGTAATAAGCGAAGCGATTTTTACGATGCTCATTAACAAATGCGACAAAATATTGTCGTCGTCGACCTGTTTTTGCCACCTTCAATCCGTGTGGTGGTGATGCTGAAATCGGGCAACTCACGGCTGTTGCGATGGCGGCGGTGATTTTTATCTCTCGTTTTGTGTTTATGCTCAAAGTGAGAAACTTGGATTAAAAATCCAATATTGTCACGTTCGGGGGTGGTACTTGGTCGAACCCGGATGTTAAGAGCTGACCACCACATCCCTTGGGATGCACTTTTATCAGTTAATTTAAAAATTAAATTGCCACTCAGCGGGAGTGTCTTCTTGAAAGCCGTCGATAAGAAAGTCGAGATAGGTTGGATGTACAAATTGGGAATGTGCATTGATTGTGCTATTTGCAAGGATGGGAACACTCACTTGCAGAGAGTTACACTCACTTGATGTTTTCTCAGCTCAGAAGCGTGCAATCAAGAAATGGTGTATGGACGACTTTTGCCTTGTGGTTTTGTCTAAAAGTTTGCCGAATAGAGTAGGTGTCGCACACGCATATCAAAGTCTACTCTATTCGGCAAACTTTTAGACAAAACCACAAGGCAAAAGTCGTCCATACACCATTTCTTGATTGCACGCTTCTGAGCTGAGAAAACAACAAGTGAGTGTAACTCTTTGCAAGTGAGTGTTCCCATCCCTGGCTATTTGCTTGTATGTGCTCCCCGAGCATAATCGACGTCCCGTGCCTGTCCTTGGAAGGATTCCTAGTTTAGGCTTTGGAAGAGTTCTTTGAAAAATTCCTGGAGGGATCAACGGAAGAATCCCAGAAGGAATTCAAGGGGGGATTCTTTGAGCATTCTTTGGAGAAATTCCTGAAATCAACCCTGAAGCAATCCCTGGAGGAACCCTTGGAATAATTCATGGATGAATTCCTGGACAAATCCTGGAGCAATTTCTACTCCAATCTCCGGCCGGATTCCCGGAGGAATCTCTGAAAAAAATACCTGAATGAATCTCCTGGAGGAATCCCTGGAGGAATTTTCAGATGATTCCTGGGAGAATTTATGGAGGAATCTTCGGGAAGAATGCCTGTATTCTAGAGGAACCTCTGAAGTGATTCCTGGAGAGATTCGTGATTGGAGACATCTCTAAACAAACTCCCAATTGAGTTTCAGGGAAAATCTGCCAAAAATCTAATTATTGGTTTAACAGACATGACATAAAATTTATTAATATTTTTCTCCAACAAACATGGGTGTTGACTAGAATCTACATTCTGGAAAGTTTGCCAACCGATTGACTAGAAAATGCACCAATGAAAATAAATCAACGCCACGCGCTCCATATTTAATCAGTCCACAATTAAATACATATTAATCGTTATCGCTTAATTTCTGCGGGATGTGTGGCTTGTCGTGGGAAATCTGCGGACGACATCAATATCGTTACGCGGTTAAACAAGCCAGCAACCTGGCTGTGCACATTCGAACTCGGTCGGTCAATTGGTTGTCAGGTAGGTATGTTCTGGTTAAATGTCACTGTTTGGTATGCCGAAATCGAACGCTATGTGTGCGCATACATTTAAAATATACACAAAAGCTGTGGCTGATACGAGTTCGGGTATGAACAAGTGAGGGAGAGTGAACACATCACAGTGTATTATTTATCAGATATTGTGTTGGATTGATGCAATCGCAGTCATGAAGCCGAAAAAGATCAGAAAAGCAGTAGCCGCGCTTATCCACCGGAAAACTCAATTAGTGTTTGCGGATTGCGCTATCAAACATACGAAATCGGATTAATTGAACAGATGATATTTTTAAATGTCTGCGGATGATAAATCATACCTAAATACATGCACAAATGTTACTGAGGCTGGTCTACATTATTGTTGTTGAAATCTGGACATCAAAAACATATGTAGATTAAATTGGTTGACTTTTAAAATTTAAAAACGATTTTGAAGTCAGAAGATTTTTCTAGATTGAAAGTCTGAATTCAATTAAAATTTATATTCATAAACAAGTTTTGTAAACAAAGATTAGGGCATGTATTACATATATATAATAATATGTATTTGAAAAGTCAGCGAGAAATAATAAAAAAATATGTTTAAAAAGCATACCGAATTTCTAAATTAATAGCTCTCTTTTAAAATTCTCTATAGTTTTTCAAAAGTGCTCTAGTTCGTTCAATTTGAGACAACTTTTTGAGCTATTTTGATTTTTCTCATCAATAGAAAATCTAAAGCTTTTTGCCTTTCTCGTTCACTAAGTGTACTAGAAAGGCTATATGTTCACTCCAAAAATGACTTTTTGATATAAGCCCCGGCGGGTCGAGTTGAATACATACCCATAACCTGATGAACGGTAAAAAAGAGAATAGTATCAGACCTTATCTGAACCGGAAGTGTTCCGGAACCAGTTCCTGGTGTCCCGCCGGAAGTGGCCAAGTATAGAAATGAGCCTCCATGAATCATAAATTTTGGTTTTCGATATATTCTCAAGTGAACATTTAGATAAGGCCGGGACAAATCTCATTTTCTTCTTTTGTCACTTTGCTCGTAGACTCGTCAAAGGGGGGGATGATAAATAATAAATGTATTTGATGAAAACTTACCCAAACAAATAGGAAAAAGCATCAAACTCAACAGATTCGTTAACCTTTCAGTACTCGCGCCAATTTTTGTAACGCGAGCAGTCGCGCGTTGTACTTTGTACAACACCCATACATTCTGAAATATCTAAGGATCCTGATTGTTTAGAGGAGGTCTGTCTTTGGCAAAGTTGTTGTAAATTTCATGGGTTATTTGATGCTGACAAAGTTAATTCGTAATACGTCCACCAGGCGGCGCTAGTGAGCAATATCATGTTATATCTTATATCACAGGATCCTGATGTCTTAGAAAGATGGTGTCTTCGGCAAAGTTGTTTAATAAGTTAACGGCTTACAGATTATTGGCTGTTTAATTGGAAATTCCACCACTAGGCGGCGCTAGTGAGCAAATAAACTTTATATCCTATGTATCTCGGGATCCTGATTACTTAGAAAGATGGTGTCTTCGACAAAGTTGTTTGGTAGGTCAAGTACTTACGGATGATTCGCAGTTTAATTTGAAATTTTATCATTTGGCGGCGCTAGTGAGCACGTAAATATTATATATTATGTATCTCTTGACCCTTACTACTTAGAAAGATAGTGTCTTCGGCAAAGATGTTTGGTATATCAAGGGCTTATAGATGAGTGACAGTTTGATTTCAAATGCCACCACTAGGAGGCGCTAGTGAGCATGTAAATTTTTAATCTCATGTAGCTCAGGATCCCGATTAAAAAGGTACGGGACACCGTCTTCAGCCAGAGGCTGTACAGACTGAACAGAACTTGACACTAGACCATGGATACAACATACATTACATGCACCAGTGGATAGCATGGTGCGGTTACACGCTTGGTAACGCTAACCGAACGGCCACGAAGCTCCACTTTACTCAGAAAGATGGTGTCTTCGGCAAAGTTGTTTGGTAGATCAAAGACCAAATGGAGGAAAAGTTATCTCTCGTGCCGACCTTCTTAAAGATCGGAAACTTACAGATAGTTGTCGTAGTAGTAGTTTGTAGTTCGTGCTTCTGCCATCATAAGACGCTAGTTGTAAATTTCCAAAAGCATGAACGTGTTCATCTAGAAAAAACCAACGAGCTGTAAATTTTTATACTTCCGAAAGTTTTCAAAATTTGAAAATTACACAACTAGTTGATTATAATTTGTTTAAATTTGCACTTGATTGATTAATTTTACATGAAGTTAAAGCGCTTAGTAAAATATTCATTATCTGACCATCGTATTTCAATACACTCTATCTTAAGATTGTCAATGTCACGGGATAAGTACATCCATCCTTTATCCATCAAACAACAATGTCGAAGACATCATCTTTCTAAGTAATCAGGATCTTGAGATATATGAGGTATAAAATGGGAATGCTCACCAGTGCCACCTGGATGTGAAATTGCACGTCATATTTGACTTAATCAGTTAGTGTTCGATCTACTAAACAACGTTTCAGAAGACACCATCTTTCTAAGTAATCAGGGTCCTGAGACATAAGAGCAGTGCTGAAAAAATCATTTCATCATATCTAAATTCAACCACCAACAGCTCATTTTAGAAGCTGAATCTGAGAATATGGTACATTAAAAACATGTGCGGCTAGACCAATTCTGTAAGAAAGTCACGGAAAAACTGCAATTTTTCGAAATTTAAGGTAAATCTCACATACTACCTTCGAAAAATGCCAAATGATATTCACCGTGAATATCATTGGGATTTTTCGAAGGTAGTCCGTGAGATTTACCTTAAATATTCGAAAAATAGCAATTTTTCCGTGACTTTATTGCAGAACTGGTCTAGCTGCACAAGTTTTTTATATACCATATTCTCAGGTTCAGCTTCTAAAATGAGCTGTAGGTGATTGAATTTAGATATGACGAAATGAGTTTTTCAACACTGCATATGAGTTATAAAATTTGAATACCCACTAGCGCCACCTAGATGTGGAGTTTCAAATCATACGGCTCTCCATCAGTTAGTGTTCGATCTACTAAACAACTTTGCTGAGGACATCATCTTTCTAAGTAATCAGGATCTTGAGATATATGAGGTATAAAATGAGAATGCTCACCAGTGCCACCTGGATGTGAAATTGCACGTCATATTTGTATTCATCAGTTAGTGTTTGATCTACTAAACAACTTAGCAGAAGACACCATCTTTCTAAGTAATCAGGGTCCTGAGATGTATGAGTTATAAAATTTCAATGCCCACTAGCGCCACCTAGATGTGGAGTTTCAAACCAAACGGCTCTCCATCAGTTAGTGTTTAACCAACCAAACAACTTTGCCGAAGACACCATCTTTCTAAGTACTCAGGATCCTGAGTTATATGGGATATAAAAATTACATGCTCACTAGCGCCGCCTATCGGTTGAAATCTGAATTTCTCAGATCACCTCGCGAAGGCCCTTGATATCCCAAGTAACTTTGCCAAAGACACCATATTTCTAGATCATTTAGATTTTGAAATACACTAATTCACATTCAACTGTCTATCTTATCTTAAATATAGTGCGTTCTTCATATTGCGATTTTCAATTTTCCGCATTATAAGGAGTTATACTGTAGAATACATTTGGGGTTGACGTCGATAGAAAAGATGGTTTCACAGTAATAGTCGATAATTTCACTCTAAAATTTTATAATTTCTTGAAAAAATTAGTTGTGTCCCCCTCAAAATGTCAAATTCCAACCAAAATTTTACGATAGGGGGGGGGGGGGGTACATTAGAGAAAATCAAAATTTGTTTCAGCCTAATTGTCAATCAATAATGTGGGTTTCCTTTAAGAACCCAATTATAACTACCACAGGACATGTATAAAATATAAACGTCTATTATAGTGCCCTTCGTGGGGTTTCGTTGAAAACAAATATCTAAATAGTACTTCAAGAATTTCGCCCTCCCCCCCTAATTGGGGGCCCGGGGCACTTGCCCCCTTTGACCATCCCCCCTTAAATCCGGGCCTGATCACCTATGGCTGCAGAGTCAAACCGGAACGGAATAACCTACCTGATGATATGTTGTAGCAGGGTAAGCTAAATTCACTGAAGACCTTCGGAAAACAATCTGATTGATGATGATTGTTTTCTCGTGACAAAAGCCTGGCCACCCCACAAACATTTGCCCGGAAACCAGTTTATTTAGTTTCTCCCCCGAAATCGCATTGTATAATGTCATGTTCAAATATAAAAGGAAACAACGAAGAACGAACTCACCGCGTAATCATATTCAGCTGGCTTTCTGTATCTGTGGCTTTCGGTGTCAGTATCCAATAAGCATAGTTGAATATTCACTCGATTACACCACTCGCTGAGCGTCCGGTCGTCCAACGAAGGATAAACCAAAAAAATACAAATACGCGTATCCATCACCCGGCGAACCGAGAGATAATTAGCAGCAGATTCCAAATGTTCGATTTTCCAAATGCCAGCGGAACTGACGTTTTTCTCCAATACACGCGTAAACACGCGAACTCCTGCACGCGAAAACATTTGGAATCCTTGCATAGACTTCCCAAATGCCCGCAGAGTTGATTTTTCTTTCCAACACATGTGAAAGCAGACCAGACCAACCGAAAAATAATCACTCGGACACAGTAGCTTTGGACTCTTGCAGACACTTCCTCGAAAATACCAGCGGAACTACCGTTTCCCTCCAACACACGCGTAAACATGACCCGATAAACCAAAAAACAGTCACTCGGATGCAGCATCAGCTAACTCTTTGCTTTCCCGAAAATGCCAGCGGAACTGACGTTTCCCTCCAATACACACGAAAACACATGGACTCTTGCATAGACTTCCCAAATGCCAGCGGAACTAACGTTGCTTCCCAACACACGTGAAAATGTCAGCAGAACTGAATCAATGCATCGCTTATGAATATTTTAACTGACTATTTCATACAGCAATTGAGTTCTCTCTAATTTAGGGTTACCGTCTGTCTTGATTTAGCAGGACACGTCCTAATTTTGAACTAATTCTGGCTAAACATTTCTTAACAATTCCGATGGGTAAACCATTTTCGAGAAAGTACATGAAATTGTCCTGATTTTTTATGGTCTGTAGATGGGAGCCCTGGGCTGCAAAACGGTGAGTCGATAAGGAGAGCGTCCAACTTAACTCTGGTCCTCACAACACAAGTTCCTACCTCATGCTTCCACGGGTCAAGCGATGACAAAGACCGCCAGCTAAGAGTTGTGTGCTTAGCTGGTAGTGCAGCCTGAGCACTGTTGTCCTTCTCACTTCAGCTAGATTGAGGAGGTACGACCCGAGCGTTTGTTCACCAAGGAGGTGCGGCTCAAACAGCGTCTGATCTGGCATCCAGTGGCTGAGTAAGAAATGCTGAAAACGCGCAGCTAGATCCGAGGTGGTAGCCCCATCAGCGTGGTCGTCCCAGTGTTGGTTGGGACGTTAAACAGAACTGGCACGATGACCCTCCGGCGAGACAGGAATGTTGGCGTAGGCCCAATAAGCCACCCGTAAAAATCCCAATATGCAAATGCAAATAACATAGGAGAAAATACGACTCGATACAATCGGCAAAGACCCACGCGACGAAATAAGGACTAGGATTGGAAACTTGGAATTGCAAGTCACTAGATTAAGCAGGATGTGACAGGATAATTTACGACGAACTACATCGCCGCAACTTCGACATCGTGGCGTTGCAGGAACTTTGTTGGACTGGACAGATACTGTGGAAAAGCGGGCATCGAGCGGCTACCTTCTATCAAAGCTGTGGCACCACCAATGAACTGGGAACAGGATTTATAGTGTTGAGCAAGATGCGATAACGTGCGATCGGGCGGCAGCCGATCAACGCAAGGATGTGCATGTTGAGAGTTAAGGGCCGTTTCTTCAACTACAGCATCATCAACGTCCACTGCCCACACGAAGGGAGACCTGATGACGAGCAAGAAGCGTTCTATGCGCAGTTAGAGCAAACGTACGATGGTTGCTCGCCGCGTGACGTGCAAATCGTTGTCGGCGACATGAACGCGCAGGTAGGAAGGAAGGAAATGTACAGACCGGTAATCGGGCGAAACAGCCTGCACGCCGTATCGAATGATAACGGCCAGCAATGCGTAAACTTTGCAGCCTTTCGTGGCATGGTAGTTCGAAGCACTTTCTTCCCCCGCAAAGATATCCATAAAGCCACCTGGAGATCACCCGACCATCAAACAGAAAACCAAATCGACCACGTTCTAATCGACGGTAATTTCTTCTCGGATATAACCAATGTCCGCACATACCGCAGTGCGAATATAGATTCGGATCTCTACTTAGTCGCTGTATGCATGCGCTCAAAACTTTCGATAGTTATCACCACGCGTCGAAGTCGAACGCCGCGGCTCAACATTGAGCAACTGCGTAACGTAGAAGTGGCTCAAGACTACGCGCAGCAGCTAGCAGTGGACCTACCAACGGAAGAGCAGCTTGGCGCAGCTACACTTGAAGATGGCTGGAGGGACATCCGATCCGCCATAGGTAGTATACCTCGGCTGCAGGATTAGGCTTCGCGACTCCGAATCACAGAAGCGACTGGTAGGTACGACGGCGGATGTGAACAGTTAAAAACGAGAAGAATGCAGCATCGGCGAGTATGTTGCAACACTGTACGAGGGCGAATGATGCACGTTACAGGCAGGCGCGGAGCAGGCAGATTCCAGTCTTCCGGAAGAAGAAGCGCCAGCAGGAAGAACGAGATCGCGAAGTGATGGAAGAGCTGTATCCCGCTAAGGACACAGGGAAGTTCTACGAGAAGCTGAACCGCTCGCGCAGAGGCTTTCTGCTACAAGCCGACATGTGCCGAGACAATCACGGGAATATTCTCATGAGCGAGCGTGAGGTGGTGGAGGGGTTGCGGCAGCACTATGATGAGCACCTCAATGGCGATGTTGCAAGTACCGAAGATGGCGTAGTAACAGATCTAGGAGTACGTGAGCAGGACGAAAGATTTCCAGCCCCATTCCATTCCTCCGAAGGAAGGTATCGTGTGTCCCATCTACAAAAAGGGCGACAAGTTGGATTGCGGGAACTATCGCGCGATCACACTACTGAGCGCTGCCTACAAAATACTCTTTAAAATTTTATGCCGCCGTCCCCGATTGCCAGAGAGTTCGTGGGGCAATATCAGGCTGGATTCATGGGTGAACGCGCTGCAATGGACCAGATGTTCGCCGTCCGCCAGGTGTCGCAGAAATGCCGCGAATAAAACGTGTCCACACATCACTTGCTAATCGATTCTAAATCAGCGTATGATACAATCGACCGAGACCAACTTTGGCAGATCATGCACGAATACGGATTCCCGGATAAACTAATACGATTGATCAAGGCGACGATGGATCGAGTGATGTACGTCGTTCGAGTATCAGGGCCACTCTCGAGTCCTTTCGAATCTCACAGAGGGTTACGGCAAGGTCTACGTACATCCGACTAAAGAATGAAGCCAGGCGAATCGGATTAGTCATTAATGTGCCGAAGACAAAGTACATACATGATGGCAAAGGGCTCCAGGGAGGAATCACTGCGCCCGCCACCCCGAATTCGATCGACGGTGATGAAATCGAGGCGCTTACTTTGGGCTCCGCAGAACTCAACGATCCAATAATGTTCGCCACCACACGAAGTTAACTATCTACAAAACGCTGATTAGATCGATAGTCCTCTATAAGCACGAAGCATGCACAGTACGAACAAAATCTGTAAATTTATGACGAACTGAATGTAACAAATTGACCTCCATCGTGTTCGATAGAAATTTATGTGTGATCTTAAAATTACACTGCTGATTTCTGAGAGAAAAGTGTTAATTAAGCATCGACTATTCAGAGAAACTTAAAAAAATCTTTATATGAGAATCGAACTCAGATCTTCCGAGTGAGAGTTCATGCCTACACGGTAAAAATTCTGCACGCTCGATTCGAGGGAAAAATCCCTCAACTATTCAACATCCCAATCAACATGATCGGAAATGCTTTTTCCTTTGAATTCGCAAAGCTGTCAGTGTTGACTTGAGAACCAAAACAAACCCACCAGAGAAATCAACTAAAAATCACTTCGATTCGCACCACTGCTGTCCGTACAGCAATTTTTTGGTCAAAATAATTTATCATTCAAATGTTTATAACTTTTTTATACGTCAATCAAAAACGCTGAAACCTTGACCAATCATGAACCATATATTGAAGCTCCATTGGTAAAATTTTGAGCGAGATCGAATAAGTTTTCTGAAAGTTATACAACTTTTAGTAAAATTTATTAGATTTTTGAACACATTTTTAAAACATTATATCTCAATATGTACCTGATGAAACTTTTTCAATATTTTTTGTGATACAGCTTATACCTAAGGCTTTCATGTGCAGCTTCATTTGAGGTTTTATATACACTATAAAAAATATGAAAAATCTGTATATGTTCAGAGTATTATTTGGAAATTTATCATATTTTGATCAATAAAAGTGCCAAGTGTTTTCAACTTTTTAAAACGCTCCTAATGTAATATTTTTATACAGGACCTACTAAACTACATATGAAGAGTAGGTCCTATGTAGTTTTCGTTCAGTTAATGCACTTTAATTGGTGGAAAATGTTTGGCAGATTATATGTGCAAAATATGGTAATTTTTTAAATATCGTCAACTATATAAGCACATTTTTCATATTTTTTGTAGTGAATATAAAACCTCAAACGTAGCTGCATATGAAAGCCTCAGGTTTAAGCTCTAACACAAAAAATATTGAAAAAGTTTTAATGTTTTAAAAATGTGTTCAAAAATATTATAAGTTTTACTAAAAGTTCTACAACTTTCAGAAAACTTATTCGATCTCGCTCAAAATTTTACCAATTGAGCATTAATATATGATTCATGATTGGTCAAAATTTCAGCGATTTTGATTGGCGTATAAGAAAGTTATAAACATTAGAATGAAAAATTTTTTTGACAAAAAATTTCCTGTACGGACAATTGTTTGATACACTGTAGATGACAGGTGGTAGAAAGTGTTTTGCTTTGATTCGCATCCCTCTAACAGATGTGAGTGTAGTGGTAGAACGGATGATCATGATTCTCAAGGTTCTGGTATCGAATCTGGGCGTGGGGGCATGCTTTTTTTAAATACTTGTTTTGAAATCAAAACATTCCAAACAACGAATTGAAGTGATGTTCTGTTAATATTGAAGAGGCATTGGATGTTCTTTTCCGACTGATATTCAATTGATATCGAATGTATTGAACAGTAGTGCGAATCCAAGTGCCAATCAGTTTATATCAGCGTGCAGAATTTTTATCGTGTAACCCCTCTAGGCTGTCTCACCTAAAGACACTGTATGCTAAAGACACGAAATCTGATGATTGTTGCCAGGCCCGGATTAAGGATTGTGGGGGCCCGGGGCCCGAGCGGATGTGGAGGCCCCTCGGAGAGATGACCAAAAATATTTTTCCTTATTTTCGAATAGTACTTGAGCAATATGAAAAATAAAGCTAATGTTAGCAACCAAAAATGGTTTATGTGGGGGCCCCTAAAATGTGGGTGCCCGGGGCCCGGCCCCCCCGGCCCCCCCTTAGATCCGGCCCTGATTGTTGCTGTTGATGATGATTGTCGCGTCATGACGATGATGCTGTCGAGCAATGCTTTTAAAGCGCGTTTGACAGGTCTCCTGCTCGATTGGAATAACATTGACAGCAAATTTGGAATTCCATTCGGAACATTTCGTGTCTTTGCATATAGTGTCTTTAGTCTCACCAAGCTGAAGAGAGAGCAATCAAAGATAAACATGTTCCACCATAAAGGAACAAACTAAAGACACTATATGAAAAGACACGAAATGTTCCAATTGGAATTCCAAATTTGCTGTCAATGTTATTCCAATCGAGCAGGAGACCTGTCAAACGCGCTTTAAAAGCATTGCTCGACAGCATCATCGTCATGACGCGACGATCATCATCAACAGCAACAATCATCAGATTTCGTGTCTTTAGCATACAGTGTCTTTAGAACAAACCGTTGTACCGCTTCGGCCACAGAGAGCGAGAGAGCAGTCTCCGCAGCGAGGCAGACGACTGAGCGTAGCTATCCTCGTTTACGTTACTGCCAGAGAAGTTGTTATAGAGATGCGCGAAGACTGAAACCAAAGGTTCCAATTGAACCGTCAAACGCGGTCCCAATCGAGCAAATTCAAGGAAATAGAAAAACATGGGAAACAAAGCGCAACATGAAAGCACATGAAAGTGTGTTAGTGCAAAGCATGACGTCACTTGAATGCTTGACATCTTATAGGCAAATCACGCACCAAAAATATAATTTTGTTCACCGCAAAAATTGATTGTTATTGGGCGTGATGTAAATAAACATTACCTAAATCCTCTTCGCGCTTCTCTATAACAACTTCTCTGATTACTGCTTGTAAATTTCAAGCAGATATATCTCAAAAAATGTAAACAGTACGCATGATTGGCTGATTACTGAGCGGACAGTATCATCTCTCGGTAAATGGCTGTAATTTTGTAGCTTCTGCTATAATTTTTAGTCGATGCTTAACTTACGTGCTGTTTAATTTTCATGATTTCTTTCTGTGTGGACTCTACGTGCAGAGGACCAACGCGCCCTTGGAGTTTTCGAACGGAAGGCGCTGCGTACCATCTATTGCGGAGTGCAGACGAGAAGGCGAATGAACCACGAGCTGAATCAGCTGCTGAGAGAACCAACCATCTTCCACACCGCGAAAATCTGGAGACTACGGTGGGCGGATCACTTCATCAGGATTGCGGATAGCAACCCGAATAACATGGTTATCGAGAGTCACCCGACCGGTACAAAAAGACGTGGTGCGCAGCGAGCTAGGTGGGTCGATCAAGTGGAGGACGATTTGCGACCCTTCGCAGAGTGCGGAACTGGAGACACACAGCCATGGCTAGCCATGGACCGAGTAGAATGGACACGGATACTATGTACAGCAGAGGCCACTCAGGCCTTAGCCGAACAGTTGACAACAATGTGGGTCGTGTGCCAGTAGAAGTAGTGCCTATCATACGCTCTAGAAAAAACTTTATACTGTCATGGGACCTGGACCATGCGTCAGAAGGACCTGCATGTATTTGGAGTATTTACGCATCGAGTGCTCTAACGCTGCATGCACGGTGAACCCATCGGTATTCAGACGGTATCCAAAATACAGTTGTCATAGCATATTGCAAGAACACCGGGCAGGAACTTTGCGAAGCTGGTATATGTCATTGGTTCAGTTGGCACACATTCCATCACAAATATGGTGTTGATCAGAATGTATCAAATTTGATGTAGATAGCTTGAAAAATAAAATATAATAGTTTATAAGTGTTTGATACACTGACTGTAGGGTAAACCATGACCGCAAGTGCGAAATTGTTAGTGAGTGACACGTTAACCGCAGGAAAATGAATGTTTGATATACAGATGTCAAAATGTGGTTTACAACTACTCTGTTGTTTGCGATTACAACGAATTCAAATATTCTCACTAATTCTACATGATTATTCTGAATTGTACATTTTATTTGTTTTGCGTGTGAACATCAACACATGAAACGTTATTCGATGTAGATTTAAAGATCTTTTGAAATCACAAAAAGTATAGTATCATACGATACTGCCTATGTTTAATGCAGAGAGCCTGCAAACTACTTCATGCATAATATTCTGGCGTCAATTGAGGGTGAATCCACTTTAACATTACTGGTTGACATACAACTCCAATCATGTGCAAACCCAACGCGACGGATGTATCATTTTTCCGCTCAGATTTGTTCCGTTTCTCGCGCAAGGAATTGATGGATTGCCTGTGTAGTGGCATGTCATATTAGATCGTTGCTTTGTCAGAAGCAATTTGAATAAATGAATAGGAATTACCGCAGCCACACAGCAGCCCTGGCAAGATAGTTGCGCAGGTGAACCTGCAGCTGATGTGGTACGGCACGGACGACAGGTGAAAAGAAACTATAGGTACATACATACGAAAGTGCTCCTCAATGTATCGAATATGTATGCGATTGCCTCCCACTTTGGAGTTGAAACACATGTTGTGCTACCACCTCATTGCTCCAATGAAGGTAATTTATTGGGCGAAGCAGACTATCCACCGAACCGACTGGACGACAAGAGGTGACTGACTGGCATGACGAGTTGTGGCTTGTGAGGGCTGACGGCGGCGGTGCTGACGAAGAGATGCAAAGGACGGTAAAAATCAGTAGCATGTTAACTTTGCACATAACCGCTAATCAACGTACACGCCAATAGGTGTCAATATCGTAAAGTATGGCTATAGTTTACACCAGAAACCCATTATCAATCAGCGCAAATCGAGAGATCTCGGGTTGCATCGGTTGTGAATGCGTTAACGTCGTACTGACATATGGTTAAAAGTTGGTAAATTGCACACACGCTGCTTGCTTGCAAAAGTGATGAGTCAGTAGTTGACATTACATTTTTATGTGAAAAGGAAAGACTTTCATGTCTTCCGTGTACGTATGTCGAAGGGGAAACATTCTAAAAAAGTCGTTAGAATGTAATAATGTGTCGATTTCATGTCAACTATGTTGGTTCAACCCATGGTTTAACCCTTTGGAACCGCAGGGGTCATATATGTATGACCACTACATAGAAACGGCTGTATAAACTCACCCGTTCAATAAAACATAATACTGTCTTTGGCAAAGTTGTTGCAAATTGAGTCTTCGGTTAAAGAAAAATGGGAATATTTGTATCTGAGACTTTATTGAAAACCTAGAACATCCTGAACACCATAAAATTTGGAAAAACGAAAAAATCGACATACCAGTTAATCTAAAAGCAGAATTTAGTAATATGGGTTACGTTCATAAAGCCTGCGCACTTTAGAATCGGTACACTTTCAACCGGCTGCCGCTCAAAAACGGTGTCACTTGGAAAAAAGTGTTGTTAGAAGCAATTGAAGCTTATCTATTGTAGTTTGTAGGAAAAATATAAAATTTGCTGTTTTTATATTTTTAGATGAACTATTGATCTGAATTCGTAAAAAGTGCCAGTTTTTTCTGCACACATTGAGCAAAAACCAATCATTGTCAGATTCAAGATTTGTGTAGGAATATATAATTACCAAACCCACCAATTACGCAGTATAGAATAGTTGTTGGTATTATAATTGTTGATTAAGGGAGGTAAAATATTCCATGAGTGTTTTAAAATTTCCAATATAGCTATGGTAAGCCTTTGAAGGGTTTTATGGAAAATCAAAGGCTTGCATAGATATCTAAGGTTGAAAAAGTTGTTTTCGCATAAACTTTAGTTCGGCAAATACGCATACGGGAAGGATACTATACGAATAGTATTGGTATACAAGAAACCAATGATTTGATGCAGAACAATATAAATAATCGTGGCTCGAAAGCTGTATGGACTATTGCTGACGAAATTCATTGGATGTGTTTTGATGGCGTGAAATATCTAACGATTTTTAAAATAAAACTGAATCTACTCAAAAGTTTTTTATTTGTGATCATAGAATCACATCTATAGTTCCATAATCTATATGGCTTTCAGTGTTTTATCCATGAAAACTATCTTATTTTAAGCTTATTATGAGGAGTTAGCCTTATGACTGTTAATTTCTGACTACTGTGAGGGAAAACTGCTAATTATTCAAAAAATAATCCAGGTTTCGATATGAATTAAGTTGGGCCACTTGAATTGGGGAATTGTAGATCCAAAAAACGATTCCAGGAAATATTTTTTCTTAAAAAATTACTTTGAGTAAAATTTTGTTTTGAATATAGCGTGAATGGACAATAAGGCTATAAGTTTATTATAGTCTTGTAAACCATATTTGTCATGAGTTTAATGTCGTAACTTGTTTATCAGCCCGTAAGCAGTGAAATTTGCAAATGTTGACGATCATTGGTTTGTGCGGAATAAAATGGCATGAATTTCACAATCAGTTTTTAATTTTATCTTGAAGATTTTTTCATATTTTTCCTACAAAATACAATAAATAAGCTTCATTTGCTTCTTACAACATTTTTTTCTAGGTTAAACCGTTTTTGATCTGCAGCCGGTTGAAAGTGTACCGATTCTAAAGTGCGCAGGCTTTATGTATTCATTTAATCTTCGTCAAGAATATCAAAACGAGATGAACCAGCCGAGGGCTGAAAATCTCGATAATAAAGAAAAATAATAATAATAATAATAAGAATATCAAAAGGTGCTTTATATTATGGGATGTTCTAGGTGTTCCGAACTGTCTTAGAGTGAAGGCTTTCAAATCTACAAGAATGGTTTTGTGTGTTTCACCATAAATAATAGCATTGGATCTACTGGGATTCGTTCATCTACAATGTTATTTATAGACACTTCAGGAATATTCCAGGTCAGCCAAATCACCTTGGACTTTAGAATTTCAGGTATTCACTCGTAACAACAACCATAACTGTTCTACGGAATAACGTTGCATAATCAATCGTGGTTACTGGAGCAATCTGAAGTCTACTTGTTTATTATAAACCTTTGGTATATTGAGAGTCGTCCAAAGTGTTCTATAATGAAGTCCTTCAAATCTACAATAATAGTTTTATGTGTTTTTGCCATAAATAAAAGCATTGCATAATCTGCTGGGATCCGTGAAATCTGAATTTTAATTTAGATACACTATAGGGATATTCCAGGTTATCTATATTCTATACTACCTTGGAGTTTAGAACTTCAGATCTACACTCGTATCAAAAGCCATATCTGTTATACTGAGTAACGTTGCATAATTAACCGCGGTTACTGGAGCAATATGAAGTCTACTTGTTTATTATAAACCTTTGGGATATTGAGGGTCGTCCTAGGGGTCGTCCAAAGTGTTCTATAACAAAGTCCTTCAAATCTACAAGAATAACTTTATGTGTATTCGCCATTAATAATGGCTTTGCATAATCTGATAGAATTCGTGAAGCTCTTGAAATCTCAAATGTCATTAAGAGGCTTTATACAACTATTCCAGGTCAGCCTTACTATCTTGCTGTTCAGAACTTTAGGTCTACACTCGTAACAGCAGCCATATCTGAGTAACGTTGCATAATCAATCGTGGTGACTGGACCTACCTGAAGTCTACTATATATTATTATGAACCTTTGGGACATTGAGGGCCGTCCAAACCAAGGTAAGTAAAAGGAAGGTAATCCAATATGGTAAATCATACAATCCGCCATATTGGAATTTGCAATGGCAGCTGGCAAGTTTGTTTTGATTTAGAAGTTTATAAATAGTAGCAAGCCATGATCCAAAAGATGACAATTCTGGTTGCATGTGCTTGCGAGCTAATATGGTAATAAAATCAAGCCAAGAGCTTGCGTCCTAATTTGTAGAATCCAAATGATGCAACAGCTCGAACGACATGCCAGCAATATTGTCCGTCCCCTGAGAAATTTTCCTGAAATCCTGTAGAGTAATCTTTCAACAGATTGGAACATATGAGGCCTCCGGGTAATAACCCCATTTCAAAGCTGCCGAAGCTACACCATCACGCCTTTCCGCAAGATTATGATCTCTTCATTCCGTTTTTCTTCAAAATTTCGGCAATAAAGATCCAATATACGCATAGCTAATGCTGTGGAGTTCAAAACATCCAAAAAAGTCCTTTTTTACAATCATTAACTTTCAATCAACAGAAAAAGCAGCTGCTCTGTCAATGCGGTTTTTTTTCACTTGCATGGAGGTAAACTACAACCCCTAGCAACCCTAGCAACCACACAGAACCCGATAGTGTACAGTGTACACAAACTCGCCAGCAGTCACCTCCATCACCCCCGCCATAAACCTCTCCCCGCGTCCACTGACTGCTTATATGCCAGTACCTTCCATTAAAATTACCTTGGTCCAAACTATCCTGAAGTTGAGCTCTTGATAGTAACAGTAGTTATCCGCACAATGAACTTTAACATTACACATCCAACTGTAATCTGTAATTCCCCTGGCATTTCATGAGTTATTCCAAGATAGTTTTGAGATATTCCTGATCAACCACACTAATCCGGAGACCATAGCTTCAGGCCTACACTTGTACTAATAGCTTTTGCCAGTACGTTAAGTAGTGTTACATCCATTGTATTTACCAAAGTAGTGCGAGGGACAATAAGTGTTGTTATGTATTTATGTCATATTATGGGTCATTCTTACTGTTATGGAGCTTAGTTGATAAAAACAAACACTGTAACAAGAGGTAATTTCGTTTTAAATTGTAACGTTACACAACTAAATAGGATCCAACACCTCTTAACTCTTAAGGGTTTCTTCATGAGATTTGTGATAATTTAGGTCATCCAATCTTTCATGGAGTACACAACTTTGTCTAACACTTGCAATGCTAGCCTGCTACACTAAATAATGATACATAATGAACCATATTTACTAATATGCTTCAAAACTATTGGGCATTGTTCTGTGCCTTTGAAACTTTTAAAGTTGTTCAAACTTTTGTGAAACTCATTTTATGAAATCTTCTTTCGTTGTAGTCATTGTTTGTGCTGTAAAAGGTTACGTCACCTAGTCTAACCCACCCAGATCCGTGAACTTCTGTCAAACTCAGAGCCATTCCAAAATACCTTTGAGTTATTTCAGGATCACTAAACAACTTCCAGCTAAGGTGAAGTTATGACGAAGCCATATCTCGAGCACAAATCTGAAGGCAAACGTGGAACGCGGCCAAGGATAAGGACTGCAACCACGAACCGAGTGTTGTGGTAAAGAATTGTTGATTCAGTTTTATTTACTGTAATTGTTATCAATGCTTAATAAATAAAATAGATACAATTATTGGGGTTGGTAATAGGGGACTGCATTGTTTTGATTTTGTTTGGGATTTTGACGTTTCTTGGCCTTGTTGTTTACAAAATTTATGTAAGAGTGAAAGAGAAGGAGAGAATTTCATACAGTGCCCTATATTGTGTAACTCAAAACAGCAAAAAAATATTATTACGGATGTAGGCTTCATGTTGCATGTTGTCCTTATTGCAAGACAGTGTGTTTGGTTCTGAATATCCCTAAGCTAGGTCAAAGTCTCTGATTGTATGCTGTGAGCTCCAGTTAGTATAATTGGTTATACAACATAACTGTATATAGCTAAAACAGACATTTCATTTGATGTAGATGCTAGATTGATCTAGATGCTAGAGTTTGGATGACCCCAGCCGATCTGATGATGTCTACTGAACATTCAGAAAACTTACTGGACAAAATAGATTACATATCGTAGCTTTATGAAATGAAAGAAGTTACTGTTACACCCGTAGAATTTACTCAAGAACTCAAGAACAGTGTAGATGGCCCGACTGATCTCATATTGTCTTTTGAACAATCAGAAGACTTACTGGATATGCTAGAATACAAACCGTAGCTTTGTTCAATGAAAGAAGTTACCGTTACACCCATATACTTCAGGACCCGAACTCAAGAACAGTTTGGATGACCTAGGATATTTCGACTGATCTGAAGATTTACTGATCATGATATATTACATATCGTAGCTTTGTATAATGAAAGAAGTTACCGTTACAAGCGTAGACTTTAGGATCTAAACTCAAAAACAGTTTGGTTGGCCTAGGATATTACGACTGATCATATACTGCTTTTGAATATTCAGAAGACATACTGGACATGCTAGAATACAAACCGTAGCATTGTTTAACGAAAGAAGTTACCGTTACATCCGTAGACTTTAGGATCTAAACTCAAGAACAGTTTGGATGACCTAGGTTATCCTGACTGTTCTGATACTGTCGTTTGAACTTTCAGAAGACTTACTGGCAAGGATGCCAGGTGAAATTTTCGAATGTCTTCGCATACACGCTGAAATGTCTTCACACGTCTTCACACACCATATTGTGGCTTTGGTATAAAACTAAAGTTAAAAATCAAAATTTATGCTATGTTCTCACTGCGCTCTATATTAAGTAATAATGCGTGAACCTTAATGATGACATCTTATATCAAGAAAGGCATTGTAATTCCTCCAAGAGTCTGAAATCCCTTCAATAGTTTCTTCTGGGATTCCTCCAGTTTTTTTTTTGTGATTCCTGACAAAGCTTCCTACCAATTTATTAAGTTCACCGGGAAGTCTCTTCCGACATTCCTACAGAAGTACATCGGGAATTATTTTCCAAGTTTCCAGATAAACTTTTCCAGAAGTCTTCCAGAAATTCTCCAGGAATTCGTCCATGGCTTCCCCAAGAATACCATACACATTCCTTAAGAAGCTTTCGAAGAATTCTTGCAGCATTGGAGGTAGAATTCCGCCAGGATCAGTGAATCAAAATTCATCCATCGCGCAACAATAATGACAATGTCGCAACCTGCATTTGTTGCGACAATCCACCCAATGCGACATAGGTTTGTCCCAACTTGAACAGAATAGGACAAAGATCGCACGCTACGAGCATAGTGATTTTTAAGCCTTGCATTGCGATTTTCGAGAAGGAACTTCGAGTCGGTAAACACCGCAACGCTGCTGAATACTTACCATCAAACAGATTCAATTTTAGGTTAATAATAATCGGTTATTCACGAGTTGAAAAGTACGCAACAAATTCAGATTCCGTTTTGTCCCCAACTTAAAAAATCGGGATTATGTTATTATCTAGTACGTGTTGGGATAAAGAGTAATCGCCGCGCCTCCTTTGTTGCTTGTTTTGTGTCTCTTTTGTCCGACAATTCTCTTCACTGGCCAGGATTACCCAGGGAAATTTCTGCATGATTTTACTGAAAATAATAACATAAATTATTCGAAAACTCCCTCCTGAACTTCCATGAAATTTACTTTGAGTTCCCCAAGAAGTCCTCCAGCAATAATGTATGGTTTCCTCAGGATTTCCCTCGAATATTTCACGGTTTTTCCCGAAATTTCTCAAGAAATTCCTCGGATTTATTTCTACAAAAAATCCTTCAAAAGATCCTCGCGAATTCATCCAGGAATCCCTTGGAAATTTCTCCAAGAGTTCCTTGGAAATTCCACCATCAGTTCTTCAGAATTACTGCAACAATTTCCAGGCAATTTCTACAAAAGTCCCAGAGAGTGTAGTGTATCTTGGAGCTCCAAGCAAATTCCTTTATGAGTTTCATGGAAATTTCTTCACGAGTCCCAGAGAATTTCGTCAGGAATTTTCCGGAGATCCCCTTAGAAGCAATCGAAGTATTGCTGCAGTAATTGTGGTAGAACCCCTCCGGGATTTCCCAGAGAATTTCTCAACGATTTTTTTTATTTAACTACACAAATTATCCGGAAATTCCATCTACAACTTCCACGAAATTTACTTCAAAAGTCTTCTGAAAACTCCTTCAGCAATAATGCATGGCTCCTCGGATTTATTTCCAAGAGTTTCTCAAAAAAATCCGGAAATTCTTCCAGAAGATCCTCGGGAATTCATCCTTGAGCTCAAAAGAAATTCCTCAAAGAGTTCTTCGGGAATTCCTCCAGAAGATAATTGGGAATTTCTTCAGTAGGTTCTCGGAAATTCCTTTAGAAGTTCCTCTGGAATTCCTCCAGAAGTATCTCGGGAATTGTTCATGAAATTTTCGGGAATTCTTCTACAAGTTCTTTTTGAATACTTCTAGGAGTTTTATGGGAGCTCTTCCAGAAGTATCTCGGGAATTCCTCCAGGAGTTTTTCGGGAATTCCTCCAAAAGTTTCTCAGGTATTCCTCCAGAAATTCCTCGGACTTTCCTCCAGGAGTTCCAGGAGAAAATTTCTCCTGGAGATCCATGGGAATTCCTCTCTAAGATCCCAAGAAATTTCTTCATCAGTTCTTCAGGAATTCCCACAGGAGTTTCCAGCCAATTTCTACAGAAGTCCCCGAGAGTAAATCTTGAAGCTACCATGAAATTCCTTCAGGAGTTTCATGGAAATTTCTCCAAGAGTCCCCGAGAATTTCTCCAGGAATTTCCCGGGAAATTCTAGAGGGAATTTCTATGAAATTTACTTCAGAAGTTCACCAAGAACTCCTCCAGCAATAATGCATGGTTTTCTCCAGGTGATCCTTAGTACTTTTCATGGTTTTTCTCGAAAATTCCTAAAGAAGTTTCTCGTATTTATTTCCACGAATTCTACAAAGAAATCTGAAAAGCCATCCAGGAGTTCCACGGGTATTCCTCCCGGAATCTCTCGGAAATTCCTCCAGTATATCCTCGGAAATACCTCCAGAAGATCCTCGGGAAATCGGTCTGGAGTTCGTCGGGAATTCCTCCAGGAGTTATTCAATAATTCCTCCAGGAGGTTCTCGGGAATTCCTTCAGGAGTTCCTCGAGAATTATACAAGAAGATCTTCGGGTAATCCTTCAAGAAGATCTTCGGGTAATTCTCCAGAAGATTTTTAGTGATTTCTCCTGCAAATCGTCAGGAGCTCCTCAGAAATTCCTCGGGAACTCCACTAAGAGTTCCTCGGGAATTCCTCCATAAGTTTCCAAAAATTTCTCCAGGAGTTCTGCAGAAATTTCGTCAGGAGTTCCTGGAGGTATCCATAGGAACATCCAGTTGAACTTCTGATAAACTTCTGAAAGTCCTCCTCCGTGGAAGTTTTCCCGAGAAAATGCTAAAGGGATTCTCGAGGATCTCCTGGAGAAATTCCCAAGGAACTCCTGGAGGAATTCCCAAGGAGCTCTTGGAGAAATTCCCAAGGATTCTTTAGGAATTCTCGAGAAACTCCTGGAGGTCTATCCGTGAATCTCCTGGAGAGATTCCCAAGGAACTCCTGGAAGAAATCGCGAGGAACTCGTGGAGGATTTCCCGTAAAACTACTGGAAGAATTCCCTAGGTACTCCTGGAGGAATTCCCGAGTACCTCATAAAGGAGATCTTAGAGGTATTCCCAGGTAATCTCTGAAGAAATTCTCAGGTAATTTCTGAAGGAATTCCCGAAAAACTTCTGATGAAATTCTCGGCAAACTTCTGAAGCAATTCCTGAGTAACTCCTGCAGGATTTTTTGGGAAGTTTATGGAGGAATTCCCAAGGAACTCCTGAAAGAATTCCTGAGGAACTCCTGGAAGTATTTCGATGAATCCCTAGAGGAATTCCTGAGGAACGCCTAAAGGAATTTTCGACGAACTTTTGAAGGGGTTCCTGAGGATCTCCTTAAGGAATTCCTGAAGAACTCCTAGAGGAATTCCCGAGGAACTCCAGGAGGAATTTTTGAGAAACTCCTGGAGGAATTCCCGAGGTATAGCCGAGAATATCTTGAAGAGGTTCCGAAGAACTCCTGGAAGAATCTCCATGGAGCTAGTGAAGAAATTCTCGAGGAACTCCTGGAAGAATACCTGAGGAACTCCTGGATGATTTCTTGAGAAACTCCTGGAGGAATTCCCGAGGAACTCCTGGGGGAATTCTCGAGGAGCTTCTGGAGGAATTCCGCGGAATACATGGAGCAATTCCCGAGGAACTCCTGAAGAAGTTCTCGGTGAACTCCTGGAGGAATTCTCGAGGAATTCATGGGGGACTTTGCGAGGAGCTCCTAGAGGTATTCGCAAGAAGTCCATAAAGGGATTTACAAGGAGCTCCTGAGGTACTTCTGGTGGAATTCCCGAAGAACTTCTGGAGCAATTCCCGAGGAACTCCAGGAGGAATTCCCGAGGAACTTCTCCTCTTTCCGATGAATACATGAAGGAATTTCCTGGGAACTACTAGAGGAGTTCCCAAGGACCTTGTGATGAAATTCTCGGCGAACTGTAGGACGAAATTCCCGAGAAACTGTAGGTATCTGTGAGTTTTTATCAGCAAAAATTGAAACGCATTTCAACTGAAATTGTTCCAAGATTTGAATAACTGGGTTGGATCAAAAATACAAATACTATTTTTAAGCTTTCAAATATCTTCAAAAGTCTTCACATAATTTGAAATGTCTTCAATATGTCTTCATAAAAATAAATGTCTTCACAGAAGTTCAAATGTCTTCACATTGAAGACATGTCTTCCCATCTGGCACCCCTGCTTACTGGACATGATAGATTACAAATCGTAGCTTTGTAAAATGAAATAAGTTATCGTTACACCCGTAGACTTCAGGACCGAAACATAAGAACAGTTTGGATGACCTAGGATATTCAGAAAGAATATTCTGCATCATATTCTTCCCTTTCTATGCTGTTGAGCACCGAAACCACATAAATACGTAGAAAAAACGTAACGCTTGGAAAAATTCCGGCTTCAAAGGGTTAAGTAGGGTCTGGGACCATTTGGGCAGCGGGACCTATTTTGGTCACTTGCTACTATAACTCAGTCAATTTAAAACCGATTGCCTTGATTTCTGGGACACGATCAGATACATATATGTAGTATCTAGCCATGTTCAAAAAGTAATTTTTATGTCATTTGGTTTGAAATTGGTTGAGTTATAGCATCAAGTGCCCAAAAGAGGTCCCCCTGCCTAAATAGTCCTAGACCCTGTTCAACTGTATTATGAATTTCTTTGATTAAGAGAAAAATACATCCATTAGATGCATCCAATTGTTGCCACTTGCAGTAAAACCCAAGGGACAAAAGTTTTATTGATGTTTCTTGCACCCGCCCTCGGCCCATCTCCCATGCCTGCGGGCGGCCCCACCTAAACGACAGCAAAGTTAAATCGATTTCAAGAAGAACTTCTTCTGAAAAGACACGTTGCATTAAGCAGATAAGGATGGCATTCCAACAAGGCGCGCGCATTTTTCACTACTGCAAACAAGTTAGCGTTCTTGTGGACTCCGGGACTTAGTGTTCGTTTTTCCGCCCTACGCCTCTCCGCCTCCGCCACACTGATCTTTTGATGAATTTCGATGTAAAAAGCGGCGAGGTTGAGAAAGTTTCTTTGAATGGGAATCTTTTATGAACTTACTGCGTTTTTCTTTGGGCTGCTCCCACGTTGTCGTCCTTGCCGGGCAGCAGCATCAGCCAACAGCCGGCAAGCTGCTGCACTTTAACTCCGGAGACTCTATCAGATGAACTGTCAAGATCCTTCAGATCAAAACTTTGGCCGTGTCGTTCATTCGCGATTTCTTCCACCAGCTTGGCCCCACGGTGGGGACTACCTTCTTACTCCCACTTGACGAAGAACTTTATCATTTTTCAATTAATCACGCTGCATTTCATCGCTGCTCTTTCATCGCATGCCACCAGGTACAGTGCTTGCAGGAATGAAATATACACTGGATGATTCTCATTCATTCGAAATTATCATGTCTGATGAAATGTTGTCCTAGGCTCATGAATACTTATCGACCTGATATTTTTAACTGCTGCTAGGGAACTTGAACTATCATAAAAAAGAGCTACTAATTAGTCCTTTTAGATGTGAGACAACTAATAACAGAGAAATAATATTGAAAGATAGATATAAACAAATAGTATCAAAAATTTACAGAACATTGAACATAAAATTTTGAGCATTCATGAATTAATAACTTTTAAGTTCCTGGATCAATATTCAACTCAACATTCAAGTTATTTACGAATTGCAGTTAAAATTCCAGGGCAATCATTGTCTTATAACCTATAATACAGATCTTTCAACATGACTATTTCGTTTGAAATTTGACTAGCGTGTTCATATTTCTTTCCAGCACTGTACTGCCGTGAATCGCAAGTCAGTCCCATCTGCATTTTGGGCAAAAATGAGTTAATGTCCGTTTTCAATCTTCCTTCGGATGATCTTTCAGCTGCGTGAATAAAAATATATAGTTTGTTCAGAAAAATTGAAAAACAACACGAAGTCAAATTGTCCCATAATGAAATGTAATCGCAAGTCAGTCCCATTACGAACTAATGTACTCTCCAGTACAAAACCTAACACTGTTTTAGCCAGTTTTATATTTTTCACTGTTATGTTTTCACGTTTGAAGCAATGTGTGAAAGTTTCATGATGATCGCAAAAGTTTTCAATTCATGGGGATTTTTTTAAGTTTCACATAGAAATCGAATTTGAAAATTTCAGAGTCCATTTTCTCAATGCCTACTTTTTGCAGATGGGACTGACTTGCGATTCACGGCAGTGTATATCTGCGTACTTGATTCGGCTACTTTCTGACACTCCTCACTGCACCTTTTTTTTTCTTCGCCAATGCTTAGTTGAACCCGAGATTTTTCTTCTTCTCTGCGCTTAACTTTCATGCACTTTTATGTCACGTTTTTGATATTTATTCACCTTCGTTCACTCTCTATCTACCTCTGCTGATTGGGCACTCTTTCTAACGATTCTGAAGAATTAGCAAACGACGCGCACGGAGGGACACACGGGACCTGTCACGAGTCGCGCTTCTAGTGTTAATAAAAATTATGCATGACTTTCGCAGAGCCCGGCTGGTGACTGGTGATGACGATTTATTGCTTCTCGGTTGGTCTGGCCGGTTGCGATAGGTACTGAGCGGTTTTTTATTTGACGATGAGACGTTTGCGCTTCTATCGCAGGTTGGTGGTACACTGTTCACTTATTGCTTGTGCAATTACAATAGTTGGCAGCTGTGAAAACTTGTAAACAAATACCTGGATGTTGGTTTTGTATTTATTTTGTTTCACCATACAGTCGAGGATCTTATAAAGGCTTGTCACTAAGTTTGTGTACGGTGCAATTTATCTATTGTGTTTTTTTATTTTTATTTTTTATTTATTTTTTTAAGTTATGTGTTGCATCCGATTTAGCCGATTTTTAGGGAGTTATTAAGACATAACTAGACATAACTAGACATAACAAAGCTTGGTTAATATATGACCCTAAACAAAAAAATGGCTTTATAAAATTTCTTACTCAAGTTTTTATAGTATTTGAGCTACAGTTGATTCTTGGGGTCGTTTTCGACCCCAAACTTTAAACATCTCATACAAATCAGTGGCTTGTACGATATTTGGCTCTTCTTTAGCTCAAATGAAAGGCACATCTGTAGGAATGCCTACTTTTGAAGATGTTCGAAGAGATCCAGATCCACCAGGAGATGCTTCAAATGATAAAAGTCCCTTTAGATATCATAAATTTGGCTAGCTTAATTTGTTACCAATGAAGTAATCGGGATCACTCATGTATCGTTGTAAAGGCATTTACGTTGAGTTGGATTATAGATATTAACCCAAATTACAATGAATGCAGAACAGTGAGAGTATTAGCTGAACATTGGCTGATTACACAAGTTTACAAAATAAAACGAAAGTCGTGAACTTCTGTCAACGACCAAAGTTTTTGAAGCACAATTTAGTGCTGATTTCGAAACCGACCTTCAAAAAATTAAAAGTAGAACAGTTTTTGAGTTTTAGCTCAATATCGAGTTTTGTAACTTTTCAAAATATGTAATTTACTAAAATTCAAATATATTGCGTTTTGTTCAACCAATTTTAAATCTTTTTCCATAAATTAAAAGCTGAATATAATACCATTCGATCATCTGAATACAGGTTTTGCGTCAGATTGATGAAATTCAAGATATAGGCGAGTTTTAGGGACAATCTTCTTAAATTTTAGCAAATTTCCCAAAATTTTTTGAAGAAATGTATTTTTTTCAATAAGAAAAAAACAACTTAAAAATTCTTTCTCGACGTTTATTTGACATATCATATGTAGGCGAGTTACAGTAAAAACTTCAGCTCAATCGGAGCATTGAATACGGAGAATGAGATGTTTGAAGTGAGCGACATTGCCTAAAAATAGAACAAAAATCGAACTCAAATCATCAACCTTGTATGGAAAGTCGAAAAAATTTCCGCTCTACTGTAATTTTTTTCCTTCGCGTTTTCGAACTCAGGGCATGATTCTACACCAAAAATGATCATCAGCTTACCGAGTTCAAAAATGCTGTAAACTAGTGTTAATGGTGGCAGTGGCTGAATACAATGACAGCTGAATATAGATTGGTTGTTCAACCTCTTTAATCAGCAATACATAGATATATCTATGTGAGTCTATATAAGTTGAATAGAATATTATTCATCTTTGTAACCAGCTTTGAAACGTACATCAATATGTAGAATTAATCATCTGTTGTTCAACCTTTAAGCAAATAATTTTTGACAGCTGACCCAAGCAGTGTTTTACAAAGTCCACATAGCTACTTCAGCCTCAATCTTCTCAATTCAACTCGCCTCAACATCTTTAATTCAACTTATGTTCTTGATTATTCAGATACAACAAGCATTGCTCTCGTTTTCGAGGAGATGTATACATTTGTGTATGTGATAAGGTGATAAATCAGGGTTTCCGAGTTCAATTCCCAGTTTTTCTGTAGATTAATTTATACATTCCGAAGCATCTCTTCTGAAAATCAAAATTCAGGAATGGTGGAAATAAGTATATTTTTTTAAAAATTTTAACCAAATGCAATAAATTCAAATGATTACTGACTAAGCGCATTTTAAGCCTTAAACCAGTCTTTCAATGAACCTCAAACCAACTTATGGTTGGATAAAATCTCCAAAATTAGATGTTTAAGGGCTGAATAAAGGATTGTACATCTTGTGTCCAGCTTTTGTTCAAATGGAGGTTGCTTTAAACTCTACCCGATCACGCATTTCCCGCGCGCAGGTAGGCCGGATTAACCCCCTTTACTCCGTATGGTTGCCGGTAATTGACGGGCGATGACGAACATCAGTGGCTTAAAGTCTAAAATAAAAAGCGTCTATTGTAAGCTAACGTCCATAGACGAAACACGAAATAAACTTTCACGTACTCGACCCCCGACCTGGCATTTCTTCAGTTTTCATTCGATTTTTTTGAAGTCGCTATCAATCGATCATGGTACGGTAAAGGCTGGGTGTGCTGCGCAATACAGATCTCATTGTGATCCACTAGCCTCTGCCCAACAACTGCTATCCCTACCTCCGCGGGATACCAACCGGAAATTACGAGCAACCTTAGGGAAGATCAGGTGGGAGCTTTGGTCGTTCGCTAACAGGGAGGGGGGGGGGGGGGAGGCGAATTGGTTCTGCAAACGTGAGCGTCTGTGCTCCAGGAGGAGCGGCTCACAACAGCGTCTGATCCCCATGTTAGGGTCGGCTGATCAACGTCCGAGCGCCAGGGAAGGACTCTAAACTCAACTGCACGATGGTGGTCCTCCAGAAAGTAGGGGATTGGTGTCAGGCCCTACGAGCCAACCGTAAAAAAACCATTGTTACGGAAAACCAGCAATAGAATAATACGAACCGAGACCAACTGCAACCCCCAGCGAACAAAAAGGATTTGCGATTGGAAACTCCGGTACGTGGAACTGCCGATCTCTCAACTTCATTGGAAGCACCCGCATACTCGCCGATCTACTGAAGGACCGAGGATTTGGCATCGTAGCGCTGCAGGAGGTGTGTTGGACAGGATTCATGGTGCAAACGTGTAGAGGTAATCATGCCATCCACCAGATCTGCGGCAACACACGCGAGCTGGGAACAGCTTTCATTACAGACAAGTGTGATCGGTTGGCGACCGATCGACGATAGAATGTGCAGGTTGAGAATCAAGGGCCGATTCTTCAGCTTCAGCATAATAAACGTGCTCAGCCACACTCCGGAAGCACTGATGATGATAAGGACGCATGTTACGCGCAGCTTGAACGCGAGTACGATCGCTGCCCAAGCCATGACGCCAAGATCATCATAGGAGATTTGAATGCTCAGGTAGGCCAGGAGGAGGAATTCAGACCAACACGGTCTATGCCTCCAAAAACATGACCATTTCGTAGCACCTTCTTCCAGCGCAGCCTCTTGTATCGTTACATCTGGAGATCAGCACAAAAAACGGAATCGCAAATCGACCACGTTCTGATTAATGGACGGCACTTCTCCGACATTATTGACGTCAGGTCCTATCGTGGCGCTAATATCGACTCTGATCACTACCTGGTGATGGTTAAACTGCGCCCAAAACTCTCCGGTATTAACAATGTACAGTACCGGCGGCCGCCCCGGTGCGATCTAGAGCGACTGAAGCAACCGGATACGCGCTGAATCTCGAGGCAGCGTTGCCGGACGACGGTGTGTTCGATGTGGCCCCTCTAGAGGACTGCTGGAGTACAATCAAAGCAGCTATCAACAACGCAGCCGAGAGCACTATCGGGTACGTAGAACGGAGTCGACGAAACGATTAGTTCGACGACGAGTGCAGAGCGGTTCTGGAGGAGAAGGATGCAGCGCGGGCGGTAATGCTGCAGCAAGGAACCCGACAGAATGTAGAGCGATACAGACATAAGCGGAAGCCAGGGATGGGACCATTCATTTGCAAAGAGTTACATTCACTTGATTCTATCTCAGTTCAGAAGCATTCTATCAAAAAACAATGTATGGATGAATTGAGCCTTGTAGTTTTGTCTGAAAGTTCGCCGAAAAACATTAGGGCGCACACGCATACTAAATTCGTGAACGTGCTGTGAAGGCAACTCTCCACGCGGTGAATGTAAATTACATTCACGTCGTGGAGAGTTGCGTTTGCTGCCTTCTGTTGACTTTATTTTTGGCGCTACGCAAGTACATTGTTCTACAAAGTTTCAGATAAAACAAAAATAAAAAAGTGCTCCATACATTAGTTTTTGCTACGATGTTTCTGAAGCGAGTTATTCCCATTGAATGTAAATGATTGCAAATGAATAATCCCATCCTTGGCGGAAGCAGCAGATCCACCTCTTCCGGGAGAAAAAGCGCCGCCTGGAAGAAGCGGAGTGCGAGAAAATGGAACTGCTGTGCCGTTCGCAAGAAACACGAAAGTTCTTCCAGAAGCTCAACCGCATCCCGCAAAGGCTACGTACCGCAAGCCGAAATCTGCAGGGATAAGGTCGGGAGCCTCCTCACGGACAAACGTGAGGTAATCGAAAGGTGGAAGCAGCACTTCGACGAGCACCTGAATAGCGAAGAGAATGTAGGCACGGGGGACAGTGGCGTAGCTAGAAATTGTCTCTGGGAGGGGTTTTCAAAGGTCAATGATACCTTTTTTGTTTGACACTTTTTGTAAATAGTAATGAGCAATTGTATTCGTAGTTTGGAAGTAGCCGCGCAGCCGAAAAATTTTTTCGTCGCAAAGCGCTTTATACTGAACAAATTTTGGTTCGGGGGGGGGGGGGGGGGGGTTATCCCTGAACACCCCCCCCCCCCTACCCCGTGGCTACGCTAGTGACGGGGGATCAAAGCAGCGGAGGAAATGACTGTTTTGGTGCAGCAGAGGACGGGAACGAACGAACTCCCACGCTGAGGAAAGTTACGGATACCATCCACCAGTTCAAGAACGGTATCGCAGCAGAACTCATCAAGATGGGCCAGGGGGAAAGTTGGCCACCTCTCTGCACCAGTTAGTAGTCAAGATCTGGGAAACCGAATAACTGCCGGAGGAGTGGAAGGAAGGGATAATCTGTGCCATCCACAAGAAAGGCGACAAGTTAATGTATGAGAACTTTTGAGCGATCACCATTTTGAATGCCGCGTACAAAGTGCTATCCCAGATCATCTTCCGTCGTCTTTCACCTAAAGTAAATGAGTTCGTGGGAAGTTACCAAGCCGGTTTCATCGATGGCCGGTCGACAACGGACCAGATCTTCACCGTAAGGCAAATCCTCTAGAAATGCCGTGAATATCAGGTCCCAACGCACCGCCTGTTCACCGACTTCAAGGCGGCATACGACAGTATCGACCGCACAGAGCTATGGAAAATCATGGACGACAACAGCTTTCCCGGAAAGCTTACCAGGCTGATAAGAGCAACGATGGACAGTGTGTACGTAAGGATTTCGGGTGAACTATCCAGTTCATTCGGATCTCGACTGGGACTACGACAAGGTGATGCACTTTCCTGCCTACTATTCAACATCGCCCTGGAAGGTGTTATGCGACGATCCGGGTTTAACAGCCGGGGCACGATCTTCACGAAATCCGGCCAATTTGTCTGTTTTGCTGATAATATGGATATTATTGCTAGATCATTTGAAACGGTGGCAGAACTGTACACCCACCTGAAACGTGAAGCAGCAAAGGTCGGACTAGAGGTGAATGCGTTTAAGACAAAGTACATGCTGGTAGGTGGGACTGAGCGAGACAGGACAAGCCTTGGCAGCGATGTTACGATAGACGGGAATATTTTCGAGGTGGTAGAAGAATTTGTCTACCTCGGTTCTTTGCTAACGTCTGATAATAACGTGAGGCCTACCATGGCCTACCATGGGCTCCAGAAGAAACTGCGATTAAAAATGATTCACCCCCGCACCAAATGCACCATGTACAAAACGCTGATAAGACCGGTAGTCCTCTACGGACACGGGACATGGACCATGCTCGAGGAGGACCTGCAAGCACTCGGAGTTTTCGAGCGACGCGTGCTAAGGACGATCTTCGGCGGTGTGCAGGAGAACGGTGTGTGGCGGCGAAGGATGAACCACGAGCTCGCTGCACTTTACGGGGAACCCAGCATCCAGAAGGTGGCCAAAGCCGGAAGGATACGATGGGTAGGGCATGTTGCAAGAATGCCGGACAAAAACCCTGCAAAGTTGGTGTTCGCGACAGATCCGGTTGGCACAAAAAGGCGTGGAGCGCAGAGAGCATGATGGTCGGATCAGGTGGAACGTGACCTGGCGAGCATTGGGTGCGACCGAGGATTGAGAGCGGCAGCCATAAACCGAGTATTGTGGCGTACTATTGTTGATTATGTCTTTGACTGACTGTTAACGACTTAATTGACGAGTATTAATACAGACTGAAAGAGCCGTAAAACTAGCGAAATAGTTGATTGTATCTTGTCTTAAAAGTGATGTTGAGCAATATATACATTTACAGGGCGATCACCATTTTGTATGTCACCAGTGCTATTCCAGAAATGCCGTGAATACCAAGTCCGATCGTATCGCCTTTTCATCGACTCCAAGGCGACAAACGGCAGTATCGATCGCACAGAGCTATGGGCAATCTTGGAAGAGTACGGAGGTCGGACCTACTACTGGTTCCAGGAGAAATTATCAAAGAACATTAACCTCACAAAAATGTTCAAAACGCTTTTGAAACCAGTGGTCCTCTACGGACAAGAGATATGGACAATGCTCGAAAAGGATTTGCAAGCACTCGAAGTTTTCGGGCGACGTATGGGCACTACTGGTGATGGTTAAATTGCGCCCAAAACTCACCGTTACTAACAATATACAGTACCGGCGGCCGCCCCGATACAACCTAGAGCGACTGAAGCATCAACAACGCAGCCGAGAGCACTATCGGGTACGTAGAAAGGAGTCGATGAAACGATTGGTGCCACGAGAAGTGCAGAGCGGTTTTGGAGAAGGACGCAGCGCGGACGGTAATGCTGCAGCAAGGAATCCGACAGAATGTGGATACAGACAAAAGCGAAAGCAGCAAATCCGCCTCTTCTGGAAGAAAAAGCGCCACCTGGAAGAAGCGGAGTGCGAGGAAATGGAGCTACTGCGCCGTTTACAAGAAACTCGAAAGTTCTACCAGATGCTCAACGCATCCTGCAAAGGCTTCGTGCCACAAGCCTAAATCTGTGAGGATAAGGGCGGGAGTTTCCTGACGGACAAACGTGAGGTGATTGAAAGGTGGAAGCAGCACTTGGTCGAGCAAATGAATGGCGAAGAGAATGTAAAGGAAGACCTTTGGAAGTGTGCAGGAGATAAATTACGAGTTCTGTCACCTTTCCAAATGTTCTGGTGGTACATATTGGTAATTTTTTATTACGCCCTCATGATCGGGGACGCAGACTGAAGAATCTAAACATATCAACTTCACAACTCGTTGTTCATATTGGTAACTCAACTGATCCGATCATATTTCACCGTTTCAGCATATTTGTTCAGCTACTAGCATATTGTTTATTATTATACATAATTGGCTGCACAACCATCCCCAGCGTAAGTGGAATATTTTCTCCGGCTCTTAATGCTTATGTCCACATTTTCATCCCGGCTGCATCATTCAGTTAGCAATCATAATAATTTAAAAGCTCGCTCTGATCGAGCGAGCGACACTCGATTTCAAAGCAAACACCGCACCGTGCGTAAACAAACTTCCACGACACCAGCAGAAACGGTAGCAGCTGAACGGAGGCTTCCTCCCATAACATCACAGCACACAGAGCACACTTCTTATCGTTCTCCTTGATGTGACATCCCAACTGGAACAAAGTCTGTTCCTTGGCTTGGTGTTCTATTGGCACTTTCACTGTTTATTAACCAAAAGATCCTTGCATCGTCAAAAGACCCCAGACGGTTCCATTCCGGGAATCGAACGCAGACATCTTAACTTTTGAAGGCTACGCATTGACCTCCCGAGCCGAAGAAGGTCCCCGCCCAGAACACTTGTTGATATGTATTCAAAAAACGCAGTTACGCGCTTCTTCGGTCCGGTCGGTCCCGGATCGCGGCCGTGGTCGTGAATTTATAATTGAATTTCGTCGAAGTCTCGACGCTTTTGTTGTTGATTGGCAGCTTTGGTTGCTTGCCACCGCACCGCACCGCATCGGTTCGTCGGTCGTCGCACGCGCGTTAATTATAGATTCACTTATTCGTTCCCGATATGCCGGTCGTCGGTGCGGTGTGGTGACTTGATGATGGCTTTCGGGAGCGGCTTGTTTCCGACAATGGCACTTTGCGCGCGCTTACTGTACTTCTCTTTTCGGTGTCAACCCTAATTAGTCACCTCTCTCTTCCCTTGACTCACAACACTGACTTGTTGGTAGTTAAACGGTTTGCCCGTTTCTATTGGATCGTGTGTTTTATAGTTGACACGAATCGGCGGCCGGCACAGCGCGGTATGGCGTATCGTGGCGCGTTATCACTCGCTAGTTCTTCGCATTACTGCACGAAACACGGTAGTCCCGGAACGTCATTTGGAATGTGATTGCTACAACTAGTAACCTGCTTGGTTGTTTTTGCAATTTCTCATCGTAATAGGCTGTTTTACCTCACGCAAATCTGACAGGAAAAGGCCTACTTTCCCACACCTAATTAACAGTGCTGTAATGATTCATTACAGCACTGATTTGCGTTGCGTAATGAACCATTACAGCACTGTTTTCAGTTTTGGTCAACTTCTTGATGCTTTCTGGACGCAGTTTTTAAAAATTGTGACAACTGCCCAGTAAAACCTATTATGATCAGATTTTCTTAAACATTGGCTATGAACATCAGTGTGCAGTTTGATGAAACAGTTTTGTTGAAAACTATCCTCAAGGGTAATTTATGAAATTGCAAAAAACGTTGTACGCAACTCGGTGCAGAACTCGATTTCTCCAGCACTCGTCGTAATTATCCAACTCGGCAAGCCTCGTTGGATAAATGTACGACTCGTGCTGTAAAAATCGTCATTCTGCACCTTGTTGCGTAAACTACTATTTCCGTTCATAAATGTGTCACTATGTTACAGTACAGAGTATCGAATAGTTGGTGGTACAGGGCCCAGTAATAACGCATAAAGCGAAAGAGAGCCTATAGCTCCTTACCACAGCGAGTTAAGAACAACAGAATATCCTGAAGATTCTGGTTTCTGAAGTCAGTTTCACTTAATAAGTGTTCACCGAATACTTTACCGAATACTGGAAATGCAGTTGCGCAAAAACTGGACAGTTAGGTACATTTCAAATGATACGAAGTTCCATAATCGGATTCACAGCTATCACATGCAAATGAATCAGCATGCTGAATATTCGCCATGTGATAGTTGAGTCGGCAGTGGCCAGTCAATGCTTTGACCAGCATGCTGCAATTCTGCTTTGACAGATTTGTTAGATACTTTGCCACCTCTAGAGATGGTTCAGTACAATACAGTTTGGTTTGACGACATGACTCCAAACTATTCCAGTATTGTCTGTGTTGAGTGGCAGCCCAGGTGGGAATCTCAAGCTTTACCCAACACTTCGATTATCGGAATAGCAGGCTTAGGGCCAATGAAGTTTTGTGATGCTCCTGTGCGAGCTAACTCATCAGCCATTTTGTTTCCAGCGATGTAAGAATGGCCAGGTACCCATACAAGGTGAACAGCGTTTGCTGAGTTCAGCTCCTCGATTTGAGTTCGACAAGCGATAGCTATCTTCGACCTAGAGTTGGCTGCTGAAGCAAGTGCTTTAATAGCAGCCTGGCTATCTGAACAGAAGTATATTACTTTGCCCATCACGTGCTGCTGAAGTGTCGATTGTACTCCGCACATAAGAGCAAAGATTTCGGTACAGTGTCTACCAAGTGAGTCAGACTGATACAGCCTTAGCTCACGACAATAAACACCAGCACCTGTTCGACCTTCGAGAATCAATGTAACGATGCCGTCTGAAATACTTTCTTCCAGATATCCAGATGTCCACACTTCCCGGGAAGGGAATTTCGTGGAAAATGTCCTATATGGAAAATTACAAGCAATTGTAATATCACTTGGAGCAAGCACAATTTTGTCCCAATTCACCAAAAGTGGAAATAACGAGGCGTGTGTTGATGTGCGTTTCACAAGAGTTTCCTCTAGTAGACCGAGTACCCATAGCTGGTAAGTGCAAGAAAGTGCTTCTTGTTTGAGATGAATGTGTAGTGGGGCAACGTCAGTTGAAGAGAACGCTCCAGACATCGCCATTTAGCACATCCTTTGGAGATGGCCTAACTTTGATTGAATCGTTCTCACTTCGCCCCACCACACAAGACATCCATAGGCCATTATCGTCAATAAGCTCGAACAACAGTTGTGTAATTCTATTTGATATACTTGGATTTTAGACCCCAAGTTGTACCAAAGGTTCGCCGGCATTGCCCGAAGGCCATACAAGCTTTCTTGATTCTGAACTTGATGTGAGGTGTGCAGGGAAGCTTGAAATCAAGAATGACTCCAACGTACTTTACCTGTTCAGTCACATCGATTTCAGAATCAAATAGACGCAAAGGTCGAACGCCATTACGGTTTCGCCTTTCCGTGAAAAGAACAATAGCAATGTTTTACTCGGATTAGGCCGAAATGCCATATTGGCGACACCAACCCTCAACTACCTGAAGGGCGCTTTGCATCAGGTCGAAAAGGGTGCTGATGCACATACCAACTAACAATGTTAGGTAGTCGTCGGCGAAACCATAAGTAGGAAAACCGCTATTATTGAGTTGCCTCTATAGCGTATCTGCTACGAGATTCCACAAAAGCGGTGGCAAGACTCCTCCTTGGGGGCATCCACAAACACTCCATTTTCTAATCCCTGCTAGACGCAATGTCGAGAAAAGATATCTGTTTTTGGGCATTTGGTGAATCCAATTGGAAATTATTGGAGATATATCATGACCCCGTGCGGCTTCCAATATGACATCGAAAGGCACGTTGTCAAAGGCACCCTCGATATCTAAGAAAACACCCAAGCAGGATTGCTTTTGAGCGAATGCTTTCTCGATATCGTAAACAACTTTGTGTATAAGAGTCGCAGTGGACTTTCCAGATTGGTAAGCATGTTGGTTCACATGAAGAGGCACATTGGCCAGATGAACATCACGGATGTGATGATCGACTATGCGTTCTAAGCATTTCAGAAGAAAAGAGGTAAAACTGATAAGTCTGAAGCTCTTTGCTTCTTCATACGACGTGCGACCCACTTTCGGAATAAACTTCACAGTAATATCCCGCCAGGATTTGGGAATATACCCTGTAGCAAAACTGCAAACAAGTAGTTTTTTCAAAACATGTTTGAAATGATCAAATCCCTTCTGAAGCAAAATAGGATAAATCCCATCTGCCCCAGGAGATTTGAAAGGAGCAAAGCTATTAAGTGCCCATTCAATCGATTCTAAAGTTATGATACTGCGAGCCGAAGCTAAAGAATCATAACTACAAGAAAAGACATCAGGTGTATCCGAAGATGTAATATCCACACATCCAGGGAAATGTGTGCTGAATAAGCATTCCAGAGTTTCCTCATCAGAGCAAGTGAGATCGTCATTTGGCAAACGAAGTTCGTTCACTCGGAAATCCTTAGATTTCGCAAGGATTTTGTTCAACCGACTGACTCAAACTGGAAATATTTGTAGAAGGTTTTTCCAGCCGAATCGTTCAGCAGACCGGAGTGCTTTCCTGTAGACCTTGCGAGCCAAACTGAAAGCCTCCAAACCAGCCGAACGTCGTCTGTTCCAACTCTTTCTACATTGTTTCCTGAGTTTCACCAGATCAGAGTTCCACCAAGGGGTTCCTCTTGTGATCTTTACAGACCGTAGAGGGCGCATGCTTCTTTAAAAGCTTTCATGATGAAGGTCGTTGTTGTGTCAACGACATCATCTAAATCACTTGGAGTGTCAATGGATGGTGAGTATCCATGAAATTTGACCGCAATTAAATCAGTAAAGAGATCCCAGTTGATTGACCGGGGGTTCCTGGAACGCAAAGTTTGCGAAGTAACATTTAAATGTTCAAAAAAATATAGCGATGGTCAGATAGAGATTCTTCATCTGACACATGCCAATTGGTCAGCTCGTGACTAATTCTACTAGAGCAAAGCGTTACATCTAACACTTCCTCTCTAGTATTGTGCGTTTAGCACCAAATTGATTTCCGAAAAAACTTCATTGACTTCCGCTGCCTTTCCTTTGCTTTAAACATAACGTCGGAAGTAGTGCGCTGTACAGTAAATCTGGTTTTCTATACAGCGCACTACTTCCGATGTTATGTTTAACGCATAGGAAAGGCAGCGGAAGTCAATGAAGTTTTTTCGGAAATCAATTTAGTGCTAAACGCACAATACATACCATGAAGGTTGGGCGGTTGCCTATGTTAAGTCATGCAAGATCTGTTCTACTTACTTGAATATTCCATCAAACTGGAGCTTCTCAAGTTAATGTCTGAACTGCCCCAGTTGATATGGTGAGCATTGCCATCACTGCCAACAATTAGGGGAGGGCCTTTTGAAGTGCAGTATGTGATGACTTGTTTGAAAGCATCCGTAAGGGGATGGTTCATCATACGGTAAACAAAACGGAACACTAGACGTATTTCCTGTTGAGGTTCCCACCAGATACATCTATTGTGATAGCACATCTGATGGTTAGTTCAGAGATGAGTGTAGCAACAATTGCGTTGTTGACAAGCACACAGGCTCGAGGCATGACACGCCAGTTTGACATTTCATGTTTGCTGAAAGTAGCAAACACCTGGTTCACACGGTTTCCTAGATGGAAATTCCCCTTACGAAAGTAAGGTTCTTGGACCAACGCCACTTGGGCTGTACCATTTTGCATAAGTCTGCAAAAATTGCTGTTCTTTTATGTTGAAGATTGATCTGAGCTGTCCTAACCGTAGCCACTACCCGAACTAGGTAAGATTAAACTCTTCGCAATAACAGCACAACAAAAAGCAGCAGAAATAAAACCAGATCGGTGTCGATTGGAAAACGCCAAAGGCGAAGTTGCACAGAATACACTGTATAAATCGCATTATGCGAAACCATATAGGTTAAAATTTAAACTAATTAACAACATCTTCATAACCCCGCCCGTATTTAGCCTCAAGTGAAACTAAAGAAGGGCAGCTGATTGTTTCGGAGAAACACAAGGTCCACTGCACCATTGCTCCGGCTAGAGAAGTAATGACAACATATTGTGGAGGGCGCCCTGCACAGTGTTCGAAATCGATGATTTTACGATCAAAATTAAATAATAATAAATAAATAATTTTTACTACCACTTGGGGGTGGAAACCCTCGTGGGCAATAGTGGGAAAGGTGGTTTAAATACATGACAAAAACTAGTTATTTTGCCTGTAATACAAGAAAAATAAATAAAAATTTATAATTTAGGATCCCGCAGTAATTTTTACTGCATTGCGTAATTTCCAGCAATATTTTACAACATTTTTGAGCACGATTTATTTATTTATTTACTTAAATTAGCGACACTTTACACCAAAGGTGCATTCGTGTCGTTTTTGAGCATTGTTTTTACCAAATAGAATATTTTATTCATGCTTTTGAATTCATATTGTTTACTATCAGATGATCAGGCAATTTCTGATGAAGTTACTTTAAAATTACCTATTTGAAGTTTTTTTTGGGTCAATATTCAAGTTATGTAGCGCTAGAAATAGGAAGAAGGAAATATTAAACAGTTAAAGATATGCATCAAAACACAGAGTAGATTTTTTTTTTTCATGCATTTATATTTATATTTGTTGTTTGACTTTTCAACTACGGAATCAGTATCCGAAAATATCAGAAGAAGTTTTGATTCGTCCGATAGCAGATTAACAACTTTTTCGGTAATCCACGAGTTAGACTTACACCTGGGAAGCAATTGAAATATATCATATATAAATCAATAAAATACAGGGTGTGCCGGGAAATAATGCGATGGTTTTTTTTATTTCAAACATTATTTTTAATCTCTTGACGTTAACCAATTACATGTTTTGACGTCCCATCGTATGCATCATGAGTTAATTGAAGTATTTTTCATATTTTTAACAGTACTTTTCACAAAAATCTAGTTGATAATATTTTTTTATCAAATTGATCATTTGATATAAAAGATCTACTTTATTTTCACCAGGAAATCGTCAAAATATGTATTGAAGAATGTAAAATTACAACTACCTTAACCCTCAGAGGCCCAGGACAAACTTTTTATTTTTAATCAGCTGATACTCAGGATCTGTAAAATATAACAATAAGCGGTTTTCACTATTATCGATGGGAAGAGTTGTACTTCATGCAAGGGTAGTTGTCAAACCGGAAGTCCATGCTTGAACCTGATTTTGCACCGGAAATAAGTGTTCCCTGGTGCTATGTTTGGCGATATGTTCTACAGCTGCCTTTTTCAATAATTCGCTGTTAATTCTCGGTAGATCAATCAAGGTGGAATCTAAATCAGGCCTTAACTTTCTTAGCAAAGCGTGCTTTTACAAATTGGAATCAATTTTGTAAATTAGGACAGAAACCGATAAACGCCTAAAAGTATGCAATGATCTAGTAATAATTCGTTGGCTAAAAGTATGACCCGTGTTTGAATTTTAGGTGGATTAATCACATGAGTGATACTTCTAAAAGAAGGGCTCAAATATACGAAACAAATTCTTCATAGACACCAAACTTCTAAAATCATCTTTTCAGGTGCAAAATGATTATGATCACGAAATTGGGTCTTAGGGAGTCCTACCGGAAGTACACTCCTGGGACCAAGTTTCAGATGCATCTCATGCCAGAAAGCAGCCTCAGCATTGTGTACTTGCGTTGGCCTACCATTTCAAGTTGTTAAAGATTTCAGAATTATTATAAAATAGCAGATTTATAGACGACTCGCCAAAACATTGCCCCAGGGAACACTTATTTCCGGTGCAAAAACAGGTTCATACATGGACTTCCGGTTTGACAACTACTCTTACATGAAGTATAACTCTTCCCATCGATCATAGTGAAACCGCTTATTTTTATATTTTACAGATCCTGAGTATCAGACGATTAAAAAAAAGAAGTTTGTCCTGGGGCTTTGAAGGTTAATAAGAACTGCGAAGGTATTTATCAAAGCGCATTTGATATTCTAACCACCGTAGCCATTCAAATCTACGACCATTGCACAATGGGTCCAGAGCCGTATTTACGAAGACAAAAATGTTTGTGCCTAAACCATAAGTTTTAGATACATGGGAAACTTTCTTCATATTTTTCGACCTTTTTTCTCATTATTGTGAAATTAGGGTGGTCCCTCTAGTTTAGCTGATCCAAACATCTGCTTTTTAATAGTTTTATGCACGATTACAAAATGTCCTACAAAGTTGTAAAAAAACTTATTTAGAGCAAGTTTGCCGAAGAAACCATTATTTTATCTCTTATGGTTCCTAACTTATAATTTTTTAAAAGATTCATGTTAGGGTGATCCATGAATTTCAGTTTTCCTGAAATAACTTTTAATTCGTTCGTTTCTCGTAAATACTTTGTTCCGAGCACTTTTAGAACTATCAACGACGCATATTTTTTCCAAAGAGCTCAAAGTTCTAACTCTCATAGTTAAGAAGATATTGGCATTTTTCTTCGAAAAATCACTTTTTTTCAAAATGTCATATCTCAAAAAGGAGCAAATGGATCTTCAATCTACCGGTTGCATTGGAAAGATCGTACTCTGTTCTATTTATGGTGAAAAAACTGCAGGTACCTTTTTTGTTTAAAGCTTTTTAATGAATTTTGAAAATACGATTTTTTTCATGGAAAAGCAGTTGTAACTTAGAAAATCGATGAGATACAAACTTGGCGTCTTCGACAAAATTGTGAGTTTTTGGCTGCTATAAAAGTGCCCAGAACAAAGTATTGTGAAAAAATCAACACATAAAATTATATTGAGTAAAAACAGATTTTCATATGAAAAATGACACATTTCAAGCAAATTCAACTCGTCTTTGTTAGATAGATCAAAGTAGCTTGGTAAATGGTCATCCATTTCATTGTAGAACCAATGTTTATTTATACTGTCATCACCATTTAGGCACAATGTTGATAAGATATTGTAAATCATGTAACTTTGATAGGCTTTTACGTTAACCTAAACATATACTAGTGATTGACATTTTCACTATCTATACATTAAAGTGATGAAATTGAAATTAAATTGATGGAAATCAGCTCAAAATCACATTTTAAGTTGAGTTCATTGACGAATTATGGATTATAAGCAAATTTAAATATTATCGACATGGTTACTTCGATCTATCTAACAAAGACTAGTCGAGTTTGCTGAAATTGTTCCGCTTTCCATATGAAAATCTGTTTTTACTCAATATAATTTTATGTGTTGATTTTTTCGCAATACTTTGTTCTGGGCACTTTTATAGCAGCCAAAAACTCACAATTTTGTCGAAGACGCCAAGTTTGTATCTCATCGATTTTCAAAGTTACAACTGCTTTTCCATGAAAAAAATCGTATTTTCAAAATTCAATAAAAAGCTTTAAACAAAAAAGGTACCTACAGTTTTTTCACCATGAATAGAACAGAGTACGATCTTTCCAATGCAACCGGTAGATTGAAAATCCATTTGCTCCTTTTTGAGATATGACATTTTGAAAAAAAAAGTGATTTTTCGAAGAAAAATGCCAATATCTTTTTAACAATGGGAGTTAGAACTTTGAGCTCTTTGGAAAAAATATGCGTCGTTGATAGTTCTAAAAGTGCTCGGAACAAAGTATTTACGAGAAACGAACGAATTAAAAGTTATTTCAGGAAAACTGAAATTCATGGATCACCCTAACATGAATCTTTTAAAAAAATATAAGTTAGGAACCATAAGATATAGAATAATGGTTTCTTCTGCAAACTTGCTCTAAATAAGTTGTTTTACAACTTTGTAGAACATTTTGTGAACGTACATAAAACTATTTAAAAGCAGATGTTTGGATCCGCGAAACTAGAGGGACCACCCTAATTTCACAATAATGAGAAAAAAGGTCGAAAAATAAGAAGAAAGTTTCCCAAAGACACCATGTATCTAAAACTTATGGTTTAGGCACAAACATTTTTGTCTTCGTAAACACGGCTCTGGACCCATTGTGCATTGGGTAGGTAGTCATTCGTTTGGGCATAGATATGTTGTCATAAGTTTGAAGAAATTCAATACTTTTATTTAGAACTAGCTTTAGTTATAACTCTCGGGAACAATATTTTGTCCTGATGTTTTAATTTTTAGTGATAAAAACTAACTGGTTTTTGCAAAAACGTTGTAAAATATTGCCGGAAGAAACACAGTGCAGTAAAAATTACTGTGGGCATCTTAATTATTTTTTTTTCAAATTTATTTTTCTTATATTACAGGCAACATAATTAGTTTTTGTCATGTATTTAAACCACCTTTCCCACTATTGCCCACGAGGGTTTCCACCCCCAAGTGATAGTAAAAAGTATAATCTTTCAACTACCGACTGAGCCATCTGCGCCATTTTGCGCCGGAAATAGTTACTTAAGGTGAAAGTACACATTAAAATATGTTAAATTTTCCTATAACTTTTTTGTTTTAAGATATAATGACTTGACATCTTCGGAAGAAATGTGTATTTTGACGTCCTGAACAAGTTTGTAGAAGATCACAAAACTGTAGGATTTTATCTGTTGAAGCTACACTGAAAATACTAGTTTTAGGGGTACTTCGCACAAAACGCTTCATATCTCGAAAACCGTAAGAGGTGGAGCTTTGACATGTTCTACGATTTTTGTACTCTTATTATGGGCTAAAACTTTGCCGAAGACGTCAAAACTCTAAAAAAATATTTCGAAAAAATAAAATTTTTATCTCACTTCTAGGGGGATTAATCATTTATTACATTTTATCAAAAGACGCCTTTTAACATGCAGAAAAACTTTGTAGAACACGCCAAACCTCTAGAACCAACCTAAAAAAAGTTATTTAATTTTGATCGCAAAATCATCGATTTCGAACACTGCCTGGTACCTAGGTTTTATTAGACCCCCTAACCATTCATTCCTAGGCCCGATAAGCATATAGCCGCATCACACCATGAATTAGTGGTCACCTGTTGGTGGACTCTTACCACCGGAACAGGCGATCCGTGGTGTTATCCATAGCCAATTGCTACCGACACTACACAGCTATCCAGGCTGATCGAGAAAAGAAGTTAATATTTATGATCATGATCAACTTCATACGGGCTCGAACAGCCGCTCAAAATTTCGAACGTCGATATTTTGTTTTTATTTTGCGGTATTTTGTAATCATTGCCGTAACGAATGAAAAGTTCAGCGCCTCATTATTGTCCCATTGTCGGAAACGCTTCTACGCCTCATTATTGTCCCATGTTGAATGGGAATCCCTATATACTTGGGACAATTATGCGTAGAACGGCACCTTTTTCTAACAACACCTCACTTATCGTTACACCTGGAGATCACCATAGCAGATAGAATCACAAAGTTACCTCGTTCTGATTGACGGACGGCACTTCTCCAACATTATCTTCATCAGCAGGACCTATAATATAGTATTGCACTAGGTATATCCTGCTTCAAATTAATGGTTTGGTCATTATGACATTTCCTTCCCACTTAAATTCCAGCGGCGCACATACATGTCCTTGTTGGACCAACTTAGTCGGTACCTATATGTGCAATTATTCAGCACAACCATGCTGAGAATATCTGGACTTGGTTACAGGAACGGCACAGATTTGATACACGGTGTACGAATGCTAACAGGGTTGATTCACAAGGAAACTTCTTAGTCAATATTAGCTAAACACTTAGCTAAGAAACAGCTTCAATTTCACTTGGAACGTCACATCAGAAAAAATAGTAGAAACACTTCAACAATTTCAATTTTGTTGAAACGTAGCATAGTTTTGTTAAATGCACTTTTACTATTTGCACACGAATCTGAATTAGCTTTAAGTAACACCAATCAATTGAAGAAATTTTGTTTTGAATACAACATAATACCGTTATACAGACACCTTTCTGACGCAGTATCTATGTTTGCGCTGTGCCCAAATAACTATTACCGCGTGTTATCAGTCGCCTTACAACTTGCCTAATAGGTACTAACCCATAAAAACTTCCACTATCGGCCCCACAGGTGCACCAAAAAAAAAATCTTCGGAGCCAAAGAATACAAACAATCACATTAAATGTGGGTACGACACGAACGTATGTAGCCGCAAACACACGGCGCCGCCGCCGACGCGTCGGTTCGGTTCGGAGGAGGACGATATCGCGATATTATTACCCCCTCGATATGATTCGCGCCGCGGTCACGTTGCCGACGATGCGTTTTCGCCTTGTGCGCGCGCGGTTTCTTGGTTGCACTTGTGCGCGCGAAGTACCCGCGCGCTGTTGCTGTAACCTGCAAACAGATCGACCGGCGATCGAATACTAATCATACGCGCGGGTTAGTAAGCGAGAAGGCTTCCCCGCAGGTCGCTGGAGCCAGTGATGCCGGATCGGTTGCTACGTTGAAGTGAAGCAAATGTACTTACGCTTTACGATGTGATTTTGATGGCATTTTGTAATAATTTTGTTCTTCGTCAATCTTTTTTATTTTGTTTATTCACTTACTCTAATTATCACTTTGTTCAGGCCACAAAAATAAAACTGTTTGAAGCAAATCAAACGTCACCCTGATAAAAAGTATCATAAAAATACGATAAATTTTATTGTTACAACACCATTTTTTCGAAAAATATTCACCATTAAACATATTGTAATTTACACAACACACTCACCATCACCCCTATTGTTCTATACCATTCGGCGAATGGTAAATGGCACTTTTACAATAAAAAATGGTGGTCGTTATGTATCTTAACCATAAAATTTTGAGAAAATTTCCACACACTTTTTCGCGAAAAACAATAGAATGTATTGTGTTTTTATGAGACATTTTTAGGGTAGTTTTCAAACGAAAACAATATATCTTAATGTTTTTTCATTGTTCTTACAATACAAATACAATTAATTGAATGGCGTCAAATGAATCGTTGTTACAATAAAATACAATAATATTTGTTGTTATTTGTAAGCAGTTTTCGCTTTTGAAAATCCATAGAATTTATATTTCCCGCTAACATTTATATCCAGCATTTACGAGCACTAACGTCCGCCAGAATGATATGCACATTTTATGATAAGAATCAAACACTCTGATGTCTGTCTGTTATATATTGCTTGGCAGCTGTTGATAAGATCTATCTTCAATCTTTTCAAATAACTGCCAAATATCACAAGTCAGACCTCAGGTCGTATGATCCATACCATAAATCGTTCACAATTCATGTGGCCATTAGTATCTGTAAATGCTGGAGAAAAATGTTACCGAGAAATATGAATTCTTTGGGTTTTCAAAGGCGAAATCTGTTTACATATCAACAAATATTATTGCAACATCGGTTCAATTGACCCCATTAAACTAATTGTATTTGTATTGTTATCAATGGTAGTTTACTATTTACTAGATTCCTTTAATTTATTGGAAAACATTAGAAAAATCATTGTTCATCTTTTTCTTGTCTTAACATCCTCACTTGACTAAACCTGCTTTTCAGCTAGTTTTCTATAAGTACTTCCTCAGTTATTCATTGAGAGCTTCCTCTGCCAACACGGCTTGACGTCTGTCAGTTTTAGCGAATAACATTCGATAACCGAAACATCTACTGTACTCAAATTTAAAACGAAAACTATGAAAAATATGTCAAGTGATTTTGTATTTGATTATACAAACATGATCCAAGCTACAATAATACTTATTGTTATTTATTTGTTACAAATTGTTTTTAAGTGTAATTGAGAAATAAACTCTTTTTTAATAAAAAGTCCATGAGAACTTTGCAGGCACTTTTGCAACTATTTAAAAAAAAAACTTAAATTAATTTTTACTGATAGTAACTTTAAATTATTATAGAACTATAGAAAAACAATCGAATCAATCAGTCACTAATAAAGCTAATGTTCACTTATTGTACGAACTATATGGGCTTGATTTCTATTGTAAAAAGTAACAATATATCTACTATGTGTTTTATTGTGGACAATAAAACCAGTCATTTGTTAATAATATTTACCATGTAATGAATGGTTTTTTTTTATCCGGGCACATTTGAAGCGAATGCAACCATGTTTGAAACAAACATGCATCTTCTGACAGGTTATGTTAGAAATGAATGTAAAAAAAATGTTTTGCGTGGCAGGGCGGCCCTACGAAAATCTTTGCTTCTACAATCAATTCATAAATTCTTTCCTATCACTATTGCGCATTTCCCACCCCACTGGACCCCTTTCTGAGTTAGTATAAGTGCGAGATCGTGAATAAAACTGCGATTTTGCATAGAATCGTGTCGGTGTCTTCTGCGCACTTATGCATTACAAGGTGCTTAATAAAGTGCGCAGGAGACACCGAAGCGATTCGATTTAAAATCGCAATTTTATCCACGATCCCACACTTATACTATCTCAGAAAGGGGTCCAGTGAAGTGGGAAACGCGCAATAAGAACACACCTCTCCCGTAGCATTTTCAATGTCAACATCATGTGGATCGCATACGCTCCCGAAAACAACGGGATTTCGTTGTTTTTTTTTAGGGAAACTCAACACTTTTTCGAGGAGGAAATCTCCTTCGCTCTTGCAGCTGGAACTTCCTGAATGGGTATTGTCAATATGTAGGGGGATTAGGGGCATAATGAACACCCATGTTTTTGCCGAAATCGTTGACTACATGACTACTACGTTAACATAAAATCTTTTAATGCATAAGTGTAAAAGAACCAATTATGGTTTTATTTTTCAACAGTACCATTTATATTGCTCCAAAATAACCAAAATATCATTGAAATTGAAATATGTTTTTCAATTGGTGAAATTCTTATAATTTTGAAGGAGCAGCAAATAAGGTATTACGAGTGTTTAAGAGTGTCCACCATAAAAACAAGTAAATTCTTACCTTATCTACATATATACGCAGATTTAGCAATGGATGAAATATTTTATTTTTGATCAGAATTTACTCAAAACAGCAATTTTAATGTTGTAGTCGATTCGGGGCGAAATGAACACTGGAAATTACGAATGAATGTACGCGCATTGCATACTGTTAGGCGTTTTAGAGAGTTTGGAAAAAATGAATCCGATTCTTTTAGTCTAAAGTTTATTTAATTAACTTTGATTTTATGTAAGCTCGTCTAAGATGGATCTGTGATATTGATATCCGTAGGCAAATTACTTAACTGGTCGATGTAACCAAAGAATTAGCATAAAATATGCAGGGGTGTCCATTATGCCCCGATGGGTGTCCATTTCGCCCCGTATCTTTCCAGCCAGCCCTGAAAAACACATGGTTTACAATTCATTATTACTTCACAATAAAGACATTCTACCCACTGATGATTGAAAGACGTAGGAAACCAGTTAAAGTAAGACAACTGATAATATGTTAAGTTTAACTCTGTTATACAGGCCTAACGTACTCATTTGCTTAGGGTGTCCATTATGCCCCTAATCCCCCTAAGTGAGTTAGTTTTAAAAATTTTGATTTTAGTATTAAATATTTTATTAGTTTACCGAAAAAAAAATGAATATTTTTGCTTCAAACGAACGAAATTTGTCTCTGTGATAGTAAGTACCTGTCTTCAGCCTATGCCTCCATGTTCATCTCATTTTGAAAACAGACAATTTAAGCACCAATTGTTTCCGTTCTTTTTGTTATCATGCATGCTCACTCCCAAGCTCACTCCTAACAAAAAAAAAAAAAAATAAATAAAAATAAAAATTAAAAATACAAAAAAAAACAAAACAATGCAAATAGTGCTTATCAGCTTGGTTTCGATAGGATGAAAATGAGGCACGATCTGTGTCATCTTGATGAATAGTTGTTGCACGGGGGTGAATCTTCGTCACGAAAAGCACTGCTCGTTTGATAGCTCAACACTAGCGAACCTGGTGGTGGAAGCCAAGCTTTTTCCTACAGCGAGCATAGGGAGACGACGTAGCACGCTTTGATGATTTTTTATTTTCCCATGTAAATTTATTCCAATCTAGTTCTCCGAGTGACAGTTTCACGACTTCCACCTCGAAACTTCAAATTTGTTCGAAGATTGTACACATCTGTTCTGTGGTTGTTGGTGACGCAACTATGAGAATCGTATGAAAATCGTACAAAATGAAGTGTGTTCCAAGCAACCACAGGGCTGTACCAAATTGTCAATCTTAGAACCCAACCCTGCCTTTAGACGAGGTATAGTTTGAGGATTTTTGTATTTTTTATTTCGCGGACAATCGAAGTTTTTATATTTCTGGCTTATTATTTAGGACTGTTCTATATATTTTAAAATGGTTTTTGGTGTCTTTTAAAGTGAATTTACATTTTTTTAACAATTGAAAAATTTATGTTTAGTCACCTTTCGGAAACCATTGTTTATTTTGTATTGAATTGGTACAAATAACATATTTTTATTTTTCCCAAATCATGCTATCATTGTAAAGTTGTTTAACCTTCCGTAACTCGCGCGGTTGACTACCTGCGTCAGTACCACGCTAATGCTGAGAACAAAAAGCGAGATTTTTTCAACGTGTTGTACAAAATACAACAGCGCGATCGTTCGAGGGTTAAAGGATTCTAATACACTCTAAAATTAAGAAATCAAAAACCGAAATTCACAAAATCGAGATTTAAACAAAACATGTTTAAATCGATTTTAGATGACGAAAAATGACATTTAGATCAAAATAAATAATTCTGGAGCAACATTTGAAAAGGGCATAAAAGCATTGGTAAACAATGACTTCAAACGTCGCTCCTGAGTCCCCATCAGCTTATTCACACAAACTAAGACCGTTATCAGATAGACCAAACATCGATCTTTCGGATAACGGTGTTCATTTGCGTGGGCGGGCTGCTGTTATGCCCTACAGAGCATTTTCGAAAAAAAGACACAAGACCTTTTGGGCCTTTTCCAAATGTTGCTCCAGAATTTGGGCATTAGAGGGTAAACGTAGTTTGAGGAGAAACATGGGGTCTCCAGTTAGCCTGTTGGTTAAGGCTATGGATCGCCAATCCGGAGACGGTGGGTTCAATTCCCGTTGCGGTCGGGGAAATTTTCTGGGCATAAAGGCCGTTCACACCTAAATCCGGACACAGAAAAATTTTTCTAGCAAAACAACAGCTTGTTTTTGATCCATATTTTTTAATTAATATTATAGACAAATACTATACTCAACATCACAGCATATAGACTTATATGGATTTGATTCCATTAGCTGCTGTGCGCACTTTCTTGTTTACACCTTTCGTAAAGCTTTGCACAGTGAACTTGTCGATTTACTTTTAAGCAATATGTCACGGAGAACGAAATTGTTGGATCGTTCACACCTCTACACTGCTTTTTGAGGTCTTCCTACACCATATACCAGTAATAGACCAGTATGATTCAATTGGTCGCAACTGTGGATGGTTTGGTGGATAACAAAAGCAACGTTGTTTTGATCGTACCAAGTGATTGTATCTTTAACGTAATGGCAATTGGCCAAATCTGACCAGAACAAGGTCACATATTTTTTTTTTGTTCAGATAACGTAAGAGACGCTTTTGGCGGTATTCTTATGAAAAAATCTCAACATATATGTTGTTACAAAAATCTGAAATTTTAGCTCTCACGAACATATTGCTTGTTATACTAAATATCTTTCAGGGAATTTGGTTTTAAATTTTCGTTTCAGACGTTCAGGATCTTCTTTATGGTAAGTTTGTTGTGTTAAAATCCTGTCCTGTGAGATATTCAAACTTTCTGAGGCAGTATGTTTCATCGTCTATCACAACTCAACGGAATTTTGGGAGAATTTGTTAATAAATAGTACGAATTTTCATAGCTTTTGTGCAAAACAGATTTTCTGCGTGCTAACCCGGGTGGAGCTTAATGGCAAAAGAATGGCAAATTTTACCATTAAAACAGAATGTTTGAATGTCAAAATGTGTTATTTGTTTGTTTGAAATAAGAGTTAAAATAACAAAAATAATAACAAAATTTTGGTAGCAGAAAAACTTAAAAATAACTTATTTTGCCATTGTAATAACAAAGTAATGGGAAAGCATGCGGATTAAATTGAAGAACAAAATAAGTTATTATTGAGATATTGATAACAAAATAAGACCCAAATTAATTGTTATCGGTGAATAACAAAATATGAAATTCTTGAGTTATTGATAACAAAATAAGAACAAATTTAGCTGTTTATGTGGCGATCAAAATAATGGTAAGTTTTGTTGTTCAAATTCATTTTAAAATAATGGTAGATTCAGTTATTGTTTCAAAGTAGCAGAAAAAAGTAAAATGAGCTATTTCCATTAATTGTTTGAGTTCTAAATTAACATAAATTAATGTGCATCAAATAGAATCCATTGCGAATCAAACACACAGCTGAGAATTCGGATTTGTTTACTTTTGCGAGATACGTCGAATTGAAAAGTTATGCTTGAAATATACAATATAATAGTTAATGGTATATTAAGAGTAAAATATGTTATGGTGCCTAATGTTTATTAATAATTTCTCACAATATCAAAATAATGGCAAATTCAGCTAGGAATGTAAATTATGTTATTGTTTTGATATTTTATGCAATTCATTATAAAAGGTGCTAAATTGCAAGTTTTACCATGATAGTAATTTTTGTTATTGATGTGTTATTTAGCATTATTCATGAATAACATTTCACTGACAAGATTGGCTATGATTGTATATTTTGCTATTGATTTGCCATTTTAAGTTTTTCATAATAACAGACGAATGCCAAAACGAGATATCATGGCAAAACCAGTTATTATTTTGTCCTTTGTTTGCCATTAGCCTCTACCCGGGAACTCATCCTCATCCTGAATACGAAAAGTGATTTGGAGAACAATGTATTTTATTTTCGTTCGTCTATGTATCAGTCCTCCTCTCTCCTCTTCTTGGCGTAGCGTCCTCACTGGGACAAAGCCTGCTTCTCAGCTTAGTGTTCTATGAGCACTTCCACAGTTATTAACTGAGAGCTTCCTCTGCCAATGACCATTTTGCATGTGTATATCGTGTGGCAGGCACGAAGATACTCTATGCCCAAGGAAGTCAAGGAAATTTCCTTTACGAAAAGATCCTGGACCGACCGGGAATCGAACCCGTCACCCTCAGCATGGTCATGCTGAATACCCGTGCGTTTACCGCCTCGGCTATAGGGGCCGTATCAGTCTTGAGCATAGAAAGTTTCATCCCATTCCGTGGTAATTTTACTAAGAAACAGGATAAATACTTTGTTCGGATTTTGATGTGAACGGCCTTTAGTGTATTATTGTGCTTCCCTCTAAATATGCAAATTCATGTAATGGCAGGCAAAGAAAGTCCTTCAATTAATAACTGTGGAAGTGTTCAAAAAAAGTTGAAAATAAGCAGGCCAAGTTCCAGTGGGAACGTAGAGCCATACAGCAAAAGAAGTAGAAGGAGAAACATAATAGAATACAAATTTTCACGTTTTCAAGAGCACCATTCTTGAAAATCCGTAAACAAATGCGCTCGATATGGGGAAGCTGCCTCTTTTTGCAAGTTAGCAAAGCCAGGATGAACAAATGCGGCTTGATTCGTTTCTTCGTTCGTCAGATTTGTGCGTCTTAAGTTTGTATGCAAAATTGCTATGGGATTTCTTAATGTTTCACCTTAAAAAAATTTGGTGATTTGCCTACTGCCAAACACTACCAAATACCATCAGACGCGCCAACTCGGTCAAATTATGGGGGGGGGAGGTCTTCAACGCATGGTTTTTCAGACTTTTTGTATGGGAAAATTCTAAAATCGTCAACTATTGGAGGGGGGGGGGGGGTACAAACTATGATTGCCCCCTCCCCAAGTTTGCGCCTCTGAATACCAAACAACTAACATTTTTTTCATTTAGGTTATTATTACATTAGTTAACAAAATAAAACGAAAGTCGTAAAATTCTGTCAACGACCATAGTTTGTGCTTCAATTATTTAGCGCTGATTTCGAAACCGTGCTTCAAAAAATTTTAAGTAGAACAGTTTTTGAGTTTTAGCTCAATATTGAGTTTTACAACTTTTTAAAATATGGAATTTACTAAAATTCAAATATCTTGCGTTTTGTTCAACCAATTTTAAATATTTTTCCAGAAATTAAAAGCTGAATATAATACCATTCGATCATCTGAATATAGGTTTTGCGTCAGATTGATGAAATTCATGATATGTGCAAGTTTTTGGGACGATCTCCTTAAATTTTAGCAAAATTTCCAAAAATGTTGAAAGAAATGTATTTTTATTCAATAAGTGAAAAACAATTTAAAAATTCCTCCTCAACGTTTATTTGACGTACCTATCATATGTAGGCGAGTTACAGTAAAAAATTCAGCTCAATCGGAGCATTGATTACGAAGAATGAGATGTGTGAAGTTGGCGACTTTGCTTAAAAATAGAACAAAAACGATTTCAAATCATCAACCTTGTATGGAAAGTCGAAAAAATTTCCGCTCTACTGTAATTTTTTTCCTTCGCGTTTTCGAACTCAGGGCATGATTCTACACCAAAAATGATCATCAGCTTACCGAGTTCAAATATGCTGTGAACTAGTGTTATCAAAGAAAGAACATGAACTTCAGGTTTGATGAAAACTAGGGTAATGCGTCAATTTGTTTTAGTTTATTCATTAATCAGGTTTCCTTCCAACACTGCACCTGTTTCTTCACGTTCCACCAACAATGTACTTCTAAGCTTACCGCGGCATTTTTATCACAGCAGAGTTCAGCAGACTAGACCTTCCTGCAAAGGTATCAGTTTAAACTGCACGTACCGTAATCCGGAGTCAAATTGATCACTTTAACCCTTTGGAGCCGAATTTTCTGGCCAAGGTTGCCGCAACTGCGCTAGTGCGGAACACGTTTATTATGCTCGGTTTCATCGCCGGGGTCATATTGATTCCTTCGGCTCCAAAGGGTTAAAACAACTTTTGCGGATAACATCAGTGCCAATTCAAATATTGCCAAAAGAATTTCTGTAAAACCAGTACCCTGTGGATCTCCATGGAACCATGTGACGGATTTTTGTTCAACAAGTTTAAACTTTAAGTTAAATAACTCAAAATATCAAAAAATTGGAAATGCCACTTTGGGGCGAAATTGATCAGTATACAATTAAGCATCGGTTGGAAAGGAAAATTTCCTCCTCCGTTTAATTTTGCTCTTCTAAAACCGAATAACGCGTTTAAAATCTTACAACTAGTGAATTTAATACTTTAAATGCAAAATAAATTTTGAAATTTCCTCTTAAACGCCTAAAGGTAGGCAATATAATTTGAAATAAGTGATTTCTATCGCAATAAATGACTACTTCATCATAAAATGAAGTTTTTTATAACTATTTCATGTTCTGATTAGCTACATAACTTCCTAACCAAGGTTCCACAAAACTGTTAAAACAGAGAATTTACGGGAAGACCCATTAGCAATCGATTGTTCGAAAGTCTACACTCATCTCTAGACAGCTACGAACCAGATGACGTAAAAAGTTTAAGATCCTTACGACGCTTAAGAGTTCCTAGTACAATGTAGTACCCGAATGATCAATTTCACCCCGCTGATCAATTTGATCCCGGTTTACGGTACTCGAATTTTCCGCCTGTTTATCGCAAGCAAGTACCTACACTTGGTAGCAGTCCGTATTTAGCCGAAATAATTTTCACCAACATTAAAACCTGATGGGTGTAAGTGTTTGGTAAATATTTTGTTTTACTGCAATAATCTATTTTTACTTTCAACGCATTCAATGTTTTATTTATTTAGATGCAATGAGGGGTAAGAGATTTTGCTGTAAAACCAATGAATGAAAATGATCAGGGTTTTCTTCGATAGATTCGCGCATTAATCAGTAACTTGATCTTTAACTTAGCTACACATATCATTCTTTCACATTGCAGAATTAATAAGTTAGCATGATTATTATTAAATGCAAGAAATCTTTAGGCATTCTACATAAAAGTTCAAAAATGTATTGCTGTTAGATTCAGATCACACCGACCGGAGATGAACCAGCCTCGGACTGAAATAAAGCTAATAATAATAATAGATCACACATCACTGTTTTCTGTCTTTTTTTTTTTGTTCTGACTAGTTTTATCAGTTTTATCATTAAAATATCAAATAAAATCGTTTATCAGCTGGAAGCTTTTCTCACATGCAGTGGTAACTACATGCTGCATATTGCGTATTGTATGCGAGTCAAACTGTTCATGCTAGATCTAGACAACCGCAGTCGAGTGCGGAATGTTGTGACGGTTGCCTATTGGAAGGCGCGTAAAAAAAGCAATCATGTTTTTGGGTACCATTTGCACCATTTTTTGCTATGTTTCATAAGTTTATAAAATCATATATGTAAAATGTGAACATCGTACCTACATGTAAACAATATGATTATTGTTTTTATGCAATTCAGTATCATAATTTATATTTTATATAACTCATTTTGGTATCATAATGGCCAATTTTTCCGAACTGGTTCATTATGCAACTGAAATGAGTTGCATAATGAAAAACAGTTGTATAATGTTCATAATGTCACTCATTTAAGTTGCATTATGAACATTATGCAACTCAAATGGGTTGTATTATGAAAAAATCATCGCATAATAGTTATTTATGTAATGAGTTGCAAAAAGTTGATTTTTTCAGCGCGAGTCGTACATTTATCCAACGAGGCTTGCCGAGTTGGATAAATACGAAGAGTGCTGAAAAAATCGAGTTTTGCAACGAGTTCCATACAAAATTTTATGCAATGATTTTTTCATAATGCAACTCATTTGAGTTGCATAATGTTCATAATGCAACTCAAATGAGTTGCATTATGAACTTTATACAACTATTTATCATTATGCAACTCATTTCAGTTGCATAATGAACCAGTTCGGAAAAGTTGGCCATTATGGTACCAAAATGAGTTAGATAAAATATAAATTATGATACTGAATTGCATAAAATTTTGTATGAAACTCGTTGCAAAACTCGATTTTTTCAGCACTCTTCGTATTTATCCATCTCGGCAAGCCTCGTTGGATAAGTGTACGACTCGTGCTGAAAAAATCTACTTTTTGCAACTCGTTACATAAATAACTACATATTATGATGAGTTAGGTTGTGATGTTTATTTTCAAAAGTTGATTTTTGTTATGGCGTGATATCAACAATGAAATAAGACACATATACTACAGAATACTTTTAACAGATCTTGTTTGAATAGGACAGATCGGTGAAGTACTAGATTTGTAGTAATGAGCTGAATTTCAGTATGGTGAGAAGGTCGAATCTCCGTTTCTGCAATGAAATGGTGCAAAAAGCGTGGGTATTATGGTTCCTTGTCTAATTTGATGCTGTTTGAGCAAAACTTTGGGCAACAGTGTTGTTTTCTCCATTTCTTGCAACATAAACAACACTGTTGCCCAAAGTTTTGCTCAAACAGCTTCAAATTAGGCAAGGAATCATAATACCCACGCTTTTTGCACCCTTGCGTTGCAGAAACGGAGAATTAACCTTCTCACCATACTAAAATTCAGCTCATTACTACAAATTTAGTACTACACCGAACGTGCCCCATTATACAGGATCATTTGCTCGCAATTCCTGAATAGTTTGGATGATCTAGAATAACCAAGTGAATGCTACCAAGAGTAGCGTAGATTATGTTTCGGCAGCATACGCTACAATAAAAATGTGCTCAGTTTTAAAAAATATTGCGCATTTAGTTCACTACTGGACTGCGCACTCAGTCTTCATACGTTCGAAAACGTTAATAAAAGTGCGCGATTGCATCGAATCCAGTTGATGTCTTCGACGCACTATTTCTTCGATTTATGCTGAATAAGTGCTCAGAACCCACCGAGTTGATTTGTGGCAATCGCGTACTTTTATTTACGATTTCGCACTCTCGAAAAATTGTGCGACAGTCCAGGGGTGAACTAAATGCGCTGTATTATTAGGTACAATTGAGACACTCGTGGAAGTATTACACCGAGAGAGGGAGTAAAAGGAATCAATAGTAGCGCTCGTAGACCTTGAAGGTCCTTATTTCAGAATAGTTTGGGATAGCCTAGAATATCCCATAAATGTACGAAAAGCATTATAGTTGTGCACTGCGGTTACTCTTGTTTATGCACTGACCAGTCCCACCAGAAATCTACTTACCGGCTGTTCTTTCTTGGGAATCTATGGGACATTTCTTTCAAAAAATAGTTTGTCCACCGTATTTTTTAAATTTGAATTGAAATGTTTTATTTTGAAAATAATTTTAGTACATAAATCAGTTTTATCTTTCTTCCAGTTTTTTTGTGTATTCATTCTTCCATTCGCGTGAGTAGGTGTAAGTGTGTATGTTTTGTTTTTTTTTGTTGCCTTGTTGAAAAATAAAAGTGGTTGTACTTCAATATTATTAATATTCATTATTACTTGTTTCCACTTTTCACCGTTTATTTACTTATATTTCCTTTCCGTTTTTTTGTTTTGTTTTTGTATTGGTTGCAGATGAACTGAAGAAAAATAGATTTCACCACAATGATTGATCAGTTTTGTTTTCCCACTTTTTAGTGTTACTTTTTTTTCTCACATAGTTTTAATATATTTAAAAAATGGAACATATGTATAATTTTGTAATATTTTACTTTCATATTTTTTTTGCTTCGGTTTCTCGAAAACACTAGTTTTTTTTTCTCATTTCCTTACGTTAATTTAGATACTTTTCTCATGTGTTCATTTAAATTTAATTTCATATTGTATTTTAATCCCTTTATTAAAGAATTGCTACACAACTAATCATAGGTTTTCCCTCAAGTTTTTTTTTTAATAATAAAAGTGATGTTTTTTATTTATTTTTATCAACAACAATTTATCGTTTAACATTATTTTATTATTTTTAATTAGATGTTTTTCTTCACTCTGCTCTGTGATCCAGATTCTTCCATCTGTGAGCGCGGGACAAAACTTGTTTTTCATATTTTCTGCCCGAACCCAATTCGAAATCGGGGATCACGAGCTCTGGCGACCAGGAAACGCCTCGGGGGAAGAGTGGATCGAAAAAAGATCCTCCGGTCGCCATATATGCGGGGGCGGGGGCACCGACAACGAGTTCATACGCTCGGGCCTTGTTTTGCTTGCTTTTGATTTTTTTGATTTTCATTCTTGCTACATTTTTTTGCTTACTTGCGAATATCCATTTTTTTGTTATCTCTTATGCACAACGCGCACCTTAATTCCATAGACTTGATCTAGTACGTTAAAATTTTCTTTAGAACTATCACAGACGCAGTGATGAATGCACGCGAGTGATTCGGGTGCCGCACGCGGTCAGTGGGGTGGGTTGGAGGGTCTCACCCAATGGGGCAGAGCACTCACAACCCACTCACTTCCGGGAGGCGGGCCGAATCACTTTTGCGTGAGTTCCTATTTATTTTTTTTCTTGTTTTACTCTTGCTCGCTTTACTCTGCTTGTTTGCTTCGGTTAGTGCCGATTTTTGCTGTTCGGTCGGTCACTCTTGGGTTTTTTTTGTTTGCTTTTGTTCTCGGTTTGTTGTCTTCTGCGGGAAAGTTTTGCTGTACTAGAGCAATGCTATTCTACTGCTTTCGTTCCTCGAACACTGAGGTCACTGATTTTTTTCGCTACTCTGAAAGGTTTGTGTTTTACTTATTTTTCTCGGTTGTCTCTTTTGCCGATTTTATTTTGTTAAGGTATCTTGTAATTTTCTGCTTTTTCATTAAGGATTCACTATTCGATCAACTATAGGTTCACGATGGAGTTTTTTCTTCATTCACTTGTTGTAAAGGTTTACTAGTTAATAAGTAAACTGAAATACTTTCCGTGTGTTTTGTTTTTCTTTATGTGTATGTGTGTGTTCATTATCAATAATGATAATAGTGATTTTTATTCATACAATATGTTAAAGTATTTTGAGTAAAGTTTTCAATAATATTTTATTACTAAAAATCTTATAGATTATTTATGTGTAATTTAGTTTTTGTTTATTTTTCATTACTTCAATTAGAATATTTGTTTGTTTCACTTTTATCCTTGCTACGGTTTCCCATTTTTTTTACAAATAATATAACTTTGCTGTGTCAATGTGCCTCCTATGTTGACAGTTGCCATAAAAATCTTGGGATGCCATAAATGTTGACGGTGCTGTCAAACGCATTGCAGTTTTCTGTTTATTATTGTTTTTTTTTCCCGGTCACGTAACTGTTGGAGCTGTGTTTCAATGTGTGGACAGTAGGTATGTGTGTATGTGCATGGTAAGATTTTCTTTATCTCTGCTGTTTGTGTGAGTGAATGTGGGTTTGAATGACGGCAAGGTATTGTGGGGTGAAAAATATGTCATAAAATGGTTTATTGTTATTGTTTATTCATCTAACCCTATCAGTTTCGGGTAGTTTTAATTCTTTAGGGCACTCGACACAATAGATGGTGTCCATTTATATTCAGGAACATTTTTCAAGAGATTTTGCGTTCGATTTGAATGTCACAACTAATAAGGAACTAAACGTTATTTAAGTTATAACACACAAACGGGTGAACTCGTTTAAATAAACGGGGTCGAGCAACCGAAAGCGGAGTATTTGCTTTGAAAGTGGTAGTGTGTTGTCCTAATTGATTGTACCGAAAGATGAGTATTTCGCGTTGAGAACAATTTTGAAAAGTAAACTTTGTGAGATTCGTATTCTATGAAACGTAACATGGGTTATGCAGATAATGGCGACGATCTAAATTGATTCACTTGGTGTTGACTAGACAAACCGAATGATGTGACACCTGCTTGGAAAGATTCCACGAGCTGTCAGTGTTATTTTTTTTGCCGAGAAGAATAGAACTGGAAAAAGGGTCAAATAAATGTTAGAGGAAATCCTGTTTTTAGAAAACATAGTCGTAAGACAATAAAAATTATCCATTTCAGCTTTTTATGCTTTGTATTATCACAGTGTTTGCTGTTTATCATTTAAAATGGACAAAATTGGAAATACTTCGAACAACATACGAAATAAGGGAACATGTTGATTTTCTTGGTGATGTGTTAACAGAACAATGAAGCATTATTTCACTACCTCAATAACTGTTTCCTTTCAACATTGCTCGTTAAATTTTATTCAGAATGAAAAATTTCACAATCAGCCGATCATATTATCAAAGATGCATCAAAATTTACGGTATTCATTTGTATCTTAGCCGTTAGATATCTGGCAAGGCAATGAACGGCGAAAAGGAGGATTTAGAGTAGGTAGCAAATGAATCTCCTGCTCACTCATTCAATGTGTAGATTCTCTCTATACCCTTGAACCGAGTTACCGGTTGAATTCACCGGACAGTCATCTACCACAAGATAAAGGACTTTCTTACATCAGGTTAATCAATCTAGTATTTGCTTAAGTTTTATCTTCAATGCAATTCAATGCGAAAGTATGAGGTTGCTGTGTCACTGTTTTCTACTCATAAACGTCAAAATAATTTGCGGCACTCACCTATGGCATGGGTTACTCATGCTCAAGCGTTGACATTTTTTTCTTGCTCACTCTCCCAAACAAATAAGAGAAAGTCTAGGATAAGAAAGGGGACACGAGCTTCCTCATTCATCCCGCTCTTTCTCGTATTTATAAAAAAAAACTGAGTGAGAAAAAGAGCACTTTCAATGCTTTTCAATTACATTGTCAGTCAGAGGGATGCTGAAGCTCGGAACACTGTTACCACAGACAAACAGACGTAACATCTTGAACGATTTTCATGGAAATCCATCGTCCAGTTTACACCACCATCACCTGGTGGAGAAGTTCGTCAACAGAAGGCGCTAGTGTGAAACGTCAAACGCATAGAAAAATGATGCGCGCGCCTCTGGTTGTGAAAGTCACAACTATGAAAATTTAAAATGATCGTCGAAAGCGTGGTCGATTGAAATTTCGCAAGTGTTACGTCTGTTTGTCTGTGCTGTTACTGAAGTTCACTCATCTTATCGTCACCGTCCGAGCAATGGCAATGAGTGACACAGTTAGTTTTTTTGTAAGAATCAAACTATTTGTTTGAGACCGAAACATAAACGAACTTGATAGTTTTATTATTAAGCAATCATTTCGAGATTTTGAAAAAATAAACAGAAATCAATTTTCAATCTAGTAATAATCAACCTCCTAAAACATTCGCTTTTCACCCCGAAGTTTCCAGTTCGATTCCAATCGCCGTCGGTTTGAACATTCGGTAGCATTCGATTCCCTTTTCGATTCTTTGTTTTTTGCTTAAAGTACAATTTCATTGTGTTTTTTCGCATCTCCCAAGTGTTTTCCCATCAATCGGATTCAATTGGTTTAGAGTTAATGATAATATATATGTAAATGTGTCTCCTAGCTATCTAAAAAATATTTTATCTTCTGTTTTGCGTTGAGTTGTTTCCTTTTGCCTTTTCCATATCTTTTCAACCACGCGATCATTCGTTTGTGGTTGTTGCTTTTTGAACGATCACTTCATCAAGGATTTTCTCCCAACAAACGGTGCCATTGTTTCCCCGTTCAAACATGGCAGTCACGGCTTTCGAACCAAAGTAACATAGGTTTATGAATCTGAACGGTATGGGACACAGCTATCTCGATAGAATACTTCTCATCAGTCAGTGCTGTGATGATATTCGGAATCAGTGTGAACAGTAGTTACTCACTGTTTCCGCGGGATTTGAAGAAGATATGTGCACAAAGTGTACGAAGTACGATCGGAGCGGAACACAGAAATGGGTTACGACGGCAATCGCCCCTCGATCTCTCACTAATACAGTTTCTCTCTTTCTATCTTCGGTATAACCACTGATGCGTAACCGTCTCTCACCTTGTGGTGCTCCAGCGTACTGGATTACCCCTTTGTCTTCTCTCTCTCTCATTCTCTCTCTTTCGCTTTGTGAAATGAACTATAGGTTTTCAGAGTTGGATTTTCAGAAAATCGTCCCCTGCTTCAGTCTTGACAAATCATATTTGGTTCGCTTTTCTATAGTGTGGTATTATGCGCATTTGATATCTCATGCATGTATGCGCTGATGCATGAGTTTCCATTTCCCTAGCAGTTAATCTGTCTGTCTCTCGGACGAGGTGCTATTGTTGCATGATTCCGTAGCGGGTTTCTGTTGCCAAGCGAAGCGGAGATCTTTGGACAAAAAAAAAAATGAGAGCTCAGTTTAGCGTGCGGATTTTGATGAATGATTGGTGGTTGACCTGTGAGGAAATGTTTTTGATTTCTACTCATTGATTGAGTTTGTCTTATTCAGAAACCAAGCTGTGGCTCTCATCCAAAAGGTTTTTGATGAGTGCCAAATGAGTTCTCTTCTTTGATTAATTGGTAGACAAGCATCAAAACCGAAATCGTTTACAAAATATTCCGAGTCCAATGTTATTAAACATTGATCATCAAATTTATGTTCTGAAATTGTATTAAAATTCCCTTCTGTTGATCAACCACCGAACACCACCCATAAGAAGCAGCGTCAGATTTTCTGTCTGAAGTCTGACCAAAGCGATTGGGATGATAAGTTGTGTTGCAACTTGCAAGTAAAAAATGAACGTATGTATCTAAATCATCAGGAACAAACAAAATCGTTTCCATATCACAATTATGCATTATTAGAACAAACAAAAAACTGAAAGCATACCCTTCAAGCGTCGCACAAATGGGTACCTTCGTGACTACTGATGGGATCCGATCCCGCTGCAAAAAGCAAGCCATGGTCTATTTCCTGCGATTCTTTCCATTATCTCTCAGCATAGTTAGTTGATTACTCTCCTTGCCTTAATCTTAAACTTTTTTTTTCGTTTAAATTTACCTTCTCCCCCGTTGTCTAAACGTTACTTAAGTTTGTGTTATTTTAAAACGATTAAATCCCACCTTCCGAGGAGGGGAGGATCGTGGATCTTTGCCATCTTGGTGGACAAAACATTTTCAATGTTTTGAACGTAATTTGAAATCGTTTGTGTTTTGGTTTTTACGAGAAATAAACGAGCAAAGAGGAGAATCAATTCAACAATATTGTTTGAGTAATGAAAACTAGTCTTCAGCTGATGTAAACTGTAGATGTGTCAGCTGAAAATCACTCTGGTTTTAGCACTTAAACATACGAGATTGTAATAGGAATACTTTTTTGATTTAGTGTGTTTATGAGTGTGGATTTGTGTGTGTGTTCTACTCCTAAAACATTCTAAGAGAGAAAACGTATACTTAAACAATAAGAGAACTTTACTCACAAATAAAACAAAGTAAAACAAAAAAAATAACAATTAGAACGCAACATTTATAAATCGTTTCTGGGAGAGAAAATAAAGTTACAAAAAAATAGAGAGGTATCATCATAATTCTTTTCCGTTTCGAATTTCTGTTCTGTTCATTCTATTTAACCGTAGTCTAACCACATTTTGATATATAATATAAACATATAAACTATTCTCGTTATCGTTGCTCCAATAGGACGTGATTTATCATTCAATAGTTGTGTTTGTGTGCTGCTGCTGCTGTTGCGGCTACTGCTGGTACCATTGAGTTACCAGCAATCAATAGAGTGTTTTGAGTGTGAGTGGGTGTGTGTGCCATCGTTTGGATGTGTAAGTGTGTCAGTATCGGTATATAGGAGTTGTCAAATGGTTTTTAGTGTGATATTATGTTACAGAGAATCAACGTGAGTGTGAGTTTGCGTTTCCAACGTGAACGTGTGAGTTTTTAAGGTTGTTGCCTTTGTGTGAGTGTGTATAAACTCGAATATAAATGGTAGATATTTTGCAGTTCTTTCCCGGTCAGTAAATAAGGTAAAAAGTCATAGTTGAGTAGTTTACTTTTTTAGAGTTTGTTTGTTGTATATCGCTTGTGACTCGTTAGGGGTCTAGATTATTGTTGGTTTTCGTTTATTTTGTATGTTTTAGATAGTGTAAATCAAAGGGTGTTTGTGTGTAGAATAGCGTCAATAAATTTGTATAGGCTCTTTCAGTACGGAATTATTAGTTTTTTTTTGGTTGACTTAGTACAAAATTCAATATGCTTTAGCATCCTAATTTCCCATAGAAAATGTATATTTATAGAACTTGTGGTGTTATTTTGAACTTATAAGTATTTCAATGCAACCGTTGGATTATACATTTGATGTTTATTTTTGAATCAATAACGCTTCGTCATGCGTAAATAATTATCCTAAAATTTATCCCGTTTGACGTTAACATAACTTATAATAAGATGCACTGTAAATAAGGAAAAATATTCAGATATATAACATATTCGCTAAATACAAAAAATATACAAAAATACACTGACATAATACAGATTCTTTATCGCGTTTTCATTAATATTTTACGAATCAATTATAAATTCGAGACAAATAGAAACTTCCGATTACAACATACAAAACTTGTATACAGCACGCGTACAGTTCTATAGAAGAAAATCGCATCACTCAATTCATCGATAACGAACAAAACAATAAACAAATTACTTTTCATTACACACACGCAATAGTAGAGCACAAAATCGGTTAGAGGTTGGTATGCAATGCACTGCTTGAAGTGGCTCACTCTTTTCTGTTCTGTTGCTGGGATTGTTGTAGTAGTAGTTGCTGTTGCTGCTATGTTGATGGTTGTTCTTATTGTTCTCGCTTTCACTGTTGCTGGTTTGAAATCTAGTTTTCTGTTTTGACAACTCGACTTCCAACACCGAACACCGATGATCTCTGCAATTTTACACCAATTATTTCGGATTGGGCGGGGGCGTTTGTCTGGGTTGATCTTTTAGAAGAATTGGTTATTGGTAGGTTTTCGCTGTTGTTGTTGCTGCTGCTGTTGCTTCTGCTGGTTGTTATTTATTCTACTCTGCTATTTTTGCTGTGGCGGCCATCACGTTCGCTGGTGGCAGTACAATCGGTATGTGGTAGTATTTACATTGCTTGCGCTTACACATACCCTTCGCATGATCACGACAGACCGCCACGCGTTGATCACATACTTCTACTTTATCACCTGCGGGAGGGAAGAGTGAATGAATCATTATTAAGAGGATATGTTTTTGAATGAGCTACGCAATGAGGTTCTGAGCTTACGGACAGTTTTTAGAATGCTGTCAGTTGAGAGTGATGTTGGTGTGAAATTCAATCCTTCATTTTGAGCAAGATGAAAATAGGAGTAGCCTGCTGTACAATGGGAACAGTACACTTATATCAATACTATTAGTCCTTTCATTCCAATAACTGAACAATACACACTCTGAAGGTATTGAACTTTTTAAGCCTCTTTCTCTACGTCACACAATTGATGGGCCCATATACTTTTCGCAAAGGCCCAGGAACTTTTTGTAAAGGAAATTTCCTTGACTTTCTTGGGCATAGCTTATCTTTGTGCCTGCCACACGATATACACATGCAAAATGGTCATTCAGGGTATCTAGTCATAACTCAAAATAAAATTCCCTGAGTTTTCCAGAGGAAATTTTTAAGTTTTATAATTAAAAAAAAAATAACCCAAATTTTTCCAAAATGTTTATATTTTTCATAAACTATACAAGAATATACCCAAAAATCAAGTAAATATCTTTCAAGATTTTTGAGAGTTGTTCGAGGGATTGCTAGTAGTTCCTTCCTGGATTTCCGCAGAAGTTTTTCACGAGGTATCTGTTATTTCTTTCAGAGGTTTTTCGATATGCTTCCAGAGTTTTTCGGGATAATTTCCGGTAAAGATTCCCGTAAAATTCTGGGAATAATGCAGAGAAAATTTGTAAAAACAATCTCAGGTGGATCACTGCAAGATATACGGTACACCTATGAGGAACACCCTGGCTCTGAAAGAAATCATTGGAAGAATTCAGTGAGAAATATAAGCAATAGTTCCTGTAGAAATCCCAGAAGGTAGTCCGGTAAAAAAATCTCAGAAAGTCCAGGATATATTCAAAAAAACTCCGAGAGACCTCCTAGGCCCAATACTGGAAGGGATCTTGTGAGAGAAGTTCCAGGAGAAACTCTGAGAGAAATCCTAAGTAAAACTAAAAGAAAACCCGCGAGAACCTTTGAGAAATATCCCAGCTGAAGCTCCTGTAGATAATCAAGAAGGAACTCTAGTACAAAGTTCACAGAAATTTCTTGAAGATATAACAGGAAAACAAAAAGTTTTCACGAGATATCTTCTTCTAGAGGTTTTCCGTTATGCTTCTAGAGTTTTTTGGGACAATTACCGGCAAAGAATCCGGTAAGAGTTCTGGGAATAATGCAGAAAAAACCTATAAAAAAGCTCAGGTGGATCACTTCAAGAAATTCGGCACAACTAAGAGGAATAGCCTGGATCTGAAATAAATCACGGGAAGAATTCAGTGAGACACATCGGCAATAGCCCCTGTAAAAATCCCAGAAGGTACCCCGGAAAAAAATCTCAGGAGAAAATTCAAGATAAATTTAAAAAAAAACACAAAAACTTTGAGAGTCCTCCTAGGCTCAACAATGGAAAGAAGCTTGTGAGAGAAGATCCAGGAGAAACTATGAGAAAAATCTCAAGTAAAACTGAAAAAAAAACCGCGAGAACATATGAGAAGTATCCCAGCTGAAGCTCCTGTAGACAGTCAAGAATGAACTCTAGAACAAAGCTCACAGAAATTTCTTGAAGATTTTACAGGAAAAACTTTGGAAGAAATCTCGGTAGGAACTCCTGCTGATAATTCGCGTAAAACTCCATTAGAAATCTTCGGAGGAACTCTGCTAGAAACTCAGGAATAACTTCTGTAGCAACTCTACTAGAATTTATGGGAAGATCTCCTGCGACAGCTTCTACGATTTATCCCGATAGAAAATCTTGTAGAGAATTCGCGATAAGTTCTGGTAGAAATCCTACTAAAATTTGTTTGAGCAAAACGCATGAGAAATTGCGGAAAAAATCCCATGAGGGGCTCTGGGAGCAATACTGGGATGATATTGTGTAGCATCCCTGTGAAAAACTCCAGGAGAAAAAAAAATGAATACCAATTTCCCTGAGTAATCAAGATATTCCCTGAGTTATCCAGGTTTTTCCCTGTTAAATAAAATTCCCTGATGATTCCCGGTTTTCAAGGGTTTTCCATGTAGTAGACACCCTGTCATATAGCCGAGTACCACCGACGATCTATCCAGCGGTGATCTAGTCGGAACCCTAAGCCATGCATGTGATGCCGCAAAGCCAAGGCGATCCCAACCTAGAAATGGACGCAAACCGGTATACTGGAGGTGTCGAGAAATCGCAGAGCTCCGCGCATCCTGCCTAAAACCTAGAAGGAGGATGCAAAGAGCTCGCACCGATGAGGATAATATTGGGTGACTGAGGCCTCGAGTCGACCCCTGGCTATGCAGATATGCCTAGACAGAGACGAATTTCCGGAGAGGTGGAAAAGGCAAAGATTGGTTCTACTGCCCACACTTAGGAAGCCATCTGGCTTCCTATCTGCCTTTTATACACCACCCGAAAACTGTTAGAACGGATCATTTTGTCGAGGCTGATGGTCTATACCGAGAAAACAGATGACTCTGGCCTCTCGGATAACCAGTTCGGTTTCCGAAAGGGTCGATCGACAGTGGACGCTATTAGGGCTGTAATCGAAAAGGCCGAAAGAGTGCTCCAAAAGAAACTAACAGGAATTTGCGGTCGTCACGCTGAACGTAAAGAATGCGTTACTTGCTTCAGCTTGGACACGCGTCTTCCCCCTATTTGCTTGGAGTGCTTGTCGGAGTGTGTCAACGTGGAAGTTAGCTGGAGCACGTCGTTTTCGATAGCCCTAGGTTCCCAGAGATGCGCGGCGTGACAGACAATAGCATTGTCACGAAGACCAGAGGGCATCGGACCAAGTCCGGGGTAGTCTTGATCCACTGCCGGGGATTTGGCCGAGTAATCCGTAACGTAGTCGGGGGTCGTCGGATCGCCGGTGAACTGGAAGTCTACCACTAACCGAGATCGCCGGACCGACATCGATACCTGACTGATAAGGATGGAAACATCGCTGTCGGGTAAACTTCCACCGTCGGGATCTTTCTCCGTCGGAATAGGCTAGGTCAGGCTCACGGACTGATCTGGGTACCTGTCCAGGAAGGTACGGGTCTGGAAACGCTTCCGCTCTCTTCCGGGAATTCTTCGTCGGTGTAGGTTGGATTCACCGCCTGGAACTGTTCGAGTAGTGCGCGTAAAATGGAGTGTTTAAGGGCACACAATCTAGATGACCCTGTGAATGCTAGTGTTAGTGTTTTTTCGGCCTTGCAGTCTTCGGTGTGCAATCAAAACGACATATCTTCTCTATAACCGACGTTTCGATGGTCTGTGTCATTTTTCTCAAGCGTTATATTTGAAATTACACGTTGTACATATTAGAATTAGACAGGAAAAACTACAAAGGTGGACACAAAACTTGCAGAAAAATTGTTCTTCGTCTGGTGGTATGGCATGCACATAGAACATAGTCAAATTATGAAGGAACTTCATCAATTTCCTACAATTTTACATACAATGATCAAAACAAGTAATTTTACAAACCACACACAAAAGACTAGAATCAAAACAAACGACGTAGACAGGCAGATATTTGACAACACCAACACTAACGACAATGACACCCAATAGGAAATTTTAACTCACAGAACTTGCATACAACATTTTACCAAATTTCTGACTGGAAATAAATCGACGGTTTAAAATTACAATAACATAGTGGCAAAAAGAGTAGTGACCCGCCATACAAAACTTCCTAGTTCTTTGTGATAAAAAATAGTTAGTAGTGTCCTAAATGTTATGTAAATTACTTGTTCTGGTCATTGTGTGTAAAACTGTATGAAATTGATGAAGTTCGTCCATTATTTGAATACATTCTATGTGCATTCCATACCACCAGACGAAGAACGGTTTTTCTGTAAGTTTTGTGTTCACTTCTGTAGTTTTCCCTATCTAATTACAGTCAGATTTTTTTTACGTGGGGGATAAAAAAAAAAAAAAAAAAAAAAAAAAAAAAAAAAAAAAAAAAAAAAAAAAAAAAAAAAAAAAAAAACGCGTAAAAAAGTCTCACCATTTCTCGACGGCTTTGGACACGAATGCCAACTTTTTTGGTAAAGTGTCTTTAATAAAATATAATAATAATAATAATTTCTCGACGAATCATGCAAAAATAAAACGATGATTTTTTTTTGTATGGAGTTTTCATTTACGCGGCCGCGTAAATGAAAACCGCGTAAAAAAAGACCTGGCTGTATAATATGTACAATAGTATGGGACACGCTTGTATGGAAAAAATAAATCACCGCTCCAGTCGACTTTTTAGATCCCATTTAGGTCCCATATGAACTGTACAACATGCAGAGGCGCGTGATCGGTTGGTGGCCGATCGATGAAAGAATGTGCAGGTTGAGAATCAAGGGCCGATTCTTCAACATTAGCATAATAAACGTGCACAGCCCTCACTCCGGAAGCACTGATGATGACAAAGACGCATTTTACGCGCAGCTCGAACGCGAGTACGACCGCTGCCCAAACCACGACGTCAAGATCATCATAGGGGATCTAAACGCTCAGGTAGGCCAGGAGGAGGAATTCAGACCGACGATTGGAAAGTTCAGCGCCCACCAGCTGACGAACGAAAATGGCCTACGCCTCATCGATTTCGCCGCCTCCAAGAACATGGTCATTCGTAGCACCTTCTTCCAGCACAGCCTCCCTTATCGTTACACCTGGAGATCACCACAACAAACGGAATCGCAAATCGACCACGTTCTGATTGATGGACGGCACTTCTCCGACATTATCGACGTCAGGACCTATCGTGGCGCTAATATCGACTCCGATCACTACCTGGTGATGGTTAAACTGCGCCCAAAACTCTCCGTTATTAACAACGTACATTACCGGCGGCCGCCCCGGTACGATCTAGAGCGACTGAAGCAACCGGATGTCGCCACCGCATACGCGCAGAATCTCGAGGCAGCGTTGCCGGACGAGGGTGTGCTCGATGTGGCCCCTCTAGAGGACTGCTGGAGTACAGTGAAAGCAGCCATCAACAACGCAGCCGAGAGCACAATCGGGTACGTAGAACGGAGTCGACGAAACGATTGGTTCGACGAGGAGTGCAGAGCGGTTCTGGAGGAGAAGGATGCAGCGCGGGCGGTAATGATGCAGCATGGAACCCGACAGAATGTGGAGCGATACAGACAGAAGCGGAAGCAGCAGACCCGTCTCTTCCGGGAGAAAAAGCGCCGCCTGGAAGAAGCGGAGTGCGAGGAAATGGAACTGCTGTGCCGTTCACAGGAAACACGCAAGTTCTACCAGAAGCTCAACGCATCCCGCAAAGGCTACGTGCCGCAAGCCGAAATATGCAGGGATAAGGAAGGGAGCCTCCTGACGGACAAACGTGAGGTGATCGAAAGGTGGAAGCAGCACTTCGACGAGCACCTGAATGGCGAAGAGAATGTAGGCACGGAGGACCAAGGCAGCGGAGGAAATGACTATGTTGGTGCAGCAGAGGACGGGAACGAACCAACTCCCACGCTGAGGGAAGTTAAGGATGCCATCCACCAGCTCAAAAACAACAAAGCAGCTGGTAAGGACGGTATCGCAGCAGAACTCATCAAGATGGGCCCGGAAAAGTTGGCCACCTGTCTGCACCAGTTAGTAGTCAAGATCTGGGAAACCGAACAGCTACCGGAGGAGTGGAAGGAAGGGATAATCTGTCCCATCCACAAGAAAGGCGACAAGTTAATGTGTGAGAACTTTCGAGCGATCACCGTTTTGAATGCCGCCTACAAAGTGCTATCCCAGATCATCTTCCGTCGTCTTTCACCTAAAGTAAATGAGTTCGTGGGAAGTTACCAAGCCGGTTTCATCGACGGCCGGTCGACAACGGACTAGATCTTCACCGTACGGCAAATCCTCCAGAAATGCCGTGAATACCAGGTCCCAACGCATCACCTGTTCATCGACTTCAAAGCGGCATACGACAGTATCGACCGCACAGAGCTATGGAAAATTATGGACGAGAACAGCTTTCCCGGGAAGCTGACTAGACTGATAAGAGCAACGATGGACGGTGTGCAGAACAGCGTAAGGATTTCGGGTGAGCTATCCAGTTCATTTGAATCTCGACGGGGACTACGACAAGGTGATGGACTTTCCTGCCTACTATTCAACATCGCCCTGGAAGGTGTTATGCGACGAGCCGGGCTCAACAGCCGGGGTACGATCTTCACGAAATCCAGCCAATTTGTCTGTTTTGCGGATGACATGGATATTATTGCCAGAACATTTGGAACGGTGGCAGAACTGTACACCCGCCTGAAACGTGAAGCAGCAAAGGTCGGACTGGTGGTGAATGCGGCTAAGACAAAGTACATGCTGGTAGGTGGGACTGAGCGAGACAGGACAAGCCTTGGCAGCAATGTTACGATAGACGGGGATACTTTCGAGGTGGTAGAAGAATTCGTCTACCTCGGTTCCTTGCTAACGGCTGACAATAACGTGAGCCGTGAAATACGAAGGCGCATCATCAGTGGAAGTCGTGCCTACTATGGGCTCCAGAAGAAACTGCGGTCAAAAAAGATTCACCCCCGCACCAAATGTACCATGTACAAGACGTTAATAAGACCGGTGGTTCTCTACGGACACGAGACATGGACGATGCTCGAGGAGGACCTGCAAGCACTCGGAGTTTTCGAGCGACGGGTGCTAAGGACGATCTTCGGCGGTGTGCAGGAGAACGGTGTGTGGCGGAGAAGAATGAACCACGAGCTCGCTGCACTCTACGGCGAACCCAGCATCCAGAAGGTGGCCAAAGCCGGAAGGATACGGTGGGCAGGGCATGTTGCAAGAATGCCGGACAACAACCCTGCAAAGCTGGTGTTTGCAACTGATCCGGTTGGCACAAGAAGGCGTGGAGCGCAGAGAGCACGATGGGCGGACCAGGTGGAGCGTGATCTGGCGAGTGTTGGGCGTGACCGAGGATGGAGAGCTGCAGCTGCAAATCGAGTATTATGGCGGCGAATTGTTGATTCAGTATTATCATGAATTTGATGTGAACTAAATAAATGAAATGAAATGATGAACTGTACAAAATTTCAGCGCAATTTGTGAAACTATAATTTGGAGCAAGCGGTTCAAAGTTTGCATAGGATTTACTATGGGAAAAGTTACACTTTCAAACAAAACATCCCAGAGGTCGCCCTTTGTCTCCTTAATTCAAACCGATCAACGCTTCTTGTAAAAAATTATGAAACTTGCCTACAAAGACCGCAAAACGATTGGATGCTTGTGGAAAAAGTTATTGTTTTATTACCGATTAGTGATTCAACGAACGGCTTTTTATTTTGTTTTATCAGCAGCACTGCTGCTGCCGTTGTTGAATGGGGTGGCGGGAGGCATCACCACCCCCAGTAACAGCAGCAGCAAGGCAGCAGCTACAGTGCTGCTAATAAAACAAAACAAAAAGCCGTTCGTTGAATCACTAATCGGTAATAAATCAATATCTTTTTCCACAAGCATTCAATTGTTTTGCGGTAGCTTAGTTGGTAAAGCACTTGTCTAGCGAATAAGGGTCGTGAGTTCAAATCTCACCTGAGCTGTGGATTTTTCCCAATTTAACCAATAATTTACCCATCTGTACATATGTACGTTGAGTTATTTGAAATTCATAATTGACCACACGGATTGGTATTACCGAAAATTTGCACTTGGAGTGAGAAGAATTTGATGTTTGTCCCATACTAATGTAGAACGTTCATTTTCAAATATAACTCTTGAGAAAGATGGCATAGACCATCGGAACGTCGGACATAGAGAACATATGTCGTTTAGATTGCACACTGAAGACTGCAAGGCCGAAAAAAACCAAGGTATAGATGACTTCCTTCGTTAGAAAGATCTTCATCTTCACTGAAATATTAACGGTAGCCAAAGGGCTTGGCATGTAGACCAGCATAAGGCAATAGAACACATGATGCTCTTTGCGTGCCCAAGTAATCAAAAGTTCCGCTTCTCATGACAAAATACACTTCCAAATTCCGCGAAGTTCAGAAAAAGTTCCAAACGGAACTTTCTGGTTGCTTAAGAGGCTAACAATGAGCCCTTTTGGAACTTCGCGCAGAAGTTCCGCCTAAGCTCATTGTTTGCCTTTAAAGCAGCTTGAAGGCTGTTCAAGATGCCACTCGGAACTTTACCGGAACTCTCAAGTTTCTAGAAGTTCATTCGAGTGACTTGATGTGCTCAGGATTTTTTTTGTCAATTTATCAAAAACTACTTTATACAAATATTTTTTGGATAGAAAATTAAAGTTTACGAAATCAATGAATTAAAGTGCAGGTGAAAAAAAAAATATGATGACCACCGGATTTGAACCCGTAGCCGTTGCGCGTGAGCCCTATACGCAACCCTAACACCACAATTGCGATGAAGTAAACTCTGGGTGACATCTAACTTGAATCAATGCTCTTCCGATAGCTAGGTTTGTACACTTGCACAATAGCGCAGTTAAATAACCTCATCAGCAGCACAGCGGGACGACAGCAGGCTTCCACGCAGGAGGGATCCGATTCAAATCTTCATACGATTGTGCCATGGTAAAGTAAGTTTGGTCAAATTTCACGCAGTACAAGCATACGGCAGAAGCTTTGGTGAATTTGAAAAGTGTTATTCTTTTTACATTCATTTTGAGGAAGTTCCATCAGTAGCTGCTTAGAAGGCTATTCAGCTTCCTTATGTGAACTTTAAAGTTCCAAAATTACTTAAAAATAACGCTGCTCATTAAGTACCCTCTTATCCGAACTTTCGGCTACTTGGGTGGTATTTGTAAGGTATTCTCGTCCGTTCGGGTACCTAGGAGACTACGCACTTTCCAGAATAGATTTAGCGCTGTGTGGGATTCTTATCGCATTTAAAACACTCTACTAATGAGAAGAAGAGCATGAATATCGCATATACACATATACATGCACGCATACCGACATTTCTTCAAACTCCCAAGTAACACACTTGTCACAGAAGCGTCACGGCGGCGCAGGTTTTTGTTGCGCAGAAGTCACTGTAACTTACTTCTAACAAATAAACACTTACTTGCTAGAAGTAAGTCACCATGACTTCTGCGCAACAAAAACCTGCGCCGCCGTGACTCTTCTGTGACAAGTGTGTTACTTGGGCTGAGTATGTAAATTGGTCTACTTGACTCGACCTTCCGAGCTTTCCATTAAGGATCCGTTTTTTTAGTGAACATCGCGCCATTCAGTATCCCTTGGTGTACGAGAAAAGCAAAAAGAAAATCGCAAGAACACTAAAAATCATCAATGAATCTCTTTTATGGAAATATCCATCAGAAAAAGACAGTTAGATAATTTTCTTCTGGTACTTTACTAAGAGTCCTTTGAAATCTCGGAATCGTTCGACGTGAAATGTAAACATTGCATTGCATTGGCATGAGCTGTATCCAGAAGATTCCTGACTGGGAGTAACTTTTTTATGCAGAACAGTAAGAATAGACGTGAGCCCAGCTAGACTCAAATGATTCCCAGAAGGGAGTGAATGATATTCTCGGTAGCTCATAAAACCTCATTGGTATAACATTTATCCTTACTAACATTCTTGGTTTTAAAACGGGTTCAAAGCGGGTTTATGAAGGTTTTAATGGGGTTTCCGAACTAAATCCTTCCATTTGAACTCATTTTTAAGCCATTAATGCTACTAGGCAATTACATATATAGGCAGGTACAAGTGTCCAAGCATACTTACACTCCATTAGATGTACGAATCTACAGGTCGGGCGCGTGCACATCGATCTATTAAAATCTTGGCACACCGGGAGGGTGTCCAGTAACTGTAACGGGTGGACAAGAAAGACAGACTTTCGATTAGTTTAGTTTTGATTTGCACTCGAGCCAGCGCGATGGAAGGTAAATGGTGAACTTTTTTTTATTGAATTAAATTAAATTTTACGATTGAGGTTAAAAGTGGTTAGGTGATGGTGATTGGTTTTTGGTAGGAATGTGAAACTAAACTAGAAAACAAAGAAAAACGGAAAAACGTTAATATTGAACGAAAAACGAAAACAACTAAAACCAAATATGGATGATTTTGGGGGGGTGATAGAGATGGTGGGATGATTGTATCGGTTTGGGTGGTATCAAGACGGCATCGACGAAGAGCTTTGGGTAGATTTTATAGTAGGTTCGGAAAGGAATATGGCATGATTGGGGGAAGAATTGGGGATCCGAACAGGAAAGGAGTCAAAAATGAAAATATCTTCTAGCAATAATGTTGATATAGTTGAGGCATATCCACAGTTTTAGGGGTTTTAGACGTTGGGCCGCGATTCGACACGTTAATTCGTGATAACATTGTGGCTTTCCTAGTTTTTTTCTAACCGTTTTTTTTTAATTCAACTAAAGCTCCTTCAATTAGTTAACTTCCTAGCCTTGGGGATTTAGTTTGATTTTTCTGCAGACAATATGTTTGCCCTGTCGGGTCGTTAAATCGAGTAGATCATTTTTTTAAATAAGAAAGCTTCCAATAAACCAAAACATCAAAAAATACAAAGAAGTCGACATTATATGACGTTTCAATCGAAATTAGAGAAAAAAGCACAGTTAGTAAGATTTGGTTTCCTAGTTGTGTGGGCATAGACATACTAAGCAGCAGGCAGTCATTCTTCAGCGGCAGCCCAAATCTGTTCATAATGATCCATCAATGTTTCAATAATCAGATATTCGATCCTAATCAGAAAGCTAGAAGCAAAGGAAAGGTGAGGTTATGTGACGACAAAACATTCCGGGCGTTCCGGATCCAATATGTAAAACTGAAATAGAAAAGCGGGGTGCAGCTGCCACCAAGCAAGCGGCCAATATATGGGAAGTTGAAGATGCGGACAAAAAGAAAAGGAAACGGAACCATTCTAAAGCTGCTGCTGCTGCTGCTGCGGCGCTGAGCGAGAATATTGTTTCGAAAAAGCACATTCTATTATGTATGTTCAAGACAGTGGGGGTTGAAAGGCGAACGAGCATTGGGTCATTTCAGTTAAGAAGCAGACGGTTGTTTTTTTCTTGGTTGGGGTTATGGGAGTTATGCAACTTAAAATAGTATTTTTTTGGGGGATGAAGCAGCAAACGGAGGGATTTCTAAAGAAATCGAGAAGGCTTCATATCAAGATCTGTGAAAGAGAGAAATATCCAAAATATATGGCAACACTGTTTGTGGTTGTTTGAGTCACTACAATCATATCGGATTTTTGGGAGTCAAAATCATTTACAATTCAATTTTCATACAAAACTATTTGCTTGAATGTGTTTCAATTGCTGGTAGCATACTTTTATAATTTTTCGAGTACGCGTACCCCGGTTTTGCCATCATAACTCATTTTAATATTCTTATGTTATTCATGAATAACAAAAAATAACTGATTATTAACAAAATATGCAATCATAGCAGAACAAGCTCTTCTGAGTATGGAGCATAGAAAAAAGATGAATATCATCCCAATGGCATATTATCATAACTTTTTTTGTTATTGATGAGATATTCGAAAGTTCGGGGAGAATAACAAAAGTATTTCAAATTTTGTTATTGATTTTTTACTAAGAACATCAATTTTTGTTATCGATTTGTTAGAAATAGGAGCTTGAAGAACAAAAACGATAACTGAATTTGTTTCGGAAAATAAGTAAATAACTAATTTTGTTATTTTGTGAACAACAACCAGAAACAAAACATTTATAATTATGATGTTTTTTCCGGAAATAACTAACCTTGTTCTTACTTTGTTCACATTAATTCAATGATAACTGATTTAGTTATTCTAAATTTTTAAACATGTTGACCTTGAATTGTTCTTATATTGATAAAAATAGTTATTGTCGAATTATTTATCGTTTCCAATATAGTTATTTATGTAACGAGTTGCAAAAAGTTGATTTTTTCAGCACGAGTCGTACATTTATCCAACGATCCCAAGCAGCACCTGCAACATCATCTAAAATGTAGCTTTCTATGCTTTGGTCTAAAAGAGTTGCAATAACAGCACACGCAACTTCAATCTTGTCCGTTGAGTTGCATTTAAACTCCAAATATCGTTAAGTTGCAGCTTTGTTTCATAGGAATTACAAAAAACATCGTATTTGACATCGATTTATGGAGGCGGAGCTAACATATTCTTCACAAGTGACAATGCAGTCAGCTTGCATTAAATGTGCTATGTAACACACATGAAACATCTTACTGTGGTTTGTTTGCTCAGATTAGGTTCCAGATGTGTTACAAAAAACTTGCGCGTCTTTTCATTTTGACAGCTTTCTAACTTGTGACAAAGAAGATACAATGAAGTAACGCGTAACTTCAGCAGCTTTTATGGTGCGTTGAGCAGCAAATCTCTCACAGAGCTTCTGGTGTAGTATGTTAGGTGAGTGGTTAATACTCCTGGTGTCCATGGTTCGAGTCTGGACATTTTTTTTTCTTATTTTTTATCAATCCCCTTAACTCAAGTTGCATAACGATTTAGAATTTGCGCTTTTTGCGTTTCAAAGGAGAAGCAATTATGTTCTGTTGTCCTTAATACAAACAGTGAATAAATTGCACTGATGTTGCTGGTACTGGCTTTGAAACAAGTCGTGTTGCTTGGGGAGGCTTGCCGAGTTGGTTATATACGAAGACTGCTGAAAAATCGTATTTTTCAACGAGTTCCATACAAAATTTTACGCAATGATTTTTTTATAATGCAACCCATTTGAGTTGCATAATGTTCATAATGCAACTGAAATGAGTTGCATTATGAAAATTATACATTTTTTTTTCCATAATGCAACTCATTTCAGTTGCATAATGAGCCAGTTCGGAAAAATTGGCCATTATGATACCAAAATGAGTTATATAAAATGTAAATTATGATACTGAATTGCATAAAAAAATTTTACCATTCAGCTATTTAGTTTAAGTCGCAAAATTTGATCTTCTTTTGTTATTTTTTCCTCTTGGATAGCGTTTTTTTTTTATCTCGTGTGATTCAAGCACATGAGTTTCACGCCGAGGTTTTATGTTCGATTCTCACTCCCGACAATTTTACAAGCCACTGGTCATGAGACGGTATCCAAAAGCTCCTTTGAGTATAGGTCATTGGATCTACGGCCATTTGATGCACGATGAACAAAGCTCACGTTCATGCAACTATGTTCTGCCAAGTAGTCAAGATTTACCTTGGGTGTGGGTCACCATAACAATAAGCGTAATCGGTGATCTCTGGCTGTATCCACAGGCTCATGCATATACCTTTTTTCAATTCTCCCTAATACTTCTCCAAAGCTCTTTGAAATGTCAAGAACCCTTTGAAACTCACATGAAATCTCCTTTGAAACCCCCTTAAACTTCTCTTAAACCACGCTGTTATCCTCTGAACTACACTGAAAGTCCCTCAATCACACTGAAAACATCTGAAACATACTGAATCACCCTGAAACTCCTGTAAAACCCACCTAAACTTTCCTCGAAGGGCCCCTGAAGTCTCACTGAAGTTTCTCCAAATGATTCGAAACCTCTTAGAAACCTCATGAAACCCCTGATGAGGTTTTGAACTCTATTGAGTCTTTCTGAAACCTGCCAAAGCGCCTAGATATGCCTTGAAACCACTAAGAAAATTTCCTGAGATTCCTGTAGACTTCCCTCCAACTTCACTGAAACTCCCTTAAGCCCCCTGAAACCTCCTGAATCCACACGAAGCCGCTCGAAACGCATTGAAACGACTTAGCTTTCCCTGAACTCTACTAAGGCTCCCTGAAACCCCTCGAAGCTTTCTTTAAACTTCACTGAAGACCTGTAAAACCTCAAGAAACACCTCCTAAGTCCCCCTTAACTCAGGAGCGGTCGCGTCGTGTACTGAGTACACGCACCATGAAAAAATCACGCATGTGGTACACCGCTTGAGCGCGGCGTCGCTGCAGGTAGTCAAAGACGCGACTGCTCGAGGGTTAATCTGGTACAAATATCCGAAATGGAGGATTACTTGCCTGTGGAGCCGGCCTTCCCCAAAGTTATCCCCCTGAATCCTCCGTAGTCCTCCTGAAGATTTCATGCAAGCTCTTTAAGCCCCCGAAGCCCCCTGGAACGTCTTGTAACTCATCTGAGGCCTCTGTGAAGCTCTCCTGAAAGTCCCTGATACCCCCTAAAATCCAATGGAATCCCCCGAAATGCCTCGATATTCCTCCGAAACCGTTTGAAACACCTACTGAAGGGCCCCGATGTTCTCTAGTAGCCTTTCTAAATATTAGCTTGGCATTGCTTTGAAACTGCCCTGAACATTAGAACTTTGAAACTACAATTTTGAATGTCGTCATTTTCGTTACACCGAGTGACGTTGCATCATCAACGCTGTTCATCAAAACTAGTAGGGTCGTCCAATCTCTCCTCATATAAAGTGTTTTAAACCAACTGAGTACCAGTAGTTATCAATACTACCGCCTAAATCCTATGTTCTAAACTGATGACCTAGACTAGGGGTTTTCAGATCGTGCACAACAAAACAAATACCCTTGAAATCCCCTTAAACTTATTGAATCCTCTCGAAACCTATTGAACTGCACTAAAACGCGTCCAAAATGCCTAGAAATCACTCACAGAACCTCCTGAAACATATGTAGTCTTTCCTTAAACTCTACTGAAGGCCTGTGAAACCTTAAGAAACGCCTAAACGACTTAAAATATCGAGTATCACCTCAGCAAACCTTTTAAATCCCCTTTATTGTTTCCGTCAGCTCTCGAATACTCCTGATAGACTTCAGTAGAGTCTCTAGTAGAGTTAAATACTTCAACTTCTCCAAACACCCTGAAATGACTTGAAATATCGCGAAACGTCTCAAAAAATCTCCTACCGATTTACTTTCCTTAAACTTATCGAAACGTCTTGAAAAGACTGATACTCTGAAGTCCCTGGTACCCCCTGAAATCCACTAGAATCCCCCGAAATGCTTTGACCAACCCCAATACCCTTTTAAACCTTTTGGAGCTCTCCTGGAGGATCTTGAAACTCTCGGATACCCTTAACGGATCATCATGTTGGATAACACTGCTCGGCAAAATTTTACAAAATTTGTTGTTATGGGATGAGACAAAAAAAGGACATGGGTTTGAGACCCTAGAAGAGCCATAGGGAAAGATTTTTTGAAAAATATTGGACCGGGCCTTCACAGTTTGTGACCGAAGTTCAGTGGATAATTCAGTGAAATACTGAAAACGCCTAAATATATGCACAGCGCGTTCTAATACACATATGTATCAATTGAACACCCCAAGTTCTCCATACAAACTTCGGTCATAAACTGTGAAGGCCCGGTCCAATATTTTTCAACAATTCTTTCACTATGACACTTCTAGGGTCCCAAGCCCCAGTTTTTTTTTCTCATCCCATAACAAAATTTATTGCTGAACGGTGAGATAGGTTACGTTGTAGTTTTCTATTACGAGTACCAGTTGATAATTTGACATCATTGCCAACGTTGCGATCCGCAGGATTGGATCTTCTTCAGGGTTCTCTGTAGATCAATTCCTGACTCTTACTGAGTTAAAATAGCAAAATATATCTGTATAGTGCATTGCTTGTAAAGGATTTTGACTGTAATACACTGACTGTTTTCATACTCTATAACTCAAAGTATATTAATTTCATTCTTGTTTTGACAACTTATATGCAACCTTCTCCATTACCGGACTCGTCTGTCCAAAACCAAAACCAAAAACTAACATAAGCACCAAAAACCTGTACCTGTCCATTGGCATCGGTGTAGATAACGTAGGGAGCATTCAGGGGTATCGTAGACGAAGCTGTTGTTGGATTATTGAAATGTCATTTGAGATTTTTCGAACCACCGGACGCGCATTATTTTGATTTCCATTAGTGACGACGATGATTAACAGTGGGGTGGTGGGATTCGGAAGACAGTTCGGTGTGTACAAAAGTGATAAAAACATGTTTGGAATGTTTCCGGAAGTGTGAATTCCACAGAAGAGGACGCGTTGATTGGGGACATCCGTTACAAAGAAAGGAGGTGCATATTGGAATGGTGCAGTTTCATTTGATAAATTTTGGAAAGAAATAGGTCATTGATATGCAGCAATTTGATGGACCAATATAGAGAAAGATGGGTTTAGGAACGGGATGGCGGAGAGAGTAGGTAAATTCAGGAATTTATCATTTGCAGCGATTTAAAATCCGACAGCAACATTTTCGTCGATTTAGCACATTTATTGCGTTTTCCATTATGTGCGCGCGGGTGTCGTCAGTTTTACGTGCCGGTTGAAATAATATTTAATTCGAATCAAATAAGCGTAACCGAACGGAAATAATCAATGTGTAATCATCCAGACAAATCATGGTAAGCGTGAAATAAAGAAAAAATAGTAGAAAAGAACATTTTTGAAACATAATTCATCTGATTTGAAAAAAGTTCGAATACAAAAACACATTGTGAAGCTGTTTGGGTCTGTAAAGAAACGGAATCTACTTTCAGTTTTCAGTTGCTGGTGTTTTGTTTTTGGCATAGCTACGGTTGTGGAGTGGGCTGATTGGTGGTTGTTGGTGAGAAACTGATCAAATCGTTTTGTTTTGTTGTGCACAAAAACTGACGAGGTGAGAGAAAATAAAGGCTTTTGGTTATGTGGTTAGAGCTTTTAGCGGTGTGTACGGTTTCTGTAAATAAAACATAAAAAAAGAAAATAATGAAAAAATAATAATTAGTGAAAAGCTTCAAATTACTTACTGGGTAACTGAATGGTAATAAACAAAACACACTAATGGAGTGTTAGGTTCTATGATTTAAGGTGAACATAAAACTAAAACTTAAGTAATACAAGCAAATAGCAGTGCAAACTCTTACCTCCTATGCTCGCAACATCAGCCGAAGCGTTTTTATATATAGAAATACGTTTATGGATTGGCGTTGAATTCGAATTAGATACATACTCAAATCAATAAGTAACAAAACATTGTTCATGTACTTCCACACACTGGTCAACCGATTACAAGTACTGAGTAGGCTAAATATATAGGTATTTCAATTATGGATATAATGGTGAAAATATATAGACGTATGTGTATGGAAAGAAACACTAGAGTACGAATTACAGCTGGGCTTGTAACGGAGAGCGGAAGGAAAAACAGGCTCCGATTGTGTCCTGCACGAAAAGGACCTTTCGGCGGTGGTTCGTGATTTCGACGACAAGCAAGAACACTCACACATTTTCGTTCAGGTTTCAAAGTTCTAGAGAGGAATCCACATCGAACAATCAGAATAGGGAAACAATATTGAAAGGCTACTGGAAGTAGCGAAAACTTTGCTGTGATCTTCGACAAGGTCTCCAGCTAAGATGAGAACTGTGAACTGAAATTTAACGAATTTTGAAACTGAATCTACGGTGAGGAAAATTTCTAAATGTGTACTCAGACATGCCATGGAAGGTGTTCTATTCTAGTTAAACTATTGTCGGGAGATGATTACGATAATTTACTGCCAGTTGCCCAATACCATTACTACCTCTATGCGGGATGTCTTCTTTTTGGGGTTGTTTTGAAAGACACAGTTGTCCAGAAGCTCCTCTAGGACTTCCTCTATGGATTTCTCTAATAGTTTCTCCTGGGATTACTTAAAAGATTGCTCCAGAGATTCTTTCTATAGTTACACTAGTATTCTCAAAGTAAAAAAAAATGACAAATTGAGAGATGAGTTTGTGAAAAGGTCGCGTTCTGGTGGGATACGAACGCACGAATCCGTATTCGCTAGACCGGCGCTTTTACCAACTAAGCCACAAAACAGGTAATGATTTTGCGGAATAGAAAGCTAAACTGAATCCGAGCCCACCCACTTTCACAAATTCACCTCTGTTTCGGCCCTCTAACTACAAGTGAGAGCTCTGAGTTGCAGCCATACAATTATTGTTGTATTTGTCCTGAAATTTATCTAGGAATACTTTCAGGAATTTCTATAACGTTTCTTCCTGTAATAGCTGTGGGATTTTTAAAGTGAATCCTCTGCAAATGTTGTCTAGGAACTAATTACAATGTTCTCTTATAAAGATTTCTCCTGGAATTCTTTTATAGATTTCTTCAGTAAGTTTTCCAGGAAATTCGACTACAATTCTTCCTAGAATTTCTTATGTTTGTATATATGTATTATGTTTGTATGTTTTCTTTGGATGGTTCATCTTGGATTGCGTCCATGGATTTCTTCTGGCATTCTTCAGGGGACTTTAGCAGAAACTTTTTTCGGAATTCCTCACATGTTTCATCTAGGGAATCCTCATAGATTCTTTCAATGAATTTACTCAGAAACTCTTTTCGGAATTTTTCCAGGGCTTTCTCGTTCAATTCCTCCAGATATTTCTCATGGATTTTTTCTCGGAGTTCCGCGTTAAATTCTTCCCGATATTGCTTCCTGGATTGCTTCAGGGATTTCTTTCAGAGTTTCCTCCCGGGCTCCCCCGGAAATGTTCCTGGAATTCCTTCAGGAACTTCTCCTGGTATCAGTAGGTCGGCTCCAGAGGCACGTTCTACTCCATTCGGTAGTAATGCACTTCCTTCAGAGGTCATTCAATGCGGGATTCCTTCAAAGATTTTACGTGGGACTTTTTCAGGAATTCCTTTAAGGATTTTTTAACGGAACTTTTCTAGGGATTCTTGGCATTTTTTTATTCAAGAATGCCTAACGGAACTCCTACAGGATTTGAGCGGATTCTCCAACAGGGAGAAACAAAGGTTTTATCTAGGAATACTTATAGGGATTTCTCGTTAAATTGGCCAGGGAATCCTTAAGGAATATCGTGTGAAATTATTCTCGGAATTGATTCCGGAATTCTTCCAGGGTTTTCAAGCCCAACTCCTAGGAGTTCATTATGTAATTTTCCAGAGGATTCTTTCCTGAAGCCTTTCAAGGGTTTTATCATTGAGTTCTTCTCCAGGGATTTTTTGGGAATTCCTCCTGGGGTTCAATATAGAATTCACGATCTTGTTTCAGAGATTTCTTGAAAGATTCTTCGTGGAATACAAACAGAGAGTCATCGCATAATTTCTTCCAGATTCCTCACGGAAGTCCTCTAGGGGTTCCCCTTAGATTTCCTCAAGGATTTTTTCAAGAGATTTCTCACGAAATTTCTCCAAGGATTCCTCATGGATTTTCTCCAGGGATCTCTTACGAAATCCCTGCAAGGAATCCTCACGGAGTCCTCATGGGATGAGACCTCCAGATGCTCCTTATGGGATTCCTACAGAGATTTCGCACGAAATATCTCCAGGGATTCTTCACGGAAGTCCTCCAGGGATTCCTCATGGAAGTCCCCCAGCGATACCTTATGGAAGTCTTCCAGGGATTTCTCACGGAAGTCCTCCAGGGATTCCTCACGGAAGTCCTCCAGGGATTCCTCACGAAGGTTCTCTCGGAAGTTCTCCCGGAGTTTCCCACGAAAGTCCTCCAGGAAGAAATTCCTTATGGTTTTGCTCCAGGGGTTCCTCATGGAATTTCTCGTGATTTGTCACGATATTTCTCCAGGGATTCTTCATGGATTTGCTTCAGAAACGAAATCCCATCAAGAATTCCTCACGGAATTCGTCCAGATATTCCCATGAGATACTTCCAGATATTCCTCACGTAAGTCCTTCAGCGATACCTTATGGGAGTCCTCCTAGGATTCCTCACGGAAGTCCTCCTAGGATTCCTCACGGAAGTCCTCCAGGGATTCCTCACGGAAGTCCTCCAGGGATTCCTCACGGAAGTCCTCCAGGGATTCCTCACGGAAGTCCTCCAGGGATTCCTCACGGAAGTCCTCCAGGGATTCCTCACGGAAGTCCTCCAGGGATTCCTCACGGAAGTCCTCCAGGGATTCCTCACGGAAGCCCTCCAGGGATTCCTCACGGAAGTCCTCCAGGGATTCCTCACGGAAGTCCTCCAGGGATTCCTCACGGAAGTCCTCCAGGGGTTCCTCACGGAAGTCCTCCAGGGATTCCTCACGGAAGTCCTCCAGGGATTCCTCACGGAAGTCCTCCAGGGATTCCTCACGGAAGTCCTCCAGGGATTCCTCACGGAAGTCCTCCAGGGATTCCTCACGGAAGTCCTCCAGGGATTCCTCACGGAAGTCCTCCAGGGATTCCTCACGGAAGTCCTCCAGGGATTCCTCACGGAAGTCCTCCAGGGATTCCTCACGGAAGTCCTCCAGGGATTCCTCACGGAAGTCCTCCAGGGATTCCTCACGGAAGTCCTCCAGGGATTCCTCACGGAAGTCCTCCAGGGATTCCTCACGGAAGTCCTCCAGGGATTCCTCACGGAAGTCCTCCAGGGATTCCTCACGGAAGTCCTCCAGGGATTCCTCACGGAAGTCCTCCAGGGATTCCTCACGGAAGTCCTCCAGGGATTCCTCACGGAAGTCCTCCAGGGATTCCTCACGGAAGTCCTCCAGGGATTCCTCACGGAAGTCCTCCAGGGATTCCTCACGGAAGTCCTCCAGGGATTCCTCACGGAAGTCCTCCAGGGATTCCTCACGGAAGTCCTCCAGGGATTCCTCACGGAAGTCCTCCAGGGATTCCTCACGGAAGTCCTCCAGGGATTCCTCACGAAAGTCCTCCAGGGATTCCCCACGGAAGTCCTCCAGGGATTCCTCACGGAAGTCCTCCAGGGATTCATCATGGAAGTTCTGCAGCGATACCTTATGGAAGTCTTCCAGGGATTCCTCACGGAAGTCCTCCAGGGATTCCTCACGGAAGTCCTCCAGGGATTCCTAACGGAAGTCCTCCAAGGATTCCTCACGGAAGTCCTCCAAGGATTCCTCACGGAAGTCCTCCAAGGATTCCTCACGGAAGTCCTCCAAGGATTCCTCACGGAAGTCCTCCAAGGATTCCTCACGGAAGTCCTCCAAGGATTCCTCACGGAAGTCCTCCAAGGATTCCTCACGGAAGTCCTCCAAGGATTCCTCACGGAAGTCCTCCAAGGATTCCTCACGGAAGTCCTCCAAGGATTCCTCACGGAAGTCCTCCAAGGATTCCTCACGGAAGTCCTCCAAGGATTCCTCACGGAAGTCCTCCAAGGATTCCTCACGGAAGTCCTCCAAGGATTCCTCACGGAAGTCCTCCAAGGATTCCTCACGGAAGTCCTCCAAGGATTCCTCATGGAAGTCCTCCAAGGATTCCTCACGGAAGTCCTCCAAGGATTCCTCACGGAAGTCCTCCAAGGATTCCTCACGGAAGTCCTCCAAGGATTCCTCACGGAAGTCCTCCAAGGATTCCTCACGGAAGTCCTCCAAGGATTCCTCACGGAAGTCCTCCAAGGATTCCTCACGGAAGTCCTCCAAGGATTCCTCACGGAAGTCCTCCAAGGATTCCTCACGGAAGTCCTCCAAGGATTCCTCACGGAAGTCCTCCAAGGATTCCTCACGGAAGTCCTCCAAGGATTCCTCACGGAAGTCCTCCAAGGATTCCTCACGGAAGTCCTCCAAGGATTCCTCACGGAAGTCCTCCAAGGATTCCTCACGGAAGTCCTCCAAGGATTCCTCACGGAAGTCCTCCAAGGATTCCTCACGGAAGTCCTCCAAGGATTCCTCACGGAAGTCCTCCAAGGATTCCTCACGGAAGTCCTCCAAGGATTCCTCACGGAAGTCCTCCAAGGATTCCTCACGGAAGTCCTCCAAGGATTCCTCACGGAAGTCCTCCAAGGATTCCTCACGGAAGTCCTCCAAGGATTCCTCACGGAAGTCCTCCAAGGATTCCTCACGGAAGTCCTCCAAGGATTCCTCACGGAAGTCCTCCAAGGATTCCTCACGGAAGTCCTCCAAGGATTCCTCACGGAAGTCCTCCAAGGATTCCTCACGGAAGTCCTCCAAGGATTCCTCACGGAAGTCCTCCAAGGATTCCTCACGGAAGTCCTCCAAGGATTCCTCACGGAAGTCCTCCAAGGATTCCTCACGGAAGTCCTCCAAGGATTCCTCACGGAAGTCCTCCAAGGATTCCTCACGGAAGTCCTCCAAGGATTCCTCACGGAAGTCCTCCAAGGATTCCTCACGGAAGTCCTCCAAGGATTCCTCACGGAAGTCCTCCAAGGATTCCTCACGGAAGTCCTCCAAGGATTCCTCACGGAAGTCCTCCAAGGATTCCTCACGGAAGTCCTCCAAGGATTCCTCACGGAAGTCCTCCAAGGATTCCTCACGGAAGTCCTCCAAGGATTCCTCACGGAAGTCCTCCAAGGATTCCTCACGGAAGTCCTCCAAGGATTCCTCACGGAAGTCCTCCAAGGATTCCTCACGGAAGTCCTCCAAGGATTCCTCACGGAAGTCCTCCAAGGATTCCTCACGGAAGTCCTCCAAGGATTCCTCACGGAAGTCCTCCATGGATTCCTCACGGAAGTCCTCCAAGGATTCCTCACGGAAGTCCTCCAAGGATTCCTCACGGAAGTCCTCCAAGGATTCCTCACGGAAGTCCTCCAAGGATTCCTCACGGAAGTCCTCCAAGGATTCCTCACGGAAGTCCTCCAAGGATTCCTCACGGAAGTCCTCCAAGGATTCCTCACGGAAGTCCTCCAAGGATTCCTCACGGAAGTCCTCCAGGGATTCCTCACGGAAGTGTTCCTGTTAATTCTCACGGAAGTTCTCCAGGAATTTCTCACCGAGGTCCTCCAGGGATTCTTCACGGAAGTCCCCCAGGGATTCCTCGTGGAAGTTCTCCAGAGATTCCACACAGAAGTCCTCCTGTGATTCCTCATGGAAATCCGCAAGGGATTACTTATGGAAGTCCTCCAGGGATTTCTCACGAAAATTCTCCAAAGTTTACTCACGGATATCCTCCTCGGATTGCTCACGGAAGTGCTCCAGGGATTCCCCACAGATGTTCTCCAGGGATTTTTCACGGAAGCCCTCCGGGGATTCCTCACGGGAGCATGAAAGTCCTTCAGGTATTTTTCATGGAAGTTCTCCTGAGATTCCTCATTGAAATCTTTCTGGGGTTTCTTATGGAAGCCCACCAGGGATTCCTCGCGGAAGTCCTCCAGAGGTTCCTCATGGAAGTCCTTCTATGATTCCTAACGGAAGTCCATCGACAATTCCTTATGGAAGTCCTTCTCGGATTCTTTATGGAAGTTTTCAAAGGATTCCTCACGGAAGTACTCCAGGGATTTCTACAGAGCTGCCTTACAGAAACCATACATGGATTCTATCAGCATTCCTTACGCAGTTGCTCAAGAGTATTTTTTGCGGAATACCTTCAGGGACTTCGTCAGGAAGTCCTCCGAAATTTCCTTAAAAAATCCCCTCGTTTTTCAAAGGGTTCCTTTATACTTCCTGTATGGGTTCATCAAGGGATTCCTTATGAGACTATGCAAGGGACATCTTTACGTATTTATCCAAGGATATACGAGGATTTTTTCATATTTTTTTCAGAGATTACTTCTGGAATTTTTTCAACTATTCTGGAGATTCCTCCAAGGATTTCGAAGGGGATTCTTCCAAAGATTCTTCTTTCATGAATTTTATAATTTCCACTTTTTTTTATAGACTTCGTGGCCCTGCTGTTTCTATCGTTTAGGCATATTGTGAGATCCACGGAGTGTGAATTCAATTTCTGTCCACTGAAGATGTTGTTATTTTTTTTCATTTTTTCTGGAAATCCTCCGCATCCTAGCTGATTTCCTAAAAGATTCATTAGGGATCTATTCAAAGGATTCTTTCCGGAAATACTGCAGGAATTCTTCCAAGAATTTCCCCAGGAAATGTTCCTAGATGTTCTCCAATGATTTATATGATTCTTTTCCAGAATTTATCCAGAATTTTTCAAAGGATTCAGAAATTACTTCAGGGATTTCCACATTAGGATACGTGGATACGATTAGGAATTATTCTTCCAAGAATTCCTCCAGTAGTATCCTCGGATATTTCTCCAGTGATTCGTTCTTCCCGAGATTTTCGAAGAATTTATTTCTAAATTCATGAAAAATGCCTTCTCAATACGTTATCAGGATTTTTGCCGATTTTTCCTTGAGGTTTTTCCGTGAGGTATTCCTTCAGAAATTTCCCAAAAATTCTTGCAGGAATGTCTCTGATAATTCTCGCACAGATCCCATCCAGGAGTTTTCTTCTGATATAGCTCCAGATTTTCCCAAAAGGATCCTCAATGGATTTCATCAGAAACTTTTCATGGGATTGGTTCAAGTTTTTCTTAAATGATTTCTTCAGAGAATCTTATAAGAACTCCTTAAAGGGTTACTCCGAGTATTTCTTAATGCTTTCTTCCAGGAGGTTCAGTTTAAATTCCTTCAAGGTCTTAAAATCATAAAGAGAAGTTCTCTAAAAACTTTCAAAATGGTCCTTCACTAGAAAATGAGAAACAAGAGCATCTCTTTACTTTTTTTATGAAAACTTCTTCTGCTGGAGCCCGCTAGAAAGTTCCCGACTCTTATGTTCAAGAATTAAAAGATTACTTATGGTGAAACTTGAAAACACCTTCTAATATCAGGATATTTCTAAAAAACTCCAACAGAAATCGGAAAAAGCCCAAGATCAGGGTTTCAGAAACTTAAATGTTTGAAAAATTCATAAAAAAATAGAATTTCTCAAAGAAATTTGAGATTCTCGCAGTACACTAGCTTTACTGGTTAATGCAGAAACTCCTAAAATTTCATATAAAAATGCACATGTATTCGAAACAATAGATTGGGTATGAGTGGTGGTGTGTTGCAGCGCAATGGTGAGGTAAAATTGTGTAAAAGAAGCTATCCACATTTCCAGAATCTTACATAGGCAGCACATTCCCCACCGAACCAACAGCAATTAAGTAGCAGAGCACCAAGCTGGTTTCAAAGTATTTATGTATATAGGTATAGTAGTGTTTATTTGTAGTAAGGCGCTACTCGATGGAGGGGCATCATAATCGGAATCAAACAAGCGTTTCGTGGCGGCGGTGTAGTTGTATGGTTTGTGTTATTGTGTGTTGTCATTATTGGTGTGGGTTTTCTTTCTCAAGAGGCACAATATACATGTATGTAATGGTATTGGTGCACATTTGGGTAGCAATTGCATGGGATGGCATCCGGCTTGGCGGCGGTAGTGCACAGTCAATGGTTTATATCGGCATGTTTGGAATATTTGGTTGGACACGGCGGTAGATGAGACAGCACACTAATTTTGAATGAAAAGGCAGTTTTTTTTGGTTTCTGTCAGCGACACCAACGCGCGCTCTATGTCTGAGTTCCATGGCAAAAACTAATAGTAATGAAATACACATACTAGGAAAAAACTTTAACGACGGATAATAGTATTGAAAGGCGAAACGAAAAGGCGACCGAAACGATTAAACAAATTAGAACCAAAATGAGATAGAGAGATACAAGGGAAGAGATAGAGATAGTGAGAGAGAGCAGCAATTTGGTTTTGACAAAAAGTACGAAAAACCAATTCTATATATATACAAGCCACACTTTCCTCGGGGTAACGAAACTGGTCAGGATGTCTATATACGCATATGTTTAGAGAGAAAAATCGAGAGAGTACAGCACTTGCGTTACGAAACTAAACCAAATGTCAAATAATAGTAGCGGTTTTGTGTTTTCATTGAAATGTAAACAATTACTTTTATTCCATGCATTTTCTTTGTTTTAGTAATATAAACTAATAGTATAGTAATAGTTTTATGCTATGTATCCTTTTTATAGTAATAGTTAATAGTTTTACAATTTTTGTAGGTTTTATTTCCTTAGTTTCAAATACAAATGTTCATTCATCCACGGTTTTAAGTAATGGTTTTCCGATTTACAAATACTGCCTACATTGTCCACTATGATCGCATCTTTCTTTTGCGGTTTCCATTCTCCCTCGTCTCACAGTTTGACTTAAAATAGCTACACGTGCTTTTTCACAATTCCCACTCAGAAGAATTATGATTCCTAGGTCGTCAATTTCCTTTCGAAAAACACTTCCAATCGGTTGGATTTAGAACCCTATCCTATCGCAACGTGGTTACATTTTCCGTTCAGTAGAACCTGCTAACCGTCGTCGTTTTACCGGTTTTCCATTACTTTCGAGAACACCCACAATACTGCCCGGTAAACGTATGCAGGAAACGCAAGAAACTTTCCCGTTTGCGGAGATCCGACTGTATCAGAACAGCAGCAGCTTTTCACCCATTATGTTTAGTATTCCTTATTTTCGGTGTGTTGGACAGTTTCAAATAACTTATCGTTTATCAATCTCACAGTTTTTTCAAAAACACAATTCTGCGTGTAGATTTTTTAGATTTCAAGAAACCGGGCAACCGATTTGGGCGATGAGGAACAACCCTGCCGGGATGTTCCTCGTGTCCAAATGGGTCGGTGGGTTTTTCGACGTTGTAGGCACTTATTAAAAACACAACGTTGTTCACATAATCTTTTTTTTCGCTAGTTATTTCTCCATTCCGGTTTGTTCGTTTAGTTACTGAATTAAAAACTACACTGCAGGTTGTATTTTTTTTTCTTTTGGTTTAAAGTCGGCTAGAAAATGGTTCACCGACGTATGTTTCGGGGATGAAATTTATGATTTCGAGTGTGTTACGACGGATCGACCGAACAAGGTGAAATGATTTATCACAAGTTGCTATCACTTTTTTTTATCAGATTATCTCAACAAGTTCGCTCTAAATTATTGTATGTTTTGGTTACCATTGAGATTTATAAAGGCGGTTTCAAGTAAAACTATTGCTGAGTTTTCATTTCAAAATTAAAATCTTTGAATCAGGAAAAATGCTTTCTTAAAGACTGGGAGTTTTCTACCAATCGTTTACACTAGTTTACAGCATTTTTGAACTCGGTAAGCTGATGATCATTTTTGGTGTAGAATCATGCCCTGAGTTCGAAAACGCGAAAGAAAAAAATTACAGCAGAGCGGAAATTTTTTCGACTTTCCATACAAGGTTGATGATTTGAAATCGATTTTTGTTCTATTTTTAAGCAAAGTCGCTCACTTCAAACATCTCATTATCCGTAATCAATGCTCCGATTGAGCTGAAATTTTTACTGTAACTTGCCTACATATAATATGTCAAATAAACGTCGAGAAAGAATTTTTAAGTTGGTTTTTTCTTATTAAAAAAAAAACATTTTTTCAAAAATTTTTGGGAATTTTGCTTAAATTTAAAAAGATCGTCTCTAACACTCGCGAATATCTTGAATTTCATTAATCTGACGTAAGACCTGTATTCAGATGATCAAATGGTATTGTATTCAGCTTTTAATTTATGGAAATAGATTTAAAATTGGTTGAACAAAACGCAATATATTTGAATTTTAGTAAATTACATATTTTGAAAAGTTGCAAAACTCGATATTGAGCTTTAACTCAAAAACTGTTCTACTTAAAATTTTTTGAAGGTCGGTTTCAGCACTAAATTGTGCTTCAAAAATTTTGGTCGTTGACAGAAGTTCACGACTTTCGTTTTATTTTGTAAACTTGTGTTATTTAAAAAAATAGAAAATTAAAATTTTCAAAATTATGACGCTTATCCTGGAAAAATATTTTGGTGCTATTTCCAAGGCAATCTTTGATTATTTCATTCGCAATTTCATGAAACATTTCAATAATCAGATTATCATAGATTACGGAGTTATTTACTAATTACATTTTTTTCATATCCCACATTGAACGAATCGATTTAAAAAAAAATCCATTCTCTCTTAGCCTGTTGGAACCAGACTGTTTAAACGCTGCTGCCAGAACAACGTAGGTTTCGAACTCGTTTGTAGTGCTCGGTTTTGTCCTACGGCACAGAGGTCAAATTTTGAGAAAAGCTGGCAGAAACTCAATTTTCGAACATGTCTTTTATGGGTTATAGTATATCGAGCTAACTAGCTTTCAAAGAATTATTTAATTAATTGTATCTTGTTAGAGGACTCAGTAGCTGCAGATGAAAAAAAGTATGAATTTTTGATAAAGAACACTAACGAACTCAATCGCCACAAAAGGCTGTTAATATAATTCGCTACTCCCCGCGGAGATATTCTGTTCCAATGCTTGTTTAATTATGCAGAATCTATTAAGGGAAAGATGCAGCTGCCAAGAGCTGGACCTCACTAAACCAACAGAAGACTAAAAGCGCGCAAAAATAGTATAGAAACCAATTTTAAATTTTAGTTTTTCACCGCAGTTAGTCATCCCAAGTAACAATTTCAATTCCTTTTAGATTTGATTATTTTTATGGAAGCTTTATCACAGCATGACCAATTCATGGAACATTTATAGTTGTTTTTATCAAGAGAAAACAAACTTCGTTCGTTTGCGGTTTTTAAGTTGTCTTCAAGTTAATTTTGAAATTCGCGCATAAAACAACTGAATTTACATGAGCATTAAATCTTATAATAAGTTTTAAGGTGTATTTGAAGTTATTTTCAACACATAACATCAACATATTTTATTAAAAGTTTATGCTTCGTTTATTCAAGTGGATTTCATCTGGCTAATCCTCTTTTAAAAGCTTCTTGAAGCCATCTATTCTTGAGCTAGAGCCATTACTCTGGAACAAGAACTATGCGAAATTATGATAAGACGACGAACTAGAGCCATTACTCTGGAACAAGAACTATGCGAAATAATGTTCAATCCAAATAATGAATGTAAGAAATTGGTTGAAAAACCGCGTTCTCATGCAAATATAAACACATAAACATGTTTGCTCACTGATAATTTTGCCATTCTTGTGCTAAAAAGTAATCATGTCAACGAAATAATGATTTTACGGCCAATCAAAAATGCGAGTAGCTGGCTGCTGTCGTCCTGCCTTCAACCAGTTTCTCACACAGGCCATAGCTATGCGAATCGAGAATGAAATGGGTACTTACTGTGACTCTGCTCAAGCTCATGCCAAATAGTGTAATTGTAGTAAGTTGCACTTCATTATTAATAGCAAAAATAGAGGGAAACAAAATAGAATTGGCACATCTTGACGCGAAACACCACGAAATGTACAGAGACAACTTTCTAGCATCGAAAACGTAAACAAACAATTGTCAAAGGCTGTTACTCTTGTATAAAACGAATAAGTTTCACTTAAGACGAACAAATCTGCCTTAAGATCATAACTAGTAAAAACAATCTTCAATAAAGGCTGTAGCGTTCATGCAAGGTGACTTGGTTCCATCATTGTTTTGAGGGGGTTTGAATTAAAGGTAATAACAATTGATGGCGGCTGCATGAGTTTTGTTCGCTTGGAACGGCAGCCATGCTTAGAAGGAATTGAAAAAGTGGCGTAGCCTTTTGTTTTTAAAGGAAATTTATGTCTTCGTATATTAACGATTGATATTATTTTTGAGGCGCGTTGTAATTTTCGTTTGTTTTGGGTGGCATATCAACGAAAAAGTGGGTATGGCACGGAAAATTTCGATTCCCTGTCATCAATGATCTGTCAGGCAATTTAACTGTTTTAGCCATTTCACTTTGATGAAAATTAATTCGCAGTTTAATTATTATTTCATCCATGAAACAAAACTAGTTTGCATCTGCATAATGCTTAGGTAAAAGATTTCATTTATTATGCACTGTTGACACTTTTGAGAAAGACAGCTAAAAGATCAACATGCCTCAAGATATTCTTGTTATAGTTTCATGAAGTTCTTATCATCAATCATCAGCGCATGTACATAAATACAACTAGTTTCAAAGCAGTCTTCAAAAAAAGCTTTGAAGATCTCCTGAAGAGTGGGCCAGATTCGTCCTATGGATGTTTTATACCTATTTTATCTCAGATTTGCAGAACAAAGAGCTTTATTGCTAAGTTTTATTATTCTATCTCAGAAATTACTTCAGGATTGCCACAAAAGTATAATTGTTACTTGGGATGTACCAACATTATAAAACCTTGACAGTTACAGTTCGCCATAACCCCAAACTAAAAACGAATACTTTTATTTTTCCCCTGAAGAAGGCGCCATACCTGCGCCGAAACGTCGGGTTAAATAATAAAACTCGTTTTACAAATTAAAAAGACTGCGTTGCCGATAATCAAAACAGCCAAATTATTTTTATAATTTGGAAAGAACTCACCGTTTAACATCTATCCCTGTATTAAAAGATTATGTGCTCCAAATCGAAGCAGCATTTTGTCGTTGCCTGGCACCGTGAATATCACTAAACTGTTCCAGCTGGGGAATCGTTTTGAAAACTTTTTTAAAACATCTTCTTCTTCTTCTTCTTGGCGTAACGTCCTCACTGGGACAAAGCCTGCTTCTCAGCTTAGTGTTCTATGAGCACTTCCACAGTTATTAACTGAGAGCTTCCTCTGCCAATGACCATTTTGCATGTGTATATCGTGTGGCAGGCACGAAGATACTCTATGCCCAAGGAAGTCAAGGAAATTTCCTTTACGAAAAGATCCTGGACCGACCGGGAATCGAACCCGTCACCCTCAGCATGGTCATGCTGAATACCCGTGCGTTTACCGCCTCGGCTATATGGGCCCTTAAAACATATTGAAGGAAAATTGTAGAAAATCAAGCGTTTATTATACTAAACTACGCTCCAGGAAGTTTTTTTTTCATTTTTTTTATTTCTGTGTATTTTTACTGATGCTCATTCTACACTTCTTCAGAAAGTTGAATATTCAATTGCAGACTTTTTTATGTAAACATTTAAACATTCTTGACAGACAGTGAAGTCCTTCTTTTAAAGTGCCGGAAATTTTCGAAGTAATATTTTTAAAAGTAGGAATAACAACCCCAAAGTTTTGATCGTTTTCCCGGATGTTCAAAAACTGAGTTGCACAGAAGAATTGTTACCAGGCTCGTTGACGAATTTGCGTGTTCTCAACAGCTGAGCTGGCTCGGTAAGCTAACATTTCACCTGAAATTTCGCAGGAAAATCTCTCATATATTTATAACAGAGAATAATGAAGAGTTTTCTTCCTAATGTTTTAACGATTTCGTATTCAAGAACTCTATGAGGAAATTCTAACAAATGTTACAGGAATTTGTACGTTTCCCTGCGTTAAAAAATGTATCAGATTCTGGGGATTTTCCGTAATCGTTACACAAAAATTCTCTTGCATTTTTTCCAAGGATTTTCTCAACAAGATACTTCAAAATACAGGGGGTACCCGACTAGATGGAAAAAACAAAATTATTACAGGTTGTGTTATTTTGTTACATTGATTTTTATAACAACGGGTGTTATAAAACGTGTACCGTAGGTAGCTAAAATAACAAAAATTCTAACAAAACTCGTTCAAATTAAAACAAAAACATAACAAGTTCAGATATAATCATAACAAGACTGAACTTCCGAAATCATAACAAAATTATAACAAGTTCTGTTATATATTTCAAAACAATTTTGTAACAAGTTTTGCTATAAATCTCTTGGCTCGAGTGACCAAAATAACAAAAAGTACCAATCTTCTTCGCGACAATAGAAAAAATCTTATAAATTTTGAGAAAAAAAAATCGTTACAAAAAACATAACAAAGATGGCAATAAACGCGTCACAAAATTATGTTAGAGGCAATTATGTTATAATGCATAATATAACAAATGTTGCTTTACATCTGTTTGAATAAATGAAACAAGTTTTGTTATAATTTAATTACTAAAATTATTAAAAATAATAGTATAATTTTGTTATGAATATTCACCTGGAAAAATCCATATAACAGAATTATATAAACTATTGTTATTTCTAACAATAGATGTCATAATTTTGTTATGATCTTGTTATGTGCTTCTGGTCGGGTAGACAACATGATCGGGACAGGTAAAATTTTCACTTTTCAAAAAATGTCCAATTAGCTGTAACTTTTCGAAAAGTGCATCAAAATCAATTCTCAAATTTTTACTGTAAGTTGATCAACTAGTTGTGTATCAGTAGACAAAATTTGAAAAAGATCGGGCTATTCTGCACGAAATAATAAGCGTTTTAGAAAAAGGTATAATTATCCGATAGCCCACTTTGAGCTGTTATATCTCCGGATTCAATGAACCGAATACAACGATATTTTGTCCATTAATGACTTATATAATGAGCTTTGAAAAACGCTCAATTCAACTTGCAATTATTAACAAGAGGAAAAGTTATAGCGAATTCATTATTTTATGATTTTTTAGTAACTTGGTCTATTTTTAATATGCATCCCATTACTTTTTCAATGAATTGCCTACTATGTTGTTACTTTCATTCAAAACATATCTGTATTCAAGACAATTAAAGGGAATTTAGATGAACTATTATTAGCATCTTAAATTTTGAAACGATGTTGAAAATTAAGAAAATTTGGTTTTTTAGAAAAATAATCTAATCGTTATAATTTTCTTCCGTGTTAAGAATTTTAAGTTAAGTCAAAAGTTTTTCAAAGCTCATTATATAAGTCATAAATGATCAAAATATCATTGCATTCGGTTCATTGAATACGGAGATATAATAGCTCAAAGTTGGCTATCGGATAATTATTCCTTTTTCTAGAATCTTAATAACTTCGTGCAGGATAGTCCGATTTTTTCCAAATTTTGTCCACTCATACACAACTAGTTGATCAGCTTTCAGTAAAAATTTCAGAATATTTGATGCACTTTTCGAAAAGTTACAGCTATTTGAAAAATTTTTGAGAAGTGAAAATTTTGCCTGTCCCGAACATTTTGTCTATCCCCTGTATCTCCGGATTCAATGAACCGGATGCAATGAAATTTTGAGCAATAATGACTTATATAGTGAGCTACGAAAAACGTTTGACCTAACTTAAAATTCTCAACAAGGAAGAAAATTTTAGAGATTATTTTATATTCCAAATATAGCAACAAATTACCAAAAACTTAAACATCATGTCAAAATTCGAGATGGTAATTATAGTTCATTTTAATTCTCTCTAATTAACTTTAATATAAATGTGTTTTGAAGAAAAGTAACTAAATAACTGGATATAAATAGAAAAAAAGTGATGGGATTCATATTAAAAATAGACCAATTGACATAAAAATCATAAAATTAATAAAACTGTTACAACGTTTTAAAGTTAAGTCAATTGTTTTGAAGGATCCGGATATATAACAGCTCAAAGTTGGCTATAGAATAATTACACTTTTTTTTAGAACCTTTCTAACTTCGTGAAGAATAGCTCGATTTTTTGTTTCAAATTTGGACCACTGATACACAACTAGTTAATGAACATACAGTGAAAATTTTAGAATGCACGATGCACTTTTCAAAAATTTTGTCTGTCCCGATTATTTTGTCTATGAATACAAATATTCTTCGATATATAGTACCCTCGATGTAACGTACCCTCGATATAGTGAATTCGATATAACATTGTTCAAAGTTCCTAACATATTTTTTTTCTTTTTTCTTCGAATAGATCGTAAGTTCAGAGGCATATTTTAAAATTGAAATCCAGCTGTGAGATATTTCAGTAGTTAGTATTCGCATTTGGTTTAAGTCGTCAACTTTCGCAGCAAAAATGCAAGAAAGAAAATCACAGAAGTCATAGGGGCTTTCCACATCAAACTATTTGACATAAAGCGCAAAATATAAAAAAAAATGCTCACTTCTTTATTTGTCCATCAACATTTTTTATGAATCCTGGCAAATGTTTCCACGATTTCCTAGAAATGTATTGTTATAAGAATGCTAGAGTCATTGAGCAGGATTTATTTTGCCAATATTTACATGAAATGCTTGAAAAAATAACTCTAGTTTACAAAATAAAACGAAAGTCGTGAACTTCTGTCAACGACCAAAGTTTTTGAAGCACAATTTAGCGCTGATTTCGATACCGTGCTTCATTTTTTTTAAGTAGAACAGTTTTGGAGTTTTAGCTCAATATCAAGTTTTACAACTTTTTAAAATAAGGAATTTACTAAAATTCATTTGCGTCAGATTGATGAAATTCAAGATATTGGCGAGTTTTAGGGTCGATATTCTTAAATTTTAGCAAAATTTCCAAAAATATATGAAGAAATTTATTTTTTGCCATTACGTTGTGAAAACGTCAACTTTTCGCTGTCAAAAAGAGCGCTAAAATGGCCTACTTTATTTCATTAAAACAAAAGTGCCGAAAAGTGCTACTTTTCGACACTTGTACTGAAAAGTAGTACTTTTTGGCACTTTTGCCAACATACATTTTTCATCCATTTTCGTGTGTGTAAGTAATAGTAAGATGAACTGCATGTTAAATAAGGTTGATTGACCATGATGCTCAGTCGTACCTCATTCTGCAGACGCATGTAACCTAGAAAAAATTCTATTCAAACCTCATTTTTCGTAATGACAAAAAATGTTGTATGCAACTCGTTGCAAAACTCGATTTTTTCAGCACTGGTCGTATTTATCCAACTCGGCAAGCCTCGTTGGATAAATGTACGACTCGTGCTGAAAAAAATCTTCATTTTGCAACTTGTTGCATAAATAACTATTTTCCAACAAGAAAAAAAAAATAAAAAAATCTTTCTCGACATTTATTTAACATATCATATGTAGGCGAGTTACAGTAAAAAAATCGGCTTAATCGGAGCATTGATTACGGAGAATGAGATGTGTAAAGTGGGCGACTTTGCCGAAAAATGGATCAAAAATCGATTTCACATCATCTACCTTGTATGGAAAGTCGAAAAAAAAAATCCGCTCTACTGTATTTTTTCCTTCGCATTTTCGAACTCAGGGCATGATTCTACACCAAAAATGATCATTAGCTTACCGAGTTCAAAAATACTGTAAACTAGTGTAATTAGATGGATCAAGGGATGGAATTCTGAAAACAATTCCACTAAATTTTCATAATAAATGACATGCAATATATCAGTGAAAATCATGGAAAAACATTTGATTAAATTTCTTTTTTCAAAGTAGCTCCTTTATAAATAAGGAAAAAAATGTTGGAGATGTATCTACAGAAGTTTGTCGCGTTCATACATTTCTTGGATAAAATCGAGATATTCATAGAGTTCTCCAATAGTAATATCTTTACAATTCGTCATTTTTCATTTTGAAGTCAATAAGCACTATGCCGATCTAGTCACTTTCCAATATGGTTGCAAGTTACTGCAAATGTTTCGAACTTTCTGCATTATAATAGAACGCAAAGTTAAAAATTTAGCTCCGAAAAGAAGATCGTGTTGTGTTTTTTTAACGTTTATATAAGTTGCATTACACCAACGCCACCTGAGTTACTAGCGAAAGATGCTCAGCTATTTCCAGAAATTAGGTGAAGATATGACAATGCCGCACTTAAAAACTTCAAGAGCACAAATCTGAAGAACCGAATGTGGTTTGCGCTGAAAAGTTGATCGATCGGTCCCCACTAATTGATCAATCGATCAAATTTTCAAAGCGAACCAACACTTTGCATTTTATGCTACACGTCATATCTTAACCTTAAGGCGAAACTGGAAGCATTTCCTCATTTTTTTGGTTTTTGATTTTTCATTAAATAACGAAGCAATATTTTCAAAATCGATTTTCGTACACATGTAGAGTATGGATAAAGGTATCTTCTGATTTTTTTTTGTGGTGGAAAATGTTTTCCATTTTAGCAGAAACCATTTTTTGTGAAATTTTGTTCAAAAATGGTTTCTGCAAAAACGAAAAATATTTTCCACCACAAAAAAATTCATAAGATACCTTTATCCATACTCTACATGTGTACGAAAACCGATTTTGAAAATATTGCTTCGTTATTTAATAAAAAATAAAAAACCAAAAAGTGAGGAAATGCTTCCAGTTTCGCTGGACACATTCCACACACTTTTACACCGTGGTTTTTTTTAACTTCACTGAACGATTTCAGTGCTTGGGCTGTCGATTTTGATTCTTTTTACACAAAAATGGTCGGCGTTAAGTCAGACCGGACCATCTGTTTTTCAATGATTTCGAGAAAATGTCCTGCAAGCACTTGAAATTTCAAATCTCTGGCATTAGTTTCAGAAATACTATTGTACTTGTATGTAATGATACATCTGCATCAAAATATCGTCGAAAAGTTCAGGTTTACCAAATTCCTAAGCTTATCTTTAACTGCCAGAAAAACCGCGTGGTCCACTTTGACTGAACGCCGACCAAATGAAGATAATCACTTATCCCACTTATTCCAATAGTACTAGAAACTTTGAAAACTGTTTCGAGAAAGTAACAAATTTCTTGACGTTAAGTTAAAATTTGTCATTTTTGAAATGGTGCCCCGTTACGCTCTATTTCTTATTTTTTTCTTCAAGTAGAAAATACCAAACTCCATTTATAAAGTATGAATTGAATCTTCTAATCAATTTTGTTCGTTCGATATACTGGTTGCCATGTATTTAACAACATAACCAACTTTTGGAAGCTAAAGTTTGATTCTCGTGCAAAAAGGTGCAAAAAGGTCTCTGATAAAATATTGTCAGTTTCAGCGCCAGCTTATCCAACTTGTTTGTAAAACTAGAAGAAATTTTTTTGTTCATTATATTGCAAGCTAGAATGCTAGAAAATTTCTGATGATAATTCGTCCAAACGGCAGTTGGTCAAACAACCCAATGGCATTCAGCCAAATGGTGTTCGACCAAACGACATTCGGCCAGATGGAATTCAGCCAAATGGCCGAACGGACACTCATTTTCAAACAGTCGGATCTGTGTTTAAGCTATACTCATGGTTGTAAGGGTTGGTTCGCATATTACGTAACGCTAAGTGGAGAGGGAGGGGTGTTACACTCAAGCCCGTGCACAAGGGAGGGGGGGGGGGTGAGGGGTATTGAGTGTTAAACCCCCCCCATTGCCGACGCTTCATACACTAGGCGCCCCGCCGCTTTTTGCCGAAATTGGGAAAACCCCTCCCTTTGCGCCACTTCTGTACACGGGCCTGGTTACGCTCTATACAAAAATTAAAAAATCCTCATACGAAGTTGTTACATGGGGGAAGGAAGGGGCAAATTTTGCGTTACGTAATTTGTGAATAAACTCTAATGCACTCATTTAATACAATCATAGGGTATTGTACCATTTGGGCAGGTGTACCTATTTTGGGCACTTGTCGCTATCACTAAGTCAATTTCAAACCGATTGATTTGAATTTTTGTACAGAGTTAGATACTGTACGTGCCTAACTCTGAACAAAATTTCAAATCAATCGGTTTGAAATTGACTTAGTTATAACGGCAAGTGCCCAAAATAGGTACACCTGCCCAAATGGTACAAGACCCTATTTAGAAGATCACTGCATTAGTGGCTAATGGCGTAAACCTAAACCCGTACTTATTGCAGCAGCATAGAATTTCTTGAGTCAGTAATCTGTCAAAATATTGTAATTCTAGTGGTCGCCTATTGGTCGTGTGTGTCGTAGTAGTGTCGTTTCTGTTCGTTCGAGATTGTCATTTTTCAAGGCGTTTCAAAACAATTTACTACACTAGAGTACCTATTGCTGTTCGGGAAGAAAGCCTACTCCTCGGCCTACTCCTAACATAAAACTGTTGTTGTTGTTCAGTATGGCGGCAGTAACAAGAGACGTATCGGAAAAAAAGAAAAAGCGATAGCGAAATGACAGACTATTGTATAGATATCTGGAGCAACATTTGAAAAGGGCCCAAGAGGTCTTGTGTCTTTTTTCTAAAACGCTCCGTAGTGCATAACAGCAGCCCGCCCACGCAAACAAACACCGTTATCCGAAAGATCGATGTTTGCTCTATCTGATAACGGTCTTAGTTTTTGAGAATAAGCTGAGGGGGGCTCAGGAGCGACGTGTGAAGTCATTGTTTACCAATGCTTGTATGCCCTTTTCAAATGTTGCTCCAGATATGTGGAAGTGGAAGAATAGTATCAGCAGGCGCGCACCACTATGGCACAGTACAATATCATCGACTGTCGTCAGCAGATCGGAGCTTTTGGAAAACCAATAGGTAAACGCTAAACGGTTTGTGAGTGTGTTTGTGTGTGCGTGTGGCATTGATCATCGGCAATAGCGAAGAAGCGTGTGTGTATTTAAGTGTGAGCTGTTCTACAGTATCGACGGGAAACGGAATGTAAAGTCTTTTGTGAGTATAGGAAACATGTCAAGCAGCTTTTACAGGGAGGAAGGCGGCAGCAGAACAGAAGTAGGTATAGAAGTGTGCACGGAGGTTTTCTAGTAGATATTTTGGAGCGTGTGTTTTGTGTTAGTGTCTGAATGCGTCAATCAACAAGATCTAATATGTTGCATTGGAGCAGGAATTAGAAAAAAGTAGCGAATAGGGTTTGCTTGAGTTTAAAAAACGAGATTATATAGGGCATGTTGCTGGCGTAACCTTGAACGATACATTTTGGTTTGCTGTCCACTAATGAGTTTCAACTTACACATGAAAGAAAGGAAGCAATAATCGATCTATACATAAACATCAACTCTATATGAAAAGAAATCCCATTTAATCAACAAAGAAAGCAGTTGAAATTTGTTTGATAACCATAAACCATTCTTCATAAAACGTTTATATATATTTTTAGAAGCTCATTCATTTTGCGTAATGTTGCATGTTGAGATTATGTGATAATTATAAACATAAGTAGCTGTTCGGGTGGCATCCGGATGGATTTGTTGTGAAGCAACCTCACGATAAATATATTCAACATAGTTCGGGAACCTCGTTACTCACAGTAGTGGCGTGTGAATGGGGTGTTAGTATGTGTTGGTTTTTGAGAAAAAGCGTGAGCGAATAAATGTTCTTTTACTGTTTGCGGGCAAACAAAATGGGTCATTGTTGTTGGACAAACTTTTCATATTAATGGAAATAATAATCGTTTGGGAAATGCAGTTTTTTTTATAACTTAGGTGCGTGAGGGTGAGCATTGCGATGGGTGTGGCGCTTGTGTGATGTGAGGAATATTTAACGTGAGGGGCGATAAAAAGCTTGCAGGCGTACAATCATACTACGAGTTGTATTCCAGGCGTGTTTGATAGGCAAAACCAAAGAAGTGATCTACACAACTAAAAGGAGTACAGTAAAAATACCGGCAAATATAAGCAAATCGTAGTTACTTTCAGTAATTGATTTCAATCGATTAAACAAAGGAAAAGTTCAAATTACGGTTCATATATGTAGCTATGTGCGGTTTTCAATCACAATCAAGTACAACTAAAAGGAAAACTATTATCCAATAAAGTAACAAATGTACGGCAATCTTCACAAAAAGTAGCACAACAAAATTATGTAAACTGAACAAAAAATGCAACAAATCTTAAACACTAGATGATTTATTCAGCATTTTTACTGTTTGTTTTTTTTTCAATTATCGCTGTTCACATTTGCGTGGGACAATCTAAAGTTAAGTATAATGAATTAGTAGTAGCAATCTAACGCTTAGCATTAAACATTTGCGGTTTTTGTAACTTTTTGTTTCAAAATTGGGGTTGGTTTATGTTCAAGATGATTTGCGACAATCCACTACCACTCTACAGTTGATCAGAGGCTGTTTTCCCGTGTGTGTTTAAGCATGTTTCACCTTCTTCCAAAACCTACAATTCCATGCAGTTTACCTTCGACCTATCAATAATTTACAAATCGTGGGGAGGAGTATAATTGTCTACTGGTTTGCTTTTTATCTTTCTAATGACCATTATCAATGCAAATAGTTGATTTTGTTTTTACTCTCAATGATTGTTCTAGTTATCGTCTCTTTTTTTTTCTCTAGCTCACTAATGTGTAGATACGGTTCTACCAAGAATACTTTTAGCAATGGGTACTAGGGCTAAATTCTATTGAATGTTGAAAACTACGACTGAAAATTAGATTTTTTTTTTGCAAACCGCATAACCAAGTAGGCATAGTATGTGTAATGATTACGTGCAAAAACATTAATTTGTTTTCGTTCATCATACATGTACAATTATACGTAAATATAAGCATTGAAGAGCGTGTATTTTGGGTGGTTTTTGATTACTGGTGAGAGGATAACTATTTTAGTCACTTTTATTTCATGTCTCAAGCGGTCATATCTCTAGCCATACAGCATTTTCCCCACATTATAGGTAACACATTGTCAATACATTTTTTTTGTTCGGTATCAATAGCTGTAGTAGCAATAGTAATCGTAGTAGTAATTGTAGCAGTAATAGTAGTAGTAGTAGTAGTAATAGCGTTGCTCAGTTTTGTGAAATATTTTGCATGATTGAACAATATTTTTTCGTAAGTAATCTTGGTTTCGTTTATGAGAGTTATTCGTTCACCATTCATTAAGTAGTTGCAGTTGCAGTTATAATAGTAGCGGTAATAGTGTTAATATTCATAGTTCTGAAACTTGTTCTGATGTGCTGTAAGTCAAACTACCACAAAGAGGCTTAAAACGTGTCTGCTTGAAAACCGTCAACTTCATCCCTAATATTTATCAACCTACAGCAAATCCGACAGCATCTTCATGTTTTACACAACCTTTTGATTATTATTCGTCTGTTTTATTGGTAAAATTTTTGCTGAAATCTTACATCTTACTATATCTTAGTGTATAAATAACTGTTTACAAAAGTAGCAAGTAAATAATTTTAAGGAACAAATCTAGTTAAATGAAAAACTTATCACAACAATGTTTTCATTTAATCCTATCAAATATTTACATAAACACTTCAGGAGTGTTGCTGCTTCTATATTCCTATCAGTATAAAGAAAACAAAACTAAAAAAAAAATATGAAATGCACTTCTAGGTTTGTTTTTAAAACGTCTAAAACAGTTTCACTAACATGACTACTAGTTCAAAATTTGATTTTCATTACTATGCTCATTGTCGGGAACGAAAAAAGAATCAATACACTAATCAACCAAACCAAAGTTCGCAAACCTCATCCCGTGTTCATGACTTCCGCGTGAATGTGTGCGTGTGCGATTTGAAGCGATTGAATTGCAGCATGCGCGTGTGTGAGTGCGGGTGCGTGACTCGCGCATGCACCCTGATGCACTTCCATGTGTGTTTGTATGTTTTGTGAAGCTATCACAGTTCCATTGTTTTGATTTTTCAATCTTATACGCAAGAGTTTCTCTTATTATTCATCTCGCTTTCATACCGCCCCGAGAATTTCGAAACCGAAAACAAAACTACCCGTATAAATGTAACGTAACCGATAATCGCGTATTAACAACGAAAAAATAAGTGAAAAAAAAACGGAAAACAAAACTGTACAATTTTTAGGGTTCATCGGGGAACCTTTTGTGAGTTGTTTTTTCACAAGAGAAAAAAAAAAGAATTGCACTTATCATTAACTAACTTATTAGACTATTTTAAAGATAAAAAACTGATGCTATTCTTAGTTTGCTTAACCGTAGTGACAAGATCACTCAATGTTATCAAGTGTTTTCAAATGTTTGTATGTTACTCTTACTTGCTATCCTTTATCAAACGATGTTATCGTCGAGAAAAATATATATTATGCTTTCGTTATATTCCGATAAAATGGTGTTACTCTTCCTATTTAGGTTTTCAATTTTCTTGGTGAACTTCTTTGTGTGTTTTTCTTTCCTAATGTTCAGTGTGTGTGTTTCAGGCACTATCATCATCTTCAATTTCTTATTGTTTTAATCAATTTTCGTCAGCTCACAGCAACGATTGCGCTGAATTGTTCGCTGAACCATGGCAACGATTAGTGCGAGATGGATGTGTTAGTGTGTGAGTGTGTTTTCGGGAAGGTGCAGATGTTGGTGCTGTTCTACGCATGGCAATTTGAGTGACTGAATGCTGGGTGCTTGTGGGCTGCAGCGGCGGATTGCACTTATGAAGTCTTCATCTTCTTGTAGGGGTTAAGTACGACTGCACTGCCGGGGGTTGCGCCAGGGGTTGGTACCTGCTGGACTTGGGGTATCGCCGTTAGGTTAGTCGCGGGCATAGCAGCATGCATGGGGGCGGTGAATTGGTAGCCACCGGCCGGGAAGGACGGGTACATTAGGCTTGGGTTGAACAGCTGGTGCTGGGCAGCGAAGGCAGCTGCGTACGGGTTTTGAAAGTTGGCCGGCATTTGAGGACGTAACATTTGCGCGAAGGCTGCTTGTGGCAAAATGGGCGGCGGTGGACGCGTGATGGCCGGAAGCATTGTCTGTTGAGGAGTGGCAGCGGCCATGGCTACCGCAGGAGTGCTAATGCGAGGCGGTGGATAAGAGGGAGCGGCGGCTGGTGAAGCCACAGCGGCTGCAGCTGCGTACGACGGCGTCTGAGGGAGGACGCCAGTTTTGTTCAAAGCAACCCCGGTATAGCTGAGGGCGGTAAGTGGTTTGCCGGTTAGGGCATTCGAAGCGGCAGCCATTTTGAGTGCATTGGCGTAGTTTTTCTGGGCAACTTCCTTGGCAAGGTTGGCTGCGTCAGTGTAGTGCGCAGTGTATTGTGCAGAAGCGGCGGCGGCTTGATTCGCTTGTGCAACTGCGGCTGCCTGGGCGGCATAAGACTGTGCCTGAGCTTGAAGAGTAGCGAGGCCTGCAGCGGTGTTATAGCTGTTAATGTGGGCAGCCGTAGAGTAGGACTGTAGCATTGCACTTGTGATTGGAACCGGGACTGATTGGGTTGTGGCCGCAGACGAGACAAGCGTCTGTGACTGCGAGCTAGACGTGCTGGTAGTTGGAGAGGTTAGTAGGGCATTGTTGTTAGCTTCGCTCAGGGTCGGATCATCTTTATCGCTGAGATGTGGCTCGGACTTGACGCTGCTGAGATCGTTATCCGAGTGCATTTGACCATTGGCCAGATGACCTAGGCCAGTGCCGATCGACGAAACCGATTGCAGTGAGAGTGACTTGACAAGTGTCGTATTTTTGTTATTTACTTTGCTATTGTTGTTATTAATATTAACACTGTTACCACTACTAGTATAGTAACTGCTGTTGGTCAAAATGGTGCTCTGAGCACTATTACTACTACTGGTATTAGCAATTAGGGTTGCTGTGGATGTTTGTGGAACATAAGTAGCAGATGTGGCTGAAGGACTGGGTGTTGGGTACTCACATGACACTGGCACGAATGGCTGCTGAAGCTGCATTAGTTGCTGGTAGGTCGTTGCACCAGGTTGGTAAACCGGGATTCCGGACTTGTCAGCGGCGGTTCGTTTGTATGGGACCATTCCGGGGAAAGCCTAGATACACAAAACGCGCACATGACGTGGTTTTCGTAGCACACAGGTGAGAAAGAAGAAGAGAAGAAATTCTATGTAGTTGAATAGGTTAGCTCAATCAATATGCGGTGCCATTACTGGTGGCGTTTGGTTGCAAGAATATTATGGTTGGCAATCAGATTTACATAAATTAGCAAAAGACTATGTCATACAGAGTATTGTTCTAGAGATACTAAAGAGTGGTTCAGAGAGATAGATAGATAGATAGGAAAGGTACAGTAGCTATTCAAACTACAGCGTCTTGCATAAAGAGGTTTGGTTTTGGTTGGTTTCAAAGTCTCTCATTATTAGTTCACAAAATTTGAAGCCTTTAGCCAAGACACCAAAATGCAAAATATGCACGGTTACTTACAAAGTTTTCATAGTAAAAAGATCCCATCGTTTTCATGTCCATCTGGTGGGTGCGAATGTGCAGTAGTAGTAGTTGTAAGAGTAGTTTTTGGTTGGTTTTGCGAGTTCGATAGTGGTAGTAGTAGTAGGAAGAGCAGGAGGTAGGCAGCACACAGACATGTGCGATGTGTTGGTCGATGTAGACGTGTTTTATTTTGTTTGGTTGTGGTGTGTGGTTGGTTCCCATGGTGATTCGAGTGATAGACATTTGGCAGCACGCATTAATGCACACACACAGCGACATTATAAGAGCGCAACATAGACACAAACAAGGATTTTGGTTGGGATAACAAGTGGTAGGAGGGCGGAATGTGTGTATGAGGAGTTTTTTTCGTTGTTTGTGGACGTGTTTGTGTTGCGATAAGAGAGAAGAGAGAGAAAAAGCGAGAAAATAAAACACTCATTAGTTAGGTGTACAGACAGCGGCGCTAAATGAATAATTGTTTAGGGTATTTATACAAAAAATAATATTAAGACAAATTAGGAAGAAACAAATGAATGAAAAAAATGATACATCCTAAAGTTATGATTTCTGTATTCTCAATAATCCTGACAATCTGCATAAGGATTACAATCAGTTATTTTTTACTAGCACTATCAATTCACATTGTTTTCGGTTTGCTTTCTGATCGACCGATTTAAAGTTGCGAGGATGTTTGCTTCAGCGGTGTTTCAGCGGCCCAGGTTTTCAAAATTGTACGCAAACGCGGGTATTATGATGAAAACAATCTCATTTATATTCTTATATATGATAAAACCGTTTGGAAAATGATGAAGCACACATTCAAACAATCCGTTCTCACCATCATCACAAACTTCACGTTCGTTTACAACACGCACACACATCAGAAAGAGTTGAGGCTATTCGCCCCATGAAGCGTATTCAAGCATGGATGAGCTTAGCGTTCGCTTTGTTTGTAGTAAGAAAGTTCCAATCATCGTATCAATTTGACTTTAGCAGTAAGTAGTATTGCACGTAACACTAACCAAAAAACAATGTACAAAACGATAGATAGCGGCAACTGAAAAATGATCATCATCCCTGTGTGGTTCACGACGCAAAACAATAGAACCGCGAGGCACTTTAGGCTGTGTGCGTATGCCCACGAGCATACATGCTAGCAACTTTGATATTCCCTGACACACATACACATTAGCTTTCTGGAACAATCAAGTCCCGCTGCCGGGTCGGGCTTGATTTGTTGGTTCTGATCAAAAAAGCAAACTTAAACAAAAGCATGCGAAGCTACTGCAAATTTATACACAAATTAGATTTGGGACCGTAAGTCGGGGGAGTTACAAAACTGGAACTCGTGTAAATGGACCATTCCCGTGAAATCTAATTCCTTTTTAATGGTAATTTGAAACACAATGACACATGATTTATAAAACTGCTGCTGGTGAATACCACCCTTCTTGGATAAACTTTAACATGTGGCACTATTATTCAGCTACTTCTGTTTCTTGATCGACGCATTTGGGCGTTATTTGTGCTCATGATTTTCTTTGTACGTGAGTGAAACCATTCGAAGTTTTCAATATTATTATCATTTAGATGAAGAATCCTGACTAGATTTCACATGAATGGTCCATTCTAATACTAAAAATAAAACAAGGAAAACAACAATCAATTTCGAACGGGTCTGGGGAAAAAGTTAACGAAAAACGATCGTTAGAACGAAACACGAAAAAGGGGGAGGGATCATTGAAGAGATCACTCATTGAGGGACAGGGAAAGGGCGGGGCTTCCGTAACGGTAGCCGCGGGAAACTCTAACAAAAGGAAACAAAGAAAACAAAAGAAGAAAAAAAAAATGAAACGGAAAAGTATAACTAACGCAAGTACCATTTGTATCATGTCACTATCGGCTGCACGCTTTTTACCAGCCTCCAGGGGAGACTGGCCAAGTGGCAATGGCGTCGAGCTGACAGCAGCCCCGGCGGCTGGCGGCGGTGGCGGCGGCAGGGTGCCCATGGTAGCGGCGGCGGCAGCGGCAGCAGCGGCAACAGCAGCCGCAGCGGATACAGGTGCAGTCTAGAGGTTTGGTTTTGCGGGGAGGTTTCGTTTTTGTTTTCGGGGGGCGGGTGGAGCGATGTATTTGAAAGAGAGAGAGAGAAAGGGCGGGTTTTTTTCGACGAGGGGATGGTGGATGGCGTGACGAGGGGTAGGTTCGATTGGTTGTTGTTTTTTTATATAGGGGTACAGTTCGGAGTAGTTAGGGAGGCAAATGAAGGGTTTTTTTATGTGATTTGTGGTGATGGTTTGAGAATAAGAAAAAGAAGCATAACAAGCATTTAATTTAATAAAGTATTTTTGATGGAAAGGAAAAGAAAGAAATATAAACAGAAAGAAGAAGATAAATCAATTTTGAATAATCATAATTTCGGTCCCCTTGGTGAGGGCACGGGTGAATGTGTGAGGGGCAGGATCGTAAGTAAAACAAAACTGAGTTGTGAGTGAATAGTACTGATTAAGAAAGCGCTGTCTGCAAGTAAGAGTTTAATAAGAAGCTTCCACGAAGCGCACAATATATATATCTTAGAATGATACGCTTTGCATTGAATGGAATGATCACGGTTTTTGTTTTCATCATAATACGATAGAAGTTGTGTATATTCTGGAGGCAAAATGATTCGCAGATTTATCTAGGCGTTACACTTTCTGTGGACGGTTCAATTTGATCGCATTTGGCTCCACGACGGACGCGATTCGTTTGCTCATTCTGTTGGCTTATTTTCTATTCTTAAACAATACTTGGACTTACTTCTAGTGACTTACTCTAGTTATGTTTAACTTTAATATAGAATGATCGAATGAGGATTACGTATGGAATTATGCTTTATATAATGATAAATGATGTATAGTGGGCGGAATACACCACACTTGGAGAATCATCTGAAATGTAATTTGTGTTCTATATTACTCAATGCTAATAAATTCAAAAAAGTTTTAAAATTTTGTAGAATATCAACTGAAGGTAACAATGGTCAGTTATCCCCATTGAATATTTACTTTATTTTTTATAGTCTGAGAGGAGTAATTTGAGAAACTGATCCTAATGTTAATTGTTGTACTCAATTATTCTTTAAATGGATACTTTTCAACGGTATCGAAATCAGGAAACAATTATTCTCGCACCAAGTACAACTTTACCTGGTGAGATGCAACAGTTAGACTTTTCGAGCATTTGTTATTGAAAAGGGAACTGATTTTCAGTTCAGCAAGGATTGTGATTTTAAAACTGATGGGAGTCGAATCAATTGATTTTCATTTCTGGTCTACGAATTTCCATCCTACTGCCAATTCTGAAAGTAAACTAACGGAATACATACTAGTTTGTTTTGATTACAGTGACGTTTGTTTTGTTTTGATTAAAACAAAAAGTTTCAAGTTGTTTTCATATCATGAACTTTTTACACAATTTAACAAACATCGAGTAAGAGGAAAAATGTGAATGTCGATACCAGGGGTGGAAAATGTCGCGAAATTTCATGAATAAAATGTCATGAAATGTTTCTGTTCACACAACTTTCGGTGTAAATTTCTGTTCGTAAGCATCACCAGTCCATAACGTTGATTAGTTATGGATAATCGATGATGTCGACGATTAACATTTCCGACTAAGTGCAGTGAAATTAGCTAATAACGAAATGACATTTTTATGACATTACCCATCCCTGGTCGATACTATATCTTCGGAATTCTGTTTAGCAAGTTTGGGAAACACTAATTCAATCATTGCTTCAAACATACATGCTTGTGGCACACTGCGTAAGCATGGGGTCGCCGGGAGTGGTCGAAGACGCGACAGGCCCCGAGTTGCATCAGTCGCGAATAGGAATTATTATTTCCAAACATTTTCTTCGATTCACCTCAGGAATGTCTAAACGATTTCTTGATCCAAACACTTTTTCAAGTTTTCCATGATAGGAATTTTGTTAGAACATTATGTAGGAGATTGCATACATTAATTCTGCCAGAAGTTTTCCTTGAAATAACTTAGATATTGTTGTTGAAATGTTTGCTCATTTCTTGAGCGATTCCTTGTCTGAATTTTCCACGCATCAAGACAGGCCAAGAAATTTCTTGTGATTCCTGATTTTAATGATTCTTTGAATCGTTGAGGGTGTTCATGTCGCTTGTATCAGAATGGGAGCTATATGTCTTGTTGTTGGCCGTCAAGCTTTGAAACTTGATAGACTGGGTCGTAGCACTAAGGCCAGTAGTAACAGGGTCAAATGTTTTACAAGGAAAAAACTCAAGAAACAGCATCTGTTTGACACTAATGAAAATTCGATCGTATCAAACAAGATGTTTGAGCTGAAGCTTCGATACGAAATTATAACTTGCAGATTTATTAAATCAAGTACAATAGTCGCTTGATAACTGCAACATAGCTACATTTCACTCAACGAACGAAATACGATAATTGCAACAAATGTCAGTTGTTGCACAATGCAGCCAATTTTTGCCAATTCGGAAAACACCCAGATCAGCCATGAATATTTTAGTTGGACGGATGGCTTTGTGATAACTTCCAGTTTGGGAAAAACTCGTTTATATTCCAATATGGCCACCACAATGGCCAAATTTTGCACCTTCTCTCAACTTTAAGCACACAAGTTTCATAAAAACCTAACCCAGCGCACTAGATCTTTAGCGTGCAAGAATCAGGGCGCAAAATATTCGAGCAGACGAGCTGAAGTTCACCGTGCGGCAATTTTCATTCACTTGCCTGCATATTCATATTCAGCTGCTCGATACTCTTTGTCAAGTGAATGAAAGTCAATGAATATTTGTAAACATTTTTCAAAGTGTTAAATTGCTGGTAAAATATTAACGTTTCGATTATGTTTAACGGTGCTTTACACAGATCTTTTACCATTTGATTGTTGTAGAGTGTTTTTGGAAGGAATCGTAGCCATAAACGTAGGTAATTATGGAGATGTTTCTCGATCGGCTTCATATTCAATGACTACGAATTCTGGACGAACATTTGAAAAGGGCCTATCTGCTTTGCGTAAACAAACATGTTTTTGTCTCTGTAGGGCCCAACTGCATCCACCCACGTACATCAACACCCTTATCAGAAAGAGTGTTCTTCAAGCTATCTGTTAAGGGTGTTGATGTGCGTGGGTGGATGCAGATGGGCCCTACAGAGACAGAAACATGTTTGTTTACAAAAAGCAGATAGGCCCTTTTCAAATGTTCGTCCAGAATTGACTGACTGTGTGAAGAGGGAGAGCGAAAATGAATTTGATTGTTTTGAATATTCAGTGCAGAATCATTCAAATTCGTGCTGTTTTCAATCAATGACTATGAACATTTTGCACCCTGGCAAGAATAAAGTGAAAATGGCTTCTTCTTCTGCCGTATGGCTCTACGTTCTCACTGGAACTTGGCCTGCCTCTCTCCAACTTAGTGTTCTTTGAGCACTTCCACAGTTATTAATTGGAGGGCTTTCTTTGCCTGCCTTAGCATGAATTTTGTACCTTGTGAGGCAAGCACAATGATACACTATGCCCAGGGAGTCGAGAAAATTTTCCCGACCGGAACGGGAACCGAATCCGCCGTCTCCGGATTGGCGATCCATAGCCTTAACCACTAGGCTAACTGGAGACCCCTAACTACATTACATTGCACTAACATTGAAACACAAACAAACAGACATATCACTTAAGATAAATTGCGATTATATTCAACGTCACGAAAACATAATCGCCCAATGCTAATCACACTGTGTTACGCAAACCGCTGCACAGTGGGAAAAATCGACCCAAAAAACGGATCTTTTAACGCCGCTGGTTTAGGTACGAGAAGTTGACCATTTCTGACGTAAAAAAATACGAGAAATCGATTTGTGCTAATCTCATTCACCGCACGGCACGGGAAGTGATCCATTTTGCCCCATTTTGCCCTTTTTTTCATATAAAAAGATAATCAAAATGTACTTTCAAACAACTGACACGACTGTAGATCATTGATAATAGCTGCAGGTGTATTTAGAAGTGCATAGGAATCATAAGAATACATGAAAGATCCTTTTAAAAATTTATTTTGCCCCATATGCCCCAACAAGTGTCGGATATTCACATTTTTTTTCTTCTAATAGGACAGATCGGTGAAGTACTAGATTTGTAGTAATGAGCTGAATTTTAGTATGGTGAGAAGGTCAATTCTCCATTCCTGCAATGAAATGGTGCTAAAAGCGTGGGTATTATGATTCCTTGCCTAATTTGATCCTGTTTGAGCAAAACTTTGGGCAACAGTGTTGTTGTTTTCTCCATTTCTTGCAACATAAACAACATAGTTATCCAAAGTTTTGCTCAAACAGCATCAAATTAGGCAAGGAATCATAATACCCACGCTTTTAGCACAATTTCATTGCAGAAACGGAGAATTGACCTTCTCACCATACTAAAATTCAGCTCATTACTACAAATCTAGTACTACACCGAGCGTGCCCCATTATGAATGGAATTTTCATGTTACTGACTTAAAGTTGATTTGTTTTGCATAAACAAAATACGCTAGATCTTTTATCATCAGAAGTATTTTTGAGAGTTGTCCAATTTGTCCCATTTCGCCCTATTTTCCTGAAAAAATTAGATTCAAAATGTATTTATGAAAAACAAATACTGCTATGGAACGTTGAAATTAGTTTTAGGTGCAATTGGAAGCTAACAGTTATCATGCGCATATATGAAAGATTTGTTCCCTATTTTACCCTACATACCCCTTAAACTGCTGGACAATAACATATTTTGTATGGTTTTGTAGTGTCGCTGGATGCAAAATATGAAGCCCTGGATTTTTTTTGATGAATACAAATGCGGTTTATCGAATAATACTGCAAACATTTTCTCGGAATGGTATAAAAAGCTGTCCATTTCACCCCAATTTGCCCCGATTTTTGTCATGTAATGAATAAATCAATTGGCCCTGATTTTTTGTCAAGTAATGAATAAATTAATTTCCCTTATTAACATTGGTACTGAAACCAATGTTATCAAAAAGACATATATATGACTTTTTCTATATTTTCAGCTTTTGATGGGGAATTAAGGGCACAATAAGCATTTTGTAAAATATGTAAAATATGCTAAACTGAATAAATAGGGCGTCTCAAAGCACCAAATCATGTATATTTAAGATGCCTCATTTAATCAGTTGTGTGCATATTTGCTACAAATTAAGCTTAGGATTAATGCTTATTATACCCTGTATTCCTCACCAAAGACCAAAGTGTTTTAACTGTCCTTTCGATTACATTGGTTTCAGTAACAAGAGCCCATCAATTCGGACAAAAGCAAATAGGGGAAATCATTCATGAGGCGACAACAAATCCGGGCAAATTGGGGTAAAATGGACAGCTATTTGTACCCTCCCGTGAATGATTCTAAACCTCATCGATAAACCGTATTTGTATGTATATAAATTAGACATGGGTAACTCACTCGCGAATCGACTCAAAGAATCGATTCGCGAAACCGAGTGAGTGAACCATGATTCTTTTCAAACGAGTTACAATTCACTTATGTTCATTATGATTCCAACGAGTTGCCAAAAAGAGTTAGCTTGACAGCGCTCCTAATGATGATTCGACGCAGAACATTGCAATCTTTGCCAATTCATCATGTTTTCATTCTTATATTGTGTGGCCGGCTCGCATGAGGGATTCGATTCTTTGATTGAATGAAGGCAAATCTGTATATCCTGCATTTTACTAACATTATGCTCAGGCGTTTGTGTATACCGTAAGCCATGACACCAGATTTTCTTTAAAACTAAACAGGAATGTACGAAAAGTAGTCGGCTCACATTGAAAATCAACATTATTTTTCAAATCTCGGAAATGAGTTACTGAATCGATCAAAAGAGTCGACTCTTTTTTGAGAGTGAATCGGTGGTGATTCACTCTCAAGTTTGAATCAGTTTTCTCATCTCTAATATAAATGATCTAGGACATCATGTATTGCAACCAGTGAAATTACAAAACAATAGAAAAAATGTTATCATCCAGCAGTTTTAGGGGCATGTAGGGCAAAATAGGAAAAATATCTTTCATGTATGCGCATGATAGCTGTTAGCTTCCAATTGCAACTAAAACTAATTTCAACGTTCTATTACAGTATTTGTTTCTTATAAATACATTTTAAATCTCATTTTTCTATGGTAATAGGGCAAAATGGGGAAAATTGGACAACTACTGAAGATGATTTTGATGATAATAGATCTAGCGCTTTTTGTTTATACAAAAAAAAAAGAAATTCAAATCAGTAACATTAAAAATCCATTCAAAATCATGCAAAATTCACAATTTCCAGCAGTTGTTGGGGCATATGGGGCAATATAAGCATTTAAAAGGATGTTTCATATATGTTTATGATTTCTAATAACCTCTGATTACACCTGCAGCTATTTTCAATGATCTACAGTCGTGTTAGTTGTTTGAAAGTACATTTTGAAAAAGGCCAAAAAGGGGCAAAATGGACCACTTCCCGTGCCGTGCGGTGAATGAATTCAACACCAATCGATTTCTCGTACTTTTTTACGTCAGAAATGGTCATCTTAACGTACCGAAACCAGCGGCGTTAAAAGATCCGTTTTTTGGGTTGATTTTCCCACTGTGCGCTGGCTGGCTATATGGCGGTAGTGAGCAAACGTCAAACAGGAGCAAAAACGATGCGGGCGCCGTGAGCGGCCAATTTGCGAACTATAGAATATTTGAATCAACCGTTAAAAGATGAACGATGGACAGTGAGTACTTAGAGTGAGACGTCTGTTTGTCTGTGATTAAAAGTTGACATCTTGAGATTTGTGTATTTGAGGTTTTGGTGCAATGTTGAATTGGGATTCCAAGACGTTAGTTATTAAAAGGAATTGCAGTTAAAGTGCTTGCGCCGAGCGAGCGAAAAGTTTCGGATGTAGATTATCAGAACATGGATTACCAGCAAAACTGGATAGGTTGGTACGTGTAACGCTGAGCATGAAAGCATACGATTGAATTACAGATGCTGTGACAACGATGTTCGTAATGCCAAAAGGATTCATTTGGTAAGAAGCAATTCGGTTGACAAATTATTTGACTGGACACATGATATGAAACAACTTGAAAATTCTTATATTGTAAGAAAATTTCTTTAAAAAAATGTTTATGGTAGTCCCTTTGATTATCTACTCAACTGAATTTGATAGTATTTGCAAATTTGCAGCCACTTCTCAAACGATTGTAAAACAGCGTACTAAATATTAACCCTTAACATTGTTTTCTTATAGGAGATCTACTCTACGTATTCTTAACATTTGGATTTGACTAATCTACCGGACGCGTTCGGATGGAAAGGTTTCTAAACGAGGATGACGAGTATTTATGGTTATGAGTCTTCTTTTCGAATGGGACTAGTTTTCTGGTGAAATGAATATGAAGATGAACGTCGATTTGACTTATTACTCGAAAGTTATTATGGATGGTGAAGAAGACGACGACGATGGGATGTAACAAAGAACAGACATGCATTCCAAAAAAAGTATTTCTGTAGTCGAGGGTTGGTTGATTCGGTCGAACACTATTTTAGTATAAGAGAAGACAAGCTAGGATGATGGTTCATGGGGATGATCAAAAGGGGATTTGAACTTGGATAACAGCAACGAGAAAGAAAGAAAGAGACAACGGTAGTTGGAGTTGAAATGAAATGGCAGAGGAGCACGCATCAAAGTTAAATCAATTTGCTGGCGCAAATGGCAAGCTTTATCGCTGCGCAACTTGGCTTATAAGCTTGCGGTAAGTTGGCTCTGATCTGAAATCTTGTAGTTGTCACGTTGAGTTTGCAGTGTAGTGTAAACTTCTAGCGATTTGTATTGAACTCGTGAGTGATTTTTAGCGACATCTGTATGTCGAAGCTACAACTATTCGTTTATCTCAATCACGTAGACACGCGTAGGATGCTGACGAGTAGATGTCTCTGAATTCGGAATGGCAAAGCTCTTGCTTTCTTTCTCATTTGTCTCATTACACTACGAAGGTAGGTAATGTCTGTTCACTCGTTTCTACAAAAGTTCGGACGGAATCTACTATATAGTTCTTCTATTCTACCTGTTGTGTCTATACTACTACGTTTTGGTCAAGAGTATTGGATCTAGAGAGAAAGAGAGGATGGACGGGTAGTGATGGTGGTGGGATCAGCTGCTACACAACATCAGTGCTCAGTGCCGGAGGACACAAACTGAAACATTGCAGTTTACAGGAAGGTGACATTTTGGAGTGTGCGGTGTGGTTGTGTTAGTAAAACGGAAAATTCAAACCATCAGTTTCTGAAAAAGGTGTTTTTTTTCTCAAAGAACAGTATCAGTAACAAAAAAGTCAAACCAAAACGAATGGTGTAAATTCACATAAATGGCAAACCAAAGGGTGTAAGAATGGAAAATAAATGTCAGATGGAAGATACAAGTAGGTGGAAAGACATTTGTTAGTGATTAGACGCGAAACTGAAAGAATGAGAGAAAAAAGAACAGAGATAAAGAAAACAGAAAAACGGTACAAGAAAAAAGTTTTCTTTTTTTGGATTTGTATTAAAGGTAGCCATACCGCGGTTGCGCGTGACTGCGCTGCTTTTATTTGAGCCTGCAGGTGCAAAGGAGGATGGAAGTAGCGACAAGGTTCACGAGCGCATCTACCCTTCACGGCATCCATGCACACCGTGACAGAACCGTCTTCGTGTGTTGTAACGCTGTCCTGCGGATGTGCAAAACGGCACTCGGACTCCGCTCGCTTGCAGGCACCGCGCATGAATTCGCGACATACCTAAAGACATTATCTGCTAATTGATGTTTGTCTTTTCTTTGGGGGGTTTTCATTGTTTTTTATGTAGGTTATAAAAGTTTTCATTTACTCTAGGTAGCTTTGTTTAAAGAAAAACAACAAAACAAAAATGGTAGTTTGGCTTCAAATGCATTTTTAGTAGCGATTTTGTTTGTATTTGCGAAAAAGTATGCTAAGTAAAAGTTTTAGTTGCTTGCCAAAAAACTAAACAAACAAATATGCAAAAAGGTAAAAGTATGCGTTCGATCGTTTAGTATAAGAAGTATCAGCAGTAAAAAACACATCGATCACGGTTGCAGTGAATCGGTACAAAATTGGCAACAAACGAAAACTGTCTCGGAAGCGGCATTTTTTTTTATTAATAAAAAACGTGTGATTAGTGGTAGTCGTAAAAAAGTAAAACAAATTTGCAGATAATTAGCGGTACAAACGAAAACTTGCGAGCAAATATATTCATATGTAGAGAGCGAGAGAGGACGTTTCTGGTTTATTTGTCGTGGTAAAGAGCACCAATCGAGATAGAGCAAATTTGCGCTTTGGAAATGTGACGTACAAAACATAAGAAAGAAGAATTAAGGAAAAAAACGTTCGTCAGCAAAGAGATGCAAAAACAGTACTAACGAATAAGATAATTCGGAAGCGCACGCAAAAAATGTTTGCAGCAGTGCTTGGAATTTTGTCAAGAATATTGTTGTTTGTATTTATATTGGGAGCGAAGATGTTGTATCAAGAGAACTGGCAACACTGATGCATTTTGGATGACGTTTCGAGGATTTTAAGATTATGTCGCATTTTACGAAATGGCGCTTCTGCTGAAGTCAAACACTGAACATCTGTTTTGTGTTGTTTTATCGTTGATTACTTGTTGCCTTGTTCTAGAACAATGTATTTTGCAACTCACCAACGTACCTCGCAATCAGCTGTGTCAATTTGTTGAAGCTATTTTACTTCATTGTTCAATAGATGGCGATGTTGTTCGGTAAACTTTACGTTGATTGTTAACTCAATTAAGGAACCGCCTGCCGTTAAGCTACATAGGCCCGCAGAGAGATCATTTCGGATTGACAAACGATCGCATCAGGTAAGGTTAGCTTATGCATCATTCATCATAGATGGCACTAGAGTGTATACGTCAATTGTTCTATCGTTGTTTCAATCGAAGTCATCTTGAATTATTTTATGGCGCACGTTGCACATTTGACGCAGTCATCGAGGGTTATGCAAGTCCCCGACAATTCGGCTGCCAAGAAACCACTCCTCTTGATACGTAGTCTTCGCAACCCCCGCTGTGTGTTCTGTGTTGAAGTTTTGAACAATACTTTGAAGCCCTTCATTGCTCGAAGTAAGTAATGTACGTGTGTTGTTCGCTTGTGAACCCGCTTTGTGCTGAAGAACCTTCGCGCGTTCCGTTATTGGGAGATCTAGAGAACTATGTCGCTCAGTGGTGGTGGCGGTAGTGGTGCTGGGACGTTTTTAGATCGAAAACGTTGAAGCGTTAATTTGGGGATGCTATCCGTCTTTAGCTTTGGGGTCATAATCCTCGCGAGGTCGCGGCGACAGGTTGGTTCGGAAGGTTAATTTTGGGCAATGGTTCAAGAGGGCGTAGTAAGACGAGTACAGTGGAGAAATAAGGAAATGAAAAAAGATAGAGAGAGAGAGAGGGGTCGATTTGAAAGGCGCAGGTGGAAGGTGACAATAACTAAAGTACTATTACAGAGAGTGTGGTTCGTGTGTAGTAGTGGTGTGGCGAATTTGGACGTGACAGAACGTACGTGTGTGGTTCGGTTTTGAGTCTCTGGGGTTCAACCGACACAGTCAGAGAGACACGGGGACACAGAGAGATCTGAAGGGGTGGGTGGTTTTGTATCCTACGAAAGAAACGGTAGACGGTTTCGATTTTGGAAGCCTAATCTAGATGGGCGTATAAAGAAGCTAATCTAAAACTATTCCGTGCTACAACTATTCTAACGAAAGGGTTTAAACAATCTGACTATAATACAACTGGTTATCTATCACTGAGCTGGTTGCACTAAGAAAATTGGTTGTACAGATCTGCTTACAGGTTGTAAGCTATTCTTGGAAATATTTTTCGTTATGCGATAACAAAATTCGGTTAATTATTATTTATTAGCGACACAATTCGATTAGCTATCTTATATGATAAATTTTCCAGTTTGGTGTCTTCGCTATGCTAATCAATCGGTTTATTTAGTTAAAGAAAGAAGCATCACGGGCGCTAGAAATTCGAGCAAATGTTGGTAACCCAAGTAACATTTAGATAGCTTATTAGTCTTGTAGAGGTGGTTAGAACCGTCATAAATCCTTTTCCTTTTATTTTAGTTTTATGACGGTTGTACGAACCTCTTCTAGTCTGTTTGACTAAAAAATGTTACTTGGGAAATGTCATCCGTGGTTGACTTCTTCTAGTGAACATTTGCCGAATTTCCCTCCTTATTGGTAACATAAGTCAATATAACGAGCATTGCATTAACAGGACACCAATTTGTGTATTTAAGAATGATGGTGGAGATTAATATTTGTATCAAAATTGCAGCACAAATTTGAATCGTGATCTGATTTTTATGAAAATTTTGAATCTAAATTGCTGCAGTTTTGATCGTGATTAGTGATGAGATTGAAATGTGTTTCAGGGTAATAATATAATTCTAATAGCATTTTCGTTTCATAATTACTCATGAAACCTGGAAAATTTTCAAAACAATCTGAAAAGGTTCATTTCAGAAGCTGATTAATTCTCCTAATAGTTTTTTATATACATACAATAGATTAGGGTGAGAAACTTTTCTCACCGAAGCCAGGCAGTTACTTTCACAAAGGTTGGAAAGTTTGTTTTTCTGAAGCTGGAAATTTCAACTCGTCAAAACTGGGCGGCTTCTTTCGCCAAAGCATAATACTTCTCTCACGAAAGCTAGGAGCTTCTGTCACAGAAGCTGATTTTTCTCTCACGGAAACTGAAAAGCTTCTCTCACTCAAGTTGAGGAGTTTATCTTTAAGAAACAAGAAATTTGTTTCATCGAAGCAGGAAATTTTCTCTCAAATGACTTGGATAGCTTCGCTCACAGAAACTAGAAAACTTCTCTCATCGAAGAGGTATGTTTGTTTTATAGAGGCATCTTTTATCACAGAAGATTGTCTAACAAAATCTGGATTTTTTTATCCCAGAAAGATGAAAGTCCCTCTCCCCGTAGATGATAAAATGCTTATCTCATCAAAACAATCTCTCACCTAAGCTTGAAAGCTTCTATTCCAGAGACAAGAGAAGTTCATTTACTGGAGCTGAAGAGCTTCTCTTATCGAAGCCGCAAAGCTTCTCGCACAGAAGCTGGAAAGCTTCACTTACAAACACTAGATAGATTCTCTCGCAGATGCTGAAAGCATTCTCAAAGAAGCTGCTAGGTTTGTCTCACCGAAGCTTTAAAAACTTTTATTCTTATCAGTAGCTTGTAAGCATCTCTTGAAGAACTATTTTATAGAAACTGAAAAGCTTCTAAAAAAGCAATAGGCTACTCACAGATGCCAACAGACTTCTCACACATGCTGACAAACTTCTCACAGAAACTGGTTTGTTACATTCAGACACTTACGAGCTTCTGACAGAGTTGCCAGGCTTCACAAAGAAGCTTTAAGGCTTCTCACAGAAGCTGACAAGAATCTAACACAAGCTTTGAAGCCTCTCACGGGTGTTGATAGGCTTCTCACGGACGTTGATAAGTTTCTCACGGAAGTTGATGAGCTTCTCATCGAAGCTCACAAGCTTCTCATGGAACCTGACAAGCTTCTCATCGAAGGTGATAAGCTTCTCGTGGAAAGTAACTAGCTTCTCGCGTAAACTGATCAACTTCTCACTGAAGATGACCAGCTTCTCACTCAAGCTGAAAAGCTAATCACAGAATCTGACATGATTATCTCAGAAGCTGACAAGCTTCTAATAGAAGCTCATAAGCTTCTCACAGAAATTGACAAGCTTTTCACAGAGGCTGAACAATTTCTCAAAAAGGCTTGAAAGTTTCTCACAGATACTGACAAGTTTCCACAAAAACTGACAAACTTTTTCCAGAAGGAGACAAGCTTCGAATTAACTGGTATGGCAAGCTTTTCTTATAACTTTACTGGTTACTTACAGAATCTGGTAAGTTCTGGTAGAACTTTTAACTGTCCTTATCAAGTCTTTCTCTAAAAAAATTAAACACACCCTGCACGTCCACTCCCCCATTTCGGCCCTTGTTTAATTGATGCATTCACGTGCCATTGCACCTAACGATCAATTTATCAACGCGTGCCGTCGTATTTTTCATCCGCTGACAGTGGCAATTTTCCGGTTCTGGTTCCTAGCAGTGTTCGGGTCGAGTTCACTACATTTTGAAATTGATCCAGCTGACCAGTCGTCCCCCAGCTACACATACACAACCTGTCAACCTGAACTGAGTTGTGACAACTGGAGTACCCCAACTCGGTAGGCTTCGAACGAGAAAAAAAAATCATCAAAAAGTCAAATCCTCAACATCATTTCAACGGTGATGACGACGACGACTACGACGACGAATACCAGTCTGCATTCGAAACAAATTTGCACACACGGCGTGAAATATTGTGATAAACGACATGCGCCAAAACAGTACACCATACCAGAAATGGCACTGAATTGCGACAGTGACGTACGGATGGCGGGGAAAATGGGGGTAGTAAAATGGATAAAAGGAAAAAAATAAAATGATAGAAACAAAAATGATAAAAACTTTAACTATGTAAAAAGTAAGCATACACTAAGTAGGTATTAATAAATAAAAAGGTCTTAGTTAAAGGATATCTGGACGATAAAATAAAATAAAAGAAAATTAGAAACAATAATAAAGTGAAAATAAAAAAAGGAAACGAAGTTCATCAAACTTTAAATGTTAAATTATTTCAACCTTTTTCCTTTTTTTACTTTCAAATATTAGAGACAAATAGTAACACATCTTAAATTTGATTCACATTTTTACTAGCGGGATTGTTTTTTGACTATTATTTTTTATTTATTCGAAATTTCTGCTTTTTTTGGTTTTTTGACTGTTTATCACTTCAACACTTGAATAGCTGAATTTATAAAAAAAAACGGCAAGAACAGCCTAGGAAGCTCCCACCGCCCATGGATTTTCCTCGATGGAACTTCGAGGAACTGCTAGGACAAGCGACGTGAACTGCGGGTCACATTAAGGTAACAAATTGCCCTTCTCACTTCAATGTGCCTTGTCCAGTGTGTCCGTAATATGTGTATATGTGTATATGCGGTGATTTCGGACTTCCACCCGGTTGCACTGCTGTGCTACAGCCAAGAATTGGTCACAATATAACTGATGGGCGATCAACGGCGAAAAAACTGTGTTGTGAACCATAATTTGATTTTCATTTCGTGCTATAAATAAACATTGCACTTCCTGTCGCGAGATCCCGTAGTGCCCAGTCCATTTGGAGGAGGGGTTCATTTCACACAGACAGTACAGTATGTTCAGTTCATTGATAGGGGAGTTGGGGTGAAATGTGCCTCGTAACAACATATCACAAGCAAATTTCTCACAAACCTGAGGCAGCTTCTCACAAAGCTGACAAGCTTTCCACAGAAGCTGACAAGCTTGTCACAGAAGCTGACAAGCTTCTCACAGAAGCTGACAAGCTTCTCACAGAAGCTGACAAGCTTCTCACAGAAGCTGACAAGCTTCTCACAGAAGCTGACAAGCTTCTCACAGAAGCTGACAAGCTTCTCACAGAAGCTGACAAGCTTCTCACAGAAGCTGACAAGCTTCTCACAGAAGCTGACAAGCTTCTCACAGAAGCTGACAATCTTCTCACATAAGCTGACAAGCTTCTCACAGATGCTGACAAGCTGCTCACAGATGCTGACAAGCTTCTCACAGAAGCTGACAAGCTTCTCACAGAAGCTGAGAAGCTTCTCACCGAAGCTGACAAGCCTCTCACAGAAGCTGACACACTTCTCACAGGAGCTGATCCTACCCAGCGCACTTCATACCCAATTCCCTGCGTATATTTTTCATTGCAATAAATATCCCGAATCAACACGCAGTTATTTATTTTAACGCAACGAGTACCGTGGTGTTACTCGTGACTCGCAGCTCGCGCCGAACATCCTGGACTCTATCAATCTTGCTTGTTCAGCTGATTGGAACAGTCCAGTCAGAGCAGTGCAGCCAGTAGCCAGTATTGTGGCGTCGCCCAACCGGCTAACCAATCAACCACACGAGTACCCTTCCGATCGGACACGGTTGAATAGGTTTTGATTTTTGGTGGGATTCACCAAACCCCCCCTCATTGCCTTTACCCTTGATTGGAAACACATTTCAATCTCACCGCTGAGGTTTTACCATGAATGAAAAAAAAACTTAATGAATCTAACCAAAGAGTTATTTGCGCTTTAGAATACACATTCAGAAAACAGAGACAGAGAGAGAGAGTTCGGCATTAAACGTACGGTACAGTTGAATAAATGTGTGGGTGTGAATATGTATTAAATGGTAGAAAAGGAACAAACGTGCGCTGAAGCGAGATTTAATATGATTTAACTTTTCTTCAAATATTGGCAACGGTGTTTAACGGTCCACAAAGAATTCAATCATTCGAATGCTCTACACAAGACACTGAGTTTGGTTGAGATAAGTTTTTCCATCAGCACTTTTGGGTTTAATACTTCGCTACAGATTTTGAAGCAAACTGCTCAATCGTATCATTCCGTTATGATTTTGTTTATTTTTTTAGAATCGTAGCGCTTTTGAGAACCGATCATTTACTGTTCGTATTTTAATTGCTTACTCTAGAAGTTATGTACAGCGAAGTTGTTTTAGATGAACCGAAGCTAGAGGAATTGTCAAAGGCTTTACCGATGATGGTGTTGTAATGAAAGAACAGAAGGAAACTATTGAAGATTTGAAAATGTTGGAATTCAAAAGTAATCTTGGGAATTTTCACCAATGGTGAGTGTACTACATAATCTCCAATAATTTTTGCTTTGAAATCTTTCTTATTGTATTTTGGATTTTTTTTATCGTTTATTTTTAAAGTACTTCATCTTCAAAACAGTTTTTATTGTATGAAAATATTTGTAAAATGAATAAGAATCGGGGATTTTTTTTTGTAAAATTATCTCAAAAAAGTTGTGTAGGCAATTTTTGAGATTTTTTTTTTAAATTTTTGTTAACATTCATCAAGTCTTTGAATATTCCTCCGCTGCGTCACATGAAATTTAGGCGTTTTGTTTAATCTAGTACTAGTCGGTTGTTAAAAAGTAGTTAAATCTATACACAGCGGAATATTAAGGAATATAGTAGAAGTGATCGTTCAGTGTACATTACAGTATATGTAAGAAATAGATAAATAGGCAGCTTGGTAAATCTTAACAATCCGGTAGAAACATAATGTACATTTACATACAAACTAGTTTGTTTTATAGTATATTAGGTAAAAAAATAAAATAAAAAAACAGTGAGGTGCGCATAAGTACAGACATCACAAAACATGTCTCATTTCTGTACAGGTAAAGCGTTCTATCGATATTCATAATATGGATACATAGTCAAAGCGTAAACGATTGCATTTTCTTTTTCGTTTATCGCTTCGTATAATTTAAGGGTAAGAAATAGCAAGACAGAAAACTATACAGTATGTATAAGGCGCCTAAATCTATATCGAATCACAAAAAAATGGTGGCGGTGAGGGGGTTTTCCCCACCCCCACCCGAGCAACATTGGACATGGAAAAACGTACCTCGAGCCTGTCGGAGCGGGGAATCTTCTGCTGGGTGGCCGGCACCAGGGTTTGCTGTACGACGGGTCCCACCTGCGATACGGCCGAGGGATCCGCAGGGCCTAACAGGGTCGGCATCAGGTGACCGGGCGGGAAGTACGGGCTGTACGTGCTCGTGGGCATACTGGCCAGGTAGGGATTGGTTGCCTGTGTCGGTTGATGGAAGAAGAAGAAAAAAGAGGGGAAAAGTGCACGATTATTATACGCGGTGTGGTTTGAGGGGTTTGGAGTTTTTTTTATTAGGATTTTTTTACGACCAGAAAGGCATAGCATAGTTACAAATGGATGAAGTGTTTTAAAAAAGATTATAAGAATAAAATGACAAAACCAAAACTTTGTTAACATCCTCTTTTGATGGCTGTCATTGGCCAAAACTAACAAATTTTTATATTTTCAACATTCCTGAATTAGAAGATGCACCTCTAGCGTACAAAAAATATGTATAATTAATAACGAAAAAAATGTGGAATTTATAAAAATATAAAGCAAAGAAAAAAAAAATATTCCACGTTGATAAGTAGAATGGCTCATGATAGACCAAATCTGCAAATATTATTCATATGAAAAAGAAATCTCCAATAATCGAGAGTTGTAGTAGTTTAGTGAGTATTTGGTTTATTCGCTGCTGGCGTAGATACATTTCTCTTGTTCGTTAATTGGAAAATTTTAAACGGAAATCACTTTGGTATTCTCGTGAGTTTCATATGGTTAAAAAGGGTTCGGTTAGCACATCCGAATATTTTTTTAGGCGTTAGACTTGATAGCCTTTGTGACGACAAAACTTTATCGTTGTTGCTAAGAGCTGTAACTGTAACTGTGGGTATCCAGTTAGCCTAGTGGTTAAGGCTATGGATTGCCAATCCAGAGACGGCGGGTTCGATTACCGTTCCGGTCGCGAAAATTTTCTCGACTCGCTGGGCATAGAGTATCATTGCATGTACTTGCCTCACAATATACAAAATTATGCAAAGGTAGGCAAAGAAAGCCCTTTCAATTAATAACTGTGGAAGTGCTGAAAGAACACTAAGTTGAAGTGAGGCAGGCCAAGTCCCACTGCGGAAGTAGATTCATAAAGAATAAGAAGAGCTGTTAAATTAGAATCAACAAATGAAAAAGAAAAGAAAACAGTTATAGGTTGTGTAGAGCATGCGTTACGTTACCCTTAATGTCCGATTTTTTTGTCATTTTAATATTTTTGAAATTTCCGTGATATATTCAAAATTTTCATTTTTCACATTCAATTCAATTCAATTCAATTATAGTGTATTAAATATCTCTACAGAGATTTTGAAGTTATATTGGTTATTTCAATCTTCTGAAGAACTTCAAAAAGATGCAGAAAAATTAAGGAGCTCTGAATTATCTCTACAAACCATGAGTTTTTCCTCTCGTTTTCTCTTGTATTAACTTCAATATTCAAAAAAAGCATCAGGCTGAAAAGGCTACCCTATGTCTTAAAATTTTAAAATTGAATTGCGCTTGATCTGAATTAATTAAATTCAGCCACGGTGGTTTCATCTTTAGATTCTGGCAATTGCATCTTCAACAAATCTAGCCAAGCAAGAGCATGCACTCATTTCTTTCAAAATATTAGAGGGAAAAATCTAAAATTTCTGGTAGCTCCTCATAGTTTTAGAATTTGTATCGGAATTGAATAGACTATTCAAAAGTTCAGCCGATTATTCAAGAAATTATATGCAGATTTCGGGAAAAATTAACAAAAAAAAATTGACATGAGTTAGATTGACATATCCCAACGACTTGTCAAAAATCAGCCCACCAGACTCACCAGTGAATCGCAACCCATAGTTTGAAGGAACTCTGTTCAATTCTACTTTTCTTGCTGATTTGCAGAAAAATCCAAACATATTTTAAAGTTGAATGCAATGCTGTTTAACAAAAAGAGTGTATTGTTAATTAGTTGAAAATTTTCATAATAGTTTTGAAACAAACTGATTCAAAATATAAGTTATTTTATTGTTGGAGATACTGTGTTAATCCTTGCGAAAAGAAATAACAGTGCTCATTTTCTAAAATAATCATTTCACTTAGATTTTTATTTTAAACACATACCTTTAAAATCCTGTACACCTCTTAAAAATTTAAAATTGTGCGAAAATGTTTGATTTTTTTTATTATTTTTTGTAAGCGATTCATTCAATCACCTTTTGGCAACTGCCAAACAGTTGAACAGCTGTCAAAAAGTGAGCAGCTGTCAAAAAGTGAGATCAGGAATTTCTTGTTGAAGATATTGTTCCAGAAATCTGAAAAAATATAATGGTTCACCAAAAAGAATCCTTGAAAAAAAAATAGAAACCAAAAATTTTTCAAAATTTAAAAACAACTTTTCTACATACTGAAACCCTAAGATACAAAGTGGTTCAGATTAGTATTATTATTTATTTATTATACATAGCGCACCATACTACTTGTTTACAAGATTTTGCAGTTTTACAAAACGGATTTTTTTTAAATATAGTAAAACTGTAAAAAAAAATAGAAGAAAAATATCTTACTAATTTTAGCAAAGAAAAACGAAACAGCTCAATCTGATAAGATGTGACTATATTAGATAATACCATGAAAATTAATAAATACACAATCAACAATAATAAGAAAAACAAACATGAGAAAGATGCCTTTTCAAAGACATAATCCACACAAAAGTGAAGCTTTAGGCACACACATTTTTGGCTTCGATAATTGGGTTCTAGACCCCATGCACAATGGAACCAAACTGACATGGAAAAGCATACATATCACAGCGCAACATTTTTTTGTCTCAAGAGCAAACTTATGTGTCTCCGAAGGATTTTGGACCGCTGAATCCGAATTTGAGCTCAGATTTGCTCCAACACGTCACAATACCTACCTATACCTCAATTTATAGAGCAAAATATGCGATTTTGGGCTTTTTTGACTGCAAGTTATTAAGCATGGAAATATTTTTTTTAATCAATCAAAAGGTTAATTGGTCATTTAACATCTAAATTAACGACTCATGCAAAATATTTCGCTCTACCTAATCAAATTTGATAGATTTAAGCATTTTATGTTAGTATGAAAACTTGCATGCAACTTTTGGAGGGTGACTTGTATGGGAAATATCGTACCTAACATAAATCGCTTAAAACTATCAAATTCGATTTGGTAAAACGAAATATTTTGCATGAGTCGTTAATTTAGATGTTAACTGACCAATTAACCTTTTGATTGATTAAAAAAAATCTTTCCATGCCTAATAAATTGCAGTCAAAAAAGCCCAAAATCGCATATTTTGCCCTATAAATTGAGGTATAGCTCAAAATTGTGACGTGTTGGAGCAAATCTGAGCCCGGATTCGGATTCAGCGGCCCAAAATCTGTCAGAGACACATAAGTTTGCTCTTGAGACAGACCAAAAGTTAATTTTTGTTACGCTGTGTATATAGACAAATTTGGTCTTTTATGAAGTCTTAAAAAATTAGAATGATTCATAAAAAATAACATTTATGAAAACTATTTTAAGGGACAGTTTGCTGAAAACTTTGACGTTACTAAAAAAAATTACAAAGCAGATGGCTCAATAGAAACTGGGCCTGTTCAAGGGTGGTGGTTCTTGTGACCAAAGTCTACGCTCCATACAAATTTTAAAAATATTGTGTGACCAAAAGTCTACGAGGAGGAAGAAAAAAATAGCAATATCTTGAAATAGGAAAATTTGGTGACAATCCCTGCGCAAGAAAATCGAGTTTTTGATTTTTAGGAAGTGGTTGGATTATTCAATGGATATGTGGTACTGGGATTTGATAGCGTTACATATGGGCATTTTTTTTATTATCGTACAAATTGGGCCGAAGGGTCTCAGATTTTCATTAAACTTATTCCACAGGCAGAGCTCATGGACATGGACATGGACATGGAACAAAAAAAAATGAGAAAAATTCATGGTCGCCTATTTTCCCGGGAAACTCAGGTGGAATTTTTTTGTTTGCCCCTGACACTACTTAATTTGAAAAATCATAACTCAAGAACGAAGCATCGTAGAAACAAAGTTTTTTAGAAAATGAAAGCAAATTTTCTCAGGAATATGACCTGGAAAAAGTTTCCCACAAAATTTGCAAAGTTCAGAAAACTCGTAAAGAAAAGCCGGAATAACTATGCTCGAACTCTTGGAAAATTTTCGAAAAATATTTTTGAGAATGTTATTTTATAAGCTTTGATAGCTTAAATTTTTGGAATGCACTGTTTTTCGTTTTCGAGTTATGGCCAATTTTGTTGTAAAATGTCCAAATGTGCCATAGAAGCATTTTCCTTTAAAAATCATAACTCAAGAACGAAGCATCGTAGAAACAAAGTTTTTTAATGACAACGAAAGCAAATTTTCTCAGGAATTCAAAAAAATATGAAGTGGAAAAAGTTTTCCACAAAATTTTTCACCGTTGAGAAAATTCATAAAGAAAAGCCAGAAAAACTATGCCCGAACTAGCGGAAAATTTTCAAAAAACTTTGATCGCTGAAATTTGTGGAATGTATTTTTTTTTCTTTACTGAGCTATGGCCAATTTTGTGAAAATGACCATGTAAGCCTATATTATATGGTCATTTTCACAAAATTTGCCACAACTCAGGAACGAAAATTAAGTTCATTCCAAAAATGCCAACGATCAAAGCTTATGAAATTACCTTCTCTAAAATATTTTTTAGAAAATTTTCCATGAGTTCGGACATAGTTTTTCCGGCTTTTAATTATGAATTTTCTCAACGGTGGAAAATTTTGTAAACAGCTATTTCCACTTAATATTTTTTTGAATTCCTGAGAAACTAAACTTTGACTAGAAAGTCACTTTGCATACTCAGACGTCAGACCTCAAGTTTTTATTTTTTTTATTTTTATTAATGTGTATTTTAACTTAGATGCTAATTCTACACTCGAAAGACCTCAAGTCAAATATTTGACAAAGAATGAACTAAAGATCAAACATCTGTTTGATACTAATAAAAATCCAATCTAGTCAAACAAGATGTTTGAGCATTGGCTTCTTTTTGGACAAATATTTGACCCAGTGTACTGGGATTTTTAGTTTCTTCAAACATTATCTAGTTTGTCATTTGAAAAAGGCTGAACTTTTTCAATGTGTTTTTTTTTTCAAATGGGCTTAATAAAATATGAATGCTCTACAAAAAAGGGTTAATGGGTGATTATCATAAAATAAGTTAAGTTTAAAGAAAAAACACAATGATAAAATCCAAATTGAGCCCTACACTGCAAAAAATCATTTCAAGAAAAAACAAAGTCGTTTTAAAAAATACCATGTTCGATTTCGATGAAATTTTGTCTCAAGTTAGGTAATTATGTAACCGATCATACATCTAGTGTCACAAAAAACAAGAATAATCAAAATTTAACTTTAACTATGCTAGCTGGGATTTTCGCCTGGTATTATGGATTTTGCAGTCTTGCGTTGCTGTGTACAAAGTGGTGATTTGTACACATACATAACCTCACGAATAAACGGAGGGACTGTATCTGTAAGATTATGTAGAATTATGCTTAAACCTATATTAAAACCTGTACAATTTGCAGATCCTTTGAAAAAGGCACCTAAACGTCAGGTGTTGAACCAATATCCGTTTATGATTACATAGAGACTGGAAGCTGCAAATCCCCGCTAGCATAATACCAATCACATCCGATCCCCCTACACTTAACGTTAACACTAGGATTAAAAAAAAGATACGAAACTCTCAAAAAGGCCGCAATTTTTCTCAATTTACTGGTTTCCAAATCCTTAATTTTCCAATTATGATTTTCCATCAAAATTAGTAGAGGGAACTACAATTTTCTGAATCATGTTATTAGGATTTGACAATCTCTGCTCACTTTAGACGAGCCTTAGAAGATTTAATGATGCATCTAGTCGGAATGGTGTTTGTATGTCACGAATAGGCTCAGGAACAGGTGAACGGAAGCAAATAATTCTTTCATCGTTGCATTCGAATTCGTGCAGGGCTTCGACGTGTTCGTACGAAAACATAATTGAGAAAAGGGACCGGGAAGGCAAGAAAAATGGGAGAATCTGAAATTGCATTTTGCAAGCCATTCCTCTACAGAACTGCGTATCAAAAAACGTAGAAGGCAGGCAGTACAAAGTTTGCCGGGACAGCTAGTAATATATAAAAAAAATATATTTAAAAATTAGAAAATTGTCATATATATGGGTATGACAAATTTTACGAGATCATCAATTTCTTCAAGTTCTCGATGATCTATGTATTCTAAAAGTAATTAATTTTAGTGAGAAATTTAAAATAATAAATAATATTGTTAAAGAATAAAGAGAAGCGGACCAGGTGTGATGGTTAGAATACTTGACTATCACGCCGAGGACCTGGGATCGAATCCCACTCCCGACAAATTCGCAAAATGTGAGTTCTTCCTTCGGAAGGGAAGTGAAGCGTGGGACCCGAGATGAACTAGCCTTGGGCTAAAAATATCGTTAATACAAATAAAAAAATAAAAATAAAGAATATTTATATATAAAATATGTAACAAAAGAATACTTATATTTGATGGCGTTCAACTTCTGTTATCCTTTTCTATTCGAGATCAAACTGCGAAACTTCATCACAACAATAGCTGACTACTGCCTGCCAGAAGAGTGACGACCCATAGCTCAGCGTGCAGTGCAAGTACCAGCCAAAAGGAAGCGCATACCACCCGCAAGTGGGGCATTATTGGGAGAGAGCTTCCGTCTACCTGCTACCGTGGGTCGTGCAATATTGCGCGGTTTAACGCATTAACATAAAAATGCAATTAAGCTCGACAACCGCACTCACGCGGGGCTTTTGCGGAAAATAAATGTTCAAACAGAAATCGTTCGGTCGAAAGCTTCCTTTGAGAAAGGGAACTTCTCAAACGATCACCAGCACTGTTTGACGAAGAAGGCAGATGGGACGAATATAGGCAGGCAGGTAGATTGAAAGACTGAAAGCTTCAGGTGGGTTCACAATGACTAACAAAAAAGCAGCTAGAGCGAGAAAACTTGCATGAAATAGTTCAAAATAGAGGGGGGAAAAAGAATGGAAAATGCAGTCTTGAGAACTGCAACTGGGTGAAGAAATTACCATAAATTGAAAGTGGCACACAGAATGCATTGCAGATGAGCAGCGCTTGATTTCCAAACTTTTAAATGCTTTTGCAATAAATAACTTCTCGGAAGGATTTCAGCAGGGATCTGCTCTAAAAATTGCTTCAGGAGGATTGAAACGATTTTTTTTCTTCTACGGTCGTCATATTGTGCATTGTCACGGTCGTCATGTGCTGTTATACTGTTCGTAGATATCTTAATTTTCCATTTCTCAAATACCAAGTTTATTCTAAAATTTTACATCATTGAATATTAAGATTTCCACAATTCGATCATATGATTCCCTCCTGAAATACTTTGATACACAGTAAACTAAAGACATTGAGATTTCCCTTGTGAAAATTATATCTTCATATTTTGGAACCAAAACAAGTATATTTCCTGTTGTTACGATCGCCATGTCCATCGTCACGGTTGTCATATGCTATTATATTGTTTTAAGATATCTTAGTTTTCTCTATCTTTTTTTAATTATTATTTTTATTGAAGAGCTTTCAGCCCGCGACATGTTCATCTCTGTATTTCTGTATCTCAAATTTCAAGTGTTTTCTAAAAATTAACAACATTGAACATTGGGATAATCGCAAATGCTCTAGCCAATTCGATCCAAAGCTTTCCTCCTGAATTACTTTGGCAATCAGTAAACTAAAAATGTCTGATCATTTCCTAGTAAAAGCCATGTTTTCAACTCTAATTAAAATTAATGGTATCAGTTGGAAATCGAAGTAAGAAAAGTATACTTTTAAATGTTACGGTCGCCATATCATGCATCGTCACGGTCGTCATATGCTGTTACACTGTTTGATATTTAGTTTTCCATGTGATATGGTTAAGCGTATCTGTACGAATGATTTGGAATAGATCGAATAGAAAAAAAATATAATAAACACAAATGAAATTCAAACTACTAATATTCTTGATGTAATTTCTTTCTTTCATCCATTGTTGTACTTCTGCCACATCGCATTATATGAACATAAAATGGAAGCTTATATGTTTTCTACTATTCAAACGTAATAATAATTGTCATCCTTGACACACAACTTGAACTAAAGCACAGCTGGCACGGGTGACAGTTCTCACCCACAAACGAAAAGCGTCGGCAAAGAGTAACAAATAACAATCGAAATGGGTTTGGGTAGGGTCATTCGGGATTTCAGGATAAAAGGCTGCTGATACTGCTGCGCACGCGTATACGGGGGTTCCTAAGGGCAAACACATAAACACACACACCGACACTAGGTACAGACACTCAGCCGGAGCCTGTACCAAAATCAATTGGCAATAATCAGGCTAAAGCATTTCTTGGGTGCAGCATCGACACGCGTAAAAAGCAGACTGTTTGTTCGGGACTTCGCTTTTTAGGAAGAACTCCTCCAGACCTAGTTAGGGGGAGTCATGTCAGGTTGTCTCGCTTTGATTGATTGGTGTTTGTTTTCGGCTTGTGGAAGCTTTCTGTTTGGCAGTTGAACTGTGAGGGAAGCATTCGACTCCAGGACAGATAGAACTGGCAGTGGCGTGAGGAAAGCATGACTAATTTGTTGCGTTCTAGGGCAACCGCTTTTCTGGTGGCTTCCGTTTTCGATGGCACATTCAGACATTAGGGTTAGGCGTGGACAATTGCCCATTGGACATTAGGGTTAGGCCGTGGATTTTGAAAAATGTTGAATAGGATGTTAAAAACTATGTTTTAGAACAAGTAACGAATCATTCCCAAAACGTAATACTAATGTCCAAATCTGTCCAAAAAAACAAAACCAAAATCAGAGCAAAAATCAAAAGAACAAACCGCAGGCAGCAAACGGGAGCAACACTTACAAAAAAGAAACCATATCACTGTAGAGAGATGGTACAAGGTACAAGCTCCGTAAAAGTAAAAGAAGTAAGTAGAAAGGTATACTCTTCTCGGGCAATTACTTTGCAGGCGCCGCCTTGGCTGTTGTTGTTATTGGTACTGATGTGGTTGTTGTTGTTGTTGTTATTATTATGGTTGGGGGAGGTGTTACAGGTGGTGTTGCTGGTGTGATGATGGCTGTTGTTGTTGTTATTGGTGCTGCCGCTACTCTGGCTGGGGCAACCATTGCTGATTGGGCTCGGGATACCATTCATTATGGCCGGGACGCAACTGCTGCCGTTGTTGGTGTGATGATGGCTCAGGACGTACGTCGTGTAGGGTGCCGGATGGTGCGGGTGGCCTCCCCAGGAGATCGTAAATCCTAGTGCGGCGGCCGCCGCCCCCGGAGGTACTCCTGCGGTCGCAACCGCCGTCGTTGTGGCGCCATTCTGGAGTCCATCGCGAAAATCCGCGCATTCCGGGGGCAATGGGAGAGTTTGTTTGTTTTTACAATGACGATATCAGTGTGTGTGGTGGTTCGTGGATGGGATGAGAAAGTAGAAGGAAAGCAGAGAGCTTTTAACATTCGTTGCTTCGGTTTATGTTCAAGCGAGGAGTAGTATAATTTGCCGGGGAAGCGGGATATGTGTGATCGATATTCATTCGCTTTTTTATGTGAACAGTGTCTGCTGGTTTTCATTATAGGGCATTCAAATGGAGAGTGATCAACTCAAGTGGCTTCGCTAAACAAGCGGTTGGAACTAAAGTTTAGAAAAACAAGCAGGATATGCCTACGGCACTGATTGCATCGACAGTGATTGAGGTGTACCAAATATTGACAAGAGTATCAATCGTCGTCAAATGGAAGTCGATTGATGTTGTGATACCACTTCCATTCAGCACTTTTTTTTTATTTTATCATATTCAAAACATCGAATATAAGCACGATTTTTTAAGTTTATAGTGCTTGTATTTTTATTGAGTAGTTAATTGCGGTCTATAGAGTTTACGGAGGATTTTTAAAATAAACGAGACAAACGGGGTCTCCAGTTAGCCTAGTGGTTAAGGCTATGGATCGCCAATCCGGAGACGGCGGGTTCAATTCCCGTTCCAGTCGGGAAAATTTTCTCGACTCCCTGGGCATAGTGTATCATTGTACTTGCATCACAATATACAAATTCATGCAATGGCAGGCAAAGAAAGCCCTTCAATCAATAACTGTGGAAGTACTCAAAGAACACTAAGTTGAAGCAAGGCAGGCCAAGTCCCAGTGAGGACGTAGAGCCATAAAGAATAAGAAGAAGAGACATACGAAATAAATTCCTTGCCAGTAAAAAAAAATAAGGGAGCTTGACTAAATCTGAGACGTAAGTTCGAAACTAATTATTGGTATTGATGAAGCGCCAGTTTTGGCCAGTCGTCTATTTCGACCATCGATATAAATCGATATAAATTGTGTTTTTTCAACAAGAGATCTTTTAGTTACATTTCAGTTAGGGCTGTGAAACCCGTATTTTTTGACCAGAAAATCATTAGCTTAGGAAATTTATTTGTTTAGGAGACCTTCTTCGGGTGATCCAAGAGGCTGGGATTTCGGGATGCTTTCATGGAGTTTTGGGGTTTTGTGGAAGATTCAATGAGCGAAAACCTCAAGAAACCTATCTGAAACCTCTTAGAAACTCCTGAAAGCTCTTTCGGAAGACTCCTGAAACTTGTGAAGCCTCCGGTAACGCTCCTTTTCCCTTGAAGCCATCTGTAACTCTCGTGAAATCCTCCAAAGAGTTCCTAAATTCCTTCTTAAGTTCCGTAGTAAGATCCCTGAAAGTCATTACACTTTTAGAGAAATTTTTCTTTGATCTTTCTCTGTCCTCCCCGTGAAATCCTTCTTGGAATCTCTCTTGAAACCTTTTTGCACTCCCTGCATTCTAATTGGGCGTAAAATTGTGAGTCGACAAGGAGCTCTGGTCTTCAGAAGTTCTTACGAGCTGTAGGCTTTGCTGGTAGTGCAGCCTACAAAGAACATGTTTATCTTACCAACTCCAGGAGATAAAAACATTTCAAGTCATCGTTGTTTTTAAGTAAATACTGCCCATAACATGTGAATGACAAGATGCATTGTTCAGAACAAATATGCGTCATTACTTGCTCTTCAAATGTTCCGAAGCTCACATTTTCGAAAAAAAAAACAAATAAAAAATATTGTGAAAAACCCGTTTTTTGAGGGATCATCCTAAGTCAAAACTCAAATTTGACCTACTATGTTCAAATTATTAGCTAAATAAAAGGTGTATTCGGAAAAGTTGCTCGAAGTAGCATTGCCTACAACTTTGCTAAAGTACTCGATCGCATATGACTCGAAATTAAAATTTCTATTCCAGATTTGAGTTAAGACGAGGGCCACCATAAATTTTTTTGAATAAGATGCAGCAAGCAATTGCAAACAACTTCTCTGAAGACACCAAACGCCTAAAATTAACGATAACAGAGGTAGGAATTTTTTCCTGCTGAAACGTGGACTCAGACCATAGTGCAGTTGATCACAGGGATGTCCCGTCATTTGGCCGAATGCCATATGGCCGAACGCCATTTGGCCGAATTTTGTTTTGCCGAACGCCATTTGGCTGAATGCCATCTGACCGAATGGGCCATTTGACCGAATTATGATCAACATAATTCAAGGGAAGTTTTTGGCATTCTAACTACCAATGTGATCATCAGAAATATTTCCTTCTTTTAATCATAGGCTATTCTTTCTAGTTTTGATTTTCAGGGGTTAGTTGGCATTGAGACTGCCAATATTTTATCAAAAAAATCCTTCTTTAAATCATAGGCAACTCTTTCGAGTTATACTGATGCAGGAAACAGTGGCATAATCACTAAAGTTTACCGTTCGGCCAGTTGGCATTCGGCCAAATGGCATTCGATCAAATGACCCTTTAGGGCAAATGGCGTTCGGCCAAATAGCCGGACACCCCTGTGTGATCCACTGCACTATGGTTCGAGTCCACGTTTCAGCAGGAAAAAAAATCTCTATCTCTGTTATCGTTAATTTCAGGCGCTTAGTGTCTTCAGAGAAGTTGTTTGCATTTGTTTGCTGTACCTTTTTCAAAAATGTTTGATTAGGGTGGCTCTCGTCTTAACTCAAATCTGGATATGCGATCGAGTTTTGACTTAAAAACCACGATGTCTTGAAATGCTTATATCTCATGGAGTTGGTAAGATAAATTCGACCAAATGACCCTTTCGGTCAAATGGCGTTCGGCCAAATGGCATTTGGCCAAATGGCGTTTGGCCAAATAACCCGGAACCGATTACAGGTGACACCTGGTGGAAGATAGATGGGAAGAAGGAACGTCAAAGCCGCGATCGAAAACACGAGGAGCCAAAGCTGTAGCTCGTCAGCGCTATTTGGCTCTCGAGAAGGAAGTGAAACGCTCATGAAGGTGGGGTAACAGAGCGTGGGTGGACACCCTAGCCGACGAAGGCGAGAATGCCGCAAAAACTGGCGACGATCCCTCCTCTAAGATGTCTCACGTCGCTTCAGTGGGATTATGATGAATGCTTTTATGCCCGTGAAATACACGTCTGGAAAGCTGATCCACGTCTGACCGCCGAGGATGACCAGTTGAAATGCTGGCTCGAGCACTTTGGAAACCTTTTCCAAGTGTCAGCCACGCCACCAACATCTCAGCATAATCCGCCAAGAGTTCGACACATTACCTGTGTCGACTCCGAAGCTGAATCAATTAAGCTACAGTAGACGTTCGATAAGTACAACATATTTACGTTTCAGTTACCGAATGAAATTCGCTAACTGCAACAACTGTCAGCCGTCAAACAGTTGGCAATCGCTTTTGGACGCAGCCAGAATGCACTCAAAAACATCGCAATGCAGCTGTAGTGCATCCGAAAAACATCGCAACACTGTTTACGTTTTGTTTTTGACAGATAGCGGTGTGATAACTGCAAAACTGTTGCACTTAACGGACTTAAAAGTTGCAGTTAAAAAGCATTGCAGTTAAACCGTTTGCACCGAACGAACGTCTACTGTAGGGGTGGTGGGAGTAAAGTGGACAGGTGGGATAAAATGGACAGGGTACAGTTCCATGGCTTTTATTGTTTTTCAAAATGTTTTAACGATTGGAGCTTATGCCTAAGCATGAATTATTATACTTTTGCTGATCTTGAACATTAAAATCAAATAAACCTCTTCAAAATGACAAAAACTTTAAAAATCACATGAAAAATCGGAAATGGTGTAAAATCTGCTTATCATTGCTAAGGTTTTTTCGTGAGTTATTTTCAAATTATTACAAGTTTTACACCCTAAACTAATGAAATCCACATTGAAGAATATACATGAACGAAATAAAAATTTAGGTTTTGTGAAAAAAAAGTTTTGGAAATAATTTTAACATAATCAGACGGTGGGAGTAAAATGGACAATCGGTTCAAATTTCACCAAAATTCCATATTTTTTTTTTGCAAACTCCAGCATCATCAGCCGTCATGTATGTCGTGAGATAGTTGAAGTAAAAAATTATAAAAAAATATTTTATATCTACAAAATATCATTTTCATCCAAAACAGTGCTTGTTTTTTACACTATTTTTACAATAATTATTTAAGTGTGTTTAAAAGTTTGTATTAAAAGTTTGAAAACAACAAAATAAAGGATTCTTTTAATATTTGATAGTTTGCATTTAAAAACATAGAAATAATATGCTGTTATACAACTTTTAACGACTTGTTCATTTTAGCCCATCGATAGTCCATTTTACCCCCACCGGTTTTTTTCACGCTATTTTTATGCACGTTTTGGTGAAGAAAATAATCAAAGAAAACAATATTTTTTCAATGTAATCCCTTACCAGATTTCTAGAGTATATCATTACCTTCCATGTTACTCGGAAAAGCAGATGGATTTTGCCGCATTTCCACTGGAAACAACCACAATGCTTAAATTGTCCACTTTACCCCCACCACCCCTACCATAAAAAGATGATCTGACAGGCTGCTTGGTGGCTAGTAAGTCTTGGCTTCATATAAAAACAATTCGCTCTCACTTGTGTGTTGTGTGTGTTGTGGATTGGCATCTTAACCGAAGGAGAGATGGTTTGTGAAAAAAGGAGCGTTCATGGTGTGAGCTCGGGTCTAGTTTGGCTTTCTTTTCCGCATAATTATTATCTGTTCCGTAGCTTAGTTGGTTGAGCGTAGCTTAGTTGGTTGACTAGAAATACGGATTCGTGGGTTCGAATCCAACCAGAACGCGATTTTTCCACAAATTCATCTCTCAATCAGCAACATTCCGCGACTTCTAACTACAAGTTTTTCTGTATGTTTATGACATATGTACCTACAAATCTCGTGAATGTCAGTGAAGGGCAACATATATCAGTGTATTGCAGGTATTCTTACCAAATAAAATGTATTTGGTGTTTTCTCGCGAACACTCAACCATCAGCCTCAAAAGCGCTCCCATTAAAAGCCATCCTTCTGTCAAGGAGCATTTTTAAGTGGGTACTGCTCAAGTGAACTACCGTTCCCTTTCGAAGCTAACCGACGAGGAACTGATGAACTGCAAGTTCTCCTATTAACCTTCAAGAGGCACCCATTATTGTAGAGTGAAAAGCTCCCTCTCGACTCGGGGAAAAATCAACCACAACCAACTACCTGCTAGTCGTCGTCGGTGCACGTCTCCAATTAAAATCGTTATAACAATATTCGCACAACAGCTCTTTTCCCAAACGGTTTTCCCCAGCAGCCTTCCGCCCACTTCCAAGAAAAGGAAAAGCTGCAATAATAGCATAATTTTCCACTGCACGGCATCAACCGGCACCTGCTTCCTGACGGACGGTATTGTTCGCGCACTGCCATAGAGATAGAGCTGGCGATGCACTCTCTGTGATCGTTGCGGTTGGATAGTAGGTAGCTGGCACACTACTGGCTGCTTCCACAACGTGTGCGTCGTTCCCTTCCCGAGGAGGTGGCATTATCTTTCTCTACTCGACTCGACAACAGAAGACTCAACGGCGCGCTTCATCAAGACGAAGCCACTATGTAGGTACTGGGTCGGGATTTTCGCTCTCATCCACGCAGGAAATGCAATTCATGCTAAATAATAACACAACACTTTTCTCACCTCGAAGACGACGACGAGGAGCTGGAAAAAAACACACCTCTCGAAACATTCAACAGTCCTTCAGGCGTCCTCAACTTTTCCTGTTGTTACAGCAGTGCGAGGAGACCTCGCCTCCCACCCATCGTGGTTGTGCTGCTGCCCTCGAGCCACGACAGGACTCGTCCCCGAAACCGGAGGAAAAAAAAGTAAACCAGGCTGTTGTTATGCAAACTTCTCTTTTCTCGCGCTGCCGCCGCCGCCGTGTCATACAGGAACACTTTTCCGCTCGCTGAAGCTGTTCGTGTTGCAGCTGTTGAGGATTTTCTTCCATGGCGGTGGAAATTTTGGGGTGGACGGGGCTGAGTAGCGCCCACCACCCGGTCCTGGTATCCCAGAGACGAGACGAGATTTGAAGTGGATAAAATGTGGAGAGTGAACGCGGAAAAAGTTAATTTCGTAAACTGAAACGAAAGTTGACGATGACAATTTAGTCAACAGCCCCATCAAGGAGAGGACTGCCACATTGCCTTCGCCTGGCGAAGAGTGGCAGCCAGTAAACGAAGTGCTACTGGCGCGTCACTCATTATTACTACACCAACTGACGACGAACACTGACTGGTGCTTTGCTTTTGCGGAGTGATTTGTGATAAATAGGTGGTAGCCTGGGACAAACCAATTCGGAGTTGAGAAATTAATGAAGTGCACTGCTCTCGTCAAGGGTTCAATCGGAAGGGGGTATACGGTTCCGGATAGTTTGGCCGAATGCAGTTTGGACGAAACATGAATGATGAACTCAAGCGATCATACCAGCTTTCTACACATCGGTATAACTCGAAAGAACAGCCTATTATTCGAAGTAGCAGAAATCTGTGAGTGGAGCGGACCTGGTGTGATGGTTAGAACACTTGACTATCACGCCGAGGACCTGGGATCGAATCCCACTCCCGACAAACTCGCAAAATGTGAGTTCTTCCTTCGGAAGGGAAGTAAAGCGTGGGTCCCGAGATGAACTAGCCAAGGGCTAAAAATCTCGTTAATACAGATAAAAAAAAAGAAATCTGTGATAGAATATTGTCAGTTATAGCGTATAATAATTCCTGAATGATTAAACTGAAAAAGCCTATGAATAAAGGAAGGAAATCGACCCATTCAGCCAGATGACATTCGGTTACATGACGTTCGGCCAAACGGATTTCGGCTACATTGCAGGACACCAAATAAGATGAGAGAAAAGCGTCTTTATCCAATATTTACCGAAAACAACATAAATTTGAAAATCAAGCCTAACTTTACCAAACACCGTATCCAACAAAATCAATGAACGGAGAAAACCGAAAGGGAAGTTTCCCATAGCAACTCATATATTGAGCATTTCAAAAACGTGAAAATGCTGGGTTCTTTTACATAAATCATCTCCAAAGGTGAGTTATATACATAAGTAACCCTTAACGAAATTCAGTGCCTCATGTGAAAATCTCTTTTTTGTTTGCATATGTTACATATGGTGTTTGGTAAAGTTGGGCTTGAAATATTGAACATTTTTGAGCGAATAATGGGCCTAAAAGCACTTGTTAACTTCGTGTGTTCCAGAAACCGCTCACGCATAAACCTACGTGAATTCAAAAAAATCTGAAGGTTTTAGTGCACAGTGTATTCAATCACTGTTGTACACTTACACTAAACAGAAAAGAACAATGCAAAACCACACAGTTTCAAAAATATTGCACTTTTCTGAAAAAGTCTATTAATTAGGTACAAGAATTAGAAACACTTTGGTCCTACACCAACTCTAACACCAGTATTGATTTATATCTAGGGTTGTTATCCAATTCCCGTCTAGTACCGATCACCAATGTTCCAGTTTATTGTTGCATCTCACATTATGCTTTATGGTCAATTTGGTATTAATTACAAATTTATCAATCAGTTTTCATATCATGTGAAAATATTGGGATAGGCCTACAATTTCCTTTAAATAATAAGATTAAATAACTGTCCCTCGAAATCTTCTAATACGCGTCAATTTCGGGCACAACCTGAATTCAATTTCCGGCACACCTTCTACGTGACACTATGGTACATAGGATGGTCAAAAATAATGATTTGTCCGTAGGTGTTTATTCGTAAAGTCGATCAAATTCTTCGCAATCCAAATCAACTTATATGTTTAAAGTACGATTAAGCAGAAAGTTTTTAAATTGAGATGGATATAACGATTTTTGATGCCCACCAGAGATCATAATGCACTGTGAAACGAGGAAATATTTCTCTGTAATTGTGAAATAAAGCCGGTGTAATTGTCTTAAAAAAAGTGGGCTTCGTGGCCGAGCGGTTAGCGGCGTCAGTCGTTTGGGTGTCTCGTAAGCCTCGGAGTGTGGGTTCGATTCCCGCTCCAGTCGGGGAAAACTTTTCGTCGGACGAAAAATTCTCCACTGGGCCACTGGGTGTTATATGTGTTGTCCGTTGTCAAATGTTAGTATTGTTCAGTCTGTAGAGGCCGCAAGGTCGAAGACGGTGTAATTGTCTTTTAAAATTAACTGAGAACTCTTTGGTGTATGTTCATTATTAGTGCAAAATTTCATAAAAATCGATGCATTACTTTTAACTGTGGATGAGAAACAAACAGACGACGTTTTTAAGATTTTGTACAATCATCACCAATTTTCATTCGCATACTAGATGGTTATTTTCAGCTACAATTCAAAGTTCTGTGAGGATAATTATGAAACTTCGTGAGCATTTATGATACTTATAGAGACACTTTCTTGCAAAATTTCATCAACTTTTATCAATTGGATTGAAAGTTACTGGTGTTGATAGGGGATAGTGTTAGTGAAAATGTTTCATGTTGTTTATGAGCGATGTTTGCCCATTCATAACTTTTGAATATCTCTGTCAATTTTCATGAAATTTCCCCAGAAGGTAGTTGGTTATGTGGTTATTATGCCTGAAAAATTTGATGATTATTGGTGTAGTACTTTCAACAATACAATCGAAACAATAAGGGGTGCTCACTAATTGTTATCTGAAGGGCTAAAGTCACGGTCAGCCCCAATATATGTTTAGACTATAAAATTTTCGATAGCGCATCGATTTTTTTGAAATTTTGCCTATGTAAGTAAAATAGATTGAGAGGTTTGTGTTCAAAATTTCAGTCATTTCCTTTATCAAATTCAAAAGTTACAGCGCTGACAAGCTAAACCAGGGGCTGTACAAAATTCAATTGCTCGCGTTCTACTGTTTCATTGCTACAACAAAAGGTACTTCACCGATTCACATGAAATTTTGCAGGCGAAATGAACACACCTTAAGATATTATCAGGCAAAATTTGAGCAATTTTAATGTATCTATTGCAGAGTTACAGCCATATTTCTGTGTCCCGATTATTGCGGATACAGGCTTTATAAAGTTTCGTATGCTGAAAATCCACGCACACATTTGCTTGCATTCTGCCTAGGCGAAGACAACTTGTTATTTACATTTTACCGACGGGGAAAAATGACTTATTCGATTAATTGAACATCTTTTGCTGCATTCCGCAGCAGTGAAATCCAACTTTGAAATGCCACAGAGCTTTGGTGCGACTGTCTTCGTCGTACGCAAAACGATGAAAAATTTCAATTCTTAAGTGAAGTGAAACTGAATCGTGAAATTTCTCGAAATAGTGAAATAATTTTTCGATTTACAGTGTTATAGAGGCTGTCCATTGATAGTCAACATCTTTTGCTTCCATCTGATGAGCCAATGGCAAGGGTTGGTTGGAATATCTGTAATTATTGGCTATTTTCCGTCTGAGATGACGGGAATTAGCACATTTGACAAAGTAGATTTCTATCCTACTTAGATTGAAATAACTTGAAATGCAAAATGCAACGTTGCGAAAAGTATGGTATAAGGATATGCCTAATTAGTTTTGGAAGAGTCCCGATAATCATCATAAAACTTTGATTTTGGTCCAATGATGGTGGTACAAATAAGTACGATTTCTGATGGATTTTTTAAAGCACATATTTGAAAGAGATTTTTGGAAGAAGGATTGCACTCAAACCAAAAAATTCAGAAGAATTCTTACATCATTTTTTCGATGGAAAGTGTTTAGAAGTTCCTCTTAGAAATACTTATTTTCTCAAAATATTTCCAGTAGAGTTTTGAAAATCCTAGCGAGATTTCTAACGTAACCTTTTTTATATTTAGAAATACCCAAGCAATCATTAGCACTATATTTTGCCGTTTTAGGCTTATAGGGCTATTACTCGACCAATATAGAGCATGTCAGTTTTGTGGCAGCTCTCTATTAGCACGCAAGGCGAATAATAGTGCCTAGTGCTTGGGTAGTTTTCTTGTAAACATCAATGTATTTTGTTTAATTTGTTTTGTATTTTTTTTTCTTTAGGAACAAAAAGAAAATAAAACTTTCCAGGAGAGAGTCTGGTGGGAACCTTAAAAAAATCTGGAAGGATTCATGGCAATTTTTCATAACAAATTGCTGGCAAAATACCACAAAATTACTGCAGTAATTTCCTGTTATAAACCAATGCAATGGAAAATCGTAATGATTTTATTTTATAAACATTTTCATGTGTTTCTCCTAAAATTGTTCTAAGATTCCTACGGGTATTCGGCCAATAATTTCTCCAGTGTTTTTTGCAAGGGTTTTTTTCAGGCAATTCCCAAGAAATTTCTCCTGGGATCGCTTCAGTTATTCTACATGGGTTCGGGTGTGAATACTAAGGTTTATTATCTAAAATAGATTAGATGGCATTGACAGTCACTTGTTTCTTCACTTTGTCTGAGCCATCATGAACCTTTTAACTGAGCAGAATTCAATTACGTGTTGTAGCTTTTTTAATTTATCCTCTTACTAGGAATTTATCCAGGAAATCCTTCGTAAGTCTCTCAAGCTAATTAAAAAAAAATCCTGACTATTTTTTAGGAAACTTCTCTAGGAAGCCGTCTGAGAATTCATTCAGAGATTCTCCTGGGAACTCTCCAACGATTTCTCTGAGAATTAGTACAGGAATTCTGCCAGGAATATATTCAAGATTTTCTCCTTAGATTTCTTCTGGAATCTCTCCAACAGTTTACCTAGGAACCCATCCAGGAATTGATATGGCATTGTTTACATAAGTTTCTCCAAGACTTCCTTCTTGGAACTCTTTTAAGAATTCTTCAAAAAAAAAAAAAAAAAAATTCTACCGATTTTTCCAGGTGTTTGCACGGGGATCCCCACCTAGGAATTTCTCCAGAAAATCCTTCAGAGATTTCTTCAGGAACGCCTCCAAGAATTAATTTATGAATTCCTTTAATTTCTTTCACCTAGTGCTGTAGCAAATAATCCAAGAATATCTACAAAGTTCAATAATTGCTCTAGGGATTCTAAAAGTTCTATTTAAAATCCTTTTTAGAATACGTTCAACAATTTTTCAAGGAATACTTTCTAAAATTCCTTTACGAATTTCCTTGGACATTCTTTCGCGAATGCCTTCGAGGGTTCTACAAGAGATTTTTGTCAATTTGGTCAGGAATTTCTTCGAGAATTCTTTCGGGTATTTCTTCAAGGACTCCTGTTGGAGATTCGTATTATACAATAATTTGAATAACCTTAAAAATACACTTCTTTTCGAAATTTATGCTGAGATGTTTATATTAGTACTTTCTGAGATTCCTGCAGATAATGTTTCCGGAATTTCTTCTGAATCATTTTCATTCAATCAAAGATCGAATTGCAGAGCTCAATTGCCGTCGTATATCTGGAAAACTGATTTCGTTTGACCTAGATTATGCGTTTGATCGTGTTAGTAAGAACTTTTTAATGGTTGTGATGCGGAACTTCCGTGTGAATCCCAGTTTCATCGAACTCTTAGGGAAGAATATGTCCGCTTCAAGCTCTCGCCTTCTCATAAATGGAAATCTCTCTCCCAAATTCCCGATCCAACGCTCCGTTCGACAAGGAGATCCCATGAGTATGCACCTGTTTGTCCTTTACCTCCATCCCCTCCTGGAAAAGTTACGCACCATCTGTAATCATCCCCTGGACCTAATAGTGGCGTACGCAGACGATATATCAATCGTTATAACGGACATGCGGAAACTAAACCTCATCAAGCAAGCTTTTCTGGACTTCGGGCGATGTTCAGGATCTCTTCTGAACTTCGACAAATCGTTTGCTGTGAACATCGGGACTCACAGTGGCGCAAGAGATACTGTTTGGCCACAGGTATGCGAATCAGTAAAAATTCTAGGGGTAACTTTCTTCAACTCTCAAAGGCAAATGATTGATTTCAACTGGGGCGAAGTCATAAGAAAAACGTCTCGGTTGATGTGGTTATTCAAACCAAGGAACCTAACACTGAAGCAAAAGGTCATAGTTCTAAATACTTTTGTTACATCAAAGCTGTGGCTCCTAGCATCAGTGATAAATATCCCAAATCAAGCGGTTGCACGGCTTACATCGCTCATTGGAACCTTCATCTGGGAACGATACTCATTCAGGATCCCTATTGAGCAGCTCACGCTCCCAAATAACATGGGTGGTCTCAACCTGCATCTCCCGATGCACAAATGCAAAGCCCTACTGATTACCAGATTCCTTAAAGAACTACAACACACACCTTTTGCTAGCTCCTTCAATCACCACCTACAGAACCCACCAAACGTAACTGCTATTCCAGCCCTTTACCCATGCTTGAAGAACATTGCCAAGATGCTTGCCTACGTCCCTAGGAACCTCCAAGAAAATCCCACAACTGCAGCTCTTCACAACTATTATCGTGGGAAACTAAAAGTGCCAAAGGTTGTTGAAGAGAATCCTGGAAATAACTGGACAAGAGTTTGGAAGAACATCAGAAGCAAAGGACTAACATCAAAGGAACAATCATTGTATTACCTGCTGGTGAACGGAAAAATTCCACATGCTGCACTCCTGTTTCGGCAGAACCGTGCAGACAGCCCAACGTGTCAGCATTGCCCCAACATCGAAGAGGATATACAGCATAAATTCACCGGTTGTCGTCGAACGACTGCCTTATGGAGACATCTTCAACCACGGTTGGAAACAACCCTAGGTAGGAGGATAACGTTCAACGATCTTCGGATACCACAGCTAGAAAACGTTTCCAGAAGACAGAAATCGCAGGCGCTAAAGTTATTTATCAACTTTGTAAATTTTGTTTTAGATGCCAACCACGATTTTTCAGTGGAAGCGTTAAATTTTGTTTTAAACTGTGCCTAAATGTACATTGTGTATGCGTCTAGTTGAATAAAGTTCCAATAAATGTGTTAAAAAAAAAAAAGAAATTCAGTACAGGAATCTTCTCCAGGAATTTTTCCAGAAGTTTCACCTAGTATTTATTAAAAAATCCTTCAAGAATTCCTTCAGAAATTCCTCTGAGCTCCTCTAGGAATTGCCTCAAATTTAGCTACTGACATTCCTAGAAGACTCATACAGGAATTCCTTCAGGGAATGCCTCCAGTAGCTCTTTCAGTAATTGTTTCAGGGATACGTCCACGTAGTTGTTTAAGAATTTGCAAAGAAGTGCATAGAAGGATCACTGTAACACCTCCTCTAGAGGTTCTTGGAATTAATTCCGGAGTTTATCAAGTTCTCTTGTGTGCAGAACTAGCAAATAAGTTGAAATTCGCAAGGTTAACCAAATTTAAAAATGAAATCAAGTTCTCTCTTCATGGATTCCGCTAAGATTCGAGCTAATTTTTGAAGGTTTCTTGTCAGCATTCTTTCAGCTTTTCCTGCAAAAATTCTCCGGAAATTCCTTTAGATATTCCATTAGGAATGCCTCCAAGGATTCCTTAATATTTTTCCAGGGCTTTTTCAGATATTCTTACAGTATTTCTCCAAGTATTCTCGCAAAAAAAATTTCTAGGGTTTCTTCCACGATTGTTTCTGTATTCTTTTAAAAATTCTTTTGAAAATTTTCTTCGTTAATTTTGCCAATGATTTCTACATGAGTTTCTCCAGGATTTTCCTAACATTTTGTTCAGAATGCATCAAGGAATTCTCTCAAGAATTTCTCTAGGTATTATTCCAAGAATTTCCGGTGATTTTTTTAAATTTTTTTTTTAGAGATTTAGTCAGCATTTCCATCAAGGACGTCTTTGAGATTCCTCTGGAATCTTTGAGTCTTTGAGTATCCCACGAATTCTCCAAGGGATTCATCCAGAAATTTCTCCTGGCAATAAAGAACACATTATACAACTATTTTTTCAGAAATACTTTTCGGAATTCGACCAGAAATATGTTTTTGGAAATTAAAAAAAAAAAAACAAAAGAAGTCCAGTATTGCGAAGAATAATTTCTGATTTATAAGTTATGTCCCATAATCACCCTGTTTTGTGAAAAAATACTAAAAATATGTGGTGAAGACTGCAAACAAACCTAATGAAAAAAAAACAAATTTTAATGAACAAATTCTCAATGGTGCGGGAATTCATACTATCCTATTAGCACCAGCCCACTAGGAAAAACGGCCTCTTAATTCCGAGACAGGAGAGAGAGAGACAGTGAGAAGACTTCACCTGGAAGGAAACTAGTTGTCGATGTTTCCTCGTCAACAACCGAAGAAGCAAAGTTTTCCATTGTTCTCAAGCCGCTCACTCGACAGATTTTCCTTGCGGTCGTCGGTGCGCCGGATGTTGAGAGCCTTCGTTCCTTCCCACCGCAGTTTCCGGTGGTCCCAAACCGGCCGACCGAGCGGGTGCGAAGCTCGTTTTAGCGCGCGGACATCAACTTTTAATTGCGCACCATCCCCGCCGAGCCGGGCGAGCGACGACGAACGAAAGTGCCAAATAGCAGGTGGAGGATCCTCTCGAGAATTTTTACCTAAGGTACTAGAGACTGTGCGGGGCGTACGGCGAGTGACGGCGTTCGACATCGACAGTTCCGCAATCATTTGCAGCTCACAAAGCCCCTTGGGTGTTTTCCGTTTTGTGTTGGTTGGATTGCTTGATGAAGGATGCAATCAGCGGAGGGCGCCCGCGCGCGCGCTTTTTGGGGTAGATGGGAAATTATGTTTCCTCGAGTGGCTTTAATTTGAGTTTTCCTTAATTAAGTTGGAATTGGTACAGAAATGCTGTTGATGGTACAGTGGCGGATTGTGCTTCCCTGGTGGGATGGTATGGAACAGTGGGATAAGTTGTTGGGATTGGTGGTTATAATGCACTCCGTTCAAAAGTGGATTTTGATAATGAATGATTGACTTAGAAAGCCTTTCAGTCAAACCATTGTTGATTTCGACGTCATAAAAGAACAATAATGGCTACCCAAATTTTTATCCAATTCGAATTAAAATTCGAGCTAACAATCTAGAATCGAGTAAGTAGTACAACTCTGGTAGACTTAATGCAACAGAAGGGCTTGATTGCATTTCTGGCAGCTGGCAACGTTGGTGCAGTAGTTTTGACTCGATTTTATTTTCATGTTATACAACAACGACTGAATGTCACAGTAACCGTTAAAAAAGCTTGATGGGTTTTATCAAGGTTCTAGAAAAAGGACGTTTTTGGCTCCGTTCTGGTGGCTGGCAACACTGGTCTAGTAGCTATCAATAAAATTGAACATCTTTATTTTATTTTAGTGTAATTGGCGTCGCAAAAACTGTTAGAAACCATTGATAGGTTTTATCAAGGTTTTAAAAAAGCTCTGAATCACAAAATCGATAATTTTAATCGTAAAAAAACCTAAAATGTTATTAGCAAAATATGTTTTCTTCTTCTGGCCTACATTGAATCCACAGTTTAGTGGTTCCAAGTGAGGGTGTGTGTGTGTGTTTGTTTGCGCAATAGGCAGCAGTAGCAGCGGCAGCGACGACCAACGGCAGGAAAATGAACAAAAGTCGTCCATGAGGATGAAAAGATGAAAATACCTACTCCGAGGAAAACGGACCGGTGGCGTTGATTATGATTGAATGGAACTGATGGCGCGAGGGGGGCGGAGTAGGCATAGAACCAAAATAGAACACAACCAAGGAGTAAAACAGCCAAAAAGCGCAACAATTAAAAGGGAAAACAATAAACCGAGATTCGGAGGAAAATTTCGGTGGAGAGTGGGTCCCTCTCCGGTTTGGGAAAAACAAATTGGAAATGCGAATGGTGGAGGAAAATTTTGGGATGGGAGCTTAGGACTTAATTACTCTGTTGTTCTTTTTTGTTGTGGCTATTGTTTTGGGAGGGTTTGCTTTGTTTCTAGGAAGAGAAACGGTATTATTCTTCACTCGCTGTCAAGACACCGCACCGGTTAAGATGCCGGTTTTGTTGATCTTGCTAATTTGCGGGGGTGTTGTTTTTCTTATGATCTTTTGGTGAGGAATGCAACTTACCACTGCGGGCACTTGGCCGGGCAGCACTGGCTGTCCAGGTGAAATACCCATCTGCTGCATGATGGCGTTCTTCAGGGCCAGATGATTCCGTCCGTTTATCAGCAGCTGATCTTTGAGATGTTGTGGAGGGTGGAAGTATTTACACGGTGGTTTTTCACGATTACAACGACCCTGTGGAAGAGAGAAGGAAAAGGGTTTTGTTAGTTTAAATTTCTATTTTTGGAAAATTTTGAAATCTTACAGTCTAGCTACGAATACCTCTAGGTAACATTTAATATCAATGAAGTAAATATTTTTTTAAAAATATTGGTTCTGACTTAAGCCAAATCTAAGTTCAACCTACGTTCAGGTGCAATCTCAGTACCATTTAAAGCCAATCCAAGACCAATTAGAGACCAATCCAATCCATTTTAAATCGAATCGAAGTTTAATCCAAGTCCAATCCAAACCCAATTCAACTCCAATTCAAGTCCAATCCAATTTCTATTCAAATCCGATAAAAGTCCAATCTAAGTCCAATCCAAGTCCAATCCAAGTCCAATCCAAGTCCAATCCAAGTCCAATCCAAGTCCAATCCAAGTCCAATCCAAGTCCAATCCAAGTCCAATCCAAGTCCAATCCAAGTCCAATCCAAGTCCAATCCAAGTCCAATCCAAGTCCAATCCAAGTCCAATCCAAGTCCAATCCAAGTCCAATCCAAGTCCAATCCAAGTCCAATCCAAGTCCAATCCTAGTCCAATCCAAGTCCAATCCTAGTCCAATCCAAGTCCAATCCAAGTCCAATCCAAGTCCAATCCAAGTCCAATCCAAGTCCAATCCAAGTCCAATCCAAGTCCAATCCAAGTCCAATCCAAGTCCAATCCAAGTCCAATCCAAGTCCAATCCAAGTCCAATCCAAGTCCAATCCAAGTCCAATCCAAGTCCAATCCAAGTCCAATCCAAGTCCAATCCAAGTCCAATCCAAGTCCAATCCAAGTCCAATCCAAGTCCAATCCAAGTCCAATCCAAGTCCAATCCAAGTCCAATCCAAGTCCAATCCAAGTCCAATCCAAGTCCAATCCAAGTCCAATCCAAGTCCAATCCAAGTCCAATCCAAGTCCAATCCAAGTCCAATCCAAGTCCAATCCAAGTCCAATCCAAGTCCAATCCAAGTCCAATCCAAGTCCAATCCAAGTCCAATCCAAGTCCAATCCAAGTCCAATCCAAGTCCAATCCAAGTCCAATCCAAGTCCAATCCAAGTCCAATCCAAGTCCAATCCAAGTCCAATCCAAGTCCAATCCAAGTCCAATCCAAGTCCAATCCAAGTCCAATCCAAGTCCAATCCAAGTCCAATCCAAGTCCAATCCAAGCCCAATCTAAGACCTGTATAAGTCCTATATAAGTCCACTCCAAGTCCAATCCAAGTCCAATCCAAGGCCAATCCAATTCCATTCTAATACCAATCCAAGTCCAATTTAAATCTAATTCAGAACAAATCCAGCCTTTTTCCCGGCATTTCCCGTAAAATTTTCGCACGAGTTGGCTGGCCCCAAATTTGTAGGCCACCGGTTGCAATTAGAAATAGTCCATGTAGTCCACATAAGCTCGCACACAGATTGTAGGCATCTTCCTACAATTCTGTTTAGCACATAATCCAACACGGCAAACGATTGCTCCCGCCCACCGACCAAGCAGCAACAATAAAGGTCCGATTTATGGACTTGGATGTCCTCCTCCAAATTGCCGTTAGCTGTTTTCTGTCCATTCCAAAGCAACGTGGTGTGGTGCCGCTCCAAAATATCCCCAAAAATGGCACGAGTCGTTCAGGAGATCTTGGAGATTGATAATGAGCGTGTGTGTGTTCGAATGTGCATGTGGCACGCAGCTGCCAAATTGATGTTCCGCTACTCAGGCCGCGTAAGGGCACCCCTGATTTATACCAAAGATAAGTGACAATTTCGGGCTTATTTTCCGCTTTCGGCGTGGTTCGGGTGGAAATATGTGTGCTTTTACTACCGAAGGCTTCCGGCGCAATTGTTGCTCAGCATTTCCTGCCGAACCGCAATGGACGAAACTGACTAATCCGGAATCGCAGTCCATGGAAGGAGAATTTATTATTTTTTGCCATCTCTTATCAGATTTCCCTAGGATTGTTGTTCGGCATGCATCGCTCTCTACTATCACCATGTAGAGAGAGGATGAGTGCCGTACCATGACCGGGCAGAGCTCGTTCACGTCGAAGCTTATACTGCTAGTAGTCGGCTTCGTTCTATAGGATCCGACCTTAATGATGATTCCATTCGTCCGTATCCCCTGTCTCTCCACGTCGAAAACGAAGAAAGCAGCGGTTCAAGATTCTACCGGAACGGATATCGACCCGAGTTGCAGGAGCACGTGTCGAGCCAGCAATTTTCAGCTGAATCAATAATGCTGCTCAATTAACTTAGTTACATCCAATTAAAGTTTAGGATTTAATTGCTCGAAGAGTCTGCAGCATTGCATTGGAACGGTTGTGGACGTGGTGGGAGTTATACCTATGTGTGGCTGTATGGTTCTCGTTGTAATTTCCACTTAAGGTGAGTATATTGATGAAGTGGGTTCGTGTAGAAGGCAAGGAATAGGAATCCATTATCATTTTCTTCTTTTCTAGAAAAGTTCAATAAATTCAAAGAAATTATATTGATTTATCAGAAAAGCAAGGAGTTTTGATTACACACTTGCACACGCGTGTTGAATTTATTGATGCAACCGCGCGAAGAAATTAATGTGCGATCAGCATTGAGATGTTTGTCATGATGCCACTTCCACCTTTCAATCCTGGAGCATTTCCAGGAGAAATCCTGGAGGATTTCCAGGAGAAATCCTGGAGGATTTCCAGGACAAATCCTGGAGGATTTCCGGGAGGAATTCTAGAAGATTTCTTGGAGTAATCCTGGAGGTTTTTTTCTGGAGAAATCCTGGAGGATTTCCAGAAGAAATCCTGGAGGATTTCCAGGAGAAATCCTGGAGGATTTCCAGGAGAAATCATGGAGGATTTCCAGGAGAAATCCTGGAGGATTTCCAGGAGAAATCCTGGAGGATTTCCAGGAGAAATCCTGGAGGATTTCCAGGAGAAATCCTGGAGGATTTTCATTAGAAATCCTGGGGGATTTCCACGAGAAATCCTGGGGGATTTCCAGAAGATTTCCTGGAGGATTTGTAGGAGAAAACTTGGAGGATTTACAACAGAAATCCTGGCGAATTTCCAGCAAAAATCCTAGAGGATTTCCAGGAGAAATCCTGGAGGATTTGCAGGAGAAGTCCCGGAGGATTTCCAGGAGAAATCCTGGAGGATTTCCAGGAGAAATCCTGGAGGATTTCCAGGAGAAATCCTGGAGGACTTCCAGGAGAAATCCTGGAGGATTTCCAGGAGAAATCCTGGAGGATTTCCAGGAGAAATCCTGGAGGATTTCCAGGAGAAATTCTGCAGGATTTCCAGGAGAAATTCAGGAGGATTTCCAGGAGAAATCCTGGAGGATTTTCAGGAGAAATCCTGGAGGATTTTCAGGAGAAATCCTAGAGGATTTTCAGAAGAAATCTTGGAGGATTTCCAGGAGAAATCCTGGAGGATTTCCAGAAGAAATACTGGAATAAATCCAGGATAAACCTTTGAGGATTTCGAAGAGAAGTTTCGGAGGAGTTTCGAAGAAGCTCTTAAATAAAAAAATGACGTAGGATGCACAAACATTTTCAATCACTTTTCCATAAATAAGTTACTCCATCTATTGTAAAAATCCCATTATCAGCTCAAAGAAACCTTCACCTCCTTCGACGTAGTTGGTATCCCACCATCGGCGAAACACGAAATTAGTCTTATGGTTTGTGATTATTTGTCGCGTTCATTCGGGCTCTTTTATTTTATTGAACAAACGTGGCGACGTCAAAGACGGCGTTGACGACCGTAACACAGCTCCAAATGACATGACTTCATTTGAATTCATTAATTTTTGAGCTGTCGTGTCATTTTTCATAGTATCGGAAAAATATTTCCCCCGTGCTCTACTAGTACAAGGTTGCCAGTTAGGTAAAAGTTTTCTTTTCGCTGAAGCTTTTCAATTTCTATTTTTTTTTGATTTTTTAAACATAGAAAGTTTAGAAACTGGTCATAATTTTCCAAACGTTCTAAATTTTTAAAATTTTCTATTTTTTTTTAATTTTAAATATTTTAAATTTTCTAATTTTCCAAAAAATTTTCAATTTTCAAAATTTTTTTAATTTCCTTTTTTTTAAATTTAAATTTTCTAAATATTCTAGATTTTCTAAATTTTCTAAATTTTCTAAATATTCTAGATTTTCTGAATTTTCTAAATTTTCTAAATATTCTAGATTTTCTAAATTTTCTAATTTTTTACATTCTCTAAATATTCTAAATTTTCTAAATTTTTTAAATTTTCTAATTTTTTTTAAATTTTCTAAATTTTCTAATTTTTCTAAATTTTCTAAATTTCTAAATTTTCTAAATTTTCTAAATTTTCTAAATTTTCTAAATTTTCTAAATTTTCTAAATTTTCTAAATTTTCTAAATTTTCTAAATTTTCTAAATTTTCTAAATTTTCTAAATTTTCTAAATTTTCTAAATTTTCTAAATTTTCTAAATTTTCTAAATTTTCTAAATTTTCTAAATTTTCTAAATTTTCTAAATTTTCTAAATTTTCTAAATTTTCTAAATTTTCTAAATTTTCTAAATTTTCTAAATTTTCTAAATTTTCTAAATTTTCTAAATTTTCTAAATTTTCTAAATTTTCTAAATTTTCTAAATTTTCTAAATTTTCTAAATTTTCTAAATTTTCTAAATTTTCTAAATTTTCTAAATTTTCTAAATTTTCTAAATTTTCTAAATTTTCTAAATTTTCTAAATTTTCTAAATTTTCTAAATTTTCTAAATTTTCTAAATTTTCTAAATTTTCTAAATTTTCTAAATTTTCTAAATTTTCTAAATTTTCTAAATTTTCTAAATTTTCTAAATTTTCTAAATTTTCTAAATTTTCTAAATTTTCTAAATTTTCTAAATTTTCTAAATTTTCTAAATTTTCTAAATTTTCTAAATTTTCTAAATTTTCTAAATTTTCTAAATTTTCTAAATTTTTTAAATTTTCTAAATTTTCTAAATTTTCTAAATTTTCTAAATTTTCTAAATTTTCTAAATTTTCCAAATTTTCTAAATTTTCTAAATTTTCTAAATTTTCTAATTTTTAAAAATATTTTTCTACATTTTCTCGGCTATCCTTGTCTATATTCTTTGCAGTATCTTTAAGTTTGCAATTCTTACATTTTTTCAGAATTTTGATAAACTTCATTAGAACATTTCTGCCATCCCTGTTTAGCGTTCCGGAAAAGGCTGTTTTTGTGGCAGGAGCAAAACTTTTTATTACCCCGACAATAAAGTGAACTTTTTGAGAGAGGCTCCACCACGACGTTGATGATGAGGTGTAAAAACAACCACCAATAACGATGGAGGCGACAACATCAACACCGTAACAGAGAGCGAAAAAAAAAACGAGGAACACGAGCCTGTCATAATAAAATTTTGGATGAAGCAAGTTTTATTCGGAATTCGTGTCACAACATATAAACTGCATCGTCCGAATTCGCTACCCGGGCCGCAACACACCGAATGGGAACGTGTTCGAAATGAAATTGCTCGAATAAAACAGCTACAGGAGGAGACACCAACACGCGAGAAAAAAAAAACCCAACCAAAAGGTGGAAAAGGTCCTCCCCACGCCACGATTGGAGCCAAATGGAGCAATTCGAGAGCAAACGATCGCTTGCCGAGCTCTTCGCTTTTATGTTGAAGGATTAATAGTACCATAAAGAATATAAATATGACAGTTATGAAGGTTTTCTTCTTCAATTTAGACCGGATATATTTGTTTTCCGTATGCTGCTCCGACTGGCTGCGACTGGATGGATTCCTTCCGCATCCTGACGAACCAAAAAAAAAAAAAGGAAAAGAATAGAGAAAAGATTGGCGAAAAAGAAGCTATTGTTTCCGAATTTATTGCCACGTCCCGGCATCGAGCTGAGAAATTTTCCGGTGGACCTTTCTTGATATCGGTTGAATCGAATCGAACTGTCCTCGAACCGGTTTTACCCATGGGAATTAGTATTCTGCACTACTCGTCAAACGACTAGGGGAGATGCCCTTGGACGTTAGTGCCTCGTCGAATCCATTCGTGTGGAGCTATCGTAGAAATGTGATTTGAAGGTGTCCAACAGCTCTGTGATTGCGTTTTCTTAGCTCTAATAGCAATTGTTTCAAGACAATGCTACCGCAACTGATTGGGAATTATTTTTTACCAGTGGATTGGGAAGACATCCGAAAAGAATCATACCAATATGAAGGATATTTTTAAATTTCCATAAAAGAAATCTTGAGAAAGTTTTTTTTTTAATTCTTCTGAATTCTTGATATTTTTTAACAATTTTATCATATATCTGTTGAATTTAGGAGTAAAAGGTATTTATTTACAATAGCGTTTTTGCATTCGCCTACTTTTTACCACAAAATCAAATCATATGATGAGGGTATGAGGTTTTTGTTGTCTCATCTTTTCAAACATTGTGGTAATAATTCGTCAGAGTGAAAAACGCTTTTCTGCTCCGGTTTACTGTTTATTACTTTTCACCTCACACCCTCATAAGTACACAAAAGGGTGCCGGGAAAACAAGCTCATTCGCAGAAACGAAGTACAAGTCGGCTTCCCGCGAAGAGGAAAAACACCGAATAAAGCTAATGGAAAAATAAAATAAAATCCAAACATATTCTCTCCCGCACTTTTTCACTCTTCCACTCTCTTTCTGGGGCAGCTGCAACAGCATCTCAACCATCATCGCCATGATCATCATCAGCCAACCAACACGCACCATTTTCCAACCATGAAAGTGAAACCCATCCTCAAACACCACGGAAAGTCCTGATCCCGAGCGCGGTAGCTCTCACCAGTAGGTACGCGGTGAAATAAAACCAAAATTCATTATCATTACGATTATGACAATCATCGGTCTGTGGGCTCTTGCCGAGAGTGTACGAACACTCGGAGGTATCCCAGCTGCTACTGCTGCTGCTGCTTGGTGATGGACCTCCGTCGTGTATCCGAGCTGTACTACGTATACGTACATACCTCGCATCGAGGCGCACATTGAGGTCCATTAGGCGTTACTGGGCTTGGTGGAAGGACTTGGCCGCACATTCCATCAACGTCACAGGGAGCGTACGGTAGTTTCCGCAAAAGTGCAGTAACAAAATCATTTAAAAATTTAGAAAAATAAACAAAAATAAAAAATTTAGAAAATTTAGAAAATTTAGAAAATTTAGAAAATTTAGAAAATTTAGAAAATTTAGAAAATTTAGAAAATTTAGAATATTTAGAAAATTTAGAAAATTTAGAAAATTTGGAAAATTTAGAAAATTTAGAAAATTTAGAAAATTTAGAAAATTTAGAAAATTTAGAAGATTTAGAAAATTTAGAAAATTTAGAAAATTTAGAAAATTTAGAAAATTTAGAAAATTTAGAAAATTTAGAAAATTTAGAAAATTTAGAAAATTTAGAAAATTTAGAAAATTTAGAAAATTTAGAAAATTTAGAAAATTTAGAAAATTTAGAAAATTTAGAAAATTTAGAAAATTTAGAAAATTTAGAAAATTTAGAAAATTTAGAAAATTTAGAATATTTAGAAAATTTAGAAAATTTAGAAAATTTAGAAAATTTAGAAAATTTAGAAAATTTAGAAAATTTAGAAAATTTAGAAGATTTAGAAAATTTAGAAAATTTAGAAAATTTAGAAAATTTAGAAAATTTAGAAAATTTAGAAAATTTAGAAAATTTAGAAAATTTAGAAAATTTAGAAAATTTAGAAAATTTAGAAAATTTAGAAAATTTAGAAAATTTAGAAAATTTAGAAAATTTAGAAAATTAAGAAAATTTAGAAAATTTAGAAAATTTAGAAAATTTAGAAAATTTAGAAAATTTAGAAAATTTAGAAAATTTAGAAAATTTAGAAAATTTAGAAAATTTAGAAAATTTAGAAAATTTAGAAAATTTAGAAAATTTAGAAAATTTAGAAAATTTAGAAAATTTAGAAAATTTAGAAAATTTAGAAAATTTAGAAAATTTAGAAAATTTAGAAAATTTAGAAAATTTAGAAAATTTAGAAAATTTAGAAAATTTAGAAAATTTAGAAAATTTAGAAAATTTAGAAAATTTAGAAAATTTAGAAAATTTAGAAAATTTAGAAAATTTAGAAAATTTAGAAAATTTAGAAAATTTAGAAAATTTAGAAAATTTAGAAAATTTAGAAAATTTAGAAAATTTAGAAAATTTAGAAAATTTAGAAAATTATAAAAATAAAAAAAATAAAAAAAAAAAATTAAAAAAATAGAAATTAAAAAAAAAAAATGAAAATTAGAAGATTTGGAAGGTTTTGAAAACATTGAAAATTTAAAATGTTTTAATCCGCTCAACATGATATTCAGCTGTAGAGCTGATTCCATCCGCAGCCATCGTAATCACCGTTGGGCTTCTGTTGGAAAACTCGGCGCGACCATTGCTTTGTGGCTGAGTATTTGCAGGCGGTACCCTGGCGAGCATGGATAAGCGAGGGTGTACGACGATGTGGAGAATGGCGAGAAAAATGAGACACAAATTTAAAAGGCTGTTCCATAAATTAGCTCTCAGAAGCGGAACATGTCAAGTGGTGGCGGCGGTGGCAAGGTGGAGGCAGGGATGCCAAAGCGATGAAGTATAATATGGCATGTGGTGGGCGAAGAGGATGTGCTGAGAGAGGAGCTATTCGATTTGCCTGGCTGTTTTCACGAGAAACGTGCAAAAGTTTTCCCTTTTGTGGTTTTTCAGGTACCTGAGCGCACTTATTGAAGTTGTAAAAACTTGGATCGATGGAAAGTTGCGTTCGGCGTAGAGGAATTTTGTAATTACATTCAAATAAGACAGTTTGTCAGCTGCCAGGGATAGTCTTTGACTCGTACAAAATTATTTTTTTTTTGAAAATTCCTAATATTAGAAAAAAAAAACGCAAATTAAAAAAAATATGATTTATTTTCAATTTTCATTATAACTATTTTTTTTATTTCTTGCTCATTTTGAGTTTTAGTTTAATGCTAATTCATCGCATTAAAATACTTTTTTCAAAAAAAAAAAAAAAAAACAAAAATGGAAAAATATATTTTTTTAAACTTTTTTATGTTATTTGGTAGATAATCTAAAAAAATCAGTATTTTTGAAATAATAAAGAATTGATCGTTGGTCGAATAATAAAGATTTAGAATTTTGAAGATTCTTCATGTTCCTACACATTTAAAGTTTATGAAATTTTTAAAAATTATTGCTTTATGTACATTGAAACATTCAAAAAATATAATATATCTTTTTTTTCTTTTAGATTAAAAATTTATTAAATTTGGCTTAACGATGACACAACTCAAATCCCAAATGTTTGAAACGTTCCCGTGATAAGATACTATCATGATTCATAAGCCTTATTTAAACTATGTCCTGCAGCGAATACAGCTTTTGACGCAGAATGCAAAAAAAAAAAAAAACACAAAGCTATCGGCGAAATAGAACACAACAGTCGCAGACATCGCTCCTAGCGGCTAAAACTCAATTAAACATCGACCGAACCCCCATACCAGGACTGCCAATTCGATTGACAGTCCAGCATCCCTCTCGCCGTTCGTTATTTCCACGTATTTTCTCTTTTCAAGTGCGAATTTTCCGATCATGATTCACCAGAAGCTCCGGCGGCCACATGTAGCGGAAAATATCAAAATCAATGTGTCGGTCGTCCACCGAATGTGCTCGTTCGCTCTTTACCAACCATCGTCATCGCCTTCGGTCGCCTTCCGTGTAGTCGTCATTCATCTGAACGCGCGCGATGGAACAGTATGAGAGCCGTTTGTAGGATTTGATTTTCCATCATCATCGACGGTCTCCTTCCCCTTGGACAATATCTACCTTCTTTCGTCGCGTTGTCATACATGTCACGTTGGGGAGCATTGTGGATAAAAAAAATATGAAATGGCGTCAAAATATGATTTTCTTAAGTTATGTTAGTCACGGATATTGTCAATATTATCATCACTATAAAGTTTGTATCAATTTTTTCGTCAATATTGTCGTGAATGTTGTCGTCACATTGACGATGAGTATTTTTTATCTTTATTTGGGTCAATGTTGTCAGTGTTGTCATTATCAGTGACATCATCAATATTGTCGTTGATGTTTACCAAAAAAGATGGCAATAATGATATGAATGTAGTCATTAATATTGTTGTCAATGCTGTCATCAGGATTTTCATTAATATCGTTGACAATATACTCCTGGATCTTCTAATTTTACATCAACGGTATCATTAATGTAGCTTTCATCAATACTGTCATTAATGATATCGTCAATATTGCCAACAATTATGCTTTGAATGCTGTTCTCAGTAATGTCGCCAGTGTTGGCTCTACCCCATTTGGCATAATGCCATTTGGCATAACGCCGTTTGGCATAATGCCATTTGGCATAATGGTCATTTGGCATAATGGTCATTTGGCATAATGGCTATTTGGCATAATGCCGTTTGGCATAACACAAAGTACAGCCTTCTTGGTAAGAATGTGCGTAATATTTGTTATACCAAATGACATTATGCCAAACGGCGTTATGCCAAATGGCATTATGCCAAATGGGGTAGAGCCGCCAGTGTTGCCAGTCGTCCACGATGTCATTGATACTGTTGTCGATTTTATCTTCAACGTTGCCATCAGTTTGATCGTCAATAATGATGTCAATCATATTGACATTGTTTATCATTAACGTTATCAGAATCGTCATAAATATTGTTGTTAATGATGTCATCAATGTTGTTGTCAGTAATTTTAAGCACAACAATTCCTAATCCTAACCCACAGTGCTCTTTACGCGGATTCAGTATGTTATTCTTTACGTCCTCCATGTCGTCCATTAATCGTGAGGGACGCTATAGTTTCGAGGAATTCTACGACGACGACAGAACGATGACAGCCCTTGGACATCAATACAGCTTTTGGTGACGGGCCCATTTCGTCCATATTGCACGCGGTTTTCCCGAACGCATTTGCTGCGCTTCTCTGTTGCGGGTGGTCGGGAAAGATTCCAAGAAATTGGAACAGGAAGGACGGTTTCGATTGAATTGAATGCCAGCGATTTCAGTCGCTGCGACTTGTGGCAAGTGAAGGGCGATTACCGGGAGAAGGAAATTTAATTTTCTATCGAGAAAGATTTCATTTCGGATGCATTGGTTGAAATGAGTTTCCCGAAAGGGATCCACGCGAATTAGTGGGAGATATTGAGGTAAAACGGGGTTCTTATGAATGAGTTTTGTGAAGTTTCACAAAACAGTTACAAACCGTTACGTTTTATGATGGCTTCAAGTTCTCCTTTAATCTAAAGTTTCATCTTTGACACCCTACTTAGGCCATTTTGTACCAATTCCCCTTACCCATCACATTCGATTCGGTAATAAGACAAATGAAAATTCATTGTGTGTGTTCTATTGGGTAATATTGAGGCCACCAGAGATGGCTGGCTCATTGATTTATGATGTCAGCCAGCGGATGAATTGCTGTTCCGTACGATGGAAATCAATATAGCACAAGCAATCATCTTCTGTTGTCATCGCTGGTCTGAACGTCTAGATCGATCTCGCACGAAGAATCTTGGGGACATCGAAATCCAAAAATAAATATGTTCACTTGGATTGTTTGCAGCAGAACTATATGCTATTCCCCAAACGGTTGGTTGCCTACCCTTCCAATAAGTCGAATATGGAAAAAATGGTAACAATTGAACGATAAATAAAATAGGATCAATCCACTTTAGAAAATTTAAAAAATTTAGAAAATTTAGAAATTTTAGAAAATATAGAAAATTTAGAAACTTTAGAAAATTTAGAAAATTTAGAAAATTTAGAAAATTTAGAAAATTTAGAAAATTTAGAAAATTTAGAAAATTTAGAAAATTTAGAAAATTTAGAAAATTTAGAAAATTTAGAAAATTTAGAAAATTTAGAAAATTTAGAAAATTTAGAAAATTTAGAAAATTTAGAAAATTTAGAAAATTTAGAAAATTTAGAAAATTTAGAAAATTTAGAAAATTTAGAAAATTTAGAAAATTTAGAAAATTTAGAAAATTTAGAAAATTTAGAAAATTTAGAAAATTTAGAAAATTTAGAAAATTTAGAATATTTAGAAAATTTAGAAAATTTAGAAAATTTAGAAAATTTAGAAAATTTAGAAAATTTAGAAAATTTAGAAAATTTAGAAAATTTAGAAAATTTAGAAAATTTAGAAAATTTAGAAAATTTAGAAAATTTAGAAAATTTAGAAAATTTAGAAAATTTAGAAAATTTAGAAAATTTAGAAAATTTAGAAAATTTAGAAAATTTAGAAAATTTAGAAAATTTAGAAAATTTAGAAAATTTAGAAAATTTAGAAAATTTAGAAAATTTAGAAAATTTAGAAAATTTAGAAAATTTAGAAAATTTAGAAAATTTAGAAAATTTAGAAAATTTAGAAAATTTAGAAAATTTAGAAAATTTAGAAAATTTAGAAAATTTAGAAAATTTAGAAAATTTAGAAAATTTAGAAAATTTAAAAAATTTAGAAAATTTAGAAAATTTAGAAAATTTAGAAAATTTAGAAAATTTAGAAAATTTAGAAAATTTAGAAAATTTAGAAAATTTAGAAAATTTAGAAAATTTAGAAAATTTAGAAAATTTAGAAAATTTAGAAAATTTAGAAAATTTAGAAAATTTAGAAAATTTAGAAAATTTAGAAAATTTAGAAAATTTAGAAAATTTAGAAAATTTAGAAAATTTAAAAAATTTAAAAATTTTTGAAAATTTTGAAAATTTTGAAAATTTTGAAAATTTTGAAAATTTTGAAAATTTTGAAAATTTTGAAAATTTTGAAAATTTTGAAAATTTTGAAAATTTAGAAAATTTAGAAAATTTAGAAAATTTAGAAAATTTAGAAAATTTAGAAAATTTAGAAAATTTAGAAAATTTAGAAAATTTAGAAAATTTAGAAAATTTAGAAAATTTAGAAAATTTAGAAAATTTAGAAAATTTAGAAAATTTAAAAAATTTAGAAAATTTAGAATATTTAGAAAATTTAAAAAATTTAGAAAATTTAGAAAATTTAGAAAATTTAGAAAATTTAAAAAATTTAGAAAATTTAGAAAATTTAGAAAATTTAGAAAATTTAGAAAATTTAGAAAATTTAGAAAATTTAGAAAATTTAGAAAATTTAGAAAATTTAGAAAATTTAGAAAATTTAGAAAATTTAGAAAATTTAGAAAATTTAGAAAATTTAGAAAATTTAGAAAATTTAGAAAATTTAGAAAATTTAGAAAATTTAGAAAATTTAGAAAATTTAGAAAATTTAGAAAATTTAGAAAATTTAGAAAATTTAGAAAATTTAGAAAATTTAGAAAATTTAGAAAATTTAGAAAATTTAGAATATTTAGAAAATTTAAAAAATTTAGAAAATTCAGAAAATTTAGAAAATTTAGAAAATTTAAAAAATTTAGAAAATTTAGAAAATTTAGAAAATTTAGAAAATTTAGAAAATTTAGAAAATTTAGAAAATTTAGAAAATTACGCATATCTATCTCAAACACAACAACAAAGGTGCCCTCATTTCAGCAAGAAAATTTTCTGCAACCCAGATCATACTGACGTTCCCTTGGGACGTCATAAAATATGTGTGCGTTCTGTTGCATGGTTCGTTTTCTCGACATTCCTCACCCTCGAAGGCAATTCCACATATCCCTGGGTAAACTGCATTTTCCGTTCTTCCAAAGCTGAGAAGGACCCCCACTCCCACACAACACACCAGATTCTGGAAATGTGAACAAAGAAGCTTTTCCTAGTTCTGATGATTCTTTCTTTGCTTGCCAGCCAGCCATCTAACCAACAACCACCGTGTGTGCGGTGTTGTTCTGTGTTCGTATGTGGAAGGATAAGGGCCACTCTCAGTTCTTTTCCACTCCGAAAAACCCCCGGAAGATGTCCGTCCAACGTTGAACACCGGCGATGAGGGGGCGCGTACGGTTGTACTACAAACAGAGTAATGGAGAAGAGTGGAAAACGCATGGTAATATGATACAATTTCCATGTTTTCCTTGCTGCTTAATAAATAAGTAAATGTTTGCGTTATTCGTGAGGAAAACATACAGTGCCGGGACTGGTATCGTCTTGGACCGACGACGTCACTTTGCTGCCCTGCCTTGAACTAAGCACAGTATATGCACTAGCTGTGAGTGATGTAATAGGGACGACACTTGCCAGTTTGGATTGGTCCCGTAGGGGTTGCAAAAAAGAAAAAAAAAGGACACGACTCATACGGGGGAATATCAAATCTCGTCTTGCTCGGATCCAGAGTGATAGGAGTTGATGAGTACACTCTGCTGTGTTACGAGGTCAGCCTAGAGTGGTCGTTTGTTTGGTAAACAAAAAGTGATTACACGTTGGAACGTTCTGTTCCGGAGTGTTTTGGGTTGAACTCGTTTGGAAATTGATCTACCAAGGGTGAGCTTATTGATCCACAATTTCTCATTTAAATATAGGAACCCAATTTAACGAACTATTTAAACCAGTGAAGATTGTTTGTGGCTGGTGCATTCAAATAACATTTCTGGTTTTAATTCAAATGACGTTAAAACTATGTATAAGGTCATTGAATTCGTATAAAAACCTGAAATGTGACCAAGAAAGGAATTCAAGGAAGTCCAAGTAACATTTTTTTTATTCAAATAGACTAGAACAAGTTCTAAAACCAAATTTAAAAGAATCAGGTTATTTAAGTCTATTTAGCTTTCCGACGGTTCCCAAGTAACACGATTTAGTCAAATAGACTAAAAGAGGTTCTTAGAACCACCATTAAACCAAAATAAACAATATCAGGTTTTAAGATGGTCCTCAAAACCTCTACAAGACTAATTGGTCGCTTGGTTTGCTTCCATTCCGATGCGGAGAAAAACAAGCGAGTTTTTTTTCAGCGTGTGGTCCAAAATACAACAGCGCGTTTACTGAATGGGGTAATTTTTAAAAACCATCCATAAAACCGCAATAAAACCAAAACTATTTTACTTAGGATTTATGATGGTTATAAGAAACACATCATAGGAACACATCATTCTTATAACTGAAATTATTTGCTCGTAACCTAACCAAAATCACGTTTAAAATCTGGCAGAGAGCTCAGAAATAGTTCACAGGGATGCATTTCAGCTAAATAGCTCTTCGAAACAACCCAAACAGGAAGAAGTTTATCTCGATTTTAATTGGACAAGGGATCTACAATAAGTCCATTATGAGATTCTATATCAAATTTTCCGTGGAAATCCTAAAAAAAATCGTCATCTACCATTAGATGAATCTTTCTCGAAGTTTTCCAGAAATTTGTCGATGATTTCGCTTGAAATTAATCTAGGATTTTTGGTTGACTTATTACCAGGAATTTTTTTCAGACACAATAAATGAGTTTTGAAAAGAATTTGTGACCTGTATAATAATCTTAGAAAGTTATATAGTGGTATATGACAAAGTAACATATTTGACTGAAATCATAGTGCCAATATCCGCGTTCATAACATTTCATTCCAGACACTTCGCTACGATCAGAAACATAATGGATAAATGAGTTGCTCTTTTTTTCCACCGCTAAAGGAATTCTCACATTCTCGTCCGGTTTCATCCTTCGACCGTTCCGAGCAGCATACCACGACCACTGAACTTCGATAGCCAGCATCCGGGACGGGACCGTATCCCCAAGTATATAGCAATTTAGCAGTAATTAATATCAATTATACGTTCACCTTTTTTTCTCCGTATCGCTATCCGGACTTTCATACTTTTCCCGGATCTCTCTATAGGTACCTTTGTTACCTTTGTAACAACTGCGAATCGAGTGGTGGTAGTGGTGCGATGCAGTAGTGTGTCGCCACTCTGCAGGGCTAGGGAAAATTTCTCGTTACTTAATCGGAATAGTTGAAAAAAAAAAGGTGCTACATCGACACCACTAATTCTCAAAGTTTTTCTGGACTAAAAAGCTCCCACAGCCACCGACACGGTTTAGTCTGAGGTCAGCCATCGACCCCGGACGCATTGTCATCCGTCGTGGGAGAAAACGAGCCAAAATGACACGTTTTCGTTGATTACAACCCCAAAAAAACTAACAAGTTTTAAAGAGGTTGTAAAAAACCATCATTAGGCAGAAACAGGTTTTATGTTGGTTTTATGAGGGTTTTAAGTCCATTTTTTGGTGTAGCGGACCTGGTGTGGTGGTTAGAACACTTGACTATCACGCCGAGGACCTGGGATCGAATCCCACTCCCGACATACTCACAAAAAGTGGGTTCTTCCTTCGGAAGGGAAGTAAAACGTGGGTCCCGAGATGAACTAGCCTAGGGTTAAAAATCTCGTTATTACAGACAAAAAAAAAATGAGTCCATTTTAAGTCTATTAAGCATGATAACCAGTTAGTCTTGTAAAGGTTTTGCTAACCGTCATAAAACCTTACTCCTTTAATTTTGGTTTTATGATAGTTCTACTAACCTTTTCTAGTCTGCTTGAATGAAATGTTATTTAGGTAGTATGCTTGGTTTTAACAAGGTTTTAAAGCAGATTCAGGACCAAATTTTACTCTTGATGACCGTTATAAAACTTAAAATGGTACTAGGATTGAGATCTGAGGTTTTTATAGCTGATGCTTGGTTTTAGCTTTCAATGCCATTTACAAATGTTTAAAATGAAATGTTAGCTGAAAATAGCGAAATGTCAACAACCAGGCGGCTCAACGAGTTCATCAAATCGTGTTCAGAACTCGAAACTTCGGTAGCCATTTTTAGGAACCAATCGTAGGCATTTTGACCAACATTCTCCTTACATGTCCGTATGTAGAGCCGACATATTCCATCCGTGTTGTACCATTTTACTCGTACTTTCTTTCCAGATGGAGGGGGAGCGAGCGCGCGAAAAGCTATTCCCGGCCCCCTATATCAACCAACAACGCCGCACCAGGGCAAGGACGACGCCGAGAAGTCACCTGCCTGCCCCCGGGGCGTACAGCTACATACGTATGTACATTCAAAGGACGAGCGGGAGGATTTCAGTGGGGACCTACGTGGCGGGGCGGCAACGGTTAATGTTTGCAGGAAATTATTTCCATTATTTGTTGAAATCAGCATGATAGCGCTCTCGCGCTCGGCAGGTGGGCAAAAACCTCGACGAATAGGAGGGAGCTAAAGGTAAAACAGCACAGTACGGTGGCAACACCGTGGTGGAGTGTTGTCGTCGTCGTCGTCGGTTCAGTGAACGGGGAGGCGGCAGCGGCGGCGGGATCGTTTGTGGGATGGAAAAGTTTTATTTGCAGCTTTTTGTAGGCGTATTGTTACAATGAAGAGGAACTGTGTGTTTTTTTTCCTTTGGCAGGATTCTTCTCTTTATGATGTTCGGTTGGAGGTGGTGGGGGAAAATTGTGTACTTTTATTTGAGGGCAAGTGCAGACAGATGTACTAGGTTGCCGGTGACGTTGAGTGGTGAACCTAATCCAGTTGATTAAATTATCTCATGCGGGGGATCCCTGCTGGGTGTTGGACGTTGGTGTGCCAAGAATGAGCAGGAAAGGATGGGATAGTTGAACGTGGAGGTGTTGTGAGATATCAATGAGTTACAATACATGGGATAGATGTTCTTGGAAATTATGAAAAGGAAATCATTTTGTGCGAGGTTTTCCAACTTTTAGAAGATTAAACTTAAACTTGACAAAACAATCTCAATATTACAATAATATAAGGTGTGATTGAAAGGAATGATATACTAGCTCGAAGGAAGGACCCGTAGCCACAGCTGTAATAACTAATGCCGTGGGTATTCAGCATGAGCATGCTGAGGGTGACGACTTCGATTCCCGGTCAGTCCAGATATTTCTCGTAATGTAAATTTCCTTAACTTTCTTAGGAATATCCAACTAACAATCACTCATTTTACAAGCACCTTTATGACGAATTGATTCAGCATGATGCTGAATAACATTTGGATAACTTTCAGGCACAACCTTTGTTCGGGTTTTCTTCACACAAATTTGGAGAAACTATAAAGCATAGTGTTGTGTACCAACTGAACTGTTTGTTGTTAAACCGTTTCACAACTATATAGTAAAGCTGCTATTCAGCTTTAGCAAAAATGATTGAAAACTAAAAAAATGCAAAATTTTTTAATTTCCACGAGAATTTATGATTGGAACTTAACCCAACTAACATTTTTGCTGCATAAGAGCTTAAACGAGCTTGCTTCCAAAAGCGTTTGCGCTTTAAGCTTTTATGCAGCTACTTTGGTTAGTTGGGAATGCTGTGAATACATATTGTGAAATAATAACTACACATAAATTTACCTAAATCCAGATTCGAACTCGAGACCCGTCGACTGCCAGCCGCATGCCTTCCTATCTACGCCATTCTAGAGATGATGAACTGCAGCGCTCAAATCAAAACATAAACTTCCCGTGGTTTAATAATGATCAGACTTTCACTCCTATTCAGCAGTGGTGAATTAGCAACAAATTAATTCAGCTGTTGTTCAGTAAAAAACACGTGTTTTTCATCATTTACTCTGAGTCGAAGTATGATAAAACGAAAGCGCTTATTTGACTTGTGAAAAACACCTTATACAGATACATGTCCAAATTTTTATATGAACTTAACAAGAAGCAGAAAAAAGTCTTGTTAAACTATGTTGTAAAGGAATTACTGCGAGTCGAATAAAAATTTTATTAAACGCTTGAAAAGTGTTTTAAATTATTTTTGTTAATACCAATACGAAACGTTGAACATTGGCTACTTTTTCAATTGAAATAGCATTTGTACAGTAATGTGTACAGCATAATTATAGTTCAGCTATAATTACTATTATAAAGCAACAATTCAGCATGCATGCTTGTTTGCGGTTGGCGATTGTTAGTTGGGTAGAGTATCTTCGTGCCTGCTTACGATATGCACATGCATAATGTTCATTGGCAGAGAAAACTCAGTCAATAACTGTGGAAGTGCTCATACTAAGAACACTGACAAGCTAAGAAGCGGGCTTTGTCTCAGTGGAAACGTTAAGCCAAGAAGAAGAAGAAGAAGAAGAAGAAGAAGAAGGAGAAGAAGAAGAAGAAGAAGAAGAAGAAGAAGAAGAAGAAGAAAAAGAAGAAGAAGAAGAAGGAGAAGTAGTAGAAGAAGAAAAATAATAAGGAGATGAAAATGAAGAAGAAGAAAGATGAAAGAGAAGAAGAAGAAGAAGAAAGAGGAGGACATTTTATCACACTAAGGCACCCAAAACTATGCTATTGCTAATTCTATTCAGATTTCTCCAATTATTTTGGATATTTAGACCGTTTTGAACGATAAAATATTTAGTACAAATCACAAGCAAAATGTTTGGAAAATCAATTCCGGTAATCTGCGGCAGTGCACAGCTGTCTGAGTCGAGATATTTTCCATACCGTTAAAAAGCCTTTTCAGAGCTCTCAAACGTTTCAGAAGGGGATTCAGATGGATTTTAAGGAGAAACTTTTCTCCTATCAAACGGGCTGTAGTGAGTTTTAATTAGTTTCACGGGGTTTCCGTGTGCTTCAAGGGCTTTTATGGTAGCTTCAAGGGTTTTCAAGGTGGTTCAAGATGTTGCAGTAGATTTCATGGACGTTAAGATGTTTAAAGCCTTTTCAGAGCTCCAGAAATTTTCAGAAGTGTTTCAGAGGGATTTCAAGGCATTTGGAGGAATTTCAGGTTTTGGGGGGAAGCGATTTCGTTGAATTTAAGGGGCTCTTTACCAAATTTCAGGGACTGGCTCCAGGGACTTTCAGGAGAGCCTCAGAGAGGTTTTAAGCCGCTTTAAAGGCGTTTTAATGCTAATTTCATTCAGATTACACCAGTTCCTTTGGATATTCTGACCGTTTTTGATCGATAAAGTAGGACAAACCGTAAGTAAAATATTAGTAATCTTAAAAAGTGCACAGCTGTTTGAATAAACACATGTGCCATTCTGAGCCAAAGCTATTTCAGAGTTTTAAAAGGTTTAAGGGCGGTTTGTTATGACGATACAGGGTGCTTCCGGGGCGGGAGTTTCAGGGGGCTTCAGGGACTGCCAGGAGAGTTACAAAGAAGTTCCAAACAAATGTTTTCCGCATTTCCAATAAATTTCAGAGGGTTTCCATATGCTCCATGGGCCGTCATGGATGCTTCAGGGAGTTTCCCGAGGGGTTTCAAGACGGTTCAAGATGTTGCAGTGGATTTCAAGAAGATTTAAAGCCATTTCAGAGCCCCATGAGGTTCCAAGGTGTTTTGGAGCGATTTCGTGGAATTTCAGGTTTTGGGTGGAAAGGTTTGGGGGGCTTTAGGAATGTTCAGAAGAGCTGCATAGGGACTTCTGACGAGTTTCAAGGTGGTTAAATAAGCTTCATGGTGTATAAGGGGGATTCAGTAGACTTCAGGGGAGGTTATGAAGGTTTCGTGGCAGGCAGCTATAAGCTCATCAGTGGATTTCATGTGGTTTGTGTAGAGTTTATGGGAAGCCTGCGAGGGTTTCCTGGAATTTCAAGGTGTTTGAATCCGTTTCGAGAGGTTAAAATGATCTCAGCGGACTATAGAAGCATCAGTAGAGTTCAGAGGGTTTTAAGTCGTCTCAGTGCATTTCACGAAGTTTAAGGGAGCTTCAATAGAGGTTATGGATAGTCTACGGGAGTCTCAGGAAGATTTTATGACGTTTCAAGGCCTTTCGAGGTTTTAGTAAGATTTGTTGGGGATTTCGGAGATTTCAGGAGGAAACAGGAGGCATTCAGGGAAGTTTTAGGTGGGCTTAACAGTAATTTTAAGGCATTTCAAGGCGTTGAACATGAACCTTGTTCATAGTGCATTACCAGTTATACTTCTAGGTCCAACTACTAGGGACACTAAAGATTCGCGATTTCGTTCAAATCTTCAAAGGAAGAAGTGGTCGATAATGTAGGGCCAAAGTATTATGAACTTGTTAGGAGAATCGAAATCCCAAGCAACACACATGTTCTATATTAGTTACGACAGCGCAAGTTTTGGTTGTATATAAGTTTATTTTACGTTATTTCAACACAAGGTTAGAATTACGTAAAATTAACTTCTATACAACCAAAACTTGCGCTGTCGTAACTCTTATATAACATGTGTGTTGCTTGGGATGAGAGAGTGTTGTGTCCTTGTTTTTGTTCGTTGTTTAGGGCTGATTTTAACCCTCTAATACCCAACCCCGCCTTTAGACGGGGTATAGTATGAGCATTTTAGTAATTTTTGTTTCGTGGAAAATCAAAATTTTAATATTTTTGGCTGACATTTAGGATTGTTGTGTATATCTCAAAATAGTTTTTGGTGTATTTTGAAACGTATTTATATTTTTTAAAAATCATTGAAAAATTGATGTTTTTGTCACCTTCTAGAAGTCATTGTTTACTTTGTATTGAATCGCTACAATTAACATATTTTAAATTTTTCCCAAATCATTCTATCCTAGTTTTATAGTTTAAGGGGATCGAATACACTCTAAAATTATTTTCCTTAAAATTACACGGAAAATAACATTTTCTATGAAATAAATTGAAAATAAAAATATTTCAACAATAATCATAAAACCTCAAAATGTTTTCATCTCAAAAAATCCGTACCCCAAATAGGCTTCCAGGAAAAATATAAAACTGTAGGGATGTTCAAAAAAAAAATTAGAAAAATCAAAAATTGAAATTCATGAAATCGAGAATTAAAAAGAATCATCTTCCAAAACATGTTTAAATCGATTTTAGATGACGAAAAATGATATTTAGATCAAGATCAAAAATTTGGGTATTAGAGGGTTAAACAATTCCCTCTGTTCCTCTGTTAAAACTATGCATTGTGTAGCATTTTAAGTGATACTTGTTGTTTGTTTTGTATCCATAGTTTATTAAATGATTAAAAATAAAATCAATTTCAAAAAAAGCGTCTGGTATGAAAAAATGGCTTTTATAAAAAAAATATCCCAAAAATTCAGAAAAAAATCGAAATTTTCTGTTAAAAATAAGAAACCACGAATAACCGTTATTTTGACCGGAGACCATGAAAATGTAAAAAAAAATACATATGTTCTTCACCTAAACACGAATTGACCTCTTCAATGCATTTTTTCCTGGTAATTTCAATTCAATATCGTTCAACGAAATGAAAAAAGAAATTTTAATCACCCAACTGGTTAAAAAGTTATATTTTTTTTGAAGTTTTACTCCAACGACGAATATTAGTGATAATTACAAACCCACCAAGTAACTAGACATTCAGAGATCCAATTTAGCTGAAAATTTATATAACTCAATGTTTTTTTAGTGTGTATTTCAAATTAAGTGTTAAGTATAAATTAAATTGTTTTCTTCATTCTGAAAATCCTGATAGATAATAAAATTTCTAATAAAGAACTATTTTAAAAATTTCATAAGACACTTGCAAGTTTGGATAGGAATTTAACAAAAAATATTTTTTTGAAATGTTTTAACCTAAGAAGAAGTTAAGTGTTTAAATCATGACATTGATCATTTTTATTAATATATACTTTTTTATTTTCGTTTTGATAGCGAATTTTAACTTATGCAAATTCTTCTCTCCATATGCATCAGTATTTCAATTGCTCAAGTAATCAAAAATTTGTATGCTTTTGTTCAAAGCTTTTTTTGCCTTTCTTGTACATTAAAGTGTACTGAAAGGCTTTATGTTTACTCATAAAATAATGTTCGGTAGAAGGCTCGGAAGGTCAAGTCACATATACCAATCAACTCAGTTCGACGAATTGAGATAATGTCTGTATGTGTGTATGTATGTATTAGACTGGGTCAACAAAGTCGATTTTTTGGAACAAAGCTTTTTCGATTCATTTTAGCGTCCAAAGTAACTGTGCAAATTTTGGGAGCGATTGGTTGCTTCCCCGTATTCCGCATTGCGATTGAAATTTGTTTGAAAAATAATATGGGAAAACATGCTTTTTTGCATTTTTTTCATAAATTGAAATTTTTCGTCTAAAACAATCTAATCAATGACGGTAAAGTATAGCCTAGGATATACCGAAAAAATTTGCCGAAGATCGCAAAGTGATCCGATACTTGTAAAAAAAGTTATAACGTACAGATTGCCCAGTGGTGCTTAACATTTAACATGTAAAGGAATAACATCAATAATAAAATCTAAATTTTTGGCCCAAGTTACCAGGCGAATAACTTTTTTCACAAGCGTCGGATCCCTTTGTGGTCTTCGGCAAAGTTTTTCGGCATATCCTAGACTATACTTTAACGTCATTAGTTAAATGGTAATAGACAAAAAACTTCAACTTATGAGTAAAATGCAAAAAAGTACGTTTTCCCATACTAACTTCTATGCAAATTTCAAGCGCAATGCGGAATACGGGGACGCAACAAATCGCTCCCAAATTTTGTACAGTTGTTTTAGACGCTAATATAGATTGAAAAAACTTTGTTCCGGGTTGGTATGATCAATTTAAAGTTTCTCCATACAACGTTGACCCACTCTAGTATGTATGTCTGTGCGCCGAATAAGTTCACTCATTTTCAAGGCACTTCCCATTCGCCGTTTTTTTGGATTATAGCTCGAATGGAACCGGAATTTTACCACATTGTTTGCTATTGAAAAAAAGTCCGGATCGGTCAAGGCGATCCGAAACTATGCCATTTGAGTGATCCGGACCAGCACCGGTAGAACTGGCCGTATTTAAAACTGCACCAAGCTCCATTATGCGACATATTAAATTGCGGCGATTTTTGTAGTCTTTTGCATGGTTGACGATTTTTTGGCGGAAACCAATACTGGAGACCATAAATTCTACGATGTCTACCCTAAATTCAAGATGACAGCCTAATATTCAAGATGGCAGCTGTTCAATAAAGTTTAGGTTCTAAAACCATGCAATATGGGATATATTTGACATGGAGAAGATGTCCGGAGACCAAAAACTTCGACCAGAATATCCAAGATGGCGGTCTAAAATCCAAGATGGTGGCTTAAATTTCAAGATGGTCGCTGTTTAATGTAGTTTTGGGCCATAAAAGCATGCAATATGGGTAAATTTGGTATGGGAAAGAAGTCCGGAGTCCAAAAATGTTGACCAGAATATCCAAGATGGCGGTTTAAAATCCAAGATGACCGGCTCAAAAATCAAGATGGCGGCTGTTTAATGGTGTTTAGGCTCTAAAACTATGCTATATGGGTATATTTAATAAGGGGAAGATATCTGGAGTTTAAAAATGACAACCAAATATCCAAGATGGCGGCTCATAATTCAAGATGGCGGCTGTTCAATGGAGGTTTTGGTTCTAGAATCATGAAATATGGGTATATCTGATATGCAGAAAATTTGCCGAGTTCAAAAATGACGACCGATGTATCCAGAATGGCGGCTCTCTAAGGGCAAATGGGACAATCGGGGAAATATCCACCATTGCTCTGTTGCTACTAAGATGGTTATCTCAGATTCTGCTTCATATTTTGCAACAAAAACCTATCATTATTACCTATATGCTGATTGTTTTTCAGCATCTTCGAAGCGATAGAACTCAAGGTTACAATCTTTAAAATTGCGAGGCAAATTGTTAGGAGAAAGAACACGGCGTCCCTTTTTACCTTAATGGATTTTGAGGCTCTAGAACCTTTCAATAAGGGTATGTTAAAGAAGTCTGGAGTCCAAAATGTTAACCAGAATATCCTAGATGGCGGACTTAAATCCAAAATGGCTTTTTACGGAGTTTTAAGGCTACTCATCAAAAGCCAGATAAACGATATGATTTCTGGTGTCATGAAATGGATTTTTGTTAAATGTATGAAAGTGCGATATTCATCAACATGTTACTTGAGTTTTGTCGAAATGGGTTTTCGTGGGCACGAGAAAGGCGCCATCACCGCTAGATGGATTAGTTAGGGTTTTTATTTAAAATTTATTTTTACATTATTATTATTATTTTATTTATTTATTTATTAAAGTGGATCTTTTAAATATTGTCATTCGGATCCACCATTATTATTCATAAATATTCAAATAACAAAAGTTAATAGTAAGAAGATTGCAAAAATGTCAATTGTTTCTCTACTCTAAGTCGTAGTTTTTGACATTTTGAATTTCAATAATCAGGCATTATTGGCATTGATAAACCGTTTCATACACTTCTCTCTTTCGTATGATCGTAGCCAAACAAAGTTTCTAAAGTTGTTATAGAATGTTCAAACTTATTTCTTGAACGCGAGTTTGGTACCTATTTGAAGAAATTCGAATAGATATAAAATCATGAATTTGATGCTTTCAAGAGTTCTTAAGTCAAAGCAAATTTAAAATACTATCAAAAGTTCATGAGGTATTCGAGCCTCCCGTATTACTCTCATTTATAATGCAAGATCTGCATTTGTGTTTCCAGCACACACTTGCTACAGTAATAGTTCAAGCCGAATTCCACTGTTATAATTGCGCTTCAAACCCGACTCTAAAACTCGTTCCAGGACGCATCATTTCAATCCTCTCCACCGGAAAACTTTTCAAATAAACACCATTCCGTCGTCGTCGTCGTCGTTGGGGAGAACTGCGCAAGTGGCGAGACAAACAGTTTGGCAGTTGATTTTCCCAGAATCAGCGTCCCACTCCCAACTCGCAACCCACATAATATTGCTGCTGATTGTAGTAACACACGGCAGTGGATCTAGCTGCAAATAACGATCTCGCCATCGCAGCACCACCGCGCAGTCCGGGCAGGACCTCATGAGCATGTCCTGGAGCAAAAGTTTTTCCAACGCTCCATTTGTGGTTTATGAGCTAGGAATGTTCTCCAACTCTATCGTGTTGGGGCGGCCAGGATCGACGGCCTGTTGGTGTTGGTTGTAGTTTTGCGGTCTACGTGGTTGGAGGTCTTCCTACGTTCGTCGACGGGGTCGGTCGGTGCTACGGCGGCGGGCGGCAAAATATTGGACATGGAACGATTCGACTATACAAGGGGTTTTGCGAACGCTTGCTCTCTACAAACGTGATGCGGTCGGTAATGATGATTATCTCCGCCGGCTTAGGCTGTTGTAGTTTGGTTCGCCTCCGAATGGTACTGGAGGCCAAAATAATGTATTTCGAGGAATTCGACGTCCATTGCATTGGTGCCCACGGGTGCTGGCAAATTACATTAAACCGCAAATATATGTTGATGCCGAGGGCCCTCCCAGACCAATAAACATGTTTGCTTTCCGACTGGTTTATGATAGTTTAGTTCCCATATTGAAACTCTAAGAATTCTTGCCTTCATCTTTAAATTCGTTAAAGCTCGTCCCACACTCTCAACCGAAGCATTAATTCCCGTGACATTCGAAAATGCAATCGGGACATTTTTATCCAGACGATCAACTTCACTCTGCTTGATAGATTTTAATTGCATTTTCCCATATCTGACCACTCATGGTCGGTAAATAACCCGTTCTGGGTCGGGAGTTGACTCTGTGTTTTCCTGCACAGTAATTTCCGCCTTTTAATGGAAAAATCAAACTGAAAAGGCTAATTTACTCCTGTCATTCGGACTGTTTTGCTGCCAACAGTAGGTAATCGAGCAAAAAATCCAACCTTCAGAGTTTCTTCCCCGCCCGGTCGTTTCCATCGTCGTCGTGTTGATTTTGCACTTTTGTGCATGATGGGAATTACTCAGCTGTGTCGCCAAAACGTTACTTCACATCTGTCCCGTCGGCGCTCCCCCCGCCGAATTCGAACATTTTGCGCTATTTCACAGCCTTCAGTCAGTATCTCGGTACACAAACCGAAAGCGCTATCGATACAGCCCCATAACGATATTATATTGGCAGCTTGAAACGAGAGCACTTCGAGGAGCACACTTTTCTCGTTCTGCGGTGGGTGGGTGGCAATAATCGTTGGCGCTATCAAGAAAGCAATATTTTGCCACCTCTCAAGCCGAACGCCTTGCGCCTCGCACTTGATTCGAAATGCGCGCCCTTACCCAAACGCCCAAACGCCTAGGAAGAAACAGGCAGGCCGAATATGCTGCGGCAATCCGACACAGTCAGTCAGTGTACCCTGCCGTGCTGCCGTCGTCGTTTCTCAGTTATTTTTTATGTGGCCAGACTTCCCGGAATCGGTACACCGTTTTGCCGAGTTTCCTAACGATTATGATTCTATTTGGAAGGCCATTTATGCAGCGGGAAAGCGATAGGAAAGCCAGAGCGAAAAAAAAGTATAGGATCGTTAAAATAATAATGCTGAACTTTCTCCGCCCGGAACAGCCGTCACCGCCGCCACAGTCAAGTCAGAGGATGAGGACGAGTTAACGCGCGCAAAACACATTCTTTGTGCCCGTTCCTTTCGTACCGACGTATCACACTCAATCGTTTGGGGATAGTCTTTTTCTTTTCGTATTGATGACAGATTTAACAGCTGAGACGCCGACTGACTGGACTGGGGGTGGGGAGGCTCGACTTCTAAGAAGTGGATCGAAAAATGTTTACGCCGGGCGTTGATGATTCGATGACATGGACGATGAAGTGACGTGACAAGTGGTAGAAATACGAACAGGAGGTAGAAGGGGGAATGCCAACGGAATGCGATTAGATAACATTTCGCTTACAGTGTTGTTCATGTTCCGGGGATTTCTGTACTGTATCCTTAAGGCTATTAGACGTTCATCGAAGCTGTGTTAGTATAAGACGTCCGTGTTCCAAGATGTAATACTTAGTCATTTACGGCAGCGATTACCATTTTCATGCGGAAGCTCAGCAATAAAAGGTACAACTGATTCTGTTAGAATGTGATGGAACGGCCCTTTCCCATCATTCCAACTTCACAGTACGGTGTAGTCGTATGACGACAACTGAACGGCAGTTCATGCACCTACAACGAGGCTCATACCAAACAAATATACTCAGAAAACTGTGACATCCACATGAACTTGCGCAGGTGCAGTGCTGGAGAGATTTCCAAAGGAATCTCTGGAGAGATTACCAGAGAAATCTCTGGGGAGATTTCCACAGAAATCTCTGGGGAGATTTCCAGAGAAATCTCTGGGGAGATTTCCAGAGAAATCTCTGGGGAGATTTCCAGAGACATCTCTGGAGAGATTTCCAGAGAAATCTCTGGAGACATTTCCAGACAAATCGCTGGAGGAATTTCCAGAGAAATGTCTGGAAAGATTTCCAGAAAAATGTCTGGAAAGATTTCCAGAGAAATCTCTGGAGAAATTTCCGGAGAAATCTCTGGAAAGATTTCCGGAGAATTATCCGGAGAAATCTCTGGAGAGATTTCCGGAGAAATCTCTGGAGAGATTTCCGGAGAAATCTCTGGAGAGATTTCCGGAGAAATCTCTGGAGAGATTTCCGGAGAAATCTCTGGAGAGATTTCCGGAGAAATCTCAGAAGAGATTTCCGGAGAAATCTCTGGAGAGATTTCCGGAGAAATCTCTGGAGAGATTTCCGGAGAAATCTCTGGAGAGATTTACGGAGAAATCTCTGGAAAGATTTCCAGAGAAATCTGTGAAGAGATTTCCGGAGGAATCTCTGGAGACATTTCCGGATGAATCTCTGGAGAGATTTCCGGATGAATCTCTGGAAAGATTTCCGGAGGAATCTCTGGAGAGATTTCCGGAGAAATCTCTGGAGGGATTTCCGGAGAAATCTCTGGAGGGATTTCCGGAGAAATCTCTGGAGGGATTTCCGGAGAAATCTCTGGAGAGATTTCCGGAGAAATCTCTGGAGAGATTTCCGGAGAAATCTCTGGAGAGATTTCCGGAGAAATCTCAGAAGAGATTTCCGGAGAAATCTCTGGAGAGATTTCCGGAGAAATCTCTGGAGAGATTTCCGGAGAAATCTCTGGAGAGATTTACGGAGAAATCTCTGGAAAGATTTCCAGAGAAATCTGTGAAGAGATTTCTGGAGGAATCTCTGGAGACATTTCCGGATGAATCTCTGGAGAGATTTCCGGATGAATCTCTGGAAAGATTTCCGGAGGAATCTCTGGAGAGATTTCCGGAGAAATCTCTGGAGGGATTTCCGGAGAAATCTCTGGAGGGATTTCCGGAGAAATCTCTGGAGAGATTTCCGGAGAAATCTCTGGAGAGATTTCCGGAGAAATCTCTGGAGAGATTTCCGGAGAAATCTCTGGAAAGATTTCCGGAGAAATCTCTGGAGAGATTTCCGGAGAAATCTCTGGAGAGATTTCCGGAGAAATCTCAGAAGAGATTTCCGGAGAAATCTCTGGAGAGATTTCCGGAGAAATCTCTGGAGAGATTTCCGGAGAAATCTCAGAAGAGATTTCCGGAGAAATCTCTGGAGAGATTTCCGCTGAAATCTCTGGAGAGATTTCCGGAGAAATCTCTGGAGAGATTTACGGAGAAATCTCTGGAAAGATTTCCAGAGAAATCTGTGAAGAGATTTCCGGAGGAATCTCTGGAGACATTTCCGGATGAATCTCTGGAGAGATTTCCGGATGAATCTCTGGAAAGATTTCCGGAGGAATCTCTGGAGAGATTTCCGGAGAAATCTCTGGAGGGATTTCCGGAGAAATCTCTGGAGGGATTTCCGGAGAAATCTCTGGAGGGATTTCCGGAGAAATCTCTGGAGGGATTTCCGGAGAAATCTCTGGAGAGATTTCCGGAGAAATCTCTGGAGAGATTTCCGGAGAAATCTCTGGAGAGATTTCCGGAGAAATCTCTGGAGAGATTTCCGGAGAAATCTCTGGAGAGATTTCCGGAGAAATCTCTGGAGAGATTTCCGGAGAAATCTCTGGAGAGATTTCCGGAGAAATCTCTGGAGAGATTTCCGGAGAAATCTCTGGAGAGATTTCCGGAGGAATCTCTGGAGAGTTTTCCGGAGAAATCTCTGGAGAGATTTCCGAAGAAATCTCTGGAAAGATTTCCGGAGGAATCTCTGGAGAGATTTGCGGAGAAATCTCTGGAGAGATTTGCGGAGAAATCTCTGGAGAGATTTGCGGAGAAGTCTCTGGAGAGATTTGCGGAGAAATCTCTGGAGAGATTTCCGGAGAAATCTCTGGAGAGATTTCCAGAGAAATCTCTGCAGAGATTTCCGGAGAAATCTCTGAAGAGATTTCCGGAGAAATCTCTGAAGAGATTTCCGGAGAAATCTCTGAAGAGATTTCCGGAGAAATCTCTGGAGAGATTTACGGAGAAATCTCTGGAGAGATTTCCGGTGGTATCTCTGGAGAGATTTCCAGAGGAATCTCTGGAGAGATATCCGGTGGAATCTCTGAAGAGATTTCCGGAGGAATCTCTGGAGAGATTTCCGGAGGAAAACTGCGACATCAACAGGAGGAAAACTGCAACATCCACATGATTTTCGGAATAATTGCATTCGAATAGCTGAATAGAGTTATCGAACTTCGATGGACCACACGGCATTATAGCAGGTATTTCGTGGGCTACTAATATGAAGCATGCTGATTGCACTGCATTTTTGAGTATGCTGCCACAGCATACTCGGAGAATCTCGGGGTAACGTTGCCAGACGAGGGAGAGCTCGATGTGCCCCCTATAGAGGACTGCTGGAGTGTAGTCAAAGCAATCAGTAACGACGCAGCTGAGAGTCCTTACGTGGAACGGAGTCGACAGAAGTGCTGATCGGTTTTGGATGAGAAAAGCGCAGCACGGGTGGTGATGCTGCCACACGGAACCCGGCAGAACGTTGAACAATACAAACAGAAGCGAAAACAGTGGATCCGTTTTTCTCGGGAGAAGGAATGCCCCCTAGAAGAAGTGGAGTGCGAGAAAATGGAACTGTGCAGCTCTCAAGAAACACGGAAGATTCACCAGAAACTCAACGCATCTCGCAATGGCTTTGTACCACAAGCCGAAATTTGCAGAGATAAAGAGCCTCTTGATGGATGGACGCGACGTGAGGTGACCCATTTTCGTCACATCCGTTTCCTGTCGAATGCTAGCCAGATCATAAACTCAACATGTTTGTACCGAGAAATGTGACACCAAAATCCGGCTATATTGGATGTGGAGGTTTGTGCGAGCGGCTCGTATGGCGTGTAGAAGAAGTAAACAAACATACCCCGCGTGACGTCCAGCCTTGTGTCGTCGTTGGCATCATCGTCATCGTCGTTCACTTCGCCGACTAGAACCCAGCCCCGCGGTTCAGGACCAAATGTGATGACTGGGAAAAACTATCGTTTTGTTAGCTAGCTACTGCTGCCACGCTGTGACGTGGTCCTCCCACGAGATTCCTATTGTTTTAGAGGTTGTGCTCGGTTGTTTTGGGGTCCCGCTTGGGGGGGCTGAGTGGGGCAGTTTATTTAAGTTTATAAATATTTGTTTCTCTATGACTGTGGCACAACCAGCAGCGGACACGAACGACGACGATGAGTATGAAACCGGTTGCTGGCTGGCTGGTGCTGGCTGAAGCTGAGTGGCCGGGGTAGTATCTCGAGAATGGTTGTTCTTTTACCCTGGGATCCTTGTGAATGTGATATCGTCCGTCCAGTGACTGACTGGGGAGTCGCAGGGATGGGGTAGGGTGGTGGATTCAAGTACACACTCGTCCATGTGCATTGTTTGATTGTGGTGATCCGATGCTTTCGGCGCCAGGGATCTCCTTTTGTTTTTATGTCCTGTACCCATGGAACAACAACGGGGCGGAACGAGTGAGGATGGGACGGCCAGGGCCAGCAACCCGTTTGGACTGGGCGAAGCTGCAGAAAACCGAGTAGGAAGGAAATATTAGGGAAATGAAAAATAACGAGACAGTCTGGTGGGAGAGGAATGTTTCCGACTTAGCTGAACGGAACCATCACAGATCCTGGCTGGCGTCGTTTTTCGTCGTCGTCGTTGTCGTCGACATCCTGGTTCTGCTCGACTTTCGCTCTCGGGTCCACTGGGTGAAAGTGTTGGCGTTGTTGATGGTGGTATTTTAATAGGAATTTATGGCATTCTGGGTCTTTTGTTTTCGTCTGTTAAACAGGAGTAATGCACTGGAAATGAGAGTTGATTATTCGAGCTCCCCTTCCGATATGGGACGATGGATGAATTGGACTTTTTTCTGCTTCCGATAGCAGTGGAAAATGGATTTCAAATGGAGGGCTTTGACTGGTTAACGATTTATCACATCGGAAGCATTTCCTTGTATATGTTGTTATGAGAATAAATTCACATTTTCATTGCGAAAGAAAAGTAATTAGTTGCAATCAGAATTCATTTTAACTTTAGATGAATATTTAGCTATCTTCTCTCAAACAAGTGGTTCTATGCATTATTCGATCTTCCTTTTCGAAATCAAAACAATGTAACTACATATTTAACATGATTTTGAAATATTTGTTATATCTAGCTGCGACAGTCTGAACGGTTGGAAAGATTCCCAGCGGAATCTCTGGAGGTATTTCCAGCGGAATCTCTGGAGAGATTCCCAGTGGAATCTCTGGAGAGATTCTCAGTGGAATCTCTGGAGAGATTCGCAGAGGAATGTCTGGAGAAATTCCCAGAGGAATCTCTGGAGAAATTCCGAGGGGTATCTGTGGAGAGATTCCTAGATGAATCTTTGGAGAGATTCCCAGAGGAATCTTTGGTGAGACTCCCAGAGGAATCTCTGGAGAGATTCTCAGAGATATCTATGGAAAGATTCCCAGAGATATATCTGGAGAGATTCCCAGACATATCTCTGGAGAGATTCTCAGAGGAATCTTCGGAGAGTTCCCCAGAAGTACATCCAGTGAGTTTTCCAGAGGAATCTCTGGAAAGATTCCCTGAGGAATCTCTGCAGATTTCCCCAAAGGAGTCTCTGGATAGTTTCCCAGAGAAATCTCTAGAAAGTGTCCCAGAGGAATTTCTAGTAAGTTTCCCAGAGGATTCTCTGCAGAGTTTTCCAGGGAAATCTCTGAAGAGCTTCATAGAAGAATCTCTGGAGAGATTCCTAGTTGAATCCCTAGAGAGAGATTCCTAGATGAAGAGAAGAAGAGATACTTAGAAGAATCTCTGTTAAGAATACTGGAAATATCTCCAGAGGATTTCCTTTGGCGTATAGCTAAATTTCTGAAAGAATTTTAGGAGGAATTCCATAAAGAATACTTCAATGATTTTGTTGATGAATATCTGTTTCGAAGAATGTTTTGATCATCTTCAAGGTGTAATGGAGTAATTATCTCAAGGAATCTTCTAGTAACAGCAAATCTTTTAACGAGGGTCTCCAGTTAGTCTAGTGGTTAAGGCTATGGATCGCCAATCCGGAGACGGCCTGTTCGATTCCCGTTCCAGTCGAGGACATTTTTTTCGATTCCCTGGTCATAATTTGTCATTGTCATTGCCTAACAGTATACAAATTCTTGCAATGACAGGCAAAGAAAGCTCTTTAATTAATAACTGTGGAAGTGCTCAAAGAACACTTAGTTGAAGTGAGGCAGGCCAAGTCCCAGTAGGGACATGGAGCCATAAAGAAGAAGAAGAAAGTGTTTATAAAATCATTCCTACGATAATTTTTCAAAAAAAATTTCCAGAACTTTTAACACCGAATTCTCTATGAATTCTGCTTTAACTAACCTAGAAATTTTGGTTTCGGTCATTCACAAAAAATCTTGCAAATGTGTGTATGTTCGCTATCCAAATTATTATAGTTATTTCTTTATTACATAGATTTTCAGCCCTAGATTGGCTAATCTCTTGTGCAGCAATTTGAAGTCTTAAAAAGCGTTGTGTGGTCTGCGATTCTCTGATATCAATCGTAAATTGGTGAGATCGTTTCTGACTGTATCCTTTCTTTTCTTTTAAAGGGATGCTCATAGACCATGCTCAGACACATGCTCAGACAACAGTAATTTGTTTCAGTTTAGAGAACGAATAATGGCGCCTGCTCATAGGCCTACACGGTCAGGACACGGAGTGTGTTCCACTCCAGGAAGAAGAGGACCAAGGAGTGACATTAACATTGTTAGCCACGTCACTCCCTCCAATTTTCACGAATTTGATTTTTTTTATAAAACTGAGTGGGTGGTACGAGAAGTCCCACTAAATAATTGTTTTGTAGAATCAACAATGCACGGTAGGCCTGACCACTTAAATGCTTGTATTACATCTCCGATGTACTGATAGATATAGTCGATTCTTCCAGTCATTTTCCAGGAATCTTTCATTTCGAGATAATTCTTCCGGAATTTCTCCAGAGATTTCTAACGTGAGTTTTTCCGGATTTAACTGATTCATCCCGGAATTCCATCATATTTTCATTACAGAGATCTCTGCAGAGATTGCTTTCGAGATTATTCCAAGGAATCCTCCCAGAATTTCTCCTGGAATTCTCAGGGGTTCTTCCGGAGTTTTTTCCAAAAATTTCTCATCGGGTTTTTATTTTAAGAATACTTCCTGGGGCTACTCCATAGATTCTTCCAAGAATTTATCTCGGGATTTCGTCAAGGATTACTCTCTAAATTCTGCTAGAGGTTCCACCCAAAGCTAATCTAGGAATTTCTTCTGAATTTTCTCCAAAGTTGTCTGGAAATCTTCCAGGGAATTCTCCAAAGATTCCTCGATGAGTTCTTTCAGGAAGTCCTTCAGGTACTCCTCAGGAGATGTTTCGTAGATATTGCCTCTGGGATCAGGGTTCTTCCAGAGATACTTCCTAATGTTCACTGCAGAATTCTTTTCAGAAGAATTTCCAGTGGTTTTCCCTCTCTAAATTCTACGACTTTTCAAAAACAATCAACCAACCAAAAATGCCCACCGCAAATAAATTCGCACCGAAAAAAGAAAGAAACTGAATGCACAATTTATGGTCAAACTTCATCGGAGAATGTACTTTTCATTCCGCATATTAAGGGTCATAAATTTCCCGAGACTCCATCGACGACAACCAAAGACTTCCAGCCAGCCAGCAGCGTGGCGTTAGCTGGCTTTGATTATTACACACACAGGGTACCATCAGTAGTAATCCACAAATATGCCTATAGCCTCGAGTCTCTGACCGCGCCGCCTCTGCTGCTGGGAGCCTCCGAGCGGCAAAGCTTAAGTCCACACACATTTTTATCCCAAACATTAACGTTCCAGCAGCAGTTCGGTTGGTTCCTAGCTGCATCATCACCACCCAGGACGTCCGGAATTTAATTAAAAACCAAGCCGGAGCTTTATGGGCGCTTGGGCATAGTTTTTCGGGAGCGTTTCTTACCGATATTTACTACATTGATTGCGTTTTGTTTTTTGTTCTTAAGGGGTGATGAGTTGTGTGCCAGTGAGGGCAAAGATCCGATGTTTTACCTGTAATGAGAGAAGGAAAAAAGCGAAGAAAATCGTTAGCATTTATGAGGGTATGCACCACTTGAAACTGGGATTATAATGTTATGTTAAATCGGTTCCTGAGGGGAGGCTGCGTGGGTAACATGACTCAGGATAAGTAATTAATTCAGTTGGGATTTTTGCGCTCGTTTTTGGTCGAGCCGGGGGTGTGGCGAAACGAGGAGAGTAAATTGTGACGTAATAAAATTAAATTAGCTTAATTAAATCCGGAGGGTCCCGGTGAGCTCGGGTACTCTCGGTACGGACGCTAGGATATAGTGCGTCCCCCGTGCGCAGTGCATGTGTCGATGAGTCGTGGGCTCGTTTTTCAACGACCTGAGCGGAACTAATTACGCCTCACAGGGGATGGTAATTAGCCGGTTCGTTATATAGGCTGTTTTCTGGAGTCATTGCTTACATCAGTGGATGCTTTTTGCTTTTTTTGTTATTGTTCTATTGGATGGGCACAGCCTATTTTTCCGTTTATCATGCAGCAGCCGGAAGATTTCCGTTTCCGTCGCCGTCGTGGCTGTGAGAGGCGACCGCCAACTGGGCGGCTAGCAATTTATACAGGCCGGCACTTTGAATGACCGACTGATGATTGTAGGGGTAGTCTGGTGAGTGCAGCCATAGTCTTCTGGAATATTGAAGCGTTCATGCGCCTTTCTATATTCGAGTTCCCTAACAGTCGCAAAAACCATTTTCCCTTTGTTGTCACACAAGCACCCCCCACGGAATGAAAAAGAAAAGCGAAAACCGAAAGGACCCACCAGGCAGTGAGTGTGACACACCATCCCTACCCGCCCGAGTTGGCTTGATTGTGAGAGAAGCATTTTAATGAAGAGATAAAAACGGAAGCCAATTCTGTGCGGCTTTGCAAGCACTAAGTAGAATGGAGGAGAGATGCGGAGAAGAGATAGCTCTATGCGGCGCGGTGGGCGATGTCTTCGTGCCCATCAGCAGATGGCCAGATAACCCCATTTCTATGGGCAGGGCAGGGACCAAAAGGTCAACACAATTGGTGGTGGTGAAATGGGCAGTTTTTTTTTCTTTGCCTTTTTTTTGTTGGAATGTTGACAATAAGTGAGCTGCTGGAGTGTTCTCTGTCTGGGTTACAAAGGATTTTGCTTTTGCAAACGGGTAGAGGCTGATTCTTGAAAATTACTTAAAGTCGGGTTTTATCAGTTTTATTGTACAGCGAAAAAGGGTATTGTTTAAAAAAATAATACTATTCTTGTCAGATAAGGAAAAAATGTCTTCGGGATATTTCGCTGGAGAAAAGGAATCCCTGGAGAGATTCCCGGAGGAATCCCTGGAGAGATTCCCGGAGGAATCCCTGGAGAGATTCCCGGAGGAATCCCTGGAGAGATTCCCGGAGGAATCCCTGGAGAGATTTCCGGAGGAATCCCTGGAGAGATTCCCGGAGGAATCCCTTGAGAGATTCCCGGAGGAATCCCTGGAGAGATTCCCGGAGGAATCCCTGGAGAGATTCCCGGAGGAATCCCTGGAGAGATTCCCGGAGGAATCCCTGGAGAGATTCCCGGAGGAATCCCTGGAGAGATTCCCGGAGGAATCCCTGGAGAGATTCCCGGAGGAATCCCTGGAGAGATTCCCGGAGGAATCCCTGGAGAGATTCCCGGAGGAATCCCTGGAGAGATTCCCGGAGGAATCCCTGGAGAGATTCCCGGAGGAATCCCTGGAGAGATTCCCGGAGGAATCTCTGGAGAGATTCCCGGAGGAATCCCTGGAGAGATTCCCGGAGGAATCCCTGGAGAGATTCCCAGAGGAATCCCTGGAGAGATTCCCGGAGGAATCCCTGGAGAGATTCCCGGAGGAATCCCTGGAGAGATTCCCGGAGGAATCCCTGGAGAGATTCCCGGAGGAATCCCTGGAGAGATTCCCGGAGGAATCCCTGGAGAGATTCCCGGAGGAATCCCTGGAGAGATTCCCGGAGGAATCCCTGGAGAGATTCCCGGAGGAATCCCTGGAGAGATTCCCGGAGGAATCCCTGGAGAGATTCCCGGAGGAATCCCTGGAGAGATTCCCGGAGGAATCCCTGGAGAGATTCCCGGAGGAATCCCTGGAGAGATTCCCGGAGGAATCCCTGGAGAGATTCCCGGAGGAATCCCTGGAGAGATTCCCGGAGGAATCCCTGGAGAGATTCCCGGAGGAATCCCTGGAGAGATTCCCGGAGGAATCCCTGGAGAGATTCCCGGAGGAATCCCTGGAGAGATTCCCGGAGGAATCCCTGGAGAGATTCCCGGAGGAATCCCTGGAGAGATTCCCGGAGGAATCCCTGGAGAGATTCCCGGAGGAATCCCTGGAGAGACTCCCGGAGGAATCCCTGGAGAGATTCCCGGAGGAATCCCTGGAGAGATTCCCGGAGGAATCCCTGGAGAGATTCCCGGAGAAATCCCTGGAGAGATTCCCGGAGGAATCCCTGGAGAGATTCCCGGAGGAATCCCTGGAGAGATTCCCGGAGGAATCCCTGGAGAGATTCCCGGAGGAATCCCTGGAGAGATTCCCGGAGGAAACTCTGGAGAGATTCCCGGGGGAATCTCTGTAGAGATTCCCGGAGGAATCTCTGGAGATTTAACAGGAAGAATCTCTAGTGAGATTCTCGGAGAAGTCTCTGAAGTGATTCTCGGAGAAATCTCAGGAAGCTCTAGATATATTCTTGAAGGAGTCTCTGGAGAGATTCTCGGAAAAATTTCAGGAAACTCAGGAGAGATTTCCAGAGATATCTTTAAAGCGATATCTAAAGAAATATTTGAAGAAGCTCCCAGAGAAATCTCTCATCTTCGGCGATGTGCAGGACGCCGGTGGATGAACAAAGGAGAGATTCCTATAGAAATATCTGAAGAAACTTTCAGAGAAATCTCTGGAGAGATGTCCAGAGAAATCTCTGGAGAGATTTACGGTTAAATCTCTGGAGAGATTTCCGGAGAAATTTCTGGAAAAATATCGGGAGAAATCTCTGGAAAAATATCCGAAGGAATCTCTGGAAAAATATCCGGAGAAATAGATTTCCAGATAAATCTCTGGAGAGATTTCCGAAGAACTCTCTGGAAAAATATTCAGAGAAATTGGAGAGATTCCCAGAGAAAACTCTAGAGAGATTTCCAGAGAAAATTCTGGAGAGATTTCCAAAGAAAAATCCGTGAAGAGGTTTCCAGAGAAATCTTTGGTGAGATTTCCATAGAAATCTCTGGAGAGATTTCCAGAGAAATCTCTGAAGCGATTTTCAGAGAAATCTCTGGAGAGATTTCCAGAGAAATCTCTGGAGAGATTTCCAGAGAAATCTCTGGAGAGATTTCCAGAGAAATCTCTGGAGAGACTTCCAGAGAAATCTCTGGAGAGATTTCCAGAGAAATCTCTGGAGAGATTTCCAGAGAAATCTCTGGAGAGATTTCCAGAGAAATCTCTGGAGAGATTTCCAGAGAAATCTCTGGAGAGATTTCCAGAGAAATCTCTGGAGAGATTTCCAGAGAAATCTCTGGAGAGATTTCCAGAGAAATCTCTGGAGAGATTTCCAGAGAAATCTCTGGAGAGATTTCCAGAGAAATCTCTGGAGAGATTTCCAGAGAAATATCTGGAGAGATTTCCAGAGAAATATCTGGAGAGATTTCCAGAGAAATATCTGGAGAGATTTCCAGAGAAATCTCTGGAGAGATTTCCAGAGAAATCTCTTGGGAGATTTCCAGAGAAATATTTGGAGAGATTTCCAGAGAAATCTCTGGAAAGATTTCCAGAGAAATCTCTGGAGAGATTTCCAGAGAAATCTCTGGAGAGATTTCCAGAGAAATCTCTGGAGAGATTTCCAGAGAAATCTCTGGAGAGATTTCCAGAGAAATCTCTGAAGCGATTTCCAGAGAAATCTCTGGAGAGATTTCCAGAGAAATCTCTGGAAAGATTTCCAGAGAAATCTCTGGAGAGATTTCCAGAGAAATCTCTGAAGCGATTTTCAGAGAAATCTCTGGAGAGATTTCCAGAGAAATCTCTGGAGAGATTTCCTGAGAAATCACTGGAGAGATTTCCAGAGAAATCTCTGGAGTGATTTCCAGAGAAATCACTGGAGAGATTTCCAGAGAAATCTCTGGAGGGATTTCCAGAGAAATCTCTGGAGAGATTTCCAGAGAAATCTCTGGAGAGATTTCCAGAGAAATCGCTGAAGAAATTTCCAGAGCAATCTCTGGAGAAATTTCCAGAGAAATCTCTGGAGAAATTTCCAGAGAAATCTCTGGAGAAATTTCCAGAGAAATCTCTGGAGAAATTTCCAGAGAAATCTCTGGAGAAATTTCCAGAGAAATCTCTGGAGAAATTTCCAGAGAAATCTCTGGAGAAATTTCCAGAGAAATCTCTGGAGAAATTTCCAGAGAAACCTCTGGAGAAATTTCCAGAGAAATCTCTGGAGAAATTTCCAGAGAAATCTCTGGAGAAATTTCCAGAGAAATCTCTGGAGGGATTTTCAGAGAAATCTCTGGAGGGATTTAGAGAGAAATCTCTGGAGAGATTTCCAGAGAAATCTCTGGAGAGATTTCCAGAGAAATCTCTGGAGAGATTTCCAGAGAAATCTCTGGAGAGATTTCCAGAGAAATCTCTGGAGAGATTTCCAGAGAAATCTCTGGAGAGATTTCCAGAGAAATCTCTGGAGAGATTTCCAGAGAAATCTCTGGAGAGATTTCCAGAGAAATCTCTGGAGAGATTTTCAGAGAAATCTCTGGAGAGATTTTCAAAGAAATCTCTGGAGAGATTTCCAGAGAAATCTCTGGAAAGATTTCCAGAGAAATCTCTGGAGAGATTTCCAGAGGAATCTCTGGAGAGATTTCCAGAGCAACCGCTGGATACCCCATCTGAAAAATCCAGAAAGATTGCTATAGACACATTGTTATGAATCCACAGTTATCTCCCGAAAGGGTTCCGATACCCTCCATCCTCAACCGGATCGATTGATGGATATTTTGTTTTTCCAATCGATGTTGATGATGTCATTCTCGGACGAAAGTATTCGTTCAACCTTCTTTTCCACCCCGGATTTGGCACTTCATCGAACGGGACCGGCAAATCAGTGTTTCTTTTTCCCTGATCCAGCAGTCAGTGGTCGAGATGGTTGTTTGGAAAATCGATTCCGCTTCGGTGGTTCCAGTGCCGGCGGATAATACTGCGTTTCCATTAGATAATGTGACACTTGAGCAGCGCAGACGAAGACCAGAGGGACGGACGACTGCCGAGTTCCAAGCGTCCCAACACACTTCTTGAAATTTGTTTTGTTTGTCTTCCAATTAGACTTTCTTGTCTTCCGGAATGGCGATGGCATTGGAGGGATCATTCCGGGGAGGGAACCGGAACAACGATGCTTTGCTACTCCGCCTCCGTCGTCACTAAGTGGAATTGTGTTGATTGGATCTGGTCTCGGTGTCGATGAAGAAAATGTGGATTCTTCCAGTAGTGAGTGTATCTATCCGGACAGGGCAGTTGGTCGGTCCCGGCTGACTGAGTGGGGTGATAAAATCTGCAATCTTATCACTCTGAGCTACCACACACACATTATTCCGTATCCCCACAGCACAACGTGCAAACTTGTTCGAGCTGTCCTGCCTGGTGTTGTTGTTGGAAGCAACAGATATTCTTGACTAATATATGTCTGTTCTGTGTTCTGCAACCCTTCCGGAGGCGCCTTTCGTTTGTTGGCTTTGTTTTGGCTAAATCATATTTATCTTTCCCATTTCGTAAGTCATCATCCACATCATCACCAGCACAGAACAATCGTCATCATCATCATCATCTTCATCATTCTCCGGGTTCAGTTTCCCCGGAACAAAAAGCCATACAATAACCACATTTCAGAATAGATTTGATATTCATCTGGGTTGAAAGCTTGCCTTACGTTGCTGAAGGGAGCTCGGTACGAATTCGTCATATGTGCTGCAGCAGCAGCAGCTTAGAACTGGGAACGTTTTGGCACACCAGTCAACATGCACAATGCACGGTTCACAGTCTACAACAGTCCACATGCATGAGAACCGGACATTTTAAGAGGCTTACTTGTTTAGCCTTTGGACTTGGGTCGCTACTCGTTGTTGGGGGCAGTAGGTCGAGCGGCGGGTCTGGGAATGTGCCGCCGGATCCCTTCTAAAATGAACGATTAGTTTAGTCAGTAGGTGGAAGTTGTTTTTTCGGGCGGAGAGAAATCTGTTGAAACTGGTTGAAACGGTGACGTGTAGACTGTAGAGTTATGATGTTGGAACCTCAGACAATCGAACGTAACAATCTTCAGACATTGGTTGAGGCCCAATGTCACAAAGTTTTTTTCAGCGGTAGATCGGTAGCAATGGATTCTGCTTCTTTAGCAAGATCTCAAGGGTTCAACTATCAGTTTGACCCTACTGTACACACTAGTTGTACTACTTGTTATACCAAATGTAACATCTGACTGTTTCTGTTTCAAGTTTATGAACCTTCTTGACAAGTGGATAGCTATGCTTGGATGAGAAGAGAGCTCAGTAGTACCCGTAACTGCAATTATCGTATGAGGATTATTTTGAGATCATCAGAATAATGTCGTTTGCTTGCTGGCAGGTTTCATCAATGCTACAACCGCATTTACATATGTGTGTGTATGTAATTCACAGTTTGGATTTTCAGTTTTGAAAAGCGTTTTTTCCATAACTGATCCATTTGAATTTGTGCAGAGTTATGGAAGTTCTTTGCCTGGAGTGCGTGACTAGTTTCGGAAAATTCTTTGTCGAGAGTGCATTGTTCGGTGCTTAAAAGTGACACTGGAGTATGTGGTGTTGCAAAGAAAAGGAATGCTATCTAGAAGGGCATATCTTTAGGACTTTTTTCAGCGCTTTTAATTGATGGTGTGATAAAATGAAAACGCTTGCAAGGACTTTGCCAGGTGTGGGGAGGTAAGTGCATCTATGTTATTGTAGATAGTATCGAAATCTGCTTTGCTATACTCATCTTTGCAACTTCATCCACGATTTTTTTCAAGTGATTCTGCCATGCTATGCCAACTGAAGTCACAAAGTACGTTTTTGTGGCATGAAAAAAGTAATCAATACTTATGTCATTTCAAGTGTGGTTGTAGTTTCTTTACGACTTAACTAATAAAAAACGCCGTATTTTTATTTCAGCCTTTTTTTCCATGTTTATTGACCCACGAAGACTTGGTCGTATCTGACTATCTCAAAATCAGTAATGATCACGTATGGAATTTCAAGATATTTTTATACTAACGGTAACATTGAACGCACCTATCAAATGCTTCTAAGGCTAATTTACAATTGTGATTGGATCAAATGCTTCTTATCTTCAGAACTCTACCTGAATTTTGTTAAGCCTGGGATTTATAAAAAAAACTTTTGGTTTTCTTAAGAAATTGCTCCAAATGGTTCTGCAAAATTTTCCCCAGAACAATCTCAAAGAATTATTGCAGGGAATTTAAAAAAAAAAGCTCAAGGGCTTCCTCCAAAAATATCTTTGTGGGGCGGTTAAGAAGTACAGCAGAGTTGCTTTCAGGAATTGGTATCTCCTGAAATTGCTCAAAGGAATCCATCTGAATGTTGCACTGGAAGTTTTTCAACAACTTGGTACAAGTATATATGCGGGCATTGTTGCAAAGAGCCCTTTCGGAATTGTTCCGATCCGGAAGACAACTCCAGAATGCAAGGGCGTAGCCAGCTTTTCGGCCAGGGGGGGGCGAGCACCCTTACACTGAAAACCACTTTGCAGTAACAAGGAGTTCAAATACTTCATCATTTAAAAAAAAATAAAAGTGAAGTATGAAATATGGGTGATTAACAGGAATGGTTCAATGGAAGAATCATATATGATTATAATCCTGAGGAATTCCTCAAGATATTGCTTCAGGAATTTCTTAACAAATGCCATCATGAATTTGAATTTATCCAGCAGTTTCTCCAGAAATTTCTTTAATATTTGTCCAGGTTATTTTATTGTAGATATTCCAGCAGAAATTTCCTTCGGAAAACTTGCACTAATGCCGTTGGGAATACCTTCAGAAATTTCTTCAATAATTTCTTCAGAAGATTTATTACGAATTTCACCATGCACTATATTGAATATTTCCCCAGTAATTCTTTACAAATATCATTCTTAATTTCACCAGAAATCCGTTTGAGAAGCTCCAGAAAATACTTTAAAAATTTCTCCGGGAATTCTTTCAAAAATTCCAATCAAACTAAGACTCCTTTCTTTGAGGAATACTCTAAGAAATTTTTGGAGAAATTTCTTCGAAAAATCCTTTAATGAATTCCTTCGGAATTACCGGAAAAAAATCTTTGAAAATTTCTAAAGGAATTCCTTCGGAAATTCCTGGAGGAATATTCGGAATGCATTCGGAATTTTTTTTAAGGAATCAATTAAAAAATAATTTCAGGAATTTATTTCGAAAATCCTTGAGGAATTCCACTGGAAATTTCTTGACAAATTCTTCAGAAATTTCTTGAGGAATTCCTTCATTTCTAAAACTCCTTTAGAAATTCCATTAGACATTCCTTCGAGAGTTCTTCTACGACTTCCTTTAGAAGATTCTTCGGGAATTCCTTGAGGAAGTTCTTTGAAATAGATTTAGAATATTCCTTGAGGAACTCCTTCGGAGTTTTCGTGAGGAATTCTTCCGAAAATTCCTTGAGGAATACCTTTAAAAATTCTTGGAGGAATTCATCCGGAAATTTCTGTGAGAGTTCCTTCCCAAGTTCCTGAAACAATTCTTTCGAAAATATTGAAAAAAATTCACAAAAAGTCTCATGAGATATCCCTTTTGAAATTCTATAAGGAATTTCTATAAAAATCTTTCAAAACTTCCTTGAAAAAATATTTCGGAAATTCCTGAAGAAATGCTTTTTGTGATTTTTTCTTTCCTAGAGAAACTCATGCGAAAATTCTTTGAAGAATTCCTTTAAAAATGCCTTGATGAGGAAAATTCGGAAATTGTTAAAGGAGGTCGTTTGGAAATTTTTTTGACATATGTCTGAAATGTCTTATGGAATACCTTCGGAAATTTCGTGAGAAATTGTTTGATAAGTTCGTTGAGGATTTTTTCGTTTTTTTAAACAAATCTTTACGAAATTCGTCAAGGAATTCCAGTGAAAGATCCTTGAGAAGTTTCTTCGGAAATTCCTCAAGAAATTCCTTCAATAATGTAATGCGGAACTCCTACGAAAACTTGAAAAACTTCTTTAAATATTCCTTCAGAAACACGTTTGAGGATTATGTGAGAAAATCCTAAGGAAATTTTTGGAGGAATTCATTCGGAAATTTTTGGAGGTATTTCAAGGCAAATCCATAAGAAATTTCTTTAGAAATTCCGGGAGGGATTTCTTTCGAAATTCGTAGAGGAATTCCTTCGGAAATTCAGGAGAAAATCCTTTGAAAATTCCAGGAGAAATTCCTTTGAAAATTCCTGGAGGAATTCCTACGGAAATTCCTGGACAAACTCCTCCGGAAACTCATGGAGGAGTTCTTCGGGAAAATCCTGGAGGAATTCCCTCGGAAATTCTTGGAGGAATACCTTCGAGAATTCGTGGAGGATTTCCTTCGGGAATTCCTAGAGGAATTTCTTCGGAAATTCCTGGAGTAATTCCTTCGGAAATACCTGGAGAAATTCCTTCCTGAAATTTCTGGAGGAATTCCTTCAGAAAATCCTTGAGCGATTCCTTCGCAAAAGTCCTGGAGGAATTCCTTCTGAAATTTATGGAGGAACTCCTTCGGAAATTAGTGAAGGAATTCCTGGAGAAATTCTTTCGAAAATTCCTGGTGGAATTCCTTCGAACATTCATGAAAGAATTCCTTCGGAAATTCCGGCAGGAAATCCTTTGAAAATTCCAGGTGAAATTCCTTTGAAAATCCCTGGAGGAATTCCACCGAAAATAACTGCAGGAATTTCCTCGGAAATTCTTGAAGGAATTCCTTCGGAAATTTATGAAGGAATTCCTTCGGAAATTCCAGGAGGAATTCCTTCGGAAATTGCAGAAGGAATTTCTTTGAAAATTCCTGGAGGATCTCCTTCGGTAATTCCTGGAGGATTTCCTCCGGAAATTTCTGCAGAAATTCAGCCGGAAATTCATGGAGGAATTTCTCAGGAAATTCCTGGAGGAATTCCTTTGAAAATTCGTGGAGGAATTTCTTCAGAAATTCGTGAATGAATTCTTTCGGAAAATTTCTGGAGCAATTCCTTCGGAAATTCATGGAGGAACTCCTTCGGAAAATGCTTTAGGATCTCCTTCGCAAAATTCCTGAAGGAATTCCTTCAGAAATTCATGAGGAATTCCTTCGGTATTTCCTGGAGGAATTCCTCCGGAAATTCCTCGAGAAATTTCTCCGGAAGTTCCTCGAGGAATTTCTTCGGAAATCCGTAGAGGAATTCCGTCGGAAAATTTCTGGAGGAATTCCTTCGGAAATTCATGGAGGCATTCCTTCGGAAAATCCTTTAGAAATTCCTTGGCAAAATTCCTGGAGGAATTTGCTCGGCAATTCATGGAGGAATGCCTTCGAAAATTCATGGAGGGATTTTTTCGGACATTCATGAAGGAATTCCTTCGGAAATCCCAGGAGGAAATCCTTTGAAAATTCCAAGAGGAATTCCCTTGAAAATTCCTGGAAGAATTCCTTCGGCAATTCCTGGGGAATTCCTCCGGAAATTCCTAGAGTAATTCCTCCAGAAATTTGTGGAGGAATTTTTCTGAAATTTCATGGAGGAATTTCTCCGGAAGTTCCTGGAGGATTTCCTTCAGAAATTCCTGGAGGAATTGCCACGGAAATTCCTGAAGGGATTCTCTCGGAATTACATGGAGGAATTCATTCGGAAAATCCTGAAGGAATTCCTTTGCAAAATTCCTGGTGGAATTACATCGAAAATTCATGGAGAAATTCCTTTGGAAATTTCCAAAGCAATTTCTCCAGGAATTTCCGATAGAGTTTCTCCTGGAATTTCTGAAGAAATTCTTCTTAGGATTTCAAAAAAAAATCCTTCGGGAATTTCCAAAAGAGTTTCTCCAGAAATTTCCGAAGGAATTTCCAAAGGAATTCTTCCAGGGAGTTCCAATGGAATTCCTCCGGGAATTTTTAAAGAAATTCCTCCAAGAATTTCCGAAGGAATTCCTCCAGGAATTTCCGAAATAATTGCTCCACGAATTTCAGAAGGAATGCATCCAAGATATTCCGGACTCCGGAGGGATTTCTCCAGGAATTTTCGAAGAAATTCCCCTATGAATTTCCGAAAGAATTCCTGCAGGAATTTCCAAAGGATTTCCTCCATGAATATTCAAACGAATTCGTCCAGCAATTTCCGAAGGAATTCCTCCCAGAATTTCCGAAAGAATTCCTCCAGGAATTTTTGAAGGCATTCCTAACGGAATTTGTAAAGGAATTCCTCCATGAATTTTCGAGGGAATTCCTCTTGGAATTTCCAAAAATAAAATCCAAAAAGACTTTTTGAAAAAAATTCTCCAGTAATTTCCGAAGGAATACCTCCAGTAATTTCTGAAGGAATTCTTCCAATAATTTCCGAAGAAATTATTCCAGCAATTTCCGAAGGAATTTCTCCTGGAATTTCCAAAGGAATTCGTCCAGTAATTTCCGAAGGAATTCCTCCAGGAATAATAAAAAGCATTCCTCTAAGAAGTTTAGCTTGATTTTTTTTTTCAGGAATGTCGTAAGGAATTCATCCATGGATTTTCTCAGGAATTTCTCTATAGATTGCTGAAAGAGTTCCTCCAGAAATTTCCGGAGGTATTCATCCAAGATTTTTCGAGGGAACTCGCCAAGGAATTTCCGAAAGAATTCCTCCAGAAATTTTCGAAGGAATTCCTTCAGGAATTTTCGAACGAATTCCATCAGGAATTTCCGAAGGAATTCTTCCAGGAATTTGCGAAGGGATTCCTCCAAGAATTTTGGAAGGAATTCCTTCTGGAATTTTTTAAGAAATTCCTCCAGGATTTTTTGAAGGAATTGTTCAGGAATTTCCGAAGCAATTCCTCCCGGAATTTCCGAAATAATTCCTCCAGGAATTCCTAAAGAAATTCCTTCTGAAATTTCCGAATGAATTCCTCCAGGAATCTCCAAAGGAATTCCTCCAGAAATTTCCGAAAGTATTCATCCAAGAATTTTCGAAGGACCTCGCCAAGGAATTTTCGATGGCCTAGTAATTTCCGAACGAAGTCCTTCAGGAATTTCCGATGGAATTTCTCCAGAAATTACCGAAGGAATTCTTCCAGGATTTTGCGAAGGGATTCCTCCAAGAATTTTGGAAGGAATTCCTCCAGAAATTTCCAATGGAATTCGTCCAGCAATTTCCGATGGAATTCCTTCAAGAATTTCCGAAAGAATTCCTCCAGGAATACCTAAAGGAATTTCCCCTGAAATTTCCGAATGAATTCCTCCGGGAATCTCCAAAGGAATTCGTCCAGAAATTTCCGAAGCAATTCCTCCCGAAATTTCTGAAAGAATTCCTCCAGGAATTTCCGAAGGAATTCCTCCTGGAATTTCCGATGGAATTCCTCCAGGAATTCCGCTAGGAATTTCCGAAGGAATGCCTGCAAGAATTTCAAAAATAAATCCAAAAATTATTATTATTATTTCTTTATTAGTGAGGCTTTCAGTCACAGGCTGGTTCACCTCCTCACAAATCCAAAAAGTATTTTCGAAAAAAATCCTCCACGACTTTCCGAAGGAATTCCTCCAGGACTTTCCGAAGGAATTCCTCCAGAAATTTTCAATGACATTCGTGCAGCAATTTCCGAAGGAATTCCTCCAGGAATTTCCAAAAGCATTCCTCCAGGAAGTTTGGAATTATTTTGTCCAGGAATTTCGTAAGGAATTCACCGAAGGATTTCCTCACGAATTTCTCTATGGATTTCTGAAAGAATTCCTCCAGGAATCTCCGAAGGTATTCATCCAAGATTTTCTCAAGGAACTGCCCAAGGAATTTCCGAAGGAATTTCTCCAGGAATTTCCGAAGGAATTCCTTCAGGAATTTCCGATGGAATTCTTCCAGGAATTTGCGAAGGGATTCTTCAACGAATTTTGGATGGAATTCCTTCAGGAATTTCCAAAGGAATTCCTCCAGGTATTTCCGAAGGAATACCCTCAGGAATTTTCGAAGATATTCCTCCAAGAATTTCCGAAGGAATTCCTGCATACATTAAAAAATACGAGGATGCAGGAGAATTTTATTTTCACTAGTCAAAAACAGCTCAGATCATCTTAGTTTTTCGGTTAAGTTAGAATATAGTTGCTCGGTCAGGGGGGGGGGGGCACGGCCCCCCCCCTGCCCCCCTCTGGCTACGCCCTTGCCAGAATGCACTCTAGGCATTCTTTCAGGCAGTATAATAAAGATTCTTTGAAAAATTGCTCTCGGAATTTCCACACAAATTGTTCGAGGGGTGCGCGATGTTAGGTATACAGACGTTAGGCATAAGCACGACTGGCATAAAGGACGATAGGTATAACGGACAATAGACATAATGTACTATAAGATGCCACCCATTGCCTAGCATCAATAATGGATGCTATTATGCCTAACGTCTGTCTTGCCCGTGTAGCTGCCGGCTTAGAATAGGGCACTGCATTGTTTTGATTTTGTATGGGATTTTGACGTTTCTTGGCCTTGTTGTTTACAAAATTTCTGTAAGAGTGAAAGAGAAGGAGAGAATTTCATGCAGTGCCCTATAGCACTACGGACCACCTGTTTCGGGGGTAAAAGTCCACCAAACAGGTAACCCCAATCCAAGGTGTCAGGCGACCCGTGCTGAGGGATGAATTGTTGAGGGGGTTTAAAAGATGCTCGATCTTTAACGGAGCCCGTAGCGTGTGTAGATCGCCTTTTTGGGTTGCGTTGCGGTGATAGATCTACCAAACCGAAATCTAGTGTCGTCCTATTTTTCAATTTTGGAATATGTGTTCTGGTAATTCAAGGAATTATAGTATTTAGTCCTTACTACTGGTGTTTTGGTGACTTCCAGTTTTTGAATAAAACTGAGTTTACCAACTTTACTTTGCATATAGTTAAAAACCTCACCATCTGAGGCTAAACTCAATGCAAAGAAAATCAAATTGGGTTAGGGATCCATGTATGTACTAACTCTTCGAAGACTGGAAAGTGCTAGTACGCAAGGAACATACTAGAATCCTTATTACTGAACACATGTTCCATTATTGGAATGATATTGCTGCTAATGCTAAAACCCGGGTTCTAAACTTCCTACTGGGGAGAATTTAGCAGTGAAACAAGGGTGATGCTAGGTTTCCGATGCATGGCCAATATCAGTACTCTTGTTTTGTTTTCTAAGAAAACAAAACAAAAACTGTATCAAAATCGATACTTTATTGCCCCTCAATGGCAATTGAGTAATGCGACATGCACTACACTAAGGATACGGGTAATGTCACAATAGATCTAAAAACTGGTCGCAGTGACAAACCTGAACAGGAATAAAAAAACGTCTGTCATACCTAATGTCTTTATGCCTAATGCACCTTATGCCTAACGTACTGTATGCCAAATGGACTTATGCCAAACGTCTTTACACCTACCGTCTTTATGCCTAATGGGGTATACTGATCCTTCGAGTAAATTCCCCCAGAAACTGTTTCCTCTTTTTCTTTTTTCTGGCAATACGTTCCTGCTGGACCTCAGCTTGTTTCTCTTCAACTTTTGTTTTCTCTTAACATTTTTACAGGTAATAATAAATTATGGCGATTTCGTCTGGATACTGAGTCTAAGTCTACGAGGGAGAGAGGGTGGCTAAATTTGGCCGTAAAGTTAAGACAAGTATTTTATACTACGACGTTTCGGACTTTTTGTCAAAGCGCTTCACACAACACTGATATTATAGTAAGAGAATATGTTTTAAATTAGAGAAAAATAAGCATGAAAACTATACCTCTCATTCTATGATCAAATCCGAAGAAATGTGTTTTATGAGAGCAGCAGACGTTAAACAAGAAATTCCCTGAAGAAGACCACAACCCTGAAGCGACCACTTCCTGTGCCGCCCCACTCAAACGCCTAATTTTCTGTGAGAGAGCAGGCTAGCTCAAATTCGTGCAGAATTTCATGATACCCAGGGAGGTCGAGAAAAAGCCTCATCCACCAGGCCAACTGGACTGGATAACTAGCTCCATAACGCTCTATACAGATTTTTACAGGAGGCGCTACAGATATTACCCTAATGAATCGTTGCAGAGATTCATCTCATAGCTGATCAAAAAAATCCAGGAAGCCTCAAACGCTTTATTTTCTGGGAATACATCCATAAAGTACCAACTGCAGGACCTCTTCCAGAAATTTTTCCTAGAATTTTTCCAGAAACTGCTTTTGAAAATCTTTCAAATTTGTCAATTCCTCTAAGAAATCTGCTTGAAATTCCTCTAGGTATTCTTCTTAGAGCTCCTACAGGTATTGCTCAATTGCAATTGTATTTTTGGAGATTTCTCCAGAAACTTCTGGAGGAATTCCACTAGTTTTTTTTACAGAAATTTCTTGTGAAATTCTTTTAATACTGTTTTATCAGAATCACTCCATCAATTTTATCAAAAAGTTTTCCATTAGGTGTACTAATAAATCATTGGGAACTCCTCCAAAAATGCACCTTGGACCCCCCCAATTTTTTTTCAGAAATATCCTCAATGAATTCGTATTGAAATTCCATGAACAGTTTTAAAATTTCCTCCACATTTTTTTTTCAGGATTTCTTTAAGCATCTCCCCCAAGAATTCAACCACAAATTTCTCCAAGAGCTGTCCCAAAACCCCCTACGGATTTTGTTCAGAAACTCTGTAAAGCATTGTTCTAAGATTTCCTTCAAAAGGTATTCCAAGAATTACCAATTAATTTTTTTCTGGAAAATTCTTCAGAATTTGTTTTATCACAATGTTTTTCAGATATTTTCAAGGATTCCTTCTAAAGGTTTCTTCGGCAATTCTGTCAGAAGTATTTTTCAGACTTTTTTCCAGGACCCAGCCAACACACAATTGCATCTCTTCTGCGAAACTCGTCCCGAAACTCCTTCATTTCCTTCCATTCAGTAGTTCCTTCACAGAGTTTGCTCAGGAATTCTGTTGAACATTGTTCTAAGACTTCCTTCCAGCAGTATTCCAAGAAGTTCTTCTTGATTTTTTTCTGAAAAGTTCTTCAAGTTTTTTTAACTAAAAAGGTTTCCAGAAATTGTTCCGGGAATCAATCCAAGAACATTTTTTCAACAATTCTTCTTGGAATCCGTTCAGGCAATTTAAGAATAATTTCAAGAATTCTTCGTGGAACTCTTATAGAGCTTCCAGAAATTATTTCAGGATTGCCATAAAACAGGTTTTTTTTTAGTGTAAAAATGAAAAATAATATAATGCTTATATTATATACTGTGTTCAGCCGACTGGAAATATTTTTACCTCAAAGTTTGATCTATTTCCCAAATAGCCCAAGCTAGCCAAATGGTTATGTTTATCAAACAAATTTTCTTATCGAAGGTTGTTTCTTAAAACATGCAATAACTTTGCAGAACATAGTTAAATATAATTTTCCCACTTTTCCATTGAAAACGCCGATGATTATGTTGTTAGTGATTTTAACCACTGCGGAATTCATTCCAGAGTTCTTTCAGGAATTCGGTCAGGAATACTTGAAGCGATTCTGTCAGAAATTCTATCGGGAATCTTTCTAGGAATTCAAAGTAGTGGTCTCTCTGAGCATTTTCGAAAAAAAAATCCAAGAATCCCCCCACGAATTCCTTCAGAAATTCCTCCTAGAATGTTTTAGGAAATTCTTCCAGGAATTGATCTAAGAAATCCTGCAGATATTTTTCTATGATGTTCTCTAGGAATTATTCCGGCAATTTCTTCATTTTTTTTCTAGAAATTTCTGGAAAAAATTATCTCAGCAATTATTACAAGAGTTCTTGTAAAAAATCCCCCCACGAATTCCTTCAGAAATTCCTCCTAGAATGTTTTAGGAAATTCTTCCAGGAATTGATCTAAGAAATCCTGCAGATATTTTTCTATGATGTTCTCTAGGAATTATTCCGGCAATTTCTTCATTTTTTTTTCTAGAAATTTCTTGAAAAAATTATCTCAGCAATTATTACAAGAGTTCTTGTAAAAAATTCTCGAAATTTTTTGAATCAATATCTGGAATTATTACTGAAGGAATGTAATAATTCCAGATATTATTCCTTGGAATTATTCGACTTGGGATCCATGTCATATTTTTTTCCAGAAATTGTTCTATGAGTTTTTCAGAAAGAGTTCTGAAAATTCCAGTAAATATATATATCTTTAACTTTTTTTTAGGAATTTCATATGGAAACCTTTCAACATCACTGTCATTGTAATTCTGTGAATTACACTTAGCAACTTGATTTTTTTTTCGGGTTGCTCTGTAGAAACTTCATCAGGTTTTTTGCTTAAAAGTTGTCGAAGCGAGTTGGCAGATTATCTTTCAAGAATTTTACCGAAAACTTTAATTATTGAGGAAAAAAACATAGTGATTACACATATACTTTCTGTAAAATATTTCTCACAGTAGTTTAACTAGAAGCTTAAGTGGCCTTTTAGTGACTACGTAATAAATAATCGTTTCTTGAAACATTGAAGTACGCAGTCAAACATTTCAAATTTCTATGCATAGCACATTCATACACACGCTATAAACTCGTACAACATAGATAGGTGAACAATTTGTGATTAACATTGTCCGGCTCCACGACGCTAACGATATGATTGGATTTCCGGATAATGCTGGCGACGATGATGACAAGTACCTATCCCACCAATATCCGACCGAGCAAGCCATTTCAACCATCATCAGTGCACCGTTGACAGCCGCTGTCAGAAAGATGAGCTAAATATAGTTCAGAATCCTGTCAATTTTGTCGTGCTCGCTAGATGATTTGATAATGGGGGGTTTGCTCTAATTTTCGTCATTGTCAATTGTGTTAAACTGGTGAATTTAGTAATAATTTTGAAACATTTCTCTGAACTTAAGGCGAAACTGGAAGCATTTCCTCACTTTTTGGTTTTTGATTTTTTATTAAAAAACGAAGCAATACTTTCAAAATCAGTTTTCGTACACATGTAGAGGATGGATCAAGGTATCTTCTGTTTTTTTTTCGTAGTGGAAAATGTTTTTCGTTTTTGCAAAAACCATTTTTGAGCGAAATTTCACAAAAAATGGTTTTTGAAAAAATTAAAAACTTTTTCGACACGAAAAAAAATCAGAAGATACATTAATCCATACTCTACATGTGTACGAAAACCGTTTTTGAAAATATTGCTTCGTTATTAAAAAAAAAAATCAAAAACTGAAAAAATGAGGAAATGCTTCCAGTTTTGCCTTAAGGACTCTATCCTAAGACATACCCTTTATCCAAATCGGTGGGATTAGTGTGGACGACGAAATGGAACAGTACCCTTCTCATCCAGATGGACTAATTTACGAGAAATCCCTTGCATTCATTTAGGAGTGCATTCATAAGTATTCAGTTTCCCACATTGTTCGAGATTTCACTTGAGCCCTTCAATTCCAACGAACAACAACTGATGGTCAGCATTGTGGTCAGTAATTCGAGTAGCCTTGTAGCCGTCAGTCATCCAAAGCTCCCATCCTCGTCCCATAGCGCACTACTGCTGCACGTGCCATATTGGGTTGCAGACAAACCTACACGAGCGCATTGTAAATCTATTCACAAAACCTTCAGTTGGAAGATGTTCTATTAAACTACTTTTTGGTTGATGGACGTGAACAGATCCAAGCCCTTACTGCACCGTCATCGCATCAGCCACCGCCACCCGCCACAAAAACACTTGGAAGAGCAACTGAATTAAGGAAGTGATAATCATTAGTTATCTCGGAATGGCTTTCCTTGCGAGGGAGAGAAGAAAAAAAGTGTCTTAAGCTCTAGCATAGTGGCAAGCCATTAAGCGGAATGTCCTGACAACTTTTATTTTTCACGACCCACTTCCGCTCGCCCTCTCAATGCCTCTACTCTATTGTTCGAGAATCGATATTGACTGCAATAATAATAGACGATAGGTCTCCCTCCTTTCCGAACTCCTCCAGTTCCGCTTTTCCCAGCTCTCACTAAAAGAAACTCGCGATTATTTCGTTTTATGGATTTGCTTGCTCACTTTTTATTAGACACCGCCACCGCTCTCGGATAGGAGATATCCTTGCCGGCTCTCCTGTCCTACCGAATTGCTTCGGTACGGAGCTTCGCCAAACTCGTGTCGATATGAAGGAGCAGCGCAAAAAAAAAGTGATAACAATAATTCACTTCTCGACAAAGCTTTTTGCGCCCTCTCCCGCATCCTCATTCCGTGGTCTGAGGGGCCGGGAGGTTGAGCGGCCTGGGAAAGTGGCGATAATGTACCTATCATTCTTCTGCGAAATAACGAAAATTCCGCCAGTTGCTTCAGCATCAGCCGCGCGTAGTCGTTTTTCTCCACACGGTCTGTGTGGGGGAAGATGGTGAAGAACGAGCAATGTTCTTACCGGCTGGCTGCTGGATGGAGAATTACGGAGATGACAATGATTCCGTGGAGGACGGACTTCACGTAAACGGAATGCGATACCAGATCACAGATAACCGTTACTGCCTCTCGATATGGTGCGATTGCTGGTTGGATCTGCAGTTCATGGAAATCAATACATCTTTATATCGATGGGTTTAGATGAATTAGGATCCCAGCAATGGTTTTAAGTGAACATTGTATCCTGATTCCAGAAGTTTATGCAAGCTGGAATTATATGAAGGGCATGTTTAGAAAATGTCGGAAAGTAACCTGGCGAAGCAGTGGGGATTCCCAAAAATTTCTGAAGAGAAAAAATAGAACAGTTCATATTCAAAGAAGTTTTGGGTACGTTGTTAATCGCTCCTCTGAATTTAAACCATCAGGACCGGTAGACTTAATTTTGATCATTATTCGATTAACCAACCCGGTCGACCAGATGGCATTCGGTCAAATGGCTAGACTTCTTTCTAGCTTCCTTCGGGGATTTTTTTTTACCAAAGCCTTTCAAAAGCCGTTTATTACGTTCAAACAATTCTAGGATTAATCCAGAAATTTCCTCAAAAATTGTAGACTATCTTTAGGTTCATCCTTTTTCAAAAACAGACGATTTAGGCAGCGACTGTATCTACCCGCTTTGTTATCTCACTTGCCCATTCTTAACAAAAAAAAAAAAAAAAAACACAAACAAAAAAAAAATAAAAGAAAATAAATAATTAAAAATAAATAAAATACAAAACTCAAATATTTCAAAAAAAAGCTCTTACTAGCTAGGATAAAAATAGAAGCAGATATGTTCCGTTCTTTTATCAATGCTTCTTGTAGAGTTTCATTCAGGTTTCGAACATAATCAATTGATTTTCATTACGTGCTAATAAATCTGTATCATGAATTCCATAAGATATTTTTCAAAGAATGTATCATAAATTGATAGGGGAATCAACTATATTTTGTGCAAATCGGATTTAACGGCTACGCAGTCTTAATGATCAAAACGGGTTGTTATCTAACCTGACGTTTCGACACCATCCAAGGTGTCGATACGTCGGGTTAGATAACAACTCGTTTTGATTCATTAAAACTGCGTAGCCGTTAAATCCGAGTTATTAGAAATTTATCTAAGGGCCTGTCGACAACTATGTATACTTTTAGGAGGGGAAGAGAGGATAGGGGTCTGGCTGGAGTCTATGCTACATACAAATTTCAAATAAATTTAAAAAAAAATAATAAAAAAAATTTAAAAAATTACAAAAAAAAACAAAAAAAAATCAAAATAGGGTGACAATGGGTATTATCGACAGGTTTGTTCTCTTCGTCATGAGGGGTTTTTGCCAGCCAAATTGCCTGAAACTTGGCCATATAATTCAACTTAGTTGGGAAGGATTTGAGTCCAACTCTGAGTTCAATAGGTTTCAAAAAAAAAAACCCAAAGACGAAGAGAACAAAACGGCCGAGAATAGGTAATTTCCCCTTTTTCAAAAAAATTAAAAAAATCTCAAAAAAAATTCAAAAAATTAAAAAAAAATTCAAATAATTTCAAAAAATTCCAAAAAAATTCTAAAAAATTCCAAAATTTTTAAAAAATTAAAAAAAAAATGTATGAACAAAAGTCTACGAGTCTATTTATGGACAGTGCCTTGGCTAACTTCAAAAACTATCTAGACGCTAGCTGATTGTATTCCAGATAGCTTCTCAAAAACTCATGGTTAAATTTTGTCGAAAGCCAAAATATTGTAATTTTTTTTTGTATTTTTTAAGAGTACGTACAGCTACATTTTGAAAACAATCAAGAAGTCTTCTACGGAACCAGCATCAGACATTTGGGAAGTCCATCTACAATTTTTTTAAAGGTAGTCTGCAAAAGCCCGTTATAATATTTTCAGAAATTCGTTCATATTTTTTTTATATATCTTTGGTATTTTTGGGAGATTTTTCAGTTGAAGATCTACTTACGTCTCTCTAGCTTATGCTTGATTAGTTCGAAAAGTCGGCAAATCATGCCATGGGATTTTCAAAAATCAATAAATACTAAAAATTACTTCTCGTATTTCAGAATATTTTTTTAATTTTTTTTGCTAAATTTGTGCGAACGTCATTGAAGTAACTAAACCATATGAGCGATTCCAAGCAACAGCATTAAAATTAAGGATTTTTTAATTCATGATTTTCTATTGAGCTGAAACTTTGCACAGTTTTTCAGTTCCATCTAAATCGCCATTTTCAATATCAAATTTTTATTCTGAATCACGACTAACTTTCCAAAAGGGTGTGTGTGAAAATGGTTTAAAAATATTCAAATATCTTCACAACAAAAACGGTTCGTTCGATTGTTGTGAATTTTTCAGCAAAGTTAGATAACTAAATGGTGATTCCTAAGAAAACATACACTGTGAAAAAAATATTTTTTAACATTAAAAAATATCATTTTTGTCACAAAAACTCAAAAATTTCAAAACCCTATCATTTTACCAAAGTAATTTTTTTAGGGAAAACGGTTCATCGGATTAGCAATCTACCATAAAAAATTGGGTGATTGTAAACTATTAAACAAAGAAGTTATGACATTCCAAACATTTTACAATTTTCACAATTAGGAATAATTTTTTTTTCAGTGTAAATTATTTCGGCCGGAAATTGCAGTTTGATGCTGATTTTATTGTTGCGGGAGTAAAACAAGCTGTTTTTATTATGCATTATGCATATTATATGTACAGTAATATTCCGATTTTATCACGCCCTCCGCGCATCAGTCGTTTATTCATTAATTTGCTGTTACATTTGAGGACAAGTGTTTTCCCTCTTTTTCAAGTTGAACGTTGAAAGCGTGTTTTGCAAAGTTATAAATATTGAAATGGGTATTGATGTTGAAGAATATTTCGAAGCATTTTTGAAAAGTGGCGTGATTAAATTGTTTAAACAGATGTCGGTGATGGTACGGTGACATGACACTCTGCACTTAGCACTTTTGGCAATTTATCAGTTGTTGTCATTTTCGAACTTCCTGTGCCCTGCTTTACCGATGATATACAGATTGCTCGTTTGTCAAATTCTAGATGGCAGGCGTAAATTTGTATTCAATGTGGACATTTGGGCACAACGAGTCTCTTTCAGTTTATCTATGGTGATTTCGGTGAGATTTCGTAACTCTTTTGAACATTTTTTTTTCCATCAAACGGCCTTCAAGAAAGCGTTGAGTTGTAGACCGTTGAGAAAGTGACTATTCATGTTGTTCGTTAGATTATAATAAACAAAATTATTTATTAGTTTTAACTGACTAGTTTGGTGTCGTTTGCTTGGCTGAAGAAAAAAATTACTATAAAATTTTTAATATCCATAGCGGTAGCATTTTTTAGCTTTTTCGTGAGCATTGTCATGGTATGTACATAGACAAATAAACGTAACACTGACGAAATTTTCATTGACCACGCCTTTAACGATCATTTTAAATCTTGGTTGTGGCTTTCATAACCAGAAGAGCGCCCACGGTGCTTCATTTACCGTTATAATAAAATAAAAATGACCATCAAAACCTTAAACGCCATTCTTTTTCTTTATCATTCCTACACCTCTGGACAAATTTTTAAAAAAATCGTTAGACGAAATTTTGAGTTACGCCCTTTTAAAGGGCCTAACCCCTAAAAAATCAGGGTTTCTATAGAAAAACATCATATTTCATAACGGAAGCATGCTTCTGCCAACAAAATTTGAAACGCCATTCTCTTTCTTTATCATTCCCACACCTCTGGATAACTTTTTAAATTAATCGTTAGACGAAATTTTGAGTTATGCCCTTTTAAAGGGCCTAACCCCTACAAAATCAGGGTTTCTATAGAAAAATATCATATTTCATAACGGAAGCATGCTTCTGCCAACAAAATTTGAAACGCCATTCCCTTCCTTTATCATTCCTACACCTCTGGAAAATTTTTTGAAATAATCGTTAGGCGAAATTTTGAGTTATGCCCTTTTAAAGGGCCTAACCCCTAAAAAATCAGGGTTTCTATAGAAAAACATCATATTTCATAACGGAAGCATGCTTCTGCCAACAAAATTTGAAACGCCATTCTCTTTCTTTATCATTCCTACACCTCTGGATAAATTTTTAAAATAATCATTAGACGAAATTCTGAGTTACGCCCTTTTAATGCTACAATTTGATACTATGCGCTTGTATTGGCTATTTGTATTGATGTTTGTATAAAAAATGGCCATTACGCTAATATAAGGGAAGTATTTTCAAACATGTAGGAAGTAATCATTTTTGTATCAATTGCCATTCATAGCGTGGGACGTAAGATTTTTGTATTGCTTTTTTATAGACAAAACAAGCAATGACATGCGCCTTTGTCATTCGTTAGTTTTATTGGTGAATGCCGTTTTCAATTAATAAACATACAAAAATAAGGATTGAGATGATCAATTGTAATGATAGTTCTATATGTAACTGCTAAACTACGTTACCGAAGAATAAACATGATTAAATGAAACTAAGTTTTATAATAAGTACTTATGACCTTCAAATGGGCGTAACTGGAGAATTTGATCGACATTTTTTTTGAAATTCAGTTTATGGGTGTGCAATAACTATATAAGTGAAAAAGTAAATGAACTGTCGTTTATGTTTTTCATTGTATATTGTTCTGGCTATAATAGTAAATGTAGCCAACAACGTCCGTATCCTACAGGTTAAAGAATACTTCCCTTATACTGGCGTTATGGCTAATTTTTATACAAAATGAAGTCAATATTAGTGCATAGTATCAAATTGTAGCATTGATTATAATACTTTTTTATTATTTGGGACTTTGAAGCATGCTTCTGTTATGTAATATGATGGTATTCTATAGAAACCCCTATTTTTTAAAGGGTAAGGCCCTTTAAAAGGGCGTAACTCAAAATTTCGCCTAACGATTATTTAAAAAAAAAATCCAGAGGTGTAGGAATGATAAAGGAAGGGAATGGCGTTTCAAATTTTGTTGGCAGAAGCATGCTTCCGTTATGAAATATGATATTTTTCTATAGAAACCCTGATTTTGTAGGGGTTAGGCCTTTTAAAAGGGCATAACTCAAAATTTCGTCTAACGATTAATTTAAAAATTTATCCAGAGGTGTAGGAATGATAAAGAAAGAGAATGGCGTTTCAAATTTTGTTGGCAGAAGCATGCTTCCGTTATGAAATATGATGTTTTTCTATAGAAACCCTGATTTTTTAGGGGTTAGGCCCTTTAAAAGGGCGTAACTCAAAATTTCGTCTAACGATTTTTTTAAAAATTTGTCCAGAGGTGTAGGAATGATAAAGAAAAAGAATGGCGTTTAAGGTTTTGATGGTCATTTTTATTTTATTATAACGGTAAATGAAGCACCGTGGCCCATCGTTTTTCTTTGCGTTTGACGTTTCACACTAGCGCCTTCTGATGACGATATTGCACAACGCGGTGTTTCGTGAAACATTTCTACCAGGTGGTGGTAGTGTCAACTGGGCGATGGATTTTCACGAAAATTGTTCTAGGTGTTTCGTCTGTTTCTCTGTGGTATGTACCTCTCATGCATTTGTTGTTGTTGAAGTTACTCGCTTTCATCCGATCATAAAGTCTATTCTCTAAGAGGTAATTTTTTGCAGATAAACTAGACGTATACGCGTATATAAAACTTTTATTATACAGCTTTTGTCTTAAAAATAAGTTTAATTACATTTTTCTTATAATCAACAGGTTTTCAACACTATCAAGAGATTTTTTCACTAGTCACATACAATAAAAAGTATGACACTCCTAGTGACACTCTAAAAAATTTTTGATCACATCACTGGATCGTGTCTAAGTTTTAAATAAACACTATAGTAATTATGAATAATTAAACAAAAATATCATGAAAACAACTTGTTTAATTCAGACGATAGCCTTCACAATAAAATCAGCATCAAACTATATTCTCGAAATAATTTACACAGAGAAAAAAATTTTTTGTTACTAAATGTAAACATTGTGAAATGTTTGAAATGTCATAACTTTTTTGTTTATTAGTTTACCATCACCAAAATTTCATGGCAGATTGCTGATGTAATGGGCCATTTCCCCTGAAAAATTGACGTTGGTAAAAATATAGGGTTTTGAGATATTTGAGTTTTTGTGACAAAGATCATATTTTTTTATGTAAAAAAAATTTTTTTTACAGTGTTTATTTTCTTAGGAATGATCATTTAGTTATCTAACTTTGCTGAAAAATTCGTAACAATCGAACAATCCGTTTTTGCTATACAGCTTTTAGAATATTTTTGAACCATTTTCACACACACCCTTTTGAAAAGTTAGTCGTGAGTGAATATGAAGGTTTAATATCGAAAAATGGCGATTTAGATAAAATTGAAAAACTGTGCAAAGTTTCAGATATTTTTGAAATGGTCGCTCAGGATCGACTGACATGACTCCGTGGAATTCCTCATATGTCAAAGTATGACCTATCAACCTTCCACGTTGCTATCCACAGAATGTCCGCAGTGCGACTCTTTTTCTTTTTCAACAACACTCCAACTCTCACTGCAAGTTGTGTTTCTAAGAATTTCATGTTGAAATTTTAGAAATGTTCCATTACTGTATTGTTTATCGTACATATTTTTCAATATTTATTTCATAAATTTTCTCTTGTCAATGAAATTAACTCCCCGACTAATGGGAATCATACACCATTCAGTATACCGAAGTTCCACCAAGGACACAACGGAACTCGTGCGCGTTCGCTATTCACACCGAACCTAATCGATACAGCAGAGCAGCAGTCAGTGGCCCGATTTAGATAGTGAGGCAAAAAGTGTAACATAATCCTATTACTTATTGCCGCCGCCGTTGTGCCGTTGAACAAAACGGAAGAAAAAAAAAAAGAAGCGCCGACTTTGGCTTTGGCATCAGTTGCCCTCACTTCTATGGTAGCACATCCACTCGCGGGCGACGATAAGGCAAAGCGGTATCTACACTTCCGTTCAAAAGTTTGGGGTCGCCCTCGCTTACGAGGGCTGCTTCTGGAATTCTTTCGGAAATTATTTGAGGAACATTTCTGGGAATTCAACTAGGGACTTTTTACTGTTATTTTTTCAGAAACTTTTCCGCCAACAGCTTTGAAAATTATGCTGGAAAGTTCTTGAGTCAGACTACTGCCGATTTTTTTGAAAATTTCTTTTAATTTTCAAAACTCTACCAAAACTTCGTTTTGGAATGTTTCCAGCAACTCCTCTTCAAATATTTTTGGGAATTTATGCGGAAATTCATAGAGGAATTTCTCCACTAACTTTTGCAGTAATTCTCTGCATATGGGTTTAATGGTGTTGAATATACACTAAAATGATTTTTTAAAAAGCTACACTGAAAATAAAATTCTCCATGAAAAAAATAAAAATAAAAATATTTTAACAATAATCATATAATCTCAAAATGTCTTCGGCTTAAAAATCGGTATGCCAAATAGGCCTCCAGGAAAAATATAAAAGTGTAGGGAATCTTCAAAAACAAAAATAAGGAAAATCAAAAACCAAAAACCAAAATCGAGAATTGAACAGAATCATCTTCCAAAACATGTTTTAATCGATTTTAGATGACGAAAAATTATGTTTAGATCAAAATAAAAAAAAATTGTATTAGAGGGTTAATAAAGATTCCATGTTTTCAAGAACTTTTACTCGGGAGTGTACAGGGGATGGCCAAAATGTTTGGGATAGGCAACTTTTTTTCTCCCACAAAAAATTCAACATGCTGTAACTTTTCATAGAGTGCATCAAAAAATCTCAAATTTTGACTGTTTGTCTACCTATTATATGTGCATCATTTGTACAAATTTGGGCTCTATTGATTAATTTTTCGCGAAGTTAGAACCGTTCGGGTAAAACACCATTATTTAGGTAACTAATTTTTGAACTGTCATATCTCGGAAACCAGTGAACTGAATTGAATGAATTTTATAACGTTTATTAACAATTGATACTTAATACGACGTTTTAAAATGTAATATTTTCTCACGGCGAATTAAGTTAAGTTAAATTTTTACCCATATAGATGAAAATAAGTCAAATTTACAATACCACACAAAAATTACTAAATGTGTTCTTTCTTCAATCTAAATAGGCTCTAATATATCTGATTAGAGATAACTTGAGAACAGAAGTGGAAAACCTTTGGATATCTACACTAAAATTTATTGACATTGCTGTAAAAAAAAATACAGATTTTTTGATGCACTCTATGAAAAGTTATAGCTTGTTGAACTTTTTTGTGAGAGAAAAAAAGTTGCCTATCCCAAACATTTTGTCCATCCCCTGTATATCTACCACTGTTGGATGGAGAGAGGGGGTGTGTGATTTGTTGCTATTCTATCGAACCGATATAGATAACGGTGGGAATGATGGGTGGGAGGAGGGCGGTGGCCGACTGGTTACCCCCCTGTGCCGCTGGCTGGTTGCTTCCCAATGAATGGGGGCCCAGCCAGAGTGTATTTATGTACATGTTCAAAAGGCACGTAAAATAAATCCTTGGAATTCAATAAATCGTATTTATTATGTTTTTCTTAGATTTCCATTTTTCGATCGACGAGTGTTTTTTTGCTTAGAGTGAGGTTGTTGCGTACCAGTTCGAATTATTTTTGTGTTTCCTTCAATATTTCTTTTCACGGTTCTTTTCACCATTCCTTCATAAAATTTTGAATTGATTTTCTTCTAGAATTCCAGCTGATTGATCTGCGATGAATTTGAAAGTTTTTAGGACAGTTCATCAGTAAATTTCTACGCCGGTAATTAGTTACCGGATTTCCACGAAAAATTGCTTCAGGAGCAGTTTTTTTAGAAGTTTAGAAGAAAATTGGTCATTAGAAATTCTACAAAAGTTCCTTTAGGAATCATTCCGATCCAGTCTCCGTAAGCTGTTTTTGGAATTCCTCCAGTAATTACTTGTGGTATTATTCTGGTAATCCATTTAGGGACTCCTTGACTATTTTGTTTAGAAACTCTGATGAGAAAGCTAAAGGAATTTCTCTGGAAAATTCTCAAAGCATTCTTCCGCCGATTCCTTTGAAAATTTATTACAAAAAAGAACTCTACCGGCAATTCGTTTTGAAATGTTTCCGAAAGTTCCTCATCAAATACCGTTGGGTATTTCACTGACCACTTAATAAGGAATTCCTCCTGCAACTTTTGCAAAAATTCTCCGGACATCTTCTTTCATTGCTTTCTTCGCATGCATGCGACACATCAAAACACGACTTTTTTGAAAACTTGATGAACGGTAAGCAGAAAAATAGTCTCAGATCCTATCCGAACCAGTAGTGTTCCGGAACCGATTCCGGGTGTCGGAAGTGGCCAAATATAAAAGTAAACCAAACCTATACATGCAGCAAATTGCGGCTCTTTAGATTACCTGATAACAGCTATCAATAAATAGTTTCAGTTCATATTTTGGGACAACCGATAGTGTTTTGGAACTGACTCCGGGTGTCTCGCCGTAAGTGGTCAAATGTTAAAGAGAACCAGGCTGATATTCGCGGCACATCAAATGGCTTTTTTCGATAACCTTATGAATGGTTAACGGTTAAAAATCTCAAATCATATTTGGGAAAACTAGAAGTGTCCCGGAATCCTTTCCAAGTGTCCCTCCGGAAGCGGTCTAATGTAGAAGGGAACCAAACCCATGCATGCGTCATATCAAATCACGGCTTGGTGATGAACGGTTAAAAAAGCCTCAGATCACATTAGATACTACCGGTAGTGTTCCTCAACCGGTTCCGGGTGTCCCACCGGAATTGGTCAAAATAATGCGAAAATTACCCAAACCTATGCTTGCGGTACACCGCTGTTCTATGCATAATTGTCCCATGTTATATGGGATTCCCATATAACATGGGGCAATTGGGCGTAGAACGGCAGTACATTAAATCGATTTTTTTTTCGTAACCTGATTAACGGATAATAAGAAAATAGGCACAGTTCATATAAATTACTACCGGTAGTGTTACTAGTTCCAGGTGTTCCGCCAGAAGTGGACAAATGTAAAAGTGAACCAAACCTATACATGCGATACATCAAATCGCGGCTTTTTAGGTAACCTGATGAACAAGAAGCAATGAAATAGTCTCAGATTATTTTTGGGTCAAACGATAGTGTCATGGAATCGGTTCCGGGTGTCCCACTGGAAGTGACCACATGTAGCAGTGAATCAAACCTACGGCATATCAAACCGTGATATTTTGGTAACCTGATGAATGATTAGCAAGAAAATAGGATCAGACTACAACGGAGACTACCGGTGGTGTTGCAGAAGCAGCGTTGGGTGCTTCTCCAGATTTACAAAAAGCTGATATCTTCAACTCTGCTCATTCGTTGAACATAAGTGCAATCTCTAAGTTTCCCAAGCTGTTGACTTGGATAGTAATCTTGCTTTTTTAAATAATGTATTTAGAAACCTTTTGAATTGCACCGACGGAAAGATCATGAGTACATATTTGACGAGAAAGGCCCTATCACCACCAGGTGGATTTATCTGTTTTTTTTTTTTTAATTAAATAACAGTACATTAGTTTCAAGTTCGGTTTTCATATACATTTAGAGGAAGGTTCAAAGTATCCTCTGTTTTTTTCAGTTCTACAGAAACTAGTTTTAAACATGAATAACATAATAAACATTTCCACAAAGAAAAAAAATCAGAATATACCTTGATCCTTCCTCTACATGTGTATGGACACCGATTTTGAATATATTGCTGCGTTACTCAATATAAAAAAAAAAAACAAAAATATATGAATAATGCATTCCAGTTTCGCCAGACTTCAGTTCCTGATAATCCGATTAGTTCTAAGCAAAGTACGCTTTAAGTAATACTATTTGTATTCAAAAAAGAAGCAGTATGTAATAGACTATCAAGTTCGTGAAAGTCAGAGGAATTGACGATAAAACCATTACTACTTTCATCATTCATTTACCCTAAATTTCAAGAGAACCCCGTTAAAACATCGCAATATGCTCGGAGCACTACATCACAACACCCCGCTGCTGAGTACCCAGCAATGGCTTAGCACTCGTTTTTTGATTAATTGGATGCGCCAGCGCACCGCCGTTACTTCATAGAAACAATAGCAGTCAAGGAGCAGAAAATTTTACGACTTTTAGCTTCAGGAGTCAGTACACGGCACGGAACACCGAATGACAAAACACTCCATTCAATGGAGGCGGCGACCGACCAAACCAACCGACCACCATTCCTCTCCAGTTTAGAATTCGCAGAAGCCACCAGCCAGCGACAACACTAAGGATTCACTCGAGAGGGTAGTGCAAGTTGTTGTGATCAAAGATCCTATCGAATATATATAAACCGATAATGTAGGCAGTCACCCTAAAGTGATATCTTGACCCAAGAGAGCGAGAGAGTAGAAACAGTTGTAAAAGCATAAATAAACTTTATAGACAGAAGTCTATAGACCGTGCACAGCACACAACGTGTTTCTTTATCCCTTCGAAACCGAAATGACTGGTTAATACAGTGGCTTCGAGGATGAAATCGTTTTTTTTTTTGTGTCGCGTGTGTCAATACGGTAGTTTTTTAATTGTTTTGTGTTTTGGCGCGGCTCAGCCACATGCATTTTTTTTTGCCGCGTTTTAATTTGTGTAGGCCACCTATTGTAGACCATTTTGTGCTCGCATTTGTTTTTCTTGGACGTGTTTCTGTGGACAACAGGATACTGAAATTATGTTTCTTTTCCCTGGTCCAGCAGATTTTTTCCGTCCCTGTTTTAAGAGCAATCGTTTTTTTTTGTGTCTGCAATTTTTGATATATTTTTTGGCTTTTTGTACGGTATTGATTTTTGGGTTCATGGCCGCCTGTTTTGCATTTTGCATTTTTTGTCCATTACTTTGACTGTGATGAGTTGTCCCACGAAGAAGAGATGTTCTCCGTTGCAAGGAGAGTAACCTCTACAGTTCGTTGAGAGCATCCAGGGTACTCAATGAAACGGCTCACCATAAGCGCGATGAGATAAGGAGAGTGAGCAGATTGAGCAACAGTGAGAAAAGCAGCAGTGAGCAACGTGATTTGCAGTGTACCGCCGCCTGAATTGGAGCAAATGATATGCTGCAAATGAGATGTCTTGCTGTTGTTCATGGAGTTTGTTTATCTTCAGACGCGCCAATGTTAGTACCTTGTAGCAACAGAGGAACTTGAGTGCATTGCTTGTATTTTTCGTATGGCATTAGGTAGATGGTGTTTTTTTTTTGCTGTTGTGAGAGTGACTGCCAATTCAACCGTACTATGATTTTTTTGAGAGTATATTTTTGTATTGACTAGGGTAGTTACTCCTATTTTACTGCAAATGTTTTTTGTCGTGTTTTTTTTTTATCGATTGAGGCATTTTATTTACTAGGAAGGAACGTTTGTTTTTACACAAAACTTTAGCAAATCTATTACATAATAGGTAATATTTTATGGAAGTGGTAGCTTCGGGTTTCATAATTGTACATTCCATGTTTTTTTTTTCTCGGAGGGGGAAATGAGATTAAGATTTGGAAATTTGTATTAAAACCAATTACATAAAACAAGACAAGTAACTTTCAACATTCGTTTAAGAAATGTGTTCAGATTGTAGTAGTATAAAAGAGATATTCAATGAATGAAAAACTTAAGGGGAAAGGAGTTGTTGTGATCAAAGATCCTATCGAATATATATAAACCGATAATGTAGGCAGTCACCCTAAAGTGATATCTTGACCCAAGAGAGCGAGAGAGTAGAAACAGTTGTAAAAGCATAAATAAACTTTATAGACAGAAGTCTATAGACCGTGCACAGCACACAACGTGTTTCTTTATCCCTTCGAAACCGAAATGACTGGTTAATACACAAGTGAATCGGATGTTCCGTCGCAAGTCCTCGTCCTCCTAGTTGGTCGCCGTTTGTTGCCGTTTCCCTGGTCGCATCGGCAATAAATAAGTAAATTTTATGATTTATCGTGGCGTGCACCATGGAAGCCGAAATTCTTCTTGAGAGCTCTACTAGTGGCACCAGGTTCGGGACCGGGACAGGGAGTCATTGCCGCCGTCGCCTCCGAGCGGATGCCAAGCGTGGAGAATGATATTTATGGATTGTTAATAGAGGAATAACTCGGCGGGTCGAAACTCTGGGACTGGGATCTTTTCCACCATGCCACGGGCCAACTCGGAAACTGCTGGGGAGTGCCTCTTGGTTCTCTTGTTTAGTTTTATTGGGACAAATATGTAATAAAACAAAATTGTATCGCTTCCTGGGACAGCAGTAGTATGGTACGGCACGGAGTTGCCGATCGAGACAAGGCAGAGACGCGACGATGTTGATTTATCATTGGAGGAAGCAATATTTATACCCCGCGGAATGACGCATCCAGTAGAATAATTGAAATCCGATTCTGGAGGGGTTTTGCGCTGCACCACACACACAAATCGCATGTTCGCTGCTACATCAAAAATTCCAATTACATTTCCGACGAGAGGCCCCAGCCCGGACCGGCACGCCACAACATAAGATTCGTCCGATGATGTGACTCGGAAGTCATGTTTCGAAGCGAAGCGAAATTCCCCACAGAAATGGCGCTGCTCACATTTTGAGATATCTCACGAAAAACTGCAGTTCGATTTTATTGCTATGCTGGCTTCGATCATGGTTCATAATATCCTTTTTCCGGGTTCGGGTCCCGGTCACATCTCGGAGTTGATGCTTGGCGCGCGGGCGAGGAACCTCCGATGGCTTCCTTTTTCGATTATGGCGTTGGTTATAGTGGATGCCCAACTTCATGCTCTCTGCCTCGAGGGAACAGGCCGGCAGGGCAACAGCAGCACCGACCAAAGTAACAAAAGTCATGTACGTGCTCTTTCTGGCGGTCTTTGGTTTCTTCCCGGGTGGGACCCGGGGAGAACTGCTATCGTTTAGTTTTCTTCGGTTGGCTGGCGTTCCAGCTTGGAACGAAATAAATTTGCAAAATTTTAACTTTGCTCCGTAAGACAAACATTATGATTTATTTTTTGAATTATAGCACCAATATGGTATAATTTATACAACATGGTGACCGTAACAATTAGTGCAAATATGTTTCCCACAAATTTTCCACATACGAACACATTTGAGATATACTACTCGTATTCTGCAATTTTACTTCGATTGCTGTGGGGCAAGATATCTTAATTTTATGATATGCTTAAGGAAAAGGAAAGCTCCAAAAATCACCATGTCACGATCGCCATGTGATATGATCGTGCTCATACTGCATGGCGACCGTGACAATTAGTGATTTCCTAAAGCTTTCCATTAAGCACCTACGAACACATTTAAGATGTTCCACCCCGAGAAAATTGTTCTTCTTGCTTCGCACTGACACATTCCGGACACATATAGGGAGAAAACAGACTCAACCCGTGTGTGCCGCGCTGTTTGTGGAATATTTTCCCGTATTTCGTTATTTTTTCCTTTGCCTCGGTAGTGCAAGTCCCTGCGGTGCTTCCGATTCGCGCGTTGCTTCATCGATGAGGAAGACGGAACGTCGTCGTCGGAGGATATAAGCTGCACCAGTTTTGCACCGCTCCCATTTCCCCAAGCAGTCGAGTCGTCCGCCGGGGAGTCATCCAGAGCAGTCGTTGCAACCAAGGTTGCAACCATTCATTTGCAAAGATTTACATTCATTTGCTATTATCTCAGTTCAGAAGCATGATATCGAAAAACAATGTATGGATGAATTTAACCTTGTAGTTTTATCTGAAAGTTTGACGAATAACATTAGGGTCGCAAACGTATACCAAAGTCGTGAGCGAGATGTGAAGGCAACTCTCCACAGCGTGAATGAAATTTACATTCACCGCGTGGAGAGTTGCTTTCACAGCTCGCTCACGACTTTGGTATACGTTTGCGACCCTAATGTTATTCGGCAAACTTTCAGATAAAACTACAAGGTTAAATTTATCCATACATTATTTTTTGATAGCATGCTTCTGAACTGAGATAATAGCAAATGAATGTAAATCTTTGCAAATGAATGGTCGCAACCTTGGTTGCAACTCACTATCGGTCGGTTTTATATTTATGTGCTCTATTATAACGTGAACTTTATTAGAGATATAAACACGAAATTATTTGCTTCGTTGGAGTGCCGCGGGAAAGTGCTCGCACATTTCGTTAATGGGTTTGACGGGGAGGGGTTGTGCATACGGTGGAAAAATTTCTCGGCTTCTCGCAGACACATCCCTTTCTCGAAGAAAGTAAACTAATAATGTGGAATGTTGATTTGTTGTGGAGAGATAGTTGTGAAGTCTGCAAATTTCTGGGAAATTCTAGATATCTGTACATCACAATATGAATAAGAGTTGTTCGGATTTCAAGAACCACTGTATGATGTTTATCGGTTTATTATCTTAGAGAGAGGATCACCTTGCAAAATTTTGAGCTTTGTGTCTCTCCTAATCTTAAAGATCAACCACTCATATAAAAAATGTTTCCATCTTCAAACCATGTAATTCTGTACTCCAAGCTCACCCTCCGATTTCAAACTCATTAAATTTTAACTTGGTAGTCATTACAGCGTACCGAGCAAATTCCGTCAGACATACAGAGCCAGTGACAAATTACCTCATGTTCCTGGGATCAATAACATTAGTTTATCACATAACCAAGACCACTCTCCCCCAGTGTTCTCCAGAACGTTCTTCCATTTGAACACACCACCGGGAAAGCTAAAGCAAGTCAAGAAGCCAGACAACTTTTGACTATCATCCTTACGACGGCACCACACCACCGCTGTGCCGACACTTACTACTGCTGATTGTCTAACTGAAGCAACTTAGTTGCGCCTCCTCCCACCACACACAAACACATAAGAACAAGTACGTCGTACACCATTAATCAACATCAAGAGTACGAAGGAATCGCCCGTCCCTTCGGTAAACGGTTTCCAGGCATAGGTACACACAAAAACCAGAAAGCCGAAAGACAGATGATTATCTTAAGTTAAATGTTTCTTCGTCGAGGCACACGGTTTCTTGTCACCTTACACTAACTGGAGGAAGATCACCTTTGAGTGCAACAGTTGGTTAAAGAACACCTTTAAAGCTTTTCTCCGAGCTAACAGTTTGTTACATGGAAAGGTAAAGCAGCGATTTTTTCTTACTTCGATGACTTCATACTAGTTTTGCGTATCTGTGTCTTGTAATTAATTTAGAATTCTAACATTCTCAGTCATTATAATATGTATCTAGAAATTTTTGCATCACTTAAACGCTACAAAGAGATATCTTGTTAAATCGACAAACAGTTTAACCTCCTTCTTCTACTTTACTGGAACTTAGCCTGCCTTGTTTCAACTTAGTGTTCTTTGAGCACTTCCACAGTTATTAACAGATGAGCTTTCTTTGCCTGCCTTTGCATGAGTTTGTTTATTGGGAGACAAGCACAATGATACACTATACCCAGGAAGTCGAGAAAATTTATCCGGCCGGAACTGGAATCGCCGTCTCCGATTCAAAGCCTTACTGCTATAGGCTAACTGGATACCCTTTTATTTATTAATTCCGTTTGTTTGAGCAGAGTAATTTCCAAAAGCGTTTTCTCACAATTTTCAATAATACAGCTTAAGACGAAGCTGGTGCATATTTTCATTCTTTGATTTTTGATTTTTTTTGAAACGATAATAACAAAAATAACAATATTTTCAAAATCGAAATTTCATAAATAATAGTTTTGTAAAACTGATAAACATGTACCACCAGGAAAATAACTGGAATATCCCTTGAATCTTCCTTTAACTGCGTATGGAAACCTAATTTGAAAATATTTCGCTATTATATTATTAAAAATAAAAAAAAACACGAAGAAATACATCTATCCTTAAAAAACTTTTCGACCATCATTTCTCCATCTAGACTAACATTTTATTTTATTTAGATGTTCCCTATAACACAAATTTTAACATAAAATGCTAAGATGTCTAATATGAAAAAAAAAAAATTATAAACAAAATCTAAAAAAAAAAAAAATAAAAAAATCAATTAAGTATCTTGATTTTCATTTTTTGCATACAGAAACTACTTACAGTGTTAAGTTAACACTGTTCACATTCTCCACATAGTCCTATCAATTGCCTTAAATATTGCCGGAGACAGTACACCAATCGAACAAACCGTTTCAGAGATGTAATTTTTTTTAATTTTCAATGATTTTTTTTGCCAAGGCTTAAGTCGTAATGGGGCATTTTTGTTTTATTCTCGTACAAATTGGGCCGAAGGGTCTCAGATTTTCATGATTTTTTTTTTCACAGACTGGGGGCATGAAAATATGAACAAAAAAAAAAATTGAGAGAAATTCAGGGTCACCTATTTTTCCAGAAAACTCAGGTGAAAATTCTTTGTTCCCCCCTGACACTACTTACTTTGAAAAATCATAACTCAAGAGCGAAGCATCATAGAAACAAAGTTTTTTTTTTAGGAAATGAAAGCATTTTCACATAATTGGCCATAACTCAAGAACGAAAAATAAGTGCATTCCAAAAATTTCAGCCGTCAAAGCTTATGAAACTACATTCTCAAATTTTTTTTTTTTGAAAACTTCTCGCGAGTTCGGGCATAGTTTTTCCGGCTTTTCTTTATAAATTTCCTCAACGGTAAAAAAATCAGTGGAAAACTTTTTCCGCTTTCATATTTTTTTTTGATTCCTGAGAAAATTTGCTTTTATTTTCTAAAAAAACTTTGTTTCTACGATGCTTCGTTCTTGAGCTATGATTTTTCAAAGAAAAGGCTCATATGACACATTTGGACATTTTTCAACAAAATTGTCCATAACTCAAAAACAAAAAAAAGTGCATTATAAAAATTTCAGCCATCCAAGCTTATGAAACTACATTCTCAAAAATATTTTTTTGAAAATTTCCCGCAAGTTCGGGCAAAGGTTTTCCAGCTTTTCTTTATAAATTTCCTTAGCTGTGGAAAGTTTTGTGGAAAACATTTTCCAGTTCATATTATTTTTTAGATTTCTGAGAAAATTTGCTTCCATTTTCTAAAAAAAAACTTTGTTTCTATGATGTTTCGTTCTTAAGTTATGATTTAAAGAAGAAAAGAAAAGGCGACTCTGAATTTTTCTCAACTTTTTCCACAGGCAGGGCTCATGGGTATATGACCATGAGCCCTGCCTGTGGAAAAAGTTTCATGAAAATCTGGGACGCTTCGGCCCAATCCCGTACGGTAATAAAAAAATACCCAATGGCAAACTGGTGATGCGAATTTTTCTTTTTAGCCATGAACAATGCTTATGCAAAATTCAAAGTAAATAAGAAAACATAACTTAAATTTTAAGAAAAAATCTCAGTTTCGCTAAATATAACGGTCATCAAAATAATGTTCCTCACTTTCACCGATGATCATTAGGGACAAACGTCTTGAAATCCCGCTTCAACAACGCGTCAGAACTTCAGACGCACAAATCTCAAGAACCAAGTTTCAAACGACAGAGCATTTTATTATTTTGTTCTTGCTCACTTGTAATAAGCTTAAAATGAGAAGCTCAAGTGTGCTGGTTCTGTTTACGAAGCGATTTGTGCCCTCGAAATCGTGAGTAGGTTTCAAAGTCGGCCATTTTGGGCTTCTAACAAGTCTGTCCTTAAAGCATGACCAGCACCTTTAGTGATTTTATTAATGTTGAAGTTTCGAAATATTCACATTCGAAATGATTTAGTTAGGATAAAAACACTAGACTTCGTCACTGATCTAGTCTTCGCCCCCTTCATACAAATTCCGTTTTCATGTATGAAGTGGCGAAGATTAGAGCAGAATTTTAGGGAGGGGGGGGGGGGAGGGTGTTGGAGTGGGACGAAGTGTAGTGGTTTTATCCGATCTCAAATTAAACAGTTCCATTTAAACATATCTGACACGAATGCACTTCGGTGTAAAGTGACATCAATTAAATAAAAAAAACACATGGGTGCAACAACAAACTGTATGGTCATCTACGCTTGTGTTTATTTCTGAGATTATGGAAGAAGCATTAAACACATATTAAATGGAATTTGTAACTGAATGTGCTAGAAGTTTATCAGACAAACTTTATTGGGAATCCTTGTAGGTATTTGTGGAAGATTACTTGAGAAATTTTGCTGAACTGTAGTCGGTGAGAACAAGAAAGACCTCCATGGGTAATTCTTGGAGAAGTTAGTTAAATCCGAGACTTTTTAGGAATGATCTCCTGAATAAACTTACGGTGTAATTTTTCACTTTTAAATTCTTTAAAAACTGAACGAACTTTCTGACATATTTCAGAATAAATTTATCGTTGAACTTTTGTGCAAACTTTCATATAAATTCTAAAATCTCTGGATGGAGTCGTGAGCGATTGCCTTGAGCAATATATGGGAAAAATGGCAAAGGAATGATTTAGTGAAGTTTCTAGCATATTTCCAGCAGGAGAAAAAAATAACTAGTATTTGAAGAGGGACTGTGGAGAAATGTACGGATTTTCTTATCAAAAAGCTTCTAGAGAAATTTGAAAGATTTTCTCAAAACCATGGCGATTTTTGATAACATTGTTCCACAAGTTTGTGCGATGGTGTACAATGCAATGGTGTTACAAAGTATATGGGTAGTATAACAAATGTCTGGGGTTTGTCTAAGAATTGTTATTACTTAAAAATTTACAAAATACCGAACTTATTAGGAAAATTTCTAAAAAATATTGTTTACGTTAATACGACTTTCAACGTCAGAACTTTGTGGAAAATCATATAACCATTTTTTTAAAACTCATATGCACCTTCAACATGTTTGGTTATGTCAAATTCAACGTGCAAACAAATGGTAGCAATAACAAACCCTATGATCATCTACAGTCATGTTAATTTCTGAGATTATGGAAGAAGCACTAAACATATATTTAATGGAATTTATAACTGAATTTGCCGAACGTTTAAAAGTTTATCAGAAAATCTTTATTGGGAATCCTTGTAGGAATTTGTTGAAGATTATTTTATATATTTGCTGAAATGTAATTTCTAAGAACAAGGGAGGACGGTAGGACTTACTAATGACATTGCTGATAACATTTTGAAAGTATAAACTGAAAGAATTTCCAAAGGGATTTCTGAGAAAAAAATTCAAAAAAACTTACTGAAACTTACCGGAAAAAAAAGAAATTCCAGAAAAAAAAACATGTGATTTAAATGTTCGTAATGAACCACACATGTTGCAAGGTAATAACTGGAGATGCCCAATATAAAGACTACAAAATCTTCGCAATAATACGTATAATACAGGAAATCTGTATTTTCGGTTCGAGCTCAATATTCATAGCTATAACCCCTTTGTTTTTTTACTAGGAAAAGATTATATTCACATTCGAGTTATTTTCCAGAAAAGTTGTAAGTTCGTTTAATTGTTAGGAAACAATACATATTCTTGAAAATAATTTTCCAGAATAATTGTGGAGTATGAACATTTTATATTTTAAATGCGCTTATTCTAAGAACTACAAAATCTTTACAAAGTTACGTGCCTTTTGCATGTTTAGAGTTATTACCTAACTATTATGCCGTTTTTCTTTATTATCCAGTTCCAACCTGGGTAGGAACTGGATCAGATCACAGTTTCAACCCCAAACCGACTTCGGTTTCACTTGTATTAAAGTTTGTTTAACGTTGTTTGTTTACACATTTTCCGCCAATCCAGTTCCAACCCAGGTTAAAAAAGAAAAACGGCATTAGTCTCTTAAGTAATTTCTTTCTTATAGCATTATAATCTTTGGTAATTCCTTAGAATATTACTTTGTCCATTTCATTGACTATTCTTTTGGCAAGTTTTTTGAAAATCCAATCAACATTTTGTTACATTAACATTTGGTCAGCAATTATTTCCGCAATCTCTTTGTGAATTATTTTGATAATCTATTTAAAATTCGTAGAGCAATTCTTTCAGAAATGATTTTGGCAATTTATTTCTAAACTTCTACGGCAATCTTTCAAAATAATGTTTCGGTAATTATTTCTAAGTTTTGTTCGAAAATATCTTAGATAAGTTTTTTGACAATTCCTCTGGAAACTTTTTGGATAATTCACATAGGAATTTCTTCCATAACTCCTTCAAGGCATTCCTTGAGAATTATTTCGGCTTTTTTCTGTAGATTCTTCCGGCCAGGGATGTTTTCGATCACCTGGCAATCGTTTGACTCATTTGTCCACAACTCAGTTCAGAAACTTAATATATAAATGTGATGTTCGGCAAAGTTATAGATTAGTGTTTTTTTTTTTCGAAAAATTCGATCGTTTAGTATTAGTAGCTGGTACTAACAATTTTACGACCGAAATATTGGAGTTAGAATATGGCGTCTTTTGTTATAATTGTAGGAAAAACACTAATTTACAACTTTGCCGAATACGACATTCCAATATAGGGCTTCTAAACTGAGTTATGGACAAATGAGTCAAGCTATTGCCAAGTGATCAAAAACATCCTTGCTTCCGGCCATTGGAAATTTCTCACCAATCAAAATTGCTTAAGAAACTTGGAATAAAGTGGGAGAAACTTGGAAGAAACTTGGAATTACAGAGGGTATTGTGGAGGATTTTCAAAATGGAATTGCTGAGTCAATTTCCAAAACATTTGTCGTCAACTGAATTCCCGAAATAGTTTTCAAAAATTGCCTGGGAAATTATAAAAGGAATGCGCAAGGTTATTTCATAGAAGTTTTTGAAGACATTCCCAATTGAATTACCAAAATTGCAGAAGGAGTTATTGAGCGTATATTCAAAATAATAAAATCGAAGACGATTGTCAAATCAATGTTCAAAGGAACTTAAAAACAAAATATAATATTTCAAAAGAATTGCTGCGAAAATTCACAAATAAATGTCTTAAGGAATTTTCAAAACCTATGTCAGAGGAATTGCATAACCTCTCTCTCTCTCTTCTTGGCGTAACGTCCTCAATGGGACAAAGCCTGCTTCTCAGCTTAGTGTTCTATGAGCACTTCCACAGTTATTAACTGAGAGCTTCCTCTGCCAATGACCATTTTGCATGTGTATATCGTGTGGCAGGCACGAAAATACTCTATGTCCAAGGAAGTCAAGGAAATTTCCTTTACGAAAAGATCCTGGACCGACCGGGAATCGAACCCGTCACCCTCAGCATGGTCATGCTGAATACCCGTGCGTTTACCGCCTCGGCTATATGGGCTATATTGCATAAGGAATTCCCAAAATAGATGGAGATATTTCTAAAGAAATGGCTGAAACAATTTTCCGCAGAATTTTTCGAAAAAACTTGCCTAAAGAGTTTTTTAAAGAAATTGGCGAAAGACAAATACAATGGAAAAATTCTGAAAAAGTTCCCAGAGTAATAACCAGAGTAGTTTCCAAGAGAATTGCCTGAAAAAAAGTCGAAAGTTATTGAGTAAAAGGATTTACCTAGGACACTCCCAAAGAAAGTTCGGAAGTAATTTCCAACATAAAAGCATAAGCAATTCTTAAAAAAAGTTTGCAAAGTATGTTCCAAAGAAATTGTCGTGGAAACTTTGAAATGCATTGCTGAAGAATTCAAGAAGAAATTTGTATTAATAATTCTCATAGAAATTCACAAAAGCATTGCTGAAGGATTTTTCGAAGTGATTGCTGAAGGAATTGCCAAATATAAAAAAAAGGTTGAAGCAATCGCAAAAGAAATGTCCACATAGAAAGCCAAAAGTCATTAACACATAAATTTCTCAATGGAAAATTCGTAAGAAATTCCTAAGTAAATTGCATTACACATTGCAAAGAAATTACTAAAGGAGTGATCAAAAGAATGACTGATGGGTTTTCCAAATAAATGGTTGAAAAAATTCCAAAAGAATAAATCTAAAGAATTTTCTCAAAAATTACTGAAGAAACTCTTAAAGGAATCACTCTAGGAAAGGAGCTGCGGTAAGAATTCACGAAATTTCCGTGAAAATTTCTGGGAAAAGTCAAAAATATAAACCTCGTTGAGTTCACTTAGACATTTATGGTATTTCAAAAAGTGACTTCCATAATCGTATTTTCAGTCTGTTCAAAATTCCACAAGAATCCTCGAACGGAAGAGTTTTAAAAACTCAGAAATTCCAGATAAACCCTGACAACATCCTTGAAGCAAATAATAACAAGTTTTTGGAGAACTTTCTGGATATCCCTTGTTAAAAGGTAATATAGTAGGTATAAAAAAACATTTAATGAAAAATTTATGATGAGGATTTTAGAGCAGCGTTTCTCAAATCATTGGTTTTGGACTGGCTTTGGTTTTTCGTGGAACTTTGGGAGATATTGTTCTGAATGCGTAAGGATACCAAATGATTTCGTTAGCCATTCTCGAAATCTAAAACCATTTTTTCTATAAATAGGAAGAGGTTCTGCGTAGAAGATCAACCTTAACTCTGCTTTAGCTTCTGAATTTGAACTATATTAAGGCTGCTGCGTGGAAAACTAGTAAAGGGTTAAAATTCGCAATACTAAAAGACAAAAGCAAATAAAGCTGCTGTCTTTGATTAAATCTCTTTTTCTTTGACAGTTTGGGCAAACTTTTGATTTTTCCGTATGTTCTTCAGAAGATAAGTTCAAGCTGTTGCTTTCAGTTTGCAATTTTTGGTTCGATATAAGAAGGTAGTTGGAATTACAAGACGGCATTTAATGTTCAAGTTTTTTTTCTTTTTTTACCATCCAACAGTATCTTCTGAAAATTCTACTTGATGTTTACCCACTCGAAGTAAATATTGAGTAGCAATTTCAGTTCGATGTATTTGATTATTCTCAAATTATAAGCACGCGATAACGCGAGACAAAGTTATAAATTAAGAAAAAATGTCTTGAAATTTTGAAACGAATTAAAAAAAAAATAAAAAATAAAAAAAGGAAAATTTTTACTGTAAATTTTTACTGAAATTTTACATTTTCCTTAGTCTTCGTAATGCGTGTAGAGTCTTGCATTGAGCCCGAATGCTAAAACTTGTTTTGTAAGCATGAATATTTTAAAATAGTTCCAAACTTCTGAGAATTAGTGTTACATATCGTATGCATCAATGCTCGTTTTTTCCACAAATGAGTACGCCATCAAAGTTTTTGGATGATTTATGAGATGATATATATGCTGATGCGTCGCCAACTTTTATTATAATTTTAAATGGGTCGCAAGCTGAAAATTTTAAGAGCCTACGTTTTTATTTTTGTGGTTGTTTTTTTATTTTTTCATTATTTTTTTTCATTTCATAGTAGCAAAGTTTCAATGATAGGCAAGAAGTCAAGAAGACAATTTTAATCCCTTAATTTGTTTTCCAAATCTTGTTTTTATTTATTTATGAATTTTAACTTAGAGCTAATTCTTTACATATCAAATTTTGAGAATTTTGAAAACGTGGTTTAATTCACGGTAATTTGTTAGAACATCTTCCCTGGTTTGGTAAACTTGCTTGCGTCTGTACTTACGTCTAACTAACGGACGACTCTCATTCAGTTTTGCTACCACATACCTGAAAGTAGAAAAAAAAGAAAAACAATTCGTTAATGGAAGTGAACATTTTCTTGGCATCCGAAGAAAAACATCTCAGGTAAAAACGTAAAACCCCACATCTACATAGTGACTTCGCTCGCAGGAAGTCACATGTCAGACCAAGGCAAATTAAGTTGTAACTTTGACACATTTCCAACGTGACACTGCGACTGCCGTATAGAGTCACTCTATTTCCACCTGCGACGGGATGCGAACTTACTGCTATCTCTCACCCGACAATGCGGTGTAAGTCCTACGTAAACGTAACTACCACCATCACTGACTGAGCGGTATGGGGTGTGTGACAGTTTGAACCGAATCCTCAACCGACGACGACGACCCATTCCGGAATGCGGACAAAATAGAGGAAAAATGAACCGACAGCAGTTGAAAAATGTATTCCACTGGCGTGTGCGTCCGTCTTGATGTTGTTGTTGTTGCTGGATGCGGTCGTCCGCAGTTGGGAGTCAACAACAACGTGACAATGTTCTTCACAGTCAGGAGCCAGGCCGGGCCAAACCGGGCGGGAAGTAACTTATTCACCTTCCCATTTGACCCTGCGCTGCAGGCAGGCAAACGGTGACACCAGCTATTTACATGCCATGAGAGTTGGTTGAGTGGGGTTGGTCGGTTGGGAAGTAATCATCCATGCAGATGAGTTGGCTACATTTTCCATTCAAGGCTCCTCCACCAGCCGGGTTTGCGGAACGACGACAACTCTGCGAGTCAACCGAAATAAATGGCACCGGAGCGGTACCTGCAATCAGTCTGCGCGTGTTTGAAAAATTACCCCGGGTTGACGAGTTTTCACATTAACTGCCATGGTTGTAACACTGCCGACGCCACCCGGGCGGTATGTGACACTAGTTCTAGTTCTGGTGAGCTCCGCAGAGCCATCGGGAGAAGTTAGACCAGCAGCGATGTGGTTTATGGGAAGTCACGGAATAAAAAATCGCTTCGACCTGATGAGAGCAGCAGAGGTGTAATCGGAGGAGTAGCGGGCTTCAAGATGTTCGGGATATCTCCAAAACCATGGAAGCTAAAGTTTTAAACCATCCGTAATCACTACTCTAGAGTTGTCAGATCAGCCTCACTTATACGAGGAATCAATGATGTACATGATTCGAACTGATGATCTGATATTGCTGGTCATTGTGGGGATGAGGTAGGAAGTAATGATGCAATTCGTTGCCTAAGGCCGATCGTGTATATGGGAATGGGTGGAAGCCGTATGTTAGACGTAAGGTGTGCTGAAACTACTGCGAAGATTATTCGGAGCAGATCGCGGGATGCATATTTACTGGCGTAATATGATAGATTGGCTGCTGTGAAACGGCTTTTTCAACTCGTTTTTAGATCTAGCGATGGCTTTGGGCGTATGCTTATACATGGGTTGTATGTGTAGAGACGAGGGAGAAATAAGATAGAGAGTTACAAAGAAGGAGGAACAAGATGGATCAGAGATTAAACCTAGGACAACTTTCTGTATTTGATACAGAAGCGGTAGTCAAGTTTATCAAGAAGTGAAAAAACTGGAAGTCAGAAGCTAGAATGATGAATACTGAATACCCCTGAACTACGGCAGTCCATCAACCACCACATTTGCCCAAAAATGCAATTTTTCACTAATTTCCCAAGCAACAGTGTGTGACACAGGGCTGACTGACTGACGTGTACCTCCGACCGCCTCCCCCCTCTACACAAAAGCAGCTCGTCATTTGTTAGTTCCAACTAGTCCTGTCAGACGTCGCCGCCACCGCCACCACCATGGCATCAAGTCACGCGCGACAAGAGCTTCCGCAGAGTTGCTTGCTCATTTTGCGGTGCAAGTTTGTCTCACACGTCTACCGCACATTCACCTCCACACATTTTACGGACGCATTGCACCACCACCACCACCGCTACGCCGACTGCGTCCATCCGTTCATTCCGTTCCGTTCCCGTTGTCCGATGGGAGACTTATGGAATCTATTCTGGTGGAAAATAACACCAAATGAGTTTAGTTGAGTGGAAAATATTTCCTTATTCTGTTCTGCTCTTGAGGCTAGTTGGTTGGTGGCAGTGGATGCTGCTAAGGTTTGCAACCGCTTCCATGCCGACCGGAGTTATCATCATCAGTAGGAGCATCATCATCATCAGCAACACCATGAATACGGAAGGTGAGATCGAGGAAAAACGGCGTTCGTATGGTTTGTGAAAAGAGTCACTTTGTTTATCTTCATTGTACTTGGAACATTACAAATGTGTTTTCATTTCATCGAGTGACAGCAAAGTAGAACATCACAAATGTGCCTTTATTCGGTACACCTGGCTTAACGCCGTAATATATGCAATTTGAGAACTTTCAAATGTGTCAGCGTGTTGTTTGTTGACGCGTTTTTCAACCAAAAATCTCCTATTTTCTAGCTTTTCATACGGAAACCCACTTAACCCCACGTCCCCAAAAAGTTCAGCCGAAAGGAAAGAGTGCACTATCTCTAAAGTACCTCATCGGTCGTCGTAGAGAGGACCACTGCTAGTAGTGTGACAACGAGGACGACTACGCGTACGAATGCATCCTCCAATGCGGAACGAACGAACGGGCGTGGCATGGTAGCAGCAGGTCGTCGGGGTTGTGGGTAGATATCAACCACTCCTGGCGAGCGGCTGTTCCGGAAACGGCACGCAACACACCAGGACACAGAACACGGGACTGGAGGACGGAGCTCGGTTCCACATTCCTTCGCAGAACATATTAAATTCGTGTGACAAGTCGTTATTATCGTCCTCCTTGGCTGCTCCGCTGGCGCTGGTGTGGTCGACTACGGCTTTCTTGGGATAATCTGCCCTTTGAATTGTATGGGGTGTTCCCATGCGGAAGGTGAGTGGACTACTTGGAAGTTTGGATTCATGTTTGCCTTGTGTGTTTGTGGTTTTAGATTTCACTGACTAATTGAGAGGTGATCGGAATGACTTTACATGCATCATCGACATTTGCTGCAGCAAGATGAAGCGGAAAACTATGACTATGACTATAAGTCGGATGCTCAAATTTTAGTTTTAGTTTTAATTTAGTAGAGACCTCTAGTCTAGCAAAAATTAGAAGCCAGAAGCTAGAGACCAAAATCTAGAAGCCAGAATCTCAAAATACATTAATGAAGTCATTAACTACAAACTTCATTCTAAAAATTATAAACCAGAAGCTTGTACTCAATGGTGAGAAACCATAATTTACAAGCCAGCAGCTAGAAGGCAGAAGCTAGGAGACTGGAGCTAAGAGCCAGAAGCAAGGAACTAGAAAATAGGAGCCATAACCGATTAATCAGAATCTAGAAGGCAAGAGCTGAAAGCCAGGAATCAGAAGTTAGAAGCTAGAATTCATCAACTACAAGTCAGAAGCTGGAAACTCAAAACCGAACCATAAGTTAGAAGCCAGAAGCTAAAAACCAGAATCTAGAAGTCAGAGTATACAAGCTAGAGGCTAGAAATTAGAAACAAAAAGCCAAAAACCAGATTCCAGAAGCTGGAACCCAGCAGCCAAAAACCATAAGCCAGAATCTGGAAACCAAAATCCAAAGGGTAGAAGCAAAAGACTAGAAGCCAGAAGTTAGAAACCAAAAGGTAGAAGCTGTAAAAGCTATAGACCAGAAGCTAGAAACCAGAAGATAAAAGGTAGAAGCTAGAAACTGGAATCTAGAAGTCAGAAAGAAGGAGCTAGAGGCTGGAAACTTAAAGCAAATAATGATTTTTAATGAAACTCAACGTACATATGTACAGATGGAAATATTATTAGTAAAATTGCGAAAAAATCCACAGCTCAGGTGAGATTTGAACTCACGACCCTTATACGCTAGACAAGTGCTTTTCCAACTAAGCTACCGAGCAATTTTACTAATAATATTTCCATCTGTACATATGTACGTTGAGTTTCATTAAAAATCATTAATTGACCACACGGATTGGTATACCGAAGACTTTGCCCTTAAGTTAAAGCAAATAGCTAAAACTAGAAGCCAAATCTGGAATCAGTTGAAAGCAAGCTATAACAATCTTGAGATCTTACACTAGAAGTCAGTATCTAGAAAGCAAAATCCAGAAGCTAGAAACCAATGACTAGAAGCCTGAAGTTGTAGACCAGAAGATAGAAACCAAAACGTAAAAGCTAGAAGCCAGAAACCATAAACCGAAAACCAGAGTCTAGAAGAGAAAATGTAGATGCTAGAGACTTGAAACCAGAAGCTAGAAGCCAGGATCCAGCAGCTGAAGGTAAGATATAACAGATAGGCCATGTTCTAAAAGTCAGAATCTGGAAATCAAAACCCAGAGGGTCAGGTTTCAAACCAGAAGCTAAATGCCAAAACCCAGAATCTAGATGTCGTAATGTGGAAGAGCATCCAGTTTCTACTAGAAATTAGAAGCAAAAAATCAAAAATTTGAAGCCAGGAGCAAGAATCCAGCAGCAAAAAGCTAGATATCACAAGTTGGAAGTCATATGCCAAAGGGTAGGAGCAAACGAATAGAAGCCAGAGTTATAGACCGCAAGCTAGAAACCAAAAGGTAGATACTATAAGCCAGAAATTATGAACCAGATGCTAGAAACTAGATGATAAAAGCTAGAAGCCAGAAACCGTCGGCCAGAAATCAGAATCTAGAAGTTTGAAATAAGGAGCTAGAGGTTGGAAACTGGAAGCAAAAAACTAGAAATAACAATCTTGAGGTCACATGCTAGAAGTCCAAAACCAAAGATTAGAAGCCTGATGTTATATACCAATAATTGGAAATCCAAAAGGTCAAAACTAGAAATCTAAAAAGCCAGAAACCATAAACCGGAAACCAGAATTATTAGTCGGCATGCAAACGATAGAGACTTTAAACCAGTAGCTAGAAGCCGGAAACTAGAACCCAGTTGCCAGAAACCAGAATCCAGCAGCTCAAGGTTAGCTATCACAAGGAGGCGATATTCTAACAGCTAGAATCTAGAAACCAAAACCCAGAGGCTCTGGTTTCTAGACGAAATCAAATGCCCGAAAGCCAAAACCAAAAACTAGAAGTCGTGATGAAGAAGCCAGAGCCCAGAAGCTTAAAGCTAGAAACTAGAAGCAAAAAACGCGAGGCCAGAAGCTAACAACTAAATATCACAATCTGGAGGCGATATGCCAGCCGGAAACTAGAAACAAAAACCCAGAGACTTGAATCCAGAAGCTATAGCCCAGAAGCCAGAAATCAAAAGCCGGTAGCTTTAAACCAGAAACCAGAATCTTGAAGTCAGGGTGAAAAGTCACAGGCTAGAAGCTAGAAGCCAAAAACTAGAAGCAAGACTCGAAAACTAGTTATCCCAATCTGGACGCTATATGCGAATAGCCAGAAACAAGAGACCATAATCCTGTGGCTAGAAGCCATAAACTGGAAACCAAAAGTGAGAAGCTAGAAACCAGAGGCTATAGATCAGAAACCAGATTCTAGAATCCAGAATGTAGTAGCTTAAAGCTAGAATCCTGAAGCTGCAAGCAAGATGTAACCATCTAGAGGCTAAAAGCCAGAATCTAAAAACCAAAATCCAGAGGCGTGAAGCCAAAAACTAGATGCCAGAAGCTGGAAGTCAGAAGTTATAGACTGGAAACTAAATACTTAAAGGCAGAAGCTAGAAGTCTGAAACCAGAATCTAGAAGTCAGATGGTAGAAACCAAAGGATGGATACCAGAAGCTAGATGCCAAAAACTAGAAGCCAGAAACTAAAATCTAGATGTCAGAATCTGTAGGCCATATGCTTATAGCCAGAAACTAGAATAGAGAATCCAGAGACAGGAAGCCAAAAAGCTAGATACCTGCAGCTAGAAGCCACAAGTTATAGACCAGAAGCTAGAAACCAGAATAGTTAGCCAGCCAATAGTTTGAAGCCAGAATCCAACAGTTAAAGATAAAATACCACAAGGAGGCCATATTCTAAATGTCAGAATCTAAAACCAAAATCCAGAGAATAGGGTTTCTAGACATTGGATTTTGACAGAAGTTATAGAGCGGAAACTAGAAAACTTAAAGGCAGAAGCTAGAAGCCAGAAACCAGAATCTAGAAATAAGAGTGTAGAAGCCAGAGGCAGCCAAGTCAAAAACTAAAAGTTATAGGCCAGAGGCTAGGAACCAAAAAGTAGAAGCTAGAAACGAGAAAGTAGAATTTAGAAATCAGAATGTAGAAACTAGAAACCAGAAGCTAGTAGCCAATATATTGAAGCAAGAATCCAGCAGCTTAAGATTAGATAGTACATGGAGGTCTCATGCCTAATACCAGAATCTAGAAACCATGATCCAGAGGATGTGGATTTTAGCCATTGGATTTAATCAGAAGCTAGACTGGAAACTAGATACTTAAAGGCAGAAGCTAGAAGCCACAAACCAAAATCTAGAATCAGATGCAGAAACCAAAGGCTGGTAACCAGAAGCTAGATGCCAAAAACTAGAAGCCATAAACTAAAAGCTAGGTGTCATAATCTGGAGGCCATATGTTTAAAGGCAGAAGCTAGAATCAACAATCCAGAGGCAAGAAGCCAAAGGACTAGATGCCTGAGGTAAGAAGCCAAAAGTTGTAGACCAGAAGGTAGAAGTTATATAAATCAAAAGTTAGAAACTAGAAGTCAGAAGTCAGAGTGTAGAAGCTAGAAACCAGAAACTAGAAGCCAGAAGCTAGAAGCCAATAGCTAGAAGCCAGACACCAGAAGCCAGAAACCAGAATCTGAAAGACAGGGGCTAGAATCCAGAAGCTGGAAACCAATAACTAGAGGCCAAGAACTAGAAGCCAATAACTGGAAGCCAAAAGCTAGGCGTCATAATCTGGAGACCATAGCAAAAAGTCGGAGACCAGAAACCAGAAGCCAGAAGCTATCCGACAAATTCTAGTAATCACAAGCTATAAGCCAGAAAATAGAATCCAGCAGTCAAAAACTAGATTCAATCACAATCTCGAGGCCATATAGTAGAAACCAGAATCTTTAAGTCAAAAGTCAAAACCTAGAAACTAGAAGCTGAAAGCCAAAAGCCAGAAGCCAAACACCACAAACTGGAATACAGGATGTATAAGCCAGAAGTTAGAAGCTAGAAACCTGTAGTCGAAATGTAGAAGCTAGAATCCAAAAATCCAAAAGGTCGAAATCCAGAAACCAGAAGCTGAAAGTCAGAATTCGAAACCAGACGATAGGAAACCAGAAGCCAGGCACCATTTATCATTCCATGGGTAGAAATATTTCGTGAACTGCGAGCTACTCGGAAACATCCATCCTGCCGTATCCATATCTCTCATTTGATTAGTTCGGTGCGTAACTAACTTCAGCAGTAGCAAAATGAGTATTGTTCAACTTTCAACTCGCAACAAAAACAACATTAGCTAAGAAATGAGATCATCATAGCGTGCACAAATGTGTGTTGTTGGGGAAGGCAAACTTGCGCGCACAGAGCCCTAGACAAAACTTTAATTTCTCATTCCTTGCTTTAAACTCCCTCGGAACGAACCATAGGACTTCTTTTCCGCACTTCTCAAAGCATCGAGGAAAAAACAGCTCCCCCCGACGGCGCGACGACGAACACTCGTAATCGTAGCATATTGCATCGGTTATAGTAGCAGCTCACAAAAGTTTTGCCACCTTTTCACAAGAGTTTCGCTTTCCACCACCGACCGCGCACGAGGAAAACAGCTTTCCGAGTCGGGCCGCATCGTTGTTGACGTCCTCCCCGTACTTTCCCTTCATCGTCCCAGAGCCCAGAGAAACTGAGTGTAGACAACGCGCGAGAAAACGAGAACATTTTAAATTAAATGAATGAACAAGTTTCTTCCAACTCGTTAAGCTTTCTTTCCTGTCGTCGTTGTACGCGTCCGCGTCCACGATGCCGCCACTTTCGTTGAGTGCATATGGCGGAGGGCGGGCATGGCATAGCTGGAGTCTACGGAAGGTCGAGGTTCGCGGAACGGCGGCTTTTTATGGCGGGTGCTGAAGCCAGGAGGCTTTCATAGCCGGAGAATCGCACCCAATTGCCACATATTTGCACGTTTCGTCCTTGGGGGCGTTTGCTGGGGTGATGATCTGGCCTCAGGGTTACAACAGGTCCGGGAGTTGAACGGAAAGAATTCGTTTCACAGACAGATAAGTTCTGAACATTTTGGAAGTTCTGCAAGGAATTTCCCATAGCATTCCTCCGAGTAACTCCAAGCTGGAAACTATGATCTATCTCTATGTCAGAGAGTTAGAAGATAGTAATCAGAATTCATTATTAGAATCCAGCTGGGGGTAGAAGCCAGAAATTGGAAGCCAGAAGCTTAAAAACCAAAAGCGACAAAATTGAAACCAGAAGCTAGAAACCAAAAACCAAAATCTGGAAGCCAGAAACAGAACCTAGAAGTGAACAGGTAAAACCTAGCAGGTAGAAACAAACAGCCATTGCAAGAAGTTAGACATTACCAGATACAGGCCAGAACAGGCAACCAAAACCAAGAGCAGGAAGATAGGTTTCGAGAGCTAGACATTATAAGCTGCCTCTAAGCGACCAATGGTGGACAAAAGGTTACATCAATCCTTTTACTCTAGCGATGCATAACTCGCTCTCTGCACTTTCTGGAATTGCTGTACGCAAATTTCCATTGTTTACAGTGACCGGACTGCCAGCTGCTATTGACTGTATGCCCTGTTGTATCTTTCATCGATTACGCTTACGATTTGAATGGTAAATTATGCTTTCCAAACAACAACTCGTTGAGGTCTTCTCTGCAGTTCTCAAAATACGTTAACAAGTATTGTCTAATTTTCCTCCTCCGGGCTGTTCCAAAGTCCTTATTCACGTAAAGTCCAACCAAATCAGCCAGCCTCTGCCCGTCCATTTTCCGGGAATCCATTTCCAACACGCTTCTTCGTTAATCCGGTTCGCCTCGTCTAACAACGACAGACAACATCTCCGAAAACATTTCGGTGTTCGCCCCACCCCCAAGTAGTGCAACTAATTCAATTTGACCAGATTTGATTCGATTGCCAAGGCCCAGAAGCGCTAGGAGAAAAGGCCACTTTTATTTTGTTTATCGAAAGATTTGCTCACAATAATGATGTATCGTCTGTTCGACGATTGATATGGTACAGTACGGTACGGTCTTCTGTCGTCAAAGCGAACGAAGGTGTTCGGGAGAAATGTGTCGTTTTGCTGGAAGTTTCGGTCATGCATAAGGGAAACTTTTATATTTGCTTAATGCTTTCTGTTTGGATTGGATTGATTGAAAGATATGTCGCAGGAATAGGTGAAGGTTCGATGAAGTAGAACGAATGCTCAGAACTGTTTATCTCTGTGACAATATTTTTTGCTGGTGGGCAAAATATTTTGGATGAATATGAGATGCATTTGTGAACGCTGCGAGTTTTTGGAGCTCTGTGAGCTCTACAAACGTTGTGAACTCTACAAACGTTGTGACCTCTGTAAACATTGTGGCTTCTGCGAACGTCGTGAGCCCTACAAATGTTGTACGCTCTGCAAACGTCGTGAGCTCTGCAAATGTCGCGAGCTCTGCAAACGTCGCAAGCTCTGCAAACGTCGCGAGCTCTGCAAACGTTATAAGTTCTACAAACGTTTTAAACTCTGCAAACGTCGTGGACTCTGGAAACGTTGTGAGCTTTACAAATGTTGTGAACTCAGCAAACGCCACGGACTCTGCAAACGTTATAAGCTCTAGGAATCTTGTGAGCTCTGCAATTGTTGTGTGTTCTGCAAACGCCAACTTTGCCAACGTTGTGCCTTCTGCAAGCATCGACAATTCTACAAACGTTGTAAACTCTACAAAGGTCATCAAGTCCGCAGACGTTGTCAGCTTTATGAATCTTGTGAGCTCTAAAAATGTTTTGAGTTCTGCAAACGTAGTAGACTGTAAACGTTGTGAGCATTACAAATGTTGTGAACTCTGCATACGCTGTTCACTCTGCAAACATTGTGCGTTTTTTGAATCTTGTGAGCTCTGCAAACGTTGTGAGCTCTGCAAGCGGTGTGAGCTCTGCAAACGCCGTGGGCTCTGCAAACGTTGTGAACTCGGCAAACATGGTAAGCTCTAAAAGTATTGTGAGCTCTGCAAATGTCGTGAGCTTTGCAAACGTTGTGAGCTTTGCAAACGTTGTACGATCTGCAAAGGCTGGGAACTCTGCAAACGTTGAATCTTGTAAGCTTTGCAAACATCGTGAACTCCGCAAACTATTCAAACTCTGCAAGTGTCGCGAGCTCTGTAAAAGTAGTGAGCTCTACAAACGTCGTGAGCTCTGAAAACTTCGTGAGCTCTGTAAAAGTTGTGAGCGTTATGAGCTCTGCAAACGTTGAGTGCTCTGCAAACGTTGTGAGCTCTGCAAACGTAGTGTCCGTTGCAAACGTTTTGAGCTCTATAAGCTCTGCAATTGTTGTGTGCTCTGCAAACGTCAACTTTGCCAACGTTGGGCCTTGTGCAAGCATCGACAATTCTACAAACGTGATAAACTCTACAAACGTCGTCAAGTCCGCAGACGTTGTCAGCTCTATGAATCTTGTGAGCTCTGCAAAAGTTGTGAGCTCTACAAACGTTGTGAGTTCTGCAAACGTAGTAGACTGCAAACGTTGTGAGCATTACAAATGTTGTGAACTCTGTATACGCTGTTGACTCTGTGCGTTCTTTGAATCTTGTGAGCTCTGCAAACGTTGTGAGCTCTGCAAGCGGTGTAAGCTCTGCAAGCGGTGTGAACTCTGCAAACGTCGTGAACTCTGTAAACTCTGTGAGCTCTGCAAACGTCGTGAGCTATGCAAACGTTGTGCGCTCTTGAAACGTCGTGGTCGTGGACTCTGCAAACGCCGTGGGCTCTGCAAACGTTGTGAACTTTGCAAACATGGTAAGCTCTAAAAGTCTTGTGAGCTCTGCAAATGGTGTGAGCTTTGCAAACGTTGTACGGTCTGCAAAGGCTGTGAACTCTGCAAACGCTGTAAGCCCTTTGAATCTAGTAAGCTTTGCAAACATCGTGAACTCCGCAAACTATTCAAACTCTGCAAGTGTCGCGAGCTCAGTAAAAGTAGTGAGCTCTACAAACGTCGTGAACTCTGAAAACGTCGCGAGCTCTGTAAAAGTTGTAAGCGTTATGAGCTCTGCAAACGTTGAGTGCTCTGCAAACGTTGTGAGCTCTGCAAACGTCGTGTTCGTTGCAATCGTTTTGAGCTCTATAAACGCTCTGCAAACGTTGCGGACTCTGCAAACGTCGTGAGCTCTGCAAACGTCGTGAACTCTGCAAACGTTGTGAATTCTGGAAACGTTGTGCGCTCCGCAAACGTCAACTCTGCAAACGTTGCGCCCTCTGCAAACGTTAACAATACTACAAACGTCCTAAGCTCTCCAAACGTTTTGAGCTCTACAAATGTCTTGAGTTTTGCAAACGTTGTGAACTATGTAAATGCTACGAGCTCTTGTTTTGACCTTGATGTTGTTTTGGCTTTTGCAAATGTTGGGAGCTCTGCAAATACTGTGAGCTGAGCAAATGTATTCTTCAGAAATCCTCTGCTGACCGGAACAACATTTTTTTTTGTAAATTAAAGCAACGCATTTTGCTCAAAAGTAAATGTCTTCTCTAAACTAAATTCTACCAAAACCGAAGCATTCAATAATTGCTCATCATTTCAGAACGTTCTCAACCACTTTCCAGATAAGTTTATTACGCATTTCCACCCATAACGTGCCCGACTAATACTTCCATCGAACTTTGATGACCTAATCCAGTCATTCGATCGTTTTTCTTTTCCTTTCAAGCCCACCAAACCCACTTCGCAAACTTTCATTAGCTTGTCCACTTTAATCCCTTTCGATGGCCTAAATCCGCATCTTCCGCACTCGAACATTTCAGTTTGCAGAACGTGCCCCGTTGATGATGTTCCGTCTTCTCAACTCAACCAACAACGGCTGTTGGCGGCAGCGTCTCGCTGGTCTTGCTCTCGGTCGACAGTAATCTATCATCGTTCGTCGTAAGGGAAATCTATAACAGCTAAACCCACAGAAACCGTCGTAAATTTCGGGGTCCTCTACGAGGAAGCCACTTTCTAATTTATGCCGACAAACAAATTGATTTGTGAATGCATTAAGCTCTCCGATTCGATTCTTCGTAGCTGTGCGGAAACCCATCGCCCTTTAAGATTGGGAAAGTTAAAAAAAGCGGAAGTTTACATTTTCCAAGTCACCACGACGGCCAAGGCGAGACGATGTCGAAAGGCATAACGACAGAACAAAGCAATAACATGAAACGAGAGACAGAGCGTCGTCGTCGTCGTTTCTCCTTTATCTGAGTGAAAGGAGCAATGGGAAAATGGAAAACAAAATAGATACACATAATGAAAACAGTATCACCCGAAACGATGGCGCCATCTGCTGTGAAATGGCGCCCGGAAAAGTGGGGAAGATTGGGGTAGAATACACACTCTCCAAGGAAGTGTTTGACTTCAGCATCAGTTTTGCGGAAATCTTCAAATCAAGACAAAATGGATTCTGAACAAACTGAATGTATTGCATGATGCATACACTACGGCGTTAAACTAACGCTATTGCCGGCAACACGAAGGAAACAATAGGCAGGACATTTGTAACGCTCCAACGTTATGTTTTACAACATTTGTAACGTTCTAAGTATCGCAGAACACCGGGATGGGTCGTTCGACCCCAATAACCCATTTTAAACCGATTCCCTCCAACGACCGTCAAGCCAGGAAGCCATTTGGCAGCCGAAAGAATTGCAAAACACCCCCTGGCGGCGACCGGCAGCCGGAGTCCTCGGTGTCGCACCCGACGACGCTCCATCCAAGGGAAAGTTTTCATTAAAAATACTTATTACCGTGAGAAATACGGTCCACGGTGTGTTGCGATCGGAAAACTTTCCCTTCTTATCGCAGTCCTCGCAGCAGCAGCAGTAGTAGCAGCAATCGAAATCCTCCTTGTCGGCGTCCACCTCCACCTTCTGCTTTGTCCAATCGGGAAGTTTCGACGAGCGCAAAGAACTTTTCTCTTCATTGATATCGTCATTATTGTCTTGTGTCCCCCCAACTATAGGCGCCTGCCTGTAGTCATTCCGAAGAGGGAAGGGGGATGGGGTGGTGGTGAGCCACTTTTCAACCAGACACCATCACCGGCACAAGTCCGGAAGAAGCCCATTCGCCACAAACGTCCTCCATCCGCCGAAAGAAATAAAGACAATAAACCGTGATAAAGAGGGTGCTGAATTCAATATTTGTCCCCTGGAGCAATAATACGAGCTGTGGCGGAATGAGAGATACGGGAAAGGCCCGAGAATGGGTTCTTTCTGTGTTTGGCCTGGTCGCGTTTTGTTGGTGTTAATTTGAGTTCTTTAAGGGACATGGTTTGTTTTGAATATATTCGGAATTCTTCTGTTACTTTAAAGTTGCCTTTTTATTGTATATTTTGATAACATTGACAACGATGACGACGATGAAGTTATTGGCAATCGTTGCCTTCATTGCCAAACATTGACAAGAATATTGGCAAACGATGGCAACAATATTGGCAAACATCGACAGCAAGTTTAGCAAACCTCAAAAACAAGATTACCAAGCGTTCAAAACTAGGTGGCAAATGTTGGCAGCAAGATTGGAAAGCATCGCAAAGTAGATTGGCAAGCGATGATAATAATATTGACTAATGTGGACAACAAGATTGGTAAACCCTGACAGCAGTGACTTACGTCGAGAATAACGTTTCCTGAACTTTGGCAAACTTTGAAAACCATATTGGCAATCATTGACAACAAGTTTGGAAAACGTTGTCAACAAGATTGATGAGCGTTGACAACAAGATTGGCTTACTTTGAAAACAAGACTGGCAAGCGTTATTAACCAGATTGGTAAACATTGACAATATGATTGGCAATCGTTGACAAGAGAATTGGCAAACAATGATGACAGATTGCAAACGTTGACGACAAGATTGGCAAATATTGACAAGGTTGCCAAACTATGACAACAAGATTGGCAAGCGTTGATAACTAGATTGGCAAACGTTTATTACAAGATCGACAAACGTGTTCAAGCGGAATGGCACATGTTTCATGGAGATTGGCTAACGTTTACAACACATTTGACAAAACGCTAAACTGTTAAACATTGGCCACAAGATAGAACAATGTTGACAAATAGATTGACAAAGGTCTACAACGAGATTGGCAAATATTGACAAAAAAAAACAAAAGTTGAAAACAAGATAGGCAAACGTTGACAACATGACTCGACAATTTTGACAAGGAGATTGACAAATATTTCCTGAAAATTGGCCAACGTTGACAACAAGATTGTAAAAAAATGCCTCAGTAGAATGGTAAGCGTTGACAATAAGAATAGGGAACGTTTATAACAGTCAATGTTTGTCAATAAGATTGGCAAACAGTGATAACAAGATTGGACAATATTTACAAAAAAGACTGATACACAAAGACTGGCATACTTTGGCAACAAGATTGGCAGTCATTGAAAACAAGTTTGGCAAACGTTGTCAACAAGATTGATGAGCGTTGACAACAAGATTGGCTTACTTTGAAAACAAGATTGGCAAGCGTTATTTACCAGATTGGTAAACATTGACAATATGATTGGCAATCGCTGACACGAGAATTGGCAAACAATGATGACAGATTGGCAAACGTTGACGACAAGATTGGCAAATATTGAAAAGGTTGCCGAACGATGACAACAAGATTGGCAAGCGTTGATAACTAGATGGGCAAACATTTATTACAAAATCGACAAACGTGTTCAAGCGGAATGGCACACGTTCCATGAAGATTGGCTAACGTTGACAACACATTTGACAAAACGATAAACTGTAAAACGTTGGCCACAACTTAGGGCAATGTTGACAAATAGATTGACAAACGTCTACAACGAGATTGGTAAATATTGACAAAAAAAAAACAAAAGCTGAAAACAAGATAGGTAAACTTTGACAACATGCCTCGACAATTTTGACAAGAAGATTGACAAATATTTCCTGAAAATTGGCCAACGTTGACAAAAAGATTGAAAAAATGCCTCGCTAGATTTGCAAGTGTTGACAACAAGAATAGGGAACGTTAATAACAGTCAATGTTTGTCAATAAGATTGGCAAACACTGATAACAAGATTGGACAATATTTACAAAAAAGACTGACATACTTTGGCAACAAGATTGGCAGTAATCGACAACAAGGTTGGAAACCTTGACAACAAGACTAACGAACGTCGGCAACAAAATTGTTGATAACAAGATTTGCAAAAATAAAAAAAAAACAAGATTGACAAACGTTAACACCCAGCGTTGGCAAACATGCACAATTAGATTATTAAACATTGTCAACAAGATTGGATAACATTGAAAAAAAAAACAACAAACACGCAAAGACGTTGGCAGCTAGTTTGACAATAGTTGACAACAAGATTGGCTAACGTTGACAACAAGATTGGCAAACGTCCACAAAAACACTAATCAATATTGGCAAAAAGAATGGCAATCTAATTGGCAATCGTTGAAAAAAGACTGGAAACGTTGAAACAAGATAATTGGCATACAATGATGACAAGATTGGCAAATATTGACATGAAGATTTCCAAACTATGACAACAAGATTGGAAAACGTTGATAACAAAGATTGAAAACTTTAATTACAAGATTGATATACGTCCACATTGGGAAAGGCAAAAAGTCATCAGTAGATTGGAAATCGTAGACATCAAAATTGAAAACAGTAACAACAGCATTGGCAAATGTTGACAACAAGATTGGCAAACATTTACAAAACAATGACACGCAAAGATTGACAATTCTAGGCAACAAGATTGGAAACTTTGCCAGCAAGACTGGCAAATTTTGACAACAAGTTTGGAAAACGTTGACAAATAGACTGACGAATATTGGCAACAAAATAAATAAAATGTTGAAAAGTATATTGGCCAACGTTGGAATTGGTAAACAAGATTGGCAAACGTTGACAATATGATTGTAAAACACTGACAAGTAGATTGGTAGCCAATGATAACAAGATTGAAAAAAGTCATCAGGAGAATGGTAATCGTTGACAACTAGATTGGAAACGGTAACAAAAGCATTGGCAAATGTTCACCACAAGATTGGCAAATATTTACAAAACAAAGACTGACACAAAATTGGCAAATATTTACAAACAAAGACTGACAATCGTTGGCAACAAGATTGGAAACTTTGACAGCAAGACTGAATTTTGACAACAAGTTTGGAAAACGTTGACAAAAGATTGAACATTATTGGCAACAAAATGAAGAAAATGTTCAAAAGCAGATTGGCAAACGTTGGCATTGGAAAACAAGATTGGCAAACGTCGACAATATGATCGTAAAACATTGACAAGCAAATTGGCAACTGTTGACGACAAAATTGGCAAAAGTTGATAACAATTTTGGTGAAAAATTACAAACAGATTGACAAACGTTCATAAGAAAAACTGACGCACATAGGCAACAAGATTCATAACAAGATAGAAACATGTTGGCAACAAGACTGATGCGTTGGCAAAAAAGATTGGAAAATATTGGCAAAAGTTGACGAAAAAAATGACAAAGCTTTGACAACATTGGCAAGCGTTGACACCGTCGGCTAACTTGGCAAAACTGACATCTTTGGCAATATTGAAAGCATTGTATTGACAAACAGGATCTTGAATGTTCATACATAATCCTACATTAATGCTTTTGTGTATGTGCACCGATCGAGGAACTACGATTGAAAGGGTACTGGAGAAAGGTGTTGGCCGAGGAAGATAAGATTTCTTGACTGAGGGTTAGATATTGATGTCTTGGGAGCAAACGATCGCATTGCTGTTGATAATTAGTTGATAATCTGCATTTTTTAAACTGTCTTTCGTCTCAGACGGTTTAGGAACTGCATGGCACTCCGTGGTAGTTCTAAACACTCTGTGTATGGCACTTTGTGACAATTCATGACACTGCAAGGCACTTGTAGCACTTTGTGGTACTCTTAAATACTCAATGGCACTCTGTGGTACTTTGTAGTGCTCAATAGCCAATCTGTGGCACTTTGTGGTAATCTTTGATATTCTATGGCAATCTTTCGCAATCTGTGGTAATCTTTGGCACTATGTGGCATTGTTGAACTTTAGTTGGCCATCTGTGGCACTTCGTGGCATTCTTTAGTTCCCATGGAACTCTTTGGTCATCCTTGGCAATCTATAGAACTCAATGGCACTCGGTAGTACTCAATGGCTAAATATGGCACTTCATGGTACTCAGTGGCACTGTTAAACGTCTCGTGGCACTCTGTGATACTTTTATTCTTTTCACAGTAAGTCTGCATAGCTAGAACATTTCTCAGAACTGTTTCTGATTGCCCTGCTTTATCTCTTATTAGATAACAAATCCGATCCAGCAAAAACTAGCGCCATTATTCGAAAGATGCGGGGCTCAGAAAAAGTTTTGATTAGTTTGTTCTCCTTCAGTAGACCATCGACGTCGGTGACAGCAGGCAGAGTGCCATACCATAGAGTAAGGCCATCACAATCCAATCCTGAATAAGAGACAAGAAAAAAGAAAAGACGGGTTTTCCCAGAACTCAGAACCTGACTAGTCTCAGAAATTATGTGTAATTTCAACGGCATTCACTTGTCCATAAACCAGGTTTTTGTTTGGCATTCGGTGGCACTTTGTGGCCCTCAGTGGCACTCTGTGGCACTTCGTAGGACTTTGTGGCACTCTGTGGTTTTCAATGACATTATGTGGCACTTTGTGGTACTCAGTAGAGTTTAAAGTTCTCTATGGAACTCAATGTTACTCTGTGGCACTGTCTTGCACTGTGTAGCACTGTGTGGCACAGTGTGTCCCTATTTGGCATACTGTGGCCATGGACTTCTGTGGTACTCCGTTGGAATTTTTGGTACTAATGGTACTCTATGGCACTGTGTGGCACTCTATGGCACTGTGGCCATCCGTGGACTTCTGTGGCATTACGTGGCATTTCGTGGCACTTCGTGGTACTCTGAGTCACTGTTAAACATCTCGTGGCACTTTGTGGCACTATTATTCTTTAACAGTAAGTTCCCATTGATGGAACATTTCTCAGCCGATTGCCCTGCTTCATCTCTAATTGGATAACAAATCCGATCCAACAAAAACTAGCGCCATTATTCCGAAAGATGAGGGGCTTAGAAAAAGTTTTGATTAGTTTGTTCTCCTTCAGTAGACCGTCGACGTCGGTGGCAGCAGAGTGCCGTACCATACAGTGAGAGCATAACAATCCAGCATTAGATACAAGACGAAAAAATAGAGAAGTTTTCCCAGAACCCAGAACCCGATGGTGACAGTAGTGGCGGCAGCAAGTGCAAAGGATTGAAAAAGTTTCACATCGAGGATTTTTCTGTCCCCCACCACGCTCGCTTGTCGAATGGCAGTCAGTCAATGTCGTTGGCGAATCGGCGGCAACATGCAGGAATTACAGCGCTACTATGAGGACGCAGCTCAGCTCAGCTCACTGTCTGTCACGATAATTTTATTTATTTTGCGAAGGGAAAAGGAAACGACAGCAGCAAATAAAACTTATCATTTCCGAATGAGCGATAGATAAAATAATAAATTGATTTTTCGATACTGATTTGCCCCCTGGGTCTGCTGGGAGTCTAGCGGTTGGCGATGCGGTGGTCGCGCAGGGACGACGACCATGTCTCCAAGGATATTTTGACTTTCACCAAGTAACACACGCTGATGCCTGGGGTACAGAATGGTTCGAAATAGGGATGCGTGTTTTCGTACAACTTTTATTTGTCTTTTTTACAATGTACTTACAAAAATGCACTCAAATATATTAAAAAATGATACATTGAAAGGTGGAGCTAGTATTTCAACTAACACCTGGATGGTCTAGTGGTTATACAAGTGATAAATCAGCGGGAGAGAAACTAATATTTTTGAACCAAGCTTGAATGTTCGTAAATTCCGAGATATTATTTGCATGTAATCCGGTCAATTTGTTTGCTTCACAAATAACTACTCAAAAAACAAACCAGAGCGTTTTTAGGATGTTAGGGATTAACTATAGCTTTTTCTTAGGTTATTCCACGTTTTCGTAACGCACCCTGTAACTAGCATCAGTAGAAAATTGACGCCAATTTGTGCGTCGCTTCCTTGGTTGCTTCTCATTCGTGTCCAGCTTCAACTTCCTCGACCAATCGCACATACACACATGGCCACACACTCATCCACCATTTGTGGACCTCAGGATCGCGCCACCGGGTCCCACACATACGACCACGAACGAGGACGACAAGATGTTGTCGTCGTCGTCGTTGGTGGATCGTAAAACTAGCAAGACGGAAAAGCTAATTTCATTCGACGGACGGCAATTTGTTCGAGCTATTGCTGGCTAGCTGTTCTTACACCGCACCACAACAGTACCCGTGAATGGCAATCAATATGTGGCAGCGAGCGACGCGACGACGTGGCGTGGATGCGGTGTCCACCAACCTACACATGTTCGAAGGCTGAAGACGACTCCTATCTTGAGTCTTGACTATCTCGACAAGAGATGAGGAAGTCCCGGAACAACCACGACGACGGGGGTTGGAAGTTGTTAGTCGTTCAGACTGCTTACCAGGTTTCTTCATATGAGACTACGGAGAGCTGAAGAGGACGGCGGCGGAGTCCAGCAGGTGGATGGAATGAAGAAAAATGGGAATGATAAGCAGCTCCGTTGGCCGGTGACAAAAAAAAAACGATGTCATGTTCCGAGGCGGCGGCGTTGCAATTGCCACCATTATGACCTTTTATTATGGCCGGTGTCAAAGGCATAGAGTTTAATGGGAGCTGCTTTTCTGCTTCCCCTCCTTTGGGTGTGCTCATCGGGGAAGGATGTTGGAGGAAGGAGGCTAAATTAGAAAATCGTACCTGGCGCTACTGCAATCCGTTGTCAATAGGCTCTTCAAGTCTTGGTCCATCTTGAAAAAATATCCGAACAAATTGGATAGGAAATCAGAGGACAATTGTTGGAGCTTTTGACAAGATTTTCGGTAATAGCAGTGATTTGTACCTGTGCTTATTCCAAAATTCGACACAAACATGGGTGAAAGAGTTTTGAAAGTTGCCTTTTTTAGAACATCGCCACGGGCGTCCCTATCTGGCTCCCTATCTCTAAATATTTCAAAATATTTCAACCAAACGTCAAAAACTTAAACGATGAGAATTGAGTAGAGGAAGACGTCTATTGTCTGTGGCGAAATGTTCGAAGTATAGGGCAGTGCATGGAATGATCTCCTTCTCTTTCACTCTTACAGAAATTTTGTAAACAACAAGGCCACGAAACGTCAAAATCCCATACAAAATCAAAACAGTGCGGTGCCCTATTACGTGTGCTTTTTGCACTTCAGAAGGAATTTCGCAGCCTATCTTGATGCATGGGAAATTGCTTGCCTGAATCGCTGAAGAAACCGTGTTTTCTTCGATCGCAGTACGCACTTGCGAAAAAATGACAATTCAAATTGCAGTCATCGTAGTAAGTTTCTGTCAGGAATCGCTCAAGAGGTTTCTTGAGCGATTCCTTTCTAACACGAACTGGGCTTAATGCAGAATTCATCAAAAGTTTGGGCATATTTCAATTGTTTTAGTTTGCACTACGTCCGATAAAAACTGTGGACCACTTTTAGCACGGTGGAAAACCAATATGTTTTTGAAGTCGCTAAACCTAAAATAGAAACCACTGGTGGGAAGGTGGGGTGCTTACCTAAAATAGCACCCGAAAAGGAGTGATATAATAGGGATAGTGATGAGGACTCTCGTGGTGATGCTCTTACTACAACAGCGTTTTTAGTTCGTATTTAAAAGTAGGTTTGAATCTAACTCAAAATGCAATTAAGCAACTGGAATTGAACTAGGTCATCAGAGTGGATTTCTTGGAACATTTTTTTCTTATTTCTTAGCGTACTGCAAAATCCGGATGAGATTGGATGCGTCCCCGTTTTACACGTTATTGGGATTGAAATTTGCATGGGATTCTGTGTAGGACCACGTATTTTTTGCATTTTTTTACATTTTGAAAACAAAAGTCCAAGACGTTGAAGTATAGCGTAAGATATGCCAAAAAACTTTGTAAAAGGCTGGTAAATTTTCTGACGCTTGTGAAAAAAGTTATACGCTTAGTAGTTCTAACAAAATTTGAGAATTAACATAGAAATAACATTTACTATTTGATCAATAGGGCACTGCATTGTTTTGATTATGTATGAGATTTTGACGTTTCCTGGTCTTGTTGTTTACAAAATTTGCATGTTAAATTTTAACCTCCAGACGAACGGAACGTTATATTTATCTTCCACCACAAGTGACGGATCGCTTTGCATTTCTCGATAAAGTTTTTTGGCACATTCAAAACTATATTTTTAGATAAAGTATGCCCTGGGCTGAAAATCTATTATTATTATCTTTACTAGCTGTCCCGGCAAACGTTGTCTTGCCAAGCTGTGGTGGTTTGACAACTGTTGAGCTCAAAACATCAAAGCACTCTAGATTGGTTTTATTTCGATGCTGTTGCTTTCCTTCCCAGCTCATGAAAAATCAGTACTTTATCAATTTTCTTACTTTTCTAGTTGATTTTCATAACTTTTTTTTATATATAAACACAGCCACCATGAATACAAATCGAACCGTGCAAGAGTCATGCTGATCGGTTCACCCGTTCGTGAGTTTTGTTGCCTCAAAGGGATTTCAAACTCATTTTTATATATATATATAGATTAACGAAGATAATAATAATAATAGATAAAGTATCAGAAAATCCAGTTCCAATTTTTCATAGAAACTTCAGAGGAAAAAATATAATGAATGAAGTGCTTAAATCTATCAAATTTGATTAGGTAAAACGAAATATTTTGCATGAGTCGTGAATTTAGATGTTAATTGACCAATTAACCTTTTGATTGCTTAAAAAAAATATTTTCTTGCTTAATGGCTTGCAGTCAAAAAAGCCCAAAATCGCATATTTCGCCCTTTAAATTGAGGTATAGCTCAAAATTGTGACGTGTTAGAGCAAATCTCAGCCCGGATTCGGATTCAGCGGCCCAAAATCCTTCGGAGACACATAAGTTTGCTCTTGAGACAAAAAAATGTTGCGCTGTGTTATCAAACACGAAGCAAGTCAGAGGTGAAATTGTTCACTTGTGAAAAGATTAAAAGATAGTGTAAAAGTTGTCTAATTTGCCAAAAGTGTAATTATTTGAGTAAAGTTAATTCTATATCGAGCCTTAGTGAGAAAATTAAGTGTGTCTAGTGAGAGAGTGCACGAATTGTACAAAGTGGGTTGGTCTCAACCAACAATAGACGTCTAGCAGCATAGAGTTGAGATCGCGTCCACGTCCGTAGTCCGAGATTCAGCCAAGTTCGTCGACCGTGTACCTGAAAGAAAACGTCTCACATTGCGTACAAGTCAGAATCTTTCATAGGAAGCAAGGGCAAGAAGGCCTACCGAATTTTGGAGCACCACAATATACGATTGCTGTCAAACCCGGTTTGCCCTTTATTTGTTCCCTATCTCCCGCAACATTATGCAAAATGACCTTATAACAAATGACTTTTTGCCAAGTACACCGCTTTTCGTACGTACAAAAGAAAACTAAGAAAAAGTAAAACATAACATTAAAAAAAAGTAAATTAAATGTCCCGGTTGAATCTTCGGATTATTATTGATGATGTTTTGATGAAAATTTCTAGAGATTCCAAGCGAGAAGATTTGCAAAGTCCTGTTTTTTACCATACACAATAATGCATTGCTCATGTAATGAGAAACATAAAGATTTATAGATAACAGCTTGAGAAACAACTGTAACTTCTCCAATTTAAGTTAATATTCAAAGGAAAGAACTATTTTTATGTAAACAATCTTGATATCCAAAAAGACCAAAACAAAAATAAGAAAATAAATAAACAAAAACAGAACATGCACAAGAAATTGAAAAAAATGAATGAAAAGTAGGCAAAATACTGACATATTATTAAGTATATTTTTTAAAGAAATTTCCAAAAGATTTCTGGTGAAAAGATTATCAAATCCCATCTTACACGCATACACTCGTTTCTGATTGAATACAAGTCGAGTTCAATGCAAAATGCCGACGAGATTTTTTTTGTAAACTGTTCTTAAGATCTTTTGGACACTTTTTTGGGAGGTTTTAGAGGGATATCTCTGAAGAACTTAAGGCGAAACTGGAAGCATTTTCTCATTTTTTCGGTTTTTGATTTTTTATTAAACAACGAAGCAATATTTTCAAAATCGGTTTTCAGACACATGTAGAGTATGGATCAAGGTATCTTCTGAATTTTTTTGAGGTGGAAAATGCTTTCCATTTTTGCAAAAACCATTTTTTTGTGAAATTTTGTTCAAAAATGGTTTTTGCAAAAACGAAAAACATTTTCCACTACAAAAAAAATCAGAAGATACCTTGATCCATACTCTACTTGTGCACGAAAACCGATTTTGAAAATATTGCTTCGTTATTTAGTAAAAAATCTAAAACCAAAAAGTGAGGAAATGCTTCCAGTTTCGCCTTAAGTAGAATGCACACTTCTGGTAAAATTCATTGAATATTTTTAGAGGATGAAATCAAAAGTAGAAAAAATAGCTGTAAAATATCAGGTAAACAATATCCAATACTTATAATCCGAGTATGGTATTGGATAGTCCTGTATTAGAGGTAGAATATCTAAAATTTTGACATACAAATGTTGGCTGACGATGTGTCAAAAATCTTTCCAAAAGTTTACCAAGAACTTACCAACGATCTAATATTTGCATACATAGTCAGGTGCTGTTTTCGGAATCGTGCTCCAAAAAATACTCAAAATTGAAGTATATAGAATAGCAGCTTTTAACTTGTGGCTGACAGCCGATTTTGGAAAATGGGAAATTTACTAGCTTTCTAACATCTTACAATTTCATAAAACTTCAAATTTTTAGGCATGAATGGAGGCTGAATATAATATATTTCGGTCATCTGAACACAGTGTTTACGCCAGATTCATGAAAGTGGTGCTACTTGTATGTTTATTGAACAATCATCTTATTTTTTTGGCAAATAAAAAAATATATATATTTTCCTATTAAAATGCAATAAAATTGTTTTTTTTTTTTCAATCTTTGTCGGCGTTTATTCATGATGTAAAATGTTAATGAGTTTCATAAATTGTTTTCAAAACCTGGACATTTTCACCTCAGTTATTTTCCTCTGAGTTAAAAAACAATATCAACATATTTTCTTGGAATTGGGACCTGTTCTGGAATAATTCTTTGTGAGAGAAATTAAATATTTTGTTTATTTCCAGGTTGGTAAATGTGACTGTCATGATCATTTGACTCCATCTAACTAAACTTGATATAGGGGAACTTACGCATTTACGGCCGTTTTGTTCTCTTCATAAAGGAGGATTTCTGAAACCTGTTGAAAGTCAAAGTTGGCCTCAAATCTTTCCCAACCAAGCTGAATGATACGATCAAGTCTCTGGCAATTTGGCTGACAGGAACTTCTTATGACGAAGAGAACACACCTGCCAATAATACCCAAAGTCACCCTACTGAGGAAATTATGGCTTATCTCAAAATAAGTGAGAATATTCAAAGTTCACAGGCTCAACGTGTTAAAAATATAAATATTAAAATAAAAAATAAAAACAAAATCTACCTAGATCTAGTCAGACAGACGCGTCAACTTACTATGCCACAGAACGGGTGCTTACCTATTCTACGGAGAAAATATCGAAGAGGTGAAAAAGTGGTAGTCCGTGATTCCATAAAAATAGTAAAATTGTGTTTAACACATTCAAATTGAATCTTATCAGTTTTAAGAAACAAAAAATCTTTTTCTCGTCTTTAAAATTTTCAGCTCTTGTTTTCCGTTCTTTTTACTCTCGTACTTGATTAGAGATAACAAACATTTTGTCTTAAGATGGGGTACAGTTTAAGAATTTTAGTATTTCTTTCTTCCGCAGGAAATATTTTTTTTATCTTTTATATTTTTGACTAATAGATAGGACAGTTTTTTTTTCTAAAAATCCAAAATAGTTTTTGGTCTTCTGAAGTGTATTTACATTTTTTAAATAATCTATAAATTTACATTTCGATTGCCTACCAGATGTCATTGTTTCTTTTGTATCGCAATACTTTTCTTTTGTATCGCAATACTTCTTACAGCTTTCTGTAAGAAATAATAAAAATCACAATATTTTAACAATAAACGCAAAATCTCAAAATGTTTTTATCTTAAAGAATCGGTAACCCAAATAGACTTCAAGAAAAACATTAAAGTGGAGGGGGTGGGGGGATGTAGTTGAAAAAAAAAGAATAAGAAAATCAAAAACCAAAAATTACAAAATAATAAAAAGAACCGCCATCCAAAACATGTTAAAATCGGTATAAAAATAATATATGGATCAAAATTAATCATTTGAGTATTAGAGGGTTATACATTGTACAAAATCTATACACTATTTAATTGTTTTTAATGATACGAAACGCACTTTCAACATGTATCTCGAAAGAGAGGGGGAAGATTTACTTTCATATGTAACAAGAAAATAATTAAAAATGAAGCTCTGACTCGTGGGAGGGTTGATGAAACCTTAATGCTACTCAAATGTTTCCTCTGAATATTTCATGTAATAATCTGTATTCCAATTGATTTTTAAATATTTTTGATGCTTTGTCAAAGCATGACAGCATGCGATTGGTATTATCAATACTTCTCCTTCTCCTAATATTCAAGCTAGAAAGTTGTTTCGGAAAATTTTCGAAATCATCTTCACAAACAAATTCCTAAACAAGCGTTAGAACAAGTTAAAATAGATGCGGATGTCAGAAGCAGAGAGGTTAAAATGAACAAAACTTAACTTAAAATAATGATAAAAAATAATGATACAGTAAAAAATAAAAATTAAAGGAAAAAACTGAGTCACCGGAAATATTCTTCCTATCAAAGAAATCAAGGAGATTAGTACAGTAATAATGTGCGTTGTTTGAATATAAAGTCTGTTTTTGTACCGACTTTTCGAACCCTCTGAGCAGAATATATTCTGTATATTCCCTTCGATTGCGTGTATTCAGTTTTGTTTCGTTTAATTCTTTGCTCTGAGGAAGTTGGAAAACCATTCGAAGAACATATGAAATAACTTCTATATGAAACAAGAAAAAGTAATTATCAAATACTTGGCGAAACTTTTCGTTTGAAGAAGAAAGCCCTCGAAAATATTTAGAAGGAGCCCTTGGTTAAATATCGGTTTATTTTTGAAATACACACTTTTATTGAAAACAGTAAAAAAAAACAAAAAAAAAAAAAATAAACGGTGACAGACACCAGAGTTTCCTCCTGTCCATCAGAAGTTCCCAGGCCACACCCATAATGTGTTGTGCTGTGCGTTGTGTGGCAACGGAGTCTTTCTAGAGTTGTTATTTGCGAACGAACAACTATCAAAGCGGTAATCGGAGTAGAAAAGACATGAAAACATCCATTACCGGCCACACCAATCTTTTTCGATTCACCAGTTTGCTGATACTATATCTACCTAACTTAACGAAGTCTTTATAGACATCGAGAATGTAGTTTATTTGAAAGCTAATGGATCTGGGATCACTAGGGATTACGAGTAGTGTTGTGGCCGAATACCGAGATTTTGTAATATTGGCAGAAATCCTTGGAAGAGACAGTTAAATCATTGAGATTTTTTCAAGAAAGGCTCTACAAAAAATCGGTGGATCAGGTGCATATCCTTTTAAAGTTATTCCTTTCAGCATTTGTTTTGAATAACATATTGTACAATATTTGGAAGAAATGCAGAAATGTGGTTTCGGAATTCAGATAGGTTGTCCCTACGTTCCGTTTCCAGCTGATAATCTGTTTCCTCAACACCCTAAACAGACTTTTCCAAGCTCGTTTGTCGTTACTGATAAATATCATGGACCAAGAAGCATTTCCCACGCAAACCCGAGAATCCCGCCTTGGACAAACACGTGGAACGTTGAATCCACCCGCTTCTGGAAAGAAACCACTCCTTCACCCGCGGCCGTCCAACGAGGAGAAGGACGACGACACCAGCGTCTTAATGCGCATAAATATCGCAAGGAGAAAATAATTACGCTTAAATTTATGGCCTCTAATGATAATTACGACTTTTGAGTTTGGATATAAATTTCACGTCTCGCTGCAGCACGAGTACCTACGTACCTACCTACCTAGGATGACTGCGGACTAGGACTAAGACGCGAAAAGATGGTGCATGGCGGAAGCCAGATATTAAAGTTTCTCGGAAGTCGGTCTGTTTAGCAGCACGGAGGTTCGTTGAAACCATTTAAGCTACTGTTACTACTTAGCCAACAGTATTCAGAGTTGAAGGCCATTGCGCGTTAATTTTATTCTTCGCGTGGCTTCACTTTCGCTGCTGGCGGCGGGATGTGCGTATTATACGACCTAATCAGGGAGTCAACCGAAAAAGTCCACGACGATAAGGTTTTATGGCACACGTGAACCGCACTCCGAGCGGCGGCGGAAGCCGCGCATGGAACCAAGCGAATCTGATGGATCCATCCACGCAAAAACACACATTCACACAAACCCACGTGTTCGTTCTCGGTCAGGTCAAAGAGCGAAGATGTTACGTCACATTTCTCCAGTAGGACATCTCGGAGTCGGAGAGTGGAGGAGCTTGCTTCCATGTCATCCGGCTCCGATCGTTAGTATCGACCGGGAGACAGATATGCGCCGGGGCGCACGGAAGCACAGCTTGGGGGGAAATGCCCTCACAAGATAACGGCTTTACATCCCCACCAAACACACACCCACACAGTTCGTCGCTCTAATCCTCGTTGGACTAATTTGGTCGACACTAGGTTTCTGTTTCACCTCGTCGTCGTCGTCGTACCTACATGTCGTCGCCCACGCATTTATACACCAAATGCGGGGGAGGATGAAGGAATGTGAGCTGAACGCCGCTGCCCAGGTTTCGAGATACAAACGTCTCCACATGGGTGGGCGAACACGTTCAGAGTACATGTATGTTGCTCTTAATAACAGGGCCAGGAACTGAAAGCTTACCGTTACAGTCTGTGACCTCTGGATTCTGCCTGGCTGATGATTGCTGCAAACACACAGGCACACAGATGGACAGAAGTTGACAATAACAAACCTTCCTGAGCTGAAGGTTCGTGTATGTTGAAGAAAAGGCTCCCCTGGGAGAGCTTCCCTAGCAGGAAGAGGTTTTCAGAACATGTGAACTTTTCGGAATATGGGCAAAAGCTGCATGGAAGCAACTTCGTATATTTCCGGGGATGTACCATGACGTTCAGGATGGTCCACATTTATATGATAGATATAAAATAAAAAAAAATATCCCCTGAACCTGTTGTTTTGGACTCCCACTAGATAGACAAGGTATTACGTATGTTCATTAAAAATTCGGATAACGTCCCAGTTGGGCGTGTAGTATTGGAATACGGAGTTATCCCAATACCGCTAAAGAAGTTAATTGTCTATGTTTGCATTTAATATTCCCTTTCTATATTTTATAAACTATACTGAACATTTTCCGAAAATTTCTTCGACACATTTCATATTTTTTAATCCACAGAAATGAATCCAAAAAAAAAAAAAATTCTAAAAATAAATCATAATAATTCTAGACGGGCTGCCGAAGCCGTTTTTTTTTCTTATAAATATTTGACGTATTTATCTACACATATTTTCCATTTTTTAAGTACTAGGCAAGTTTCTTTTACTGATTATCAATAAAATTCTTGGAGGTTCTCTCATGTCTTCCACAAACACATTATTACGTTTGAGACAATCTTGGAGGATACCCATCAATTTTCTTGGCGACTTCTTAACGATTCCCTCGATGGATTACCGGCTAAACTTCAGTTCACCAAATGATTGGGACTTGGAATCGACTATCTGATGTCGGATAATTCGATTTCCTAAACCGATCCTTTGTTTGGGAATTCTTCTTGACTAGAGAATCCTTTCAGAAAATTTCCCATGGATTCCTTCAAAAATTTTGTATGAATTTCTTCAGAAATCAATTGAGAATATTCTTCAGAACTTCCACAAAAAGAACCTCCAGAAACTTTATTAGGAATTCTTCTTAAAACCTTCCATGATTAAGAAATTCCTCCATGAATTATATCAGAAACTTTTCCGAAGATCCTTAAAGAAAACTATCCACGGATTCCAGGCATTCTTACAGCGATTTTTCTAAAGAAAATCAAGAGTTGAGAATTCTTTTAGAAATTTCTTCAGGGATTTCTTTAAAAAAAATCCAAATATTTCTTCAGAAATAATTTTCTGAGATGCCTTACGTTCCTCCATAAATTTCCCAAAGGTTTTCAATAGAAAACCTTCAAGAATGGATCTATTGATGCCTTAGAAAGTCTATAAATAAGGTCACAGAAAAATTGTTCAGTTTCAACTTTTATCCCGCATATGGCAAACTTTTTGTATGGGACTTCTGGGATTTGTCACACTTTGCTGAAGCCCCCTGTTTCTTCAAAGGTGAAATAATTCATAGAAGTTCACTCTACAAAAATAACTGTAGAAATTCCTTTCATAAAGTTGTCCATGGAATCTTTCCGGAAGTCCTCCATCGTTTCCTTCAATAATTCTTTCAGAGATTCCTCAGACATTCCAGCATCTATTCCTTCGAAGATTTTCGCGAAAATTCAAACACAGATTCGTTCAGGAGCTCATCTTTGTATTTCTCCATGTATTTTATCAGAAATTTATCCAGGATCTCATCCAAGGATTGTTTTGCTAGGATATTTTATTAATATTTCAGAAATTTCTTTAAATATAATTCCTCAAAACTTATACAGAACATTCTTTGTTAATATCTAATAAAATTTTCCTAGGAATTAAGTGTTTCTCCAGACATTTTTTCAGAGATTCCTTTAAAATACGTTCATGAATTCCTCCGGCTTGCAAAAAAATCGTAATCGAATTATCGTAACGGAATTCTTCAGGAATATTTCTAAATATTTATAAATAAAAACTTAGGGGAGTTCCACTAAGTGTTCCTCCAGGAGTGTTGCTAGAAATTCCTCCACGAATTTATTCGGCAACTCCAGATAAAATTTCTTCAGGAATTTCCGTGAGATATTTTCAGATAGTCTTCCAGAATTGGGTGGTTTTGTATTATAGGCAGGTTTCTGCTTTTCATCATGAGGGGTTTTTGTCGGCCAAATTTTCTGAAACTTGGTCGTATAATTTAGCTTGGTTTGGAAAGATATGAAGCCAATTTCAAGCTTAACGGTTAGAAAAAAAAATCCCTTGACGAATAGAACAAAACGGCCGAAAATACGCGAATTCCCCTATCTCCAAGGATTTCTAAAGGATTTAGAAACGAACATTAAAAAAATACTCCAAGGATTTTTTTAGTAATTCTTCAATGGATTGCTTTTTTGGTAATTCCTTCATAAATATCTCCAGAGACTCTTTGGTAGTTTAGGGATTTCTTCATGAATATCAGCAAAGGAATATCCTCAGAAGTTATTCCATTGTTTTAATTTTTCAGAATTTTCAAAAAAAAATCCAGGGATTCTTTCGGCAATGGTTCCTGCAGGAGTCTCTCACAAAATTTAGTCAGAGGTTACTGTCGAAATTTCTCGAAGGTTCATTTTTTAAATATCTCCTGCGGTTCCTTCAGAAATATCTTTTGGGATTCATTCAGATATTCCTCCAGGATTTCTTTCACATATTCCTCCATGGATTTTTTACAGAACGGCTTGATGAAATCATATAAAATACTGGAGAAAATCTTCAAGAGATACCCGAAGAAGTTTTAAACGAATCAATCAAGATACTTCTGGAGTTTTCCAATTTTTTTTTGTTTTGAAAATTACTTGAAGAGATTCTTGAACAAAACTCTCTGGAACAGTTTCTGAAGAAACCGTTGGAGAATTACCTGGAGGAATTCATGATGAATACCTTGAGAAACTCATTGGGGTGGCTCTGGTAGAATATATGAACTATTTTAATGAACAACTTTTCCAGTAATTACTGGAAAACTTGCACGAGAATCTCTGAAGGGATTTCCAAAGAACGCCCTAGAGAAATTTCTGAATTTTAACCTTTGACTACCTGCAACGGCGCCACGCTCACGCTGTGTACCACAAGCGTGTATTTTTCATGGTGCGTGTACTCAGTACACGACGCGACTGCTCTCGGGTTAACTACTGAGCTATTTATTCCTTTGTTGAAAAAAAAAAATAAAATAAAAAAAAATCTGCAGGAATCCGTAGTACTGAGGAAATTCCTGAATAAATCTCTAAATAAATTTTGTGAAGAATTAGCTTAAGTTAAAATTCACAAATATAAAGAAATTAAAAAAAAATCTTAATAAATTTTTTAAGAGATTCTTGGAGGATGTTTTGAGGCAAACCCTGGAAGAACTCATGGAGATACTTCTGGAGGAATTCTTGAAAGAATTTCTGGCAAAATGTTTGAAAGGTGCTTGTAGACCCCTGGAGTAATTTCTAAAGTTATCCCTAGATCAATTTTCGGAGAAAAAAATATTAGCAGAAATTTAAAACAACTAAAAAAAAAATCTTGAAGCAACCACCTAAAGAAATTGAATGTCTGAGTGCCTGGAAAACTGGAGAATGTTTTGAAGTAATTCTACGTAGAATTTCTTGAGTTATTCCGGGAGAAAGGCCGCAAAATAAATCCTGGAGTAATTTCTGAAGAAATTCTTTAAATAATTTCTTAAGGGATTCCTGCAGGGTCCGTGGAATAAAATTGAAAGAATTCCTAAAAAAAAGGTCTCAATAAATTCCAGGAGAGGTTTATGATGCAACCCAAGGAGGAACATCTGAGAATCTTCTGGAAACCCCCTGGACGAAATTCCAGAAGAATCTATTGAGAATTCTTTAGAAGACTTTCTGAAAAAAATGCCTGAGAAAATTCGCGGAGGACGTCCGAAAAAAACCTTAGAATATCGAGAAATTCTTGAAGGAACCTTTAGAGGGATTCCATGAAGAATTTCAGAAAGCATTCCTGCAAAAAAAAAAAAAGAATTTCTGAAGAAATAGACAGAAGAATTTCGGGATGAACACCCGGCGGAACCTTTGGAAAACTTACTGCAAGAATCTTCCAAAGAATTGCTGAAAAATAATACTGGAGGGATGATAGATGAAACTTATGAAGGAATTGTTGGGGGAACTTATTTTCAATCTGTTTAGCAATATCTGCAGACATTAAACTTTTGTGGAGGAATATCTGAAAAAAAAAACGCCGTGAGTAGTTTTTTTTAGAATTTTTCAGATGAATTTCTGTGAAAATCTCAAAAAAAATCCTAAAGGAAATTCTTTGGTAAATGAAACATAAAAATAAAAACAAAAATATATGTGAACATTTAAAATTTATCGCCACCGGCGAGAATAATTTGGATGAACTACCACAAATTTCATATTTTTTTATTTTCAGAAATAAATTCAAAAACGCTTCCAAAAAAAAACATGATTCATCATTTTTCATGTACCTCATCAGGATTTTCATAAGAACAATCTTCCGGGTAAAATGAATTGGAAGCAGCAATCGACTCTCTTTACAAAAAAAAAAAAAAAAATTAAAAAAAATTAGAAAAAAATAAAAATAAAAATTAAAAAAGGAAAAACATGAACATGTACACACCAATTTTTTTGAAACGCTTCTAGCACATAAAAATCAGCAAAATAAATTGCTGAATTTCAGAAAAAAATTTGCTGAATTTCAGCACAACGTTGCTGATTAACTGTCAAAATTGCTGGATGGTTCAGCAAGTTGAAAAAAAGTTGCTGATATTCAGTAAATTCGTATTGCTGAATGAAATCAGCACAAAAAAAAATCAGCAAAGTTTGCTGAATACCAGCAAACAAAATTTGCAGTGTAAAATAATAAAAAAAAGTGTGAAAATTGTGATTAGTTTAGCCCATTTTGGGTGACTCATTTTCCTTCCATCGAAAAACAAACTTAAATCCATGAACCGACCTACACTACGCCAAAGCATGTCACGTCATGTAACCGAAGAAATACTCACAAATAATGAAGACTAATGACGGCCAATGTAACCGAGACATTTCCCGGGGTGCATTATTGCAAAAGTTACCTACAAATTTCAGCCGCCGCAACTTCCGCGACGAAACCGCACTTCCACCATCCATTCCGAACCAACCGAAAGAACGGGGCCACATTCCCGATTTGAGCTGAGTTAAGCACATTGCTCTGTGGCTGACCCCCGCCCACCCCTCCTCCCACGCCTTCTCGGGAAACCTGGAAAATTTACCCAGACACGAGCGCCACAGCAAAAAGGGAACCAAAAGAAAACTCCAGAACCGAAACTATAAATTTTCATATGGTGGAAATAAATTCAAACTTTTCTATTCCTCTGCACTTTTGGCGCGTCCGGGCGGTGGTGAAGCCCTACCACTGACTGACTGCCAACCAGCTATGTATAGGCGAGGGAAGAGAACACCGGGAAACTAACACTGGAAATGCAGCTACAAATTCCGGTGCCGAAGTGGCATTCCGAAATAAGAGGTCCAAATCCCCTGTGAGTGATATCTACCTACAGAGTCGGACACACACATCGAGAGCGCCGAGCGTTGGACCGTACGCCTCTGGTTCTGGTACCTACGGGGAGAATCCGGTATGAAGTGACGCTTTTGAGGTGAACTTTCGCCAAATGTCTAGACGTTTAACATTTATCCGATTCGAACCCACGACACAGTATTTTTACTTTGCCGTCTCTACCGAATAAGCTGTAGCTTCGAATTCAGTCACATCTTCCGTTTCGCGTAACATGCTCTGTGGCGCAGTTGAGTGAAGCGCAATACTAAGTCATGGGTGCAATACTAAGTCATGGGTTCAAATCTCACTAGCAGAACTTTTTTTTCTTGCTTTTCTTTTTAGTCTTCTGAAAAGGGGCGCATTTTGCCCCGCGCTTCCCCATGTTAGGTGCGGGAGGAGTACCGAGGCGTTATGTTAGAAACCGGTGATGATGGGTTTTTCAAGTGCTCCTCGGAAGTGTACCATCGGTGGTGGTACCACCACCGCACCGACCGACAGGTAGGAAGAGGGCCACCGTATGTGTTGACGACGACGGACGAACAGGTCGACAGGCTGAGGCCGGAGTGAGGGTGGACGACGATGAAGCTCACACGGGTATCATCATAGTCATAAATAAGTTCAGTGTTCAAGAGGTGAGAGCCGGGTCGGCCGGGTCGAGAAAACCCGGTCAGCAATGAAAGGGGCGGTGAAGGGAGGTGTGTGTACCCTCTCGTGTGTAGGTACATTTAAATTGGAAATGGAGAGAAACCCGGGCACATATGCCCCCGTTTGGCCTCAGCGTTTACCGGCAAAAATAGAATTCGGTGTGATATATCACTGGAAGCATCTAATTTTGCCGCATCATCTGATTATTGTGAATGGGAGGGTGAAAGGAACGGGTGAGACATGGGCAGGATATGAATTATACTCAGCCGTTGAGGTATTTTATTACTTTTTTTTACTTGTGGGAGAGAAATGTTATTACGCGGAATGTGGGAAATGACTTATTCTAGACATGGAAAGAAGGTAGAATGTTTTGAGTATAGGAATTTTCAGCTAATGTGTTTGATTTCAAAAACTCCAGGAGCAGACCATCTAGATTTTATTCAGGACTTAGCGATCATTTGATTGTTCCAAAGAAAACTATTGAGATTGAAGTTAATTGTAGTAACCTACGACTGTCTATTATAGTGACACTAACCCTAAAAATGATTGTTTAATAGACCAAACAGTTGAATAAAACTTTTCATTCGTTGTTCAGACTACAGCCAATCCATACGTTTTTTAATAATTCTCTCATGTGGTTATGGGCCCAGGACGTTGGCCATAGCTGAAGAATAGTAAGGCAAAGAAGTGAATATTTCTGGCGTGTGCAAGACGGTTCTTGCGAGGGAGGATTCAAGCTCTCAAGGCGGTAGGAGTACTGGTGGCGGATCGAGAGGAATCTGCGTGGGAGATGGCGCAACAACAAGTGGAGTTGGTGTGCGGCCAGCGGCGCCGGTCAGCGGAGCGTATGAACCGTACGTTGGTTGAAAAAGCGAGATCCATGATTAATAATGACAGGCTGTCGAAGAAGTTTTGGGCGGAGGCCGTATCTACCGCGGCGTACTTGGTAAACAGAAGTTATACTCGAGTATTAGAAGGCAACCCCCAGAAGAAGCTTTGTACCAGAAGAAGCCCATTCTGAAACACCTACGAATATTCGGCTCTCGGGTAATGGTTCACTGTCCAAAGCAGAAGCGGCAGAAGTTCGACCCGAAGTCCGTTGAAGACATCTTTGTCGGATACGGTGAAGCTTCAAAAGGATTTCGAGTGTACCTTCCATCAACAAATGAAGTGATCGTTAGCCGAGATTCATCAATGAAGGACGGTCAACAACAGACGAACCGGAGCAACCAGTAGAATTCATGGAGCTGCATTCTTGGCTTGAAGTTGAGGAGAATGAAGTTCAAGATACCAATAACGCTGTGTTTTCTGGTCGTAACATCAACATGGCACCTGATAGTGAGCATGCCGTCACGCTCCCACCGCAACTTGATAGATCCGCTGAAGAGCAGCATGGATTAAGGTGCAGCGGTCGGGAGCGCCAAAGCCCAGGCAAGTATTCAGATTTTGTGTACTTTAGTTCGGTTACTGTTCCCACTGATTTTGCAGAACCAACTCCAGCCAGTGCTCACTGACCAGGAGCGCACTGGTTCAACCGTTGACCCAACTAGCTACGCGGAGGTTATGCAGCGACCGGATCGAGGACAGTGGATGGTGGCCATGAGAGATGAATTAGACGCTCTGAATGAAAACGATACATGGGAACTGACAGATTTACCGAAGGGCAAGAAGGCAATCCGTAATAAGTGGGTGTATAAAACGAAGTATGGACCTGACGGAGAAGTGGATCGATTCAAGGTACGGTTGGTCGTCAAAGGCTGCTCCCAACGTTACGGCATTGATTATGACGAGGTCTATGCTCCCGTGGTGCGCTACTCAACAATCAGATATCTAATTGCAGTCGCAGTGGAGCATAATCTGGACATCGAACAAATGGACGCAGTGAGTGCTTTTCTGCAAGGAAAACTTACGGGCGAGGCGATCTATATGGAACAACCAGACGGTTTTGTCGAAGATCCTGCCAAAGTATGCAAACTGAAGAAAGCATTATATGGTTTGCAGCAATCAAGTCGTGTTTGGAATTTCCAGCTGGACATAAAACGAAGTGTGAAGAATTAGCATTAAGTTAAAATTCACAAAAAAAAAAAAACCAGCTGGACAAGGCCTTGAAAGAATTTGGTTTGGAACAATCTTCAATAGATCCCTGGTTGTATTTCAAAATCAATGACCAACGGATTATTTTTGTAACTATCTATGTGGATGATTAATGATGAAGCACTGAAAAAGAAACAGAAGGAATTTCTGAACAATCAATTCAAGATGAAAGAAGCTGTGTCTTGGACTCCGGATAACGCGGGATCGTTCCAATGGAAGGCTATTCCTGGATCAGCAGCAGTATCTCGAAGACATCTTGAATCGGTTCAACATGGCGAACTGCAATTCCCTTTCGACTCCAGCGGATCCTTCAGCCAAACTAGACAAGACAATGCGTCCAAGTAATCCAGAGGAAGCGGAAGAAATGCGGGCAGTTCCATACAAGGAAGCGGTAGGCTGCTTAATGTACGCTGCATACGCAACAAGACCGGACATAGCATTCGCCGTGAACATGGTCAGTAAGTTCAGTAGCAATCCTGGACGTCGTCATTGGGAAGCAATAAAACTTATAATGAGGTATCTAAAAGGAACACTGAACAACCGTCTCCAGTTTTCCACATGATACAATCCTACTCTAATGACGTATTCCGATTCGGATTGGGCTGCCCATAATCGCATAGTTGACGTAAGCGCCACTGTAGTTTTCAACACACTTTTGAAATTTTAACAATGAATTATGAAAAGGAAGATGCAGATGAACGAAAATCTACGACGGGCTACGTTTATACCAAAATGGGAGAAGCTACATCTTGGAACTCCAAGCGACAGGACGCCGTGGCTTTATCAACGTGTGAAGCCGAATATATTGCGCTATCGAGAACTGCACAAGAAGCTCTCTGGTGGCAGCAATTAATCAAGCAATTCGACGAGCAGCGGGTGGTCCCGATCATGTGCGACAATCAGTTGGCAATCTGCGTTGCCAAGAATTAAGGTTTCAATCCGAGGACGAAGCACATTGATATTCGTTATCATTTTGTACGGGAGACGCTAAATCGAGGAAATGTAACAGTGGACTACGTTTCAACGAAGCAGCAACCGGCAGACGGTTTCACGAAACCTCTAACAAAACAAGTTCATGAAAATTTCAAGAAAATGCTTGGCATTGTAGGTTAAGGGGGAGTATTGAGATTGAAGTTAATTGTAGTAACCTACGACTGTTTATTATAGTGACACTCACCCTAGCAACGATTGTTTAATAGACCAAACAGTTGAATAAAACTTTTCATTCGTTCTTCATACTACAGCCAATCCATACGTCTTTTATTAATTCTCTCAAGTTAAACTATTACCGTCAAGATCACCTTCATCGCCACCGGCGAGAATAATTTGGGTGAGCTACGCACTCAGAGAAAGCAGTCGATCACAGATGACACCGGGAGGAACATAGAGGAGCAAAGGTACGCCAAAGCCGCGATAGAGCGAGCGAAAACACGAGGAACCAAAGCCGAAGCCCGTCAGCGCTATTCGGCTCTCGATAAGGAAGTTAAGTGCCCATGTAGACGGGACAAAATAGCGTGCGCGAACTTCCTAGCCGACGAAGGCGAGAAACCCGCAAAAAACGGCAACATTAGTCTCCTCTACGATGTCTCACGTCGCCTTAGTGGGACTAAGATGAATGCTACGATGCCCGTGAAAGAAATGTCTGGACAGCTATTGACCGACCCGGCTAACCAGCTGAAATGCTGGTTCGAGCACTTTGGAAACCTTTTTGAAGTGCCGACCACGTCACCAACACCTCAGACTGATACGACCTGACTGTAAGTGGTAATTGGCGGAGCTACTGTGTATTGTTCTCAAAGTTCTCCGAAAAGTGAACCTTTGAGAAGATTGACGCAACTCTCCGACGGCAGCAAACAGAACTCCGTGCTGATCTTGTGTGGACCATATTGCCACGTTCCGTATCATCTTGTAGCAAATCAATGAATTCCAAGAGTCTCTCTACCTGGTGTTCATTGATTACGAAAAGGCTTTCGACCGTCTCGATCACGGAAACATGTGAGGAGCCATCAGGCACAAAGGCGTCCTTGGGACAACCACCGGCCTTATTGAAGCACAGTTCGAGGCATTTACGTCCAGAGTACTGCACAACGGTGTCTTGTCCGATCCCATCCGGGTCGTTGCTGCACTGCGGCAAGGATGTATACTATCGCCGCTACTGTTCCTCATCTTTATCGACGAGGTCCTGGTAGGTGCGATTGATCGTAGATCTAATCGTGGGTTGCTGTGGCAGCCCATTACCATGGATCATCCAAATGACTTCGTATTGGCTGATGACGCAATTCTCCTAGCTCAACGGCGCTCTGATATGCAGAGCAAGCTCGATGATCTTGCCAATCGCTCCTCGGCGGTAGGTCTTACCATCAACGTCAACAAGACCAAATCGTTAGATGTAAACATGATTTACCATTCCAGCGTTACGGTAGCTGGGTCCATATAGCCGAGGCGGTAAACGCACGGGTATGCAGCATGACCATGCTGAGGGTGACGGGTTCGATTCCCGGTCGGTCCAGGATCTATTCGTAAAGGAAATTTCCTTGACTTCCTTGGGCATAGAGTATCTTCGTGCCTGCCACACGATAGACGCATGCAAAATGGTCATTGGCAGAGGAAGCTCTCAGTTAATAACTGTGGAAGTGCTCATAGAACACTAAGCTGAGAAGCAGGCTTTGTCCCAATGAGGACGTTACGCCAAGAAGAGAAGAGTTCAGAAACTCTCTGGGGAGTTTCACGGAAGTTTCATGAGGGTTTCAGAGGCGTTCAATAGCGTTTCAAGGTGTTTCAATGCACTGCAGGGCGTTTCATGACCTTTCAGGAGGTTTCAGGAGATTCATGAGTGCCTTTAGAGAGTCGCAGGTGAATTTGCCGGAGGTGGGGTGGCCGGAGGGGGTTTAAAGGGGCTTAAGGGGGCGTCATGGGGGTTCCAGAGGCGTTTCAAAGCGTTTTAATGCCTTTCAGGTCGTTTCAGGGCATTTCAGAAGGTTTCCGATGAAATTGAAGGGCCTTAAGAGGCTCGCAGGTGAATTTCACGGAGGTTTTATGAGGATTTCAGAGGCGTTTCAAAACGTTTCAAGACGTTTCAATGCATTTCAGCAGGTTTCACAGGAGTTTTAGGGGTTTCAGAGGATTTCAGGTAAATTTCACGGATGTTTAGATGAATTTTAGAAGCTTTTCAACTCGTTTGAAGGCATTTCAATGCGTTTCAGGGCGTTTGAGGAGGTTTCACAGGGGTTAAAGAGGGCTTCCGAGGCTCTCAGGTAAATTTCATGGAGGCTTTATAGAGGTTTAAGTGGCATTCAAAACTGTTTCAAGGCGTTTCAGAACGTTTTAATGCGTTTCAAGGCGTCCCAGTAGGTTTCAGGATGGTTTTAGGGGGCTTTAAAGGCTCGCAGGTGAATTTCTCGTGGGTTTTAGAGGGGTTTTAGAGGCGTTTCAAAGCGTTTCAGAGCGTTTCTAGGCGTTTCAGGAAGTTTCACAGGGGTTTTATTAGGCTGCAGAGGTTCTCAGGTGACTTTCACGCAGATTTTAAAGAGGGTTTATTGGCGTTTCAAAGTGGTTCAAAGCGTTTTAGGGCGTTTCAATACGATTCAGGGCGTTTCAGGAGGTTTCAAAGTGGTTTCACGGGTTTCAGAGTCTCTCAGGCACATTTCATGAAGATTTCATGGGGGATCTAGAGGCGTTTCGAAGCGTTTCAAGGTATCTCAATGGTGATCAGAGCGGTTTCAGTGGAGTTTAGAAGCCCATTTAACTTGTCCTCTATTGCGTAAATCTCTTAGAGACAACCAAATACGTTAGTAGATCCGATGACCTATGCTCAAGGAAGTTCTTGGAGATCCTTAAACTGGCAATGAACTCACCACTTGATAGCGCATAGCTACATGAGGCTGTGTAAGCATAAATTTCATTCATAATGCTCCAATAGATCACTGATTACGCTTGTAGATCAGATGGCCTAAACTCCAGGGAGCTCTGGGATCTCTTAAACGTTTAACCTTTAAACAATCCGAAAACGTCCCTTAACTCTTAATTCTGATTTTTTCCCGTGAACCAAATTTATCTGTAATCTTGAGTATGCCAACTGCACTGAACACAATCAAATTCCATATAGGAAACGTTACCTGAATGGAGGGACCTAAATAGATTTTACCTATATGGATCCTACCTAAATGGAGGTTTCAGTATAGTAAGTAGATGGTATATGGACTGCTACTTGAGTATTTAGTATGCATTCAATAAATAATTTTATGCAATTCAGTATCACAATTTACATTTTACATAACTCATTTCGGTATCATAATGGCCAATTTTTCCGAACTGGTTCATTATGCAACTGAAATGAGTTGCATAATGAGCAATAGTTGTATAATGTTCATAATGCAACTCATTATGAACATTATGCAACTCAAATGGGTTGCATTATGAAAAAATCATTGCATAAAATTTTGTATGGAACTCGTTGCAAAACTCGATTTTTTCAGCACGAGTCGTACATTTATCCAGCGAGGCTTGCCGAGTTGGATAAATACGAGGAGAATCAACTTTTTGCATCTCGTTACATAAATAACTATTAGTTCATGATTTCTGAGAAATGTAATGTTTGCGAAGTTATGAACCAATACCAATTTCACACTCCGTAACGTTTATACCAATTCAATCAGAATAAGCCACCTCCTGCGAAATCACTTAATCATAAAACAGATCCCCATTCAAATCCTGCACTCGAATCAGTGCTCCTTCATTGACTAGCACACGTGTGTGTGTGCTTGTCTTTCTATCTGTAACCCAATCAGAAGGTGTTAGAATCGATTAAATCGGTGAGCCGATCCGGACTCAATGCAGAACACACTGTACTGCTGTGCAGTGCATTGAAACTCAATTGCGTGTGTGTCTTTCTCCTGGAGTTCCTCAGACCTCTTCCGTCTTCCGGGGTCTTCCACCGCACAAACGAGGCTGAAGTGAACTCCCAGACCTGTGTGAATTTCTATACCTAGCGAGGGGAGAACGCAGAACGTTACACGTTGATGACCGGCTTTGCATCATCAACCTGTAGAATTGTGGGATGTGGGGAAGGAGTCAGCTGGGGGTAATCCTTTGTATGTGTGGTTGCTACAATGTCTGGGAGCAGGGAGTCAGCAAATTCAAGTCGGCACAAACACGGACGGAGCGCCATTCCGATGTCAATTGCTATTAAATCACAAATTATACACGTCATAGCGTCTGAATAGAGAGTTGAAAAGTGCTTCAGTGCTCTCTTTACCCGGGTGAAAGGATATTCAACCACTTTCTTTCGACATTTCCATCCAGTCGATATGCGGTGGTGCACCATCGCCAAAGGGAGGATGACTTTGATTTTCTCCCAGAGCAAGTTAAGCGCCAGTAAGTGGAAGCATAAACATTTGGATTCCGCTGAAGTAACAATATGGGGAGTAACTGGTGGTGGTGGCGAAATCTGCGCTGGCATATTGAATCTTCCGGGAAAAATATTCATCACAAACACACGGGATAAACGCGCCGTCGCCGTCGCCGTCGAAGCGGTGGCGTTGGTGCCTCTTTTCCCCGGAGGCCTTCAGAGGAAAACCGCATTTTTCCTCCCGCACCACCCTAACGAGATAAAAAAGGCCACCGTGGAAAAACGGAGCCCAGCTAAAGCGATATTTTGCGAATGAATTATTAAGCAGGAAAACAATGTCGAAGATCCGTACCTTCTTGGCTGGATCCGGGAAACCCTTGGTAGGCTGTGCGTCAGGAGTTGCTGTTGTTGCCTTTTTACGGGCGTTTTCTTCTCGTCAATTAAACTTTTGTAATAGGATTTTCGTCCGGGAGTTTTGATTGTTTTCCTCGTCCGCGAGCACCAAGCCGCGGTAGGTCGGAGTAGGGACGTTAAATTCATGAATTAAGGTGCGAATTGCGTGGATTGCCACCGGCACCTAACTTCATCTGGAGCAGATTTTCGAGTTAATTTTTGAAATTGGATTTTGCCACGTATTGCGAGTGATGGTAGAAGGTTTTGAAATCAAGTTTTTCTATCTTCTATCTTCTATCTTCTATCTTCTATCTTCTATTTTCTATCTTCTATCTTCTATCTTCTATCTTCTATTTTCTATTTTCTATTTTCTATCTTCTATCTTCTATCTTCTATCTTCTATCTTCTATCTTCTATCTTCTATCTTCTATCTTCTATCTTCTATCTTCTATCTTCTATCTTCTATCTTCTATCTTCTATCTTCTATCTTCTATCTTCTATCTTCTATCTTCTATCTTCTATCTTCTATCTTCTATCTTCTATCTTCTATCTTCTATCTTCTATCTTCTATCTTCTATCTTCTATCTTCTATCTTCTATCTTCTATCTTCTATCTTCTATCTTCTATCTTCTATCTTCTATCTTCTATCTTCTATCTTCTATCTTCTATCTTCTATCTTCTATCTTCTATCTTCTATCTTCTATCTTCTATCTTCTATCTTCTATCTTCTATCTTCTATCTTCTATCTTCTATCTTCTATCTTCTATCTTCTATCTTCTATCTTCTATCTTCTATCTTCTATCTTCTATCTTCTATCTTCTATCTTCTATCTTCTATCTTCTATCTTCTATCTTCTATCTTCTATCTTCTATCTTCTATCTTCTATCTTCTATCTTCTATCTTCTATCTTCTATCTTCTATCTTCTATCTTCTATCTTCTATCTTCTATCTTCTATCTTCTATCTTCTATCTTCTATCTTCTATCTTCTATCTTCTATCTTCTATCTTCTATCTTCTATCTTCTATCTTCTATCTTCTATCTTCTATCTTCTATCTTCTATCTTCTATCTTCTATCTTCTATCTTCTATCTTCTATCTTCTATCTTCTATCTTCTATCTTCTATCTTCTATCTTCTATCTTCTATCTTCTATCTTCTATCTTCTATCTTCTATCTTCTATCTTCTATCTTCTATCTTCTATCTTCTATCTTCTATCTTCTATCTTCTATCTTCTATCTTCTATCTTCTATCTTCTATCTTCTATCTTCTATCTTCTATCTTCTATCTTCTATCTTCTATCTTCTATCTTCTATCTTCTATCTTCTATCTTCTATCTTCTATCTTCTATCTTCTATCTTCTATCTTCTATCTTCTATCTTCTATCTTCTATCTTCTATCTTCTATCTTCTATCTTCTATCTTCTATCTTCTATCTTCTATCTTCTATCTTCTATCTTCTATCTTCTATCTTCTATCTTCTATCTTCTATCTTCTATCTTCTATCTTCTATCTTCTATCTTCTATCTTCTATCTTCTATCTTCTATCTTCTATCTTCTATCTTCTATCTTCTATCTTCTATCTTCTATCTTCTATCTTCTATCTTCTATCTTCTATCTTCTATCTTCTATCTTCTATCTTCTATCTTCTATCTTCTATCTTCTATCTTCTATCTTCTATCTTCTAACTTCTATCTTCTATCTTCTATCTTCTATCTTCTATCTTCTATCTTCTATCTTCTATCTTTTATCTTCTATCTTCTATCTTCTATCTTCTATCTTCTATCTTCTATCTTCTATCTTCTATCTTCTATCTTCTATCTTCTATCTTCTATCTTCTATCTTCTATCTTCTATCTTCTATCTTCTATCTTCTATCTTCTATCTTCTATCTTCTATCTTCTATCTTCTATCTTCTATCTTCTATCTTCTATCTTCTATCTTCTATCTTCTATCTTCTATCCTCTATCTTCTATCTTCTATCTTCTATCTTCTATCTTCTATCTTCTATCTTCAATCTTCAATCTTCTATCTTCTATCTTCTATCTTCTATCTTCTATCTTCTATCTTCTATCTTCTATCTTCTATCTTCTATCTTCTATCTTCTATCTTCTATCTTCTATCTTCTATCTTCTATCTTCTATCTTCTATCTTCTATCTTCTATCTTCTATCTTCTATCTTCTATCTTCTATCTTCTATCTTCTATCTTCTATCTTCTATCTTCTATCTTCTATCTTCTATCTTCTATCTTCTATCTTCTATCTTCTATCTTCTATCTTCTATCTTCTATCTTCAATCTTCTATCTTCGGAAAATCGGAAATTTTTGAATGAACTCCTAAATGAAGTTATGAAGTAATCACTGGAGGAGTTCCTAGAGGAATCCCATGAGGAATCCTAAGACAAAATCTCCAGAGGAAATCTCTAAAGCATAGTGTGAAGGAATCCCAGGAGGAACCCCAGTTATAATTCGGTCCCAAGACGAAACCTCTGAATATTTTTTTTAATCAATCCTAGGAGGAATCCCTGTAGTAATTCCTAAAGGAATATCTGGAGGCATTCCTAGGGTAATCCCTGGAGAAATTCATAAACGAATCCCTAGGAGACTTTGTGTATGAATCATTGGAGGAATTCCTGAAATAATTTCTGAAGCAGTTCTTAAAGGCAGGAAGAAATTTCTGAGAGAATTTCTAGATGAATTTCTGAAGTTATCTCTGGAGGAATCCCAAAACGTTATCCCAAGAGGAAATTCCTGTAGAAATTTCTAAAGGAATCTCAGGAAGAATCCTGGAGGAATTTCTGAATGAATTCCAAGAAGAGATTGTAGAGAGTAATCTGTGGAGGAATTCCTGATATAATTCCCGGAGCAGTTCCTGAAAGCCTAAAAGAACTCCCTAGAGAAAACCTGGAGGATCTCCTAGAGGGTTTCCTGAAAAAAAAAATCCTGGAGAGATTCTTGGAGAAATTCCTGGAGGAATTTCTGGAGAAAATCCTGGAGTAATTGTTGGATTGATTTCTGAAATAATTCTGGAGAAATTTCAGTTGAATTTCCTGGAGGAATTCTTCAAGAAATTTCTGAAAAAGCAAATCTGAAGGAATTCATTTAGTAACATAAACTGATATTCATGAATACATTTTTGAAAGAAATCTTTGATAAAATTTTGAAGAATTCATTGATGAAAATTTTGAAGAATTCATGGAATAATTGTATCACAATATCTGGTAGATTTCTGAAAGAATTCCTTAAAATAAATTCCGCAGAAATACTTCGAATAGTTCCAAATGGAAGTAGTTGAAGAATATCTGGTGGAATTCGAGAAGGAACACCTGAAGAAATTTCGGAAGAAATCGCTGGAGGAATTTTTGGTGAAATACCGCAAGGGACCTCTGGTGAAACTCATTTACGAATTCTTGAAAAAATACTGAGGGAATTCTCGAAAAAAAAAACTGAAATAATGACTTGGAGAAGTGGCCAGAGGAATGTCTGCAGGAATCCCTAGAGGGATTTCTGCATGAATCTCTGGAGGAATACATGGGCAAATTCCTGGAAGATTCCTTCACTGCATTCTTGCAGTAGTCTCTGTGAATCAATTTCTAAAGGGATGGTTGGCGAATTTCTCAGGCATAATAATTATCGACTCACCCTTTAATAAGCTTAAAATAAGAGGAAGTGGTCCACTAGTTCAGTTGTTTGAAAGATTGGTGCGCCTAAAATCATGAGTCGGTACAAAAGTCAGTTTTGGTTGCGACTGTGATGGAATGTAACTTGAAAATGGCTTTTTTAGTCTCGACAAAATTCAAATATTGCTATTTAATTTCGTCCAACGTTTCGGGCGCATATAGGACATACATCAGGGACTCTAGAAATGATTGTTTATTTTATTTGGTGATTTTTACAAAAATATTTAAAATAACAATTTTTACCAATTATCACAGATTCTTCGTCCAATGTGTTCTGTTGAACAAAGGTTGTCCAGCGGAATGTATTTCTGCGATCAATAACATAAATAATTACAAAAGTTATTCTTCACAATTTTCATTCTTCCCACGCAATTTTCTTCAGTGTACTTACTCCCTCACAGCAGTCAACGGTTGGGATTCGGTAACTGTGGAAAAACCCTTCCGGAATTTTACCGCACTGGAATTTGACATATTGAAAAAAGAAACATTGGAACACATTGGACGAAGAATCTGTGATAATTGGTAAAACTTGTTATTTTAAATATTTTTATAAAAATCACCAAATAAAATCAACAATCATTTTTAGAGTCCCTGATGAAGTTCTTATATGTGACCGAAACGTTGGACGAAATTAAATAGCAGTATTTGAATTTTGTCGAGACTTAAAAAGCCATATTCAAGGTACAAAAGTCGGCCGTTGTGACGGCCATCTTGGGATTTTTTCGAGTTCGTCCTTAATTCTTATTTACACAGCTGTGTGTGGGTGAGTTGCTGATCTAATCCCGGATAAAAAACAAACAATCTAATTTTCAAAAAATATATCTCAAAAACTAAAAGTAAATTTTGCTTTTTTTTAATATTTTCTATTTTTTTAATATAAAACAGGATATTTAACTTGATGATTTTGTGGCTATATCGGTCTCTTTCTACTCATAGAATACGGTCGATAAATCAGTATATGATAAAACAGGATAGTCTTTTAAACCCAAAATTAACAAACTTTTAGTATCTAAACAAAATTTGGCCCTTTGAATGTATTTTTTCTTGAAACTTTATTATCTTCAATTAATATCTTTCAAATAAAAAAGGAAATGGCCAACAATTAAAAAATTATGATGTTTGCTTTTGAATTTTTAGTATTCAAAATTTACTATGGAATAAATTCAGGTAAGATCTTACTGATTCATCATGATATGGAGAAAAATGTTGTCTGACGGCCTAATCATGCCTTTTTTATTCTTTTTAATTTATTTTTCATGTAATACCTTACGCGAGTACTGAAGTACTGGTTGATGTGAACCGGTTGTGGAACGTACCTGTAAAAAGAAAAAAAAGTTGTTTTAGTAATTGAAAAAAATCTCAAAAAATGTTTCAAATTAGACTCATGTCAAAAGTTAATGAGGTATGACAAATACCTAGCTGTCCTCTGTCCTGTTTAAATTTAACTTCTTATGGTTTAGCTGAACCTATGTTGCACTTTGTCATACTTTATTGATATAATCTGTTGCCGAAAGGAAAAAAAAAACAAAGCTCTAAAAGAAAACCCAATCGAGTCAGTTTCAGACCGCATCCACTTGCATCATGAATTCTGCATAACGCGTGGTAAGAAAAATCGAGAAAACATTTTCACCACCCATGCTTTTGCCGTGCCATGGTCCACACGACACCATCAACCACCAACCACATGAAAGAAAGAAAAATCATCATACAGAAAGCATTTTTATATTCGCCCGTCGCCCGTCGTATGTAGGGGAAAAGCGGGTAACACCGTCAGGGTGGGTAAGCCCGTCACCCCAATGATTTTACCAGAAAACAGTTATTTAGTAGCTTTTTGGTCATATGCCTTATTTGTTTTTACCATTTTTACTCTTTCGATACAAATAGTACCAAAATTTACCTGTCAAATACGAAGAAAATAAACAAAACAAACGCACGCGTCATTGCACCAACGGCGGATGTAATATTTCGTCGGTAGAATTTAGCTTGTGGATTACAAAAGAAGTGCAGAAATTCACTTTCATCAATCATGTATTCTCATCTGTACTATTCTTTAGTGCCAAGATTCATTGAATGGTCAGTTTCAACAATTATACAGAAATTACGGTGTAATTTTAGAAAAGTGGCCTTTTCGGGTAAGCCCGTCACACATCGGCGGGGGTAACAGCGTCATTCTTTTCGGATAACCGGATGTTTGTTGAACTGGCTAGGAATTTGTATTAGATGCCACGCAACTACAAACCGATGACGATGACCAACCGGGGAAATTTATATAGGGGTCGTTCATAAATGAAGTAGCATTTTAGGAGGGGTGGGGAATTGGAATCTTGGATTACGCTACGAGCCATGTATCACGTATTGGAAAATAGGCTACGATGGGGGAAGGGGGAGTCAAAAATCGTTAGAAAAATGCTACGTCATTTATGGACGACCCCATATGGGTTTTTCTATGGCGTCTTTCAGTAATTCCTACGATTCCTAATTTATCCAACTAAATCTACTAGGATTTCTCCAGGAGTTCCTGCTTAGACTCTTATTGTTTCTTCTGGACCTTCTAAGGGCATAATTTGTGGATTTTTTTTCAGAGATTGCAAATTCAGTAGCGCCGCCTAGTGGCAGAATTTCGATACACATGTCCCGTTTTATATAAGTCTATGTCAGTTGATCAGTAACTTTGCCGAAGACACCAACTTTCTAAATTTTTGGGATTCTAAGATATGAGGTTTTGAAAATTTACATGCTCACTAGCACCGCCCAGTGGAGGAATTTTGAACTTCGTCACTCATCATCTGTAAGTTATTGGCATAAGCGTAACTAGGTCATAGCTCTAGGGGGGGTCAAAGCCATGTCGGTATAGGTTTTTTATACTAAAACGATACTTTTCGCCTGAATTGCGTGATTTTTTTTTCCGAAATGGATTATTCTGGAGGGGGCCAGGGCCCCCTGGCCACCCCCTATTTACGCCAATGGTTATTGGCGTATTCAATATTTTTTCTGAAGACACTATTCCTAATTATCAGGGTCTTGAGCAGTCGCATATCTTAACGTTTGCTTGACAACCTAATATAGTTCCTGTAGTGCAATTTAGCATCAATCTGTTGGTGGCGCCTCTGGCGGCCACGTTACCAACTAATCATATGAACCAAAGTTCTAATTCAAATCTAAATGGTAGATCTTTTCAAGCTCTAAAACTTTGCCGAAGAAAGTATTGCGCTATCTCTTAACACACCCGAGATTATTGGACATATTCCCAAAAAGCCCAAATCCCATAAGCTTAGTCTCCTATTAAGCGGATTCCAATTGCTCCCCCCGACCAGTGATTTTATAAGAGTATCGCCTGTAGACCATCACTGCACATCAAAAATGTCTTGAAAATATTTTAAAATTATAATCTTCAAAAGTATCTTTATAAAAATATATATGACGGACTTACCCCGTTAGGTGACGCCCTTACCCCATAGGGGTGACGGTCTTACCCGCACTGAATTAATAACATCAATATTTAATATGGTTGTGTTATGTACATTGTTTGCAAGAATAAGCATAATTTAACAATTCTAATGCACAAGTCTTATAAAAAACCAATGAATCAAATATTCTGCGTACTGAAAATATCAAATTACGTCTTACATTTATTTTGAAAAATCCGAATGCTTAAGGTGACGGGGTTACCCCTTCCTCCCCTAAATTATTCATGTCCTTTCTTTTTCGTCGCTTCGTCGATCTACCACCACCGGGCCAAGATGCTAGCAATCAGCCACCAACCAACTACTCCCACAAGAAACCGAAGGAGTTTGCCGTTTTCTAACAGGATTCTTTCCTATGTCGCGAATCACAACTATTTTTTCACCAGTCGTCGAAAAAAATTTGTTCACTGCTTTATAAATGTATCATCAACATCAACGAAAAATCGACGGAAACATTAATTATGTGAGGTAGTTGAAAAGTTCTTCGCCCGTGACAACAGCAATGAACACCACTGTGTTATGTTTGTTTTTCTTTTTTTTTGTGTACAAGTCTTGCATACAACTTGTATGCAACTCTAATGTGAAATGTCAAACTCTATGTTGTATGTTGATGATTTGTATCCGTGCTTTGTTGACATCTGGACGAAACTTAAAGTGTAAGTGATTTTATGTATGTTTCAATTGAAATATATGTATTGTAGTTTCGAGCATCTGTTGAAAAACAAACCGCTTTTTGTTTCAGCCGTTTGAGAAACCGTTTTTTGTTCCAGCATCCAAAACATATCCGCGTTGGCATGATTTCCCGTCGTAACGAAGGTGGAACCAAGAACATCGTCGAACACCTTTTCACCTACCGCACAACATCAAGAATCACTGTACTCCTTGCTCCTTAGCGTCAGAAGACGCCACCAAATAGCAGGTTTCTTTTTCCACCAGTCAGTGTTGGTTCACGGAATTACACTCACGTTTTCCGGACGGAATGGGTTCCATCTTCTTGGTTTTTGTCGTTTTTGTCGTCGTCGTCGTCGCCGTCACCGTATTCGTCAACCGTGGTATAGTTTGGTTCTCCTCCACCTTCATTTGTATTCTAATCAACAATTTGCGAAAACGAAAGAAAGCAAGCAGTCCAGCCCTTCTTCCGGTCGTACTATTTTCATCGTCCCATCGGCATCGTGTTCCGTTCTCGGGCTCGCATCCGACTCGCGTCTCAAACAGTGGAAATTGTTCGAGGCAGGTCAGGGAGTGAGTTTCGCAAGCGGTCAACGGAGTTGTTTTCCTCCGTCAGTTAACTGGTACATATACCGAAGACTGTGTGGTGAGAAGATTGTTGTATTTGAAGGTGTTGTGAACCAGAACATTGTGAACTAATCTTGGAACTTACTCAGTAAATCCACTCGGTCCGTTTTGAGCCAATTCACATCACAGTCAATTTTCAACCAATTCACATGAAAATTTGTGCACAGAGACACTATCAGTACTATTCGTGTACGAAAAATCATGTCAATTGGTTTAAAATTGACTGAGTTAAGGCAGAAAAACAACTCGTGTCCCGTACAAAAGTAAACGAATCGGGTGTAATTCCATCCGAAGGAGATTTTAATTGTGATGAATAGAAAACAACATGCGATTGTGCAATCAAGTTCAGTTTTACGCTTTTAGAAGACGGAGACAGTCAAATAGCTCCGTGGCTTGGAGGAATAGAGCGCCCGTCTAGCGAATTGGTAGTCGAGTGTTCGATTCCCACCAAAGCCCGTGGTTTTTTTTTTCGCAATTCAAATTTCAATTCGTTCATCAAACACGTGTTTCTGTTGTGTTGTACATGGATGTCAAAGCATTTCAAAGTTTATCATACTCTCGAAACGAAGTGATAATCCTCTCCAATGTGACATCTTCGTTGACACCCATCCCACCGACAGTGTCCGACTGGACTAGGGCGGTGCCCAAGATTCAAGAGCGGAACTCTGAATATTTAATTACGCAAGAAAACCATTGACGACGTTTCTCCGCTTCGACCATCATTTAGTTTATTTTGTTGGCAGACATTAGACGATCCGACGGGAACGGTGTGCTACTGTTATTGTTGTTGTTGTTACCGTTTGCTGATTTCATTATTTTAGTTGGATTTTATTTGCTACGTTGCTTCTCTCCACTACTAGGGACACCAGTATAGGATGAGTTGAACGAGATGAAAGAATTCTTTGTGTTTGTTTTTGTGATACATTTTTAATGCGAAATCGATGTTGGGAATTGGTGTGAATTGTGGAAGGTCTTCGTCTATTGAAGGCTACCCAATTTGGATTGGTTTCGTAGTTTTTTATACAGAGAAAGCGTTTTGGGTGTTACTTTTATAATTTCACTTTGTTAAGAATTGTTAATTCAGAGATTTGATCAACTAAATAATCTAAACAAAATCTGTTTTGATTTGATAAAAGGGAGTTGATAACGGAAAATATCTCAAGTAACCAAAAGTCCGGATAAGAGGGTACTTTATGAGCTAAGCAGCTTTGTAGAGGTTGCTCTGTAGCTTTCTAAGCAGTCTTATAGTTATGTATGTAGCGAGTTGCAAAAGGATTGCCGAGTTGGACAAATACGAAGAGTGCTGAAAAGTCGAGTTTTGCAACGAGTGCCATACAAAATTTTATGCAATTCAGTATCATAATTTCTATTTTATTTAACTCATTTAGGTATCATAACGGTCAATTTTTCCGTACTGCTTCATTATGCAACTGAAATGAGTTGCATTATGAAAAATAGTTTCATAATGTTCATTATGCAACTCATTTGAGTTGCATTATAAACACTATGCAACTCAAATGAGTTGTATAATGAAAAAATCATTTCATAAAATTTTGTATGCCACTCGTTGCAAAACTCGATTTTTTCAGCAGTCTTCGTATTTATTCAATTCAGCAAACCTCGTTGGAGAAATGTACGACTCGTGCTGAAAAAATCAACTTTTTGCAACTCGTCACATAAATAACCAATGATGCAATGATTTTTTCATTATACACCTCATTTGAATTGCATAATGTTCATAATGCAACTAAAATAAGTTGCATTATGAACATTATGCAACTATTTTTCATAATGCAACTCATTTCAGTTGCATTATGAACCACTTCGGAAAAGTAAGCCATTGTGACACCAAAATGAGTTAAATAAAATATAAATTATGATACTGAATTGCATAAAAATTAATCAAGTAATTTCGGAACTAGAAAGTTCACATAAAATGTAAAAAAAAGTAGTTTTCATATTCACTAGAGCCTATGTTGCGAAGTTTCAGCGAGGCTCATTGTTAGCCTCTTAAGCAGCCATAACTGTGCCAGCCACTGTGACCAGTAGCTGTCACATCTGACAGCTGTTGGTTCTGTTGTTTCATTGTTTTCCATCCGAGGGAAATTTTCGAGACGTTATCATACACTGAAGTTATACCTCCCTCCCTCTAACTCCTAACTAGAAGATACAGAGTAAAGGTTAATTGCCAAATTGAGAAATAAAAAAAATCGCGTTGTGATGAGACTTGAACCCACGATTCCGAAATTGCTAAACCAGTGCTTTAACCAACTGGGTCACTGAGCAGGTCTTGCAAACTCGGGTTCGTGCGTTTGAATCCAAGTAGAACGCGACTTTCTTCACAACTTTTTATCCATATTTGGAAAATAACCAACATTATGTGTCTTATAAATTACAAATATTCCACAAATTTATCTATGTTTTTTTTTTCAAATGAATTTATTCAAACGGTATATCCTCATTATTCCACTTTATTTTTTCAAATTCCACCATAGGCAAACCCTTAACGGTGGACGGAATTCAATCGATTGGAAAATCTATTAAAACTTGGGAGAAAATTTACCGTCATAGCTTTCACCGAACTCACACTCACCGCGCATCGCTTGAAACGATCGAACCTCGAAAGTTTCTGCCAATTTTTCTTCATACTGCCCCGTACAAGTCGCAGAGGAAACGCTACCTTCCTACCGGATGGTTGCGTTCATGGAACACCAACAATGCAATGACACTCTGTGGCTGAAACAGTAGTAGGGCGGGAGCTTGGGGAGTGAGTGAAAAAAAGCCATTCATTGATGGCGTGATCAGCTTTATTATGAAAAGTTTTCCGTTTTAGAAGATTTTTTCACAGTCCGGATGCCAGATTGGAGTTTTCTACCTATGAGAAAGTGATGATGGGAGAGATTGGAGATTGGAAACAAATTTTCCAAATATTGCTTTTTAATCAAAATAAAAAAAAAACAAGAAATAAACAATTACGCGTTAACGATAACTACTATAAAAAAATCTGGAAACTCCCCGGAAGTCTTTTTGTTTTGGAGGTGCATGATACCTGGAATTTCTCAATCATAAGATTATATGGACTTATTTTCACAAACAAAAAAAAAAAATTAAAAAATAAATAAAAATGAAATAATTTTTTTTTAAATTTTTTTGCCTGAAAAAATCTTATAATAAAAGGTCAGCTACCCAAGGAACATTTTAAATCAAGTGGATTCGAAACGGTTATGAGCACCTTTACGAAACCAAAATAAAGTAAAATTTCGGTTTTATGACAGTTCTTAAAACCTTCTGGAAGCAAATTGGTCATCACATTCATGCTTGGTATGCTACCATGCGGATTTTATAAACATTTTTAAATTCTTTTGCAATATGTTTTTTTTATTTATGTGTATTTTAACTTAGAGCTAATTTCACACTTTTTTGCAATATGTTATGGGAACAGACATTTCTCTGCAAAAGATGCATTTATTTTTGTTCCCTCAAGAAACCTGAATGTGTATAAGTGCTAGTTTTCACTACAATAATAGACCAAGAGAGAGAAAAAATCGACTTTTTGAAACAATGGAAAAGCACAAAATCTTTCTATTTCTATACACGATTTCATCCCCACATACACACAAACAGCGAGCCACAAAAAAGTCGATCCAAACCGAGTTCATTGATTGAATCTACGATAATGATGATAATAATAGGAAGGAAAAAAAATCCTCTCTTACTCTGTCGCGCTCTTCCTCGGGAAGGACGAAACCAATGGTGGACACAATGATAGGAAAATCCGAAAATTTCTAGTCTAGTCATGTCCTCTCGTTTACGTTCGCGTTGCTTCCTTCTGGGATACTGGCAACCGAGAAGAGGCTTCCGTTATTATTATTTTCATTTGGGAGAACTTTTTTCTGCGTGTGGATCGTTGTCCTTTCGAATGAACAGAGGTGTTACTAGGTATGCAGATTTTCGAATTCAATTCAAGTCTGTTCTAGGTAAAAGCAATCTCCAATCTTAGTTTTATCTGAGAGCAATCCAAACTCATTCGGAGCCTGATCCAAGTCCAATTCAAAACCTATTCAGGTCCTGTCGAAGTCCAATCCAAGTCTAATTCAAGTCCTATCCAAGTCCAATCCAAGTCTAATCCTAGTCCAATCCAAATCCAATCCAAGTCCAATACATGTCCAATCCAAGTCCAATCTAAATCCAAGCCAAGTCCAAAACAAGTCCAATCCAAGTCCAATCCTAGTCCAATCTAAATCCAATGCAAGTTTAATCCAAGTCCAATCCATGTCCAAGTCCAATCTAAGTCCAATCCAAGTCCAATCCAAGTCCAATCCAAGTCTAATCCAAGTCCAATCCAAGTCCAATCCAAGTCCAATCCAAGTCCAATTCAAGTCCAATTCAAGTCCAATTCAAGTCCAATCCAAGTCCAATCTAAATCCAAGCCAAGTCCAAAACAAGTCCAATCCAAGTCCAATCCTAGTCCAATCTAAATCCAATGCAAGTTTAATCCAAGTCCAATCCAAGTCCAACACAAGTCCAATCTAAGTCCAGTACAAGTCCAATCCAAGTCCAATCCAAATCCAATCCAAGTCCAATCCAAGTCCAATCCAAGTCCAATCCAAGTCCAATCCAAGTCCAATCCAAGTCCAATCCAAGTCCAATGCAAGTCCAATCCAAGTCCAATCCAAGTCCAATCCAAGTCCAATCCAAGTCCAATCCAAGTCCAATGCAAGTCCAATCCAAGTTCAATCCAAGTTCAACACAAGTCCAATCTAAGTCCAATACAAGTCCAATCCAAGTCCAATCCAAGTCCAATCCAAGTCCAATCCAAGTCCAATCCAAGTCCAATCCAAGTCCAATTCAAGTCCAATCCAAGTCCAATCCAAGTCCAATCCAAGTCCAATCCAAGTCCAATCCAAGTCCAATCCAAGTCCAATCCAAGTCCAATCCAAGTCCAATCCAAGTCCAATCCAAGTCCAATCCAAGTCCAATCCAAGTCCAATCCAAGTCCAATCCAAGTCCAATCCAAGTCCAATCCAAGTCCAATCCAAGTCCAATCCAAGTCCAATCCAAGTCCAATCCAAGTCCAATCCAAGTCCAATCCAAGTCCAAACCAAGTCCAAATCAGGTTGAATCAAAGTCCACTTTTTCTACGTCCATGAACCACATCACCATTCGCCAAAAGGACGATAATAATGTCCCGGAATTGTGCGTACCATCTACCTGACAGTTCCGATACGGCACGCTACGTGGGGCGGAGGTAAGGAACACACCACTGACTGTGCTACGAACGTTGCGATGAGCAGGCTCCTACCGGAAGACGCACGTGAACGTGGTGATGGGCAACAGTCGGGAAAAACCGGGGTTTTTAGAAAAATTGTCCTCGGTTGTAGTTTTTCCCCAAATTTTCACCGTCGACGACGGCGACGTGACACGAATCCATATCGATCATATTGCCATCAATCGCTTGACGGATAGACGAAAAGGACGATGACGACAATGGGGAAGACGATGGGGACATTTTGTTTTCGGATGCCTGTCGGAACGGACCGGAATGGCTGTGGTGTCGAAACCGGGGAAAAAGAGTCAAGTTTGCGCCTTTTGCGTACCCCTCCGATGCGATGCGATGACACATCGCATGCCCGAAGACAAAGAGAAATAAAAAATTATGGACGTGTAGATCCTGGAGGTAGAGCTGGGTTCTCGGGGGGTAGTGGAGAAAAGTGTCAGCCTGTGTGTGCTGAGGGACCTAATGGAACTGAAAAATTTATGATTTGATGTGCCAGAAGTGACAGTTGTGACAGAAAGGTTCGCAGCTTTGTGTGTCAAAGGGTTCTTTCGTCGTCGTCGTCATCGTCGTTTCGGTATCAGTTTGGATGGGAAATGTGGGCTGCCTGTTCATTGTTTCTACGATGGCCATAAGGTTCCGGACGGCAGCAACAGCTTGTATCGGTCGGCTGGAGGAGCGAAATGGTTTGGTGATCGATTTAACATCGAGCCGGCAGTCTTCATCGTGGAAATGCATTACTTTAACGGATTCGGTAGGAAAACCTCCACCGTCGTTAAAACCTTAGAAAACTCTTGTGTCGCACATGGTTTTTGGTCGGGAGCATCAGCCGTTTGTTTCTTCGCCATCAAATAATGTGGGTTCGTTTCCGGAAGAGTAAACACCTTTTGCTTCGTTTCAAATGAAAACGCCGGAATTGAAACTGAAACCCGGAAAACACAGAGCGCCTCTGGTCTGGTCGACGACTTCAATAGGGCAAGCGAGTGGGATAAAAAGAGTGTAGCAAATGTATCAAACGACCACCACCGACATCAACGTCGTCGTCGTCGTCGTTGTCACCTTTTTGCACCCATTTGCCGCCATCTTACGACGAAATGGAAAAACTCATCAAACTATCTTTCTGAAAGCATCTTCAAAGAACCCTCTTTCTTCTGTCGTGCTCTCTTGATATCTGATTCTACTGGGTTCAAGAACTGTGAGTCTTGAAATTGGAGAAAGAACATGATATCCCCTTTAAAACTGCAAAAACTTTAAACCGGATTAAGCGTTTTAAATACTCCCATACCTATACCTGCAGTAGTCAAAGTTCGTAATTCAAATAAAAGATACTTCCAGAAAACTTATGCCACTGCGCACCGTTTGGGCCACTTCATCCATCCATTCCCGAATCACCCGAAGAGGAATTTAAAACTTTTCCGTCCGAAATCGATCAAATGGACTGCTGACTGAGGAGATAAACTTCCTTCCTCTCGCCTTGCCCTCCAGAGCATACCACATTGCATGGCATATGTACTGCAGCGCAGAGTTGTGTGCACTACTGTGCAGTCAATGTTATCACACATTAGGGAATTCCGTACTGCATCTTTCACTTTGGCATTGGATTGGGGCAGGCGGGTGTCAATCGGAACTCTACCTGCCACTGCTGCTGCTGCTGCTGCATTACACATTCAACTGCAATGCTGCTATCGGCATACCATACCTCCTACTAACTGGTGGTGGGAATACCTAAGCCGGAAAAGTCGATAAAACAAAGGGAATTTTTCGAACAGGTGGGGTGGAGGGGAGTCTGCTGCAATCGTTCTCTCTAATTCGATTACTGTACGGTTGAAGGGAAATATTCAATTCAATGTCAATATCCTCTTCGGTGTCTTTACAGGGTGGTCAGGATTTTTTCCTGACATGCAACATTAACGATGATCCTCAGAAGAACTCCTACGGGATTTTTAAGCTGGAATTTCTGGATGAATTCCCGGATAAATTGCTAGAGGAATCGCCAGCGGAATTCCTGGAGGAATCTCCAGAGGAATCCATGGAAGAATACCAAATCAATTCCTTTAATTCCTAAGGAATTCTTGGAGGAATCTCCAGTAAAAAAAAATCCTGTATGAATTCCCAAAGGAATTCCTGGAGGAATCCCTGAAGAAATCCCCAGAGGAATTCTCAAGGATTCTTTAGCAGAATTCTTGGAGGAATCCCTAGAGAAATTTCAGAAGGAATCCAATAAGTACTTCTGGAGAAATCCCAAAAAGAAATACTGGGGCAATCCCGCAAATAAATCCTGTAGGAAACCCCAGAGGAATTCCTTGAGCGATCCCAGAAGAATTCCTAGCGAAAATTCAGAAGAATTCCTGGAAAAAATCATAGAAATTCCTGGAGTAATCCCAAGATAATTTCCTGGAGGGGTTTGTGGAGAAATCCACAAAGGAGTGCTCAAAGAAACACCCACAAGAATTTCTGGAGAAATCCTCTGAAGAGTTTTTAGGGAAATCCCCAGATTTCCGGAGAAATCCACCCAAGATCTCCTGGAGAAATTCTAGAAGAACTCCAGGCGGAAATGCAGAGGAATGCCTGAAAAATTTTTCATGAAAAATCCTGGAAAAATCCTAAGAGAAACTTCTGGAGGACTTCCTGGAAGAATAACTAATGGGCAATCCTCAGAAAAAATGCTGTAGGAATCCCAGAAGATTTCCTGAAAAGAAAACCTGGAGGAATCCCCAGAGGTAATCCAGTAAACATTTTTTGGAGAAATCCCTTGAAAGGTTTCTGGAGAAATTCTTAAAGGAATGCGTAGATAAATCCCCAGAAGGATAACTGAAAAAACCCTCAGAAGAATTCCCGAGGAATCCCCAGTCGAATTTCTGGAGGAACCTGGGAGGTTTTTTCAGGGATACCCAAAGGAGTGCCTAAAGAAATGTCTAGAAAAATTCCTGCAGAAATCCGCTGTAGAATTTCTAGGGAAATTTACAGAGGAATTCCTGGAAGGATTCACAGAAGAATTCTTGGGCCAATTCCAAAGGAATTCCAGGTGGCAATGTGGAAGAACTCGTCTACGAGTTTTATGTTTCATATACATTTCTGAATAAACTCTGTTACGAAGGATTTGAGTTTGGTGAAACTGGCAGCACTGGTATAGCTTAGCATATACAACTGGGCAAAATATTGAAGGCAGTAGATGGCAGAAGTGAAAGTGTTGGGATGTTTGTGTCTGGGTGTAGCAATGAAATACTATAATATAAGTTATATTAAGGATTAAAATAAGTTTGAATTTGTAATGATAAATAAAATTCCAGCATTGAAGCTGACCAAAAAAGGCTGCTTTCAATATGTATTCGTTCGCCCTGGACCCGCATTTCAACAAACCCCAAGAGAGATTTTTGGAAGAACCTTCGGAGGCATTCATGGGGAGATCTTCTAAGGTCTTCCTGTAGGAATCCCAGAAGAATTCCTGACAGAAACCTATAGAAATTCCCAAAGGAATTCGTGAAGAAATCCAGGAAAGAGTTTATGGATGTATCTCTTGACAGGTTCCTGGAGAAGTTTACAAACAAATGTCAAAGAAATCCCTTGAAGAATTTCTAGAGAAATCCTTTAACGGATTCCTGTGAAAATTTTCAGTGGAACTTCCTAAAGAATCCCCAGAAGAATTCCTGAAGACAACTGGGAAGTTTCTGGAGAAACCTCCAGAAGAATTATTGGTGAAATCCTTTGAAGAATCCCTGGGGACATCCCCAGAGATGATCCAGGAGAAATCCCCAAAAGAATTCTTGGAGACACCTTCAGAACAATTTATGTAGGCATTCCGAGAGAAACTATTGATGGAATTCCTGTCCTCCTCTCTTCTGGATGAATCCCCAAAGGAATGCCTGAAGAAATCCGCAGAGGAATTTATGAAGAAATCCAGGAAAGAATTTTTGGAAGTATTACCAGAGAGCAGTGCTTGAAAAATGAGGCGTTTTTTCCCAAACGAAGCAAAATTTGGTCCTCTTTGATCGCCGCTTTTTAACCCAGAACGGCAACTGTATGACATCATTGGCCAACATGCTTCAGAAGCAAGTGAGAGCGTGAGTAATCAAATATATTACTGAGAGTGAGAAACGACGGTTCGGCAGCGTGGTGGCTCTGTGAATCTTTAACTTCGCCGGTGTATACGGTTGTAAATAAAACAATTCCTAGAAAAATCCACAGAGGAATTCTGGAATGAATCCCTAGAAGAGTTCCTGGAGACACCTCCAGAGCAACTGGAGCAATTCCTATAATAATTATCGATTCTGGTTGCTCCAGAGAAATCGGTAGAAAAATTCCCTAGAGAGATATGACAAGAGCAGTCCCGAGAGGAATCGCTAGAGAATTTTTTAGATGAGTTTTTGGAGGAACTCCTGAACGAATCCCTAAATAAATTTCTGGCATTATGCCCAGAGATTTTTTTTTTGAATGTGTTCCAGGATGAACTTTTGCAGAAATCACTCAAAGAATTTGATAAAGGAATTACAAGATAAATTTCTGGATTCTGGAATATGATTCTTCATTCGGATCCTAAAGGAATGCTGAATAAATCCCAAAAGTTATTCCTGAAAAATTCACTGAAGAGCTTTTTGAAAGAATCCTACACAGGAAATTCCTGAACGACTTACCAAAGTTATTTGTAATAAAATCTCAGGAGACATTAATGAAGGAATCCAGAGGAATTCCCAAGGTGCAAACTTGAAGAAATCCTAGGATTAATTCTTAAACTATTTTTGAGAAAAAATCCAATAAAAAAATCTAAATGATTTCCAAGAAGAACATCATAGGTTATTACAAGTGGTTCCTTAAGAATAACCGTGATAAAAAGCGAAAAAGAATCTTTAACCCTTCATGACGCGTGCCGTTGTAAAAAGTACAACACTGCCAAAAAACCTCGCTCGTCGTATACAGTGCGAGCGCGGTGTAGTTTTTTTTAGCTGCTTGATGGCGTGTGTCCTGAAAGGTTAATGGAATTACGAGAGATTTCCTAAAGTACTGCTGGACAGCATCTCAACAGGCAAGCTCAAGAAAAATCAAAAAGAAGTTTCTCGTGGAATTTCTTTATGTCAATCTGATGAATATTAAGAGTAACTCAGACGAGATTCTTAGAGGAATTATGGAGGAATAAAAAGGCATCCTGTGTGGATTCCAAACAGGATTATTTCTTTGGAACTTGGGCAACTTGTTATGGAATGCGTTAGAAATGGTAATACCAAATTCCTGAAAGAGTCTCAAGAGCACCTCCTGAGAAAGTTTCTAGAAAAAAATATTAAAAAAAATCTTGTATCAAGTGACAAATATCAGAGTCAAGTAAAACTTCCGAACAAAAAAATGGAAATCTTTAAAAAATATCTTGCATTCTATGTAAATTCTGGTTAAAACACATTTTTGGGAAACTAAAGCAAAATTACTGTCGGAATCTCACAGAAATTGCTGAAGAAATTCATGAGAAATTCTATGGGACATTCTAGCTGAAGTGTCAAACATTTAGAAATGAATTTTTGAAGGAATTTCAGTATGATTTCCTGGAGAAATTTCCGAGAGAAACTCCTGGCGACATTCCAAGAGGAGATCCAAGACGAACTCCAAAGAAATTTCAAGAAGAAAATTCCAGAACATTACTATATGAAGTTTCGAAAGAATTCCAGAGTAAACTTCTGGGGGAATCCCAAGGGATATTCCAGAGCAAATTCCAGAAGGAAAACCCTAATATATATTAAGGAGAAATTCTAGAGAAAACTCTAGATGAAACTCTAGGAGAAATTCCAAAAGAAATTTCAGGAGGAAATCGAAAGGCAACCTCAGGAGGAATTCTGGAAGGTGATGTAGAACGAAATTCAAGAGGACTTCAGGATGCATTTGAGGAGGAATTTTAGGCGAAATTGCAAATACATTTTCCACCAGGAAAAAACATCAGAAGATATCTGGATCCATTTTCTACATGTGTACGAAAACAGATTTTGAAAATATTGCTTCGTTATTTAATGAAATATCAAAAACCAGAAAATGAGGAAATGCTTACAGTTTCGCCTTAAGACTTCCAGCAGAACTTCCAGAAGGAATTCCAGAAGGAATTCCAGAAGGAATTCCAGAAGGAATTCCAGAAGGAATTCCAGAAGGAATTCCAGAAGGAATTCCAGAAGGAATTCCAGAAGGAATTCCAGAAGGAATTCCAGAAGGAATTCCAGAAGGAATTCCAGAAGGAATTCCAGAAGGAATTCCAGAAGGAATTCCAGAAAGAATTCCAGAAGGAATTCCAGAAAGAATTCCAGAAGAAATTCCAGCAAGAATTTCAGAAGGAATTCCAGTAGGAATTGCAGAAGGAATTCCAGAAGGAATTCCAGAAGGAATTCCAGAAGGAATTCCAGAAGGAATTCCAGAAGGAATTCCAGAAGGAATTCCAGAAGGAATTCCAGAAGGAATTCCAGGAGGAATTCCAGGAGGAATTCCTGGAGGAATTCCAGGAGGAATTCCTGGAGGAATTCCAGGAGGAATTCCAGAAGGAATTCCAGAAGGAATTCCAGAAGGAATTCCAGAAGGAATTCCAGAAGGAATTCCAGAAGGAATTCCAGAAGGAATTCCAGGAGGAATTCCAGAAGGAATTCCAGGAGGAATTCCAGAAGGAATTCCAGGAGGAATTCCAGAAGGAATTCCAGGAGGAATTCCAGAAGGAATTCCAGGAGGAATTCCAGAAGGAATTCCAGGAGGAATTCCAGAAGGAATTCCAGGAGGAATTCCAGAAGGAATTCCAGGAGGAATTCCAGAAGGAATTCCAGGAGGAATTCCAGAAGGAATTCCAGGAGGAATTCCAGAAGGAATTCCAGGAGGAATTCCAGAAGGAATTCCAGGAGGAATTCCAGAAGGAATTCCAGGAGGAATTCCAGAAGGAATTCCAGGAGGAATTCCAGAAGGAATTCCAGGAGGAATTCCAGAAGGAATTCCAGGAGGAATTCCAGAAGGAATTCCAGGAGGAATTCCAGAAGGAATTCCAGGAGGAATTCCAGAAGGAATTCCAGGAGGAATTCCAGAAGGAATTCCAGGAGGAATTCCAGAAGGAATTCCAGGAGGAATTCCAGAAGGAATTCCAGGAGGAATTCCAGAAGGAATTCCAGGAGGAATTCCAGAAGGAATTCCAGGAGGAATTCCAGAAGGAATTCCAGGAGGAATTCCAGAAGGAATTCCAGGAGGAATTCCAGAAGGAATTCCAGGAGGAATTCCAGAAAGAATTCCAGGAGGAATTCCAGAAGGAATTCCAGGAGGAATTCCAGAAGGAATTCCAGGAGGAATTCCAGAAGGAATTCCAGGAGGAATTCCAGAAGGAATTCCAGGAGGAATTCCAGAAGGAATTCCAGGAGGAATTCCAGAAGGAATTCCAGGAGGAATTCCAGAAGGAATTCCAGGAGGAATTCCAGAAGGAATTCCAGGAGGAATTCCAGAAGGAATTCCAGGAGGAATTCCAGGAGGAATTCCAGAAGGAATTCCAGGAGGAATTCCAGAAGGAATTCCAGGAGGAATTCCAGAAGGAATTCCAGGAGGAATTCCAGAAGGAATTCCAGGAGGAATTCCAGAAGGAATTCCAGGAGGAATTCCAGAAGGAATTCCAGGAGGAATTCCAGAAGGAATTCCAGGAGGAATTCCAGAAGGAATTCCAGGAGGAATTCCAGGAGGAATTCCAGAAGGAATATAAGGAGAAATTCCAGAAGGAATTCCAGGAGGAATTTCAGAAGGGATTCCAGGAGGAATTCCAGAAGGAATTCCAGGAGGAATTCCAGAAGGAATCCCAGGAGGAATTCCAGAAGGAATTCCAGGAGGAATTCCAGAAGGAATTCCAGGAGGAATTCCAGAAGGAATTCCAGGAGGAATTCCAGAAGGAATTCCAGAAGGAATTTCAGAAGGAATTCCAGAAGGAATTCCAGAAGGAATTCCAGAAGAAATTCCAGAAGGAATTCCAGAAGGAATTCCAAAAGGAATTCCAGTAGGAATTCCAGAAGGAATTCCAGTAGGAATTCCAGAAGGAATTCCAGAAGAAATTCCAGAAGGAATTCCAGATGGAATTTCATGAGGAATTCCAGGAGGAATTCCAGAAGGAATTCCAGAAGGATTACCAGAAGAAATTCCAGAAGGAATTCCAGGAGGAATTCCAGAAGGAATTCCAGGAGGAATTCCAGAAGGATTACCAGGAGGAATTCCAGAAAAAAGATTCAGGAGGAATTCCAGAAGAAATTCCTGGAGGGATTCCCGAATGAATTCCAGGATGGATTCCTGAAGGAATTTTAGTGGGAATTTCCGAAGGAATTTCAGGACGAATTTCACGAGAATGTACGGGAGGAATTTTAGGGAAAATCTCAGGAGAAATTTGTGGAGGAATTTCAGGAGAAATATCTGGTGGTATTCCTAGGGGAATTACTGATGGAATTCATAGAAAAAATCCTGGAAAAAATCCAGGAGAAATTATAGCAGGAATTCCAAGAAGAATTCCAAGAGAAATTCCAGAAAGAATTCCAGGAGGAATTCCAGAGGGATTTCCAAGGAGAATTCCAGAAGAAAGTTCAGGAGAAATTTCGAAAGGAATTCCAAGAGGAATTACAGAAGGAGGGATTCTAGAAGTTATTTCTGAGAAATTCCAGAAGTAATACCAGAGGAATTCCAGAAGGAGTTGTAGGAGAAATTCAGGAAGGAATTCCAGATGGAATTCCAGAAGGAATTCCAGATGGAATTCCAGAAGGAATTCCAGAAGGAATTCGAGTAGGAATTCCAGAAGGAAGTTCAGGAGGATTTTCTGAAGGAATTGCAGGAGAAAGATTGTACTTATTGTAACCTTAGGAGGTTTCAACTTATCATGAAATATTAAGGATGGATTTCTGAAGGAATCCTGGAGAAATATCGAAAGAAAACCTTCCATGAGGAAGTCCAGGAGAAATTCTTGGAGGAACTTTAGGAAAAACTCCGGTAGGAACTCCAGGAAGAAGTCTTGAAGCACTACCAGGAGAAATTTCTATAGGAATTTCAAGAGAAATTCCAGGAGGAATTCCTGAAGGAATCCCTGGTGGAATTCCTGGAGGAATACCCAAAGGAATCCTGATGGAATTCCTGGAGGGATTCTTGTCATTTCACCCTCATTTTTTTAAAAGAATACTTCCAGTCTTGAGCATAATAAAAATTTGCAGGATTCACAAAAAAAAAACAGTTAAATTTCGTTCCATAACTTCCACAATCTTCAATTCTTTCTGAGCAGATGTATGTGTGAAAAAGGAACTGTTCATGGTTAGGGCTCTGATATTCTGCAAAATTATTACCTGTTCTGTGGTTTCGTGGGTTGAAGCGCCGGCGTAGCGAATACGGAGACGTGGGTACGAATCACACTGGAACGCGATTTCTTAAAAAAAACATTTTTTTTCAATGTACCTATTAACAACATTATCTGCCTTCTAATTACAAGTTTTTCAGAATATTTTGAACATACCAACAAATCTGATGTTTACCAGAAAAGGACAACTTGTCTTATTCGATTGTAAGATAGCAAAATGGCGTTACAGGCAACTCCGGTTAATTTGTTCGCTTCGTTGATGATACAGACATTAAGGACAGACTTGTAAGAATCCCAAAATGGCCGCCACAATGGTCGACTTTGGCACCGACTCACGATTTCGAGGGCACAAATCTCTTCGTAATCAAAACCAGCGCACCTGAGCTTCTTATTTTAAGCTTATTACAAATGAGCAAAAGCAGAATAATAAAATGGATTGGTGTTTGAAGCTTGCTTCTTGAGATTTGTGCGTCTGAAGTTTTGATGCACTGTTGAAGCGGGATTTCAAGACGTTTGTCCTTAATGATGATACATATTACAATCGAACAGTAAATCCTGGTCACCCTGTCCTCAAGTACGCTTCAGTTTTAAGACCAGTAATTAAGACTGACTTGCGAAGAATTGCTTACGTAGGTAAGGAATCCCAAGGGGAATTATTCTAATTTATTGCAAACGTCTTCGTAGCATTTACCGATTGCTCCCACTTACCCCCATCCACGTATTTGTTCTGGGTAGACCTTCAGAACACCACCACCCCATAATGAACCACGTATCACTTCCGAAAAAAAAAATCACCAAGAACATCGATGTAATCGAAAATCCCTTCGATTGTTTCCCCACCCAGTTCCGCACCCAATTCCAGTTCGTCGGTGCCAATTTTCACACTCAATTTCCGAGCAGCATTGCCGTTGGCTTTCCGTGTGATGTGCAGCAGCACACTCATACCGCAATTCAATGACGGCATCGGTGGCGGCGGCGTGCGTCGGCGGTGGCGGCACGAACCCTAGCAAGCAGAGCAGACAAAGGATTCCATCGAGTTCCTTTAATTTATCTTGAAGAGGCACTTGAGCGGCACACTGACGGCGGCACTGACTGCTTTTTCTCCGGCTGCTCAGGCCCCGGCCCGGCCCGGCTCAGGTCCCGGCATCACAAGGAGGAAGCGAATAACAACGAAAACTCAACCGCAGTCAAAAGTCACGAAATGAGCTTGTTGCTGGCTGGCTGCCGGGTGCCTTCTTGCAATGTTCTTCAGACAAAAGTGGTCCGGAAAGTGTGGTGCGCACACGATTCCGAGTGGAAGGTAGACATAATAAAGTAACTTTGGGAGGATTGAACGTATCGCGAAAAGATAAAGATGGATTACTAAAGGAATCCTGGAGAAAATTCTGATGAAATTCAGAAGGCATTCCAGGAGGCATTTCAGGAGGAGTTCCAGGAAGAATTTTAGGAAGATTTCCAGGAGGAATTCGAGAAGAAATTTCAGGATGAACTACAATATGGTTTCCAGGAGGGATTCCAGAAGGATTTCCAGGAGGAACTCCAGGAGGAATTCCAGGAGGAATTCCTGGAAGAATTCCAAGAGGAATTCCAGGAGGAATTCCAGGAGGAATTCCAGGAGGCATTCCAGGAGGAATTCCAGGAGGAATTCCAGGAGAAATTCCAGGAGGAATTCCAGGAGGAATTCCAGGAGGAATTCCAGGAGGAATTCCAGGAGGAATTCCAGGAGGAATTCCAGGAGGAATTCCAGGAGGCATTCTAGGAGGCATTCCAGGAGGAATTCCAGGAGGAATTCCAGGAGGAATCCCAGGAGGAATTCCAGGAGGAATTCCAGGAGGAATTCCAGGAGGCATTCCAGGAGGAGTTCCAGGAGGAATTCCAGGAGGCATTTCAGGAGGAGCTCCAGGAAGAATTTTAAGAAGATTTACAGGAGGATTTCGAGAAGAAATTTCAGGATGAACTACAAGATGGTTTCCAGGAGGAATTCCAGGAGTAATTCCAAGAGGAATTCCAGGAGGAGTTCCAGGAGGAATTCAAGGAGAAATTTCAGAAGAAATTCCAAGAGGAATCCCAGGAGGAATTCCAGGAGGAATTTCAGGAGGAATTCCAGGAGGTATTCCAGGAGGAATTCCAAAAGGAATTCCAGGATGAATTCCAGGATGATTTCCAAGAGGAATTCCAGGAGGAATTCCAGGAGGTATTCCAGGAGGAATTCCAGGAGGAATTCCAGGAGGAATTCCAGGAGAAAATTCAGAAGGCATTACAGGAGGAACTCCTGGAGGAATTCCAGGTGAAATTACAGGAGGAATTCCAAAAGGCATTACAGTAGGAATTCCAGGAGGAGTTCCAGGGAAAATGCCAGGAGGAATTCCAGAAGGAATTCCAGGAGGAATTCCAGAAGGAATTCCAGGAGGAATTCCAGGAGGCATTCCAGGAGGAATTCCAGGAGGCATTCCAGGAGGAATTCCAGGAGGAATTCCAGGAGGAATTCCAGGAGGAATTCCAGGAGAAATTCCAGGAGGAATTCCAGGAGGAATTCCAGGAGGAATTCCAGGAGGAATTCCAGGAGGAATTCCAGGAGGAATTCCAGGAGGAATTCCAGGAGGAATTCCAGGAGGAATTCCAGGAGGAATTCCAGGAGGAATTCCAGGAGGAATTCCAGGAGGAATTCCAGGAGCAATTCCAGGAGGAATTCCAGGAGGAATTCTGGGAGGAATTCCAGGAGGAATTCCAGGAAGAATTCCAGGAGGAATTCCAGGAGGAATTCCAGGAGGAATTCCAGGAGGAATTCCAGGAGGCATTCCAGGAGGAATTCCAGGAGGAATTCCAGGAGGAATTCAAGGAGAAATTCCAGGAGGAATTCCAGGAGGCATTCCAGGAGGAATTCCAGGAGGAGTTCCAGGAGGCATTCCAGGAGGCATTCCAGGAGGAATTCCAGGAGGAATTCCAGGAGGCATTTCAGGAGGAGTTCCAGGAAGAATTTTAGGAAGATTTACAGGAGGATTTCGAGAAGAAATTTCAGGATGAACTACAAGATGGTTTCCAGGAGGAATTCCAGGAGGAATCCCAGGAGGAATTCCAGGAGGAATTCCAGGAGGAATTCCAGGAGGCATTCCAGGAGGAATTCCAGGAGGAGTTCCAGGAGGCATTCCAGGAGGCATTCCAGGAGGAATTCCAGGAGGAATTCCAGGAGGCATTTCAGGAGGAGTTCCAGGAAGAATTTTAGGAAGATTTACAGGAGGATTTCGAGAAGAAATTTCAGGATGAACTACAAGATGGTTTCCAGGAGGAATTCCAGGAGGAATTCCTGGAAGAATTCCAGGAGGAATTCCTGGAAGAATTCCAGGAGGAATTCCAGGAGGAATTCCAGGAGGAATTCCAGGAGGCATTCCAGGAGGAATTCCAGGAGGAATTCCAGGAGAAATTCCAGGAGGAATTTCAGGAGGAATTCCAGGAGGAATTCCAGGAGAAATTCCAGGAGGAATTCCAGGAGGAATTCCAGGAGGAATTCCAGGAGGAATTCCAGGAGGCATTTCAGGAGGAGTTCCAGGAAGAATTTTAGGAAGATTCACAGGAGGATTTCGAGAAGAAATTTCAGGATGAACTACAAGATGGTTTCCAGGAGGAATTCCAGGAGGAATCCCAGGAGGAATTCCAGGAGGAATTCCAGGAGGAATTCCAGGAGGCATTCCAGGAGGAATTCCAGGAGGAGTTCCAGGAGGCATTCCAGGAGGCATTCCAGGAGGAATTCCAGGAGGAATTCCAGGAGGCATTTCAGGAGGAGTTCCAGGAAGAATTTTAGGAAGATTTACAGGAGGATTTCGAGAAGAAATTTCAGGATGAACTACAAGATGGTTTCCAGGAGGAATTCCAGGAGGAATTCCAAGAGGAATTCCAGGAGGAATTCGAGGAGGAGTTCCAGGAGGAATTCGAGGAGGAATTCCAGGATGAATTCCAGGATGATTTCCAGGAGAAATTCCAAGAGGAATTCCAGGAGGAGTTCCAGGAGGAATTCCAGGAGAAATTTCAGAAGAAATTCCAAGAGGAATCCCAGGAGGAATTCCAGGAGGAATTTCAGGAGGATTTCCAGGAGGTATTCCAGGAGGAATTCCAGGAGGTATTCCAGAGGGAATACCAGGAGGAATTCCAGGAGGAATTCCAGGAGGAATTCCAGGAGGAATGCCAGGAGGAATTCCAGGAGGAATTCCAAAAGGAATTCCAGGATGAATTCCAGGATGATTTCCAAGAGGAATTCCAGGAGGAATTCCAGGAGGTATTCCAGGAGGAATTCCAGGAGGAATTCCAGGAGGAAATTCAGAAGGCATTACAGGAGGAACTCCTGGAGGAATTCCAGGTGCAATTACAGGAGGATTTCCAGAAGGCATTACAGTAGGAATTCCAGGAGGAGTTCCAGGGAAAATGCTAGGAGGAATTCCAGAAGGAATTCCAGGAGGAATACCAGGAGAAATTCCAGGAGGAATTCCAGGATGCATTCCAGAAGCAATTCCAGAAAGAATTCAAGAAAGAATTCTGGGAGGAATTCCAGAAGGAATTCCAGGAGGAATTCCAGAAGAAATTCTAAGGGTAGTTCTTAGATGTTTGTTCGTCAAACTAGTTTAGGCATTTCACCCAACTCGGGATACCCCATCAACAATGGAGGCAAGCTCCACGATGAAAATGGGAAAAACTGTCTGATCAACAATTGGCTAACGATAGCAGCCCTCTGATAGCTGCCAGCCAGCCCCAGCCAGCATGCCTGATTCCAGATCTAAGATCGAAAGAACTGGGGCAACCGCGGCGGGAGTAGGAAAACAATCTATTTCTCTCAATAGCATCCCGCCGTCCAGCCATCGCATCGCATCGCTTCGTCAGACGCAGCCAGCGCCGCAGCATCCAGGACTTCAATATCTTTCGCCACGAAGCGTAAATTTTTCATGTGCACTCACCGCACCGCACCGCATCGGATCCGCAGTTGAAGGGACCGGACGGAGGACACGTACCACTTCCGAGTTTGTTCCGAGCGTTGATTGCGAATTGGAAAAATTTACTTCGCTTGGATGCTTACCTAAAAGTGGGAGAAGAGAGAAGGAGAGAAAAACGTGTGATTATTATCAATGTTTTCCGATAGAGGGTGATTTTCGTTTTTTTTTCTTGCGTGATTGCCTTCGAAACGAAACGAAAAATTAAAGGGAAAACCTCAAAGAAGATAAATTTTCCCATTATCATTCGAGAGCCGGGGCGGCGGAGGGCGGTAGTGGTGGGCAGCAATATTCCCATTTCGTAGGTGACTGGGAAATGATAGAAGGTATGAAGTTCCAGGAAAATCCAGAACCAGGAAGGAAAGTTCAAAAGCGAGAAAAACTGCAAATCATTCCTTTTATTGAATCGATTAAATCTTACTGGGCTAGGTGAGAGCTTTTTGACTTTCATTGGCTTGGAACATTGCCCTCAAAAATGATGGAAAGGTGTAATATTGCCATCTTTTGTGACTGTATTAGGTGGAGTCGTTACGTTGGTGCATTAAAACAGAAATATAATGAATACTAAATCCTTTCAAATCACGTCGCAAGTTTCGTATTGTCTTTAAATTCTGATCTTTGGTGAAGTTTGTGGATCACAACCTCATTAACAAATTAAATTCATCTGTATCGTAAGAGCAGAATTTGACGTTAAAACCATGATAAAACTAAGAATGTCACCATTCACTTTGTGACGCTAGACCATACATACGCCAGACAGACATGTTAATATAAAAACTGTCAATGTTTTTAATAATTTTAAAATGTTTTGAGATCTTAGGACAATGAATCCTCATAAGTAACGTTTTTGGTTTTGTCGTGGCTTTAAAGCAATCATAAACCCTAATTTTGGACACTTTAACCATGGCACCACCCAAGTAACATTTTTAAGTCAGGTAGATTACGGAAGGTTACAACAACCATTCTAAGGCAGAAATCATATAATCTTGGTTTTATGACGGATCTTAAAACCTCTCGAATGCAAATTGTGCGTCAAATTGTAGCAGACTAGAAGTGGTTCTTAGAACCAACATGAAACCACTAATATAACACACATTGCTTCTAAAAATGGTTTTGTTGTTCAATACATGCTAAGCAGCATATGAAATGATAAGATTTGAATGGAAGATTCATTTTATGCTTTCTAATCGGGAATCGGACCTTTGTACTTCGAAAGAAATCAAGAAATACAGCGTAACGGGACACCATCGCAAAAAATGACGAATTTTTACCGAACGCCAAGAAATTTGCTACTTTCTAAAAGCCGTTTTCAAAGTTTCAGGTACTATTGGAAGAATATAAGTAATTATATTCATTTTGGTGCAAAAAGAATCATTATCGACAGCAGGATCCCGGAAATATCGTTCAATGAAGTTCAAAAACTGCGGTGTAGAAGTGCGTGAAATGCGTCATAAAAGATTCAAAGGGTCATGATGATTCTCCAAATGTTACTTGGTAACTGATTTATCATCACAATTTTGAGTGCTATACCTAATGAACACTCTCCAGAGTATTTATTTGCGTTCCACACAAATCTCGTCAACAATCACTGGAAGTATCCCCGAAGCACAACCAATCAATATCCCAGCAAATCAAATATGTTCCCAAACGAAACAAAATTGCTGTTTGATGTCATATCATCTTAACTTACCCACCCGCACCGAGAGACAATCGGACTGACTGCAATAATGAAGAACTTCAGTCACACTTGACTGCAACCCAACCCGGGAATCCGAACTTCAATATATGAACGAACGTCGTCGAGTCGAGATTCTTTCGTTGTTCGCTGGGTGCTATGCTTTCCAATCCAGAACCCAAGCCAAACAAGGGAAATCAATTTTTATTTGCCATTTTGGTCCCGGCAAACATTATTGACTTGCTTCCCTCAACCCCACCTTGAACCCCAAGCAGCACACTCTTTATCTCTACATCGAGTTATGTATGTAGGTGCAGCGTGCGCGGTGACATCGCTGGTTGGTTTCAAGTGAGCAGCATACGAGTATAACATGGCAGTCGGTGGAGAAGCGCAACCCTGATTCCATCCCATCCAACGACGACGACAACGAAGAAAAACAAACAACAATTTTAGAGGTCGGTCGGTTTCTTGACGGTTCGGTGCGGTGCGTCTTAGTTCAGTGCATAGACTCGACGTTCGAGGATCGTTCAAAAGGGCAAACCCGCCGCCGCCGTCCCAATCAACCATTACGCGCGACATATGGCAGTCCTTATCTTAACGTTTTGCAGTTTCGGGTCGTACCGAAACCGAACCTGCACTCAGAAAAATGATCCTTCGGAAATCATTAGCTTTATAAGTCCCAAGAAACACGTTTAAGTCCAGTTACCCTTGAAGAGGATTTTGGAACTGTCAAAAAACCTAAAGCATGTTATGTTGATTTTATGACGGCTCCAAGAAGCTCCTCAGATTTTTTGATTTCAAGAATCAAGAGGTTACTCAAGAGGCTCTCAGACGAAGAAAAACTCTAAAGTCAATGTATTCATCCACATTTTTGGATGACATTTTTGGCCTTTTAGGGTGCTGCAATCAGTGGTAAACTTACAGCATAAGTTGAATTGGATTATCCATTTCTTGTTATTCCCTTGCTAGGGTTTCTATTTCCAATGCAAATATTATTATTTTTTAAATAAAAAATATATACTAACTATTTAAACATTTTTTTTTATTAAGTTAATTCGCCAATTTTTTAACAGTTTGCACTGCAGTTATTGATTTCATCTGTTTTTCCGTGCATTATTATTCCACGGTAGTAGGAAATATTCCGTGATCGTCTAGATTCAGTTATTTCTTCCACATCCCAGTTAAATTGATTTTCTTCAACTACATCCTAAAGTTGACCGATTTCCGCCGATGTTGAACTGTTGAACAGTCGTAGGAATAATTTATCTTTTACAAACATATTTCATGTTCTAAGTTTCGTGGAAGCTTCAGTGAGATTTCGGAAAGGGTTCCCGGGGGTTTCAGGAAGCTTCCACGGTGGGTTGCAGGTATGCTTCAGAGGCGTAGAAAGAGTTTTCAGATAATTTCAGGAGGGTTCTGAAGAGGTTTCCGGCTGATTAAGGAGATGCCCCTGAAACCCTCTGAAACGCCCCTGCAACCTCCTGATATCTCTAGAACGCCACTGAAACCTCCCGGAAACCCCTAAAACACCCCTTTAACTCTTCTGAAATCGCTTGAAGCCTTTTGGAACGTCCTTAGCACTTCTGGAACTCCCTAAGATCCTCTGATTGACTACTGTCACTCATTGGAACAAACCTGAAAAGCAATGAAACCTCTTCAAACGTCACTGAAATCACCAGGAACGCACCTGAAACTCTATTAAGCACCTTGGAAACTCAATGAACACCCCTGGAAAACCCCTGAAGTCTTCTGGAATGCACCTAGATCCTCCGAAACGCCTTTGAAACCTTCAGGTGGCTCTGGGTCCCCTGAAACGCCATTGAAATCCCCCAGAATCGCCCTGTAACTTCTTGAAAACCCTGTACATCCCTGAAACCTTTTATAGTGCCACTGAAATGCCCTGGAATATCTTGAGTCATTTTAAAACATCCGGAACTTTTCTGAAACCACCGGATACGCCCTTGAAGCCCCCACACAGCAAAAAAATATGAAAGTTAAACAGCACGTAAATTGAAGATCAACTGAAATTTGCGACAGAAAAATGGAAATCGCTAACATTCAACGTCAGCCGAGCAGTCCGCTGCTGGTCAGACGGCTTGTTTACAGATTTTAAAGCATATTCGCTTTAAATTTACATGCATCTGCTATAAACCATGCCAGCCACTCTCCGTCGTCAGCTAAAGAACGGCTGCTCGCAGCTGTGGCGGTTTATCCGTTGTCTCTTTCAGTACATTTTGCAGCAGTCGGAGCATGTCGGGAATGCGTGCATTATGGTAGAAGCAGTTTAACTTTGACTGTCTGCTATTCAACAAGCTGAGACAGCCGAGAGAGCTCGGGCGTGCTACTCACACCCCAAGGATCTGAGTTCAATTCTCACTCGGATCTCAATTTTTCTTTATATTTTCTAACAGATATCTGCAATGTAATTTTAAGATCGCACAAAAAATTCCATCATATATGACGGGGTCCTTTTGTTACATTCGATCCGTCATAATTTTACAGGTTTTTTTCGAACTGTGTAGAATGCACCTGAAACGCCCTGGAACATTTCTGAAAAACATTTGAAGCCCCTTGGAGCACCCCTAGAACTTCTGAAGAACCCCTGGAACGCCCCTGAAACCCCTTAGAACCTCCAGAAATGTGTTTTCTATATGTCTGTTTGTGCGAATGTGATCTTCTTTTCTCGTACTCTCTTTTACATTCTCATTGTTTTATTTATAGGTATATTATTTCAAGTTTCCTACAATTCCAATTTTTATTCAATAATTCAACTTTTAAAATCTGTACAGCAATACCATAGCAAACCTGTGCTGGTTTTCAGAAGTTTGTCAAAATCGGTAGGAATGTTCCGACCTTGTTCTTATTTTGTCAGTAAGATGTGACCAATTCCATGTGATGGTGGTCCAAAAAATCAATTATATACGATTGCAATAACAGTGTCTTGTTTTTCCATCACAACTTCATGAAGTACAAATTTGAAAGGAAATATCTAAGACAACAAAACTCACGAACGGGTAAACATATCAGCTTGATTTTTAGACGGAAAAAATTTTGGGAATCAACAAAGTTTGCCGGAACAACTAGAATAATATAAATAGTGCTCTCTGTCTACAAAGTACGTGCCATAAAAACAAAAAAAAAGCAGACATGATCAACGTTTTACAAAAAAGCAGTTTTGTTCCAATATATACCAAGCTATTTAATCTGAGAGGTAGTTTCCATTACCTTTCAACTGATATTTTGTTTTGCAGATTAGTGGTTCAAAAGTTATGATTTAAAATAATACATTAAAAAAAAAACCGTCAGAAATATCAATTTTTAAGGAAAATTGTGACTCTTATGAAAAAATTAAAAAAAAAAACAATGCGGGTTTCGGAGAAATCCTACCAATTTTTACGAAATTATGAGAACTAATATATTGGTCGATTGTAAAATAACTATATGTAAGAATTGCATTTAAATTTTATTTACTTTGACAGATATTGTAAAAAAATCGAAAAATATATTAGATTCCCTCCAAAAAAATCCTTTCGGGAAAATTGGACATTGTAAATTATACATCACTTGAGAAATTTACTACAACTTTCTTTAGGATTTCTGAATACTTGCTTCAGGCAAATCTTCACTTTTCAAATAAAGATCAACGAGATGTAAATTTTGGAAAAGTGTATCAAATCTTCTCAATTTTTTACCGAAAGTTGATCAACTTTTCGAAATTCATTGTATAAGTCATAAACACTTAAAATTTCATTGCATTCGGTTCATTGAATCCGGAGATACAACAGGCCAACTTTGGGTATCGGATAATTATGGTTTTTCCAGGAATATTTCTAACTTCATGTAGAATAGCCCGATGTTTCTCAAATTTGGAATATTGATAGACAACTAATTGGCCAACAAATTCTGCAAAATACAATTCTGCTCAAAGATTATGCTGAAATTGTATCTTTCTTCTTTTTCTCAAAAAATAAAAATAAAAAATATGATAAATTTTTTTAAAAAATTAATGTCTCCATTTAGAAATCTAGCGTTTAGAAAATGTAGCCAGAGTTACACCATATAATAATAAGAATGTTTGTTTTTCTGCTAAAAATCATGTTATAGGTGTTCTGCTTGGTATTGCCCGCAGAGGTATGTAACATTCATAAAACTTTCTTCCATGAACTCAGTTATTCAATTCTGAAGCATTTCTATTGTATTTCATATTTATCTAACTCTATTTTTGTTTTATTTTCTTTTTTTGCACGAAAATGAGTAGAAGTAATTTTGTTTATTTTTTTTTCAAAACTAGTGCAGTATACCGAATTTTAAAATATTTTGCAATGTTCAAGATCTGAGATATGAATCAAATCTGAGTTGACCCTTCCAGTTTGGTTCAAATCTTCAGAAATAGTCAACTTTAGAATACACCTAAACCTTACTTTACGTCCACTATTGGCTTAGCGAAAAAAAATTATACCGACAAAATAATGATCAAAATACACATTTTTATATTTTTGTACACTTCTCCTAATCACGAAGATGTTTAAAAAAATATAAAACTGTTGAGATTGCTTATTGTCTTAGCGGTAGAATTTTTTATCGCTCAGTCAAGAGTGGACGTAAAAAGAGGACGAGGTGTAGTAATTTTTTTTTTAGTTCTGAAAATGAATTAACCGAGAATTCATAGATATTTTGAAACTTTAAACTTCGAAATTTTTGAATTTTGAAATAATAGTTATGAAATTTATAAGAACATTGGAAGAAGGGATTTCTCAAAAATTGTAAATTCAAGTTTTCTGGAATTTTTACTTTCTTTGGTGTATTATGAGGATTTTTGTGAAAAATTCATTTGCACAATTTATTGAGAAATGTACAAGCAATGTCGCACATTTTTCGCTTTTTTAAACTTTTAACCCTTTGGAGCCGGAGGGGTCAATATGACCTGATGAAACCGAGAATATTAAACGTATTCGAGGCCAGTGAAGTTGCGACAGTAGTGGTGAAAATATCCGGCTCCAAAGGGTTAAAAAGATGAGCGAGTTTTCAAATTGTTAAAAACACATTTCAAAAAGTCAGTGTCTTTCATGAAAAAGGTTACAGGGGATGGCCATAATGTTTGGGATATGCAACTTTTTTTCTCTCACAAAAAAGTTCAACATGCTATAACTTTTCATAAAGCGCATCAAAAAATCTCAAATTTTGACTGTTTGTCAACCTATTATATGTGCATTATTGGTACAAATTTGGGCTCGATTGATTAATATTTCGCAATGTTAGAACCGTTCGGGTAAAACACTATTTTTTAGACAACTCATTTTTGAGCTGTCATATCTCGGAAACCAGTGAACCGAATTGAATGAAATTTTGAACGTACACTAACAATATGCAAATGCTTCACAAACTATTAAAACAAAGATACTTTTTAAACGTAAAAAAAGTTATCAAGTTAAGTTTGGATTTTTCTCGAAAACATGTGATTTTTTTACATCAATGTCAAAAATTTTAGTGTTGATATCCAAAGATTTTCCACTTCTGTTATCAAATTATCTCTAATCAGATATATTAGAGCCCATTTAGATTGAAGGAAGAACACATTTAATAATTATTGTGTGGTATTGTAAATTTGACTTATTTTCCTCTATATTGGTAAACATTTCAACCCGGTATAACTTAATTCGCCGTGAAAAAATATTACATTTTATAATGTCGTATTTAGTATCAATATATTGTTGATAAACGTTAAAAAAATCATTTAATTCGGTTCAGTGGTTTCCAAGATGTGACAGTTCAAAAAATAATTGTATAAAAAATAGTGTTTTACCCAAACGGTTCTAACTTCGCTAAAAATTAATCAATCGAACCCAAATTTGTACCAATGATGCACATATAACAGGTTGACAAACAGTCAAAATTTGAGATTTTTTGATGCACTCTATGAAAAGTTACAGCATGTTGAATTTTTTTGTGGGAGAATAAAAGTTGCCTATCCCAAACATTTTGGCCATCCCCTGTATATGTTTTGATACACTTTTTGGAAACATCTACATTGATATCAATGGGATTTTCCTGTTGGAGTACTAGTCATGCTCGGAAGTCATTCTAAAAAAACTGTTAAGGAGGTTTTCTCGTACTTTTTTCGTTTTCGAAGTTTTTAAAAATATTAAGCCATATGAATTAATCTGAGTAAATACTCTTTTCTAAGATCTCTCTGAAGATTTACGGAGATTTGCTCCATGGTTTCACATTGATTTAGAAAAAAAAGTATTCATTCATTCATATATCCTGTTATATGCAGATCTAGCAAAAAATTCACCAGTGTATTTCTATTGCAATTTTTCAATATACACAGTTAGAAAAAATCACCGACTTCGGTAATGTTTTACCGAAATCTCAACCGTTAAGTTTGTTTTACAGGAAAAATTCGGTAAAGGTAGCAACTTTTACCGGAGCTCGTTAGAGTTTGACAGATAAACGATAACATTTTACCGAAATTTGTTATTTTTTTACAGAATTTCGTAAAAAATCCATTACCGAACGCTCAGCGGTTGAGATTTCGGTAAAAATTACCGAACGCGATTAGCTGCGTAAGATACATTCAGAATTTTGTCGAAAAAATTCTCAAAATGTCCTACTCAGGGTTCCTGATCGAATACCATTAAACATTTATTATGCTATGTTTTTCAACAACCAAACATTACTACAGATAATCCCCAACAAATTGCTTCATTGATTTCATCGCATATGCTTTTATCAGCAATTTTCCTAACGTATTAAAGAAATTCAAAAATTTCACCTAGATTTTATTCTGTGATATATTGTCAGAAACCTCTCAGTAAGCTGCTTCAAGGATTCCTTCTAAACTTTCAGTGCGGGACAAAATAAAGGAAATTAAGCTAAAACAGGAATCCAAAATGAGATTTGTGTCAGCCCTAGCAGAATTAAAAAAAAAAAATACTTATTTTCAGAATGAATAGTAGAAAGTCTGCCTTTACCACAAATGGAAAGAGTACTTAACATGTTCTAAAATAACTTTAATTTGACTAACATCAAAAATAAAATGAATAACTGTTTAGAGGAATAAGGGCGTATTTCCATGGTTTTCTTTGAGATTCGCACCAGTAATTGTTCCGTTTTTTTTTTCAGAGGATGATGAAGATTTTTTTTTTGAATTTTCTAAAAAATCGTCAAAAAATCTTCAAGCGGAATAACTTCAGACACTTGATCTAACAAATACATTTTCAAAATCTAAGATAGCAAGTGCTTCAGATATCCCCAGAGAATTACTCCACAAAGTTTTGCTCACTTTCGGCAGAGATTCCTTCAGGAGTTCTGTTAGATATTTCTTCAGGTGAACTTCCGATAATTTCCAGAATCTAGTTAAGCTTCCTTTTGCATAACGTTGGCAGCAGCTCGCTGACGTACACAGCTAATCGCGTTCGGTAATTTTTACCGAAATCTCAACCGCTGAGCGTTCGGTAATGGATTTTTTACGAAATTCTGTAAAAAAATAACAAATTTCGGTAAAATGTTATCGTTTATCTGTCAAACTCTAACGAGCTCCGGTAAAAGTTGCTACCTTTACCGAATTTTTCCTGTAAAACAAACTTAACGGTTGAGATTTCGGTAAAACATTACCGAAGTCGGTGATTTTTTCTAACTGTGTAGTGTACGTTTTGGGTCAAAAATGACCCTAATGCCAAAGGAGGGTTAAGTAAGTATGCTTTTTTTTATTCCTGTTCGGGTTTGTCACTGCGACCAGTTTTTAGATCTATTGTGACAAAGTAAGTATGCTTAGAGTGCATATTAACATTTCTTGCGTATTTTACCCTCAGTGTTCGCCATTCCCATGTCTTCACTTTTTTACCACCGCACTTAACCAAACATCTAACCCTGAACGACAAATTCCGACTTTACTCGAGAGACAATTCCGCATTCTTGAGCAACACATTCCACCTCCACGCGCGCATCCCCAGATTGCACCTCAGTCGCCAACAACCAGCACCAACAGCAGATTGTGGGTGGAGAGAATTGCAAACAGTGCACTTTCCATTCCTCCTTATTTTCTTTTATTTTTGCCTCGCTGACTAACTCATGTGTACCGCGTACCGCACACAGTATACCTACAAGAAGCACTTTGGCAAACATTTTAGAAAAGATTTACAAGATCAAAACTTTTGGTGCTCCGCACCGTCTTCAGCAACGACGACTAGGACGAGGACAAGGACGATACTTCGCCAACAACATCATCATCATCATCATCGTCAGCGTCGTCGTCGCCGGCATCTTGGAGACTTGGTCCTCATCATTTCACGTTCAGTGAGTTTGAGTTGCTTGCAAAACCCCCGAACAAGCTTGTCCTTGCCAGCTCGGTCTCGGTAATGTACCGGAGCGTAAAGTACTTGCAAAGTTTTTGAAAATTACTGTGATACTTGAGAAAGTTACTTGGTGGAGTGGTGCGGTTGCTGGTGACACTTCTTCCAGTTTAAGGATGGGGACACTGAGCGAGGTTTGGTTCTTCGTTTGTTTTCTTTTTCCGAAGAAGATTTGTACTCTGGTGCCCAACCGCAATGCAACAACGCACGGTTCGTTGGTTAACCTTGATGATTCGTGCCGTTTTGGTAGGGAAATTTTTTGCTCCATCTCCATGTAGAGTGAAAATTGCTTCTTTGGTAGTAAAATGCCCCGATTGGAATCGATCCAACAACAAAACGGGCACAAATTTGAATATTGGACTGCACGAAAGGCAGCTCCACCATCGCGTTTCGGTTTGGCTGGGGGTGAGCGCAAATTTTATTACTGGTGTGGTTAGCTTTGCATAAACTGTCGTAATATTTTCTTTGTTTTTTCCTGTGATGCTATGAATTCGTGGAGTTTAAGGCATGCATATATGGATGAGGATGGCATTTGTGTCTTCAAATAGTACTTAATATAAGTTTTGGTAGCGATAGTAAAGAATGAGATTTACGACGGTTCAGTTCTCAAACCTGTTTAGTGCTGTGCTTCGTGTAGCAAGAGAATCTAATACTGCAAGCCCTAGCATTTGAATTGGCTAGTCTACCATATTCCAAAAATATTTGGCAATACAAGTTGATCAGGTGGAATCAATGCCAGTGCTGTCATGGTAAAATCAGAGCATATTACTCACGGTTTCCACTATTCAGCGCCTTTTTTAGAATTATTCCAGAAGGGGCAGTCTTGCAGAAATTGCATTTGGTGACTCTGCACCAGTTCCTTAAAAAAATCGTCCAGGAATTCATCCTCGATTTTTTTTAAATTCCTACAGGCATTTCATCAGGAGCTTTACAAGAAATTTCTCAAAAATATCTGTAAACGTAAACAGGTTTCTTGAGGGATTCCTACAGGAATTCTTTCAGAAATTTCGTCTGCGATTCTTTCAGGTATCCCTTCAATGATAGCTTCATGTACTCCTGCAGAGAATCCTGAAGGAAGTTCGACTGGATAATCTCCATGAGAAGTTTCTTCTAAAGATTCTTAAAAAAACAATTCCAGTAGAATTTATCCTTATGTTCTAGTAGCAGTTCCTGCACATATTTCTGCAGGAGTTTTTTTTGGAGATTCCTTTAAAAATTCTTTAAAAAATCTTTTAGAATTTAGGAATTCTGTCAGAAATTCCTACTGGCATTTCTTCAGGAATTGTTGTCAAAGAGTTGTCTTAGCAATTCGTACATTTTTTTTTTATTTATACGATTTATTTTTCAATTGCTTAGTAAAACTATTTACATATAATTAATTAAACTCCGACTTCTAGAGTAAACCTTAAAGCATCTACATCTATCCTATTATTGGAATTATCAATGAAGGCGATGTAATCAACCAAAGTTTTTAATATTAACGATCTTGTTGCTGCTGATGGCCATTCAAGTGCGGGTCGCAGTAGTTCCTCATAAACAAAGGACCAGCGATCGGTTATTGTCGACAGCTTGCGTTGCAGTATTCTCCATGCCCCATTTACTCTAGGGCACAAAAAGAACCTGTGTTGAAGAGTCTCGCTGGGCTCCGCACAGTGTAGGCATTGTTCTCCATCCGTCCTCCGCATTTTAAATAGCAGCCGTCGATGCGGTACTTTCTGATTAGCCCACATGTATAGAGCCGACTTCTGCTGAGACAATAGGCTACGCATCGAGATGTTTGTCCACACACGGGGCCAGTTGCAGTTTGGGTAGTCTGTTTCTACTTTGGGCCTGTCGGTTTGTTCCACGAAGAATCGATGGACGAGATCGGCGGATGGATAGTGGCGAATTTGGAAGGGTAAATTTGGTAGATTTGTGAGGATTACCTTAAGGCAGGGAAGATCTGCAATTAGATTGGCTTGGGGAGGATTTGCTCGGTTGATATAGGAATAATAGAAGGGAAGGGATTCGATCTCATTTAAGCACCTGTTTATCAGCAAAGACTTGCACTTGAATGCAGGCAAATGCAGTTTTAGTCCACCGGCTTCCTTGGCACGCGCTAACTGATGCATCGGGATGGTCGCAGGTACTCCCCGGAACAGGTAACGCCGCATAGTAGCAGTCAATTTTGCCACGTGTGCCGCAGTTGGAGTCAGATCCCAACTAACAATTGCTCTTTTTACAAGCACCTTTACGACGAATTAATTCAGCATGGTGCTGAATAATATTTGGATAATTTTCAGATACAACCTTTGTTCAGGTTTTGTTCACACAAATTTGGAGAAACAATAAAGCATAGTGTTGTGTACCAACTGAACTGTTTGTTGTTTAAAAAATTTTACAAACTGATAGTAAAGCTGTTATTCAGCTGCTGCAAAAATGATTTAAAAAAATAAAATGCAAAATTTTTCAATTTCTACGAGAATTTATGATTGACACTTTATGCTGTAAACAACTATTGTGAAATAATAACTTCAAATACATTTACCTAAATCAAGATTCGAACTCGAGACCCATCGATTGCCAGCCGCTTGCCTTCCTATCTGCGCCATCCTAGAAATGATGAATTGACGCGCTCAAATCAAAACATAAACTTCCCGTGGTTGTATAATGATTACACTTTGACTCCTATTCAGCAGTGGTGAATAATGTTCTGTTTATGGTTAACAACTGAAGAACACGTTAATTCAGCTGCTGTTCAGTAAAAAACACGTGTTTTTCATCCTGTACACTGAGTCGAAGTATGATGAAACGAAAGCGCTTATTTGACTTGTGAAAAACATATTGTACAGATACATGTTCTAATTTTCGCATGTACTTGACAAGAAGCAGAAAAAGGTCTTGTTAAACTATTTTGTAAAGAAATAACTGCAAGTCGAATAAAAATATTATTAAACGCTTGAAAAGTGTTTAAATTTATAATTGTTGATACCGATACGAAAGGTTGAACATTGGCTACTTTTTCAATTGACAAAACATTTGTACAGTAATGTGTACAGCATAATTTTAGTTCAGCTATCATAACTATTATAAAGCAACAATTCAGCATGCATGCTGGTTTGCGGCTTGCGATTGTTAGTTGGGATGTGCAGCCATGTACCACATCCTCGACGACAAGAATGTATTCAGCAGGGTAACTTTTTGGTGTAGCGTTAGGCTACGCATCGAGTGGAGCCACACCTGCCTCACAAAGCTTGTTACGATTGCGTTCCAATTTATCGTGACCATCTCCCGCACAGAGTTGGTGAAATGTATACCCAGGATCTTGATTGAATGTTCTGTGCGCAGCCATGGCACAGTCAGAGGATTATCAATCACGCCAACGTCGATTGCCGTCGTTTTATTTTCATTTAACACCGCCCCGGCCACACGCCCGAAGCGCAGAAAGAGATCACGCATCGCATCAAGCTTTTCCATGATGGTTACAATTGCGCTGATATCGTCTGCGTAGGCAACGATCAAATCGCCACCACACACACGTTCGAGACGACGCAGAAGAGGGTGCAAATAGATGACAAACAAATGCATTGATAGGGGATCCCCTTGTCGGACCGAACGCTGGATCGGGATACTTGCAGAGAGATGTCCATTCACCAGTAATCTGGACGACGACGACGCTGATATGTGCGACAGGAGGTCCACCATCGTTGCGTTAAAGCCCAGTCCTCGCATAGTGCTGAACAAAAATCGTTGGTCGACTCGATCAAACGCATGATCCAGATCGAATCCAATCAATTTCGCCGTCTGCCGCCTTGCTTTCAGCTGGGCGATTCTATCTTTTATTGCGAGTGTAGCTTGGAAAATATTCTTTTTGCCATTAGAACATTTCTGCGATTCCGTCAAAATGTTGTGCGAGCGCATCACATTTTCTAGTCTCGCTTTAAGAATCCGCGCCAGCACTTTGTAATCAAAATTGATCAAGCTGATCGGTCTGTATGAATGAGCAGTATTCCCAGCATCACGTTTTTTGACCAACACTATCACCCCATCGACAAACCGTGCTGGAAAGTTTGAGTTGATCGCCTCATTTAAAACGAGATTCAGCTCACGATGAATCACATCGAAATCATTCCCAGTTGTGCATTTGGACGAGTCGGACGTGTGCTCCGTATCTCACCACGCGATAGACCTCGTATAAGTGGAGTTTTTTCCCCCGCAAGTGCGGAAGGTTTTTTATATCGTACGTTTTCCTGCTTGTGCGAAGTGTAGTGTCGCAAGGTGGTATCCACCCGAGCAGGAGTAAATAGCTGAAGAATAACAAACTTAGGTATGGAAAACCGAATACTTACAACCTGAATGAGGTATTAAGTAGCCCTGCATAAGAGGTAAAATACCTAAAATAATAACTGGTGTGTATTCTGTGCATAACGCGTGAATAATGACATCAGGTATGGCAATACCTGAATAAAAATCGGCGATTTTTCCATACAAATAGCGATTTTTCCATAATTCAATAATACCTCAAGCAGTCCTCAACACCAAACCAATAACTCGTTGAGGTATTCCATCAATACCTACAAAATACCAAAATAAGTTATTTCCAATACCTTGATAACCGACCAATACCTTGTCTTGGTATGATACCTGACTTTGGTATGCTCCAGTTATGTGGAAGTTATTCATTCCTGCTCGGGCAGCGCAACCCGGGAAGCGAGGTGCTTGCATCATCGTACATCAAAGAAGAAGCATCGCATCCAAGAAAGTCATCTTTATCGCCATCATCAGCCCCTCCGTCATCGAAGAGGACGGCGGCGACGGGTGCGAAGGCAGACGCGACGGACAGCTTTACCATCGACCTGCCTGTGATAAATATCTACCTGCTTCGGTCAGATAAGTATCACTCTTTCGATACACTCTTTTGTCCGCCCAATTTGTTTTGATCGCTTTTGTCTATTGTATCCCCAGTCCACATTCGACCACGTGTTTTTTTTTGACATCCATAACAGTGGTTCCCAAACTACTGTATACGGGTAAGGGTGTACAAACTGTAAATAACGGACCATTTTTTTTTTGTTTTTTTTTATTAGCTATTTTTTCTTTTTTTTTTTTTCAATACCGTTTTTTTGCATCCTACAGGGTGCGCTAAAATAAACATAAGAATTGAATTCGTATATTATTAGTACAAGTTTTTTTTTTTTTTTGCTTTATTTTTTTTTCCTATATATTATTAACATTGTTTGGTTTACAAACCAAACAGTTGTCGTCCTAAGGAAGAAAGTGCACTGTAAATACTTTAGGGTTTTTCTCTTCCTCTTTTGCACTTTTGAGTTATTTTCCATAAATTTGTTTCCACATGGACGATTCGATTGGAGGCGAAACGCCTCCTAATGATATCATTGCTCGTACGCGGTTTTATCAGCCATCTTCGCCTGGACCTTGGGTTGTCTATTTCCGGCGCAAATGCAAACCATTGAATATGCTTTCGATTTCTCGAGAGCTGACGCGTAAGTATCCTGGGACCGTTATTCACCAAGTGAAAGCATCCAAGCTGCGTGTTACCGCACCTAGCTACAAAGCAGCAAATGAAATTGCTCAACACGAAGCGTTTACTGTTGAATACGCCGTCTATGTGCCAGCACGAGAAGTGGAGGTGGAGGGGAAGATCCTCGACGAAATGCTGACATGTGAGGACATCAAGACCGGCTTTGGTCGATTCAAAAATAGGTCAATTCCTGATGTGGCTATCCTAGACTGTAAACGCTTATCTAAGGTTTCCATGGAAGGAAATAAAAAGGTGTACTCGCCTTCAGCGTTTTTTCGAGTGACTTTTCCAGGTTCCGTCCTCCCGGAATTTGTTGTAATTGATGGTGGTTTTTACCCAGTGCATCTTTTTAGGCCGAAGGTTTTTAATTGTACCAAATGCAAGCAGTTTGGTCACAGTGATAGCTTTTGCGACAACAAGCCCCGTTGTGGCAAATGCAACCAAGCTCATTTGGAGGACTCTTGCACACAGGAAGCGGAAAAATGTAGCTACTGTGGCGGAGATCCACACGACTTGCAAGTTTGCCCGGCTTACAAAAGACGCATTCGAAATGAGAGTCGCTCTATTATAAGGCGCTCCAAGCAGACCTATGCGGAGATGGTGAAATCTTTTAAAACACCAGATTCCGTGTCTGAATCAGCTGTCCCAGTTGAAAATCCCTATCAGGAGTTGTCTTCCGATGATCAGGACGATGGCGAAACTGATGAGGGTGGATCTCTTTCGGAGGTACACGCACCTGGAAAAAGGAAGTCATCATCTTCCCCGGGATTGCGCCGAAAGGTCTTTTTGAAGTCTTCCCTCAAAAGTTTGCCTAATGTCAAAGGGGACGGGGTAAACTTAAAAACTCCGAAGAATCAGGTTCCTCTAGCTTCAGATCCATGTTGTAGCAAGAACCTGTCACCCCCGTCTCCGCCTGTTAAATACACTTCAAAGAGAAATAATCGACAAGGTAGCAAGAAAAAAGCTACCAAAGTTCCTCGCAATTCAAGCAAGCCTCCTAGACCCAAGCGAGGACTGTTTACTTTTAGGGTTCTCGTGGATCGCTTATATAATGCCCTCAGCCTTCCAGAAACATTTAGAGGCATTATTGATATGTTTATACCTACAGTAGAAGAATATCTTCGGAATCTGACACAATCATGGCCCCTCCTTGCTGCGATCATATCTTTCGATGGATAATTCATCAAGTGAGGTACAAGATATGATCACTGTGCTACAGTGGAACTGTCATAGTCTAAAACCTAAATTAGACCAGTTTAAGTTTTTGATTCACAACTCTGATTGTGATATATTTGCCCTTTGTGAAACATGGCTTTCTTCTGAAGATGAACTCAACTTCCACGATTTTAACATTATACGCCAGGATAGAGATGACCATTATGGGGGAGTTCTTTTGGGGATCAAAAAGACTTACTCATTTTATAGAATTCCAATCGCGACTCATCCTGGCGTAGAAATCGTCGCTTGCCAAATAAACGTAAAGGGTAAAGAACTTTGCGTAGCTTCCGTTTACATTCCTCCAAGAATTTCAATTAACCGCCGTCATCTTTGGAATGCGGTTTCTGCACTATCACATCCAGTTTTAATTCTGGGTGATATGAACGCGCATGGTACAGGGTGGGGCGAACCATATGACGATAATAGAGCGGCCGTTTTCTATGATTTGTGCGACGATTTCAATTTGAACATTTTAAATACAGGTGAAGTGACACGTATTGCATCTGACGGCAAAGAAAGTCGTCTCGACCTATCACTGGGGTCAAGTTCACTATCATTCGATTGCTTGTGGAAGGTAATCGAGGATCCTCATGGTAGTGATCACTTACCCATTATAACCACCATAAAGCATAATAGTGAAAGGTCAGACCATCCAATTCAGGTTCCTTTTGACCTCACAAGGAATATCGATTGGCAAAAGTATGCAGGAGCGGTATCTTTTGGCATCGAATCATTCAATCCCCTCCCACCTTTGGATGAGTATCGATTCCTGTCTGAACTGATATATAAGAGTGCATTAGAATCACAAAAACGACGTGTTCCAAGTGCAACCTTCAAAAGAAGACCAGCCACACTAGGCTGGGATGATGATTGCACCCAGTTGTATCTTAAAAAATCTGATGCTTTCAAAACTTTTCGTAGGCACGGTACCTCAGATCTTTATCAAGAGTACGCAAAGCTCGAAAGACAGCTGAGAAACCTGCTGAAAGCGAAGAAGCGTAGTTATTGGCGACACTTTATTGAGGGTCTCTCAAGAGAAACTTCAATGACAACGCTTTGGAGAGTGGCTCGCAACATGCGAAACCGCTCTTCTTCTAATGAGAGTGACGAATACTCCAACCGTTGGATATTCAGCTTCGCGAAAAAGGTCTGCCCAGACTCAGTCCCAGCACAACCGATTTCTTGGGAAACATCCCCAAGAGACGGTTCTCTGGACAGACCCTTCACTATGCTGGAACTTTCTATGGCTCTTCTTTCATCAAACAATTCCGCTCCGGGAAGCGATATGATCAAGTTCAATCTTCTAAAGAATCTCCCAGATATCGCGAAAAGACGATTACTGGACCTGTTCAACTCATTCATGGAGAACAACATCGTTCCGCATGAATGGAGACAGGTCAAAGTAATAGCTATTCAAAAGCCTGGTAAACCAGCGTCTGATCATAATTCATACCGTCCAATTGCTATGTTATCATGTTTAAGGAAATTGTTGGAAAAAATGATCCTATCACGACTCGACCATTGGGTCGAATCGAATAACTTGCTTTCATATACACAGTTCGGGTTTCGCAAGGGCAAAGGAACAAACGATTGTCTAGCGTTGCTTTCAACAGATATTCAACTGGCCTTTGCGGAAAAGGAGCAACTGGCTTCAGTTTTCTTGGATATTAAGGGCGCCTTTGATTCAGTTTCCATAGGAATATTGTCAGAAAAACTGCACAATAGTGGACTTCCAGGAATTTTAAATAATTTCTTGTATAATTTGTTGTCAGAAAAACATATGAGTTTCAATCTCGGACAACTGACAACTTCCAGAATTAGTTACATGGGTCTACCCCAAGGCTCATGTTTAAGTCCCTTGCTTTATAATTTTTACGTGAAAGACATTGATAGTTGCTTGGAAGGACAATGCACGCTAAGACAACTTGCAGATGATGCTGTGGTTTCTCTAAAAGGCCCACATGCAGAAATGTTGCAAAGACCATTGCAAAATTCTCTAAATAATCTGTCAATCTGGGCAAGAGATTTAGGGATCGAGTTTGCTCCGCAAAAAACTCAATTGGTTGTGTTTTCTAGAAAGCGGAACCCAGCCCAACTGAAACTCAATCTTTTGGGAATAGAAATCGACCAATCTTTGACTTCGAAATACCTTGGGGTCTGGTTTGATTCAAAAGGCACTTGGGGTACCCAAATCAAGTATTTGGTGCAAAAATGTCAACAAAGGATCAATTTTCTACGCACAATTACCGGAACATGGTGGGGTGCTCACCCGGAAGACCTCATAAAACTTTACAAAACGACTATTCTCTCTGTTATTGAGTATGGCTCTTTCTGCTTCCACTCAGCAGCAAACTGCCACCTAATGAAGCTGGAACGAATTCAATATCGTTGTTTGCGTATTGCCCTCGGTTGCATGCACTCAACGCATAATGCGAGCCTAGAGGTCCTGGCAGGGGTGAAACCTCTCCAGAACCGATTCTGGGAGCTCTCGTTAAGGTTACTTATCAAGTGTGGAGTGAGCAACACACTTGTTATTGAAAACTTCGAAGAAATGCTCAATCTGAACACTCAGTCAAAATTCATGAGAATCTATCTTTTCTACATGTCATCTGATATAAGCCTCCCAGGTTATAATCCTCCTCGTGTACACTTCACTAATGACAGTTCCTCTGTTAAATACGATCTGTCCATGAAACAAGCTATTCATGGAATACCAGATCAACTTCGATGTATATCTATTCCTCGCATTTTTAACGAAAAGTACCAAAATGTCAATTCCTGTAAGAGATTCTTCACTGATGGGTCTCGCATAAATGGATCCACTGGTTTCGGTGTCTTCAATGAAAATTTCACTGCCTTCCGCAAACTTCAGGAACCTTGTTCGGTTTATGTTGCTGAGCTGGCAGCAATCAACTTCGCTTTGGGGATGATTTCCAACATGCCCGTAGACCATTTCTTCATCTTCTCGGATAGCCTTAGTTCGATTGAGGCACTCCGGTCGATGAAACCTGTAAAACATTCATCTTACTTTCTTACAAAAATAAGGGAGCAGATGGGTGCACTGGTCGAAAGATCATACAAGATTACCTTTGTATGGGTCCCCTCACATTGCTCAATTTATGGCAATGAGAAGGCGGACTCTCTCGCAAAGGTGGGCGCACAGGAAGGTGAGATCTATGATAGAAGAATTTCACATGATGAATTTTTCCATTTTGTTCGCCAGAGTTCTCTTCAAAGTTGGCAAAATGATTGGCGAGATGGCCAGCTGGGACGGTGGTTACATTCCATTATTCCTAATGTTTCTTTGCGAGTGTGGTGGTATGGTTTGGATGTAAGTCGCAATTTTATTCGCGTGATGTCAAGACTTATGTCCAACCATTACTCGCTAGACGCGCATTTACACAGGATTAACCTCGCGTTGAGCAATGTTTGTACTAAGTGCGGTTCCGGTTATGATGACATCGACCACGTAGTTTGGCAATGCCCGGATAATGACGCCTCCAGAGCGCTACTATTGGATACCCTTGAGGCCCGAGGTAGACAACCCTTTGTTCTTGTGAGAGATGTGTTGGGGACCCGCGATGTCACATACATGGGATGTATTTTCGACTTTCTTCGCTCTGCTGGTATAAAAGTTTAATTCGCTTGTGTTTTCTTCTCCAGTTTTTTTTTCTCTGTTTTGTCCTCTTTGTGTTACCAAGCTGCTCCTGGCCATCCGGAAGACCAAGTCCCAGAACAAGTTGGTACCAACACCACAAGGCACCGAATACGCTAGCAAGATGCGATTTACCCCCGGATGAGCAGCAGTGAAACCTTTGACCCAATCCTTACCCTGTCCATCCCTCAAAATGTGACCTTCTAACCTCGAGCTGCCACGAGTACCCTGGCTTCCACCCATTACTAACAGATATCATTAAAAAGTTATTACTCTGTATAATGTATACTATTAACGCAGACAGACGTTCTAGCTCGAACAAATTTATTCAAATTTTCTATGTAAATTTTCACTAGCGACACCTAGGCAACCGATTGCCACAGTGCAGTCGCGTGCAGTTGACAGTTTGAGAAACCACGTGCTTCCAGCCGTTTACTTACCACCCAATTCACCACCCACCGAAAAATAAAATCAAAACAAACACTGTCAAAATCATTCCTACATGTGCGTCACATTCACAAAGATTTCCCAATGCAAGTGAAGTTCATCCAAATGCAGTTTTATTCAAGCAAATCTATGTAAAATAAAAGTAATAATGTGTAAAATATTTTACAAGATTCCTGTGCTAATTTGTGCAACAGATTTTAGACATTAAATAAAAGTCATTTACTCTGCACAAATTATGTGGAAACATTATTAGCGTGCAACACGTGCGGTCTTTTCCTGCCATCCGGCTGGAAGACGACCGTGGTGACAGTTGTTGGTGCAACGCACATGTGAGGAAGCGATTGAATATGAACGTCGCTAACGCCATCTGTTCGCTGATTGCCACTTGGCGATTTGTGGCGGCCATGTTTTTTACACAAGCTGCTGAGTCAAACTTGAACGTCTGTCTGCGCTATTAAGTACAAAGAAAGATCCTCGGCTCCGTAAAGCGTTATACGCGATTGAGCCCCAAATAAATGAACTAGATAAAAAAAAAAAATCACATCGAAAGCCCGTAGGTAAAATTCTTTTGGTAGTCCGTCGGGACCTGGCGATTTTTTCGATGCACTTGTGCGGATTGTGGAGAGGATTTCCACAGTCGTGATTTCGCTCATACATGCTTCGTTGACGGGATCCTGCTCGGGAATCACTCTGTCGCATTGGAATACCGTGCCTTCTGCTTCGTCTACATTTTCCCGCGCGTACAGGTTCGAGAAATATTGAACTAGATGATTTTTTTTTTTTTTTTTTCTTTTCTGGAGTAGGGAAAAGCCCGTGGGAGTGAAGTTCCTGTTACAATTCGGACCTCTTCTCCCATAGGCATAAAACCTACTCTTCTTTTCATATATTTCAAAAAAGTACAAAGTATTTACACTTCCAGTGAGAAGTTATTCTCTTTAAAGGAAGTGTAATTAAATTAATTAACAGAAAATTTACAACTTATTGGCTAATATTAGTATATCACGTACAATAATCGCTTTAATTCATCATGGATTTGGTTAGTAAGCATTCCTAGATCAATAGCGGCAGCTTAGCATTACATCGGAAAAACTTTGTATACAGGAAGCCACGGCGCAGTCACAATGAAATTGTCGTAGAAACGTTGACCAGACGCAGACCAGGACATCAGTTCCAATAAAGCCTCAGTAACAACTGGTAACAATGTGACGGAATGCTGTTGATGTTAGCTGATTTGGTAGCACGGATTTATCGCGCTCGTTATCCAGGACCTCGAAACATTTGAATGATGGGGTTGGTGTAGACAGAAGGTGGGAGGGCTGTAATTGTAAACGAACTTAAACGGGCGCAGTATCACTGGCTTCGGCCAGACATATACTAATCATGTTACCTGGAAGATAACTGATGCTACCAGCTGACCGAGTCACCAGGTACGGGAAATCGCAGGAATCGGTGATGTTCAAAACTTGAACGGCCGCGAATCGAGTGTTGCGGTTGTTGGATGCAGGGGTGGCAGGACTGTAATTGTCGACGGACTTGAACGAGGGCAGTATCACTGGCTTCGGCCAGACGTATACTAATCATGTTACCTGGAAGATAACTGAGGCTACTAGCTGACCGAGTCACCAGGTACGGGAAGTCGCAGGAATCGCTGATCGGTGATGTTCGAGGCCCGAAACTTGAACGGCCGCGACTCGTGTGTTGCGGTTGTTGGATGCAAAGGTGGCAGGGCTGTAATTTTCGACGGACTTGAACGAGGGCAGTATCACTGGCTTCGGTCAGACGTATACTAATCATGTTACCTGGAAGATAACTGACGCTACTAGCTGACCGAGTCACCAGGTACGGGAAGTCGCAGGAAACGCTGATCGGTGATGTTCGAGGCCCGAAACTTGAACGGCCGCGAGTCGTGTGTTGCGATTGTTGGATGCAAAGGTGGCAGGGCTGTAATTTTCGACGGACTGGAAGATAACTGAGGCTACTAGCTGACCGAGTCACCAGGTACGGGAAGTCGCAGGAATCGCTGATCGGTGATGTTCGAGGGCCGAATCTTGAACGGCCGCGAGTCGTGTGTTGCGGTTGTTGGATGCAAAGGTGGCAGGGCTGTAATTGTCGACGGACTTGAACGAGGGCAGTATCACTGGCTTCGGCCAGACGTATACTAATCATGTTACCTGGAAGATAACTGACGCAACTAGCTGACCGAGTCACCAGGTACGGGAAATCGCAGGAATCGCTGATCGGTGATGTTCGAGGCCCGAAACTTGAACGGCCGCGAGTCGTGTGTTGCGGTTGTTGGATGCAAAGGTGGCAGGGCTGTAATTTTCGACGGACTTGAACGAGGGCAGTATCACTGGCTTCGGCCAGACGTATACTAATCATGTTACCTGGAAGATAACTGAGGCTACTAGCTGACCGAGTCACCAGGTACGGGAAGTCGCAGGAATCGCTGATCGGTGATGTTCGAGGCCCGAATCTTGAACGGCCGCGAGTCGTGTGTTGCGGTTGTTGGATGCAAAGGTGGCAGGGCTGTAATTGTCGACGGACTTGAACGAGGGCAGTATCACTGGCTTCGGCCAGACGTATACTAATCATGTTACCTGGAAGATAACTGACGCTACTAGCTGACCGAGTCACCAGGCACGGTAAATCGCAGGAATCGGTGATGTTCAAAACTTGAACGGCCGCGAATCGAGTGTTGCGGTTGTTGGATGCAGGGGTGGCAGGGCTGTAATTTTCGACGGACTTGAACGAGGGCAGTATCACTGGCTTCGGCCAGACGTATACTAATCATGTTACCTGGAAGATAACTGACGCAACTAGCTGACCGAGTCACCAGGTACGGGAAATCGCAGGAATCGCTGATCGGTGATGTTCGAGGCCCGAAACTTGAACGGCCGCGAGTCGTGTGTTGCGGTTGTTGGATGCAAAGGTGGCAGGGCTGTAATTGTCGACGGACTTGAACGAGGGCAGCATCACTGGCTTCGGCCAGACGTATACTAATCATGTTACCTGGAAGATAACTGACGCTACTAGCTGACCGAGTCACCAGGTACGGAAAATCGCAGGAATCGGTGATGTTCGAAACTTGAACGGCCGCGAATCGAGTGTTGCGGTTGTTGGATGCAAGGGTGGCAGGACTGGAAGATAACTGATGCTACCAGCTGACCGAGTCACCATGTTCGGTGATGTTCGAGGCCCGATACTTGAACGGCCGCGAACCGAGTGATGTGATTGTTGGATGCGGAGGTGGCAAGACAGACTGGAAGACGGACTGGATGATAACTGACCCCATGTTCAGTTGGCAGCGATATGACGGAATATTGATGATGAGACAATAAAGTGGTTGGTGGTCAACCTATGTAGGGTATTTGTGCCTATCTTAGTCTCATTAAGGATGTGCAACATGAAAAATCACTCACAGCGCCATGTATACGCTTCAAACTTAATGATACAAACCTTTAACACACGTGCTCACTTCCACTGTTGATCCTACGATGCACTAGAGTGGGATTTATCTTCAATATTTGATTTAATTGTGATCACAAATCGCGAGCCACTCGCACCTATCTTCAGCACACCGTAAAATTTTCATCTCATCGCGGTCCACCGGGTGGCCCCTTTTTCATCTCAACAGTATTTACAGCAAATCCACAACCACTCTCACATTTTCTCATCGTAGAGCATTCTGCACTCACCCACTAACGCACTTCCTTTCCCTAGCAGGTGACAGTTTCATTGTGATTGTTTTTCTCTCTCGCAAAGGAGAAGTCACAACAATGTGCGGCGCGACGAATCGTCTATGCTCGCTCCCCACGTTTTGCACTCGCATACAATCACAGCTGATTGGCAAATCAGTGCTGCCGAACTGGATGATTGTTCGTAAAGCTTGAGCGGTAGCAGCATGTTTAGATGAAAACCAAACCAAATATTTTGAAGGAAAGGGGGTTGGAAAATGAAATTATTGATCGATTTGCGTAGAAGTTCGATTACCAAGATGTTAAACCAAGAAACGACCATATTCTGATTGAAAAAACATCGTATTTGTAGTGACCAAATCTCATTCAATTAACTACTTGTTTCTTGATGTCTGGCACCGCTGTGATGCTTGCTTTGGTGCTTCGGCAGAGATGTGCGCCGCGGTTAAAACATCATTTTTGGTCGTCGGCGGCGGCGGCGTTAAAAATGAGATTTCAATATTTCGCTCTTTTACATCTCATATAGCGAAACATTTTAACAAACTATACTTTGCATATGAGAATGTAAATACACTAAAACCTCAATTTATGCATGTTATTTTTATGCACCTTTTTTTATGACCTGCATAAATTAAGGGAAAGCTACTCAGAACCAATATTGTGCATAAGAATATTTAATAATGACGGTAACTATTGCAACGGCGGCTAAAGGGTGTTTATAAGAATGAGCAAATGGAAGTCACAGGGGAGTTTCAGGGGGTTCCCAGGGGTTTCCGCGAGGTACCAGGAGATCTCCGGGGGGTTTTCGGGGGTCTGAGGAGGTTTTCGAAAGCATTGCAGAGAGTTTCAGAGGATTTTCGACGGGGTTTGGAGGCGTTACAGGCATAAGCGTAACTAGGTCATAGCTCTAGGGGGGGCCAAGGCCATTTCGATATAGATTTTGTATACTAAAAAGATACTTTTCGCCTGAATTGCGTGATTTTTTTCCAAAATGAATTATTCTGGAGGGGGCCAGGCCCCCCCTGGCCACCCCCTATTTACGCCAATGGTTACAGGTACGTTTTCGGGGGTTTCCGAGGATCTCACGTGCGTTAAACGGATGCAAGTGGGTCTTAGATGGATTCGGAGGCGTTAGGCAGGCGTTTTTGGGGGTTCTGATGCGTTACATTGGGTCCGAGGGGATTTTAGAGGGATTTTGGAGGCATTTCAGGAAGTTTCAGAGCATTTTTGGCGGGATTCAGAGGCCTTACGGAGGCGTTTTCGGGGGTTTCGGAGCGTCTTATTAAGAGGAATTTTGGGGTTTGGGATTCAGAGGCGTTACGGAGGAGATTTCGGGGGGTTTTGGAGCGTCGCAGGTGCGTTACATGGGGTCCGAGGTGGTTTAAGGGGAATTTTGGAGCCATTTCAGGAAGTTTCAGAGCATTTTCGGCGGGATTCAGAGGCGTTACGGAAGCGTTATGGAGGAGTTTTTATGCACAAATTTCCCTCATTTTATGCCTTTTTTAATTTATGCACCCCCAGCCATGTGCATAAATTGAGGTTTTAGTGTAGTAACTTGTAATTGCGCACTCGTATATAGTGCGGCAGACATTTAAACGTTCCATAATAAATAAGAAAAATCCATAAGGCGCAGTCCACAAATTACGTAACGCTCTTGGAGGAGGGGGGTAGTATGGCCAAGCGTTACGGCCCATACAAAAATTTTTGGATTTCCATACAAAAAAGCGTTACGGAGGGGGAGGGGGGTCGCAAACATATCAATTTTAGCGTTACGTAATAAATGGATGCTGCCTAAATAATTCTTAAGTTATGGCATGAATTGAATTATTAGGACCTGAATTCTTCAGATTTCAAGCTTTCAGGAACTTTTTTAAGATTATTTTTACGATGATTAAAAAAAACTTATAATAAATCGGAGAAAATTGGGTTGATTTTGAAATTCCTCACATTTTGTATGTATGTATTGTGGATTTACCGGCTACTTGTATTCTACCGGTTACTTGAGTAGCCGTTACAAAGTAGCCGTTTTCATATAAAAATCAACTTGATTGTCAAAAAATGAATATCGCTGAATAGCTCGTGGAAACGGGGAATAGCGCATACAATAAAAATGTTTAAAAACATTTTTAAGTTACTCTTTTTATAAAACGGCTACTTCGGATGCCATACTGAAGCGACCGGTAGAATACAAGTAGCCGGTAAATCCACAATAATGAAAATTGACGAAAAATTTTGAACCTCATTTACTCAAAAGTGGGTTTTTGTCACTCACACCCCTTTGCTTCTAACCCCCTCAATTATAAACGAACGTCGTTATGACGTCACGCGGGGAAAAGCATGCATGCTGTCATTGCATGCTTTATACACCTTGTGTGAAGAATATGATATTTGCTAGGATTTTTATATGATGATATATAAGTGACTAAAAAGTAACTAAAATCTCAACAGGATCATTGAACGAAATATTTTGTTTATTCGGCAATGAATGACATGCATTCATTTTGGGAGCGTTTAAACTTAAATCGATTATTTTCTGAAGATTATTGGGGAAATTCCAAGTTCGGCGGCGTGATGAGTTTTAAGCTGGCGGCGTGCTAGAAAATCAAAACATCCGGCGGCGTGAAGTAATAAATCTCGACGGCGCACATCTCTAGTCTTTGAGACAAAATGAGATGAATATAGGTACTAGGCCGAAGAAGGGGGCTTTTACCCTATGTTATGATTCTTCCTTTTATCAGTGATGCAATCCGCTTCTTGAAGTTTCCCATATTCCTCTCGGCTTTTAAATGAGAAGGGAGAGCATTGTATCGAGAACTTCCAAAATACAAGAAAGATTTTTTTCCAGCTTCCGTATTAGGACGGTTGATCGTTAGAACTGCTTGGCTTCTCAGAGGGTATCGGCTTGAATTGCACCGCAGTCATCGATGATTTCTCCTTCGTCGTTTTGGAGCTGCTCGATAGTCGTTCGTCGCCTCGTTATTTCGCCCAGCTGGTAGGTTGATATCGGTTCCCCCGCCACATACGACTCATTGATGAACGTGAACATCTCGGTGAAGCGACGTTGATGGAGGAGCATTTCGGCTTTCACCTGATTGATCCTGATGAGCATGGTGCGATCATTATGATATTCATCATACGCTTGTCGCAGTAGCTCGTAGAGGCGCTGTTGTTCACGGTGGAAAGTTTCAAAAGCGAGTTTTGATTTCCATCGGAAGAAGGAACTGATTTTAGGTTTGGCGCATGCTAACCACCATTCCATCCAAGATGCGTAGTATCGGCGTTGGCGGGTCCAATATTGCCATCGTGTTTGGAGCTCCTCGATATTTTCAACTGTCAGGAGGTGGGGACGGAGGGACCAGAAGCCACGGCCGGGCGCTCGGTCGGGGAGAGGAAGGCATAGTCTCGCTGTTACGGCTTTGTGGTCCGAGAAGCAAACAACATGCACAGCTGTGGCTCTCAGATGTTCTCGTAAGCCGGCACTGACATAAAGCCGATCGAGCCTGGACGAAGAATTGTGTGATATATATGTGTAACCCGATTCGCTAGGTCGGAGCTGTTGCCACACATCAAGCAAGCGGAGCTGCTGGACGGTGGATTGGAGAGCGGGGCTAGAATTGGATCCCGTCGCATCTCTCAGTCGGATTACTGAGTTAAAATCTCCGCCGACGACGATGTGATCGGTGCGATATCGCAGGTAGTAGGCTACCGTGCTGTTGAAAAAACGTTCTCGCTCGGCGCGAAGAGCCGATCCCGACGGGGCATACACATTGCACAGGGTAGTATTGTGCACACGTAAAGCGATCAATCTACCGTCCAGGCTCTTCTCGACGTGCGAGAATTTTATATGTTGTTTGAGAGCGATAGCAGTTCCTCTCCGGCTTTGGTCGACGTTGCAGATGACGTTGAAGCCAGGTAGAGAAAGTTGTTCGTTTTCCACCTCCTGCAGGAAAACAATGTCCAAATCGGTGGTCCGAATGAACGTTCGTAGGGCATTTATTTTTGTTGCGTTGGTTATCGTGTTGATGTTTACGGTGCCGATGTTCACGCTGGTGTGCTCCATCACTGCTGCATGTCATCACCAGAGCCTCGGCCGTGTTCGTTTGAGTCGTTGCGTCGCATCTTCTTCCCAGGTGGCGATCGTTTGCTACGTAGCCGTCGGCTGCTGCTAGAGCCGAGGGATGCTTGCGAGATGTCCGTCTCGTTGCCATCGGATTTTTGAGCGATGAAGCTGCCGATCGTGATCGGGAGCGGTGTGATTTGGAGGATAGGTTGCACTCCAATACGCTTGTCCATGACGGCGGGAGGAGGCATTGTGTTTGTCTGCTGTGTCATCGTCGGTTGCGTCTCGTTCGGTTTAGCAATTGCTTGCCGTGACGGGTTTTGTTGTACCTGGGGCTGCGGTACTTTCGGTGGGATATTGTTCGGCTTTGCCGATTTTTGCAATGCTGGCTGCTTTGTCACATTAGCGTACGAACGTTCTGCTTCGAGCTTTTGCGCCAGCAGTTTTTTGTTTTGTACACACGGTATCCCAACGTGTACAAACTCTTGGCAGTGCATACATGTTTGCCGCTGCCCCTTGTAGCTCACCGCCGTGTCCTCACCCCGAATTGCTACGAGAGAAGGAATGTTTTTCTTTATTATCATTCGGGCGATGCGTACGCCAGTTTTTACGCCACCGAAAGCAGAGCGTTCGTCCCAAAGTAGATCGCGGACGTTAAGAACGTCACCGTACTCAGAGAGGAATTCGGCGATCTGTTCGTTGGTGATGTCGCTGGATAGATCAAACAAGCGTACTTCCACGGCTCCGTCCTCCATCATGATTCGAAGCTTGTAGGTCTTTCCGTCGAAAACGAAATCGTGCTTGCTGTCGTGTTGTTGGACGATCGTCTCAGCGAGCTGAAGGTTGTTGACCTCCACGAAAGTACATGCCAGCCGCCTGCTTGGCTGGAGAAGTAGCACATTTTCTCGCGTTAAACCGAGTTCTTTCGCGATGAATTTGTGGATTTCATCATGTGAAAGCTGTCTTGGAAACTGCGAGTAGTCGACGCGAAACGTATTTTCGCGGCGCGGCATCGCGAGAACACGACGGCACGGTATGCGCGAACCACTTTGTGTACTCGTAAGACCGACAAAATTACAAAATCGTATAGAATAGTCTGTGAACGACTCCCGAAATTCGCTCCTTCGAAAATTCGACTGATCAACTCGGAAGTTGAGCGCTAACTGACATTCGTACTACGTGTACTGCAGAAAATCCTGAACGAATTTTCCAGGACTCTCTCCAGGAGCAGTTCATCCAGAAATTCTTACAAAAAATGCAAATCTAATAGAAACTTTTCTAGGGATTCCTCTAGGTCGTCTACAGGAATTCATCCAGAGATTCCAGCAGAAGTTGCTCCTTACATTTCTGCAGGAGTTCCTCCGTAGATTCCTTCAAAGAGACTTGTAAAAATGTCTCTGAGGTTTCCTTAAGACAATCAGAATAGTTCTCAAGAATTCTTTTAGAGTTTAGGAGCTCTTTCAGAAATTCCTTCTGTGATTCTTTTAGACATGCTTTCGAGGATTGCTTCAGAAATTCATACATGTATTCTTTCATATACCCCTGCTGCGAACCCTGAAGGAATTCCTCCAGGATTTTGCAATTCCAGGAAAAATGCAATTCGAGTGAAAATTTTACTACGAATTTCTCCAGAGCTTCTCCTGGAATTCAACCAGAGTCCTTCAAATTTTCTGGCTGGGTGGAATTTCTCTAAGAATTCCTTCAGAAATTCAGATTTGTTTCTAGGAATTCTTTCAGAAATTACTGCTGAAATTTATCCAGTGGTTCCTCCACATAGTCATCCATGACTTCCTTCATAAACTTCTCCAGACAGGAATTGTTTTATTTAAGATTTTTCTTCTCTTACTATTTTTTTGAGGAATTCTTTCGAGAATTGTTTCAGAAACTCGTACGTGTATTCCTTCCTGTACTTGTGCAGAGAATCCTTAGTGAATGCCTCCTGGACTGGTGAAATACATGAAAGAATACACGGAGGAACTATTTTGGGAATATCTGTATAAATTAGTGAATATATATTTTTGGAGAAATTCCTGCTGGAATCGATAAAAAAGCAATACAAGACTATTTGAAGGAATTCCCGCTAGATTTCCTAGATAAATCTCTGAAAAAAGTACATGGAGTATGTCCTACAGGGCTTTATATCCCAAGTAACATTTTTTAGTAAAATAGACTAGAAGAGGTTCTTACAACCATGATAAAACCAAAATAAAAAGTATTAGGCTTTATGACGGTTTTCAAAACCTCTTCAAGACTAATTAGCCTTGAAAATGTTACTTGGGATGGAATACCTGGGGAAATTCCTGAACGAGTCTCCGGAAGAGTTCGTGATAAAAACCCTAGACTATTTCCGAAAAAAAAAGCCCTGGAGGAATCCGTGCAAAACTTTGTGTACAAATTTCTGAAGGAAGGTAATGTCTAAAGTTTAAGGGAAATTTCTCAAGGAAACCCTGGAAAATTTCTTTTCCTTGCAAACATTTCTGGAGAAACTGCTGGAGCAATTTCTGAGAGATCTCATGGAAGATTTCATAAACGAGTTTCTTAAATAATTTCTGAACGAATCTATAGAGTGCTTTTGGATGGAATTCAGAGAACATATTTTAAAAGAATCTTTGGAGAAATGTTTGGTAGATATGCCTCCAATTTCTTAAAAAAATCTCTGTAATAAATTCTAAAGAAAGCAAAATTAAAAAAAAATGGAGAAAATTCCTACTCCCTGGTGTGATGCCGAAGAGTAAGGGTCCAACGACATCAACTGAAGTGCTATCCAATCAGATGGCCACCTCAACTTAACTCGTTTGTCCCCAGCTGCGAAACAAAAGTTTAAAAATTGCCAACAGCCCATTTCTGTAGTGCACAGAGGTTCCACATAGGTAAAATATGTGATTGCAGGTCATCTACAGCTCAATGAACTCAAGGCCTGACTTCAGTCAGATCATCCCGGGTACTCAGGATTCTAGTCGAGGAAATTACTTACTCCTGTTAAATCTAATATTAGTTTCTGGAGCTAACCGTTGTTTTCCGCGTGCAAATAACTCTCATTGTTGTCCATCTATCGTTTTCTGAAGTCATGGCAGGACTTCGCTTAGATCGTCAAATTTTCCTAGGATTAGTCTTGAGAGACCTTTTCATTGACACATAATATAATATGTGTTTATGTAGTGCACAAAGGTTCCACAAAGGTAAAACATGTGATTGAAGGTCATCTACAGCTCAATGAACTCAAGGCCTTACTTCAACCAGGCTATCCCGGGTAATCTACTCGAGGATTTTACTTACTCCTGTTCGGTGAAGTATTGGGACCTGGACCTAAACGTAGTTTAGCGTGCAAATAGCTCTAATTGTAATCCATCTACAGTTCTTTGAAGTCAAGGCATGACTTCGCTTAGGTCATCAAATTTTCCTAGGAATAGTTGTGAGAGCCCTTCTTATTGACACATGCTAAAATATGAGTTTTTCTAGTGCACAGAGGTTCCACATACGTAAAATATGTGATTGCGCTTCATCAACAGTTCCATGAATTCAAGGCCTTCAGTCAGGTCATCCCGGGTACTCAGGAATCTAGTCGAGGAATTTACTCATTCCTGTTCGGTGTAGTATCGGTTTCTGGAACTAGCCGCTGTTTTCCGCGTGCAAATAACTCTCATTGTAGTCAATCTACGGTTCTCTAAAGTCAAGGCATGACTTCAATCAGGCCGTCTAAATTGTCTGCAGTACTTTGACATAACAAACAATTTTACGGATTCTCAAGTATTGGTGCAACTAAGGGCAATAAAACAATTGAAAAGCTTCCGTGGTGATTATTTCGAGTATTTATTTTTGTAAGGACGGATTCGGACAATCCATCGAGAGATTCAGAAAAAATAAACTGTAGTACAAGGGCAACACATGGTTTAAAGATGTCTTCGATGGCCTATGGGGTCAATAAGGGAATCATATCTCGTGTTTATTGTCATTTGAAAACAATGTAAATGTAGACTTGGATGGTTCAGGAATGTTTAATATCCCAAGAACTCAAAGGAGACCTATCGAAGAATCTTAAAATCGAACCTGTAATAACTTCAACTATCATTAGGCCACGGAATATGTAAACTCCCGTTGAAATACTTTGTTAAGAAGAAAGTCATAGTGGTGCAAATCGTACTTGGTTTTATTTCTACCCGACTTGACCCAGTGACCGACCGGCCTTACTCCGTCCAGAAGGTAATTTTGATTCCATATATTTCCAAAACTAGGCTGTTATGCGAGTTTGTATTCAAAATTTGGTCAAATTCTGCCAAGAAATTGGATGCTAGCGATTTTTTGAACTTTCATTTCGCAGCTGGGGACAAACGGGTTAGGCTGATGAAGCGGATGCAGACGCCGTGGAAAAACAAGTTGGCAAATGGACTAACATTAAAGAGAGCCTCCGGTCTGATGCGGTATTCATATGGACATGTACAGGATAGTGTTGAAGAAATGTCTGGACGTTCCCAGACTCCCCAGACATTATATTCAGAAGTTGGCATTGTCGCCAAGTCCAGGCAAACCTCCAGGAGACCCAGCATCCTCTTGAGAAGATTGTCCTGGACAACTTGATGAATTGCCCGTTTTCCGTGCAATTGGAACTTTCGGAAAGAAAAGTCCACAGTGGATACGATCCAGATAGTCATTGCAATAGCGTCGAAGCAGAAGAGTATAAGTAAGCGGTATTGTACCGTACTGTAGTAGTCATAGATGTGAAGAAAGCGTTAACAGCTCCAGTTGGGAGGCCATTATTGTCACAGCACTGCTTAATATGGGGCTACTGACTATCTGATCCAAAAGCGAAGTTCTGAGCAGAACGATGGTTTTGTTCAAGTTATGGTTTATGAGACAAATCAGGGTCAGAGATATGTTAGAGCTGAAGAGCTGCATTAACAGATTGTAATGACATGAACTACCCGGTGAAAGAAGAAAGGCGACCATTTGGAATAGGAGAACTTCAGAGTGATCACTATTTTGAATTCTAACCACAAAGTGCTATCCCAGATCATCTTCCGTCGTATGTCACCTAAAACGAATGAGTTTGTGGGAAGTTATCAAGCAGGCTTCATCGACGGTCGGTCGACAGCGGACCAGATCTTCACCGTGCAGCAAACCCTCCAACACAGCACCTTTTCATCGACTTTAAGGCGGCGTACAACAGTATTAACCGCAGAGAGTTATGGAAAATCTTGAACGAAAACGGCTTTGCTGGGAAGTAGTAAACGCAAGGGCGATCGTCAGGGCAGACTTGCTGGTTTCTTTTGGATCAAGTTCGAACCTGAGTGTGGAGGGGTAAACATCCATCTGACGCAGTTTCTGTTCGGCCATGGCTGCTTCAAGAAGTACCTACATTGGTTTGGTTATCCAGACTGTATCATCGTGGAGGAGACACCAGGGCACGTCGTCTTCGAATGCCCCAGGTGTGAGGAAATTCGCGCTTCCCTTCGAAGTGTGACAGTTGACAAAGTTGAAGTAAAGACGTGTCGCGAAGAAGACACATGGAACACTGAACCAAACAGCGTCATCGTTCTATAAGATTTGGTATTCTGAATATAATAATTCAAAGGAACTTTGGAGAAAACTGCCTCACAGCCAACATTTTGCAAATGGGAAATTTATGGTCCCTGTAATGGTCTCACTAAAACAAATTTACATTCCAACCAAACACTGTAAACAGAAATCAATATAATTCAGTGACGAACTTCCACCGACGGAATAGCAAATGATTCGTCGTAATTTTGATTGCCAGAAATCAATCTAGCGCAGCCCCAAAAGTAGAGGTAGCTATGTATAAGGGGCTGTCCATAAACCACGTGGTCATTTTTTTGGGACTTCTCAACCCCCCTCACCCCTGCGTGGTCATTAGTCCATACAAAATTTTTTATTTGTCCATACAAAATGGTCATTGGCCGAACCCCCCCCCCCCTCATGACCACGTGGTTTATGGACAGCCCCTAAAAGCGTTTCGTTTCTTTCAAAAGGAAATAAATCAAGAGTTTTTGCCTCGCCATCCGCGGACTTCATCGACCTTCAGCATCGACCAGCGAAGCAGGATTTCCCTCCCATTGCCGTTGGAAGAATGGCAATCCAAACGACTTCTTCGCCGCATTAATCATCCAGGTCACGTACAGCTCATCACGGCCATCTTTTTTCCGTCTTCACTGCTACTGCCGGGTAGTCCACGGGATAGCCCCTCAATCCTGTGTCAACATTCTTGCGTTGATGGTGTGGCCCTCTCAGTCTCAGCTGCAGCCCAGCTCTTCATCGGATTTTAATTTAAACGAGCTAAAACTGACTTTCCGAGAAGGCACGCGGACGATTGTCGTGCCACAACCCACCACCGACAAAAAATAATTATCAAATTAGAATATCGACAACACAAATCCCCCACGGAAATGCAGTGCTGAGTCGGCTTCTCTGTTTCTTGGTTTCTCGATTTCAGTCTCCAGGAATTTCGACTACGAATCCCCACCCACCACCGGCCACCATTCATCATTCGGATTCGACCGGGTGCCAATTTTCTCCGGAGGATTCAGTTTAATCGTTTTCCTTATTCATCGTTTCTTCCGATTTTTCGTCATGAGGCGGACCGGGCGCGTGCTTGGGCCGCTCGCTCTCGTTCAGGAGCTGAGTCAAATCCTTTTGAACCGCTCCAAACGGGGTTGGCTCTGCATCATCATCATCATCATCACCAGCGGAAGCAGCAGTGGCGACGTCATCTTTCGGGGAGATCTGGGTAAACTTTAACTTTTTTCACCATTCTACTTAGGCTTCCTGGGAACTGATGCCTCCTCAGTGTAATGAATGCGAAATCACTCAAAACACATTCGAATATCGATTATAAAGCGATTTTAGGCATGTGTAAAATATGCATTTGTAAGGTTTTGTTGTGAAATATTTCGGTTGACAGCTTCCACGGAAATTTTACAAAAGACAGATAAAATAAAACCTTACAATTGTTATGCACCGGATCGCACAATTAAAATGTTCCAATTTCCAATTTTTGGAATACGAAAAAAACTACTTTTTGTTTGAGAATTTTGCGTTTTGACAAAGCGGGGTAAGACGAGTTTTTTCTTAAACTTGGTATTCCGATAAAATAGAGGAAAAACCAGATAAAACTCTCAAATACTTACCGTATTTTGAACAGTAAGACGTCTTTTCGAAAGAAAAAACTACATTCTAAGAGTGCCGTTGGACATTTTATTCCGATTTCCCCTCCAGATCCCGTTTTTTGCTTCTTACGTTCTTGATTTCAATGCGCGCGTCCGAGAGAAAAGATGGCAGATATCGGCGCAAAGTGAACCAACCACAAAATGACTTTTCCTTCCTTCCGGAAAAGCCCGGCACGGCTCACCACCAGCTATGCGGAGAGGACAGTAGTGCAGTAGTAGTGGTCCCACCAGCAGGAACCGGAAGAAGCGCACGCGGCAGCGGTAGGACTTTCGGAACGTGGCGGCGCGGTACTCGTGGATCGCTCTGTGCAAAGTTTTTCGTATCCTTGTGCTGTGACTGCGGCTAACGATGGCGATTGGGACTGCGACGGGCGAGGACAACGGACGACGTCGACGACCGATGCAGAGAGCGAGCTTGGAAGGCAGGTAGCTACGGGAAAATGCCTTTTGAATACTAATAAAGTACTTTATGTTTTAGCAATAACGATTCACCGAACAACCGACGAGGAAGATGACAAGGGACTCTACCTTCTGAGGCAGTGGTTCCCGGTAATGGTCGATGGGCGAACCACTTTGGTTATCTAGAAAGGTACTTCGAGACTTTGAAGAAACTGTTTTTGTTTGAATTTTCAGTTTAAGTTAAACATGGTTTTCTAGTGAAACTTATCCGTATAATTTGTGGTTAATTTTTCCGCTTTCTGGTAGACATGAATCATGGAACGCTGCCAGAAGTCTACATAAGCCTTTGATCATTTTCAAGGCATTGCTTTCTGCCATGGAGGTGGCTGCACAGCAAATACCATCATCGACATTATACCCTTGAAGTCGAACGTCAGTAAGGGCCTCAAGCAGGACTTGCTGGGACTTCATAAGTCGATGATGGCGAGGACTTATGGCAACTGCGGCAGCAGCAGAGCCCGTGAAGCTGGAGGTGCCGATGTCTACCCAGATGGAGACCTTCGTATTGGCTGGTAGCCCGAATGGTACGCCAGACGTCATTGCAGAAGCACGACAGGTAGCCATCAGGTGAGGAGATACCAGGTGGCGCTTTCAAGACCAGGAAGGTTTTGAACCTTCTATGTTGAACCCCGGTCAGGCGTCCCGGAAAGCTGGGAAGGGTGGACCTGAAAAGACTGGCCCGTCCCGGGTTGAAGGGAGCAGGGTGTTGCGACCATAGGTAGGTGCTCAGCCACCACAGATTAGGATGACCTGACCTGGACTGCAGTTTATGGGCATCCCTTATCGCGTTATTGCAGGGCTCTGAAATGGTGAATCATTTTTCCCGTGTAACTCGTAGGATTAACTATATAGTCAAATTGATGACATGACATGACAAACCAATCAAGTGGCAGTGAAACTCCTTCGCAAGAAGTAGGCTGACGAGGTCTCCGTTAAGGAGAAGCTATAAGGCAGCAGCGGGAAGCTGCGCACGCAGCTCTAGCGTGGGAGCTCTGATCCATTCCCCGCCTAGCCTGTCCGCGATCGGAATGGCTAAGCAGCAGCTTGGCAAGATCATCGATCTTGCGTCCACGAAGTTCAACTTAAATAAGAACCTTAAAACGGTCCTGTTGGGACTTCGTAAGTCGATGGACAATGCCAAGCAGGATCGCGTGAGACTCGTGAAGCAGCGGCGGAACCAGCAAAAGTCTACCCCGGAGGCCTTCGCTTTCGCAGGTAGTCCAAAACGTGTGACGGATGCGGCTGCTTGTGATAAGCACTCACAGAAGCAGATGAGGCAGCCGTCAGATGAGGAGTTGTCTGGCGATGCCCATAAGGCTAGGAAAATACTAACCCCGAAGGTCGGCAGTAACGCCGGCAAGTCGGACCCCAGCCAGGCGTCCCGGAAAGTTGGGAATGGTGGGCCTGAAAAGGATGGCCCGACTCGGATGAAAGGAAAAAGGGCGTTGCTACCGTTGTTAGGCCCTCAGCAACCAAAGAGTTTTTTTTTATCTGTATTAAAGAGATTTTTAGCCCTAGGCTCTTGCCTAGGCTAGTTCATCTCGGCACCCACGCTTTACTTCCCTTCCGAAGGAAGAACCCGCATTGTTGTGAGTTTGTCGGGGGTGGGATTCGATCCCAGGTCCTCGGCGTGATAGTCAAGTGTACTAACCACCACACCAGATCCGCTCCACTAACCAAAGAGTTGGGTGAACCAAGGGGAGGACCCCCCTTGGACGAAGGCCGAGCGGAAGAGGACGAGGATAAAGCCACAGGTCGAAGAAGTCAGAGACGCCAAACCGAGAAGGCGTAAAAGAGTAGGTGCCAAGTGCGAGAAAGGCGACGCGCTCGTCATCGAGACCACACACTCGAAGTACTCGAACATCTTGAAGGCGATGCGAAGCGACGCCAAGCTCGTGAATCTGGGAGGCAACGCGCGCAGTACCAAACGTACTCGTACGGGTTAAATGATGCTAGAGCTGAACCGCGATAAGGAGCGTAAGGGTGCCGTCTATAAAAATTTAGCGGAAGAAGTCCTTGACGAAAGGGAAGAAGTGAGAGCTTTTACAGCGGAGGCGACCTAGAAAACCTAGACGAGGTCACCGAAGCGGAAGAGCTCATCACGGTACTGTGGCATTAGTGCGACGTGCAGGTGTCCACCGCAGCCGTTCGGCTACGAAAGGTGGACGTAAACAAGTCTGTTAAAATAGGGTGAATCAACCAGGGATCAGGACACAAGTCTGTAGTTGTTATGCGCCACCACGGTGGCCGATCGAGCAGTTCACACAGATGCTGAACTGTATGACGACCGTGCTAACAGGGCGAAGGTCGGTGGTAATAGCGGGTGACTTTAATACTTGGGCCATGGAATTAGAAGCAGTTTCACTAACCAGAGGGGTCACCTCCTGCTAGAGGCCCTGGTCATGCTAGATGTCGACCTGTCTTATGGCGTACCTGCACAGAGTACCTTTAGTCGGAATAGAGTGGAGTCGATTACCGACGTTTCTTCTTACCGTCTTGGCCTAACAATCGAACTACTTGTAGACGATAGCTACACTCACAGCGATCACCTGGCGGTTCGCTACAGTATCGACTGCAGAAACTGCTGGCAGCGGGTACATGCAGAGGTGACTAGGCTAAGGCCATACTTCAACGACGAGGCATTAGGAAGGGGTGAGAGAAACATAAACGGTTCAAGCGGGAATGAGCTGGTAGCGGTGCGACCATGCCTGGGTAAGTCCACCCAAGGAATGTTAGACCACCGGCTTACTAGTGGACACAACCTATTGCAGACCTGTGCTGCGCCTACTTACGGTGAGCGAAATAAACGGCGAATTGTGTTCGCCACGGCAAAAGCCGCGCTGATGATCGGGAAAAGGGCAAGTAAAAAGGCCTACTGTAAGGGTCTCTATCATAGTGCCAATGCGAATCCGTGGGGTGATGCCTACAGGACCGTGATGGCCAAAACGAAAGGTGTAGCGGCTTCTACAGAGCTATCTCAAGAGATGTTGGAAGGGATCATTGAGGGGCTTTTTCCGCGTCATGATCCTAGTCCTTGTCCTCCTTTCGTAGGACAGCCGAGGACTGGGGCTGGCGATGAGGAGAGGGTCACCGATGTGGAACTTGCGGTGATTGCAAAATCCTTTAGCGTAGGTAAGGCCCCATGTCCGGACGAAGTTCCGAACATGACCTTAAAAATAGTTATAGCAGAGGCTCCTGGGATGTTCAGATCTGCTAGAAATAGGGAGACTTCCCAAAGGTTTGGAAGCGGCAGATCCTGTCCCTATTTCCAAAGGTAGGGAAACCACCCGGAGAACCGTCGGCATACAGACCGATATGCTTCGTCGACACTGCGGTGAAGGTATTCGACAAGATCATCGTTAACAGACTGTTGAGGCACATCGAGGGTAATACAAGAAGGTCTCTCGAGTAACCAGTTCGGCTTCCGGAATGGAAGGTCAAGCGTAGATGTTATTTTCTCGGTTACAAAGGCCGCCGAGGTAGCTCTCTAGCGTAAGAGGAATCAAATTTGTGTTTGTGCAGTAGTGATCCTGGATGTAAGGAATGCGTTCAGTAGTGTCAGTTAGTCGGCTATTGTTAATGCTCCTGCTTATGGGGATACCCGGCCACTTGTACAAGGTTCTCGGAAGCTACCAGTAATACGACACAATCTTGTCCAGAAGATTGATTGAATTGGAGCTTGACTGAAATGCTGTTTGATGCCAAATCATCACTGAGTTACAGAAAAGGCGCGTGGCGTGGACTCGAGTATTGGCTAGCTCAGACGAGGTAGTCCAAGCGTTCAGAATCGATTACGCAGGTCATACCGGTGTTCTGCAGTGCCTTCTATCGAACAAGTGACCAAGCGGAGAACATCTTGGTACCGTTGCTGTCGTGGCGTCGGGCTACTGGGTTGTAGCCCGTGAATGGAAAGAAGTCCCGGCAAGGTTCGAGGCATGTAAGGCCCTATATTGGCAAGTCCTTCTGTGTTCTAGCTGACAGGCCCTGACCTTCGGGATGTCAAATTTCAGAGTGCACGGTATCAGTTCTGTACTTGCTTTGTAGGGGGAGCAGGCGCATCGACCCTGCACCGCTTTCCGAGGACAAAAGGAACTGTGGCAATCCGGGAAGCTGGCAAGCCGCCTGCAACATACTTTGGTGTCCTTCTAAAAGATCGTGTTATGAGCACACGTTGAAATAAACAAAAAAATAAAATAAAAAAAAGATCGTGTTATGATGTCCGCTGTTGCAAGGCTACGCAGCTTACCTCAAGAGTGCGCTGTACACAAGGCCCTTTTCGAAGCAATGCCTTCTAGATGGTATCGGATAGTCAGCGGTCAGGGATGTAGTCATGTCTCTTGCGTTAGCTGTTGAATGTCAACTTCTATCTCACTTTACTGGAGCCTTCTGCTCAACTGGGAACAGTACGCTGAACAAGGTCTACAGTCCTAATGACATGTGCGTTTTCTTAAAAGGTTGAACAGGAAACTTCCAGAATTACGATCGGTATACATTGAGGGCAGGAAAGCCTTGGCCAAGAATTAAACCTATTGAAATAGAATGTTAGATCTACAACAAATAAGGTTGCCAACCCCTGTCCTGGGACGATCCCCAGCATTTTTTTTTTCTCCGGCCAGCTACTCACCCAAAACAGAGACCACTCTGATGTGACCGCACTTGAGGGATACCTACTGTTACTACTGCTCCATGGGATGGAATCTTCCTCTGCTCTTGCCTAGTTCAAAGACGCAGCCAGCCTTCGCTGATGATGATGGTAGTTTGAGAGAGAAAAATTTTTCAATTTTAAAAAGTACGTGCAGACTCGTCCTCACTCGTTTGTGTGCTGCTGTGCTGCTGATGACGATGCAGAAAGATGCACGTTTGAGTGGCGCTCGTCTATTCGGGGGAGACCCTTTATTACATTTTCCTGTCGTCGTCGTCGTCGTCGTCCTTGTCGACGTCGTTCCATTTCCAATACTGCAGGAAATGAGAGGAGCCGGTGGTGCGGTTTAGTATATTTGTCGAACTCGCAAAACGAATTTTTGGCAATGATTACCAAGTTGTTGGGGGGAGGTGAGTCACATCCACGCTACCACTGACTGACTGTATCCTTGTTTTCGGGCTTAATTTAAATTCGTTTGCTTCGGGAGGCATGCGAAGTTTTTTTTTTCCTCCGGATCCAATCAACGAAGGGGAACCGTTCCGTTCGAAAGAAAAAAAAAGTTGGAAAGTTGCCGGAAAGAATAACTCGGCAGTGCAGATAGTCAGTCAGGTGACGATGACAAATGGCTTTTGCGACCCTCTTGGAGTGGTGCTTGACGAGGACCGACGAAAAAAAAATCCAAACTTTTTGGACATTGTCGTTTGGTTTTTTTCCGTTGAGGTTACGCTCTCGCTCATTAGAATATTTGCTAATGCGAATAATATTGATGTCGATGGATGGGGAGGGCTTAGCAGTAGGAAAAATAATACGAAACATTGTTATTTTCTTTTTTTCATTTGTTTTGAGCCAACTTTCACGACCGCACGATCCACAGCTGAAAGACAAGTTGGGGTTTCGCTCGGAATGGCGGCCCTTCTTGAACTTGAAAACAGACGTAAGGTTAGGGCATAAGTGCCGCCACTGCGGAATGGTTAATTACATGAGCCCTTGGGGTTACAGACAGCCAGTCAGCTAGGCAGCCAACAAGCTAGAAACCTTTGTCACGCAAACAAGGCGCAATCAACGGCAGACAGACGAGATTAGTAGGGTTTGGTTGGTGGCTAGCTTTAATTAATGTGGACGGTTTCGAAGGGTATTCACCTAGCTTGTGATTATAATTTGATAATTCAAGGTTAGAATTTTATGATTCCTAGCAGTACGTCACGCAGCTTTAAAATAATTCCATGATGCTGATGCACTTGAATTCAAATTGTGCTTCTGAACGGAATGCTCAGAAAAATATTTTATTTCTAGCTAAAATTAGCTTGGTGTGAAAGGAATTGGGAAAAATCCATGGAAGAATTACAAAAGAATTTCTAAAAATTTCTTGTAGTGTTTCACATAAAATACTTTGGAAGCATGCTCTAAAGCAATTCAAAAAAAAAAAATAGAAAATTTCTTAAAGTATTACCGGAACAATCTTCGATGAATTTCAGAACCACGGAGAACGAGTTTTCTATTTTGCAATCGAATAAACGCACCACTTGCCTTTGAAGTTTTCCTTGCTGCAATGGCCGAATATTCCTTACATGAAGGATTTTCCAACAGAACTTTAAGGTGGCTTCAGGAATCATTCCCAATTGAAATTTTAGGAGACTGTGTGCCGGGAATTAAGTGTTTTACATGCCTGAATAGATGAGTTCCAAAAAGAGTTCTTTGAAAGTTTTTTTTTGAATAACTTTGATTTAAAAACTCCCTTAAACTGTTTCATATTAGATTCTAGACATAAAAAAAATAAAAAATAAAAAAACAAATGAACAACAGAAAGTCATGAAAATAATTTGGTATTATTTTAATATTCCGCAAAGAAAAAAAAAAACTTCAGAGGCTAACTCTAGTTAAATGTTACCGAAATAACATTTGAATATATTCCTAAAGAAGAGGACATTACGCCAGCTTCTAAAAATAATGCAATTTCATGTTAAGTTTTTTCAAAAACATTGCGGTTGCTATTCCGTCGTGTGAAGCATAGTTGTCCCATGTTAATAGGGAGGCCCATAGAACATAGGACAACTATGCTGCACACGGCAGTATTTTCTATGCAGTATGTGTCTATCATAGCACTTAAAATGTACCAAGAAAAATTGAAGAAAATTAAGACGAATAATTTATCTGCAAATCACTTTAAACGTTTTCCAAAACTTTGTGATTTGTGTTTACCCCCAAATTTTTGGTCAAGCCATCAATAATTCATTTACAAAATCACTTTTTTATAAATAAACAGCCGCAAACTCGCAAAATGTGAGTTCTTCCTTCGGAAGGGAAGTAAAGCGTGGGTCCCGAGATGAACTAGTCTAGGGCTAAAAATCTCGTTAATACAGATAAAAAAAACATCATGTGTAAATGCTATCAATCATATCCGAGTTCAATAAACGCTTATAATTTTCATGATACATAAGTTTTGGGAATTTTCCAAGAGTAATTTGTTGAATCATTTTAGTATGAATAAATAAAACTATTAATACCCAACCCCGCCATTAGACGAGGTATAGTTTGAGCATTTTAGTATTTTTTTCCTTTCCTTTTCAAAAATTTTATATTTTTGGATGATATTAAGGACTGTTCTGTATGTCTCAAAATAGTTTTTGATTTAAAGTTTCAACAGTTTAACAGTTTTACCACAGACACAGACGTAACCCTCTTCTAGTGTTCAATCGCTTTGACACTCGCCAGTGTGCACGTTGCTGAATGATGCAAACGAAAATTACAGGCGATTAGTGTAATAGTGTGCGTGTTAGCAGACGTCAAATCGAAATCCATCATGGCCGACAGTGTCTCGCGCGGTTATAACAACAGGTGGCAGTGTGCTCATGAAAAAGACACCGGGAAAAAGTTGTTGATGAAATTATTTCAAGAGTACGTCTGTTTGTCTGTGGTTTTACAGTTTTAAATTTTATCTCAAGTATTATATTGCAGTAAAAGAGTTTATAAAAGTTAAACACTCTCAAAACAAATAGAAAAATCAAATTTAATTAGTTTAACAATAACCATTTAAGCTCAAAATGCTTTCATCTAAAAAAAAAATCAGGAAAAACAAAAAAAAAATGTAGGGATATTCAAAAACAAAAATTAGAAAAATCAAAAACCAAAATTCACAAAATCGCGAAATGAACATGTTTAAATATTTTAATAAATATGTTTAAAGATTTTAAGAAAGATGATGAAACTTTGATGAAGTCTTGGAAGCAAACGAGGAGAATGCGCGGAAATTAATTTACAAAATCGAAGAAAAAATTCTGACAGATCTTTGGTAGTTCCCCAGAAGAACTACCACAAGTAGTAATGGAATATCTATGTCGTGGAGCGGATCTGGTGTGATGGTTAGAGCACTTGACTATCACCTGGGATCGAATCCCACTTCCGACAAACTCGCAAAATGTAAGTTCTTCCTTCGGAAGGGAAGTAAAGCGTGGTGAACTAGCTCGTTAATACAGATAAAAAAATATCTGTGTAGGACTTTTGAAAGAAATCCTTGCAGAGATTTAGAATGATCGAGGAAGCATTTGCAAGAGAATGAGAATTAATTTACATGAGAATTAATTTAATAGTAGATGACTCCAAAAAACTGGTTCCAATTAAGCAAAAAAAAAATAAAGTAAATAAACTGGTTTATTTCAGATTGTTTGAAATATTTTTTCGATTTTTTCTTGTTGGGATTTGAACTACTGTGACAATTGCAATATGTTGTGGTATAGCTGTTAAGTTTTTCGTTGAAACCTAAGACCCATATGCTCTTCTGGAAAAACATAGTAAAATTTTCGAGTAATAAAAGGAACGGTCACTTTAAGTGCCATAACTTTGCCAATTTTCAAGCGATTTTCGTTGTTTTTTTTGCAGAAATTTCATAAAACTTGACGTTGCTTAAACTTGCAGGACATATTTTTTTTCAATCACAATGAAATGTTTTTTAGGATTTTTTCCAATTTTTAACTTTTTTTTACCCAAAAATTTAACTGTTTTAGATCAATAACTTTTTGATTGCTTGACTTATTTCAGATCTTTTAGCATGTTTTTTATGGTATTTGTTCTGTAGATAAAAAACGTTGTAAATAACCTGCACATTTCGTTGCGCATGTTACGAAGAAAAATATTATACAATTTTGTCTAAATTATGAATGTTTTCATGCATGGTTTCAGTCTAAAAAATGAGAAGTTTATTTTAAGTAATCATCCTGAATATGATGAATTTGATTTTGAATACACACTGACAGACATCTTCTTAAATTTCATTTTTACTTGAAACAATCAAGTAGTTAGGCATGTTCGGATGTTTTTTTTATATAAAGTATTAAAAAATGAATTGTTTTAATAGGATCTTTTCGGGACATATTTTGGCGAAGCAGTAGGAAAGTTATCGGGCTCTTAAGTTTAATTTTATTATAAAAAAAACAAATAATAAAAAAAAATCGTGAAAGCTTTTTGGAATTTTGAAAAAAAAATCATTGTTCAAGTTTTTTTTTAATCAATTTAGTAGAGATTTATGTAAGAAGATTGAAAATCGATTGAAAATTGATAGAAAGCTATGACACTTTGCCTTTGCGCCATCTCAAACTCAGCTCGGAGGTTTCTCTTTTAATGTGCTTTTAATCTAAAGTGGCATACGAAGTTCATATTTTGACAACTTTCGAAAAATATGCCGCACACTAATGCATACAGACCACAAGTCTCCGTCAAGGGTAAACCATGTCTTCTGAGGATTTAAAGCTCCCTGATCTGGTATGATTCTTAGAATGAATTCTTCAACAGAACTGTGATTTTTAATCAAATTTCAAAAGAACTAACGGTTTTTCTCTGTGCACTATTGGTACAGGACAGTCAAAAGTATTGAAAAACACTCCAGGGAGAATTGCATAAAGAGAATTGGAAACAATTCCTGCCAAACTTTTAAACTACAGTAGACGTTCGCTCGATGCAAACGATCTAACTGCAATACTTTTTAACTGCAAGTTCGCTAAGTGCAACAGTTTTGCAGTTATCGCACCGCTATCCGTCAAAATGAAATGTCAACAGCGATGCGATGTTTTTCGTACGCACTTTTGCTGCAATGCGATGTTTTTCAAATACACATTGACTGCATTCTGCAGCAACTGACAGTTCTTTGACGTCTGTCAGTTGTTTCAGTTATCGAATTTCATTCGGTAAGTGAAACGTAAACATGTTGCAGTTATCGAACGTCTACTGTAGATCTTTGACGTTCCCAAGTAACATTTTGACAGCCAATTAGTCTTGTAGAGGTTTTGAGAACCATCATAAAACCTTATACCTTTCATTTTGGGTTTATGATGTTTCTAGGAACCTCTCCTAGTCTATTTGACTAAAAAAATGTTACTAGGATTTATTACAAAACTTTTATAATGGCAAAGCAGTTAGAAAAAAACTTCATGAGATTTGAGGGGGTTAGAAGCAAAGGGGTGTTAGTGACAAAAACCCACTTTCGAGTAAATGAGGTTTAAATTTTTTGACTAATTTTTCATCCCATACAAAATGTATGGAGTTTCAAAATCAACCAAATTTTCTCTGATTTATTGTAATTTTTCCAAACATCGTAGAAACAATCTTAAAAAGTTCCTGAAAGCTTGAAATGATATGCTCAGCTCAAAATCTTTTTTTTTTAGTTTTTATTTTTGTGTATTTTAACTTAGATGCTAATTCTACACTCCCAGCTCAAAATAGATAAAATGGTCACTTACACCCCTTTGATTCTGGGCCCCTCATATGTTATTATTTCCGAATGATTTTTAAAAGTAGTTGCTGCAGTGGTTATTGGAGGATTCTTTATTAATTTTTTTTGTCTGTATTAACGAGATTTTCAACCCTAGGCAAATTCATCTCGGGACCCACGTTTTACTTCCCTTCCGAAGGAAGAACCCACATTTTGTGAGTATGTCGGGAGTGGGATTCGATCCCAGGTCCTCGGCATGATAGTCAAGTGTTCTAACCACCACACCAGATTCTTTATTAAGGTTACATTGAAAAAAAACAAAGCGGTTTGGAGATGAATCAGCCCTTTCTAAAAAATCTCGATAATAAAGATAATAATAATAATAGTAATGATAATAATAATAATATTGTGATCTAGATTGTGATTTTTTAAAGTATTTCAACGAAGAATTTTGGAAAAGTTGCATAATAAGTACATAAACAATTGTTGCATTAACTATCAGGTGATCTTTAAAAAACTCTCAAGTATTCTTTCAGAAATTTGCCGAGCAATTCCTTCAGCATTGTTTCGATAATTTATTTTAGGCTATCTTCAATGGGTTGCCCCAGAAATTGCCTCAAGAATTGCTTAAGTAATTGTTCCAAAATTTCCTTCAGAAATTCCTCTAGAGATTCCTCCAGACATATCACCAAGAATTCCATTTGAAAGCCTTCCACAGATTCCCTCGTTAAATTCCCCAGAGATTGCTAGGAAAATCCCATCATGAATTCTTTCTTAAAATCTTCCATGAATTCTTTCGAAATCCCTCCAAGGATTTTGTAAGATTTTTTTCCAGAGACTCATTTAGAAATTTCTTTTTGAATTCTTTCAGAAATTTTGAAATATCGCCCACGGATTCTTTGATAAATTTCTCCACATGATTTTTGGTAAAATATTCATAGGATTTCTCCAGAAATCTCAACAGAGTGCTTAAGCAAAATTTTCTTGGTAGTTTTTTAGAAACACCTCCACCAATTTTATCAAACATTCAAACATCAAACAATTTCATTTTATAATTTATTCAGAAATTCTTTTACAGATTCCTCGATAACTTCTTCTAAAATTTGTTTCATAGAATCTTCTGGAAATTACTTTAGAAATTTCTTCAGTGTTTTTCAAGAATTTTCAGAAAATGTCCCAATAGATTACTTCTGAAATTTCTGCATGAACTTCTTTTTGAAATCCTTCAGATGTTTCTTTTCGAAAATCAATATCGGGGTCCCTAAAATATTTCCAGAGATTCTTTATGAAAATATTGCATGGATTTTTACGAAAATTTCTCCAAGAGTTCTCCAATAAAATCTTCCATCGACTTTCTCAGAAAATTTTTCATTGATACTGACTACTCATCAGGAATTAAAAGAAGCTACTAATTTCGGCCCTGCAGTCTTGAATAATTATTACCAAGGTTTTAAAATTTCCCCAACGTTTCGACTGAGGATAGAGTCTTCTTCAGAATTATCCCCTGAAGAAGACTTTAATCCGAATCGAAAAGTTGAAAAAAATGCCTCTTAATTTTTCAGGACTGCTGTGCTGAAATTAATAGCTTAATAGAACGTAACAGTCAAACTTTCTTTATCCATACTGGAATTAGAAGTATGTATTCATTACACTAGTTTACAAAATAAAACGAAAGTCGTGAACTTCTGTCAACGACCAAAAATATTGAAGCACAATTTAGCGCTGATTTGGAAACCGTGCTTCAAAAAATTTCAAGTAGAACAGTTTTTGAGTCTTAGCTCAATATTGAGTCTTACAACTTTTTAAAATATGGAATTAACTAAAATTCAAATATCTTGCGTTTTGTTCAACCAATTTTAAATCTTTTTCCATAAATTAACGGCTGAATATAATACCATTTGATGATCTGACTGCAGGTTTTGCGTCAGATTGATGAAATTCAAGATATTGATGAATTTTAGGGACAATCTCCTTAAATTTTAGTAAATTTCCCAAAAATTTGTGGTTTTATCAAGGTTTTCAAGTAGCTTTAAAAACTTACTTTCCAATTTTATGCGTTTTCCATTTAGAACATTCCCGGATAATTGCAGCAAACGATGCCTCAAATTTGTCCAGTGCTGAAACTGTTTTCATCTCTATGGGGGATAATTTCTCCTCTAAAGTATTGTCCCCCTCACACATACACATACACTCACAGAAGCGACTACTACTATCATTAGCCACAACGTAGCATCGGGAAAAAGTACCTCCGTTCCCGACCACTGCCATTCCAGTTAATGCAATTAGACGCCAAACGTTTTCCACTTTTCGAAAGGTGATGCTGGACTGGGAACTGGGTAGGTCCAACCTCCACACCGCACCGTTACAACACCGGGATGTTGCCGGTTGGTCGCCTCTGGCTTACTGTAGGTCCAACTTTCGAGGACTATTGAGAACCTGGCTCTGGTCCGCGTACTGTAAGCTCCACCAACACGGTGGAATTGCTACAAAAAGGTTAAAGACTTTGTTTTCGTTCGCGTTCCACGACGGCACCAGTAGGTACGCGACGCGCTCACTTGCTTTCGATTAAATTGGTCGAATAAATTACACCAGCAGCAGAGAGGTGGACTGTCAGCCATCCTATCCTGGTTGGCTAGCAGACCTGCCTGCGCTTGGTGGGGTGACGTACGCTTTTGCTAGCGAGAGAGCTGTTTGCAGATTTGATTAATTTATTACCTTAATTAGGTTTGCTTTGTCTTCATGCAACCGGTTGATTTTCTACAGCGATGGTGGTAGATACCTCCTATAGGAATCTGTTGGTTTACTTTTCTGATTGTTTAGCAAGCTTTTGCAATTAGTTTCTCTTACCCTGCTTTTCTGTTATCCAGAGCATGGATCTTAAAGCTAGTGACAATTCGTTCTGTAACGTTTCAACTCAGCTAGGCTTCCTGACTGGACCGAACTTACGACGGAAGCTTCCTTCCCAGGGGTCAAATTAACCTCGAGCCGTTGATTCTCTCCCTGGTTTTCGAAAAGGTTTTCTATGAATGTTTAAGGAAAGCACAATCGTTTCCATGTTTCTCCAATTTTCCAATTTTTCCAATTCCCACTACCTTCCACAACGTAGCACAACCAAAGACCAAAAAGCGAGTTTCCTTTTCCAGCTTTTCTTCTACGTGAGTATGTGTGTGCGCGCTCTTACGCCCATATTATAATACGACCCCAGAGTCAAACGCCACCCGAAATGGCCTTCTTTTTGTTCGATCCCAGTCGCCACCCCCCGTGTGAGGCTCGGCCGTGCCAAAATTGAATTACATTGGAGCCATTTTCCGGGAAAGACTTTTTCCGCCGTTCGTTTTCTCGTAGCACGTGTACGAGTTCATTGTAGTGGCGCAGCCAGACGGGTGTGGTGTGGAACCAATTCGCGCGATTGTATTCCTAATTGAGCAGATTCACTAACGGAACGCGGAGCCTTACACGTGCGAAACGAAAACACTTCTCTCCCGATTCTTTTCCCTGTTCGGCGAGGTACGGTACGCGAAGGTGGTGGCCAGATAGAATTTAGGATTTCATCGCTTATGCACCACGGCATATCCGCCAGCCATCGGGCGGTGCGAAGTTCAGTGAAAATGAAAAATTTAATATTTGAAAGGATTACAGCCATAATTTAAATATTAAAGCAGTCTGAGTCCTCGTCGTCGTTGTTGTCGACGTTTTCCAATGCCTTGAATGTTGCAAAAACAGAAGGGAGCTACAAACTAGCGGATGGAGTACTTGTAAGAAACGAGAAAAAAATCGGAGCAATCCACTTTGCGATGTTATCGTTTTTTTTTTCATACAGGGATTCCACTGAAGCATTCCTTCGGAAATTTTTTCAATGATTTCTTCAGAAATTGTCCCAGGAATTGCTTCACGAATTATAAGAAAAGAATTTAAAGGATTTATTTGGAATTTTCTACTGAGACACGTAAAAAAAATTTTTCAAAAGGCTTATTAGAAGTTTCTTTGGAATTTCTTCAGAATTTAGTCTAAGAAATTTCTATATTTTTTACAAATAGCCCATTAGACAATCTTTTTTTCATTTCCTCACAAAATCCTCCAGGGATTCTTTGGAAATTTTCTCCAGGGCTCTCTAAAAAACTTTTAGTGAATTTTTTTAACGAATTGCTTTTTGAAATTCCTTGAAATTTTTTTTTAAGAAAATCCTCCATGGGTTGCTTTGGAAATTCCGGCAAGAATTTCTTTAGAGAATCCTCTATATTTTTCACAAATTTCTTTTAAAATTCATCCGGGGCTTCGTCAAAAGACTTTTCTAGAAATTTAATCAAACATTCTTACAATGATTTCTTAAGGATTTTCCTTCAATTTTTTTCTGAAAATTTATCAAAAAATCTTCCGTAGACTCCTCTATAAATTCTCCAAGAAATCGTGAAGCGATTCATTTTGATTCTTGAAAAGCCGAGGACTCATTCCATTATTTCTCCAAATTGGCTTGCTATAAATTATCTAGGAATTTCTCTAGGAATTAGGAAATACAGATTTTTTTTTCCAACTATACTATTAGCAAATCTTTCACCAATTCCTCTATTCTTTAGGTATATCCTCCAGCGGATCTTATCGGAAAAAAATACTCTAGGGATTCTTCCACAAATTTACCAAGCAATTCGAGAGATCATTTTAGAAATTCTTCCATGGATTGCTTCGAGAGTTCCCCCCATGAACTATTTAAGAAATTCTTCCATTTTTTCACAAATTCTTTCATAAATACTTTTAGGATTCTTTCAGATTTTTTTTCTAGAAAATTAATCACAAATACCACAGGAGTTTTTCCGATTTTTTTAAAGAAAATATTCCAAAACTTCCTTCAGAAATATTTCCTTAAGGGTTACTCAAGAAATTCTTCTAGGGATTTCGAAGCTATTCCTTTGATTCTGAAAAAAATCTAAGGAGTTATTCGTAAATATATTTTGAGAGGCTCGCAGGATCTATACAGAGAGTTTAACTAGAAGTTTCCAAGGAATTTTTTCAGGAATTAGGAATTAGAGAATATTGCTTTCAACTATCCCATTAGAACCAATTCATAAAACATTCTCTAGGGATTCTTTAAGAAAAACTTTCAAGAATTCTTTCGGAAATTGCTCGAAAGAATATTTTAGAAAATATTCCATTGGTTGCGCCGGAAATTCATCCAAGAATTACTCATTTTTTGACCAAAGTTGATAAGAGTCGAGCCCTGAACAAGGTCCGATCCAAGAACCGAACCGTTGGCGAAGATTGCACAGCCAAAAACAACATTTTCTTAAGAAATTATTCCAGAATTTCTTCAGAAATTCCGCTGTACATTTCTTTAAAAAATGTTCCAAGGTTTCGTTCCAAAATTTCTCTAAAAATTTAATCTCAAATTTCAGCAGGGGTTCCTTAAGCAAATTCTTCCGATTTTTTCCAAAAATCTTCTGAAAATTCCTTCTGAATTTTTTCCAACTGTTTCTTCGAGTTTTGTTTTCCAAGGATTCCTGCATAAATTCCCGCAGGAATTCCTTCATGGATTCTTAAAAAATCCAAGCTTTTATTTGGACTATATCCATAAGTTTCTTCAGAAATTCCTCAAGAGATTTTTTTCTGATTTTTTTTCTAGAATTCCCTAAGAAAACATTTCACAGTTTCCTCGGTAAATCCCCCATAGGTTCCTGAAAAACTCCCTCCAGGGATTCTATTGAACAATTTTCCATGATTTTATCAGAAAACCCTTCTAAATTTTTTTAAGGCTTCTTTAAAAAAATGTAAGGCAATTCCTCCGGCTCCCTCTCGAGAGAATATCTTAGGAAATCTTATATTGGTTGCTTGGGAAACTCCCCAAAAAAAATTATTCAGAAATTCTTCCATAATGCTTTTAAGAAATTCCTCCAGATTTTTTTCAAAACTTCCCTTCAAAAACTTCCACAGTTCTCTCCAGTAAATGTCCCATAGATTCCTACAAAAATCATGTCAGGGATGTTTCTGAAAAATCTTCCACGATTTTTTAGATGCATTCTTTTAGAAATTTTTAAGAGATTGTTTAAAACCTTGCTCCAGCAATTTTTTTATAAATTCTTTTTATGATTCTTCAAGGAATTCTTTCAGGATTCCTTAAAAAAAATCTCCGTGTTTTCTGTAAATTCATCCAGCGCTATTTTTTAACAATCTTCCTGGAAATCTTTTGCATGGAATTCTGAACAAATTTTGATAAAGTTCATTCATAAATTCTTCCATATGAGAAAATGGACTTAGAAGTTTCGCCAAAGCCACTCTTATTTTTTTACAGTATTTCATAATAAAAAAATCCAGGGATTCATCAGATGTTCTTTGAAGTTTAATCTTATTTTTCCTTAAGAAAACCTTCTAAATATCCCTTCCAAATTTATTTCATGTACTCATCAAAAAAATATTTAAGAATTACTTCTGAAGTTCCTCCAGGAATTGGCTCTTTTGGGAACTTTCCCAAGGGATTACTCCATAAATTCATGGATTAAAAAAAAAATGATTTAATTGGTAGTTTCTCCAGATTGCCTAATAGGAATTCTTAAGCGAGGTTAACTCATTAGTAAATTTTTCTTCTCTCCTCCAAAATTTTTTGAAAATGTCCTCCGGAAATTCTCAAACAAAAATCAGGGATTTGTTCGGAAATATGAGAAACGATTCCTTCAGAAATTTCTCCAAAAATTATTTTAGAAAATCTTCCATGAGTTGCTTCCAAGAATTGCTTCAGAAATTCTTCTAGAATTTTCTTCATAAATGTCTCTAAATTTATCCTCCAGAATTTTTCAAGAATTCCATTAGAAAACTTCTCATAGATCCCTAGGAAAATCTCCCAGAGATTTCTACGAAAATCTCTTCAGGGTGTTATTTTAAATGACCTGCACGATTAGGACTGGAGGACTGTGTCTCCTTCATAAAATCTTTCAAAGATTCTTTGGGGAATTAAGAGGCTCATTTAGAAACTCGTTTTAGGATTAAATCCGAAATGCTTCCAAATGTTTCTAAAGAAAATCCTATGCGGACTCCTGGAGGAATTTCTCCATGGATTCTTCTACGAAGTCATCAAGGGATTCCAACAGAAATACAGAACAGAAAAGTTTTCCCGGTATTTTTCTAGAAATTCCTTAAAACAAACTTACAGAAAATCTACAAAAATCTTGTATGGCGTGTTATAGAAGTCCGCTTAGAATTCATCCAGTATTTTTTTCAAAGATTTCGAATGAAAATCCCCTATAGATTCTTAATCAATTCTTCCAAGGATTGTTTCACAAAATCTTCTGGGATTTACTATAGATAATTATCTAGTGTTTTTCTGGATTTTTAAGAAGATATTCCATAGATGGCTTCTGAAATTTCTGCATGAACTTCTTGTAAAAATCACTATGAGATTTATTTATTAAAAACTTCAACACATTCTTCGAACATTTCCAGAGATTCTTCAAGAGAATATTGCATGGATGCATCCCAAAAATTATTTAGGAACTCCCCAAGAAAACCTTGTAACGCTTTTTCAGAATCGATTTCTACTACAAATTCTTTAATTTTTTTCTGCAAAGGTTCCTTTGGAATTTTTTTTCCAAAGCTTTCGTCCAGAAATTTTCCTCCGGAATTACTACATTAATTCTTTCAAATAGCCAAGAAATAGTTCGGTAATTTCTTCACAGACTTATTTTTTTTCTGAGAGACGTATTGGAAGTTTCCCAGGAATTTCTTCAGAAGTAAGCCTAAGAATACCCTATACTTCTATCCAAATAACCTACTAGAAAACCTTTTATCTCTTCTTTAAAATTTTAGGAAATTTCCTCCAGTGATTCTTAAAAAAACAGACATTGTTTAGAAAATGTGTTAACCGATTCCTTACATCGGAAGTTCTACCAGAGTTTTCCTCATAAATTCCTTTATTTTTTTTCCTTCATAATTAATTCAAGAATTCCATCAGAAAATCTTCCATAGATTCCCTCCTTCTACAAAAATCTCTTCAAGGTTTTTAAAGTCCTGCACGAATTCTTTAATCATTTCTCTAGCGACTCATGTAGTTTCTGAAAGATTTTTCCAGAAATTCTTCCAAAGTTTCATTTGGAATTTTTTTTCCGGAAAGACGGAATTTTTAATAAATTTCTCCACTGTTTTCACAAAATTTTAAAGAGATTCGTTAAAAAATTTCTCCAGGGTTCTTAAGGAAAACTTTTCAGGTTTTTTAGACATTCCTGTAGCGATTTCTTTAAACAATTTTCTAAGGAATCTTAAAAATAATCCTAAATGGAAACTTCAAAAAATTCGCATAGAATTTACTTAAAAATTCGTTAGGAGATCTCGTAAGAAAATCCTCCCCATATTATTTTATAAATTCCTTTAAGGATTGTTTTGCAAAACCATCTGTTTTCTTCAGGATTTTTCAAAAATATTCCATACGTTGCTTTTGGAATTTCCGCTTTTCCGTGATGCTTTTTTTTAATTTTTAGTTCTGTGTATTTTAACTTTTGCTAAATCTACACTTAGACCGTGATGTTGGTTTGGCTAATATGCCTCTTCATGCCTACTAATTTGATAAGTTGAACTTCTTAAAAAAAAATCATCCGGGGGAGTTTTTTGAACATCTTCAACGGATTCCGTCATACATTTCCAGAGATTCTATAAAGAAAATATTGCCTTCCATTGACTTTTCCAGAAAATCTCTTATTGTTTGTAAGAATTTCTTCGGAAATTCTTTCTGGGATTATTTTGGAAAATCTAAAGAATATCCTAGAAATTCTGAAATGGTTAAGGGATTTCTCCAGAATTCCTCCCAAAATAATTCCAGGAATTTCTTGGAAATTTCTTCAAGGATTCACTGACATATTTCTTAGAAGTTTTTTCATCTTTATTTTTCCAGGAATTAGTTTAAAAATTCTTCCAAGGATTTCGTTAAAAAAATTTCCATGAATTTCTCTAGAAATTACTTCTTGGATTCTTTCTGAAATTCTTACACAGATTTTTATTAAAATAAACCCTAGAAATTTATTAATAAAATTATTCAAAAATTTCTTCAAAAAATCCTCCAACAATTCAGATGTACCGATAGTTGTAGGAATTTCTCCTAGGATTATTCTAGATGGTATTCCATGGATCCTTACACAGAGACCCCTCCAGAATTTCCAGAAAATTCGTTAAAAATATGTTCAAAGAAAAAGTATTTACGTTATTTCTTAACACTACAAGATAATGTTGCCCAATTATTTACTATATTTAACGATGTTATGCAGATGGTTAACAGAGTGGGGTTAGTTATTGAATATTCATTTCTTTAGGAATTTGAAGCCTTTCATAAGTTACAGCTATTACCAAAAAAAAAGCAAACAAGTTAAAGAAAATTTGTATCTTTTCAAGCCAACGTAAAAAATGTATTTATCTTCCTTTCCCAACAATGTTTGCGTCAGCCTCCTGACTTCGGCATCCCACTACCGGTGGTTGGTTCTACCGAAAAGAACCCACTTCCAAATTTTACAATCTACAGTTTTAAAAAACCCACCCACTCCCGACCCAAATTTGGATACACAGAATTTCCTTCGGTTCAGAAAGCTCCAAGAAGGGGGTTCAATCCCGATTTTCGTACTTAAAGACAAACATCGAAGCTCAACCCCGTCGTCCGTCTAGTAGCTACACTGGGTTCTGCGGGGTGAACTTCTTGAACCCAAATACGTACGTATTCCCGGTTGGTTGTTTTTTTCGCTTCTCGTCTTTTATTTTTAACTATTTGCTCCACAACGACCCTGCCTGCTTGCTGACACTTGATTTGCTTCCTGAGCTGCTGCTACTTGCTTCCACTAGTTTTATTTTCCCTTTGTACCGGCGAATGTTTGCTCGTATCACGCTTCGTTAGACTATTACAGCTAATTCAATAATTCATATAGAGGACCCGGACGCGCCGCGACGATGGTTGGACAGGATGGGGATCGAGTAAGGAACAAGCAGCCTCCCCTGCCTTGGATGCAAGCAAGCTGGCATAGTCGGTGCAACTCCGTTCGACTCGGTGGTACGAAGGAAGTTTGTTAGAAAATTGCATCAAGTGAGAATGAGAGCAAGTCGGAAGCTGTGGAAAAAAAATAAGGCAAACTTGTTTTTTGTGCTTCCATCCAGTGAATGGTGGTGTTTACTCTCTGTTCGAGGGTGTTTGAAGGGAAGCCTTCCTTCTTTTTTTTTGGTCGAAGCAAAAGTTGTTGCACCAGAGTGAGTCTTGTGCCAGCGATGAATACAGGCAATGGAAAACAGCATTTTAAACTGATTAAAGTGACTGTTTCTATTTTCGGGTTTGCGAAAGTTAAGAACATACGAATACCCGAAGGTGTTTTGGTGCTTTTTCCATTACATGGAACGTTTGAAATGCAATGAGTGCTGACCTGACCTGCGATTCACTCTAAACATACTAATCTTTGGTTTTCAGAATGGTTTGAACCCCTGAGTGGCCAAGGTACAATAAGATTCACAGAACTGCATAAGTTATATTAAAGAAATCGTGAAAAGCTTGTAGTTAATCAATAGCTCTCATATCATCAATTGTAGCTCTTCATTTATGGTAAAAATTTTACAAAGTAAAATTTATAATTATGTCTCTAGTATAGGTCCTCCAGTCATACCATGCACTGCTGAAAATTGGACCTTAAACCCGCAAAGTCGTAAAACCTGACAGCCCCTGTCACTCTCACAGTTGCCAGCAACCCTGTAGCAAAACGAAACCTAAGGTACTGCATAGAGTCCCCGTTCCTTCTTTCTATCCACATGAACACGTATTACGAGCCCCAACTCATACACCGCGAACGAGGACAAAAGTCACCGGAAAAGTTGAAATGTGGAAATAGTATGCAATTTATCACCCAGTTATCTCACATTTCAGTCAAGACTCCTCCGGCTCAGGCTTTGGAAGCCCTCTGAATAAATGGAAGAACGAACGAACGTTACCCTTCCGCAGGCGTCCGAAGGACTCAACAAGCCGGAAGCCACACAACTTGACAGAATTTTTCCATTTTTTCCCTCATTCGGTCTCTCGCTGGCTGTTTTGTTTAGGCGGCGACGGCGGCATGCCCTTTTCTGACGCGGAGGCGGGCGATGCAGCTTATAACAACCGCCACATCAATTTTTCATTTAATCTGTTTTTTGCCGACGACGATGACTACGACGGCACGAAAATGGTGCAAAACCGTATTGCGGAAGAACGGAACGGGTTTCTTCCCGACGTCGACGACGACGGGGCACCAGCAAAATCCAATAGGGCGAAATAAAGAAGCGGAAAATGATAAATACCTAGCACCCCCGAATAAGCAGTGCGCTAGAAGTGAGCACATAGAGTTTGAATAATTTATTGCCTACCTGATAAACTTGTGGCCGCGCCACCTCTCCACTTGTACTATACTTAGAAGAAGAGCACTTGGAACCCTGGCCCGCCCGCGTTCCGACACACCCACGCAGACAGAGAAGGGTGGCGGTTGATGACGACAACGACAACGGCGATGACTGCTATGGAGGTGGATTTTTCTTACAGTTTTCCACCTGCATGCCGTGAGTGTGTGTATGTATGTGGGAAGTAGTTGCACGATAAACACCGATTTCGGTCGTCGTCGTCACCGAAGGTTCTATGCTCTGCTTAGTTGAGTAGAAATAGGGTGCGGAAGGTCTTCTGGAGTTTGTTAAAGTATGGCCATTGAAGTGTGGACTTACAACCTTTGGAAGGTGATCTAGCACCGGGTGCACGGGTAGCACAAGCGGAGTAAGCCTAGGCGTGGCGGGAACTCAGCAGAAGGTCCTGTTGAGCTGCTTCAGAAATTTCACACATCCGGAAGCAACTCTGTAATAGTCACATTGCACCGCTTCCAAAAGTGCTCCAGCCCAGCTAGGATGGCTAAGGACACATCAGGAATGACACCAGTAAATTCCTGATTACGGTATACTGGTCTTGCTTTGTACCTAATTGATAACCGACACGGTACACGCTTAGGTAACTACGTACAAGTAAGATGGTAGCGACGGCATTCTAACCTCTTAGTAAGGACGGGTAACACTGACTAGGAACGGCGGATGGGCTAATGTCCGCACTGTCTTCCGTCCCATAAAACTGTGGCGTGGCCTTAACCTTCCGTAACTCGCGCGGTTGACTACCTGCATCAGCACCACGCTAATGCTGAGTACAAAAAGCGAGATTTTTTTCAACGTGTTGTACAAAATACAACAGCGCGATCGCTCGTGGGTTAAAGTACATACGTTCCTGGCCTGTATCCAGCTTGGGCAACTTACTGCGTGGAAGTAGGTTCAGATGAACAATCCTGATTTGTGCTGATTTGGCTCAGTTTCCATGAGGGCATGTGCCTGCCAAATCTCGGGTGGCCTCCCTGCTTGCATACTTAGATAACCACCGGGATCATTTGTGACTAATTCATTGGCTGAGAATGACATCGGCTTTAGACCCAACAGAAATGACTACTAAATCCATAAACCATGTGTTCGAGAGAGGAGAGGCAGAGGGAACGGCGTTGAGCCGGTTCGCACGAAGAGGACTTGTGAGATCGCTACTACGAGGGCTGGTGTACCTACCAGCGAGCAGGTGGAGCACGAGGCGATGCAGCGCCGGCCGAGGAAGCGCAGATGACCGGCGCGGATCTCACATGGGCGACCTGAAACAGGGTCTGCTGAATCTCCGTAAATCACTAGCTCTGGCCAAGAAGGAGTACGATTTCCTGGTTGAACAGCGGAGTACGGCTGATACGAGCCGGGGAGAGCAGTCCACCCAAACGGACAGCTTCTTCTGCGCTGGCAACGCGACAATGGCGCATGAGATCATGCATCTCGCCGGAGCCGTAGCGGAGAGGACAAACCGCCCTGCGGCTCGAAGTGCATGGCCGAAACCTGCCGAGGAGAAGCGGCCCACGGGGAGCAAGAAGCGTCTGGAGAAGAGGAAGAAATGGTCGGCTAGCGTGGGCAACAAGGCTCCCAAGTTTGTTGAGAAACGGTAAGGGGCAGAGAAACCAAGTACCAGAAGGCCAACCCTAAGGGAAATGGGGATCAACCGAACCAAGGAAAAGAGAACCCTTGGATTACGGTTGGAAGGAAGAAGGAGTTTATAAGTGCGATCAAGTGCATCGATCCGCCTGCGAAAGGGCCCGGCCAGGCACGCACGCAGATTGCCACGCCACGATCAAGCTCTGTGAACAAGGCGACTGCAATCGGCAAAATCAGAGTAGACTGGTTTGTGTGCCCACTCAGCATCATCTACGCGCCGCCAGAGGCTTCAAGTTTTTCGAGCACGGACACAAGTCTCTGGCATGTAAATGCTCTGACAGGAGCAAACTTTGCAGGAAGTGCTGAGTGGAAGGCCACATTGCCAGGGAGTGAAACTCGGCATCAAAATGCTTGATTTACACTGCGAATAAGGGCCTTACGACAGGTGGGCCTAAAGCTCTGGTACACGTGGAGAACAAAACAGTCGACGATATAGGGTTGGTGACGCAGCTGAACTTGAACCACTGTGGGGCCACACAATAGTTGCTGTGGTAGTCAATCTGGAAGTCAAGTACAGAAATCGCTCTACTAGCGTACCCATATCGCATCTATTTCTTCAACGGAAGCTGGGTAGCGAATAAGGCCAAGCTACCGGGGTACACGAATGGTGGTCATCTGGCGATTCGATACAGAGTCGATTAGGAGAGAAGAAGTAGACAGCCACATTTAAGGTTCATTGACTGGATACAAGCAATGGCTCATGGAGGGTAACACCGATTATTTGTCTAGCGGCGATCTAGTTGAAACCCTAAGCCGTTCATGCAACTTCGCAACGCCAAGGCTATCCCTACCCAGGAATAGACGCAGGTACCGGTGGTGCATAGACATCGCAGGACTCTGCACATCATGCAAAGAGCTCGCGCCATGAGTGTAGAACAGATCAAAGGCGGCTAAAATAACACTGAACAAAGAGTTTAAGGCGAGTAAGTGAACGTGCTTCGATAATCTCTGCCAGCAGCCAACACAACCCCCTGAGATAATGCCTACAGGGTAGTCATCGTCAAAACGAAAGGTGCGTCAGGAACCAGGGATAGGGTGCTACTCAAAACTCTTTGCGTGCCGCACACGCTGCTACGATGCACTCTCTCGGTGCTTGTCTCCGTGCTTTGAACTTTGCTTGATACTACGCATGATTGGGAAAATTTCGAATCAAACGACCCATCACTTGTCAACCCTTGACAAGCTTAACAACTTTGCCGAAAATACAAACTCTTCAATTGATTTAGTAAGTGATTTTTTCTGTTTGTTCACAAGCACAGTTCCAAGAAACGTGCATTACTCTCTGCGCCGTAGAGCTAGTACTGCGATTTGTTTCTCGCACAATTACGAAAGCTCTCACTCATACGTCTCGGTCTCTCGGCAAAACGGGAGACAAGCACTCGAGATTGAGTGAAGCACCCGCTTTTTTCGCACCGCATGGTGCAAGCCGCCAATCTCTGCCTGGAACGCTCCCAGCTAACAAAAAGTCTTATATGATGTTGAATAGGATGCTAAAGTGGAGTCCATATGCGTACTTGCTCCCATTTAACCATATGTAAAGTGTGCGTATATCGCCTCCACTTTTGCATCCTTTCCAACATCATATGCGATCGTGTGTTAACTGGACTCCTCTGAGAGGCAGCAAAAGATCATAGAAACGTTGTCCCCGCGCCATGGCACACGACCATGGGCTACCGTTTCCTATGGTCAAACCGGCCACCTGGTGACCAGTTTCTGTACAGATCGATCTGTCTGCTGAATATCACCGGAAAGCGGTATATTTTGTCCAGCCTGATGACGATTTATAATGAGAGGTCAGGGGCCTCTGGGCTACCGGATAACCAGTTGGGCTACAGAAAAAATCGATCGACGGTGGACGCTATCAGGTCAGTGAACAAAATGGCCGAGATAACGCTCCAAAAGAAGCAAAATAGAATCCACTTCTGCGCGGTTTTTGCGCTAGATGTGAAGAACGTGTTCAACAGTGTCAGTTTGGCCACTGTTGAGAGCGCCATACGTCACCTAGGAGTAATGGAAAGACTATGAGGGATCTTAGAAAGCTGCTTCCGGGACAGGGTGCTCCTATTCGACACCGAAAAAAGAGAGGAGAGCTACAACTTCAACGAAGAGGTCAGTCTTGGGCCCGGCACTATGAAGCACGGCGAATGAGGGCGTATTGAGGCACTTATCACTGGGTGTTACGCTTGTGCTATACGGTGAGTCGATAGAGAAGGTTGAGCGGTGCATAAGATCGGTGTAGTAGAGGATCACTAAAACAGCTGAAACAGCGAACGTAGGCTGCTCATGACAATAGCTGTGTCCGCACTACGGTATGAGCAACTTGAGACCATGCATATACAGTACGGAGGTGGGTCGGAAGTGCTTTCACATAACCTCAGGAGTCCCGCAAGGTTCCATACTGGATCCGATGTTATTGAATGTCATGTACGACGAGGTGTTGAGGTTAGAGTACCCAGTGGGAGTGGAGATTATCGGATTTGCCGACGACATTACGCTCGAAGTCTACGGTGAAACGATCGAGGAGGTAAAGTTGACTACCAACCACTCGATCAAGGTTGTGGAGGCGTGGATGCGGTCCAGGAAACTGGAGCTGGCTCACCACAAAACTGAGGTGATGGTTGTGCACAAGTGGAAGTCGGAGCAGTAAGCGGTGATCAGTGTAGGCGATTGCACTATCACGTTGTAGCGCTCCGTCAAACACTTGGGCGTGATGATCGGCGATAAGCTTACTTTCGGTAGCCACGTTGATTATGCCTGTAAAAGAGCCACCTCAGCTATAGTGGCACTGTCCCGGATGATGTCCAATAGCTCTGCGGTGTACGCCAGTAAGCGCAAACCTTCTGGCTAGTGTCGCTACGTCCATACTTAGGTTTGGCAGCCCAGCGTGAGGCACTGCGATAAGTACTGAATGCTACCGACGGAAGCTGGAAAGTACTTACAGGCTTATGTGCCTGAGGGTTGCGAGCGCGTACCGTACCGTGTCACACGACGCTCTCTGCGTCATTACAGGTATGGTGCCTATCAGCATTCTTATCAGTGAGGACATGGAGTGCTTCGAAATGCGCGGCACAAGAGGCATACACAGGACTGCCAGGATGGCCTCCATGGTCAAATGGCAGCGCGAGTGGGTCAGTCCCACTAAAGGAAGGTACACCCAGTATTTGATACCGAGGGTAGATAGTTGGATTAATAGGCGGGGAAGTTACATTCCACCCGACAAAGGTCCTTACAGGTCATGGTTGCTTCCGACAGTATCTACACCGTTTCGGGCATGCGGATTCTCCCGAATGCCCAGTGTGCAATGGTTTAGAGGAAACGGCGGAACACGTTTTGTTCGTGTGCCTGCGTTTTCGCACAATGCGTGACCGCATGCATGCCACATGCGGGGAGGACACAACTCCGGACAACTTGGTCCAGAGGATGTGTAGGGATGAGTTTGGCTGGAACGCCGTTTCAACGCGCCACCTCCTCTGTAGCTCCCAGACGATGTGGGTAATATCGTCTGGGAGCTACAGAGGAGGTGGCGCGTGGACTCGGAGAATGGCTAGTCCAGATGCAGTACAAGAGGTGGTCCAGGGGTTCGAAGTCGGCTTCGTAGGTCATACCGGTGCCCTGCGGTCGAGATCGACCCTTACAGCGATTAAGTGGCCGCGAAGAGAATGTCCTGGTAGCGTTGCTGTCATGGCGTCGGTCTACTGGGTTGGATCCGCGCTCGCGGTTGGAAATGGGTCTCCGGTAAGGGCCGGGCAGGTGGAGACCCTACTGTCAGCAACCTACTGGTGCAGCTGATAGGGCCTGAAGGGTAGAGATACCCTTGCCTTCAGCAGGTCAGACCGGGTTGTACGTAGACATCAGATCTTGATGCCTGCAAAACAGTTGGCCGCGGACGTGGGGAAGGTTAACCGCCTTCCGAGGACAAAGGGAGTGGTGAGGACCTCTCGGGAAACTGGCTAAGCGCCAGCATGTTATCGTGATGGACTCTCCAAAGCAAGTCAAGGATGTTCATTGCTGCAGGTTACGCAGCTAACGTTGAGGGCGCGATGTGCACGAACCCCTCTCTAAAGCAGTGCCTTCTTGGTGGTTTCGGAGAGACAAAGGGTTTGGCGACCATATGATTGTTGATTAGTGGGTCGAGGAGAGAGTAAAAAGTCCTGGCTTTTAGTTTTGTTGATGAAGATGGCCTTAACCGCACACTACTCGAATCTTCTTGTTCGGGTGTCTGTTGAGCAGATTTTCCTCCTATGGGTTAGAAGAAAAAAAGAGATGAAAAGACGTCTTCCTTATCATCTCTGTAAGACAAGTAGCTTGTAGACGTCTGATCCTACCGGTTGATGTTTATACGGCGCCGAGACTGGGACATTGAGGAGGCAGACCAGAGAGTGTTCGGTGTCTTTGAACGTAAAGTGCTGAGAACAGTACTCAACAGTGAAGAAGAAATCAGCATCTGACGGCGTCGGATAAATCACGGGTTACACCAAGGTATAAAGGGCCCATATAGCCAAGGCGGTAAACGCACGGGTATTCAGCATGACCATGCTGAGGGTGACGGTTTCGATTCCCGGTCGGTCCAGGATCTTTTCGTAAAGGAAATTTTCTTGACTTCCTTGGGCATAGAGTATCTTCGTGCCTGCCACACGATATACACATGCAAAATGGTCATTGGCAGAGGAAGCTCTCAGTTAAAAACTGTGGAAGTGCTCATAGAACACTAAGCTGAGAAGCAGGCTTTGTCCCAGTGAGGACGTTACGCCAATAAGAGAGAGAGAGAGAGAGAGAGAGAGAGAGAGAGAGAGAGAGAGAGAGAGAGAGAGAGAGAGAGAGAGAGAGAGACCATGGTATAAAAATAAGAATAGTATCCAGTTAATAAAATTAAGCACGCTGAGTTGAGATAAGCATGTCCTAGGATACCGGAACAACAATAGGTGAAATCACGTGCACTTTCGATTTTTTTTTCCGTTTCATCATAGTTGAAGGTTGAATCTTGCTTGCCAGCAGAACGGGATACGGATACGGGTAGCGGGAATTGATTGAAGCGTTAACTACTCCAATGCTGGAAAAATTATTTACTCGTGGGTAGATATGGTTGTTGGTTATGTTGATGACAGCCCCAAAACTTCGAAAAACTAGTTACACCCTAATGCCGCCAACCAGCAGTGGCGTGTCAACAACGGAATGAAGAAGAGCACCCTGGAACTCGCGGTAATACTCCTTGATATTCATGTATGCTAAAGAATAGACGAAAAATGCCTTCACTACCGGTGGCGCACCGTGGTGAAAAATAACGAATGTATTCCTTCAATACAGCAGAGCAGGTACCATCTTCCAAACTGCAAGGGAAAAATCTTGAAAAATGTCACTGCTTCCGCAGGGGATTGGCATCGGTGGCAGCGGCGGCGACGTACGGTACTACTTATGCTGAATGATATGTGTATGTGCGCGCGGGTATGCTTCGGCAGCGGCGGTGGCAGCGCACTTGTATGCAGAGGGCTTAAAATGTGATGTACTAGTTTGAGAAGTGGATCTTTCTCCGCATTAGACTGCCATTTCTCTTGCCGCCCTGAGGGGGGCTAAGAACCTCCATCTCCGGGTTGTAGATGATGATGGTTCGGGCACAGAGAACAGACATCCAGGCTAGAACAAATTTCATTCGAAAAGTTGTGTAAGGATTTGAATCTTTACTTGAGTAAGGTTGCAAACCAATATACGATGACAACACTAACGCCACCAAACACCATATTGCCACAGTCAGTGGTGAATTGAAACATTTCAAGTGGTGAATTAAATTTGTATGGGAAATTAACCGATTGCAGCGCCACGCTATTGCCACTTGTGTTGCCGATTTCAAATGGCCGTTAAATTCCTTACACAGTTTCGGAACTGGACTTGGATGTCTGTTCTCTGTGGTTCGGGAATGTTTAATGTGACGGTTGGGAGCGAATCTTTACGATGACGAGCATGTTATGTGGTCGTTTACGATGGAGGACCATGCGGAGCAGGTATATGTTTTGAAAATCAATCATTGCAAATGCGCTGTTTAACTCGATGAGATTGAAAGCTCCACGTTGGTAACCTTCTGGAAACCGAACTGTAGCATGGTACAAGCTGGTTCCAGCAAAGCGCTCTCTTTGATATCGTCGACAACATTTTAATTCCAACTTAAGTTGTTTCAAAAACAACGTTTTTCTTCCAATATTCACGTGTTCTTTCCATACTCTGGGAAGGTGGTTGAACGTCCACCCCTCCTAACAGCCACTTTTTGCCACGGTTTAGTTATTAAAGTTTCTTTGTCAAATAAACCAAGCGACACTTGGCAGTAATGTTTCCTGTCTCAACCAAGCCCCTCGCCATACCTCGTCCTTGCCCAGTCGATCGGCTAGAAAAAGTTCAAATCCCGGCTCTCGATGACAGCCAAAAATTTCATCTCAGTGCGATTGGCCACCCATTCCAATCCCTAATAATCGGTCGCAGAGGGGCAAAAACACGTCGGAAAATGACGGGAGCAAGGTGACGGTCGGCGATGACACGAGATGGCGGGTGTTGTCACCCGAACCCGATATGGTTTCATAATTAGAAAACTTTGCCCTGCGCTGGCTGGCTGGCTGACTGCTTGCTAACAACCGATGGTGGCAATTGCTATTGCACCACACCGCTCGCCGTCGTCATGTGGCAATAGCGAACTAAAGACGAAGACGGCGACGGTGATGATGACGATGATGACGGCTAATTCAATCTTGAGGAGCGTGTTTGTCTCGAGAACTTTGAGGTTGGAATGTGCAAGTGGTTGAAAAGTGATGATATTTGTTTTGTTTCGTTGATAGAATTTACAGATATTAACGGTAAACTTTTGCTTTCCCAGAGTACGGTTGTCTTCAATAAAATTAGATAGTTTTTAATATCATTGAAATTCTGGAAAATCCTCAAATTTAGTAAATAACTTCCAAAAATTCAAGAATTCAAGAATTCAAGAATTCAAGAATTCAAGAATTCAAGAATTCAAGAATTCAAGAATTCAAGAATTCAAGAATTCAAGAATTCAAGAATTCAAGAATTCAAGAATTCAAGAATTCAAGAATCCAAGAATCCAAGAATCCAAGAATTCAAGAATTCAAGAATTCAAGAATTCAAGAATTCAAGAATTCAAGAATTCAAGAATTCAAGAATTCAAGAATTCAAGAATTCAAGAATTCAAGAATTCAAGAATTCAAGAATTCAAGAATTCAAGAATTCAAGAATTCAAGAATTCAAGAATTCAAGAATTCAAGAATTCAAGAATTCAAGAATTCAAGAATTCAAGAATTCAAGAATTCAAGAATTCAAGAATTCAAGAATTCAAGAATTCAAGAATTCAAGAATTCAAGAATTCAAGAATTCAAGAATTCAAGAATTCAAGAATTCAAGAATTCAAGAATTCAAGAATTCAAGAATTCAAGAATTCAAGAATTCAAGAATTCAAGAATTCAAGAATTCAAGAATTCAAGAATTCAAGAATTCAAGAATTCAAGAATTCAAGAATTCAAGAATTCAAGAATTCAAGAATTCAAGAATTCAAGAATTCAAGAATTCAAGAATTCAAGAATTCAAGAATTCAAGAATTCAAGAATTCAAGAATTCAAGAATTCAAGAATTCAAGAATTCAAGAATTCAAGAATTCAAGAATTCAAGAATTCAAGAATTCAAGAATTCAAGAATTCAAGAATTCAAGAATTCAAGAATTCAAGAATTCAAGAATTCAAGAATTCAAGAATTCAAGAATTCAAGAATTCAAGAATTCAAGAATTCAAGAATTCAAGAATTCAAGAATTCAAGAATTCAAGAATTCAAGAATTCAAGAATTCAAGAATTCAAGAATTCAAGAATTCAAGAATTCAAGAATTCAAGAATTCAAGAATTCAAGAATTCAAGAATTCAAGAATTCAAGAATTCAAGAATTCAAGAATTCAAGAATTCAAGAATTCAAGAATTCAAGAATTCAAGAATTCAAGAATTCAAGAATTCAAGAATTCAAGAATTCAAGAATTCAAGAATTCAAGAATTCAAGAATTCAAGAATTCAAGAATTCAAGAATTCAAGAATTCAAGAATTCAAGAATTCAAGAATTCAAGAATTCAAGAATTCAAGAATTCAAGAATTCAAGAATTCAAGAATTCAAGAATTCAAGAATTCAAGAATTCAAGAATTCAAGAATTCAAGAATTCAAGAATTCAAGAATTCAAGAATTCAAGAATTCAAGAACTCAAGAATTCAAGAACTCAAGAATTCAAGAATTCAAGAATTCAAGAATTCAAGAATTCAAGAATTCAAGAATTCAAGAATTCAAGAATTCAAGAATTAAGAAATTGTTTAACATTACATTACTACATCCAAATAATATAAAAAATGGCGTATTCTGAACTCATAAATTCAGCGCCAGCAACAAATGTATGATGCTAACTTTTTTGTTCTCGTGCTGTTAATTTTGCTAACGTTTTTAAATAAAAAACAAAATAAAAGAAGACCCTAGGACGAAATTCATCAAAACCAAAATTGCCGGCATACAAAATGCAATTTTCCGTTTAAACAAAACCCACAATAATCTCCTTTTCCTCCATAATAGACAAACGTCTTGCCGTGTGACAGTGCCGGTGGCGGCAACGGCGGAGTAATCGAAATTGATTTCTCAATCGCATTTAATTGACGCCAAAACAAAACTCCATTATATCGGCAGCAGCGTTCGGCACGCCACTTCCGTGTTCGCTTTGGGAAAGGAATGGTTTGCATCGCGTCGTCCGTTCACCTAGTTTTCGGTTATTTTGCTTCAGTTTGTTTATCGAGGTTCGTGTTCGACGGCGATGAGACCAAGGAATTTTGTCATTTTGGGGTTTTCGGTTTCCTTTAATTTTGCGCGATTCACGAATTGCACACATAACGTTTGTCAGGAGAAGGGGGACTCTAATTCGACTAGAAAGATTGAACTCATGCATTTGAAAGGCGATTAGAAACGAAGAAATTGCAGATTTTCAAATGTGTTTGATGCTGAACGGGTTAGACTTAAGCGGCGATATAAAAGAACAGGCGCAGATTTTTCTTAAAATATTTTAGAGATTCAATTCAGTATGACGAGAAACACTGAAGATGTGTCCCAAGCAACACACATGTTATAATAGAGTTACGACAGCGCAAGTTTTGGATGTGTAGACGTTTATTTTACGTAATTCCAACATTGTGTTAAAATAACGTAAAATAAACTTCTATACAACCAAAACTTGCGTTGTCGTAACTTTTATATAACATGTGTGTTACTTGGGGTCAATAACTTAATGGGGAGTTTTTTTTTGCCTCTTTCAAAAAATTCTAACAATATAGCTTACGTAGGTCTTGGTTATATCAGCCGGATATCAAACGTACCTGGAAAAGAAAGAAAAGATTTATTTAGATTTTTTTAGAAAAGAAAGAAAATAATACTTAGAAGAATAACATGCAACGATTTTGAGAGAAAGACCACATACAAAAAGCAGATACATAGATAAAGAAAAAATATCTTGCTGTTTTAAAGTGTTTGTATACTGGAGAAACAGGTTAGACGAATACAGGGCAATATAACTGAAACGGTTAACTAGAGACTTTTTTGAAAGTTTCATAGACACCCTCGAGAAAGAATTCTGTTCAAGCCTCGTCAAATATAAGAAGAAGTAGAATTCCATCCCAAAACTCATCCCTCTTCCGCACCACGTGAACCATTACGCCAGGCCCTAATCAATGCCATATCGTAAACGAGTCGATTTCCTGGCTCATCAACCCTCGTCGAGCCAGATCACATTCCGACGGCGACCTGGTGTGAAAATGCACGGTAAGCGTTGGGCAGAATTTCTATTAGACTCCATCACTCGGACCATCAGCAATCAAACACACACCCCGTGTCCGGATGGAATTGGCGCTTCGGTGCTTTCCCTTCACTCTGACTCTGACAGACATCAGGCAGGCGGTTAGCCATTGGTCCTTATACCATGCTCTGACTAATAGGAATTAATGGTGCGTTTGAACAAATGAGCACCGGGCGTCGTCAGCGAAGAACAACAATTCACCACCGAACGGCAGCCGCCACATCAACTATACATTCGGTTCATGAATAATGAAACATCTGAATCTGAACCAAATACGGTGCGATTCAACATGTCGAAAGTCCATCCCTCTCCTCCTCTAACCCGGAATGACGACGATTCCGCCATAGACGTAGACGTAGGCACGACGTCCCTGTCCGGAAGTAGACTCTTATCTCGCCCCCACAGATCGTGATTAATTACCACCGCGGAGGAACCGAATGGAAAACAATCAGACCAGGAACCAAAACGCAATAGAATTATTTCTTGGAATCCTTGGAAATCTTGGAAGCTGGCGTTCAACTTTTCCGGCAGACACCGGTGAAACGGTTCGTGTCTAATTAAACAATTTATTATTCACGCCAATTCCCGAATTAAAAATCGTTAAAAACAGAAGAATCTTGCCGCTTAATTTCGTAACAATTTTATTGGATTCACGCTTCTCTCAACTCCAAAGACAAGACAGCTAACGGTGCGGTGGTAGGCAGCTTCTTTTCAAATTATGACACTTGCTCTCTTCGCCTTCGCCGTGGGATCAGCCTTCTTTTGCTCGGTGGGGAAGGATCCCTTCCGGTTGGATTGAATTTCGAATTAATTCTTACTTTTCACCAGTCAGCGCAGCGCTGGCAGAGATACACCGCCGAAGAACATGATGCCGTTATCGGAGGATTACTGCGCGGCGCCTGGTAGAAATTGAATCAGCTCATCCGGGGCTGATTTTTTGCAAATGTTTTGATGAAGGAGATCGAAGGAAATGCGCTCCGTAGAGAAAGTTTTAAAATTGTTGGCGTTGTATTAACAATTTTTAAAAAACTTTTCTCAAAAAGTTTGGAGCATATATTTTTACGATATTTTCACAAACTAGCAAATTAATTCACGAATGTCTCAACCAAGACAAGGATTTTTTTTTCAAGAACTGCTCAACAAAATTTTAAGAAATTTTAAGAATGGCTTTCTAAGTTTCTGCATAGAGTCTGTTCCAATTTTAGTATTAAAATCAATTTTAACTTAAACTTGACACTTCGATAATTATTTTCTTAGGAGAACTGGAAAGTTTCAGTGTCGAACTGTCAAATCTAAGTAAATATTAATTTTAATTCGCCAATTGGCACAGACCCTTAAAATGTTGGTCGATCAAGCGCGTGTCAAATTCCCGAGCGGTGAAATTCCGGAATGGTTTTTTCCACAGTTACCGAATCTCAACTGTTAACTGCTGTGAGGGAAAATTCGATCCTTTGTTGAACAGAACACACTGGACGAAGAATCCGTGTTATTTGAATCCCTGATGAAGGCATCAAATGCAACCAAAACGTTGGATAAGGTTAAATAACAATATTTGAATTTTGTCAAGACTGAAAAAAAAAATTGCAAACAGCTTTCCATCACAGTCGCAACCAAATCTAAAAAAAAACACGAATAAAAAGAAATAAACAAAAAAAAAAAAAAAATTGAAAAACTCTGCCAGAAATTTTTCCAATCAGTTTTTTTTCACGATTTTCACAAATAAATTTCCACAGAAAATATTTAACGTATGACCCCAACAGTTAGGGTGTCAAAGGGTTTTATCGGTGGGTTTATTCTTTTCGTCATGATGGGTTTTTGTCGGCCAAATTGCCTGACACTTGGTCATATCATTCAGCTTGATTGCGAAAGATTTGAGGCTTTTACGATAGGTTCCAAAAATCCCTCTTGACGAAGAGAAAAAAACGGCCGAAAATGCGCAATTTCCCCTAAATATATCCCTTTCGGGACGAACCAGCACAATCGTGCTGTTTTTCGGCATTGGTTTTACACATTTTTTTCAATTGTTTTATCCTCAAAATATGTGATGTAAATATTTTTTATGATCGAGTTATTACTCTAACTTGTATTTCTGAGCCCCAGCTTTGGTTGGAATTGTTTATTTAAAACGCCACAATAAGTTAAACAAAAAGTAAACAATCACCCTAGAAGTAGAAAAAGTTTCATCTGCCGTATTTTTATAAATATTTGTTTAATCCAGATATGCAGGAATAAAAATCGATATAAAAAGAGTAGTTCTGCAAAACGGCGAAGAAAAAGTGGTGCTTTGTCGAAAAGCACAAGATTTCTGGGTGGTCAAAGTGGGACCAGCACAATTGTGCTGTTCCGTCCCCAAGGCGGTCAAAGTTCCATCGGAAATTGCCTATTCTTAGGCGATTTATGGTATAGAAGATTGATTTTAATTATTAAATCACTACAAAGTGATAGTTTGTAAAAACTTAGACGTATAATTTTATTTCAAGGAACACGATATCAGCTTGTAAAAGTTTTTTAAAGATCTTTGAATACTTGGGTGAATAATATTACTCCATATTATCGAAATCATGAATTAGACTGGAACAGGGATTTGCTGTTCTTATTATCTTCTTCGTATTCACTTCTATGATTTGAATACCCTGTCAAGCTGATCTCGTGTTCCTAGATTTGAAATTATACGTCTAAATTTCTACAAACTAACACTTTGCAGTAATTTAATAGTTACAATAAACCTTCTGTACCATAAAACGCCTAAAAGTAGGCAATTTTTAGCAATTACTTAGAGAACATCGACCGGCTTGAGGACGGACCAGCACAATTGTGCTGGCCCTAATTTGACCCCAAAAAGTGCATAGGTGGATAAAGTAGCCGAAGTAAAGAAAGTTTTATTCTAGCGGACGTTAAGTTTGTAAGAGAAAATTTGGGATAATCATTCTTTTATGGTCCGTCACGAAAGGGATATAGAGTTCAGAAATAGATATCAGAATAAATTCAGAAAATAATCTCACTGCATTTATTCATTTGAAGGAAAATCTTCAGTCATTTTTTTTTTCATTTAGCTAGCTTACCGTTGTGGTAATAATGTACCACCTAATGTAGGGTTTTAAAACGTTATTCGGTAGTTTTCCATCGAAAATTTGCTTGGGAAAATAGGAAAACCATCGTTTATCCCATGTTATTATAAGTTCTCTCAGCAGTAATTTTCAAAATTTTCAAAAGAATTGAACTGTTTTGACCTTTGCTGGTGTCTATAATGCTATTTTAAAGAACTTCCGAAGTTTTATTAAAATAAAAAGAAAAAATAAATAAAATAAATAAATATAATGTATTTTTTAGAAGATTTCGATAAATTCTACGGTTGGAGCATCAGTTTTGTCCAGTCGGGTATTAAGCCATAGTGCATTATTCAGCCTGTTGCGATCTTAACCAGCAAAAACGAATTTTTTACTACTAGATCCCAATATAATATGATGTCAGCTTTGATGGCGACTGTTTGTTTGACTTTTTGGGTAAAGACTGAAATGCCACAAAAACACCCAACAATATAACATAATGATCAAAGCTGTTAAAACCATACACGGTGTTCAGTAGGTTCGTACGCACAATCAAATTGAATTTATTTCCCATCTATAATTTAGATTTTTAAAGTGAATGTATTAATTGAAAGCTCACATAATACTGATCAAAAACAGCATACACTGTGGTGCATAATTGATCGGACAAACGCCGATTTTCATACAAAATGGCCAAGTTTGAGATGCTGTAACTATGGTTTGCGTTGATGGATTGAGCTCAAATTTTGACACGGAAATACTTATATGCTGAATTTTACGTATACAAGATACAAAATGCTTTCGTTCACAGGTTTGGGCGTGGCAAGGCGTTCATATTGTGCAAAAGTGATCGGACAGCGGCACGTATGTAAATCGGCGTTTGTCCGATCAATTATGCACCACAGTGTATGTTTTGAAATAAACTGTACTTTATCTTTTTGTAATAATTGCAAATATGTCTCAAATTTCTTTCGGCCGACACGCAAGGTATTTCGTCTAGTTTTCACTGAGTAATTGTGTTAAGTTAACTCAAATTAAGTCGTTGTCCTCAGCAGTAGTGGTTACAACTTTGACCATACCAAATTAACTATAAGATTCAGATTAGGTGAATACGGAGTCATTTTATCTTGATCCTTAAAATTGCTAAAATTGTCGCTGTACCTGTGTGAATGGTTTTTGTTTTGTTAAAAAGCAAGGCTGCGTTATATCTCAGATTAACGCAGAATTATCTTTTGATTATATCCCTATTGTGACAAATTTTGACCAAAATTTGCTTTACATAATGTATTTATGCCTTTTTCATAAAAACAAGCACAATTTGGCTATATTTGCAAATTTATCGCGATATCATCACTGAAATAGCAGTGTAAAGCTTTTGTCTATTAATTTAGTGATTTTGATTTAGTATAGTGAGATGTGAACTCAAAAGTCAACGTTTTAAACTTCTGTAGCATGAGCAAATTTTCGAAAATTCCTATGTAACAACGAATGCTGAACAGTGAGAGTATAAGCTAAGCATTGGCTGGTTAATGTTGGCAGTGGCTGGATACAATGATAGCTGAATACTGGTCTGAAGTATAGCTTGTTTAACCTCTTTAATCAACAATACATAGATAGCTGAATATCAAGTTGAATAGAATATTATTCATCTCTGCAACCTGCTTTAAAACGTACACCAATACGCAGAATTGATCATCTGTTGTTCAACCTTTATTCATTTTTTTTTTGACAGCTGACCCAAGCAGTGTTTTCACAGAGTCGACATAGCTTCTTCAGCCTCAATACAGCCTTAGTTCAACTTTTGTTCTTTATTATTTAGATACAACAAGCATTGCTCTTGTTTTCGAGGATATGTATACATTTGTGTGTAATGTAGGTGATAAGGTGAGTGACTATAAATCAGGAGTTCCGAGTTCAACTCCCAGTTTTCCCACAGATTAATTTATACATTCTGAAGCATCTTTCCTGGAAATGGGAAGCCGGAAATGGTGAAAATAAGTTAAAACATTTTTATTAAAAATTTTAACCAAATTTAATAATTTTAATTGATTGCTGACTAAGCGCATATTAAGCCTTAAATCAGCCTTTTAATGAACCTCAAACCAGCTTAAGGTTGGAAAAAATCACCAAAATTATATGTTAAGGACCTGAATAAATGATTGTACATCTTGTGCTCCAATTTTGTTCAAATAAAGGCTGCATTGAAATGGTTGGAAAAACAATTATTCAGCATCAAATTGTTATCTGGGTTATTCTAGCGTATCGGAGTTAACAAACATAAGATACATCAATGGCTTATAAAAAAGTAGAAAAAGACGTTATTCAAAACCATATGCTGTATTTGATCAGTGCTATATGACCTTTCAATGAATACTTTTACTTTGAAAATTTGAATTACAGATGAGAAATTAATTCAAGTTATGTGGTGTATCCGAACTTATTGAACACCGTGTAGAATTCAAATAATAAGGCTGATACAAATTTATTTTTGACTTTTTGTCTACCCCCCCCCCCCCTTCAAAAATATTTGGCTGGATTTTGCATTTTCAGGGGGCAGATTAAAAAATATTTATAAAAATATTGGGTCTTGCCAAAATATCTTCAACAAATCCGATGAGTTTTTAATATTTTTCAGATCAAATGCTTCATTATTTTTATCCCCCCTCGACCAGCCAAAGAGTAGTGGGACAAAAAGTGAAATAAATATTTTTAACGGCCTAATGCAAGAAAAAAATATTTTTTCTTCCAAATCAGCTCTCATATGTCTAATTTGGCCAGTGTCGCTTTCATTAGCATTAGCATTAGCATTAAGCGAGTCGCACAAATTCGTAGGTGGTACAGTCCTAGACCGCTGTTATGAGGATTGCCTCCTTCCCGTCCGAACCAAAGCACAAAGATTTGGGACTAATCTCTGACTCTAAGACAAGACTGACGCAATCCTCCAATGGTCGAGCACGATCCTGGCCACGTCCTTGCGACTGCTGGGGGATGGGAAAGGATGGTTAGTTTTGGACACCTATGAAAAATGTAGACAACTCTACGATCTCTCAGGCCTAGGTGTCACGGGAATTTGGGTGTTGTTAGTGGAAGGGTAAACTCCAAAGGATACGCTTGGTTAACGTTCAGGCACACCATTGTTAGACTGCTTCGAATCAGTTGTCTGCCCGATTCATCTTGGTTTTCTCGTCATCTTGTTGGCATTTGGTTGAATTACTAGATTCTTCGGTTGATAATCTGAAATATAAAATAATATTAACATCGTACGTCAAATAAGCTATATGGGGCTGTCCATAAACCACGTGGTCATTAGGGGGGGGGGGGGGGACTAATGACCACGCGGGGGTGGGGGGGGGGTTGAAAAGTCCAAAAAAAATGACCACGTGGTTTATGGACAGCCCCTATATTAGTGATACGCTCGCCACAGTTACAAATTTTTTAAATATTATTTATATAGTACGATACATTTACCTGAAATAAAATGGTAATTAGCAGTACATTGAAACACAAATACTACACAACACAAGGAAAAGAGCATCAAACTTTGATCTTGGAATATTTAAAAATACGGTAAATATCAAGATCAAAATTTGATTTGGTAGATCTTACACCGCAACGCACCATTCTAAGGTGATCTACCCACGTTACGGGCGTTTGGCCAGTGTCGCTTTCAATGCAAAAATCAAGCATTAGCATTATTTCTGCATTTTTCCTATAAAGATTAGATTTAAACCATGCATTTAACACATTGGTAGTTTTTATAGAATTATTAGTTATTTTTATAAAAAGGATTTCCCAAAGGCTGGACACAATCGGGGCCCGCACCTTTGTTGATTTTTTTAAACGAATATTCTTTATTTTCAGAACATATCAATCATCTGTGAAAGTCCTCCATGTATATCACGAAAATTAATTGACTGTTTGACTCGTGATTCAATATACCTATGAAAGTATTGGACGGATTTCTGGAGAAATCTCTGAAAGAACCGCTTGAGCAATTCCCGAAGGAACTGCTGGAACAACTTCTGAAAGAATCCATGTAACAACTTATGAAGAAATCCCTGCTGAAATTTCTGAAGCTATTCTAGGATTTGAAGAAAATTCTGAATGAATTCCCGAAAGAAATTCTGGAATAAGGAATATTTCAAGAATGCACAGATGGATTTTCTGAAGAAACTCCAGAGGGAAAACTTGAAGACACACCAGGAAACCAACCAACAAAACATCTTGAGATATTTTTGGAAAAACATCCTGGAGAAATCCCCAAACAAAAGTCCTAAACATTTTTTAATGAACTCTTGGAGGAGTTTACAGAGCCTAGAGGAACGCTTGGAGGAAGTCTTGGAGGAATTTATGAGAACATATATGGAAGAATTTCCAGTCCAGTGCATTTCCAGTCTGTTGAAATGTCTGTGTAAATTTCTGCAAGAATCTCTTCAAGAATGACTTTCAGCCTTTCCATAATAATCTGCATAAGAATCTCTGAAAGAATCTGTAGAAAAAATCATTAAGGAGTCCTCGAAGGATTTTCTAAGACTTTCTAAAAAAATATTGGAGAAATGTCTGGAATGAAAATGTTATAAATATCTAACGGAATGTGAAGAAATCTTGGTAATTTCCTTAACAATCTTTTGTATAATTTCTAGAGAAAACTTTTTAATTCTTTAAAAAGCTTCTGAGAAAATTTTGAAGGAGTTCTGAATTTGTGATTCTCAATGTATCCGTAAATTACAAAAAAAAAACAATGGAGCATTTTTTAGAAAGTTCATGAAAGGTTTTCTACATGAATCTATTGAAAAATTTCTGGAAGAATCTTTATGGAAAAAATCTGAAGAATTTCGTAGGTAAATTACTGGAACAATCCATCAATCTATGCAAGATTTCATGAAAGGAATTCTCGAGGTATTTTCCAAAGGAACCCATGCAAAAATGTTTGGAAGCTATCCGTGCGAGACTTTCTTAAGGAGTTCCTGGAGTAATTTCTGAAATACATTCGGAAGTCTAAAGGAATCCCTGGTACATTTTCTGAAAGAATTTCCAACTGATTTTCTTCAGAGTTTGCTGGACGATTTTTAAAAGAAAATCTACGAAAAGTTTCTACAGGAGTCCCTGAAAGAATTTCTTGAAGAATCCCTGAAAGATTTTTTTTCAGGAACTCGGGAAATATTTTTTAAATGAATCATTCGATAGATTTTAGCAACGGTTCATGAGAGAATTATCAAAAAATATGTGGAAGTTTTTTCAAAACAGTCCTTGGTTAAATTTATGAAGAAGTCTCTGAGGAAAATGTGGAGATATTTCTAAAAAAAATAAAATAGTCGAACTTATATTCAAAGCCATGGGAGATTTTCTGAAAGAATATCTCGAAAATTTTGTGAAGGAACCCTTAAGGAAGTTTTTATAAGAAGCCTTGCAGAAAATTGCCAAATGGGTCTCACATTTTTTTTTAAGAGCCTCAAGAAGAAATAAAAGAAAAATCCGGGAAGATTTTCCGGAAGAAATCCAGATTTTCCAAAACAAAAAAATCCTCGTACAATTTCTTAAGCAAACCCCGGAGAAAGTTTTGGAATAAATCCTTGAAAAATCGTTTGAGAGAATGCTTAAAGGAGTTTTCAAAGGATTTTTCTGAAAAAAAATCTAGAAAAGTCCCAAAAAATAGAATAAATTTCCGAAGAATTTTCTAAACAAATCCCTGGAGGAGTTTCTGCAGAAACTCATATGCAACTTTCTTACACAACTCTTTGTTCCTTGTCAAATTTCTGGAAAAATAGGATGTTGCTGTGTGAATTTCTGGTGGAATCATTGGAAGAATTTTCAAAGTAACCCCAGTTAAAATTCTGAAGAAAAAACTCAGAAATATTTTCTGAAGGTATCACTGAAAGTTTTATTTAAGGAATCCCTGGAAAAAAATTAAATGCCTAAAGAAATTTCTGAAGGAAACGAATTTTCGGAAAAAAATCAATGGAGGAATTTCTGCTCAAATTCATGGATATTTTTTTGTATTTTTTTTTTTGCAATTTTGGAATTTCAGAAGTATGCAAGAATCATGCAAGATGCTTCGAAAGAATTCTTTGTGGAATTTGTAGAATAGGAGGAATTTCTCGATAAATCTCTGAAGAAAATTTCCAAAAGAATCCATGGAATTTGTTTTTTAAAGAATCCGTCATGGAATTTTTGGCCAAATACTCAGACGGAAATTTGTTTGATTTTTTTGAGAACAATTAAAAAACGATATTTTAAAACCATTTCTAAAGAAATTTTTGATAGATATTCTAAAAATCATTATTTTCCCGACCTCAACATATATAACCCCTTAACACCTCTGAAAAACCTGAATGCTCTTGAGACCTCCCAGGACCCGCCATAACACCCCCTGGGTCCTTCGAAACGCCCCGGATATCCGGGAAAGTTCCCTGAAAAGACCCTTAAATGTTCTGGAGACTCACTGAAACGCATCTGCGACCCCCTGGAAGCCCCCATGGAACCTTCTGATATCTCCTGGCATACCCCTGTGTCTTCAATGAAACCCCCTGAAGACCCCTGGAAAGCCGTTGAAATACCTAAATATGCCCCAGACACCCCCATGAAATACCCCTGAGACCACCTGGAGACGCACTACAAAGAGTAGAAGGGATGTGTGCACGGACTTGGGTGGAATATTTTACCCCCAATTGTCAACTTTAATCCACTTTCCTCTGGCGTCTACCACAATCCGGAAAAATATTCTTCAATTGCGTCTGAGCTTTAAATTCGACTGCCATTACAAGGCAGTTGAAAATTATGTTGCGCTCTTTATGACCCAAATAGACAAAAATAAGCCTATACTTTTCCCCCCAACCATTCCGAAACACGAAAAGCTCCTAACCCCGAAAGAGAAGGGGTTAATCAAAGCCATATTTGCGTCGCCGCCATACCATACCATATCCCGGAGAAGAACCTCGTTTTTCCCACTCGATTGCCTTGATTAAATGTGAACGCTCATCCGTGGTGCGAAGTTTGAGGGCTGTGAAAATCTAGGCCCCGAAAACGACGAAATTTTTCCCGAAATGTTGCTCCTCCAGATTCCCGCACCAAGAACAAAGTGCCAATTTTGTCACATACCCTCACACAGTTTCCTACCGCCCGCAAGGGGTAGTCAAATTCTCAGGTTTCAGTCAGTTGGAAAGAAGCGACAACGACGACGACGACTGAATGCCTCCGGATCGTGTTGCTATAAATTATCCTTTATTATATTTTTCGGGCCAATTTGCTCCCTTTTAAAAATAATTTTGTTCTTCGACACCGGTCGGGTGGCCCTTCTGCGTGTTTACGTGACAGAGTTGGGGACCGGGAAAAGTCAACGGGATACGGTTGGGATCGAAAAGGAGTGAAATGTTGCTTGTGGATAGGGATGATTGTGTGAAATATGGTTGTTTTGAAGGCACTGTACATATTTTAGCATTTGACTTAGTATTAAATTCACATAACCTGTTGCATTCGATTTCGATTCAATTCCGATTCGATTTAGATTCGATTTTAATTCGATTTCGATTCGATTTCGATTCAATTTCGATTCGATTTCGATTCGATTTCGATTCGATTTCGATTCGATTTCGATTCGATTTCGATTCGATTTCGATTCGATTTCGATTCGATTTCGATTCGATTTCGATTCGATTTCGATTCGATTTCGATTCGATTTCGATTCGATTTCGATTCGATTTCGATTCGATTTCGATTCGATTTCGATTCGATTTCGATTTTATTTCGATTCGATTTCGATTCGATTTCGATTCGATTTCGATTCGATTTCGATTCGATTTCGATTCGATTTCGATTCGATTTCGATTCGATTTCGATTCGATTTCGATTCGATTTCGATTCGATTTCGATTCGATTACAAATCAGTTTTCAACTAGTTTACTTGTCAATTATAAACAATTTTTACAACTACCTTTTGTGTCCGCCAAATTTCACCGAAAGCTCGAAAGCACCAGCTCACTAGAACCGGCGAAGAGAATACCACTGTATTAGATTTTATGAGTTTATTTTATTGGATATTTATTACCACCGAATGATCCACAAGAGAGTGAGAATCCTGTCATGGTTTTCCAGCACCCGCCATCGCAAGCCATGAATGTCGAAGGTTCCGGTACACCGTTTGAAAATATGCTTTTTGTTTCATGGTCTGCTAGGGCTGCACATACAGTAATGGCCGCATCATTAGCAATCTTTTCGATAATAAATTGGTATGATATATTTCAATTTTTTATACTTTATAGGTTTAATAAATTTATATTTCTGTATATTTGTTTTCTTATATTTTTTTATATTGTGTTTCGATTTATTTATACTTTTTCATTTTCTTGATATGTTTCAGATTTTGTTAAATTAATTTTTTATGTAGTTTAAAAATGCTTCAGCTAAACCTTGTTGAAATTAAGTACTTGTGTAGGGAAAATTAAAAAAAATAAACAAGTAACCTCTGAAGTTGAACAATGCCCTTTACTGGCATTTATCAGATTTGCTGGTATGTCTGAAACATACTGGAAAAACTTGTAATTAGAAGGCACGAAATGTTGCTAATTAACACATTAAGAGATGAAATTTGTAAAAAAAGTACTCTGGTGGGATTCGAGCGCACGTTTCTGTATTCGCTAGACTGGCGCTTCAACCAACTAAGCCACAGAACATTTAGGCCAAAAGAAAGATCGATTTGTGAAAAATGGAGTGTTCATGGTGTGGCTTCAGGGTCAGTTTAACTTTCTATTCCGCAGAATCGTTACATGTTCTGTGGCTTAGTTGGTTAAAGCGCCGGTCTATCGAATACGGAGTAGTGGGTTCGAATCCCACCAGAACGCGATTTTTTCTCACAAATTTCATCTCTCAATTTGTTAATAAGCAACATCTCGTGCCACATAATTACAAGTTTTCTGGCTCTGAAGTTGTGTCAATACTAAATCTACTATTGAGCCCTCAAACGTAGAGCATTTCGTATCAAAAGTGTAGCCAATCTCCCGGCCAATACTGTCCACGTACGCAAAACTCAGGGACCCGTACCGTGTTCGGTAGTGCTGTGCACTGTTATTGGATTGCAAAACAGCAGGTGGGCGGAACAGGGCGTACAGTCCCTACCCCATCCACCACCATCCAGACTTAGTGTGGCGCAGCCAGCAGACCCAGGTCGTAATTCACACTATCCCACCAACCAAAACCATTTTCGGAAGTTCTAAAGAGAACAGAGAGTGAGAGAAAACGAGAGGGCGGTGGCAGCCAACGAAAACTGCAATTAGCGTCGGGTGGTTTTTCTCGCTCGAGAATTTGTAATATTTTACATTTTTCGCACGAGATTAATTACGACCCTATACTGGTAATTTAATGTTATGGTAGTGGAGACCACTGGCGGAGTGGGGCCCATTTTCGGGCGTTGAAATCGTTCGTCGGGCTAGACAAGGTGGCTGGATTTAGTGGAAGGATGTGATGTTTGCCGAGGAACATCGTAGAGTAGACTACTGACTAGAAGCTGCCGAGAATGTTTTCGGGAAAAACAACCAAGCGTTTCCATCTGATGGAAAAAATAAACTAAAGGGGCAGGGGGATGTTTGTTTTCTCAAGCTTGTCAAAACAAAACAAATAGAGAAGCACACAAATTCGATTGAGATCCAAGATTGTACAGGAAAGGGCTCAAGGAAATGCACACTGCAGAGAAAGGACTTATAGACTCAAGAATGATCCAATAGTGTCACAGCATGTCAAATTTAAGCGAAGACTCGAATAAAACGTTCTAACAACTACCATAAAACCTAAATAAATTTTGTTTGTTTTAAAGATGATCTTGTTGCAGCCACTTTCAAGTATACTTCAAATTGTGTACGACAATGATAACATTCAAGCAGTGCAGCAAAGGATTTCAACTCAATCCGTCCATGTTCCCCCGAGGGATCAAACAACACTTCTTCCGGAACGCACATATCCAGCGTACACATATACATGTGTACTTCTTATTTTGTCCACGTGGCAGACAGAGTGTACTTTCGCGCGCCTACAGCAGCACACAACAAGACGGTGTTGTTTTCTTTGTTCCAGATGTCTGCCCGGCCCTGCCTACCAGCACCTTTGGAACGCACGAGCAGCGGAGCGCGCTAGTGTGGATAATTATCTTTCCTTTTTGTTTTACGATCTACAACCATCGTCGACGTCCTAGCCTCGAGACGGTGTAGCGGGCGCCTTCAACCAAACAAGCAACGAATGGGGTGGCAGCCTAGTTCGTCCTACTAGCGTGCTACTACCTATGTAAGTGTGCGTGTACGAAAAGCGCGCTATCTTCACTGCTCTATCGTAAAGTTCATCCGCAAGTCGTAAACAAGGCTCTGGTTATCTAGAAACTTGGGTTCCCTGTTGGGTTCTTGATGGGAGTGAAAGACACACGCGAAAAATGGATTGTGCGATATTTGCCAGAAAACCGTTCGCCAGAAAACCATTCGCCAGAATGACAAACGCCAGAAAACCATTTGCCAGAATGTTCCATTTGCCAGAATACTATTTGCCCGAAAGTACCATTTTCCAGAATGTACCAAACCCCAGAATTTAATATTAAATATTAAATTCTGGGAATTGGTACATTCCGGCAAATGGTACTATCGGGGAAATAGATTTTTTTTTCATTTCCTAAGAATTTATTTCAGTCAATTAACATAAAAAATGTCGTTTCAATCTTTTACAATAATTTGATATGTTCACTGCTATGATGATCTCTTGGTTTGTTTCGATAAAGGACGACTAGGGCCAGAACAACGAAAACAACTGGAAATGATTCACCGGTAGTTATTGGGCAAAGAGAAAATCGATGAAGAGAAATCGATCATTACAGATACGCCTGTACCATAAGCGACTTCGATGTAACTAGGCTATAAGTGCATAGGTCCACAAACATCTGGTATGGTGAGAATACTGCTGACCGAAGTACATTAGGGCGATTGGTCATTGGATAGAATGGTGATTACAAATCGCTATTCAGTGATTATGGAACAGGAATCGGAACGGTTTCTTAAATTTGTTCGGTTTTCCAATAATTAGCTGACACTTCTACAATATTAATGTTTCCGTATTTTTTTACCGCAATCAACAATTAATGTCCAAATCTAGTCTTACTAACTAAGAAGAACAGCCTATGTTTAAAAGAAGGCAAAATTCACTACACTCTTAAAAAAATAGGAATTTACACGTGACGTAAACCATCAACGTACGTAAACATTTCATGACTGAATGGCAAATTTGACTCAATTTTACATCCATCATGTAAGTTCGAGTTGGTTGAACGAGATGTCAACAAACCTATCTGACCAGATAGGTAGAAACAGTTCTACATTTATCCTTAAGTCTCACAACTTGGTGATACAGCCGAGAGGTATAGTACGTGCCTCTCATTCAGCGGACCAGAGTTCGAATCCAGGTTCATTATTTTACATACATATGTTTTATCTCTCGCTTCGGCTCCAGCGATTGCTAGCTCGACTTTATTTGTGATAGAAGACGTAAATTTGTGTCAAACGGGCCGCTCCTTTTATGTGCATCCAAGTGAACTTAAATTTACATGATTTTTTCTAAGAGTGTAGTTAAACATCAACGGTTTCGATGCAAAAAACTTTTGTTTCCACAACTAAACTATTCTTTCACCAAGTAACCATGGTGCTGAAGCCTTTTTGCGTGCAGATATACGATGTATTTAGAGCAATCATTACTTTACATGCAACTTTAAGATTGATAAATGGTCAATTATAAAATCAAATTAAGATTATACTGGTATAATCTTAGTTCAGTCGCATAATTGCCATTTCCACTTTAAATCAACCTTAAATGTTCATGTGAAGTAATGATTGTTCTAAATACACCGTATATCTGCATGCAATAAGGCTTCAGGGTGTCCGGCCATTTGGCCGAGCGCCATTTGGCCAAATGTCATTTAGCCAAAAGGGTCGTTTGGCCGAATGCCGTTTGGCCGAATTATTATCAAAAGGAATTGGAGGCGTGGGCAAACTCTGGATAACATTTTAGCTGCCAATATGATCATCAGAAAAATTTCCTTCTTTTAATCATAGGCTATTCTTTCAAGTTTTACCCATAAAGACATTAGTTGGTGTTGAAACTAGGAATATTTTTGTCAGAGATTTTTCCTTCTTTGAATCAATGCAATGGCTGTTCTTTCGAGTTATACTGATATAGGAAACAGTGGCAAGGTCAGTTAAGTTCATCATCCTTTTTCGGCCAAACGGCATTCGGCCAAACGGCGTTCGACCAAATGACCTTTTCGGCCAAATAGCATTCGGCAAAATGATCCGGAACCAGGCTTCAGCACCGTGGTTACTTGGCTAGTTCAAATAGTGAATTTTTCCTTCTTCTAAACACAGGCTGTTCTTTCTAGTTTCATTGTAAGACTAGTTTTTGGCATAAATTGTTGATTAAGTTAAAACCACAAAGCAATATTGGTATTGCGGAACTTTTAATTTAATTATTGAAAAAAAAAATAACAGATCTTAAACCCGTTTATTGTTCCTATATTTAAAAGAAGGAAAGATTCATGGTTAAAATACAGTAGCTCAAAATTATTTTAACAGCCTAAAAGGAGAAAACGAAAAAAAATATGGCCATTCGGCAAAATAACTTTTGACCAAATGACATTCGACCCAACGGCCTTCAGTCGAATGCCCAAACACCATTGATATTTAGATTCTACAACAGTAGCCGGAGCGCCATTAGCCATGATACCAAAGCCCAACTATGTTAAGCTCACATGTTACAATTACCGTGATAAGGGAATATATTGGTTAGAAATGGCGCAAAAAAATAATAATCTAAGAAGTTCATCCAGAAAGAACAGCAGATGATTAAAATAAGGAAAAAACTCTGCTGGAATTATTAGAATTAATTTCCTCGAGAACAAGTTTTTTATAGCATTTGATCAAGTGATATTCAGCCTAATGGTAATGGCTGTCGGGGAGTGACAGTCAGGCTAATGGTATGGATAAAACCACGTAAAACCATCACTTTAGTTATTATTTCTGTGTATTTTACTCGTTGCTTCCAAAAGGTTTTTATTTATGGTATTCGATTGACTTAAGTGTGTGATCAACAATTCCGGGTAATGTTGCTGTTTGGCACAAAAATTATTATTTAAAGAGATCATGTTATTGTTATTGTCAAAAATAATCTTAAAAATTACTTTCAATTGAAAGCAGGGAATCTTTGAAAAATATAAGTAAAGCCAAAAATTCCATATCAGTAAAAGCTAGGGAAGAACATCCTTTGTGTTGAAGAAAGGAAAATCTTTGATGAATATTGATCAAATTCCGTCAAAAAAATATTTGATCAATTGGATCCACATCATGATCAACTTGTCCACAAGACAAATTTGTGAAAATGTTCTAATTGAAAAAATAAGCTGTTGTGCGCAATACAATATTTGAATAACTTAAAAGATTTAATGTATTGTGAAGTTTGAAAGGTTTGAGTTCACATCATTTTTTTGTTTCAGAGTTATTTGCCCTTCTTCAAACTATAGGCTTTTCTTTAAAAGTAACTCTAAAATCATTTCTTGTTTGCTCTTACATCAGTTCCGATAATTTATTTAACTTTCGCATATAAATCTGAACAAAAATTAAATTTTACATTTTTACGATCGTTATTGAGGGTTAATCGATCCCAAACAAATAAAAATAAAAAACACGATTATTTTTCAACAAGAATTTTTTAAATTATCATTAGATTGGGAACACTTCTGGATTGAGAACTTCGGAAAATTTCTGGGAAATGGTACTTTCTGGAGAATGGTACATTCTGGCAAATGGTTTTCTGGGAAATGGTTCTTTTCGGCAAACGGTTTTCTGGGAAATGGTATTTTCTGGCAAATGTCTTTCTGGCCAATGGCATTCTGGCGAATGGTTTTCTGGCAAATATCGCACAATCGAAAAATGTTGTGCACGGATTGGTGGGGGTTAGTTTTCTTCTTAGCGTAACGTCCCAACTGGAATAAGGCTTGCTTCTGAGATGAGCACTTCCACAGTTACCAACTGAGAGCTTCCTCTGCTGCTGACCAATTAGCATTTTGGTTCCTGGACCAACCGGAAATCGAACCCTCTGAATATCCACAGCTTTACAGCTGCGGCTTATGGGGCCTGTTGGAATCTCTCTGAAAAGACTTTTAGGAAAGACTTTTAAAAATCCCAAGAGCAACTTAAGAAATCCTTGATGAAATTCCAGGTAAAATTTCTGGAGGAATCTCTGGAAGCTTTCGTGGAGAAATTATCCGTAAAATCACAGGACTAAAGCCTGCAGGAATTCCTGAACGAATCTCTTCATGGTGTTGACTGTCACTGATGGTTGCTAGGGGAAGGACACATAAGGGGAATGACACTAAACTAAATTCGCACCCCGCAAAGTTTCTCATTGTAATCCCATGGAGAAAATCATGGAAAAAAATCTAGAGTAATTCCTAGAAAATACATTAGAGCAACAGTGTCTGAAAGACACAGCATAAAATCTTATAAAAAATATAATTCCTGGAAACATAATACGGGTAGTTAAAACATTAACATTGTAATTTCATCACTATCCTCATTGGTACATGATGGATAATCCATCATGTTATCCATCATGTACCAATGATGATAACTGGTGGAATTTCTAGAAGAAACTCTCGAGAAAACTTCAGAAGAAATCCTGGAAAAATCTCTTTATAAATCCCGAAAAGATTTTCTAAAGAATTCAACAAAACAAAACAAAAAGCAAACCCATGAGGAATTCCTGAAGTAATCGCTGTATGAATTTATACAGGAGTTTCTAAAGATTCTTCAGAAAAATCTGTAAAAATCTGTGGAGAAATTCCTGCTTCAACTTCTGAAGGAGTCACTGAAGATGTTCCTGCAGGAATTTGAAATGGGACTGCTATAGGCATTTCTGATGGAAAACCTAGAAAAGTGTCTGTAAAAGCCATTGAAAGCATTTTTGAAAAAAAAAACATTGGAAGACTTTCTGAATGAATGCCTGGTGTCATTTCTCAACTGGTTGAAGAAATCCTACTTAAGGATAACTTGGAGAATGTTTTGATTATATTCTTAAGGAAGTTTTTTTTTATAACTGGAAGAATTTCTGAAAGAACTGCTTCCAAAGGTGGAACATTTTGATGCTGCTTTGGAGGATTTGTGAAATGCCTGGAGGATAGTTGAATTTTGAATGTTTAAAATTTCTGGAAAAAATTGCTAGATATATCTGAAAGAATTCGCGGGAGATTTTTCGATGGAATCCCCGGAGGAATTTCTAGAATAATCCATTTCTGAAACAATCTCTAAAGAAAATTCTGTGGGAATCCCTGAGTAAACTAGTTATTGCAAACTCTGTGAGAATTCCCACAAAAAAATGGAAACATTTCTGTGAAAATCCATGGAAGATTTGTGTGAATCCATGAAAATTTTTGTTGATCCCTGGAAGAATTACTGAATGAATTTTCAAAAGATTTTTTAATGGAATCTCAAAAAAACCTGGAAGATTTTCTGAAAGAAATTATCAAAAAATCCTGAAAATATTTTTGGATGCAAGTCTTGGCGAGCTTGGCAACAATCCTGATGGAATCCTTGGAGAATTTTCTGAAGTAATCCAGAAGCAATTTCTGCAGAAGACCATGCTAGATTTTCAGTGAGAATGTCTAGAATAATTTCTAAAGGAATCCATGAAAATTTTCATCGAAATCCATTAAACACTTTTTGAAGGAACAATTTGGGAACTTTTGAAAGGGGGTCTGAGGGATTCTCTGGAGTAATTTCTCAAGGTATCCTGGGAAAACTTTCAGTAAGAATCCATGGAGGTTTTTTTGAAAGGCATTCGTGGAAAATTAACGAAGAGTTTCTAGTCTTTGCAATATTCACTAAAGGAATATTTAAAGAAAGTGTTGAAAGATTTCTAAATTACTGATTTCACAGCGAAGCAAACATTAACTATTGATCTGTTCCAAGAGCAAGCGTATGTGTCTCCGACGGATTATGGGCCGCTGCATTTGAATCCAGGCTCTGATTTTCTCCAGCACGTCACTTTTTTTTTAACCCACGGGCGATCGCGCTGTTGTATTTTGTACAACACGTTGAAAAAATCTCGCTTTTTGTACTCAGCATTAGCGTGGTGCTGAGGCAGGTAGTCAACCGCGCGAGTTACGGAAGGTTAAAGACGCGGACACCGTCTTCAGCCAGAGGTTGTACAGACTGAATGGATCTCTCTCTCTCTTCTTGGCGTAACGTCCTCACTGATACAAAGCCTGCTTCTCAGCTTAGTGTTCTATGAGCACTTCCACAGTTATTAACTGAGAGCTTCCTCTGCCAATGACCATTTTGCATGTGTACATCGTGTGGCAGGCACGAAGATACTCTATGCCCAAGGAAGTCAAGCAAATTTCCTTTACGAAAAGATCCTGGACCGACCGGGAATCGAACCCGTCACCCTCAGCATGGTCATGCTGAATACCCGTGCGTTTACCGCCTCGGCTATATGGGCCCTCTGAATGGATCTTAACACTAGACAATGGACACGCGGAGCATGCACCACTGGATACGGAGAAGAAACTATCCACACAAAAAGTTTCATTTGCCCGGAGTGGGAATCGAACCCTCACCCCATAGCATGGTGCGATTTTGAAGCTTGATGGCCCTAACCGCACGGCTAAGAGGCTCCATTTTGAGTTATACCTCAATTTATTGGGCAAAATATGCGATTTTGAGCTTTGCAATCCAATAATCGCATATTTTGCCCTATAAATTGAGGTATCAATATTGTGACGTGCAGGAGCAAATCTGAGCCCGAATACGGATTCAGCGGCTCAAAACCCATCGGAGATACATAAGTTTGCTCTTGAGACAGATCAATAGTTATTTTTTGTTTCGCTATGTTACCTGTCCTCATCTACAATCTATGCATTTGAGTATAGAACACTACAACCTTTTTTTCTTTTTCTTCTGTACGGCTCTACGTTCTCACTGGAACTTAGCCTGCCTCTCTCCAACTTAGTGTTCTTTGAGCACTTCCACAGTTATTAATTGGAGGGCTTTCTTTGCCTGCCATTGCATGAATTTTGTACCTTGTGAGGCAAGCACAATGATACACTATGCCCAGGGGGTCGAGAAAATTTTCCCGACCGGAACGGGAATCGAACCCGCCGTCTCCGTATTGGCGATCCATAGCTTGAACCACTAGGCTAACTGGAGACCCCTTTTTTATGCAGGTTATTTAAGGCTCTTTTAATTTATGCACCTTTTCATGTCCTGCATAAAATGAAGGTAGCTATAGTTTTATTTTTTATTTTTTTATTTAGGTGCATTTCAACCACAAGCTAATTCCACACCAGGAAAACAAAGCGATGTTCCAAGGGCGTATCAGGGGATCCCAAGGAGTACCAGCGGAATAACAGGAGATCTCAGGTCGTTTCTTAAGCCTCGGAGTGAGGGTTCGATTCCAGCTCCAGTCTGTGTAATCCTTTCTTCAAACGGAAAATTCTTCACTGAACCACTGACTGTTCCATGTGCTTTCCGTTGTCTTATGATAGCGATCGTTCAGTCTGTGCAACTTCTGGTTAAAGACGGTGTAGTGTATTTTTATCAGGGGCGCTTCAAGGGGTCTCAGGGGGTTCCAGGGGAGTTTCAGGGGGATTCAGAAACATTTCAGAAGGTACTAGTAAGCGTTAGGGGTATTTAAGGGGGTCTTAATAGCGTCTCAGACGGTCTAAAGGGGTTCCAAGAAACCACTAAGGGTCTCTGAGGTGTTTCAGGGCGTGAGTATGAGAGTTCGGGGACATTGATATTCTGATCAAGTTTTAGGAGTCTGAGGAAGTTTTCGACAGCATTGCAAGATATATCAGAGAATTTTTGACTGGATTAGGATGCGTTACAGCTGCATTACATGGGGTCTCATGGAATTTCAGGGGAATTTCGAAGGCATTTCAGGAAGTTTTGAAGAATTTTCGGCGGATTTCAGAGGCGTAACGCAGACGTTCTCAGGGGCTTCACAGGGTCTCAGATTCGTAACATGACTCCATGTTACAGGGTTTTAGGGAGACTTCAGGATTTTCAGCGGGCATCAGAGATGTTATGGAGCAGTTTTCGGTGGTTTCGGAGGGTCTCAAGTACGTTACATAGGATGCGATGGGGGTTCTAGGGGAAGTTTGGAGGAATTTCAGGAAGCTGCAGAGGATTTTTTGCCAGTTTCAGAGTCGTCACTCAGGCATTTCGGGGGTTTCGGAGGGTCTCTGATGCGTTACAAGGGGCGGAGGGGGTTTAAGGATTTGGGGATTGTGAAGGCAATTCCACAAGCTTCAGAGGATTATCAGAAACCCCCTTCACAAAAACCCTTGAAATTCCTTGAAACTCCCCTGAAACCTCCATAACCCCATTGAAATGCCCTTGGAATCCCCGTAGACCATTGGAAATGCCCCTGAAACCCCTTGTTGGGTGCTGCTAGAACCTCCCTGATACAACCTTGAATGCGTTAAAAATTTCCAGAAAACTCTATAATCCCATTGAAACGCACTTGAAATCATTATAATCAATATAAAATGCCTTTGAAACCTCCTTTAAACGCCTTTTAAAAGCTACAGAAACCCATTGAAACGCACCTCAAAATCTCTTGTCATGCTATCAAAACTCTAGAACCGTTCGTTGGGGGGGACTGACATCTGATCAAAATGCTCTAGACCATAGGTTCCCAAACTTTCAGGTGTGGCAACCCCCTTGGGCCAGCAGACGTACTTTTCGCGACCCACCATAGAAATTCTCTCATTTGTTGTCTGTTACAGTAAAATATTCGACTGTCCCTCGCGACCCCCTGGATGAAGGCCGGCGACCCCCCTGGGGGGTCGCGACCCACAGTTTGGGAAACCATGCTCTAGACACACGCGAGTGACATGAAATACGTCACGAAACACTCGCATACTTTCACAAACGTTCTGCATACAGGAGCTCCGATGCAACGGCGGTCAGACGTCAAACTCGATTTGACATCTATTTTGACATTGACAGTGCTTTTTAATTGGGTTTTGCCCCAACCAGTGAACATTCAACTATTGAGACAGCCCATCCGTTACATGGCGTTTTATGGGGTTTCAGAGGGTCTGAGGTGCGTTACATGGGATTTCTGGGGGTCTTAGGGGGTTTTTGGAGGCATTCCAAGAAGCTTCAGACTATTTTCAGCGGGTTTCAGTAACGTTACAGAGGCATTACATGGCGTTTTTGGGGGTTTCGGAGAGTCTGAGGTGCGTTACATGGGGTTTCTCGGGGTTTTAGGGGGATTTTGGAGGCATTCCAAGGAGCTTCAGAGCATTTTCAACGGGTTTCAGTAACGTTACAGAGGCGTTACATGGCGTTTTGGGGGGGTTTCGGAGGGTCTGAGGCAGAGATGTCCATATCCTCAGTGTAGGAAAGAGAAATAGAAAATACACCACTCACGCTATGCATCTCAACAGGAGCCCGTCTCTTATATGTGGATCCACCACTGCGATTCGGCTGCGCGCAAGCTTGGTGGATAGAAATAAGTCTCTTAGCTCCCTGAGCACTAGGCCACACAACAGTGCGTGAGAGCGATTTAAAATTCTCTTCGGTGAAAGTGTAAAAAATCACCCGGGCGCGCACTCCAGAGTGCGCGCTGCGGTGAAACGCCGGAGAGTTCTCGCCCCGGTGACACCATGGTGATGATTCGGTGACTGCTGGGTGAAAACACGGGAGAGCGCGCGAGAGCGATGCGCGCGAAAGAGTGAGCCACACTCGATCCAAAGCGAACGAGCAAGAGCACGCACTAGCGCTTGGTCTACCCATCACCCGAAACAAGGAGAAACTGGCTTTTTGGTGTGGTGAAAAATGTTCCTATCCCCAGTGTGGTCGATAAACTGACGCCGCAGTGAATCGCTACGGTGAAATGCCATCTCTGGTCTGAGGTGCGTTACATGGGGTTTCTGGGGGTCTCAGGGGGATTCTGGAGGCATTCCAAAGAGCTTCAGAACATTTTCGGTGGATTTCAGAAACGTTACGGAGGCATTATGTGGCGTTTTCTGGGGTTTCAGAGGGTCTGAGGTGCGTTACATGAGATTTCTGGGGGTTTAGGGAGATTTGGAGGCATTCCAAAGAGCTTCAGAGCATTTTAAGCGGGTTTCAGTAACGTTAGTAACGTTACGGAGGCGTTACATGGCGTTTTCTGGGGTTTCGGGGGGTCTGAGGTGCGTTACATGGGGTTTCTGGGGGTTTTAGGGGGATTCTGGAGGCATTCCAAAGAGCTTCAGAGCATTTTCGGCAGATTTCAAAAACGTTACGAAGGCGTTACATGGTGTTTTTGGGGGTTTCGGAGGGTCTGAGGTGCGTTACGTGGGGTTTCTGGGGATTTCATTGGTATTTCGGAGGCATTCCAAGAATCTTCAGAGCATTTTCGGAGGATTTCAGAAACGTTACGGAGGCGTTACATGGCGCTTTAGGGGGTTTTGGAGAGTCTAAGGTGCGTTACATTGGATTTCAGGGGGTTTAAGGTAGATTTCGGAGGCATTCCAAGAAGATTCAGAGCATTTTCAGCGGATTTGATTTCAAAGTCATTACAGAGGCGTTTTTGAGGGGCGAAAAACCTCAGTAGTGTCCCTATATTGTTCCCGAAACCCCAAGCGCCATATAATTCCAAAATGGCCTAGGATATCGGGTTTCAACATCAACTCAATTAGCCAGGTCCAAAAAATATTCGTATGGCATGAAACTTTTTGATTTGTTAGACGTGTGCCGTAACTATTCAGTTGGGAGCCACTTACTTTTCTTCCCCTGCTCCATTGGTGGTTATGACCCTCGGAACGCACAATCCGAAAATCTTTGTCTCCGCTTCTTCACACTTCCGGTTCCTAAGTTATACGCATGTCCCGTTCGCAGTTTTCGGAACCACTGGGATTTCATTAGTTCACTCAATTTGCCAATCCACTACATTTTTTGCCGTGATTAAAATAATGACACTAGAGATGGAAAAACTGATTCAATTTTGAGAGTGAATCGCTCTCGATTCACTCTCAAAAAAGAGTCGACTCTTTTGATCGATTCAGCAACTCATTTCCGGGATTTGAAGAAAATGTTGATTTTCGATGTGAGCCAACTCCTTTTTGTAGGGATCTACCCAGTTTTCGAGAAAATTCAATTGCATGGTATGAATCGATCTGCACAAACGTCTGAGCATAACGTAGTGAAATGCAGGATTCGTAAGTTTTCGTTAATTTCTCCGAATTCGATCGAATCGCTGGTGCGAGCCGCCCACATAATATAAGTATGAAAACAAAATTAATTGTCAAGGATTGTAATATTCTGCGTCGAATCATCATTAGGTGCGCAATCATATCAACTCTTTTAGCAATCGTAATGAACATCAGTGAATCGTAACTCTTTGGAAAAGAGTCATGGCTCACTCACTCGGTTTCGCGAATCGATTCTTTGAGTCGATTCGCGAGTGAGTTACCTATCTCTAAATGACTCAGTCACCCATGAATATTTTATCTGGTCATACGTGAATGTTTTTGTTGTATGATAGTCAAGACCATACACTCATTATCATGCAAACTACAGTTTTTGGCAGTACATTTTGGATCAGTGTCTCTAGAGTCTAGAGACGCCATTGAAACGTTTCGGAAACCCCCTGAAACTTCCTGAAATACCTCTGAAAGGCCTTTAAACGCCCCTGAACCCCCTTTTAGCACCCTTGAAAAACTCCTGCATCCCATTAAAACTCCAATTGAAATGTCTGACGGAACGCCCTAAAACACTGAAATTCACACTAAAATTCTCTAAAACAACTGAAACACCCTAGAAGCCACTTGAAAACTCCTTTTTTTACGGCTCTCTGGGAACCAATACCAAAAATAGAAATCCAAAATGGCGGCTCCAAATTCAAGATGGCGGCTGTATAATGGAGTTTTAAGCCCCAAACCATGCAACATGGGTATATTTCGTATGCACAAAGAATCAACTCAAGAAGTACCGTCATTTTGGGTGAAATTATCGAAAATTATGAAACACCTTTTGAAAGATAAGCACCTTACTGGTAAGCCTATTGCAATCCAGGTCTCCAGGTAAACAAATTAGAAAAACAATCCCCCACAAAACAATAAAATCCCCAACTGTTAGCCTTCGTTATCTGTGTAATTTTCCCGCCACTCAAGTTGCTTATTCTTGGATCAAACAACCGCTAGCTTTCCCAAGAAAATGGCTCCCACTTTTCCCGGATGCACCTGAAACGAAACTGCACGCAGCGAGTTTGCTTTCTCCGAATGGTGGTGGCAAACTAACCGCACACGCGATGCATTTCTTTAATGAGATATAAATTGAAATTATTATAATCCCGCCTGCTTGGAGCCCCACTCTGGTCCGTTTCACATTTCCAGCCGGAAACCGGATACCCTAGGATTCTCCCGATTCTCACCGCCACCGCACCACCCACTGAACAGTAGTGTATCGAGAATCCAGCGCAAAGATAATTGGCTTACCAGAGTTTTCTCGTCCATTTCTGCTGCGCGCTCCTTCGGTGGTTCGGTTTTTCCCGGAACCTGTCCTGCGAGGAATCTCACGCCAACGACGACGACGACCACAGTAAAAAGAAACAACTAGTACACCACAATTCCTATTCCGCACTCTACTCTGACTGACTGTGCAGTGTAGTGTAGCCGGTGTGTATTGGGGATCCCGTTGCAGGTTCGTTAGCTTTTGCCTAGATATATCTTCGGAACAATCTCACTTCATGAAACTTGAACCAGTTGGTCAACTGCTGCTGCACGGGTGGATCAAACGAAACCCAACGCGCGCGCGGGGAGAAACCGGAGGAGAGGATCGGGAAAACACCAACTGGGTTCGGAAAAACAGCTTATCTTGACTGCGAACGGATTCGTTGGTTTCTCCGACTGTCTGTCGGTCGGTCGGTTGGGGTGGTTAGCTTTCTGAGCTGAGCAGACGTTTTGTAGGAATAGAAAGAAAAAAACTTTTTCCCGATAGTTTCTTCCGGTGTGTATTTAATTTAATTCCCTTCGCACAAAGATATCCACCTCATTGGGGAGACACGGCTCGTTCGGTGTGCTTACCTGTTTTGGGGAGGGAGAGAGAGAGAAATAAAAATTAAATTAGATGATTGCTTCTCCTGGTTTTAGGATTTAATTGAAGTCTTAAGAAGGAAAATGAAATAATGGCTTGTGTGGAAGTTTTTTGAGCTTTCGTGATCGGAATAGAACTGCGTCCAGTTGTACTAATCAGTACGCATCAGTATTCCTCCAGGGATTCCTGTAACAAAATCTCTAGGTAGTTCTTAGGAAATTTTTCTGGCGAATCCTACAGAGATTCGCCAGGAAATTCTTAAATTTTCGCCAGGGTATTTCTTCGGAGGCTAATCTAAGAATTCTTACAGGAACTCTTTCAGGGTTTCGTTTAGTAATTTCATAATTTCCTTTAAAGTTTTCTGCAAATATTTAAGATTTTTTTTTCTAAAATAAATTTATGAACTCCATTTTTAAGCTTTTCTTGGATTCCTCCTGAAATTGCTCCATGGATTTCATTAGACATTTATCCAGGAATTCCTTTTAGAAAGTCTTACACGGATTCCGTTTTCAAGATCTTTGAAAACATTTTTCACGGATTTCTTAAGTCATTCTTTTCAAATTGGCTTCAGAATATCCTCTAAGAGATCCTCTTGAAATTTATCCAAGAACTTCTCTAAAATGATTCATGGGTTTTCTTAGGAGATCCTCTATAGATTCTTTCAGAAATCTGTACGATAATTCGTTCAGGAAATCATCCATGGATTTCTTCAGAAAAAAAAATGAATTTTTCAAGAAATTGCTTCAAGAATCCACTTAGAGAATTAGAAATTTCCCTGGAGATTCCTTCGCAATTTTTTTTGAGGCTTCTCAATAAATATGTCTTAGAACTAGTTTAAGACTAATAAAAAACTTTAATAAAAAAAAACTCTGTGATATTTAAACTTCTTTCAAAGATTTCTTGAGGAATCTTTTCAAACAAAAGAAATATTTCCTTGTTTTTTTTTCAAAAGAATATTTTGGAAAATTTAACATGAATTGGATCACAAATTCCTGCATAAATTTGTTCTGAATTCTTTTCTAAACTCGTCATAAATTTTTTGAGAGATTCCTGCAGAAACTTATCGAAAGATTTATTTTGAAAACATTCCATGGATATTTTCAGAAATTCCTCCAGGGTTCCAGCAACAAAAACATTTCCGGCGACATTCCTTCGGAAGGGAAGTAAAGCGTGGGTCTCGAGATGAACTAGCCTAGGGCTAAAAATCTCGTTAATAGAGATAAAAAAAAATCCGGCGATTTCTACAAAAATCTGCCAGGAAATTTTTGAGGAATTTCGCCAGGAATGCTTTTGGAGGCTCTGTGATATTTGAACTTCCTTAAAAGATTTCTCCAGGAATCTTTTAAAATAAAATAAAATATTTCAGAGATTTCTTCAGAAATGTTTTTGAAGATTGCCCTCAAATTTCTACAGAAACTTCTCAACGGGCTTTTCTAAAACACATAAATATCAAACATTTATTAGGAAATTTTCGCCAAAGAATTTTTTCAGTAGGGTATCGCGCCACTTGGGCGGTGGCTTCTATATTCGTCTGTTTTCCACTAAAACTCAGTCAATTTTGAAGCAATTGAATTGAAATGTTGTACACGGGTAGATACTATATCTATCTCACCACATTCCAAAAGTTGTGTCAATTGGTTCAAATTTGACTGAGTTATAGTGGAAAACAGACGAATATAGAAGCCACCACCCAAGTGGCGCGATTCCCTAATTTAAAAAAACTTTCCTAGTTATTTCCCTGAAATTTTTCAAAAGAATATTTTGGAAAGTTTAACATGGATTGGATCACATATTCCTGCATAAATTTCTTCTGAATTTCTTTCAAAGCTCGTCAGAAATTCTTTGAGAGATTCCTCCATCAATTTATCGAGAAATTTATTTAGAAAACCATGCATTGATATTTTCAAAAAATCCTCCATGAATTCTAGCTACAACATCTGCAGGTATTTCAAAAGAAACTTTTCCGGCGATTCCTACAGAAATCTGCCAGGGATTTTTTAAGAAACTGCGCCAGAAATGCCTTCGGAGGTTCTCTTAGAATTTCTGTAACGTTTTCATAAGATTTTTCCTGATATTAATTTAAGAACTTCATTATAAAGATTTCTTGGATTCCTCCTGAAATTGTTTCGTGGATTTCTTTTAATTTGTTTTGATTTCTTCCAGAAATTCATCTAAAAGTTCTTCCTGAAATTTATCCAAGAAATTCTTTGGAAAATAGTTTTCCGGGTTTTCTCAGAAGATTCGCCATAGATTAATCCTGAAATTTGTACGATAACTCGTTTAGGAAATCATCCACGGATTTATTCAGAAAATCTTAAAATTTCATCGAAAATTCTCTATGAGACACCACTATAAATTTGTCCAAGAATTCCCTTAAGACATTTTGTATGTTTTTTTTTCAAAATTGCCCCATGGATTACTTCAGAAATTACTCCAGTGATTCGGTCATAAAATCCACCAAGGTATCTTTAAGAAACTCCTTCAGCGATTTCCTCAGAAATTCTTCCAGGGATTAAAAAAAAGCTTCTCCAGTACTGTCTTCTAATCTCCCCAAACGAAATTCCAAGAAATTTCCATTGAGATCTCTCTTTTCAAGATTTTCATGAGTTCTTTCTAAAATTCCATCACAGTTTACTTTTAAAATTCTTCGTGAGATTCCGGATTCCGGATTTTTCTCCAGAATTCTTTTATTAGTTTTTTCAGAGAAATTATTCCAGAGACTTCTTCAGAAATTTGTACATATATTTTTTAAAGAAGTCCACTGAAGATTTGTGTAAAAATTACGTACTAATGGAATTGCTTCAGGAATGTGTTCAAAAATTTCTTCAGGGAATCATCAACAAAATCCTCCAGATATTCCCCCATGTCCTCCCCAGATATTAATCTGATATTACTTCTTAAAATTACTCTATTAATACCTCCACGAATTATTCAAGGAATAAAAGCATAAATAATTCCTTCGTCAGAATTTTTCTTTAGAAATTTCTCTAAAAAAATAAAAAATATAAATTTTAGGAAAAACAAAGAAAACAGGAAGGTATTAAAAGAAAACATCTCGAGATTGTTTTTGAGGCATCTTTATAGAAGCCAATCAAGGCGTTTATTCTGTAACTTCTGCAGGAACTCTTTTAAAAATTTATCCAGAAATACTTTCAGAATATCCTCTTAAGGATTTTATTTGGAATTTTTCGAAAAGATTTCTTCAGGACTTTTTCTCAAAACTCCTCAAAAAATTTTCCAAGGAATTCTACTAACGGTTCCTCGTGAAGTTTCGCCATGAAGTTCTACAGAAATTCCTCATGGGATTCCTTCAAGAACTTCCCTGGGATTTCTTCAGATATTACTTCAGAGATTCGTTCAAAAAATACTTTCTGAGATATTTGCGAGTATTCTACTAAAGATTTCTTCATATATTCCTCCAATTTTTTTTTTTAGAAGTTCCTTCTTAACTCGTACAAAAATATTTCCAAAGACTTTTTCAGAATTTTTGAAATTTTTTCAGACATTATCAAAAGTTTTTCCATGGAGTTTTTTTTTCTAAAATATATCTGAACTTGATTCAATATGCAGAGGTTGCTTCGCAAATTTTTCCAAATGTTGCCAAGGTTTTTTTAGGAAATTGCTCTTGCTTCTTTTTGGAATTCCATCAGGAGTTTCCGTAAGAATTGATTCAGATATTCTTCCCGGAATATTTTCAAAAAATTTCCAACAATTGCATAAAAAAAGATGAAACAATACTAGAAGAATTCCCGAAGGAATCTATTGAAAGATATGCAACTTTGAAGTTAGCTCTGAATGAATTTTGGGATGAATGCTTGAAAGCATACCTGAAGAAACTACTCAGGGTACCTTTTAAATGATGCTGGGTCATTAGGCCGAAGGTCATTAGGCCGAAGGTCATTAGGCCGAAGGTCATTAGGCCGAATGGTCATTAGGCCGAAAGGTCATTAGGCCGAATGATCATTAGGTCGATTGATCATCAGGACGAATTGAAAGTTAGCCGTTGTTTTTACCTTTTCCAACAATTTTTGCCAAAAACTAGTTTAACAATGAAACTAGAAAGAATAGCCTATGTTTTACAGATGGAAAAATTTATGAATTGAATATCAGCAGTTTCACCGCCACAAACTATTTTAGCAATAATACTAGAAAGAACAGCCTACACTCCCGTTCAAAAGTTTGGGGTCACCCCCTCAAAAACATGTCATTTTTTTAGGCCTATATCTTCGCCAATTTGCGTCCGATTTCGAAACCCTAGGTTTCATTCAAAAGATAAAAAGTCAAAGAAACTTTGAACATGATTTAAAAGAAACTTTTTCAAAAAATTTTGTATGTAAACTTAACCCAAAGTTGCCAAATTTTCTAAAAAATGAATATAAACCTACAGCAGTGTCGCTGGAAGTTGGGTCGACCAAATTTTAAGATGAGAGCGGTAATATGACCCATTTTCTATTAGCTTTCAACTGCTTTTTACAGAACTTAGCTTAAAAATCTAGAAAAAAAGTTATTAAGTAAATTAATCCTTGATGTCATCGACCAAAAGTTTGGGGTCACCCCTCAATATGATGTATCGGCCAAAAGTTTGGGGTCACTTTCGTAAAACATGGAAAAGTGATTTGGTGATATCTTCGTCATCTATAGTTCAATTTTAATTATTTTTGGCTCATTTCAAAGATAATTAACTAAATTTACGTTTGATGTCTTCAACTTAACGTATTTAACGATTTTTTTTATATAAAAATGTTATGTAAAGTTAGCACATTTTACCACGCTTCAAAAAATGAGGCAACTTTACGTTAAGTTTTAGTATGTAAATTTCAACAAATATGTGTGGTTCAATGTCTATGCAGTAAGTATCATTCATTTTGTTTCAAATAAGCCAAGAAGAATTAAAATTGAATGAAAGATGACAAAGATATCAACAAATCAGTTTTCCATGTTTTACGATAGTGACCCCAAACTTTTGGCCGATACATCATATTGAGGGGTGACCCCAAACTTTTGGTCGATGACATCAAGGATTATTTTACTTAATAACTTTTTTTCTAGATTTTTTAGCTAAGTTCTGTAAAAAGCAGTTGAAAGCTAATAGAAAATAGGTTATATTACCGTTCTCATCTAAAAATTTGGTCGACCCAATTTCCAGCGACACTGCCGTAAGTTTATATTAATTTTTTAGAAAATTTGGCAACTTTGGGTTAAGTTTACATACAAAATTTTTTGAAAAAGTTTCTTCTAAATCATGTTCAAAGTTTCTTTCACTTATTATCTTTTGAATGAAACCTAGAGTTTTGAAATCGGTCACAAATTGGCGGAGATATGGGCCTAAAAAAATGACATGTTTTTGAGGGGGTGACCCCAAACTTTTGAACGGGAGTGTATATTTAAAAGAAGGAAAAATGCATGGGTAAAATATCATTAGATTCAGCATCAATAAAGTATCTTCGTGCCTGTCATACGATACACACATGCAAAATGGTCATTGGCAGAGGAAGCTCTCAGTTAATAACTGTGGAAGTGTTCATAGAATACTAAGCTGAGAAGCAGGCTTTGTCTCGGTGGGGACGTAACGGCATGAAGAAGACCCAATGACCATTCGGCCTGATGACCATTCGGCCTAATGACCATTCGGCCTAATGACCATTCGGCCTAATGATCATTCGGCCTAATGACCTTCGGCCGAATGGCCTGACACCCTTCTAAATACCAAGGAAAATATGCTAAAGAAATGTCTAAAGAAATACTTCTGAAGAGTGATTATGTACTGAAAATATCCGTGGATGAATTTCTGTAGATATCATTTCAAGAATGTCCACAAAAATACAGACGAAGGTACTTGCAAAAATTCCTATAGAAATTCCTCAAAAATTGATTGATTTAGCTATATTATAGAGACTTTAAGCACTTGGCTGGTTCGTCTCTTCCTCAATAACTTTTTTGTGGATTTTTGATCTCGTGGAGATACTCCTGAGGAACCCTGGGGAACCCTCTGCAAATATTCGAAGGAGAGTTTTTTGACATCTGTTTTGAAAAAAAAAAAAAAAATGCCAAAAAATGCATTCGTATTTCTGCTGAGATTTTTTTGGAGAAATCCCTGAAGCATTACCGAAACAAGAAAACTCTGAATGAGTCCTTGAAGAAACGTCTCTATAAAGCCTCTATAAATGCCTAAGAAAATCTTGAATAATATGTTATATGTAGTAACATACGAACGAATCTCTGAAGAAATTCAACTATGATTTCTGAAGGAGTTCTTTGAAAAAAAAAAATCTATTTTTTTTACGGAAAACCTTAAATGAATTTCTAAAAAAAAATAAAAAAAAAACTCCTTTTACTATATAAAAAAATTCCATGAATTGCAACGTTTGGAGAAATCATTGAAGAAGTTTCTTGAAGTGTTTCCGAAATTATTTCGTGAAGGAAATTCGGTCAATATTTCGGAAGAAATTCCCAAAAAATGTTTAAAGAACTACATGCACGAACTTTCAAAAAAAAAAAAATCACTGACGGAACAACAGGGCCAGGAGGACTTCTTTTTTGGAAACTGGACAAATTTTTATAGCCCTTGAAAGAATTCCTGAAAGAATCTCTAGCGGTGTTCCTGGAGATCATCGAGGAGGAGAAAGAATACATTCTTGAAGGATTCTCAAGGTTACGTTTAGAAAAATTCATATTGAACTTATAAAAGCAACCACTGCACACTGTTTCACTAAACTCAATTTTGGAATCTTAATAACTTCCACAGGAATTTCAGGAGAAATTCTCAGAGGAGTACTTTGAGTAATTTCCAGAGGAATGCCTGAATTAATTTTGGAGTTCCTAGTGGAAATCCTGCAGAACTTTCTAAAAATATTCCCGAAACACTCCTGAAAAATTTTCAAGCAAAATTCAAGAAAGGAGTTTCTAGAGAAATTCCTGGAAGAATTCCTGAAAGATAACGTGCCTCTGGAGCCGGTCTTCAGAGATAATTCTCGTGAAAAATTCTCAAAGGAGCTCTGGAGAAATTTCTTCAAAAAATCTGGAAGTATTTCTAGAAGAATTCCACACAAATTCCGGGATGAATTCTTAGAGGAATTCCTGGAGAAATGCCAAAGAAATCTCTAGAGGAATTCCCAGAGAAATTCCTGAAATTCATGGGGTAGTTCATGATATATTTCTAGAGGATTTCCTGAAGGAGTTCCCAGAGGAATTTCTGGTGCAATTCCCTGTGGAACTCCTGGGGAAATTTTTCAAAAAAAATTCCAAGGAATTCCAGGAGAAATTTCTAGAAAAATTCTCAGAGGGTTTGCAGGAGGAATTTCTGAAGAAATTGTTGGAAGAATTCTAGAAAAACTCCCAGAGGAATTCCTGGTGGAATTTTCAGGCAACTCCCAGAGGAATCCCTGGAGATGTTTCTAGAGAAATTTATGAAGGATTTTTTAGAGGAATTTATAAAGGAATAAATGGAGAAATTCGCAAAGGAACTGAAGGAGAAATTCACAGAGGAAAGCCTGGAAAAGGTTATAAAGTAATTTCTGGAGCATTTCGCAGAGGAATTCCTGGATAAATTTCCAGAAAAAAGTTCTGGACGTATTCCTGGAGTATTTTCAGAGGAATTGCGGGAGTAATTCCCAGAGGAATTCCAGGAAGAATTCTCAATGGAATTCCTGGACGTAAGAATTCATTTCTTGAGAAATTCCCAGAAGGAATTTTGGAGAAATTTTGCAAGAATTTCCTGGAGGAATTCCCAGTAGAATTCTCGGATGAATTCTCAGCGGAACTCTCGGAGAAATTCGCACAGGAATTCTTGATTGAAATCCCAGAGAAATCATTGTAGGAATTCCCAAAAAAAATCCTGGAGAAATTCCTTGAGGAAATGCTGAAGGATTTCCTCGAGGATTTCCTCGAAGAATTTCTCTAAAAAAATCCTAGAGGAATTCTCAAAGGAATTCTCTGCGGGTTTCCTGGAGGAATAACCCAAGAAATTTCCAAAAGAATTCCCAGAGGTATTCCTGGAGGAATTCGCAGTGAAAATCCTGGAAGAATTGCCAGAGGAATTCCTGGAGAAATTCGCAGAGGAACCCCAGTAGGAATTCCCAGAGGTATTCTCGAAGGATTTCCCAGAAGATCTCTTGATGGATTTTCTAGAGGATTTGCCGGAGGAATTCTCAGTGGAGTTCTTGGAGGAATTCCATGAGGAATTGCTGGAAGAATTCTCAGAGAAGTTCCTGGACGATGTCCCAAAAGACTTCCTGGAGAAATTCATGCGGGAATTCTTAGTGGAATTTGTGGAGGAATTCACTGCAGAATTCTCGGATGAATTTCCAGCAGAACTCCAGGAGGAATACTATAAGCGTAACTAGGTCATAGCTCTAGGGGGGGGCCAAGGCCATGTCGATATTGATTTTTTATACTATAAAGATACTTTTTGCCTGAATTGCGTGATTTTTTTTCGAAATGGATTATTTTGGAGGGGGCCAGGCCCCCCTGGCCACCCCCTATTTACGCCAATGAGGAATACCCAGAGGAATTCCTGATTGAAATCCCAGAGGAGTTCTTGTGGGAATTTCTGAAGAAATTCCTGGAAAAATCCCTTGAGAAAATTTGGCGCACCATTGAAGTCACTTCCATGGGGGCGTGCTAATGTAGAGGCGCTGAAATTTGGAAATCCAGAGTAACCACTTTTGATTTTACCATGACAGTACTGCTATAATGGACAATTCGTGAACTAAAGCGTACCTGCACAGCTGAATGAAACCACTGCACACTGTTTCACTAAACTCAATTTTGGAATCTTAATAACTCCGACACTATTTGTATTGCATACTCTGATATCGTTGCTGGGAACGAGTTGGTATGTGGGTATGTTGCAAAATCCTTTGCACATTTACTCCACTAGTAAAACCACGAAAAGCAAACAACTTCTCAAACGAAATTGCACCATTTCAGCCCAGAAAAGTGAGTGAATTGTCGTAGTCATCATCATCATTACTGTGGCCTATTCCCCAGGATGGCTGCAATAAAAGTGCGTGCGGTCGCTATTAAAATTTAGACCGTCACCCACAGGACCAAACACTTCCAAGACGATTGGAAATCGACGTACCTTTGCACTGCTACCACTTCACCACCACCACCACCACCACTCCAATGTTTGCCGCGATACGTCGAAAACAAATTATTATTGCACCCGGTTTTATTGCCCCTTTTGGAAGAAGCCACCGGAAAATGAAAACACGTGACTACGGGGTCATAAATTTCACACCTCTGCGCGCGAGCGTTCCCATCAGACGGACGAGGGATTCAAAGATCTGGAGACGCAGCACAGCTTCTTGTAGGTATGATGTCGCGGTTTGCGCGCGGATCTGTCAAGAAATTTGTTATCGTCGTAGGCTTACCCATTCTGGGGGTTTTCGGTGCGGTTCCACAGCAGATGGGGATGGCTCACGTAGTTAATTCCCGCGAGTGGAGACTGGGTTTGGACGTTCTTTAGGGTGACTGCTTGATGCAGCAATGAAGTCAGTGCGTTAATGGAGAATAAACATATTTTTGAAGAAAAATGAACCGGCTCCGTAAAGATATAATAAGCTGTTGAGCCTTGAAATATACAAAAATTATTCAGGGAATGTTGTCTACTACAGAACATCAACCTTTGATAAACAATGCGTATGCTTCTCGGTAGCGGGCTTTCTTGTTATTGATTCACAGTAAGTATGGTTCGTGGCATGATCAGTTAACGCGCCCATCTGACAAACTCTCTACCTGCGGTTCAAATCTGGTTGTGTACGTGTGTTTTTTTTTACTATATTTAGCCTTATCAATTTTGCACAATAACGTCTGCAATCTATTTTGCATGTTTACTGATAAGACCAGGGACGGCTTCCGTAGACTGTTCTACATATCTCAAATTTTACTAAGAAGAGCTCAGTCTCTCAATCGGGGGATCGTTCCAAGTCATTCATGATCGAAAGGAAGAAGAAAAAATACATTTTGGAGTCTTGTGAATCGACCCAGCGCCGCAACGCTCTGAAACGCCAGAAATGCGCCAACAACTGCCGGGGATTCGAAGGCCAACTCATCGTCGGAAACCCGCGTTCCCGTGAACACCGTGTGTGTTTATGTGTGTGGGAGGTTGATGAATGTGAATTCCAATTTTCCTCCCGTTCAAGTGCAACTTTTGGCACGTAGTACACAAAGTGGAAGGCATAAAAAAGCTCCTAACGACCTACGCTGCCGGAGCATCGACGATGAAGGCAGCCAACAGCAGCAGCACCATCCGGAACATGTCTCGTGCAGTCTTGGGAGTCTTCTCCGTGGGTTCCTGTGCGACTCAGCACTGCAAGATAATGTGTATTAAATGTGCTCATAAATTTTATTTCAAAATATTATATGTTCTCATGTTGTTTAATTAGATCTCTGCGACGAAGAGGATGACAACGGTGACGACGACGACGATGCTTACGACAACTACGGGTATCTGATGAGCTTGTACGAACACAAGCTCTTGTGAACAGTAGTGGCAGCCACCCTACAGGGAGACATGTTGTAGTCTTGCGATGTTGCTTCCGAGCCGAGAGAGGCGTGCACCAGGGTTGAACCAATCACTTTCACATCCCAGGATCTAGGCTAGATGATGACGATGCGGTGTGTGTGTGGTGACAACCTTTCACATTGCTCCCGAACGACCTTCTGCGGTGCTTCCGGGGCAATTGCACCCGCTGAGTTTCAACAGTGGATTTTTTTTGGGTCGTCGGTACTTTGTTCCTGGTGATTTGGTGTCACCATCGTGCACTGTGTCGTCACCGGATCCTAATGTGTCTGCACACGGAAAGGTGAAGCAAACCAGATAATAATAATGGTTCTTTCTCGTATCGGAATGGCACAACTCGCTCGTATTCGTCCACGGAGGAGTCTTGGAAATGCTCTCGACTTGGAATTGTTTGTACGAATCTCCACATACCACCAAAATAGATTATCACTGATTTTATTAGCTTGATAAGGTTACAATACTACCGAGTAGGGGTGATCCGTCTGGGACTAGAAAAGAAATACACACGTCTCCCTAGGAGACAATGAGTGTACTTCCATAACTATTCCCAGTAAGGTACCTATGTAAGTAGACTTTGCGGCTCCTCCGACTAGCATCCCGTTTATTTAATGCACGGTGGTAAAATTCCGGCACATTAGCACCGGACCGAACGCTGGGCCAGGACGCTCGTATAAGAGCTCTTGACTTACTTAGTGTGCCCGGCTCGGCTGCTTAGTGGCTGCTGAAAGCGGAGCGATGATGATGGGGGCGAAGTTGAGTGGTTATTAAAACACTGGAGATTTAATCACTTCATTATCCGTGAGGATTCCGGGGCTTAGCGATAACGGTGGCGGTGTTCGGGATCCTCTTTTTGGCTTCCTCGAGTGGAATAAGATAGGTGTTTTGCATGTAATGGTTTTTAAGGTCATACATATTAAGAGTATCAAGGCATTCGTAGCATCGAGCCAGGCTTGCGTGTAAAAATAAGGCATAGCCAAAGTGTAGACTGTAGAAAATTATCCGATATAATCAAGAATGATTAATAATTGGACACTCATACTCATTTCGTGAGTATGGCGCAGTGTTAACTCGGAAGAGTGTGATTAGCGAACGAAAGCATGAATCGGAATGATGTGCGAAGGATTTATGCTTCTGGTAATGGTGTGCGGCACAGGACTGCTTCAGTGTCCGACATGTGCATTTATGTTTGCTGTCAGATTGAAGGAGATTCGTTGAGTGGGAATAGCGAAGGTTTACTCAAGAACAGTATTGGCAATGTTGTCATTGTAAACTCAGAGCTGGTTACTCAAGGTTCCAACATTTTGGTACTGGATGTGATCGAAGTAGGAATGGGTGGTCACCCTATCATCGCCCAGGGTTCATGGCTGCACTTTGATCGAGCCATCAGCATTAACAAAAATTAAGGCGACGGAGTTCTCACCAAGAACTCCCAACGCAGCAGAAAATGTGCCCCTCAAAGAGAGCACTCGTCGGCAAGTCTTGGCCCCACAGGAAGGTCCCGACGGACCCCACATGGCACCGAGCTGAAGGCGCATCGTCAGCTTGAAATGCGCACCGAGCGGACCGAACGGGTCCGCCTCGATCATACGACAACCGTACAGTATCATTCTCTATCAACCAGCGCGGCTACAAAGTATCACAATGTGGCCATTTGGAAGCGAGGAAACGTTTGAACACAGCAATATCACAACGCACGATGTGATTTCCTATTCCATGGACGGCGGCTTCGTCCTAGTGGCCGTTATCGTTCTCATCGTCTGGCGGTGGCGGCGAAACATGAACCGCTTGAAATCACTGGAAGCGGCGACGAGGAGGAACCAGCTAAACGTCTAAGCGGGCGTCACCCGACGCCCGCCGAGTCAACAATTTTGGTGCACCCGGCACCAAGAAGGACGTCTCGGATCGGTGCACACGGCACCAGTGGAATTAAATAAACAATCAAACTCTGTAAAATTCAAGATAATATAATGTCAGTCTAAGTCAGAACTCCGCCGCGTCGAGTTGTGAACCAATATCACCGCCGTCAGTACTACTATATCCCAGCTGCATTGTACGGTCCTTGCGGGAGCGGGGCCAGCAGCTGTTGGACATCTTTCAGGTACCATTATACCGGATAAAAAACACAATACCAAAAAAATGGGATTTCTACAGGAATTTCTTTAAAATAGGATTTTCTGGAAAAAAGCCAGGGAAATTCCTGTTAATATTCCTGGAGAAATTCATGAAATAGCGAGAGTCTATGAAGATATTTTTGAAGGGAATTCAATTAAACTCTATAAATAATTCCAGAATTACCAATAGAAAAATAGAGGTAAAAGCAACTATAAACAACAAAAGTTAAAAAAAAAACAAAAGCTGCTAAATAAATGAAAATTTCCCATATAAAAAAATTTTTTGAGCTACAAAAAATGACAAAACTTCTACGAAGAAATTGACAAAAAAAAATACAAATAAAAAAAATTTAAAAAATGGAAGAAAAAAATGTCTAAATGAATTTCTAAAGAAATCGATGAAGACATTTCTTGTAGAGTTTCAGTAAGAATCTGTGGAGTAATTCTGTAAAGAATCCCTGCAAGAATATTTGGAGAGATAATTGGATAAACTTCAGTCAATATTTCTAGAGAAATCCCATAAAATGTTCTACACTATTTCATGTGGAAATATTTCTAAACAAGATCCGAGTAAAAATTCATTAAATTCATCACACAGAAAAATGAGGCTCGTTTAAAATACTAAATCGCATGGTTGATTTCCAAACTGAGCATTTACTTATTCCAACATTATATTTATTAGTTCTTACTTGTAGTTCATCGATCAAAACAATCAATTCCCATCATTCCATATAACGTTAAAACTACATTTGTTTCAACAAAATGGGGACCACAATCATAGCCCGAAAGCACTCACACATCTTTAAAATTTTCACCCCAACATCCCCACAACGAAGAAAGTGTTTCAAATCCATCACTCCAACTTAAAAGTGCAGTTTTGGCCGTGATGGATAACGCGCAGGTACTCAAATCAGCATCCACAAAAAGATCGTCGGTTTAAACTTTTTGTTTTTTTTTTATTCGTTCCCACTTCCATCCGCTTTCCGAGTGTCTAAAAATGGATTTCCGAGCTGCCGTCACCAACACAATCACATTCGGGCTTTGTTAGTGGCAAAAATGCAATCGTTTAAAACAATCCGTTATTTTATGTTGAAACTACCAAATCTCTGTTTGTTTTAACCAACTGTCAAAAATTTCGACAAATGAAAATATTTGTATTATCAAACAATGAAACAGTTCAGTTTAAACTAGAAATCAGTTTGTCGCTATAGTAAACTGAAAAATTGGTTGATTTGAACTAGAATTTAATTGTGTTTACAAATTATTTTTCTGCGTGTGGAGAAATTTCTGGGGAAATATGTAGAAGAATATTATGAGAAATTTGTCAGAGAATCTCTGTTTGCACTTCTTTACGAAATTTTACTTCAACCACTCATGCAACAATTTGTGGAGGAATGCCAGAAGAAATTTCTTCGGAATTTCTAATTGAATCCAAGATGAAACCCTTGGAAAAAATCCCAAATGCGTTTCTGGACGTATAAACTGAAATACCAGTTTTAATTTCTGAAGAAAACCGTGGAAGAATTTCTAAAGAAAATATCTGGAAAGTTTCAGACGAAATCGTTGATTTTTATACCAAATTCATAAAATATTTTCTAAACTAATCCCAGGAGATTTTTTATGGACTCCATTAAAAACTTTTTAAAAGAATCCTTTGAGAAATTTATGAAAAAGTAACCATTGAAACAATTTTTTGAATAGAGCTTGAAAGATTTGATGAAGTATTTTCTTAAGAGATTCGTGAAAGATTTTCTGAAAGAATCAATGGAGGATTTTTGAAAGGAATCTGGAAATTTTTTAAATAAATCCTTGCATATATTTATGGAGGAATTTCAAAAACAATCTTTGGAGATTTTATATAGAAATTCCTAGAAAAATTCATAAAGAAACATTTTAAGAAATATCTGAAAAAATCTGTTGAAGATTTTCTGAGAAAAGCTCCGAAGGGACTTCAAAAAAAAAATTCTGGATGAGATACTTAAGAAAATTTTGAAGGAGCATTTAGAGCAAATTCGAAAGTGAACTCATGAGCAACATGGAGTGATCCGTGCAAGTTATTCATTAGGATTTCCTGGACAAATCTTTGAAGGAATACGTGGACTATTTTTTGAAAACAGCAACTTTAGAAGCAATCCCTGGAAGACTTCCTAAAGGATTTCTTGGAAAAGTTTCTGAATGTATCTGTAGTGATAATTCTAATGGAATCCATAGAAGATTTTATGAGAAAATCTCTGAGGATTTTTTTTTTAGAAATCTGTAGAAGCAATTCCAAAAGAAAGCATTGGAGGAATTTCTGAAGAAATCTTTGGAAGATTTTATAAAATAACCCTGTTGGGACGGTTTTTCTTCTAGCGCGTACAACCAATAATTAAAAGCATTTACAAATGATCGTCACAACAAACCCCTTGTGTAATTTCTTGAACGAACAATGAAAGATTTTAAGTAATAGGAAGAATAATTTTAAAACGAACCGTGAAATTCCCAAAATAGCAGCGGAGCTTTTTCCCACAAAAAAACGGGAGAATTGTCCAAAAGAATCCATAGAAAAGCACAGAAAATCAATGGAAGGTATTTTAAAGGAATCCATGGATAAATTTTCGAGAAACACCTGAACAATCTCCTGAAGCCTGAAGGAAACTCTAAAGAAATTCTAAGAAGAGTTTCTTAAAAAATCCACAAGGTTATTCTGAAACAACCTATGGAATAGTTACTAAAATTATTTCTCGATAAATTCCTGAAGAAATTTCTAAACTTATCCCAGCTGAAATTTGTGAAAGAAAAAAGCCCTGGAGAATGTTTCCAGATGTATTCTTAAAAGATTTCGTGGAAAAAATCCAGAGGAATTCTCCATGGACACAATTCTTATGGAATCCTTGGAAGATTTTGTAATTGAATACTTGGGAAAGTTCTGGAGAAATACCTGGAAAATTTCCTGAAATCATTTTAAGAACGATTTCTGAAATCTTCCTGTAGATTTTTTTCAAAAGAAATCATGAAGAAATTTCGGAGCGAAATTCTTTACGGAACTGTTTGCGAAGAAGTTAACATTGAAGCATTTACTTAGAGGGTTCTTGAAAGATTTTATTAAGGAATTTCTTGAAGAAATTTCTAAAGTGATCCGTGGAAGATTTTTTGAAACAATCAATAAAGAAAAGTCTACATTAATCCGAAGATTCTAGATAGGATTCCCTTGAGTACTTTTTGAAGGAATGCGTGGAAAATTTACTTAAAACTATCCCCAAAGGATTTCCTAAAGGTATCCATGCAGCAATTTTAGAACCAACCCAGCCAACACGAAGTCGTGATAAAGATTAGGATGGTAAAGTGAAGGCCATGCTTCCATTTAACATATTTTTTAAAAGAGTTGTTCGAGAAAATTCTGGTAGAATTTGTATTTGAATTTCCAGTGGAACCCATTCATTTTGAGAAAATCTCTGAAGAACTTTCTTCAGGAATCTATAGAAGAAGTTCTAAAAGAAAGCTTTGTAAGAGTTTCTAAAAGAATATAAGGAAGACTTTATAAAAGAATCTCTGTATAAATTTCTGGAGTAATATGAAGAGGAAATCTTTGAATAAACTTTCGAATAGTTTCTTGAACGATCCTTGGGGAATTTTCCTTAAGAATTCGTGGAAGAAATTCTTATGGAAGCTATGGAAGATTTTGAATCGAAATACTTGGAGATGATTCTGGAGGAATCTTTAGAAAAACTTCTGAAAAGAGTCCCGGAAACCTTCCCAAAACTCTTTAGAAAATTTTCTAGAAAAATATTATAGATTTTTTTAGGGGGCCATAGAGTTATATCTGAATAAATCAATTAATGGTTCTTAAAAGAGATGCCTTACGAGATGTTTTTCAGGATTCCTCGTTGGCTTTTTAAAGGATTCCTTCATGAATTTCTTCAGGATTCTTTCATGCATTCCTTTAGATATTCTTTGGGAATTTTCTTCGGCATTTTCTCGAGATTCCTCCTGTGATTCCTTCCAGAACTCCTCCTTTTGGAATTTCTTTTTGGATTCATTTGGGTATTCCTCCCGGGATTCAACCTGAAATCTAATGGATCTTTTTTCAGCGACTAATCCAGAATTCTTTCAGACATTTCTTTCATTCATGGCTTTCTTCTGAGGTTCCTTTAATACAGATTCCCCCGGAATTCGTCTGTGCAAGTGTTTCTGCTATGCTATAGTGAAAATCTACGCTGTAGTCTTCAAGTTAAGGCAGACAGGTTGTAGAAGTGTTATGACAATTTAACCCTTCAGGACGCGCGCTGTTGTAAAAAAATCCAACACTAGCAAAAAACCTCGCTCATCGTATACGCGCTGGGCGCTGGGCGCTGGGCGCGGTGCAATTTCGGTTGCTTGATGGCGCGCGTCCTGAAAGGTTAAAGTTGTGCGCATTTTCAGAAATCACAAGTTCTCTTCTAAAATTCAACTCTATACTCCACCGTATCGCGCTTCATAAATCTTCCTACTTCCTCTTTTGACCGTATGGATCTTCACTCATTCGAGGCAGGTCCTTTGTCCGACGAACACTATGGGAAACAGCGCAGTAGGAACGCACCAGAAGCTTGATACAAATGAGTCAAAACATGAAGCACGCAGTCAACTCATGTATTAAAAACACACCTCCCGTGTTGTGGAACCGTGGAAGACCAGCAATAGATGCCACCTATAGCAGACTGTTCCAAGGGGCGCCCGTGTACGAGAGTATGTCCTATAAGCCTATAAATTCCCATGTTTGTCAAACAAGAGGAAGCCTTTTTTCCATCGATCGATCGGTCGGTTGGCGGTGGTTCCTATACATGCTCGAATTCCAGTCCGGGGAGCAAACCAGCACTGACAGACAGCAGCATTGACGTTTTTTAGTTTAGTCTGTGGGCTACCCGGAATGGATGGTTGTGTTCATCGCAGGACCGTGGAGGTCGTTTGATATGTGATGCCTCGCTGGAATCGACGTCGTTCTCGTCGTCCTCGGTCGGCTGGCTGGCTGGCTGGCAGAATGTGGACCACGCTTTGTGTTTAGTTGTTGTGCTGTTTTTCACATCGCTTTTTTGCCCGGGTATTAGAACAGCGAGTTGTTTAGGAGGTGTGAGTGCAAGCGTGTGGGCCAATATTTGAATAATCAATCGATACCCATTTAGATATGTACACGCCGGTGCGTTTGCAGGGTTGTGACGGGCTTCGGAGGGTTCGTCGTTTGTTATATATGGTGGTCTATTCAGGAGTGGCTTCTTGAGTGTATACATATTGGTGGTTTTATTTTCTAGCTTTGTTTGACTTCCTTTTTTATTGATCTTTTTTTATCTTTTATCTTTTTTTATCTTTTTATTATCTTTTTTATCTTTTTTTGCTACCCCCTTTGTTTCAAAGAACTCAGAAGAAATCCACGACTACATCCCCATCGTCCAGTTCAAAGCAAACCGGGAAATCAAAGCAAACAAACGGGAAAATTCGATTCCAACAATAGTAGGTTCTAATTTCGTTTCCACTCCCTCCTGTGGACTGTGCGTTGGAACGAGAAAAGCCCGCAAAAAATCAGATGAATTTCGACTGTCAAACTGTGCCCGGACCGGGCAACTAGTGGCGTGTGAAGTTAGCAATTGACCACTTTTTCTGTCGTCCGGACTATCTGTCGTTTCCTATGTGTCTCTCTCTGCATGGAGCATTAGATTTCGGTCTGACAACGCCAGAGAGCATTCGAACTGGCGGCGGTGGTCGGGGGCATCCTACTAGAGCAGCAGCAGCAGCAGCAGTAGAACAACTTTGTTTGAACTGCCACCAGCAGCAGCAGAGCAAGTGCACGCAAAAGTTCAACAATGTCTCAATTAGGGCAGTGTTTTGATTTGGAGAATTGATTGCCTGGTCCTAGTGGAAGTTTCCGAAATCCGATTCAGCCGGAGAATTGGGTAAATCTATAAGTTGATAAATCCACTTGCTCAGATCATCCGCTTAGATGCAGTGTTACAAACGACATGCCAACAGATGGTTCTTTTTGTGGGTGTTTGGCCAGGGATAAGGCGAGAAGAACATCTACTTGAACAGTATGATTACTAGTTCAGGTGATGAATCGTCGTTTTATTTGACTTTGTCTTGCAATGTAGAAGGTTATGTTATGTCCAATCTTCTTTTAGCCTATCAAAAACGTTCAGGGTGAGAAGTATATGAATTCCAATAGACCGGTAGCAGTACTCATAAGGTATGAACTACGCTAAATTTAAATTTGAACTTTAATTAATTTATTGCTAGAGACTATACAGTATGACCCATAAAAAAATGCGACATTCCATTTTTTTGCGGTATTTCATGATTTTTAATGACATAATCCTAATGAATTAAACTTTTTTTGATTAGGATACAATAAGGAGGTCTTTGTCATACAGGATCTCTAAAATTTTAGTCAAAATATTCTTTGGTTACGTATATGGGATACCTTATGATTGTTAACAATTTCTAAATAAAATCAAGTTTTCCTCTAATTTTCAGAGCAAAATGAACTTATATAAAAACTTTTAAACATATGGAAACCATGAATAAATATGTACACTTTAAAACGCCCATGTTTGAAAAATATTTCAAAAATAATTTCAAATGTTTAGTAAACAAAAACTAAAAAAGGTGCTACATACTAAAAACCGTATTTAAGATAAATTAATAAAGAACTTAACACTGTTTGAACATTTTTCAAAACAATTTTTTGTCGATGAAGGCATATAAACCTACCTTTATGATAGGTACAAATACTAAGTACTTAAAAACAATTTCATGCTTAAAACATAATATTTTCTAAAAATTATCATTTGTCAAATAATTCAATTTTCAGAAAATGTCCCTTAATTTATAAGTTAATATTTTTTTCGTTCTTGTCCGACGAACCATCGAACTCCTGAAGACCTTATCCAGCCATAAAAGTACTATTTTGAAAATAAAATTTAATTGAATGTGATTGAAAGCAATTGAAAAAAAAATATATCCTTAAAAAACGGCCTCTGGCGCGTGGACGATTTCGACATCCATATGTTCAACGTTATATTTCCAAAGGTATGTGCATGAAGTCAGTCTATGTTCCTTTGCCATTATCAGATTAGTGGCTCTACTATACTATCCAATATAGACATGCAAGGTTAATCAGTTCGAAGTAGGGGAACGATGACTTTGAAAACTGTCGCATTTTTTTATGGGTCATACTGTACTTGAATCGCCACTAAAATGCACTGCACATGGTTTTCTATATACCCTTTAGTAATTAACTAATAGTCAAACTGTATTTCACAAGCAAAAGTGGATTGCCCATTGAAAAATTCACATTGTTACGTCCGTTTGCTCTACTACATCCCATCATCACAATCGAACGAGCCTAGTGGAGCCAGCTAGCTTTGAATTCCCCGGAAGAACCATTACGGTTGCGCTTTCATCGCTCGCTGAATCCTATCATGCTCGAAATAGGCTTTTGTCTTTTCACCATGAAAATGAAAGTATGTTTTTTGCCCGATTCTATGCTTTTCAGCACGGCCACGGTATGGTTGCGGGCTGATAAAAAACCATGCAGTGTGCCACTAGATGCCACTTGGATGATATGAAGCAGATCAATTATTATCGACCACCCACCTACCTGGCATCCCACAGAAGCTCAGGCTCTGCTACAGCGAAAGCCCGCTGCTGACTACCATGAACAATGATATCGTCGCATCCAGTAGGGGATGCATTTTTTCCAATGAATACGAAGCTTCCATGCCCGTGTGCTCTGAATGAAATTCTTTTTTGGGGGGATTCTCCGTTTAGAAGGACTCATTCAGCCGCAATGTAATTACGGAACACTATTGTTGTGTAAAACTGCGCGAAAAATAGATTTCGATTGGGCTGTTTCCGGCAGCTACAATGGCCCAGAGACATTCATGAACACTTTTGATTTTATCTAATGATTTCTTTTTTTTCGAGTTACATTTTCTTCAATATTACTTTAAAACCTGTTTACAATATTCTTCTTTCTTTCTGATTCTTCCTGCCTGCTGAAACTTGACCTGTTTCATTTCAGCTGAGTGTTCTTTGAATACTTCTACAATTATTAATTGAAGGCTTTCTTTACCTGCTAATTCTAGCTGTTGCCGGATATTCGGACTCGAAAGAAGTTGATCATCAATATTGATTTCTGTTCCCGATCAACCTAGATAATCGTGTAGTGTCGGTAGCAATTTGTTCAACCGGCTATGAATATCACTACGGACTGCCTGATCTGGTTCACCAATTGGACGACCCCTAATTCATGGTGTCAAGCGGCTTTATGCGTACCGTGCCTAGAAATAGATGGGGGAAAACCACAATCTCTACATTTTTTTGCCCGTACTGTGTTAAACAGAGAAATGTCGCAGTGAACCTTATTTGTCGGCTTTGATGGATAAATGGCTACTTTACTTAACACTTCGGAGACGGAATTTTCACCTTTCTGGATGCAACCTCGCTGGTCTAGAACACGTTTGTGATGGTCAATTTTCTTGGCTGGACGCATATGACCCATCCGTTCCCAAAGGGTTAAGTCTCAGTAAACCTTTATCACGCAAAAGATGCTTCTGTTGTGCTGAGTTGAAAGCTTTAAAAAGAAGAACAAGAAGTGGCAAATATCTTTAGTTTTACATAATTATTGCTGTTTTGTGAATCTCTATAACTTACGGCCTAATATGACCGATAAAATCACCTTCTCGTATGGTATACAGTTTTTAAAGTTCCTTCAGATAACCGAAGAAATTCCTTTTGAAACTCCAGGTGGCAGTACATCTTGAGAAAGTTACAGATAAGCTCATTAGAATTCCCAAATGGCTGTCACAATGATCGGGTTTGGTACCTACTTGAGAACCTGAACTAAAAAATCTATATGATCTCCGTAGGAATCTCTGGAGAATCACGGAAAGAATTATTAACTAAAATTATTAAATTTTTTGAAGAATCTCTAAAGGAATCCCTGGATACATTTATGAATGAGACCAATACTTTCTAAATAAATTTCTCAATAAGAACTTGTTTGAATGAAAAGTTGAAGGAATCTCTGGAGGAGGAAGCTTTGTAAGAATTCCCGAAGAAATTACTTGAGGAATTTTAGAATTTTGGAAGATTTTATGAAGGAACTGCTATAGCAATTTCTGAAGCAATCTGTGATAGATTCCCTAAAAAAAATCCAGGAGAAATTTGTTAAGAAATCCATGATTTTATATTTAAGGACTCATTAAAGGTTTTCTGAATGTTTTTTTGAAAAAATCTTCAGAATACACTAAATTCTGTTTTTACGCGATGGATGCGTTCGCGCAAAAAAAAGATCGTGTAAAAAAAGTTCGCGTAACTTCGAGAATTCGCGCAAAAAAAATCCAAAGGAAATTTTTTTTACGCGATTTGCCCTCCGCAAATGACCAAAATCGCGTAAAAAAAAGTCGCGTAACTTCGAGAAAATCGCGTAAAAAAAGTCGTGCAAAATAAAATCGCGTAAAAAAAAGTCGTTTAAAAAAAGAATTCATTTCATTTTCTTTAGGTATTCTTGGACGAATTTATGAAGGTAACTTTTGGAAATTGGAATGCTGAATTTCAAGTTTTCTGAAGGAATTCATGTAGGATTTTTCGAAAGCATCACTGAAGATTTTTCTGAAAAAAATCCATGGAGTTCAAAAAAGTTTTCTTGAAAAAGAAAAAAACTGGTGGAATCTCTAGAGGAAATTCTAAAACGATCTGAGACATTTGGGAAGAAATTCATGGAGAAATACCTGGAATAATATATTCAAGATTTACTTGAATCATTCTTGAATACTTCAGAAGCAATCCATGAAACACTTCCTAAAGATGTTGTTGGACATATTTTTGGAAAAACTTCTAGAGTCCAGGCATTGCGTAGAAATCCATAAAAGAATTGCCGAGGAAATATATGGAAAGCTTCCTAAGGAAATCCTTGAATAAATTTCTGAAGGAACCTTTAGAGGAATGTTTGAAGAAGTGGTGAAAGGAGTTTCCAAAACAATTCTTCGAATATTTTCTCAAGCATCCTCTTGAAGCGTTTTTGAATTAGTCCTTGAAGAAATTCATGAAGAAATCGCTGGAAAAATTTTCCAAATGAATCTTAGAAAGATTTTTTTTTGAAAAGTCATCCCCAGAAGCATAAAAACCTTAGAAAAAATCACAAGGAATCCATGCTTCTGAAGAAATCTCTGGAAAACTTTTTTAAGCAATTTCCGAATAAGAACTTTTTTCATGGTAAATCTGGAAAAAAAATCGGGAGGAATTTCATAAAGAAGCTCTGTACGGATTTCGGAAGAAATCGTTTGAGGAATTCCTGAATAATGGATGATTTTTTAAATTAATTCCTTGAGTGGTATCTGAAGGGATTCGTGGAAGATTCCCTAAAAGAATTCCAGGAGGAGTTCGTTAAGGAATTCATGAGTTTATTTTAAAGGAACTTATTAAAAATTGTCTAAGTGAGCAGTTGATGACATTTCTTTGGGAATCCTTGGACAAATTTCCGAAAGAAATTTTTGAAAATTGTCGAAGGAATTTTGAATTTCTGATTTGTGGAATGAATTAAGGAAAGATTTTTCGAAAGAATCCCAGAAGATATTTCGGATTCCATGGAGTGGTAAAAGTTTTCTAGAGGAATCCTCGACAAAAAAAAAATCTGGCGGAATCTCTAGAGCAACTCTGTAGAGCTCTCAAAGATTTTCAGCAGAATTTCCTAAATAAATATCCTGAGGACTGTCTGAAGGAATCTCTGGTCGAATTTCAAGATTTTCTTAAAACAAAAATTATGATCATTTTTTCAAAAAATCTCCAGTGAAATTTTTTAATAAATTTCCAAAGCAACTCCTGAAGAAAACTTCCGAGTTAATCCTTGGATTTTTTTTTGGAAATGGCCCACGAAATACAAACAATTTCTGGAAACATCCTTGCAAATAATTCCAAAGAAATCGTTGGATAAATTTCCGAAGGAATTTTCAGGAGGTTTTCTTAAAATATCATCGAAAAATTTTGAAAAGAATCCCTGAATGGTCTTCTACGGGAATCTTGGATAATTTCTAAAATTTCAATGCTCGATAATCGGAAAAAATCTCTGGGTAGGTAATTGTAAAAGAAATGTCAAGTAATTTTTTTTGTAGGAAAATTTCTGAGAAATAAAAATACATGGAAGGAGTTAAATTATGACAATCAGGTATTTCACGCGTAGTTTCTGAAGGAATCCCTGGAGGAGTAAGGAATGATTTATTTTAAAGAAAAACATCACTAGAGAAAAAAAAAATACCCAGAGAGAATTCACGAGAAATCCATATTTCTGAAAAGATCTCTGGAAACATCCTGAAATAGGAGGCTTCTGGAAAAAAATCATGCGGAATTGTTTTTAATGCATGGATAAAATTCTGGGTTACAAGTTCAAAAAAATCCGAAGAAATAACATTTCTAAAAGAAACACTTGACGAATTTCGCAAGCAATCCCTATAGTGAACATTTCAAATGTAGTTTTTTAAGAAATCAATGCAAGATTTTCTTAAGGAATTTTTTGTGAAATTAATGGAATCCCTAGTGGAGTTTTTGAAAAATTCCTTGAACGATGGCTATATTCATTTCTTAATGTATAGTTCAGGGTTGTTTTGAAATAACCCGTGAAGAAATTGTTGTCGTAATTTCTGGTGGAGTTCTTGAAAAAAAAAATCCCAAAGAAGTTCCTGTAGGCATTTTCAAATGAATGTTTTCGAAGGTTTTCTAAAAATAAACTGGGAAAATTTCTGATGAAATCTCAGAAGGATTTTCTCAAAGATTTGCATCTTTGGTCGATTCAGGATTTTGGAAAGAATCCCTGAACGATTCTCTACAGAAACCTTGAAGAACTTTTGAAGTTATCAGTGCAGGATTTCAAAAAAAAAAATCTCTGGGTATTTATAAGAGACAATTCTAGTGAGTTTCCTAAAACAAATTTCCGAAAAAAAAAATCCCTGGAAGAAGTTGCATGCTTATAACGATGCACTTCACTCGTTATTTTTGAAATAATCACCGAATAAATTAAGAAAGATTTTTAAAAAAAACATCACCAGAAGAAAGACATTCCTAGAGAGAATTCACAAGAAACTCATATTTCTAAATAGAGCTCTATTAACATCCTTTAACCTTTTCTGGGATAATCTTTGAAAAAAAAAAATCATACTGGAATGTCTTAAATTCAGAAATGGAGAAAATTCTGCGGTTGTAAGTTTCCTAGCGAAATCTTAGAAAAAATCTGGAGATAAAACTTCTTACGTTTCTAAAAAAATACACTTGTGGAATTTCTCAAGCAATGCCCACATAACACATTCCAAATGTAGAATTTTTGAAACAATTCAAAACAAGGAATATTTAGATTGATTTGATTGATTGATTTGTCTTTATTTAAGAGACTTTCAGAATATTTAGAGGAATTTTCGCAAAAAATACACGAAAGCTTCTGAACAAATCCACCCAAGATTTTCAAAAATTATTATTATTATTGTTACTTTATTATAGAGATTTTCAGCCCTAGGATTTTCTTAAATAATTCATTGTGATTTTTTTGAAAAAATCCTCAGACGATTTTCTACAGTCCCTGGTAGACTTTAAAATTTTTCTAAAAACAATAAAAAATTTCTGGAAGGATTCCAGAATTTCCAAAGCAATTCCTGCAGTTAATTTAAGAATGAATCCTTTTGAAAAAGTCCTTGAAATGCGAGAATTTAAAAAAAAAATTGTAGCGAAATTTCTGAAGGAGTTGTTGGATAAATTTCTGAAGTAATTTTTGGAAGGTTTCCTGAAAATTCCTCCGAATAATTTTTGAAACACTCTTTAAAGGATTTTCTGAAGGAGTTCCTAGAGAAATTCTTTGAGAAATTCTTAAAGTAATCGTTGCTGGATTTTCTAAAATAACTGTTGGTATTTTTTTTTGCTTTTATTAACGTGGCTTTTCGCCCTAGGCGAGTTCGCCACGGAACTGTTGGTAATTGTTAGAGGATGTTGTAGTAAATTTTACGAAGGATTTAATAAATTGTTGATTGAATGTTTAAAATATTTTTTGAAAAGATCCGTGAAAGGAATTGTCGAATAGATTTTCGAATGTATTTCCTAAAAAAGAAAATTCAAAAACATAAAACAGTAAGAAATTTTCGAGGATTTTCTACAGTAATCCTTACATCAAGCGTAATTTCTGAAAATATAATCCCTGGAAGAAGTTGCATGATGATAACGATGTTCTTCATGCGTAGCTTCTAAAGAAATCCCTGGAGGAATTAGGATTTTTTTTAGAAAACATCACCAGAGGAAAAAAATCCAAGTGAGGATTCGTAAGAAATCCATGTTTCTGAAGAGATCTCTGGAAAACTTTCCAAAAGCCTTTCAGAAGAAATTTCTGAAAAAAAATCATGTAGGAGTGTCTCTAATCCGTGGTGAAAATTCTAAGTTTGCAAGTTTCCAAGTGAAATCTTAAAAAAAATCTGGAGAAATAACTTGTAATATTACTAAAAGATACACTTAAGGAATTTTTCCAGCAATCCTTATAGAAAACATTTCAAGTGTACCATTTTTTGAAACAATTTAAAACAATGAATTTTCGGAAAAAATAAAGGGAAGCTTCTGAAAAAAATCATGCAAGATTTTCCTAAATAATTCTTAGTGAAAGTTTTGAAAAATTTCCTTTAGTCGATCCCTGGTCGAATTTAAAAACTTTCTAAAAAAATTAATGAATTTCCCGGAATTTCTAAACCGATTGCTTTCCAAAATTTTCCGAAGGAATTATTAAATTAAATTCTGATGTAAGTTTTGGAAAGTTTTCGGAAAATTCCTTCGAAGAATTTTGGAAAGAATTCCTGAAGGGTTTTCTAAAGGAATTCCTAGAGAAATTGTCTGATAAATTAATCAAGTAATAAAGAAATTCATAAAGTAGGAATGCAAGATCAAGGCAGCGAAGTAACCAACTACGACAGTACAGTAGAGAACGGGAATGATCCAACTCTCACATTGAGAGAATTTAAAGATGCTAATTTCTAGCTCCAAACCAAGCAAGCAAATGGTATGGATGGCGAACTCATCAGGAAGGGCCAAGAGAAGTTGGTCATCTGTCAGCCCTGGTGACAGTCAGAATCTAGGAAAACGAACACCAACAGTGGGAGGATGAGCTACTCAGCCTATCAACAAGAACGGCAACCATTTAGAAAAACTTCCAATTGATCAACTGAATGGCGCCTACAAAGTGCTATCGCAGATCATCTTCTGCTTCTGTTTTCTGTGATCTTAAACAAATGACTTCGCGAAAAATTATCAAGCTGGTTTCATCGACGGCCGGTCGTCAACAGACCAGATTTTCACCTTATGACAAATTTTCCATAAATTCCGTGTATAGCAGGTTCCTACAAATCATCAGTTCAATGATTTCAAGGCGGTATACTACACTATCGCTAGAAACTACGAAAAATCCTGGACAAAAACAACTTATCTGTGAAGCTTACTGATTGATTGAAGCAACGATGGTAATAACTGTTGAAATGCTCAGGTAAAACATAATTTGTACAACCATGGTCCAGTGGAAAAGAATGACTAAGAGTCAAGAGTCCAGCCCTAGTGTCAACTGCTATTCGATGCAAGGGGTGCATTTAATGAAAATCGACCACAAGGCCTCATCCAGTGACACCATTCACTCGATCAATCCACTCAGGCATTTCCGCTCATTACCCGAAACCGATAATCCCCTTTGCCAACCAAAATCGGCTCAATCGTTCACTGCCGGACGGGCCCAATCCCGAAAATTACATCCCGAAGAATTAAATTTCAAACAATTTAAACAGCTATAACTGGGCGAGGGTCAGCATCGGGTGGCGCATCAGCACACACTCTCTTTCTCTGCTCACACACTCATCGATAGGACAATGAAAACATATTTTGACCCTTTTTTCGCCTCTCGATCATCCCTTGCAATCCCACCCATTCTCTTACGGCGGGGGTCGATCCGAGTCGAGTCGGGTCAGTCGACTGATGCTTATCGGATGAAAGCAATTTTCCCACCCCTTGGGAATTGGGCTGCCGGTTTTTTATCTCATTCTTTTCGATTTTTTCCCCGGGCAGCAGATCAGCAGACTAGCTCTGGGCTCTGACCGACCAACCAACCGGTCGGTCAGTTGTTCGGAGGAGGGCAGCAGCAGAAGCATGTTTTCCGATTCTGCGATTCCTTTATGAGATTGCGAACGCTTCCCTGCGCTTGACCGGGCGTAATCATCATCAGCATCATTGTCGTCGTCGTCCGAGTCTTCCTTCCCGATTGTTGCAGAGAGCGCGTCATCTGGGGCCCCGGGGCAATAGCAGCAGCAGCAGCAGCATAAACATCGCACAATCAGTCGAAATCGTATTAAATCTTGATGTGAGAATGGAGGACGATGACGACGATCAGGGCAGAGAAGGCCACCTCCCCCTGCACAGTCGATGATTGTGAATTCGGAAGCGGATTCGAATTTGGAGAATATGGGATCCTGTTTTCTTTTGGCTTGTTTGAATGGCATTCTTTTTGATTTCTCAATTTGGTCATTTGAGTAGGAGGCGGGCTTGCTAATCGAGATCGCCAGCTGCAGGGGCAATTTGTTTGGAAATGGATTCATGGATTATTTATTAAAGCTTGAAGTTTGGACTCGCTCTAATCATTTCTTGAGGTGTTTCTATATTTCTATATTATTATATTCCTGCAGAGGAATTACTCCAGAATTACTCCAAGGATTCCAGTGATTCCTATAGAAATTGATTCCGTGACTTTTTTCAGGAAAACTTCCTGGAGTTCCTACAGGAATTTTCCAGAGATTCCTTCAGAAATTGCTTCAGGAATCTCTCTAGGGATATCCAGGAATCACTCCAAAGAACTCCAGAAACGGCACAAGGCAAGGCTCCAGGGGTTTTTGAGGAACTCCTCCGGAATTTTCTCCTGGGTTTGCTCTATGGATTGCTCCAGGAATTACTCCAAAAAATCCTTCAAATATTTCTCCAAGGATTCCTTCATAAATTCTTCCAGAGTTCTCTAGAATTTTCAACAAGGATTCCTCTAGAGACTACCTCAGGAATTGCTCCTGGGATACTATCGAATCAACTACTTTTCATCAAACTATAGAATGCCTAGTATGTAAACATTTGCCAGCCAAGTTCATTCATTATCTACTATCCCTTGTACCACTGCAACACAGATACCAACAGTATTATCCCTCAAATTGAGGTTATTGTTGCCTACCAGTTGTAAAACAAAACTTTTCCCTTCCCCAGTAACTAGAAATTTTACAATACGCCACACAACTTTGTAAAACACATCACAAACCAGCAAAACAATGTCATTCACCCAGCAGAGAGCCTTCCACCCACTTTGTGAGCCAATGATGAAACCCATAGAAAAAGTTGCAAGTGACAACATTCAGTCCGCAACAGCAGTAGCAGCAGCAGAAGCATTGTTCCAACATAATTCCCTGCCACACGCTCTTTGCCACTGCATCCGTTTTCACACAAAACAGCCCCATCAAATAGGACCAACAGAAAGCAACAAAAAAAAATGTCAAGTAGCTACCCTGCCGCCACAGTTCGAAATACTCAGAAAAGCCTCTCGAGATGTGTTTCCAGCTACTCAAGAGCACTCACCCCGTTCGTTCGTTCGGTCGTTCCGCGGCGGGTGACTTTTGTTGTTTTGTGTCATCATCCATCTTGCCCCCCATTCAGAGACAGATATAGAGACAGAGACCGAGAGAGAAGACACAGAGAGTTTGAGAGTTTGCATATCTCCAACTGTTTGGTATGGAGCAAAAAATAAAAAAATAAAGTAGAAAGTACAATTCAATATCCTTCCTGGAAATGTTAACGATGCCTTTGCCAAGGCCGCTACACTCGCCGGGCTCCGATCGTCAGTCAGTTGAAAAATCTCGGTGGAAAATCCGCTTTTCCCGTTATTTACTTCGCATACATTGGGGAAATTTCTGTCGATTGGTGAGTTGTTTCAGTTGAGGTTGAGCTAGGACAATTTTGTAGAGGAATTCCTGGAAAAATTTCTAGAGGAATTCTTTAAAAAATTCCCTCAAGAATGCCGGGAGGAACTCCCAGAAGAATTACGGGAGGAATACCTGGAGAAATTCCCAGAGAAATTTCTAGAAAAAATCACAGAGGAATTTCTGGAGAAATTTCTTGAAAAAACCCCATAGGCATTCCTGGAGGAATTTCTAGAGAAATTCCTGGAGGAATTTCTAGAGAAATTCCTGGAGGAATTACTAGAGAAATTCCTGAAGGAATTACTGAAGCATTTTTAGAGAAATTTCTGAAGGAATTTCTGGATAAATTTCCGGAGGAATTCCCGCAGGAATTCCAGGACGAATTCTTGGAAAAAAAATTCCGGAGAAAATATTTTCCGGTGAAAATAATATTCGGAGAAACTTCAGGAGAAAATCCCAGAGAAATTCCCGGAGAGATTCTCGGAAAAATTCCAGGAGAAGTTCCCGGAGAAATTCCCAGAAAATTCCCGGAGAAATTCCCGGAGAAATTCCCGGAGGAATTCCCGAAAAAAATCCAAAGGAATTCCCGGTGGAATTTCCGGAGAAATTTCCGGAATAATTGTTTATGGAATTTCCAGAGGAATTGCTTATGGAATTCACGGAAGTACTCCCGATATAATTCTCAAAGAAATTCGTCCATAGAAATTGTTAAAGGAATTCTTGGAGGAATTCCCACAGAGTTTTCTGGAGGAATATCCAGAGAGTTTTCTGGAGGAATTTCCAGTTTTATTCCTGGAGGAATTCCTGGATAAATTTCTGAAGAAATACTTGAAGAAATTCCCTCAGGAATTCCCAAAAGGATTACGGGAGGGATACCTAGAGAAATTCCCAAAGAAATTTCTAAAACAATTCATAAAGGAATTCCTGGAGAAATTTCTTGAAAAAATCCCAGAGACATTCCTACAGGTATTTCCTGAGAAATTCCTAGAGGAATTTCCAGAGAAATTCCTGGAGGTATTTCTGGACAAATTCCTGGAGGAATTTCTGGACAAATTCCTGGAGGGATTCCTGAAGCAATTTCTAGAGAAATTTCTGAAGGAATTTCTGGAGGAATTCCCGGAGGAATTCTAGGACGAATTCCCGGAGGAATTCTTGGAAGAAAATTTCCCGGAGAAATTCCCAGAGAAATTTCCGGAGAAATTCCCGGAGGAATTGCTTATGGAATTCCCGAAGGGATTCCTGAAGGCATTTCCGGAGGTATTCCCGACAGAATTCTCAAAGAAATTCATCCAGAGGAATTGTTAGAGGAATTCTTGGAGGAATTCCCACAGAGTTTTCTGGAGGAATATCCAGAGAATTTTCTGGAGGAATTGCCAGAGAAAATCCTGCAGAAATTTCCAGATAAATTCCTGGAGGAATTTCCAGTAGAAATCCAGAAGAAATTCTAGAAAAAGTTCTGAAGCAATCCTCAGAGGAATTTCTGCAGAAAATCCCAAAAGAATTTCCGAAGAAATTCCCAGAAAAGTTCCTGGAGGGATTCCCAGAGGAGCTCCAGGAGGAATTTTCAAAGGAGTTCCTCGTGGAATTCCCAGAGGAATTTCTGGAGAAATGCCGAGTGGTATTACGGAGGAACTCTCAGGGTCATTCCAGAAGGAATTCCCAGAAGAATTCCTAGAGAAATTTCCAGAGAAAAGCACAGCAGAATTCCTGGAGGAACTCACGGGGGAACTCCTGGAGGAATTTTCAGAGGAATTCATTGGAGAATCCCTTGAGAAATTCCTGGAGGAATTTGAATATAAATTCCGCGAGGAATTCCTGGAGGAATTACTGTAGGAATCTCCTGAGGTTTTCAGGAAGAAATCCCTAACCGTCTAACCGAATTCACGGAGGAAATTCTAGAGAAATTTCCAAAGGAATGCTGGAGGAATCCCAGAAAAATTCCAGGAGGAATTCTCAGAAAAATCTTTCAAATTCCTGAAGGAATTTGCACAAGAATTTCTGAAGGAGTTCCTCAAGGAATTACGATAGAAGTTCCTGGAAGGTTTACCACAGGAATTTCCAGAGGAATAAACAGAGAAACACCTGGAAGAATTCCCAGAGGAGTTCCTGAATGAATTTCCAAAGTTATTACTTAGTTAACTTCCAGAAAAAAATTGTATGAATTTCCAGAGAAAAACCAAGAGGAATTCCCAGAGAAGTTATTGGAGGTATTCCTAGAGGAATTCCAGGAGGCATTTTCAGGGAAATTTCTGAAAGAATTCCTGGAGGAATTCCCAGAGTAATTCCCAGATGAATCTCTGGAGGTATTTCATAAGAAATTTTCAGAGGAATTTCTGGAGGATTTCCCAGAGAAATTCCTGGAGGATTTTCCATGATAATTTCTGGAGGAATTCTTAGAATAATTTCTGGAGAAATTCCCAGAGGTATTCGCAGAGAAATGCTGGAAGGAGTTCCCGGAGGAAAACTCAAAGTATTTTTTCCAAAGGAATTCTCAGAGAAATTACTGGAGAAACTCCCAAGGAATTTCCACAGGATTTTTAAAAGGGATTCCCGGAGGCAATCCTGGAGGAATTCTCAGAGGAATTCTCAAACGAATTCTTCCAGAAAAAAAAACGGCGCTAATGCCAAAGGAGGGTTTACATGTAAGGAATATCAACAAATAATAAAATCTGGTCGTGTTATCGATCGGGTAAAAGCCTAATAGATTTTTCCACGAACGTCGCATCGCTTTACGGTCTTCGGACGTCTGATTCCTCGTGAAGTTTTGTATATAAGTCATTTATGACTTATTATATATATAGGAATATCTAGGGATCAAGGGGTAACCCCAAGCGATTTTTCTTTGAAGAAGTAAAATGAATCGTATGAAGAACTATGAGCCCAGGTAACAATTTGATGCTGTACAAACGTTTCTCCAACCATTTTAAATCAGCCTCCATTTGAACAAAAGCTGAGCACAAGAGGTACAATCCTTTATTCAGCTCCTAAACATCTAATTTTGGTAATTTTATTCAACCTTTAGCTGATTTGAGGTTCATTGGAAGGCTGATTTAGGGCTTAATATGCGCTAAATCATTATTAATTGAATGAATTGTGTAAAAATAAAATAAAAACACTTTTCTGAGCCTATTTTTACCATTTGCTGCGTCTGTTTCCAGAAGAGATGTTTAGGAATGCATAAATTAATTTGTGGGAAAACTGGGCATTGAACTCGAACCTCCTGAATTATATTTAGTCACTCACCTTAGCATCTAAACCACACACAATTGTATACAAATCCACGAAAACAAGAGCATTACTTGTTGTTACTGAATAGTCAAGAACATAAGTTGAACTAAGTCTGCATTGAGGCTGAAGAAGCGATGTGGACTTCACAAAAACCATGCTTGTGTCAGCTGTTAAAAATTATTTGATTAATGGTTGAACAACAGATGATTAATTTGTAACCGTTCGCCGAATTAGCTCGAGGGTTTTATAAGCGCGGTGGCTTAAGCGCCACTCTCAGAGAGAGGCCACCGGTCGTGTTGAAGTATGCCCGACTGTAATAGAGACTCGTTTCTCAGAGGATTTCGAACGGCTCGCGGAAAATCGGCAGAATTTCTTATAAACGAAAACCCAATCTCAAACTGCACCAAAAAGCTGCTAAAAACTTAGGGAAAACTGAAGTTAAAAACAATCAAACGGAAAAAAACATATATAATTACAGAAGGAGTGATTTTATTCAAGTCAGTCAAACGTAATATGGAAAAAAAACATAAAATTCAATTTCTTAAAATTCATTAACTTAAACACAAGCATTCATTCGGGTTGGACGTATTACAAAAATGTACGGAACGGAAATGTTACATGGCCATGAACAAAATAACGACGTACCTGCGCAGGTTTTTACTTGACGAACTCGAAGTAGACGGCAGTCCTCGGTGATGACGACAGTTTGTAGGCGACCATCGTTGTGTCCGGCGACGACTACTGGACCCGTGTGCATATGGCCGAAGAACGGTGCGGAGGGAGTGGCGGCTGGACGGAAGCTTCCGGTTTCACATAAACGAGAGCGTACGGCGGATGCCGTTTATTCCCGGGACGACCCTCATCAGACAATTGGGACGCAACAGAGCCCAACGACCCGGCTTCGCGTACTTAGATTCCTACTAGGCCGAGCGGGGAATGTTACGCCTCCTATTCTCTCGAATCGGATCTGGTTCACGGCGTGCAATTTGCGACACGCGACACGCGAACCGGCTCTCGTTCTCTGGTCCACGGAGAATAACGTATCGGACCTTACCTTCGGCAATTGGCGACCGACGGGAGAATTCGCTGATAGTCTAGCGATTACACTCGCGCCTCCGATTGGCTACCTACTCGAGGCGGGCCTTTGCTGGGCACACGGGCTCACGGACGGAAAATGGCGATTCGCTGCGCCAACGGATCTCCAATTCGGCGATTGCTTCGCCGAAGAAACGTACAAAACCAGCCGTACGAAAAAAGCGCAGCGCGCTGCAAGTCCAACACGAAATCACATTAAACATTACCATTCACACACAACAAATTGACTATAATTACCTTTTTTCGTAGTCACAGAAATAACTCACAAACTGAGCAGAATCGCGAAACAAGACGGACCTCAGTCCACTATTTTTAATAAAAAAACAAAATACAAAAGACGTTTAACACAACTTGTAATAAACTCACTCACTAAAATTTACCTTAATAATCACAATTATACGGAACCAATTATCTCTATACTTTACAAAAAACTGAACGGAAAGTAAACTTCAAATACTTAATTCGCGCACTTCTGCTCTCCAGCCGATCTCGCAGCGAAATGGCAGAGTCGAAGTTGCGCTTCGTCCAAGAAACTATGCCGCTCTTCAAAAGACAAATCCAATTCAATTATTCAACTATTACCTAAAATTGCGCCAACAAATTTCAGATGGCCGCGAAGAATATTCCGCGCCATCAAAATATCTTATTAGCTACTTACTCATATACGCGTTACATAACTTAGTCAGGACACAAACCATACACGAACGATATTCTCAAATGTTCAAATTCAAAGTTGAAGAAATTCCAATTGGATTTCACTTGAAAAGATAAAAACGTCAAAGCTACAAATTAACTAAAATAATCATCAACAATAATAATAAAAACAATTTCAAATATTCAAATAATGTAACAACTTTATCTAACTGAATTCAAACTTTATTTTACTTAAATAGAATAAAAACGTCAAAACGTTACATCACACCACCCAGTTTTATGAAAATTTGATCAGAGAAACTGATCAAATTTTCATAACTCACAAAATACTAAAAAAAAAACTATACAGTTGAATCAAAACTTAACGTAACACACAAAACTTATGTCCAGTTTACATTGATGGTCATAGAGCAATTAACAACACGGAAAGACTCGAACACGACTACCACAAAGGGAATTCTCCACTGTCAAACAACTTACATAATCGTTACTCGTTGAACGATTACCACAATGGGAACTCCTCAATGTCAATAAACTTACATAGCCGTGATCTTAACGTAACGGAACTACAGTTAGTTGCGTCATCAACGCCTTCGTTGACACCTTCGCAAATCTAACTGTTTAAACTCGGATCCTCAGAGTCCATCAGCTCATTGCGTCTGACCTCCTCCCTGATTCTCCTTAACGTAACGGAACTACAGTTGGTTGCATTATCAACACTCTTGTTGACATAATCGCAAACCAAACTGCTTAAACTCGGATCGTCAGAGTCCATCAGCCCATTGCGTCTGACCTCCTCCCTGACTCTCCTTAACGTAACGGAACTAAACCGCAGCTGATTGCACATCAAAACTCTGTTTGACTATTTTGCAATCGAACGCTGCATAAACGTAAGCAGAAATAAATTCCAAACATCAAACATAATTTGACAAAACTCAGAATCTGCAAAAAATATCGAACAGCTCTATGTAAACATCCAATGTAAACTGACAGCATAACATCTTGCATGCAAGTTCTACTACCAACTTCAACGAAACGTACTGTCAATGCGAGTGACGTTCGCGCTGTCATCGACGCGAGACGAAAAGGAACGGAAAAAAGAAATAAAAACAAAAACAATCGTCAGTATCGGTGGTGATCGTCGCGGTCGCGGAGTGCATCGAATAAAAACAACCAATTGAACGAATAAACCGGGGGAGTATTCGCTATTGTTGCATTTATTACCTTAGGAATTAATTGCTTTTTGTATTTATTTACAGGTATTCGTCGAGGGACTTCGTCGAGACCGAACGTTAATGGTAAAAAGGTAATGTAACGATGAAATTCCATAGTATTACAAGATGGCGAGTCTTCGTTTTTCGCAACGGTTTAGACAGTAAACATCGCTAATGGACTATGTTTCCATTCCCGACGCGATTAATTAATTGATTTTTATGATGGTTGTCGTCTGGGGAATTTTCCCAAGACCAACTCGTAAAAACAACCATTGATTTTCACGGAGCATCAATATTTACGAATATTCATGCTGGAAAACAACCAACATATAAACAAAACTAAAAAACAACAACTGTTCTCTATTACTAATTGATTTTAATTCTTTACAGGTTTTCCGACGACAATATCTAAACGGCGGCTCTTCGACGGCGAGGTGGACTGAATCCGGAATGGAACGCGAAAGAATTAAACGCACCCGGTTGGTTTATTGGAACGCCAGTGCTGTACCTGGTCCTAACGGATTTCAGATGATCCACTGGCCAGCGCGGGATTACCTATCTAACCGACTATGGACGTTATTCGGGTTTTCCATCCACACTGGATTAACGACGGTGTACCTGGAGTTTTACCACGACGGACATTGAACCTGCCAACCTTCGTCGCTACATCAACTAAATTTGGACGGTGTTGGAGAAACCGCACGACGACGACCTTTTCCGCGACGAAATAGAATTCAATGGGTGAGTAACTTCCAATTTTTGACTAATTCTGAATTTAAAACTAACATAGTTTAAGCAAAAATACTAAACTAAATTCGTAAGCCTTTTCGCTAACAAGAGAAAAAAATAAGCGACAAAAATTTGGTTGATTAGCTTAAAAGCTGCCTCCAAACACGTCTTCAACACACGAGCAAGAACTACTTCAAAATTATCGAATTCATCGGTAATTTTGCTTAAAAAGAGAAAAACGTCAAAAACGTTTTTTCTATACATAGATTTCTATTTAGTCTTCAAAGAATCGTCTCAAATGTCTAAAATTCATTAAAAACTAAATTTTTCTTAAAAAAAAACTTCAAAAGGAAAATATAATAATGTAAAAATCAATTAAAAACATAAAATTCCATCATTAGTCATAAAAAAGTCATTTATATGCAATTTATGCTTAAAGTTGAACTTCGCGTTAAATTTGACTCAACTGAACGTAACTAAACCTAAAAAAAAAACTGAAAAACAACTGAAAATTAACGAAATAAAGTCTGAAATACCAAAAAAAAACGAGACTTGTACGAAACTAAAAAAAAATACTAAATCCAATTCAATAAAATACAAAACCGTAATCAAAACTAAAAATCAATAAAAATCAAACCAGAAATTCAAAAATATCTTTAAAACTAAACAAATTCAATCTAATTTAAGCTAAAAAGAAAAAAAATAACAAAATCAAATTTAAATTACAAAAAACTCAAACAAATAATAAATTTTCCTCGAATCCAAATTATTTAAGAAGAAAATTTGTAGTTTTTAACGTTGGGCGCCAATGTAACCGTTCGCCGAATTAGCTCGAGGGTTTTATAAGCGCGGTGGCTTAAGCGCCACTCTCAGAGAGAGGCCACCGGTCGTGTTGAAGTATGCCCGACTGTAATAGAGACTCGTTTCTCAGAGGATTTCGAACGGCTCGCGGAAAATCGGCAGAATTTCTTATAAACGAAAACCCAATCTCAAACTGCACCAAAAAGCTGCTAAAAACTTAGGGAAAACTGAAGTTAAAAACAATCAAACGGAAAAAAACATATATAATTACAGAAGGAGTGATTTTATTCAAGTCAGTCAAACGTAATATGGAAAAAAAACTAAAATTCAATTTCTTAAAATTCATTAACTTAAACACAAGCATTCATTCGGGTTGGACGTATTACAAAAATGTACGGAACGGAAATGTTACATGGCCATGAACAAAATAACGACGTACCTGCGCAGGTTTTTACTTGACGAACTCGAAGTAGACGGCAGTCCTCGGTGATGACGACAGTTTGTAGGCGACCATCGTTGTGTCCGGCGACGACTACTGGACCCGTGTGCATATGGCCGAAGAACGGTGCGGAGGGAGTGGCGGCTGGACGGAAGCTTCCGGTTTCACATAAACGAGAGCGTACGGCGGATGCCGTTTATTCCCGGGACGACCCTCATCAGACAATTGGGACGCAACAGAGCCCAACGACCCGGCTTCGCGTACTTAGATTCCTACTAGGCCGAGCGGGGAATGTTACGCCTCCTATTCTCTCGAATCGGATCTGGTTCACGGCGTGCAATTTGCGACACGCGACACGCGAACCGGCTCTCGTTCTCTGGTCCACGGAGAATAACGTATCGGACCTTACCTTCGGCAATTGGCGACCGACGGGAGAATTCGCTGATAGTCTAGCGATTACACTCGCGCCTCCGATTGGCTACCTACTCGAGGCGGGCCTTTGCTGGGCACACGGGCTCACGGACGGAAAATGGCGATTCGCTGCGCCAACGGATCTCCAATTCGGCGATTGCTTCGCCGAAGAAACGTACAAAACCAGCCGTACGAAAAAAGCGCAGCGCGCTGCAAGTCCAACACGAAATCACATTAAACATTACCATTCACACACAACAAATTGACTATAATTACCTTTTTTCGTAGTCACAGAAATAACTCACAAACTGAGCAGAATCGCGAAACAAGACGGACCTCAGTCCACTATTTTTAATAAAAAAACAAAATACAAAAGACGTTTAACACAACTTGTAATAAACTCACTCACTAAAATTTACCTTAATAATCACAATTATACGGAACCAATTATCTCTATACTTTACAAAAAACTGAACGGAAAGTAAACTTCAAATACTTAATTCGCGCACTTCTGCTCTCCAGCCGATCTCGCAGCGAAATGGCAGAGTCGAAGTTGCGCTTCGTCCAAGAAACTATGCCGCTCTTCAAAAGACAAATCCAATTCAATTATTCAACTATTACCTAAAATTGCGCCAACAAATTTCAGATGGCCGCGAAGAATATTCCGCGCCATCAAAATATCTTATTAGCTACTTACTCATATACGCGTTACATAACTTAGTCAGGACACAAACCATACACGAACGATATTCTCAAATGTTCAAATTCAAAGTTGAAGAAATTCCAATTGGATTTCACTTGAAAAGATAAAAACGTCAAAGCTACAAATTAACTAAAATAATCATCAACAATAATAATAAAAACAATTTCAAATATTCAAATAATGTAACAACTTTATCTAACTGAATTCAAACTTTATTTTACTTAAATAGAATAAAAACGTCAAAACGTTACAAATTCTGCATGTTGGTGTATGGTGTAAACCCACATGAATAATATTCGATTCAACTTGATATTCAGCCATATATGTATTGCTGATTAAAGAGGTTGAACAAGCCATACTTCAGACCAATATTCAATTGTCATTGTGTTCAGCTATTGACACCATTGACCAGCTATTGTTCAGCTAATACTCTCACTGTTCAGCATTCATTGTTGCTTGGGAATGGCGGGAGCCAAAATATTGTTTTTCCGATTGATCTGAAATTTTGCACAGTTGATATGGGACCAAAATGGAACTCCAAAGTTTAACAGGAGCTGGAGTTTTTCCAGTTGTTCTTTCATATTTTTCCATATAAACCGTGTATCAGGCTAAATGTTAATAACGTGTGGCAGGCACGAAAATACTCTAATGCCAAAAACGCCAAGGAAATTTGATTTACGAAAAGTTTCTGGATCGACCGGGAATCGAACCCGTCACCCTCAGCATGGTTAATTTGAATGCACACGGCTTTACAACTGTGATCATAGGGTCCTTCGTGAATAAGTTAAGACAGGCCGGATCTAGGACCGGATGTACTTCCGACAACAAAATCTGTAAGTATATTACTCTTGCATACGCTTGAATTGGTAAACAATAGATCCTCATAACTATGGACTGCATAATCAACTTCCACCCAAACGTAGCGAAAAATCTTTCCAAGTATCCATGACTCCATATTCATATTTCCCGCTTCATTAGCACACTGCCAAGGAAAAAAAGTAGACTTTCCATTCCACCAAGCAGAAAGCCTGCTGATGAGATGCAAAGGAAATCAGCATAACAAACTTGACTCCCGACCTCTAGTTGGATGCTTCCATTCTACCGAGGCATGGCATATTACAGTTCATTCCAGATCGGAGCTTCCTTATGGCAACGACGATGACGACGACGACGTCATACTCCACGGTGGTGGCGTGGCGATGATGGTGGCTGATACACACTTTCCAAAAATCGCTTATCATGTTTTCTTTTAGCCGCAAACTTCCTCCTTCCGCGCATTGATTTGCCATAAACCGCGCGCGGTCCCACCCCACTCACCCGCCTTCATTCAAGAAGAAACAAAAACCGGCAAACCGGCAACGGAGATAAAAAAGCGCCATTTCCAGCCGCTTGGGCTTGGGAGAGAGGGGGAGGACATCCTTGATTAAGAGCGTATAACCGCGCGCGAGCGTATCGCCACGACGATCTGATGGCGACGTGACACCTCTTCCGTTCCGTCGTCATCGTGACTACTGGTAGTGGGTTCGTTCAATCAGCTGAGTTGTTTCAAAGCGTCGTCACGAGGTAGCTCGCTGCACGAAGTTAGGTTGCTGAGGTGTACTTTCCACCTTCAATCACCACTAAGTAGGTGCAGAGTGGAAAGTTCAAAATGCACTTTCCTTGAAGTCTGAACTTTTTCCGGTTTTTTTTTTTGGTTCCTCGCCATGAATTTTTTAGCCCACCTTCGTCGGTTTCGACGAAGGGTGAACGTGGTGTGCAGTAATCCAAACTGTCCTTCCAGGGGTGGGTGTGATGGAGTGCGTCGGTGGATAATTCAGCATAGGTGTTTTGAGATATTTAGAAATTGAGGGATCGAGAATGAATGTCTTGGAGGCTTCAGGGATTTTAGGAGAGCTTCAGAAGGGTTGTCGGGGATTTCAAAGCGCTTCGTAGAACTTCACGGGGTTTTCAGGGAGTTCATGGGGCTTAAGAGGGCTTTCTGTAGGTTTTATAGGAAATCTAGGGCATCTTCAGATACCTCAGAAGCTTCAGGAACTTCAGGAGATTACAAAGGAGATTCCAGCCGTTTCAAGGCGAATCAATCAAGTTGTAGGCAGGGATGGCATTCACCATTTGCAAAGAGTTACATTCACTTGCTTCTATCTCAGTTCATAAGCATGCTATCAAAAAACAATGTATGGATGACTTTTACCTTGTAGTTTTATCTGAAAGTTTGCCGAATATCATAAGGGTCGCACACGCATGCTTAACTCGTGGGCGAGCTGTGAAAGCAACTCTCCACGCCGTGAATGTAATTTACATTCACGACGTGGAGAGTTGCTTTCATAGCTCGCTCACGAGTTAAGCATGCGTGTGCGACCCTTATGATATTTGGCAAACTTTCAGATAAAACTACAAGCTAAAAGTCATCCATACATTGTTTTTTGATAGCATGCTTATGAACTGAGATAGTAGCAAGTGAATGTAACTCTTTGCAAATGGTGAATGCCATCCCTGGTTGTAGGTTGTAGCCGACTAGTATAGCCGGAAAAGGACAATAAAATTATCCGCATTGTACATTGAATTCATGAAGAAAACCCAGGAGGAAATTCTTAAGGAATCCCAGGAGGAACTTCTGAAGTAATCCCTGGTAGAATTCCCGAGAGAATACCTTGAGAAATACCAGAAGCAATCCCTGGATAAATTACTGAAGAAACCACTGGAAATAGATCTGAAGGAATTCCTAGAGGTATTCCTAGAGAAATTAATGGAGGAACCCCTGAAGGATTTCATGTCAGAGTTCTTGAAAGAATTCCTGAAGAAATATCTGAAGGAAAATCAGGAGGAAATCCTGATGGTATCCCAAGAGAAAACTCTGAAAAAATTCTTGGAGAAATCTGTGGAGAAATTTCTGAAGATATCCCAGGAGAAACTCCTGAAGGAATCCCAGAATAAATTACTGGAAGAATCCCAGGAAAAAACATGAAGGAGAACCAGAAGGAATTCATGAAGGAATCCCTGGAGGAAATTCTCTAGGAATCCCATCATGAATTCCTGGAGAAATCCAAGGAAGAGTTCGTTATGCAATCCCTGTAGAAATTTCAGAAGGAACCCCTGGAGGAAATATTAAAGGAATCTCATGATGAATTCCTGATGAAATCTAAGGAAGAATTCATTATGTAGTCCCTGTAGAACTTCCAGAAGAAATCCCTGGAGGATTTCCTGAAGTAATTCCTGGATGAACTCCTGTTGGAAATTGGTGAAGGAATCCCTGGTGGAATTTCTAAATAAATCCCTGGAGGAATGCCAGAAGTAATACCCAGAGGAATTCATGAAGGAATCCCTGAAGAAATTCCTGAAGGAATCCCAAGTAGAACTACTGAAAGAATCCCAGGAGAATTTCCTGAAGGAGTCCCTGGAGGATTTACTGAATGATGATGATGAATTCTTGATGAAATCCAAGGAATAATTCATTATATAATCCCTGTAGAATTTGCAGAAGAAATCCCTGGAGGAATTCCTAAAGTTATCCCTGGACGAAGCCCTGTAGGAATCCTTGGAGAAATTACTGAAGGAATACCTGGTGGAATCTCTGGAGGAATTCCTGAAGTAATTCCTAGAGGAATTCTCGAAGGAATCCCTGGAGAAATTCCTGAAGGGATTCCAAGCAGAATCATTGAAATAATCCCAGGAGAATTTCCTGAAGGAGTCCCAGGAGGACTTCTTGAAAGAATTCCATGAGGAATTCCTGAAAGAAACTAAGAATGAATTCCTGAAGGAATTCCAGCAGGAATTGCTGAATGAATCTCTGCAGGAATTTCCGTAGGAATCTCTGGAGGAATTCCTGAAGGATTCCCTGTAGAAATGCCTGATGTAATTCCTGGAGGAATTCTTGAAGGAATCTTTTGAGAAATTCGTAAGGTGAACATTGCAGGATTTCCTGAAGTAATTCCTGCAGTAATTCCTGATGTAATCCCTGCAGGAATTCCTGAAGTAGTCCTTAGAGAAATTCACGAAGAAATCCCAGGAGGAACTCCTGAAGGAATCCCAAGAGAAATTTTTGAAGAAATCCCAGGAAGAATTCCTGAAGGAATCAAAGGGGGAATTCCTGAAGGAATCTCAGGGAGAATTCCTGAAGTTATCCTAGGAGGAAATCCTGAAGGAATCCCAGGAGGAATTCCTGAAGAAATCCCAAGTAGGAGGAATTCCTGAAAGAATCACTGGAAGAATTCCTAATGTAATCCATGGAAGATTTCCTGAAGGAATCCTTGGAAGAGTTCGTCGTGGAATCCCTGAAGGCATTCCAGAAGGACTCCCAGAAGGAATTTCTGATGGAATCCCAGGAAGATCTGAAGGAATTCTAGGAGGAATTGCTGAAGGAATCCCAGGAGTCGTTCCTGAAGTAATCCCTGGAGGAATTCTTGAAGGAATTCCTGGAAGGAGTTCCTGATGGAAGCCTTGGAGGATTTTCTAAAGTTATCACTGGCAGAACTAGTCAAGGATTCCTTGGAGAAATTCCAGAAGAAAACCTTAGAGAAATTTCTGAAGGAATCCCTGGATCAATTCCTGAAGGAACTCTTGCAAGATCCCTTAGATGCATTCCTGAAGAAAATTCGGAAGGAACACCTTCATAGAGTACATTGCTTTGAAATGCAGATTAGAGACCGTCAGTGGTAGGTCACCGTTACTTTAAAACATACTAGGCGTCAGTACTGTGCATGTAATCATTCCCGCCAGCGCTTCAATCTGAAATATTAAACTAGTTTTTCTTATTCGTTACTAATTCGTTACTTTGAGTACCTCATTAACAGTTGAATCAAATTGGCTACAAAAAAAAAGTTCGCTTAGGCAGTAATGAGATAACTATTCAGTCCCCTTTTCGCTCTTCCTGAACAACGCCACCTACCACCACTGACTGACTGTTTGTTATCATCATCAGCCAGAGTGCTTGACAAGAAACTGTGAGAGTGGAATTTCATTAAAGTTAGAGAACCTTTCGGTTCGTTTCGGGAGTGTCATCTGCTATAAAAGAACCAAGACCATACCGAAACCGAATCTCCTGGCACAAGGAGGAAATTTTTCCTACATTATTCATGACGAGTTTTTCTCATTTTCAGTTTTTCCATAAAGGCTTGAATTTCTGGTGTCGTCGTTTCCCTACCTTAATTCTGGCCTACACGGTGCGTGGTGCTGGTGGTGCATCCCCGAGGGAGTCATCAACAGAATATTGAAAATAGATCAGCTCCTCTCCCATGTACCACCTCTCCCTTCCTTAGATGGAAGAAAAGGGGAAAAACTAATGTCACCAGCGACCGGTGTGCTCTCCTGCTTGTGCTGTGGTAGGTTTCCTGCGAGGTGCGAAGATCAGCCCGAAATCGAGGAAGTTTTCCCAATAAGTAGAAGGAAATCGAAACCGAACGCCCGCCCCCGCCCACCTCTTGCTCACGTCGCGTCATTCCGGGTTGTGTGGGAGTGCGATAGTGCAAGGCAAATGGGGACGACGGAACCCCTTGCACGGTTCTATGAAAACATATTGGATGGAAGAAGTGTCTTCCTTTGCGCCTTCTGTGTTGTTGGGGAGCGCGCGTCCGTCCGCCGTCGTCGTCGATTTGCGATCGGAAGCTCGACGACGGCGGCGATGCGCTAGATGGAAACCCATCAGTGAACGAAGCAGTACGGTACGGATGGTGAAGTGACAACGAGAACTCAATACCTTCTTGGAGGGAATTAGTGTGAAATGCTCCGTTTGAATCAAATGACTTAGCTCGAATGTTTGGCGACTCGTTTTCACATCTTTGAGGCGCATTTCACCCCCATCTCCTCGTACGTACACGATTATGATGATGATGACTCTGGCTGCACGGGAAGACGGTTGCCGGTTGGTAGCTACGTACCTAGCTGTATGACGACACGGTTTCTTCTGCAGCAACACGGAAGATGCTTCTGTACTGGTTCTGAAGACCTCCCACGATAATGCACACCCCAAGAAGGAGGACGATGACACTCTGTCTTGATGGTGATGCGATGTGCCATTGGAAAATGTTGTAGAAAATTGCCATATAAAAGCGAGCGTTGCGTTGGTCGGAGTCTTCGCAGTGGAAGACCAAATCAGTGGCAAGCAACACAAACAACCTGGTGGTGGTGTGTGGTGGGATTCGAAGGATTCGGATGGTTTAAGTCATTGAAGAGGCTTGCCGATTTTGAATGTTATAAATATAAAGGGAAACAACCTGCTTCTCAGCCGGGTGTTCTACGAGTACTTCTATAGCCATTTACTGAGAGCTTGCAAGAAGATACACATGCTCACGTATTCCCCAAAAAAATCCTCCAGCACTTCCTATAGGATTTCCCCCAGGAGTTCTTTTGGGAAATCATCCAAGAGCTCCTCCAAGTTCCTTCTAGAATTTGTCTAGAAACTCCTCTAAGAATTCTTCTAGAAATTCCTCTGGGAATTCCTCCAGGAATATCTCTTAAAATTTCTCCTGGAATTCATCTGGAAATTCTTTCTGAAACTCCTTTGGCAATTCCTCTTAGTGTTCTTATTGAAATTCCACCAATAACTCCTCTGGGAATTCCTCCAGGCATTTCTCTGGAAATTCATCACTTCCTCTAAGATTTCCCGCAGGAGCTCTTCTGGGAAATTATCCAAGAGTTCCTCCGATAATCTCTTTAGAAATTCCTCTTAGAATTCCTCTGGAAATTCCTCCGGGAATTCCTCCAGAAATTTCTCTGGGAATTCCTCCAGGAATTTCTTTTGCAATTTCTCCTGGAATTACCCTGGCAATTCCTTCTGAAACTCCTCTGGGAGTTCCTCTTAGTGTTCTTATGGAAATTCCACCAATAACTCCTCTGGGAATCCTTCCAGTTATTTCTCTGGAAATTCCTCCAAGAATTCCTCTGGAAATTTATTCACGAATTCCTCTAGAAATTCATCCAGTAATTCCTCTGGGAATTCCTGTGGAAAAAAAATAGGAACTTCTATGGGAATTCCTTGAGAAATTCCTTCAGAAATTCTTCTGAAAAATCATTTTGGAATTTAAAGGAATTCCTCTGGGCATTCCTCCTGGAATTTCTATTGGATTCCTCCTTTTAATTCTTTTTTCTGAAATTCCTCTAGGAATTCCTCCAGGAATTCGTTTTGAAACTCTTTCGGGAATTTCCCTGGGGAGAAAAAGAGAGATTTTACCGTAGACTGGGAACCAGCAAGGGTCATCGGAACCGATTTCTCAGATCAAAGCATTTTTGGTTTCATTTCGGGTCCTGAGTATCTGTGAAAAATTTGAGCACAATCGGTTGCGGCTACACTTTGTGCATTGCAATTTGTATAAGATTTTGTAAAGGAAAACACCCTTTTTTCGTTTTTGTCATAAGTTGAAAAAGTTTGATGTCGAAATAATAGCCTAGGTTGTTCTGGAAAGCTATGTCGAAGACCACAAGGCGATCCGATGCTTGTAAATACAGTAATATTCAACAAATGATAGAAAGAACCAGCTGCCGAAGGGAACGCTTGGCCATAGTTTCAAACAGGGTTCATGATTATGTGTCTTTGGATCACTCTTTGCATTGGCGAGTGTCCAGCTGCGAGTAAACTTTCAAGTTGTTTTGGTCACTTCAGTGATCGCTGATTCTTGTTTCCAATACATTACTAGCCATTCTTGTGTAGCAGCTGTCGCAGTCTTTACAGTTCAGACGGTGTATTAGGTTGTGTCGGTAGGCCATCGGTAGTGGGTTATGAAACATATGTATGTTCATTGGGCAGCTATGATTTTCGTAACGATCATGCTGATTTTCATAGAACTGATTAAACTTTTCAATGCATCTATAGTTAAAGAACCATAATGTGATTTATGAACTGTTTTAGTTTCCAAAAGTGAGGAACTAAATTTGCACCATGGCGACATCATTGTCACAAGTATGCAGCGGTCCGTACGGAATAGTTACCGTAAACCATCTTCGTTAAATAAGGAGAGGTTTGGCTCTTGAGCGAAAGTTTCATCCATGAAACTGAACAATTAACAACAAATAGACTAGTTCCGGATTCAAAACAGTTCAGTTCATGCATTCACTCATGAGTCAATTTACACGTGCATTGCATCATTCCATCCAGAATCTAATTCCATGCTAAGCGCTACGATTTTCTTAATTTGGCTACTGAACTTTATAATTAAGCAACAAGAAATCATAAAACAACATTATGAAATCATAATCAAGCTCTGATGAATTCATTAGCACACGTTAAGGTTTCATAAGGTCTCATTTGAAATCAAGAGAGTACATTATGAGTTTCATAATGTGACATAATGAATTCATATGGGCTTGTCTATGATTTCATAAAGCAGTTTTAAGGATACCGGCAACATAATCTGTTCCGTTTTTATGAATTCCTTACGGTTATTTGCCTGAGTGTAGAATCACTTTTTTCACACCAGGGAGTCAACGTAAACATGATTAATCAATTTTTAACAAGCCAAAAAGTGTTTATGTGTACAATTTTGTCAAGGTACCCAATCGGCGCGATCATACTATGAACAACGCCGTTGAGCTTGTTCAATAACTTACCGGGAGCTTCTAAAACGTTTGCCTCCCATGTTAACGCTCCCATTTTCACTCTCTGTGATTTGCTCCCGCGCAAACGACTTCGAACAAACAAAATATGCCTCATTGCAGGGTCAAATAACAAGTCTGTTAAGGAGAACACACGGTTAAGAGTGATGGAAAAATTGCAGCGACCAATAATGATCGAATTTATTTTTGCATACCGCCTAACGCCTCATGATCAATTTGGTATCAATTCGCTATTAATTTATGAATTTGCTGCTATATCATGTAAAACAATATATTAAAAGAACTACTTTTTTTTAACTTGAAAGATTGAATAATTTTCCCTTGAGTTGTGTTTCCATCTAGTTCACGTCTATTTTGGGCACAATTTCTGAATTCAATTCCCAGCACAAATTCTTCGTGACAATATGGTACATAGGATGGTCAAAAATTATGATTTAACCGTAGGTATTTAATGGAAAATTTAGTCAAATTCTCCGCAATCTAAATCATAGCATTTAATCAAAGTACGATTGAGCAGCAAGTTTTAAGCTGAGATGGATGTAGCTTTAGAATAACGACCACCAAAATACTTTAACTAATATGTTTGCCCACCAGATCATAGTACGCCATCACAGTGCAACGAAGTGTGGTTGTGAAACACGTAGTTTTGTTTGCAGAAAATTTCCGGACACATTTGCTTACATCTCCCTAGACAAAGACAATTTGTTGTTTACATTTCAACCGACGGAAAAAAGTAATTTATTTTATTAATTGCAGCAGTGAAATCCAACTTTCCAGTACCCCAGGGCTTTTGTGGGGTGTGAATCGAAGGTTATGTTAGTTCAACAAGTGAATCTGGCGAAGTAAAAATTGTACGGTGATGAAGAAAACTTCGGATGACTGCTGCTTTGGTGCAATTGCCTTCGTCATACGCAGAAGGAGAAAAATGTCAACTAGTAAGTCGAATAAAATTAAACATGAAATATAGAGAAATTATTAGATCACCATGAATGCCAATGAAGCATTGGCAAAGGTATGTCCAAAAATCTATAGTGATTGGCTATTTTCCGTTTGATGTGATGAAATTTATATGGCGAAGTAAATTGTTAACCTAGGTTCAAACCCTTTTGAAATTGTTGTCTGCCCTATTGTTATATAAGTTCAAGTTGTAATATAAGTTCAAAATGGAATAATACTCACACAAGCCAGTAGTTAACGATTGTCTTTAGTCACAATGACATACCTGTAATGAAAATAAAATAGAAAAAGTATTAGTTATAGAACTTCATTTTGTTCATACCAGTATCCTTTTGAAACTCTATCGAGAGTTTTTGTTAGTTTTATGGATTTTCATTTTAAAAGTTTAGTTTAGAGTTCAGTTTTTTTAGTTAACTTAACTTTAGATACAATCTAGTAAAAATCATAGATGGAAAGTAAATAAATATTAGAAACAGTTACAGGGCCTTTAAACAATTATGTAGTTGAATATTGAAAATAAATTGAACCGTATTGGATTCAGAACGCGTTGATATCATAAAAATGTTTCCACTACCTACATTCTACATTGAAACAGCAGCTAGGTGCATATCTCATCAAGTCCTAGTGGGTATTTGTGTGAGCGCCTTCATGGATGGTGAGTAGAGATGGTCGGGTTTCGGGCTTGGAAATTTGAAAAAAGCTCGGGTACGGGTCGGGTACGGGTTTGAACAATTTCAAAATTTTCGGGTACGGGTCGGGTCGGGTTTGAATAATGTCGGGTTCAAGTCGGGTTTGGTACCAATGTAGACAAATCAGTATTTAGAAAAATGCTTTACTTGTTGTAGCCGATACATTTAATGAATATTATTTAACTCGGGTTTGAGTCGGGTTTATTGGCAAATATTTTTTCCGGGTTCGGGTTTGATCGATGAAATTTTTTCGGGTTCGGGTCGGGTCCGGGTTTGACGGAACAAAAAATTCTCGGGTACGGGTCGGGCCCGGGTTTTGAAATTGAAAATTGTTCGGGTACGGGTCGGGTTCGGGTCTGTAAAATCTGAAACCCGACCATCTCTAATGGTGAGTACCCCATCCATGGCACCTTTCAGTACAAAATAATCAGAGAAGCACATTGTAATAACGTTACTTCGATACTGGCTCCATTTCCCCCTTCCTCTTGATTTGATCCCACTTCATTCCCAGAAATAGGTAGGTGAAGATAATACGAGGGAAATATCGACACACACGATGGTACGACAAAGTGGTAGCAAATGGTGCTACCATATGCGTCTTCTTCCCAGTGAATGAGCTGCTCCATGGAACCAGTGAAAGTGAACCCAACAGTTATGCTAAATTTAGCAACAACACTAACTGTTCTGCTGTTTGCGTAGGCAGCCAGCTAACAGAGTTCCGTGGAGTCATTTTGCATCGGAGAGCAATTTAAAGCGCAAAGTTTGCCGAAACTTTTCCGAGCATAATTATGGTAGCGAACGATACCGACACAGCTTATTATTCAGTTATGTGTAATAACGCTTGTTAACTGCTGCTGCTGAGGCTGCCGTCGAAAGCGGCAGCAGCACAGAATGCGGCGGGAACTAAAGTGTCCTTGTTCGGAGTCAAAACTTGGAAAATCGCTTTCGGTGAACCCTGCCTAGCTTTCCCGTGGCAGCGGCGGCGGCGGCCAGCCTCCACCGTCAGGATGGAATCAAAAGATAAACTTTGACGTCGAACAAGTTCCGGTTTCTTTTTGGGGGGTAAACTCCTTACAAAGTGCGCAACAAAGGATTTGAAGAGAACTTTGTGCGGGGATTGAAGACTGTAGCCGAAAGTGTCGACGGAGTGCGTATGTGTGACCTCCTAAAAGTAATCAAACCTGGTAATTTGTGGATGAAAGAGGTTGCTGTGTCTTTCTTTTCTTATTAGGGCATTTAATGTTATCTCGTTGCTATATTCTTTTGTTCAAGTTATTAAAAAAACGCAGTTGTCAGACTAAATAATAAGCCTTTAGTGTCCTTGTGAACGCCTTTCATGGTATTCTGCTCCGCTGTTGGAAAAATGAAGGTCTTTTCCTGGATTTCAGATTTAATGATACCAAGAGGGGAATTGTACCAGTACACTTTAGGTTGATAATTACTCTCCAAAAAAGTTAAACATCTGTATTCGCTATTGCATTTGGTGGTCTAGATTTGATTAAAATATGGTTTCTTGGAATTTGTTGTATAGCCATGATACAAATCAACTTTTTACTGGATGGTTACAAGTATGAAGTATCTTATTCAAATGGGAATGATTTTAATGTGTTATTACGAAGAGAACCTGAACTTTGATTCGAACCTACTCCGCATAGTTAAGCTGGGGGTCACAATCATTTTGCAAGTTGGCCGGAAAATTGACCATAAGAGGGTTCACCGTTCTTAGGTGATTAGAAATAAAACCAGTCCTAATTTCGAATCCAATTCAATGAATTTCACCGGCATCTAAAATTGCCAACATATCTTGCTCTGTGGCTTTCATCAGCTTCTCAACATCCTTGCCAGTAAAATTATCCACCATAAAACGCATTTCGTCCATTTTCGAAATTAAAGGTATAACTTTTGGTGTTTTATTCTCCTGTCGAAGCTACGCGCCGTGTCTGGGACGACGACGACGACGACGTCATTCCAGAGCCCCAGAACGCAAAATTGAATATAAAACACAAGCATTCCAAGTTTTACATCTGAAACGCGATAAAAACAGCGTGAGGGCGCGGTGGAAAGATCCCACGTCAGCTGATTGGTTGGTAACCATAACCATTCCGAGGCTGGCAATTCGGCGGTGCTAGGATGCTTCGCGCGCGCTACAGAAAGCGGAACGAAATCGTTGCGTAGCGATGTTTGGCGTAGAATTGGGGTACCGAACAAGACTGCCACCGCCATAACGTAGGCCGTTTCATAGCCGGCATGAGAATTTGAATCAGGCAATCTTGGTTTTATCGCTCGAAAATGAGTCGGAAGTGCCGCCGTTGCTGCGTTTCGGTCGTACTTTGTTGCTGATGTTGGGTTGAATTGTAGATTGCGCAATTGGTAGGTACGCAATTATTTAAAACACGTGTTGAGTAGGGTGCGTCATAGCTCTGAGAAATAATTGCGTTTTTGAAAATAAAAACAGAAACCAACAACAGTGTACAACAAACATGAAACAAAATGTAAAATAATAAAAGGGACAACTAAAATGGCATTTAGAGAGTTATAAGAAACATATCTCGCGTGGGTCTTTGCCGTTTGTATCGAGTCGTATTTTCTCCTGTTATTCGCAATGGGGAGTTTTACGGGTGGCCTATTGGGCCTACGCCAACACTCCTGTCTCTCCGAAGGGCTATCGTGCCATTTCTTTTTAACGTTCCATCCAACATTGGGACGACCACGCTGATGGGGCTACCACCTAGGACCTTGCTGAGCGTGATGCAGCGGTTCTTACTCAGCCGCTGGATGCCAGAATAGACGCTGTTTGAGCCGCACCTCCTTCGTGAACAGACGCTCGGATCGTACCTCCTCAACCTAGCTGAAGTCAGAAGGACAACAGTGCTCAGGCTGCACTACCAGCTAAGAACACAATTCTTAACGCCAGCAAGAAGAACGAGATCGCGAAGCGATGGAAGAGCTGCACCACGCTAAGAACTGAAGTTTTTCGACAAGCTGAATCGCTCGCGGAGAAACTTTGTGCCACATGCCGACATGTGCCGAGTCAATCACGGGAATCTTCTCACGAACGAGTGAGAGGTGGTGTCAGCATTATGATGAGCACCTCAATAGTGACGTTGCAAGCACCGAAGATGGCGAGGTAACAGCTCTAGGAGTACGTGCGCAGGACGAAAGATTATCGGCCCCTAAACTCCAAGAGCTTGAGGAGAAGGTTGGCCAGTTGAAAAACAACAAAGCCGCTAGAGCAAGTCAAGTACCAAGAGATCTTTCTAAAATACGGGTGAGAAGCGTTGGTGAGAGCACTACACTAGTTCATTACCAAGATTAGGGAGAAAGTCGGTGGGAGCTTAAGATGGCGTTTCTTAGGCGAAGCATGTTCTAACATCAGTGAGGACTCACCACCTTTGGCATCGCAAGGTGACCGAGCATCATGTGCGCTGCACACGAACTGTTCAAGCGGGGTTTGCCTAGGCGTGGCGGGGGTTCAGCAGTGGGCTCTGCTGGGCCTCTTCAGAAATACCACACATCCGGAAGCATCAACTCTGTTCAAGCGAACCGGCACCGCTTCCAAAGTGCCACAGCCTAGTCAGGGGTGCCTCGGGCACATCAGGAGCGATGTCAGTAAGCTCCTGATTACGATATACTGGCGCGCGACGTTACTGGTCAATGAGATGGTACACTCTAAGAGGACCGCGGAGTAGAGGAGTGCTGGTGGTGACGGCATTCTATCCTCTTAGTAGGGCCGGGTGACACTGACCTGAAACGACGGATGGGCTAATGTCGGAGCCGCCTTCCGTCCCATAAAACCTTGGCAAGGCCTTAGAGTACGTTCCCGAACTGTATCCAGCTTAGGAAACTAACTGGGTGGAGGTAGGTTCAGTTGAAGTATCCTGATTTGCGCTGATCCTGGCTCTGAGCTCAGGTCCCATAAGGGCCTGTGCCAACCCGTGGGTGGCCTCCCTGCTTGCATAGATAACCACCGGGATCCTTGGGCGACTACTTCAGTGGCAGTGAGGGATAGCGGCTCTAAGGGGGACCCTTACAGCAGTGATGGAATCGTATTTGATTAGGGAATCTGAGAACGTGGAGGGTGAGGTGATCAACCCGTTCGCGAAAAGCGGACTGGTCAGATCACCAACGCAGGCGTCGAGGGTAGAATCCCCGCAAGTGTCGGAGTACGGCACTCCGAGGGTCGGGTCGGCAATAGAGGACACGCAGATGAGTGGGGCAGAGCTCACGCGTGCGCTGACTCGCAACAGGGATGGACTTCCGAAGCTGCTGGTGGTCTCCGAACAGCTCGACGAGCTGATCGGATACACCAGTGGGCGGAACAACATCAGTAAAGACCTTAAAAAAGGTCTGCTGAGGCTCCGCGATTCGGTCGCCCAGGCCCGGAGGGAGTACGATCTCCTGTTTGATCGTAGTGCGGGTAGAGAGGAGAGGTCCACGCAAACGGACCGCTCCTCCACAGAGAGTGTGTGCAAGGTGCAGCCAGGTGGGGCTGCAGAGAGTGGAAAAATCTCGGCCCAAACCAAACGGCCGAGATCGATGGATGTGGAGCGGCCGGTGAGTGGCAAACGCCCGCGTAGTGCGAGTAACGCCAAGCCGGTCGCGAAACGGGCTCGGGGCAAAGAGCCGAAACCCCGGGGCGAGACTGCTAAGAGCGGTAGCAGTGACCAACCGGTCCAAGGGAAGATGAACCCTTGGATCACGGTTGGCAAGAGAGGGCGCGTAGAAAGAGAGAAGGTTTTGAGCAAAACCAAGGCGAAGCCGGCGCGTAAGCGTACGAAAGGCGACGCACTGGTGCTCAAAGCAGAGGGCAATAGCTACGCAGATGTGCTGCGGGCTATGCGGAGCGAGGATCGTCTCTCGGGACTAGGTGCGGATGTTAAAAGCATCCGGCGCACTAGGACTGGAGAGATGATGCTAGAGCTGAAGAAGAATGCCGTTAACAAGGGCTCTTCCTACACGGCTCTAGCACAAGAAGTGCTTGGTGAAAAAGTGCGGGTGAGGGCTCTGACGCCGGAGATGACCATCCAGTGTAAGAACTTGGATGAGATCACCACCGCGGAGGAGCTCTCTGCTGTTCTTAAACAGCAGTGTAATGTGGACGCGCCATGCGCATCGATCCGCATGAGGCGAGGCCCAGCAGGTATGCAGATCGCGACGATCAAGCTTCCAGTCGGGGAAGCGAAGAAAGCGACTGCTAAGGGCATGGTCGAAGTCGGATGGTCGGAGTGCCCGCTCAGTGTATGTGAGCCGCCGGAAGTGTGCTTCAGGTGTTTCGGACGAGGCCACAAGTCGTGGGCATGCAAAGGCCCGGATAGGAGCAAGCTCTGCAGGAGATGCGGAGTAGAAGGCCACTTCGTCAGGGAGTGTAAATCGGCGCCAAAGTGTCTGATTTGCACGACGAACAAGGGCCATGTGACGGGTGGGCCTAAGTGCCCAAGCATAAGTGGACGTAACGGCCGAAAATGACGCAAGTCACACAGTTGAACCTGAATCACTGTGAAGCCGCGCAGCAGCTGTTGTGGCAATCCGCCTCGGAGTCGAGTATAGACATCGCGCTTCTTTCGGACCCATACCGCATCCCCCCCAATAACGGGAACTGGGTTGCGGATAAGGCCAAGAAAGCGGCGATCTGTACGACCGGTCGGTACCCGGTCCAGGAGATAATCTCCACGACGTGCGAGGGCTTCGCGATTGCGAAGATCGGCGGAGTCTACTACTGCAGCTGCTATGCCCCACCTAGGTGGCCGATAGGTCAGTTCTCGTCCATGCTAGATTCGCTGTCAAGCGCTCTAGCTGGACTGAGCCCCTTGGTCATCGGTGGGGACTTTAACGCGTGGGCGGTCGAGTGGGGCAGTCGCTCTACGAACGAGAGAGGTTGGGCTCTACTCGAAGCTATGGCGGGATTGAACGTTGAGATCGCGAATGTCGGCAGTGTAAGCACTTTTAGCAGAAACGGTGCGGAGTCCATCATTGATGTGACCTTCTGGAGCCCAGGGCTTAACCCTAGCTCAGACTGGAGAGTTGATAACGGGTACACGCATAGTGATCACCTGGCGATTCGATACAGTATCGAACAGGGCGGTAGACGGCAGCAGTCGAGGATAACCGACACTCACCGAGGATGGCTAACCTCGAGTTTCGATAAGCCGGCATTTGTGGAGCGGATGCTCATGGAGCAGAATACAGACTACTTGTCTAGCGACGGTCTAGTTGGTACCTTGAGACGAGCGTGTGATGCGGCAATGCCGAGGCGATCCATACCCAGGAATGGACGAAGACCGGTGTACTGGTGGTGTCAAGAAATCGCGGAGCTCCGTGCATCTTGCCACAGGGCAAGGAGAAGGATGCAGAGAGCCCGGACCGATGAGTCGAGAGCGGAGCGAGAGGTGGCATACAGGGCGGCAAAGTTGGCACTGAACAAAGAGATCAAGGCGCGTAAGCGGGCGTGCTTCAATGATCTCTGTCAGACGGCCAACACAACCCCCTGGGGTGATGCGTACCGCGTAGTCATGTGCAAAACGAAAGGCACATCTGCACCACCGGAACGCTCTCCCGCGATGCTGCAGAGGATCGTGGAAACGTTGTTCCCGCACCACGAGGTGAGACCATGGGCACCCACACCACAAGACCATCCTGGTCCGAGTGAGGTTCCCCCAGTGACGAATGAGGAGCTAGCCGCAATTGCGAAATCACTTAAGCTGAACAAGGCCCCGGGCCCGGATGGCATTCCGACGGTGGCTATCAAAGCGGCCATCGAGGCTAGCCCTGACATGATCAGATCGGCTATGCAGAGATGCTTGGATAGAGGCGAGTTTCCAGAGAGGTGGAAAAGGCAAAAGTTGGTTCTACTGCCCAAGCACGGGAAGCCACCAGGCGACCCGTCGGCTTATAGACCAATTTGCCTCCTGGACACGGCCGGGAAACTCCTAGAGCGGATCATTCTGTCAAGGTTATTGGTCTATACCGAGAGGTCGGACAACGCGGGGCTATCAGACAGCCAGTACGGGTTTCGCAAAGGTAGATCGACAATGGATGCCATTAGGTCGGTGACTGGATTGGCCGAAATTGCGCTGCAGAAAAAGAGGAGAGGCATACGGTACTGCGCGATCGTAACGCTAGACGTTAGAAACGCCTTCAATAGTGTAAGCTGGGCCGCCATAGAGAGCGCCATATCTCGCTTAGGTGTCCCGGCTGGCCTAAGGCGTATTCTGGGTAGTTACTTCCAGAACAGGGTGCTGATTTACGACACAGAGGAAGGCCAAAAACAGTACAATGTCACTGCAGGTGTACCGCAAGGATCCATCTTGGGTCCGGTACTGTGGAACGCGGCATATGATGGAGTACTGAGGCTAGCACTACCACCGGGAGTAAAGTTGGTTGGCTTCGCCGACGACATTACCCTGGTGGTATACGGTGAGTCGCTCGAAGAGGTGGAATTGACGGCAGCGCATGCGATTGACATAGTGGAGGGCTGGATGAGGTCGAGGCAACTGACACTCGCACACCACAAGACAGAGGTGGTGGTGGTGAACAACCGCCAGTCTGCACAGCAGGCAGTGGTCACCACGGGCGGGTGCTCGATCGAGTCCTGTCGCTCACTGAAGCTCCTTGGAGTCATGGTCGACGACAAGTTGAGCTTCAGTAGTCATGTCGAGTATGCTTGTAAGAGGGCGAGTGTAGCGGTTATGGCATTGTCTAGGATGATGTCAAACAGTTCGGCAGTTGTCTCGAGTAAGCGGAAGCTGCTCGCGTCAGTCGCGGTGTCCATACTACGGTATGGCGCCGCCGCATGGTCGAACGCGCTCAAGCTGCAGAGGAATGTTGACCGACTAGAGAGTGTACATAGGCTGATGTGCCTCAGGGTGGCCAGTGCATACCGGACTGTCTCGAAAGACGCGGTATGCGTGTTAGCGGGCATGATGCCGATAGCACTGGTGTTGGCCGAGGATGTTGAGTGCTACGATGAAAGAGGTACGAGAGGTGCGCGACGAAACGCCAGAACTTCGTCTATGGTGAAATGGCAAAGAGTCTGGGACTCTTCAACAAAGGGTAGGTGGACACACAGGCTCATACCGAGCGTGTCCCGGTGGACGTGTAGACCCCATGGCGAAGTGAACTTTCACCTGACACAATTTCTGTCGGGCCATGGGTGCTTTAGGTGGTACCTGCACAGGTTCGGGCATGCAAACTCACCCTCATGCCCGGAGTGTGCATACAGGGCGGAGACGGCGGAACATGTACTCTTCGAGTGCCCGCGTTTTGCGGAGCAGAGGTCGAGCATGTTAGAGGTATGCGGCAGGGATACTACTCCCGATAACATTATTGAGAGGATGTGTACGGGGGTGGACGAGTGGAATGTCGTGTCGAACACGGTATCCACAATCGTGCTCCACCTCCAAAGGAAATGGCGGGCCGACCAACAGTTAGTCGAGTTGGCCCCCTAGAGATATGCCGAGTGTGATGGCTGACAGATGAGCGAGAGTGCGAAAGCACAGTCCCCCCCCTCCTCTACGAAGTAATCCCTAACGGGCGTGCCGCGGAGCAAGGTCAGGTAGTGCAGAATGTGGTTTTCCTACGGTGTTGCTAACCAACAGGTTTCCTCATTCTATAAAAAAAAAAAAAAAAAAAAAAAAGATTAGGGAGAAGGAAGTATTACCGGAGGGATAGATGAAAGGTATCGTGTGTCCCATCTACAAAAAGGGGGACAAGTTGGATTGCGGAAACTATCGCACGATAACACTACTGTGCGCTTGCCTACAAGATAGTCTCTCAAATTTATGCCGCCGTCTATCACCGATTGCAAGAGAGTTCGTGGGGTAATATGAATGCGCTACAACGGACCAGATGTTCGCCATCCGCCAGGTGTTGACGAAATGCCGCGAATACAACGTGCCCACACATCACTTGTTCATCGATTTCAAATCGGCGTATGATACCATCGATTGAGACCAGCTATGGCAGATTATGCACGAATACGGATTCGCGGATAAAATGATACGATTGATCAAGGCGACGATGGATTGAGTGATGTGCGAAGTTCGAGTATCAGGGACACTCTCGAGTTCCTTCGAATTTCGCAGAGGGTTACGTCAAGGTGATGGTCTTTCTTGCTTGCTGTTTAACAATGCTTTAGTTTAGAGAGTGTAATTAGGAGAGCGGGGATAAACACGAGTGGAACGATTTTCATGAAGTCTGTTTAGCTGCTTGGTTTTCGGGAGGCTGCGGTGGGTGAGTCACGTGTCAGGATGTTGGATAGCAACCCGACTAAAATGGTTCTCGAGAGTCATCGGACCGGTACAAGAAGCCGTGGTGTGCAGCGAGCTAGGTGGGTTGATCGAGTGGAGGACGATTTGCGGACCCTTCGCAGAGTGCAAAACTGGAGGCACACAGCCATGGACCGAGTGGAATGGAGACGACTCCCATGTACGGGACACTCAGGCCTTAGTCGGACCGGTAAGGTAAGGTAAGTAAGTACTGATGCACGATTTCGGCGAAGTATTCCCTAGGTCAACGATGCGGTCACTAAGAAAACAAGTTTCCACGAGTAAACGAGCTGATCGATATCCCAGAAGCCATTGCTTATATACAGGGAGACCAGGTTATCGATGGATAAGACTCAGCGGTTTATTTACCTTCAGGAGCAAGTCTCAGGCAAGGTTAGGGTACGTTGGCTACTTGGAAGATCCGTTGAAAGTGAATTTATCACTCCTGAGGGCAAGGATGGGAACACTCACTTGCAAAGTGTTACACTCACTTGCTATTTTCTCAGCTCAGAAGCGTGCAATCAAAAAACGATGTATGGACGACTTTTGCCTTGTGATTTTGTCTAAAAGTTTTCCGAATAAAGTAAGGGTCGCATACGCATACCAAAGTCGTGAGGGAGCTGCAAAAGCAACTCTCCACGAGGTGAATGTAAATTACACTCACCTAGTGGAGAGTCGCTTTCACAGTTCAGTCATGACTTTGGGATTCGTGTGCGACCCCTACTCTATTCGGAAGTTTTAGACAAAACCACAAGACAAAAGTCGTCCATACATCGTTTTTTGATTGCACGTTTCTGAGCTGAGAAAATAGCAAGTGAGTGTAACTCTTTGCAAGTGAGTGTTCCCATCCCTGCCTACAAGAAGAGGGTCGATTTGTTGAGCCCAGGACCCACGTCATAAGAAGATCATGAACAGCATCTTACTAACAGATTGTAAGGTACAGCATGGAGCTGTAAATGAACTTCGCTAGGTTCAAGGTTGCTAGGTTGGTAAGCACCTAACCAGTTAGAGCTCTGGAATGTTTCCAAAATAGGTAACGACATGAGCCTGCATCTACGCCATTTGACATTGCGATACCTAGTACTAGCAATTCAGTAAAGCTCTTAGGGGCGATTTCTTCACCCTGGCTTAAGCGTTAAGCCAGGTTTAACTGTATGGGTAAGCCTGGCTTACCGGTTAAACCGAGGTGAAGAAATCGGCCCTTAGTAGATTTGGCTAGTAGTGTCAGTAAGTTGTTGAAAATCACAGTGGTATCCACTCGACAACAAAATTATATCAAGATTATATCTTATTGTGTTATGATGTAATAATATTTTTCTATAACTTATTTTAGTTGTTGTTGTTTGTTTATTAACATGGATTTTAACCTTTTATGGGTCATTCATCCCGTTCTATAACTTATTATGGTACGGTACACACTAGATGCAGGATGATGTTGGAATAACTAAAATTGTAATAAAAAGAACACTGGTCTAATCAAGAGAATAACCTATTTTGTTATAATCAGATCAGCAATATAACAAAATGTGAAATGAATTTTGGATATTAAACATGATTATATTACAATAAGTTAAAAATATCAAGGTTTGTTATAATTATGTTATATTTTTGATACAATTTTCTAGTCGGGATTGCTTTGTGATTCCTACAGCATTAAAAGTTGTTTGGGAAAGCAATGTACGCTAAGACAACTTGCCGTTAATGATATGATGTCTCTAAAAGGCCCAAACTCAGAAATTCTGCAAATACCATTGCAAATGATCCATTTGTTTTTTAAAGGTGGACTCTCTCGCAAAGGTAGACGCACAAAAAATATAATCAGTGATAGAAGAATTTTACATGATGAAGTTTTGACATCTAGCTCACTAAAGTTGCCTTAAAGTTGCCAAAATGATAGCCGAGATGATCAACTGGTCTATTTTCTTGCATTAATCAATAGTCTTTAAATAATCAATCATCAGCCAAATGTCTCTGATGAAAAGGAGTTTGATTTGCGAAAAAAAAAGAGTTTTCATGGTGTGGGCTAGCAGTTAGTTTGGTTTTCTATTCCGCAGAATCGTATCCCGTTCTGTGGCTTAGTTGGTTAAAGCACCGGTCTAGCAAATACGAAGTCTTGGGTTCAAATCTCACCAGAATGCGATTTTTTTTTACAAATTTCATCTCTCAATTCATCAATTATTCGCATTCCGTGCCTTCTTGTTACAAGTGTTGAGTAAATTTCTCTGCACCTTCGTTTCTATATCACCCTCGTCGACAATCTTGCACTTCCATTCCCTCAAACACAATTAAAAATTACCAAAACAAACCCAATTATTCTCCCTTTTGTTCATCGACCACCACCAACCAGTACAGTCCCTTCTCGTCATTTCTTTCCGTTATCTAATGGTTGTCGCGTGCTAAGCCCATAATAAGGAAAGCCAAAGAACTCAACGGAACACAAAGAACCGCGCACACACATCCGTATCGATCGCCAGCAAAAGTCTCAACATAAAACCCTGTGACAAAGTCTATTTTCACTCACCGTTCCGTTCCGTCCCGTCCCGTTCCCGGCACCTTGCGAACCACAAGAAACGAATCGGGCTGTCCGTTATCACACGCGTTCAGTCGGGCTGTAGTGAGGTGAGAGTGAGTCCTGGCGGGTCATCCCCGAAAATGCGAACGACTAACACAGGACGACGACGACGACGACGACATGCACCACAAAGGAATAGTGTGTTAATGGAACGCAGGATATTCCATTTTCGGGCAAAGGGGTGCCCGTCCGTGTAAGCGGAGAGGACTAAAACGATATTAAAAATACTCTGGGGAATGACACACTCACTCAGTCTCTCTCTCTGCTGCTGCTGCTGCCTGACTTCGTGTGTTCTTGAGGCTTTGGTCGTCCCAACAAGCAGAAGTCAGCAATTTTACCCGGCCCGAGTTAGCCTAGGAAGGAGTCATATTTCTTCCTTGCTTTGTCAAACGGAACATTGTCGTCCCCTCTCCGACGACAGACAGCGCACCCCCCGGAATAAGACCTGGAAGGAAGGGAAAGGTGTTCGCCGCAGCCCTACCTTTGTGCCGCCGTAGTTCGGAGTCAACGTAGCTATTTTCGACTATGGTGGAAGGTGCGGAACCAAGAGGAGCGAATTTAATGTCCTTGCTATAAATCAATTTGACGACAGTTAGGAAAAGTCACTAGCGAGTAGTTTAACCTCTTGTGGGAACACTTACAAGTTTTGACATAAACCTGGCCCCGTGCGTTCCTCCGAGCGTTCCTTCCTGTAGATATCTCGAGTTCGAGCGCTAAATGTGATGTCTCAGCAAAAGTCACTCGATTGGAGCTAGACCGATGACGACGACGACGCACATTGGAGTAAATCACATCAAAACCCGATCATAAGTGGAAAAACTCAAAATGAGGTAATTGGGTTTTCCGTTGTGTTTTTGCCAAGTGTAGTTATCGTGTAATCGTTTGACAGCTGAGCAGTGTACAAATGTTTTGGTTACGCTTATCAGAAGAGGTTAAGTGAAGCTGAAGTTTAGCCGTTTTCTTTGATATAACTCACAGCGCGTGCTAGCTTTGACCGTACAAAGTGAATGAAATTGATAGTCAATCAATTCAACAATGCAGTTTGTTAAAGAAGGTTAATGTTGTTATTCTGTTAATTTGAAACCCAAACAAATTGACGTTGAATTTACATACAATATATGAAAATTTTGAAAAAAAAAATTTGATGGAATCCTTTACCGTACATTCAAAATGAAATAAGTTGATTTTCCGGCTGTTTCCGGAAAATCTGCGTTAAGTGTATGATAAAACTACTGTTACTCTTTCAAATGCAGAAAGAAAACCTTCCGGATGTTTCCGATTTCAAAAGTTGCAACACTTTGAAAAAAATCGTGATAATTATATTATTATATGATATTATTTGCCTTAAAACACTATTTGGCCCTCTGAACGTATTTTTGCTGAAAACTAGAACTCAACAGCTTTCAAGAAAAAAAAGAAGTTTAAAATCGGTCAACTGGTTCAAAAGTTGTGATTTTTTGAAAAATTTTAGTTTTGAAAAAACTTGACTTTTACAATCATAAAATTGGTCACCCTAATGACGAAATAAAAAGAATCGAAAACTATGTAAAACGTTTCATTACTAATTTGGGTTGCATTTGGGTTGTGAAAATGCGTCAAAATAATTTTGATCAGTTTTGATGTACTAGGTGCTCCACTGTGCGACGGCACAAACTGCTTAATTAAAGTTTGCAGGAACGTGAGAATACGCCACACATTATTTCGATCCCACAATCATCCTACACGTCTCTTCAGAAGGTAACTATTATCGCACACCACTTGCTCTGGCGGAAGATATGGAAATTCTCCGTTGTTTTCGTTTCATAATTTATAAACAATACACAACTTTAAATAGAACAACCTTGACACCGCACACCGGGTTGCTTCTCGGAAGGATCTCCTCCATAGGCCCTCTCCAGGGGTGGGTCTTGTTTTCCCGACAATTTCCCAAACGCTCAACGCCGCGTGGAAAACAGCGACTTAATTGCGTTGTGGTTTCTTCTAACTCATCCTCCTCCTGCTTACCTGCCTGAACAGCCCCCGAACGGAAGAGATAAGCATCCCGCAAAAGCGCGTTGATTACGACGACAACAGGCAAATGTAGTCCTCTGACGGAGGATTCGAGTTTTCGTAGGCACGTAGGCGTTATCGCGGTATAAAACCTTGGCAATAGCGACGAAAGGTGCGAAAATAGGTTTTGAAGATGTTTTCCGGCAAAGGATGTGTGCTTTGCTCGATGTTTAGACACGGAGGGATATGTGGTACAGTTGTTGGAACGGTGGCAGTTGCTACTGTTTTAGCCGAGAGATTACGCTGCTACATCGTTTATGGAGATGCGTGTGAGTTTGGAGCATGGAATAACATAGAAAATTTGACTGAAAATGTTAAGGAAACTTCTGCCGTGTGCAGCATAGGTGTTCCACGCAGTGCTGAAAATGTCATTTCGACATCTCTGAATTCAATCAGCTACAACTCATTGTAGAAGCTCAACCTGAGAATATGGTACATGAAAAACTTGTGCGGTTAGACCAGTTCTACAAGAAAGTCACGGAAAACTCGCTCTTTTTTTGAGCATTTAAGGTAAATGTCACGGACTACCTTCGAAAAATGCCAATTGATATTTTTTTTGTTTATAAAGACTTTAGCCTGAAGGGGCATTCGTCTCTAGGGCAATTGATATTCACCATGTAAATCATTGGCATTTTTCGAAGGTAGTCCGTGACATTTATCTTTAATTATCGAAAAATATCGTGACTTTCTTGTAGAGCTGGTCTAGCCGCACAAGTTTTTCATATACCATATTCTCAGGATGAGCTTCTAAAATGAGCTGGGTGTGGATCAAATTTGATATGCCAGATCTTACGCCATAACGCACTGTTTTAGGGTGATCTACTCGCGTTACGGGATTATCCCAGGAATGCCTTTCCTGGATTCGCTCTGATATTGTTCCAAGGATTACTTTAGAAAATCCTTCAAAAATTCATTCCGGAAAGTCTTCCATGGATTTCTTTTGAAAGTTCCTTAGAACATATTCCATGAATCACTTCAGAATCTCCTCTAGAATTTTCGTTAGAGGATCCACTTGACAATTCTCCAAAAAATCCTCATCAAAACTTTCACGTGTTTCCTTAAAAAAATCATCTCTAGATTTTTTTGGAATCCGCACGGATTTTTTTCAGGAGATCTTTCCTCCAGAAATCCTACCAGCAATTCTTAAAGGAAATCAAACGTTCCTCCAGAATTTTCCAAGAATTTGTCTCCGTAGACTCCTTTTGAATTTTTTGAAAAGATTTTTTTAGAAATTCTTCTAAGGATACTTCTAGAACTATGGAGATAAACTAGCTTCTGGCTGAATTTGCTCATAATAAAAAGTCAATAATATTAATAATACCTTCAGAAATTTCCCGGGAATTTCTTATAAGATTTGTCCAAAAATTTCAAGCCCAAGGAAATCTTCTATGGCTTTCCTTCAAAATTAATCTATAAATTTCTTCAGATTTTCAGATGTTCTATCATGAATTTCTCCGAAAAATTCTCCAAGATTTTCTTGGGTAGACTTCTATGGCTTCCTTATGAAACTCCACCATGAAATTCTTTTCAGAATTCGTTTGAAAAAGTCATCGAACATTTTCTAGAGATTTCTTTAAAATATTCAACAGGGATTTCTTTAAAAAATATTAATGCGTTTTTAAAAAGATTATTAAAATGTTTTTAAAAAGATTCTTAAGGTAATTCTTCAGGAAACTCTTAAGAAATTCCTCCTGAGATTCCTTCAGAAATTTGTCTGGGATTTCTTCGAATATTCTACCAGAGATTCATTTAAAGGTGCTTTCTATGATTCCTAAAGAGATTCTATCGAATATTACTTCAGGATTTCTTTTGAAATTACTTTGAAGACATTTTTAACTCCAGAGACTTCAGGAAACTTAGCAAGGGATTTCTCAAAACTCTTTCCATGGAGTTTTTAAGATATTCCTATAAAAACTTCTTTACAAATCTAACTGAAGCAATCTCTCTTCAGAAATTCTTCCCAGCGTTTCTCCAAGAATTCTTTGTGAAATTTCTCCAGTGATTTCGCCAAAAAAAAATATAAAAGTTTTTTTTTAGAATTTGCTCTTGTGAAATCTTTCCTCGGATGTCTTAAAAGATCACTGCAGAATTTGTTCCGGGTTTTCTCCAGGGAATTTTCAGAAATTCTTACAGATATCGCCTAAAAATTACTAAAGCATTAAATTACAAGGAATTTTTAATAAATCCTGTCAAGAAATTCCTTGAAAATTCCTGGAGATACATTTGAAAACTCCTAGAATTTTTTTTTTAGGAATTCCTGAACAAAAACTCCTGAAGCAATTTTCAAAGTTATCTCTTGTGCAATTCTAGGATCAACACTTAAGATAATACTTAGGAGAACATTTGAAGAAACAACTTAAGAAACCCCCTTCATTCTCAGAAAATGAATCATGAGAGACTAATATAAGAACTCTGCAAGTTATTCCAAGGAAAAATGCTTGAATAACTTCACGAGGGATTTTTGAAACAATCCGTATAGGAATTCCTGAAAGAATCTCTTGAAAAATAAACCGTAGAAAGCGCAGACATAGTTTATCGTGGAATTCTTCTTGTTTTCCCTGAATAAATTTCTGAAGAATCCATGGAGAATGTTCTGAAGGAATCCTTGGAAGAATTCCTGGTGATAACCCTGAAGGAATTCACAGTAAAATTTATCATACAATATCTGAAGGGACTTGTATATAAATATCCTTCAACTACTGCCTGGCCGGGGCCCGTGGCGTAGTGGCTACACGTTCGATTCATAAGCGGATGGCCATGGGTTCGATCCCAGCCCCGGCACTTCGTCAGTTGCTCTTCCCCCCGAGAGCGGCTGGCACTTGACCCTCTTCTGAGCTCTCATAGCTCAAACGGACCCGGATAATTGGATATCGGCGAACAGCAACCCATAATGGACGACCCCCAATCGGACTGGAAACAGGAACAACAGCCATGCATCATTTCATCATCGTGCTCATCATTCTACCAAGGACAGGGAAGAAAAGTGAAAGCAGCACAAAGGCAAACCAGTTCGATACAGTTGAATAAGAATATAATAGAATACATTTAGGCACTGAACAAGTGTAAGTGCAGCCACCAATTGGAATCGCTCACGTAGTGCCTAGTGGACAAAAGAGCTGTAAAATAGGTTAAGTTGCTAAGAATAAAAAAAAAAAAAAACTACTGCCTGGAGAAATTTTGGACAGAAATCCTGCAGAAACAATGAAAAAAAAAATTGTGGAGGATTTTTTTTAGAGAAATCAATTTTTAAGAAATCTTAAAAATAATTTCGAGATAAACTAGAAAACCCTGTGCATGCATTCAAAGGATTTTTTTTTACAAATAAACGCCCAAGAAACTCCCCTTTGGGAGAAATTCAAGAAATATTTTTTGACAAAGTTTCTTGAAGTATTCCTGAATTTATAAAAAAAAAACAAGAGGTATTTCTGAAAGAATCTCCTAATCCCTATAACAACTTTCTCCTGGAATTGCATCTTTTGAAGATATGTTTGGAAGCAGGCTTTTCTGCACTGAGCGATCTGCTCTTAGGATTTAAACCATCAAAATCATAGTACATTAAAAATCTTTCATCTGTTTTTGAAAGGATACTAAGAGGAATCTTTAGAGGAATCCTTTCTAAACTTATTTGAAACATTCCATAACTTTTTGGATAAATCGTCAAGGAAAGTCTGGTGGTGTTGCTGGAGGTAGCCCTGAAGAAATTTCTATAAATTTAGTAGAATTCTTGCAAAACATTAAAAAAAAAAGAATTCCAGCGAGAATATGCCTTTCGCGATAATTCCATAAACATTTAGTGAAATAATAGTGCCTGGAGGGGTTTTCCCGGAGTAATTCTTCCTTAGGTGCAAAAGTGAAGTTATTTCCTTGGGGGCGTACCAGTACAGTGGGCGCTGGAATTTGGAAACCTTCAGTAACCAGCTCAGGTTTTACCATGACAGCACTGGACCTTAGGCCAACAGTGCAGATTGTCGATAGTTCTTTGTGCAGGACTGAACAAATTTCCAAAATGAATCAACATTCGTAAGAATTTCACCGATTCAAACTCAATTGGAAACTGGAATAATTCCCAGCACCGGGTCCGGCACGTGTTCGCATGCGATTATCTTTCTTCCCCTTTCCAGAAGCATCAACCGTCCCGTCCCATTCGTAGAGATGCATATCGAATAGATTCCATTCACACGTGCTCGAAAAATTCCTCTCCTTCGGTCCTGTAGAGCAAGCACCTAGGGAAGAGAGCTCAACCTATTCAAATCCATCCAACCGGGTCGAGAATAAACGATTTATTGCCCAAAATAGAGACATGAATCAAAACAAGGTGGACGCCTTTACGCACCCAAAAAGAAGAACGGAGAAATATGAAAGATGCCGAATTGACTCGTGTCGCTGCCGTACAGCACCTTGAGTTGAGTAATCGCAACTATACAAAAGAAACACGGTAGGGGAAGAAAGGTGAAAGGTGTCCCAACAAGGAATATGAGTCCTTGGTTTGCTCCGAAAGGTTGACACCTTTTCCTTCGTTTCGGGATGTTTGAGTCTGGTTTGAACGGGCATGGTTTCCTTCTTCTATGATCTTTTATTGTGGTGGCGCTTCGTTCAGGATCAGGACATGAATGAAAAGGGATTGCCCTCTCCCATGTGCACCACCAATTGGCGTAATCTCTTAAAGGACTTTTTTTTCGGATGGTGGATTGTGAAAACGTAATCGTCCTGTTCTGGGAAGGCACGTGTTTGATTCCGTTTTTGCTCTCAAGTGGTTTTTTTTAGAATGCTACTTATGTCGATTGGATTTGATTGCGGTGTGCAGTTTCGATGATCTAACAAGATTCTGAAGTTTTCTTTTCGTCGTTTGTTGTGGAACGCTGCTTGCGTAATTGTTATTGAGATTGGGATCAAACCGAAATCAGCAAAATGGTGATTATCCTTTTCCTCCTCCGTACCCCTGCACCAACAACACCATCATCAGGATACGAACGAAAGCAGAAAGCAATCTTTCCGATTGGCTTGATTTGAACGATCCGGACAGGGATGATGATGGGGTTCGTCCCGAGGTGCAACATCACTCAGCACTAACGATTATGATGATGAAATTTCTGTTCTTCAGTTCTCCGAGTTCTCCTCCTCAGCATATCGACGTTGAGAATGTCTATGAAATGGAAACCGCACAGACACACACAAACACACACGCACACTCTCTCTATCGAAAAGCCAAATTATGTAAAGCCTCAAAACAATGTCAAATTGTCTATCACCCCCTTGGGAGTGGTCCGTTCTTGTGCCAATGCCAAGGATGGATTCAGATCCAGAGTGTATCATCACTTCGGTTCGTCCCATTCCGTCGTCGTCCGGGCCGCATGATTATAATATAGCTGCACATTTGTTACACACCGACGACGAACGAGGAAGAACCTTTCCGGTCGTTTACTTCCCGGAGCATCATCATCAGCACCGGAATGAATGGACGGATGAACCTAGTATCGCCACCACACCACATAGTAGGGATGCTTCAATCGAATGATGACGACATCGGTTGGCTTTCACTTCCATTCAGAGTCCGGCGGACAGAGATACTCAACATCGCCGGTTCCCTTGAGTTCCACCAAGTGTGTTAGTCGCCCCGTTGTCGGGTGGGTTACGTTGAGAGGCAAAAGCACCCCAAACGAGATAAACGTTTTGTTTTGTAAAATTCTGGACTTCCAGAAGAGCTATAGAGCTGCGAAGGTCTGCTATTCGGGTTTTGTTTATGTAACCAGATGGTGGTAAACGAAAACGATGCACAGTCTTTTGGGATAAGTTGCAGTTTGGTGCTAACTCCCCCGTTCATGAGAGAAACAACCGTGGTTTTGCATTAGTTACGTAGCAGTATGAGGCTGGATTCAAAAAAGTTGAATGGCTAATGGATAAGGTGCAACCAAGTGGTAAAGATTGTTCAACATGATTGAATTCACAGACTGTAGAGAAGTCCACATGAAGCCCTTATGTAACTCAAAAGTTCGGTCTGCCACTCCTGAGATTTTAAATGTTTTGGACACGAATGCCTCTCAGTTAGAAGTTTCTACTTAAGTTCTGTCTGTCTGTCTGTGGGCTTCGTGGCCGTGCGGTTAGTGGCGTCAGTCGTTTTGGCGTATTGTGAGTGCCACGGAGTGAGGGTTCGATACCCGCTCCAGTCGGAGGAAACTTTTCGTCAAACGAAAAATCCTTCATTGGTCCACTGGGTGTTCCGTATTGTCCGTTGCCCAATGTAAGTGATTGTTCAGTCTGTGCAACCTCTGGTTGAAGACGGTGTAGTGTCTTTTTTTAAAGCGATTTAAAAAAAAATTCCGTTAGAAGCATTTCTTCGCACCTGCGATGGATCTTACCCTGCGATGGATTTTTTTTTGAGAATTTTTTGAAAATTACCTGAAGATTCTGAGAGATTCAGAAATCCCTGCCGTGGATGCCGATAATTACTGGCATACATACAATCAGAAAATTCCTGCAGTGGAATCCCAAGATTCCCACCGAAAAATCCTTAAATTTCCACCGATGAGTCTGCAGATTGCCGCTTTTGAATATAGATATTTGAGATTTCACAATCTTTTCAGATCCCGCTCAGGAACCTGCAGATTTTTGCTGTACAATCCTGAGATCTTTGACATGGAATCAGGAAATTTCTATCAAAGAATACAGAGATTTCTGCCATGGAATCGGCAAGCTTCTGCCGTGAAACCTGGGGTATTCCACCAAGCAATCGGGAGTTCGGATAATCATGCAATTGCATCCGGAGATTCGCTGTGGACATCAAAGACTCACGTTGTGGAGTAAAGTGGCAACCTCTGCAGATTTCCAAGATTTCCATCGTTGATCTAGAGATCTTTACCGTAGAATTACGCTTCTGGGAAAATGTTTGAAAGAGTTTCTAAAATAATCAGTGGATATATTTAAAGAGGTATCCTTAGATGAGAACTTGAAAAAAATTCTGAAGTATTTTGGAAAAAGATCTTCTTCTTCTTTGTGGCTCTACGCTCCCAGTGGGACTTGGCCTTAGTGTTCTTTAAGCATTTCTATGGTTATTAATTGAAGGGCTTTCTTTGCCTGCCTTTGCATGAATTTGTATATTGTGAGGCAAGTTCAATGATACACTATGTCCAGGGAATCGAGAAAATTTTCCCGACTGGAATGGGAATCGAACCCGCCGTCTCCGGTTTGACGATCCATAGTCTTAATCACTAGGCTAACTGGGGACTTCGGAAAAATACCCGAATAGATTCCCACAAATCTCTGTATGAATTTTTGCAGGAATCCCTAAAAAAATCTGCGTAAACCATTATACAAATACTTGCAGGAATATTTTTATGAACCCCTAGAGTAATTTCTGGAGAAATAGTTTCGGGAATATCCAATGAAATCTCCGAATAAATTCCTGACGGAGTACCTGAAGTAGTTCGTGACGAAATACCTATATGAATCTCTTAAATGAGCTTTGAAAAAAAAAATCTGAAAAAAATCACTGGAAGAACTTTTGAAAGATAATCCTGGACCAATCATTGAAAGAAACCTTGTAATGATTTCTGTGAAAATCCGCGAACGATTTGCAAAAGAAAACCTGAAAGTATTTTGAGAGAAACCCGTGTTACAGTTTTGGAAGAAACGCAGGAATTTTAAAAGAACCTTGGGATAATTTTTGGCAGAATTTCCGAAAGATTACTTGCTATAATCTCTGAAAGAATTCTTGTAGAGATTTCTGAAAGAATTCATGGAAGATTTTCAGAACAAAAAACTTGAAAGAATTAAATCAGCCCGTGAAGAAATTGTAGAAGGAGTGCAGGTATTTTTAAAAGCAACTTTGGATAAATTTCTGGATGAATCTCTAGAGGAATTTTTGAAAAAATCTTTGAATGAATAAAGGAAATTGGTCAAAACTGCCAGCACCGCGTTTACACTGTTTATATTTTAAAATTGAGACTTTTTCAACTTGTTGTACAAAATACAATGGTGCGATTCTTGAGAAGTCAATAAACACTTGAGGAATTTTCTCAAGAAATACCTGGTAGAATTTCTAAAGAAAACGTTAGGAAAGTATCTCCAAAATAGTTTCTAATAAAATATCATGGATTTTTAGTAGAATCCATGAAGAAATTTCTTGAGGCATCCCCTGCGGGATTTCTTTATAAACTAATGAACAATTTTCTGAAGCAGTTCATGAAAGATATCCATGAACTGGAGAAGTTTTGAAGGAATGCTTGGAAATTTTTCTGAAAGAACCTGTAGAGGATTTTCAAAAGGAATCCCTTGAAAGAACCGCTGGAGATTTTAAGGTGAATATATGACGAAGCCACACCTCAAATTTTCAAGAGCACGAGCTGAATGAACCAAACGACGGATTGCGCTGAAAAATTGATCGATTGGTCACCACCGGGGTGTGACCAATCGATCAACTTTTCAGCGCAATCCGTCGTTTGGTTCATTCAGCTCGTGCTCTTGAAAATTTGAGGTATGGCTTCGTCATATAATGTCCTTAAAGACGCGGACACCGTCTTCAGCCAGAGGCTGTACAGACTGAATTTTAACTTAACACTAGACAAGGGACAAACACGGAGCATGCACCAATGGATACGGAGACGAAACTATTCTCACGAAATGTTTCATCGCCCGGAGCGGGAATCGAACCCTCACCCCACAGCATGGTGCGATTAGAAGCTTGGTGACCCTAACCGCACGGCTACGAGGCTCCACATTATTGGAATCTCTGTGAAAATTTAGGTTGCATGGGAGGATTATTTTGAAAATTTTATGAAATAATGTCTGGAAAAATTCGGAAGAAAACATAGATGCCTTTCTAAGGAAGCATATGTAAAAAAAGAACTTGATGAATCCTTGAAAGACTTTTAGAAATCACTGAAAAAATGTCTGAAAAAATTCTTGTTTTTTTTTCTTAACGAATCCATGGAGGAATCACTGCGGAAATCTAGGGAACGCTTAGTCTGAAGAAGTTCATGGATAGTTTTCTGAAGCAATTCATGCAAGATTTCTATAATGAATCTCTGTAGAAATTTATGAAGGTGTTAGTGGAAGATTCTTTGATAGGGATCCTTCTAAATTTTTTGAAAATAATCCCTAAAAAAATTCTGAAACCATCTCTGGATTTTTTATGGAAGCTCTGTAAGAACTTCTCAAGGCTGCTTGAGAGGAATTATTTGAATAATCAAATGGAGATAATATAGAGGAATTTCTGGAAGAATTTCAGAAGACATTTTGAGAGGGATTTTTCTCTGGTAATATTATTGCGGAAATTCCTGAAAATATTTTTGAAACGTATTCCAGGAAGGTTTTCGATATGAATTCCTTGAAGATTTTGTGAAAGAATCCATTTTTTCAATGGAATCTCTATATGAATTCCCTAAAAATGTTTGGCAGGAACTTTTAGAAATAATCTATTGAATATGATATAATATAATGTCTGGAAGAATTTCGAAAGAAATGTTGAGTGGGATTTGAAAAGACAAGGATCTCTTTAAAAAAAAAAATAAAAATTTAGGGATTTTTTAAAGAATTACTGGGTTTTGGATTTTTTATCAAATTTCTGAAGGAAATTCTGGGGGATTTATTATAGAAAACCCTGTAGAAATTACTAGTGAAATCTATGGAAGGCGTTTAGAACGAAACTCTGAAGGAGTTTCTGAAGCAGTTCATGGATGATTTTGTTGAATAATCTCTCACAAAAAATTCTGAAGTAATTTTGAAAGAAATCTCTGGGATTTTTTTCCTGAAAGGTTATTTGAAATAATCCCAGGAACCCATGGAAGATTATTTAAAGGAATACTTGAAGTATTTCAGAAGGAATTTTGAAACTGTTTTCGGAAGAAATCCTTTGAAAAAATATGAAATTCTTGCCTTTAATTTCTAAAGAAATCTACTGCAGGTTTTTGCCTTTCTCGTACACTAAGTGTACTGGAAAGGCTATATGTTCACTCCAAAAATGACTTTTTGATAGAAGGCCCGGAGGGTCGAGTCACATATACCAATCAACTCAGCTCGACGAATTGAGGTGATGTCTGTGTGTGTGTATGTATGTGTGTGTGTATGTGTGTGTGTGAGTATGTGTGTGTACAAAATAAACTCACATCACTTTTTGGCAGTAAACCTCAACCGATTTTTATGACCGACGGTTCATTCGACGCGGAATCTGGTCCCATTATTTCCTATTGAAAATGGTTCGGATCGGTCTAGCCGTTCCGGAGTTATGGCCATTTAGGTGTTCCGGACCAGTACCCTTGGAAGGGGCCATACATAAAAATGTAACAAACACATACATGCGACACATCAAACTGCGGCATTTTCGATTACCTGATAAACAGTTAGCAATAAAACAGACTCACACCATATCTGAACCGGTAGTATTCCGGAACCGGTTCCGGGTGTCCCGCCGGAAGTGGCCAAATATAAAAGTGAGCCAAATCTATGCATGCGACACATCAAATTACGTCTATTCCGATAACCTGATGAACAGTTTGCAAGAAAACAGTTTCAGACCATATCTGAACCGGTAGTGTTCCGGAACCGGTTCCGGATGTTCCGCTGGAAGTGGTAAATATAAAAATGATCCAAACCCATGCATGCGACACATCAAACTGCGGCATTTTTGATTACTTGATAAACAGTTAGCAATAAAACAGACTCAGGCCATGTCTGATCCGGTAGTGTTCCGGAACCGGTTCCATGTGTCCTGCTGGAAGTGGCCATATAAAAGTGATCCAATGCTATGCTTGCGACACATCAAATTACGGCAATTTCGATAACCTGATGAACAGTTAGCAAGAAAACAGTCTCAGACCATATTTTAACCGGTAGTGTTCCGGAACCGGTTCCGGGTGTCCTGCCGAAAGTGGCCAATTATAAAAGTGAACCAAACCCATGCATGCGACATATCAAAGCGTGGGTTTTTAGATAACCTAATGAAAGCTGGCAAGAAAATAGACGCAGACCACATCTGAACTGGTAGTGTTCCGGAACCGGTTCCGGATGCCCCGATGGAAGTGGACAAATATAAAAGTGATCCAGAACTATGCATGCAACACATCAAATCGCGGCAATTTCAATAACCTGATAAACAGTTAGCAAGAAAACAGTCTCAGACCATATCTGAACCGGTAGTTTTCCGGAACCTGTTCTGGATGTCCCGCCGGAAGTAGCCGTATATAAAAGTGAACAAAACTTATGCATGCAGCATACCAAATCACGGCTTTTCCGACAACTTGATGACCAGTTATCAAATAAGAAGGCTTAGACCACATAAGGGATTGCCAGTAGTGCCGAAACTAGTTCCGGGTATCCCTCCAAAAGCGGATAAATATAAAATTGAACCAAACCCATGCATGCGACACAGCAAAGCGCGACTTTTTTGATAGCCTAATACACGTGAGCAAGCAAATAGGCTCAGACTATTTAAGAATCTAACGGCAGTGATCCGCAACCGGTTCCGTGCCGGAAGTGAAACCAAACCCATGAATGCGATACCTCAAATCACGGCTTTTTAGGCTTTTTCAGCCAGAAAAGGTCAAACGTAAAAGAGAACCATTATATGTGACATAACAATGACTTATACAGTAACATGATAAACGGTTAGCCAGTAAATAATCTCAGATCATATTTGGGAGAACCGTTTGTTTTCCAGAGCTGGTGAAGAGACGAGTAACCCGCCGGAAGTGGTAAAATGTAGAAGAGCAACTCGCCGGAAGTGGTAAGCCAAAGCGGCGTTTTTGATAACCTGATGAAGTGATTAAATATGTAGAAGTGAACCAAAATCGTGCAATAATATGAATAAAGTTAACCTTCTTCATGCATGTGCTAACGCTCACTCCACTGCCGTAGTACATGGAATGGGGTCATAATGACCCCAATGCACAATCGTTAAGTTAAGTTGGTCAAGCAGTCAACTGAGAGGTCTGATATTGTTCAGCTCTGTTTTGCTGTTGAACATAACATCGCAATATGTACCATCAATAAGTTTCCCAAACCGATGATGGCTTTGTTAAAATTGTTGTTTTTCTATATAAAGTGCTCTCAGGATTCAGGAACATTTTGGCTAACGTCGATGGAAAAACCATGAGTACATATTTGACGAGAAAGGCACTATCACCACTAGGTGGATTAATCTGGTTTTTTTTTAAAGGATTGCTTTGAGGATTTTTTTTGAGAAATCTCAAGAAAGTTTTATAAAAGAATCCATTGAGAAAATTATTGAAGAAATTCATGGTGAAATTTCCGAAGCAATCTATGACATATGTTCTAAAAAATGCGTATAACATTTATTCACTAGCAAAATTTTTAAAGAAATCCAATATAAAGTTTCTGAGACATTCTTTGGAAGATTTTATGAAATAATCCATGAAGGAATTCTTTCGGGAAGAATCTACGAGAAAATTTCCGAAGGAATGTTTGGCGGCATTTTCAATGGGAAACAAGCGGAAGAATTACAGACGAAATACCTGAAGAAATTAAAAAAAAAAATACATGAAAAAAATGGGAGAAACATCTTTTTGAACTTCTGATGCAATTCCTGGGCAAATTTCTAGATGAAACCTTGCAGAATTTTTGGAAAAAAAAAATAATCATGATGCATTTCTTAACCAATTATGCAAGATAAAAAAAACTTTATAAAAAACTTTGGAGGAATCCTTTGAAGAATTTCTGAAGGAATATCTGATGAAACACGTGAAAAAAATTCTCGAAAAAATGCTATAGAAACCCTTGGAGAAATTTTCTAGAAAATTTCGAAAAAAAAACATGTTAGGAATCTGTGACGGATTTTTAAGACAATCCCTGAAAACAACTGCTGGAGAAATCTCAAGAAGAATTACTGAAGGATTACCAGGGTTGAGTTTCTGAAGAAGAAATTCATATAGGAATCCACGTAAGATTTTCTAATAAAAAAATTGTTACATTTCATGCCTTGTTGAATGTTTGAAGGAATTCATAAAGAAAATTTCTGCATGGATTTTTGGAAGAATTTCTTTTCAAATAATCCAAGAAGGAATTCGTGGAAAAATTTCTAGAAGAATCTGTGGAGAAATTTCTGAAGGAATCATGGTCGAATTTAATGGGACGTCCAAACAAATTTTCTGAATACCTAAAGGAGACCATCCGATGGAATATTTGAAGGAATGCCAAAAAGACATAAGGAATACATCTAGACAAAATTCTAAAGTAATCTTTGGAAAAACATCTAAAAAATCTTGTGGGATTTGAAAAATTATGGAGAAATTTCTACAGCAATTCATGTAAGATTTTGTAAAAACAACTTTGATGAAATTTCTGTAGGAATCCCTGATAAAATGCATGAAGGAATCCTTTGGATTTTTTGAGGCTTCTTAGAACACCCCCTGAAAGAGTTTTTGAATGAATCTTTGAAGTTTTTTTTTTATAATAATCCCTGAAGAAATTTCTGGAGCAATCTCTAGAAGAATTCATAATGTAATTCTTGGTGAGAATTCATGGAGGAAATTCTGTAGCAATCCATGTAAGATTTTCCAAATTAAAAAATGTGAACATTTTTTCTTGTGGGTTTGGGAGAATTTTTGAAAGAATTTATGGTGAAATTTCCTAAGGAATCATGAGCAAAATTTTCAACGAAAGCTTGGACGAATTTATTTAAACGTGCGGAAGAATTTCTGAAGGAACTTCTGAAGAAATTTCAAAAACAAAATCCATCCAACTTTACGCTGGAAAGTGGAGGAATTTCCAAAAACTTCGTGGAGGAATTTAAAATTTACTAATAAATTGAAATATCCCCTGAAGGTTTTGTGAAAGAACGCATTTAATTTTTTCTAAGGAATCTTTGAAGAAATTTCCGATGAAATCACTGGAGGAATTTCTTAAGAAATTTTCGAAAGATTTTCTGAAAACCCCCAGAAGAATGTCTTGAAAATCTCTGGGAAGAAGAAAATTTTGGAGAAAATTCTTGTTTTTTTTTATAAAATGAATTAAATGAAAAAAATTAAGATTTTTTTTCTGAAATTTCTGAAGGAATCTCCGAAGAATTTGTACAGCAATCCCTGAAGAAAATTTCCAAATGAATTCTAGGAAGAGTTTTTAGAAGAATCCGCAAAGGAATTCCTCCTGACATGTTTAGAGACTTCCTGAAAGGATTTGTAAAGGAATCCTAGGGGAAGTTTTTGGGAGAATTTCGAAAAAATTTCTCAAAAAATCTTTGAAAGATTTTCTAAAATAATTCCTAGAAGCAAAATGAATACAGTTATTTCAGAAAACAAAAACCCTGAGCGAATTACTTAAGCAATCCCTGAATATAAGCGAAAAGTTTAAGGGTCGTTCCCGTTCGGGAATTGAAACCGTTACCCTCAAGCATGGTCTTGCAGAAAGCCTGCACGTTTATCGCTTCTACACCACACCAGGATTCTTCTGTCTCCAGTTCAGTTCTATTCGTCATCAGTAGTGTTTTCCAGGCTCAGTCACATCCACGGCACCGGCTGCCGTATAATGAGCGTAATGACATGGAAATGCCCATGGCACCGGGTCCATTTGCCTAGTGTGAGTTATTCAGCCACACTCTGACCGTGAACCGTGGAAGCAACCGGCTCGTTATTTGCCACTCTTGCTCTCGTTGGTGATCGTTCGTTTTCCAAACGGCCATCAAACTGAGCCCATCTTCGGTGTCCTCCTAGTGCCATGGCGCCAACTGGAAAACTCAGCGCAAAGACAACCGCTCTTCCAAGAAACGACGACGGAAGCCTGAAAGGCTCTTTCCCCATACACCCGATGGTGAAGTCCACGCTGGTTGTGGACGGGTCATCGCCGCCGTCCATCCGACACGTTCCATGATTATTCATCATTAATTTATAATTAGCACTGATTGAATTTAGTTATCAAGTAGGGACGGATTTCGTAAAATGCGGACGAGCGATTTTTGATTGAAATTTATGGGTCTGTACTAGGGGCGAACGGCGACACCGAGTGGATGACCGACGACGTCGACGACGGTTCGATGGGGGGCTATGCTAATGATAATGTATGAATGGCACCTTGCTTCCCGAACGACGACGCCGGCAAGAGAGCTATAATACGGCGTCAGCGTAGGGCAAATGATGTGGGAGCGTTCGAGAGCACCGTCGTCGTCCTCAGTGTGGTTCGTGGCTTCAAAAGCGGGACAGTTGACCGAGAGCCCGAGAGGGCAGGCTGGTCGATGTGGGTTTCGCTTCCGTATCTACCAGTCAGTGGATGGTCCCGTTTATCGAGCCAAAGATAGATGGTCCGTCCTGATTCCTGATGGTTGGGAAGGCAAGCGATTGTGTGAGTTGTGTTGTGTCCTGCTCTGGCGGACATTTTATTGATGGCTAAGGATTAATAGGAAAGGTTTCCCGAGTGGGGCCAGCCCGGTTCAGTGTTGCGTACAGATTGGCGGTACTGGACACGGCACCAGCACCAACACCAGCAGCAGTGATATATCAATTAGTTTCTAATCAGAGGATAACCTCTGTCGCCTCGGTTAGCCGATGACCCTTCTTCGTGTTGGACTGTTGTTGGCTTCGAGGGCTTAAGCCAGTGTCGGTCGGTGAATGGTGACGGCTGCCGTCCGGGGTTTGCTGCAGCCGAGCGTAAATGAGTCGCAATGTCTTGAATTCGCTGATCGGCTTGATTAATAGCTGCGATGGGCGTGATAAATTTGTGCTGCAATGTTCTGGTGACGGTGATGTCCAGTTGAGAGAGGGAATTAGTTTGGAATTAAACTTTGAAGCGGTTTTGAATTTTAGCAAATTGTCTGGCAGAGTCGTTCGAAATCTTTTCAACAGTTTCGCAAAGAAGCACCACAGGCTCAATCAATTACGCTCCCTGTGGGCACCGAACAAGCGTTGATTGAGCCATCTTTTCGACTTTCATTGCCGATGCTTAATCACTGTGCGGAAATCACGTCGAAATTGCACTGCTCTTGGCCCCCCCCAGCCAGTGCCAACAACCAGAGCGCAAAGGAAACGTATGGCACGTGGTACGATGTACGATGGCTGTTTAGTTTATAATATCTCTCATTTTATTATTTACACACTCATTCATCCTGATCGTTTAACGACCATTTTCACACCCCCGGCACGGCACGAGAATGATGGCTTATTTCACTTGAGCGATTTGGCGTAAAAATAAATTTAAAGCCTCTCCGCACATCTCGCCATTCCCGGCACCCACCCTCCCTCATCAACTCGATAATTATCCCCGAACACTGTGGCCGGCTTTTCGCAAATCCGACTCTCACTCACTTCCGAGCTTGGCTGTGAATGCCTGTGCACAGCATGTTTACGCACAAAACCATTCGTCATGATTAATAAATGTTTAGATTAACACAAATTCTTTTTTCGCCTCCAACCGGGGCTTCTAGATGCCACAATCTTTTCTGGAATGTGCCAAAAATACTCACAATTTAGTAGTAGCACGGTGGACTGCCGACCTGTTTTCCCAAAACGAGATGAGCTGCGATGGTGTATACTGGGAAGAAACGATCACGCGTCCGAAAACTAGGGAAATGTACGCGCGAAACGGCGAAAATCACTCGTAGCACTAAGCTCCGAACCACCAAACCAACTGGCTCTTCGACTGACAGTTTTCCCCGAGTTTTCCTCAACTACCAATACGCGGGCGAGGCGAGGCGATTACGTCGTCGTCGTCGTTGTCGCCGTCGTTGGTATTTAGCTCTAGCTCTAGGCAGATATAGTGATTCAGTTCCCATGGTTTATCCCGAGTGGGAGGAGGTTACAGGGCAATAATCATAAATATTTTTAAATAGGCTTAAAGGTTTGAAAAAGCCTAACCTTTGGCTAATTCTTTATTTTTCACAATTACACATATTACTACAATCAAAGTTTATCAGTTATTCACCTTATAAACTTTGATTGTAGTAATCACAGTGTATGAAAATAAATTGAAACTGATACATTTGCAGCCTGGCAAAGAGACTTACCAATCCGTAATTTGTTATGAATTTTAGAAGGAAGATAATTGAAACTGTTTTTCAAAAAGTTGATTTAAGATTATTTTTGAACTTATGATTTGGGTAAAAAATGACCCTAATGTCGAAGGAGGGTTAAATCATAAACTTCTATTTGATAAACTGGTTTACTTGAACCTATCTGATGATTCTAGAATGCACTAGTACACCATCTGATATCTCTTGATGCCTTAAACAACTTAGCCGAAGTTGAGATCTTTAATACTCACTAGCGCCACCTATCAACTAAATCATGAATCAAGCGCCACCTATAAGATAAACCAAGAATCAACTAGTTTAATTAGATAGCTCGTGATGTCCTTATCAGCTTTTCCGAAAACCAAATTCCTCTACACAGTCTGACTCCCGAGTTACAGAAGCTTATAATTTCTCAGACGCACTAGTGCCACCTAGTGGATAAATCTAGAATCAACTCGTTGATTACACAGCGATACAAAAATTAACTGTCGGTCTATCTCAAGAGCAAACTGATGTGTCCCCGACGTATTTTGGGTCGCTGAATCCGAACCCGGGCTCAGATTTGCTCCAGCACGTCACCATTTCGAGCTATACATCTTAGTGGATGAACTTTGAATCAACTAGATTGCTCTTGATGTCCTGATAAACTTTGCCGATGAAGAAATTCTTCTACCGTAGAGCGCTATCGACTGAAAACTCTGTATAACCAGGGAAGTTTTTCGGCTTCGCAGTCATCAAACGCAATCAAACGACTAAATATCGTTCTTCATCCGACGTTTCGGTGTTTATTACACCTTCTTCAGGGAATTAGAACTTGCAATCGTTCTCGTTTTGTGGGCTCGGTTTTAGCATGATCCGTCTAAAATTTCCAAAAAAGTGTTGGCAAAAATCTCTCTGAACAACAAAAAAACGTTTTTTTAAAAAATATCTGAATTCGGAAACACCTTCACTATCCAACCAACGGTCATTCTTGTACGTAGTCTGATTATCGAAATACAGAAATTTAGAACTTTTAAGACTCGCTAGCGCAACCAAGCGACCTTTTCTCAACAAATTTGCTGAAGACGCTAGTTTTCCAACATGCCTTATTTCTCCACGTTAATCGCAAATGTAACTGATCTTGAAATAGATCACTGGGCTTTCGAGGCATCCGATCTCAAAAAACATCGCTGGGCGTCAATGGGTTAAGTTCCATAAAAAGATAAATCTAAGGTTTTGTATTAAGAACAGGGTTTGCAGGTTGGATAAGAATTTTCGCGCTTTAAAAGTGGCTTTTGTCTGAATTATCTTGATTTTTTAGCTAAAATAATAATTTTTTGAATGGTTTAAGGTATTTTTGCAGGTATTTTCGCTACTTTTTTTCGGAACTTCGGATTGTGCGACAGAACACTCTTTTTAGTTGATTTTGATACTTGGATGCCAGGCGTCAGGTGAAAGATTGTGCGAAGATTACTATGAAGCGGCACAGTTTGCTTGGTTACATAACTTGTGGGCGTTATATGACAGATTGACACTTTGCTGTGAAAGTTGTAAGGAAGGGAAACGATTTTTTTATCAATCCGTTTGTAGTTCTAGCGATGGCTAGTTTAAACATGAGGTAGAAAAAAGAGTATAGAGAAAGTAGATAGCAAGCTACAAAGCAGGACGTAAGGGACGAGCCCGGAATCGAACCCAAGGTCTTCTGCATACGAATCAGAAGTAGTAGCTCGTCAATTTTATCATGATCAGGGGCCTACATCGTCGAAACCAAAACATGACGCTGAAAGCGAGCGCCCATCTGCATCGGACGGACGCCGACGACGGGAACATTCAAAACAACATACATGCGCTTCGCTTCATCCGCCCTTCTTGTCACTTTCTTCGACGCAACGACGGGTGGCGGCTCATTTTCACACCGACTTGGCTTCAATTGAAATTTTTTGTATGTTTGTTTGATATTTTTATGGGTAATAAACTATTTCAGTAAAATATGCATAGCATACATTAACATAACACAGATTTGACGGTTATTACACTCATTAATTGAGTTATAACAGAGAAATATTTGATGTCGAACGAGCGTGCTTGAGCTTGTAAGTGTGAAACAAAGTGGCATCTGCGACGACGCAGCAGCGTCGGTTCATCGGTGACGATGACAGTTGGGCTGAGCGACGACGACGGCGCCTTGGTTCCATTGACGATTGAAACCATTGTTTACAAACTTCGCCTGAAAATTTCAATTGAAATTGAAAATGTAGGGCCCTGATCATGATTTGTCAGCATCTAGGTCAGCATAAACTGTCCCAATTTGAACGCTTAAGAAGGTGCCTTATGCATGATGAGAAGTGAAGAATAATAATTGAACAATGAAGAGTGATGAATTAGCAGTGTAGAATCTGGAGTGAGCAATGAAGGAACAGGAATGAGAAGTTTTGAGTTATGGAAGATCAGTGAAGAGAAGTTGTAGGACCACGAAGGAGTGATAAGAGAGGATTGAAAAGTGAGTGGTGTGAATTAAGCAGTGAGGACTGAGGAGGATAAGTGAGGAATAAAAAATAAGAAGTGAAAAGTGTTGATGAAGCAGTAAGGAATAAATAATGAGGAGTGTGAAGAAGTGAGTAGTGACCAGGAAGATGTTCGACTGATTACATGATGCATTAACACATTTTACTCAGCATTTTCAGGTTGAAGAGGGGGATTGTATTTGGGCATCGTCTTCGTTTATTAGAGGACCATCAGCTATGTGCATGGACCCCAGGCATTGAATTGGGCTGTTTTTCAGACATTCTTCACTAATTTAGCATTCTCCCAATCCTCAACATGGTTCAACTGTGTTGTGTGCTGTAAGAACTATAAGTGTTGTGTCATGTCGTCTCGCGTCGCATTCTGTGTGTATTTTTGAGATTCTTACGTTAGCACAAACCTCTAACAAACACAGATGCTATGAAAGGTTACTGACGGGTGAGGAGTGAGTGACATGTAATTAATGAGTAGTCGACACGAAAAATTGAAGAGTGAGGAGGGAGCTGTGAAAAGTCAAGAGTTAAAAGTAAGCAGTGTAGAGAGGAGTAAAAAATAAGCGGTGAGGAATGACAGTAATCATTATTAAGCACTGAGAAATGAGTTACGAGTAGCCATAAGTGAGAAGTGAAGAGTGAGCAATGAGAAGTGAACCGTAAGGAATGAGCAGTAAAGTAGTGAGGAGTGTGAAATGAGGAATGTGAAGTAAGGAATAAATATATAGTGAGAAATGAAGAGTGAGCAGTAAAGAGAGAAGGGTGAGAAGAGAGTGAAAACTTATCAGTGAGGAATGAATAGTGAGAAGTTTGGAAAGAGAATATCTATATTGATAATGATCTATAGTGATTTTCAAATAACTCAACGTACATATGTGCAGATGGATAAATAATTAATTAATTTAAAAAGAAAAAAAAAACAACCACATCACAGGTGAGATTTGAACTCACTACCCTTATTCGCTAGACAAGTGCTTTACCAACTAAGCTAGTTCAAATCTCACTTGGGCAGTGGATTTTTTCCCAATAATCAATAATTTACCAATCTGTACATATGTACGTTGAGTTATTTGAAAATCATAATTGACCACCCGGATTGCTATTACCGAAAATTTGCAGTTTGAGTTAGTCGTGATATTGAGTAGATTTCCAAAGATTAAAAAAGCGGAAGCCGTAATCTTAGATAGATTCATCAGAAACCCCAACAATACTTTATGAATTCAAAAAAAAAAAAAAAAATCCAGGAATGCCGAGCGTGGACGGTATAGTGGTATAGTGGACGTTAAATTTAGCCTGGATTATTATGTGGCGAAGTTGTCCCAAGTAACATTTTTTTTATTACATGCACTAGAAGAGTTCCTAAAAACCATAAAAACCAAAATAAAAGATATGAGGTTTATAAGACAGTTCTCGTAACCTCTACAAGACTAATTGATCATCAAAATGTTACTTGGTTGGTTAACGCACCCTGACTTTAGCATTGAGAAACCATGAGTTCACGTACCACCAGATCTTAAGAGATTTTTTCTTCGAAAAAATGTCATTTCAATTTGCCTATTTTCAAACATATCTGTGCCAATGAACTTTAAGCTTTATGTACGTTCAAAATAACTTTTTGATTCGAAATACGAGGATATGGGAGTGTCCTGGGGCTTCCAGGAAAGCCCCGAAAGGTTCCAAAGAGGTTTCAGAGGGAATTCAAGGCGTTGCAAAGCGTATGAGAGACATTCAGAAATATTAGAGGCTTCAAGGGCTCTTGTCTCAAAAGGGCTTCAAGGCATTTCAAGGAAATTCAGGAGGTTTTCGAGCATTTCAGGAGGCTTCATGGGTTTTCATGAGAGCTTCCAAGGTATTCAAGGCTTTTCCCAGGACTTTCAAAATTTTTCAGTTGGCTTAACTCTTTTGAGCCGGATTGTTTTGCCTTCGCTGCCGCAACCTTGCTGGCCTCAAACAAGTTTCTTATGCTCGATTTCATCGCCGGGGTCATATTGACCCCTCCGGTTCCAAAGGGTTGAGAGGATTTCAGGTTGTTTCAGGACACTGCAGCAGAGATCAAGAGAAGTTTAGCGGTGTTTTATGGTGTTTTATAGAATTTCAGGTACAGCCTCAGGAGAGTTAGAAAGAAGACTGTGAGTGCGTCAGTGAATTATAGAGGGATTTCAAGGTGTTTCAGGGTTATCAGAGGCTTTGAGAGGGTTTCAAAATGATATTAAGACATTTAAAGACGATTGAGGGGGGTTTCCAGAGTTTCAGGAGACTTAACAGGTTTCCGAAAGATTTTCAAATGATTTTTAAGCCTTCCAATGGGTTTCAGTCGGTTCAAGGGGACTTCAGGGTTTTTCAGGAAGAAGCTGCAACAGAGATTAATAAAAGTTTACAGTTTACAGGGTTTACAGGGTAGTTTCAGAAGCGTAAGTCGTTGCCGAAGCATTCATGGATGCTCTGCTTTGTTAGGCTTACAGGAGCTTCTGAATACCTTTGAAAGGCCTTTCTGGGACTATCGAGACGTTTAAGGGTAATGATAATGTCAGGGGGTTTCCGAAGGGTTTCAAGACGTAGGGATTTCATAAAATTTTAGGCACGATTTAGGAGGTTCCAGGAGACCTCATGAGAGTCTAATAGAAGGCTATGGGTGCATCAGGAGGTTTCAAATGAGGTTTTAATTAGTTCAAGGTAGAACCCGGGGTTCTAGATGGCTGCAGGAGAGCTAAGTGGTCCATGGCGTTTCAGGAGGATTTTTTGAGGAACTTTTAAGGTGTATTAGGGCGTTTTCATTCGTGCCAAGGCATTTCAAGGGGTTTCAGAAGGCCTCAGAGAACTTCAGTGGAGTTTTAGGGAAGTCTACAGGTATCTTAGAAGGTTTGACTAAGGAGGTTCAAGGCATTTGCATTTCAGTGAATTTCAGAGGGATTTAGAGGATTTTTGTAGATTTCAGAGAACTTTATGGGCAGAGTTTAAAGGAAGGTCTTAGGGAATTTCCAGTTAGGTACAGAGATGAGGAGACTCCAGAAGCCTAAAGGAAGTCTGAGGAGTTCTCCTGGAGTCTGAAGGCATTTCAAAAGATTTCAAGTGTTTCCAGGGTGCTACAGCAAGGGGGGTTGATTTTTGTTGTTTCAAAGCATTTCGTGGGGATTCAAGGGAGGGGGAGGTTCAAAAGCTTAACCGAATTCAAGGGAGTTTCAGAGAAACTTTAAGAAAAGTTTCAAGGCGTTTTAGATAATTTTCTGGCGTTATGAGAAGTTTTCAGAAGCTTTCAGGGGGTTACCGTAGAGTGTAGAAGAAATGTACTCCAATGCAATGTAAGGGGGGGTTTCTGTCGGATTTCAAGGCGTTTCAAAACCCTTCAAGCTATTCCGATAGCTTTTCGGAGCTCAAGGCGATTTAGAAGGAAATTCTGGGGATTTTAGTGGATTTCTGGGTCTTGAAGTAGATATTAGATAAGTTTAGAGGGGTAAAGATTTTAGATTTTAGAAAAATATAAAAAAAAAAATTCTAAAAAAATAAAATTCTAAGAAAACAATGGAATCAATAAAACAAGATTTGGGGCAACATGAAAGCAAGCAACTTTAAAATCCTTGAAGACTAATAACAGATACAATTTTCAATATGCAGGTTGCTTTGAAAAGTAAATCAAGTAACACTTTTACGGGGGTGTCCCATGTGCTCTAGAAATCCTATTTTCTATATTATTCAATGCTGCGCCAAGTTGCATCCATAATAATTTCTTACAATTTCCATGAATTCATTGAAAAATTGCTTGAACAAGGTTTACTATCACCGAGATGAACAAGCCTTGGGTTAAACATTTTGTTAATAAAGACAAAAAAAAAAAGGTTTACCAAAACTGAACTAATATGTATACTTTCGAATACATCTCTGATTTTTCTTGGACATTATTAAAGTGTATCTCTTTTAAATGGGAAGTTTTTAAAGTTTGTCAGGATTCAGTTAGAAATAGAGATGGGAAACTGATTCAATTTTGAGAGTGAATCGCTTCTGATTCACTCTCAAAAAAGATTCGACTCTTTTGACCGATTCAGCAACGCATTTCCGTAACTTGATGAAAAATGCCATTTTTCGATGTTGGCCGCCGACTCCTTTTTTGTATGTTCAGTTTTCTAGAAAGGTATGAACGTCGACTCAGTAAAATACAGGATACACAGATTTTCGTTCCTTACACTAAATAGTCGAATCACTAGGACGAGCCGGCAATATAATACATATGAATGAAATATGAACAAGTGGAAAAGATTGCGACGTTTATGTGTCTAATAAACAAGAACGCAGTCAATCCAACTATTTTCGGCAACTTGTACTCGTTATGAACTTCAGCGAATCGTAACTCTTTTAAAAAGAATCGTGGTTCACTCACTCGGTTTCGCGAATCGATTCTTTGAGTCGACTCGCGAGTGAGTTACCCATGTCTAGTTAGAAACTTAGAGTTATAAATGGAATTGTTTCAATTTTTTTTTTTTCAAATTGTTTGTATTGGAAATTTTCAGTTTTCAGAAAGTCATCCAACATTTATCAAAGTATGTAAGGTTTTCCAAAAATCATTTCACATTTTCATTACTGAAATGAATTTTGGAAATTTGAAGAATTTATTAGAATTTCATGGGTTTAATAAAGAACCAATTTTAACAAAATGCAACTACATTTCAGCTAGCTGTTCCGAGTTCTGCAACTTCCTTCCTCTCGGGTCATCGTCGAAGACTTTTCCCCACACAAAACACGGTGCATGGACGGACAGTTCCGTCCGCAGCAGTAGTGTATTCGACAGAAAATCGCGACCATACCACCATCATGGACGACGACGACGGGATGGTTCCATAGTTTCCCTATGTGGTCGGTCGAAAATTTGTCTCTACTTCTATGCAACGACGATGAGGATGACGACGACGACGACACGGCGTCGTGTCGCTGCGTAGGAAGAAACCCCAGAAATGGAAGGTACCGAACGCGGCAGTGGCGGCGGCGACGACGACGTTGGCAATAACAATTCCATGTCCTCCGATTCAAAATGGAAAATATGCCACCACTGCCGGACGGAAAATCGGACGAAAAACGACGCCCTCGTCGCCACGTTGTCGCCAATTTGGAAGTGCACCGCCACCAAGTGGCTGGGAAGGCTGGGGGCGGAGGTAGACGGTGGGATTCGGGAAGCCATTTCTCTTCTTCCAATAGCCTCCTGTGGTATAGTTTATATGCACTACTGGTGGCATCAGTTTTCAGTACATACGACGACTTAAATAGTTACCAACAGGAGTGTTTGTGGTGCGTGGGGCGTGTGTGAGGGTCGCCAGGTGCGGAGCTTTTAAAATAGACAGGCATACAGTCGGAAACGCGCAACTAGGTAGATAACAACAACAACAACAACGATTTCGGCGTAATGGCAAAAACGATTTATGTAATTCACGACTTGGTAGAGGACACTCGGTTGGATGAATAATTCAACGTTGTGAGGAGAGCTTTTAAGATAGTGAATAACAAATTTATAAATTATTCAATAATGATGTCGAAGCATTTGAGGCAAGTCTGCGATTTATAGCTTACAGCGTTGACTTCGACGAGCAGCTCAGGGAAGATCTACAAGTGCAAACTTGTCATCTGTTCCACATAGTATAGCGTCCGAGCACCGTTCAGGACAGACAGTGTGGTGTTCAGGTTTCTGTGACCATGGATTAGGGAAAGTACCACTACTCATGTACACTAAAGTTAATGATTATATTCTTATTTGCTATTACATCCCAACTAGAATAGAACATCCTTTTAGGTTATGTATGTTTCCTATAACACTTCCGTAGTTAGACTAATATTTGCCTTGTGATAAGTTTTTTCATATATCACTTTACAAAGTGTTACGTTTCGGAGTACTAATCTGTGTGGGCAATTTGATTTCGAATAAACTCAACATATACAGATACATTATGGATGAAATTGTGGATAAAAAAATAAAAGCTCAGGTGAGATTTGAACTATGACCCTGGTACGACAGGTGAGTGTATTACCAACTGAGCTACCAAGTCAATTAATGACACGGTATCTTTTCGCCCCTAACAGGGAATCGAAGCTGGTGCAAATACCGGTTTGAGGCTAAAAAAATTACCCTGGACCAACCATGACATTGTTTTATTGGTGCGTGTGTACCGATTACATCAAGGCCTGACAAACAGCTTCAGTATAAATCTTAATAGAGCGCCCGTCGTTGCTACTTCAATGTTGCCGGATCAGTTCACTCGAACAAAGAACCGATGAGATATCTACTTTTGACTCACAGTCATCTTTAGTGTGGCAGTGTTGGTAAACTTCTATTTTTTTGGCAAGAATGACGCCTGCTACGTCAGAACGAAGAAAAATTGCGTTTTAATCCTGTTTCTGGCTCTAGCTATGGTTTACTACGAATTTCACAACGTACGCCTCTGATGCCGTTAACGATTCAGATGTTGATGGACCTTCAAACCTGTCAGAAGCAGTGCTGAAAATTTCATTTCGTCATATCTAAATTCAACCATCTACAGCTCATTTTAGAAGCTGAACCTGAGAATATGGTATATGAAAAACTTGTGCGGCTAGACCAGTTCTTCAAGAAAGTCACGGAAAAACCGCTATTTTTCGAATATTTAAGGTAAATGTCACGGACTATCTTTGAAAAATGCCAAATGATATTCACCGTGAATATCATTGGCATTTTTCGAAGGTAGTCCGTGACATTTACCTTAAATATTCGAAAAATAGCGGTTTTTCCGTGACTTTCTTGCACAACTGGTCTAGCCGCACAAGTTTTTCATATAACATAATCTCAGGTCCAGCTTCTAAACTGAGCTGTAGGTGATTGAATTTAGATATGACGAAATGAATTTTTCAGGACTGGTCAGAAGCACTACCGTCATATTAAATTAAGTCAATTTTCCCGTAATATTCAAATCATGTCATGCATTTGACAACTAGAAACAAAAGAAAATTACTCATAGTCTCTTTTTAAACCAGAAACATCTAATCGAAACGTACAATTTTCGTCGACGTGTTCCGTTCTGCAAATGTTCTGCACAAGTTGGTAGGTAGATGCACCTTGTTTCGCATCAATTCACACCACTTATTCCGTGTCGTGTCCCCGCGTGCGTGCGTTCGAGCGCTGGCTGTGACGACTCAGTTTCACAATCCCCACCGTCATCGCGGCGCATAATCGTTGGCCGCTTCCGTAGGTCTATACTCTACAGTCATCCATAGCTGCTACAGTGTTGAAGCAGGTTTGCGTTTAAGCTAAGTTTGTTAATTTTAGAAACTGTGAAACCGCATGCGAGGAAGTGTCAACAAACAACAGCGATATCCAAATACACACGAATGGCACTTCGCAGGGTGTCGTTCATGAAATACGTACATCTCTTGAAGAAATCTCACAGACGTCCCGTCTTTCCTCGTTGATGTCGGTCATCAAGACTGTTCGTAAAATTTGGTCAAAGCTATTTGCTCTTTTTATACAAGAGTCTGCGTAGTTTATGGATGGACCCAAAAATCGGAGAGGCCGGTTGTTGTCCGGTGTAGTAAAGTGGGCGGCGCATCGCAAACAACCGAAATGAAGACGTTTTCCGGTTCGGCTTGATTATTACTGCAAACATGTGCGGCTCGAAGTAGCAAATACAAATGTAACCACCACGTTTGCCTCACATCACCTTCATCGTTTCCCGATTTAATCGTGAATCCAGAGGTACGTTCCAAATGGAAATTGCTCTATCTCTACATCTGAGGTTTCTTATGAACATGTCCGAAACCGTTAAAATGAAAAACTGAAGTGCCAGCTCATACAAAGTTTCACGATTTTCTTGTTCGAAGATTCCCCTTTCAATCATTTGCCTCAAGCGAAGTTCATGGGGGTCTCGGGAGTGTGTCAAGGAGTCTCAGTGCCATTTCAGGGATTCTCAGGGAATTCTCAGGAGGTCGCATGGGAGTTTCTAGGGTTCTCAGGGGATTCGAGAGGGTTTATACACAGCAAAAATTTTCTTGTGATATCACATCATTTTCGCTGCACATCAGTCTCGTCGTAAAAGTGATGTACAAATTACATCCCTTCCAGGCAGCTAATTAGCCGCCACAGCTTGACAGAGGGTCTAGCAATCGCTAGAACCGGATCGGCAGATGATTCATATATAAGTAAAATATTGGCATGGATTCGTACCCTGATCCGTTGATTGTGAGCCGTATCCCTTACCTCTCGGCTATTTCACCGAGTTGGAAGGCAGATGATAAATGTGATACTGCTTCTAGGTATCTGCTGGAATGGGTTTGTTGACACATTCCGGTGCCAATCAGGGTGGAAAACGATGCAGCCGAATGAAATTACGTTCAAATATGGACACATCGCCAGAAATTACGCGCCTGAAAATTACAAAATTATTTGCTGTGTAAGAAGGGTCCAGAGAGAGATGCAGGAGGTCCCAGGGGGATCCCAGGGGGGGTCAGGAGCGTTGCAGAAGTTTTCAAGGGGTTCCAGGGGGAATTCCAGGAGGCTTCAAAGTTACTTCAGGAAGTTTCAGAAGATCTCAGGGTAACCACTAAATTTTGTAACACCGCTCCTTGAGGCAAACAATTTCGGGAACAGCTTCGAGTTTCCATTTTACATATGTATCGCATGTTAGTATTAGGTATTCGGAACAACCTAGAACCCCAATTGGGGGAGCGTTTTTTGGGAAATTCAGTTTGGCGCAAATAATCGGGGCGTAACTTGAGATTTCAGTGTACTCCTTGCCCAAGAAAGTCAAGGAAATTTCCACTACGGAAAGTTCTTGGACCGATCGTGAATTAGGGTCGTCTGAACCTTCCAGGAATTTTACCCTTGACATATACAGCCCTTGCAGAACTTATTTCCGCTATGAACTGTAAAACCACTTCTGACCCCTTTGGGGTTGTACGAAACATTCCAAAATACTTTTGAGATGTTCCAGCCCAACCAAACCACCCCAAAAAGCAGAACTTCAGATTTACACTCGTAACAGTTGCCACAGACTAACGTCCCAGTAGGTCTCCAGTTAGCCTAATGATTTAGGCTATGGATCGCCAATCCAAAAACGGCGGGTTCCATTCTTGTTCGCCCAAACTGTTCTGGAGTTTTGTTATTTATGTATATCTGGAGTCTTATTTTCGCTATAAACTGAAAATCGCATATAAAAATATAATCGATGACCCCTTTGGAATGGTGCGCATTATTTCAAAATTCCAAAACACCCAACAGATCTACAGATCTACACGTTTGGACATGTTATCCAAACTGTGCTGGAAAAAATTCTTAAAATCTAGTGTCATATCAGTAACTGAGTTTGCTATGGACAGTAAGTACCTTTACATCATAAATCATCAGGACCACTTGGAATCTTGAGAGCCATTCCAAGATACTTTTAGGATATATCATGACCACTGACCTTTCGTAGATCTAGGAACATCAGGTCTACGCTTGTGGTATGCTTCATAGAGAAGTCTTCGCTAATCAATCTTGTTCAATAAATAGTTCTAGATTACAAGACCTTTAGGCATTCAAAGTTTCCGGGGGCTCAGTTCTTTAAAATGTATTGCTATAACAGTAGCTTTTGTGCTTAAAACAGTAACGATCCAAAGCTAGAAACTCTACCGCTGTAGATTCAACGTCCAAATATTGATAATAGTTCAAATGACCTGGAACATTCCAACTGATCATTTTCGGATGACTCACTGGAGCTTCAAGGAGATATCAGATAGGGTTCAATGCGTTTCGGTAGTGAATTAATATGTATCAACAGGACAACAGACGCGATCAACAGAAGTTTACTGGGGTCTGAGGGAGGTTTCAAAGGAACAAGACTTTGCAGGGGCTTCATGTAATTTCAGGAGTTCCCGAAGGTTTCAAGCAGCTTCAGAGATTTTCAGGAAATCTTCGGGAACCCTTCCGGGTACCCTTTCAGATTTCTATTATTTTATGGGTTCCAGAGGATTCAGAGGGCCTGCGGGGGTTTCAAAAGGTGTATAATATGAAGTTATAGGAGGATGTGTACGATATACATAATTTATCAACGTATATTATGCCAAATGACCTTATGTGGTAAGCTCCTTTAGATGTGCAATGGCCATATGGTTTCACGGAGGATCTACCCCTTACGAGGGCTTCAGGGGAGAATTCAGCGGGTGAGTTCTGGTGTTTCAACGCATTTCGGGACGTTTCAGAGGAGTTCCTGAAGGTTTCAAGTAGCTGCAGTCAGTAGAGTTCAACAGCCCATGGGGTCTCATGGATGTTTTCTGAGGGAGGAGTGCAAGTTGTTCCAAAGCATTTCAGAGGGCCTCAGTAGAACTTAAAAGAAGGCTACGGGGTCTCAGCAGGGTTTCTAAGGGGATTCAAGGCAATTCAAGGTGTTTCAACGAATTTCGAGGATTTTTGGAGTGTTTCAAGTCTTTTATTTGAAGGCATTTCAGTGGCTCTTAAATATGGGGCTGCAGTAGAGTACAGTGGAAGTCTATGTGGACCTCAGGGATCTCTGAAGTTATGCCTTTTTGATGATTCCGGAGAAACGAGGGGTTTGGCGACCATAGGAATGTGTTTAGTGGGTCGAGGAGAGAGTTACTTTTGTTGTAGAAGATGGCCTTAAACCCACACTATCCGGACCTTCCTGTTCGGGTGTCTGTTGAGCGGATTTTCTGGTTTACAAGGAGAAAAGGGCCTCACGGTAGTTAAAAAAAAGGCTAGGTAGATTTGAAAAAGGCTTCACAGACTGAACATAACCTACACCAGACAACGGACAACGCATACGACACCCAGTGGCCCAAATGAAGAATTTTTGGTTCGACGAAAAGTTTCCCCACACACCATGAATTACAATACGCCTACAGTAGAGTTCAAAGAAGTCTACGAGAGATAAGAGAGTTAACACACTTAATTTATAATTTCGGTTTATGTATGCCGAGATTTGCACAGCCTAGTAGTCAGCTAAATGTGTTCATGAGATCTCATCTAATAAATCCCGATAATCATGCCTCCTTGCCTAGCAACCTACCAGTTTGTTGGCTGAGTCTCGGTTAAAATTCAGGAACCGAGATCCGCACAGCCGAGCTCGGTGAATAAAACTAAGTGTGATGATGGGTTTCACGGCGATGCAAAGCGTTTCAATGTGTTTCAGGGGCTCCGAAGGGTATTCCAGGGATTCAAAAGTGATTCCGGGGCATTAAGGATAGCTCTTGGTGGGCTTCAGAGTATCTACAAGGCGTTTTAAGGATGACAGTGATTATCAGGGAGTTTTAGTGAGCTTCAGGATGATTCTGAGGGCTACAGTGGAGTTTGAAAAAGCTCCCGGGATTCCAGATAGGTTTCAAAACGTTTGATGGGGTCCAGGACATTTCAAGGAAGTTTCAAGGGGAAAATGATAAATGAAGTTTCAAGGGGAAAATGATAAAATTCACTGGAGAATCGTCGAAGGAGTTTGTTATGGTCTGTTTGGAAGTATTACTAGGGCTTGTTGTATGGATCTGTAGAGGAAGCTTGAGGAAATATCAGAAGGAATCTCAGGAGAATCCTTAAACAAATTCTCAGATAAAATATTGGAGAAACTTCTTGAGGATGCTCCGTACAAATTCTTGAAGAATCTTTTAAGAAACTCGTGGAGAGAATTTCTCAAAGATATTCAGAGAGACATTCCTGAAGACGTTCTCTTAGAAGTTCCAGGAGGCATCGTTAGATAATAACATAATGTGAGTATCCGACGAAAAATCAAATGGTGAAGACACAGTGTGTGTCTTCATAAACAATTACAAAATTGAGAAATGAAATTGTGAAAAAAATACCACTTATTTTGTTGGGTTTCGAACCCACGACTTCGTATCGCTAGTCTGGTGCTTTAATCAACTAAGCCACAGAACAAGTTACGATTCTGCGCGAAAAATAAAAGTGAAACTGGATTCAAAACACCATCCTAACTGGGTCTATCTTTCACAACTTTATCTCTTTTTCGGCTTAGATGTCAATCCTCCACACTCTCATGGTTGTGCCTTTGAAATGATGAGCTCAAGCGAATTTTTAAGAGGATGAGGTTCGTTGCTCAACGACTGTAGCCTTCGTCACCGACCAAATGGTCAGAATGAAATATCCTTAGATGAGTTTCTGAATAAAATAAGTTTTTGGTGGGACATCTGTGCAAATCTTTAAAATAATTTCTCAGGGAATCCTTTGGATGTGTTTCTGAATGAATCGTTGGATGAGCACTTAAAGAAAAACATGTTAAATTAATTCAAGGAATACCGATCTGATTCCTCGAAAAATAACTTGATTCTAAGAAAATGTAACATTTTCTTCTTTAAATACAGAACATACTCGAAGGAATTTCTAAATTAATCCTTGGAAGAAATCATGTGGACGTTGATCAAATATTCTGTGAACTCTCTTGTGGATTCTTCTGAAGAATTGTTGGAGGGATTTTTAGAGAAATAAATAAAAGAATCTTTGAAAGAATTTCTGGGGAATCCTTGAAGAAATGTACGGAGATTTTTTTAGAAATCCGGAAAAACTTCGGGAAACTTCTGCAGTAACTTTCAAATAAATTTCGGAGGAAACTTTTAAACATTTGTTATTTAAATTTCTTCGGAGCAACTTCTAGATTGAGCCTTAGGAAATTTCTAAAGATGTCCTTTCAAAAATTATAGGACAAGTCTCTTGGAGTGAAATTTTAGAAAAATCTCAGGAGAAACATCTGAAGTATTATTTTGGAAAAAATAATGTGAAAGTACATCCCACAAACCCACTTTTTTGTGGTCCTTCCCAAAAGGGATATTTTAAAAGGAAACTAGCATCATTTGGAAAGGTAGAGCAAGTGGAATAGAAAATCTAATCCACATTTTATTGCAATTCATTCACCCATTGAACGTGCTATGCTAGCAAACCAATTCACCTTTATCAGCATCGATTCGATTCCATCGATCATTCAATTTACCTGCAAAGAAACAAAAAACCAACATTAGCATTGGATAGAACAAAATATGCAAGATTGAATCGTCTGATTGGCTCTATCAAGTGGAAAAGAAACGACAGCATCAGCAGCAACAGCAGCCAGACAAAGCACCGAACCATAACCTCAAACGGACGAACTCCAGTATTTCAGTTACGGTTCGTTGGACACCCCGTTCCTTTCCTTTCTTATCCTTCCTCCCTCCAACTAGGTTTTTGCTTTCTTCTGTCAAATTTAAGTCGAAAATCTGATTTATTGCAACTGGATCCTGCTGGCGGTTGGTTGCCGCCGTCGCCGTCGCCTTGTGTTGTCCTAAGATTCTCCAATCCAAGATTCATCCCTTTTCTAGTTTATTTTTTCTTCTCCTAGAAATGTAGAAGCATTGGATATCAGCAACGACCGAGCGAGCGACCGACCGCATCGCAAGCACAAATGGAATAGGTTCCGATCCGATCCGGATCCGAGTAGCGCAACTTTGAAGCCCCGGCATAAATATCACTGACACATATTTATATCATAAATTTTGTGAGCCACTGATCCGGTTTTCTTGATTCTGTCGGGGATTTTTCCACCGGTTCCGTTCCCTCCTATAACCTCGCATTTCACCCAAAAGAATGCACACTCGGGGTGAAATCCTTGTTCTTCTTCTTTTTCTACGGTTCTGCGAAACTTCTCTGAATACGTGTTGATCTTCTGCTTTCACACACTTCAGATTGTTGGGGGCCCGAAAGGGACCGAACGCAAACAAAATCCGCTAGCTTTCTTTTGGTGGAGTGATGGGGAAAGAGGAGTTCTGCGCTCCGGGGGTTGTGTGCAGAGGACACACACACACTAGAGCACGCGTCATTTCGACCAAGCACACATAACCTGGACCTGGAGGAGGGGTTTGATTTTTCGACAGTTGCGGGATGAATGGTAAACTCCGGCCGGCTGGCGACCGGATTGGATACTTTTCGGTGGTTGGTCGGTTGTTCGCGCTCACCCGCACCGGGAAATGATGATGTAGGTTTAAGGGATACAAAAGAATGATTTGCTTCGGGAGTCGTAAAAAGAGGTTTTTTGCTTTGGAATTTTGATACAAATCAGGCGGATTTTGAGGGATTCGGATGCTTGACCCGAAGTGGTGGGTTTGTGCTCTGTTATTCCAGAATTGGCTTTGGCGTTGGATGTGGAATAACTGGATGTAGCAAATATTCTGTTTAAAAGGCACTGGGAAAGCATAAAAGCTTTATTTTAAGTGAACAACAGAACATTTTTTGCTAAAACATTCAAAAAAGGGTAAGCAGTCTACGGGCAGAACTTTAGGTATTCATCGTAGTATTACTTACCTTACCGATCAGGCTAAGGCCGGGGTGGCCTCTGCTGTACATAGTAGCCGTCTCCATTCCACTCGGTCCATGGCTGTTTGTCTCCAGTTCCGCACTCTGCGTAGGGTCCGCAGATCGTCCTCCACTTGGTCGACCCACCTAGCTCGCTGCGCTCCACGTCTTCTTGTTCCGGTCGGATGACTCTCGAGAACCATTTTAGTCGGGTTGCTATCCGACATCCTGATGACGTGACCCACCCACCGTAGCCTCCCGATTTTCGCGGTATGGACGATGGTTGGTTCTCTCAGCAGCTGATGCAGCTCGTGGTTCATTCGCCTTCTTCCAAGTCCCGTCTTCCATCTGCACTCCGCCGTAGATGGTACGCAACACTTTCCGTTCGAAAACTCCAAGGGCGCGTTGGTCCTCTGCACGTAGGGTCCATGTTTCGTTCCCATAGAGGACGACCGGTCTAATCAGCGTTTTATAGATGGTTAACTTCGTGTTACGGCGAACTTTATTCGATCGTAGAGTTCTGCGGAGTCCACAGTAAGCACGATTTCCTGCCACAATGCGCCTCTGAATTTCTCTGCTGGTGTCGTTGTCGGCGGTCACCAGTGAGCCCAAGTACACGAATTCTTCAACCGCCTCAATTTCATCACCGTCGATATAAATTCGGGGTGGCGGGCGCGCTGATTCCTCCCTGGAGCCCTTTGCCATCATGTACTTTGTCTTCGACACATTAATAACTAATCCGATTCGTCTGGCTTCACTCTTTAGTAGGATGTACGTTTCCGCCATCGTCTCAAATTTACGAGCAATAATATCGATATCATCAGCGAAACCAAGCAGCTGAACGGACTTCGTGAAAATCGTTCCACTCGTGTTTATCCCGCTCTCCTAATTACACCCTCTAAAGCAATGTTGAAAAGCACACTCGAGAGTGTCCCTGATACTCGAACTACGCACATCACTCGATCCATCGTCGCCTTGATCAATTGTATCAGTTTATCCGGGAATCCGTATTCGTGCATAATCTGCCATAGCTGTTCTCGATCGATTGTATCATACGTCGATTTGAAATCGATTAACAAGTGATGTGTGGGCACGTTGTATTCGCGGCATTTCTGCATCACCTGGCGGATGGCGAACATCTGGTCCGTTGTAGCGCGTTCACCCATGAATCCAGCCTGATATTGCCCCACGAACTCTCTTGCAATCGGTGATAGACGGCGGCATAAAATTTGAGAGAGTATCTTGTAGGCAGCGCTCAGTAGTGTGATCGCGCGGTAGTTCCCGCAATCCAACTTGTCGCTCTTTTTGTAGATGGGACACACGATACCTTCCATCCATTCCTCCGGTAATACTTCCTCCTACCAAATCTTGGTAATGACCCAGTGTAGTGCTCTCGTCAGTGCTTCTCCACCGTATTTTAGAAGCTCGCTTGGTAGTTGATCTACTCCAGCGGCTTTGTTGTTTTTCAACCGGCCAACTTCCTCCTCAATCTCTTGGAGGTCAGGGGCTGGAAGTCTTTCGTCCTGTGCACATACTCCTAGATCTGTTACCACGCCACCTTCGGTACTTGCAACATCGCCATTGAGGTGCTCATCGTAATGCTGCCGCCACCTCTCAACCACCTCACGCTCGCTCGTGAAAATATTCCCCTAGATTATCTCGGCACATGTCGGCTTGTGGCACAAAGCCTTTGCGCAAGCGGTTCAGCTCTCGTAGAACTTTCGTTTGTCCTTAGAAGAATCCATAGATAAGTATAACTCTATATGTATCTCTTCAGAACAAAGAAACAAACTTTTACTCAATCCGGACAGCTGTACAATTTGTTCCATATCCATTTCAGTTCCACATCGATCTTCAACAAAACCGAAACCCCCTAACTATCTATTGATTTACTCGTACTCGGATTTGTTCTAATAATATCATCAATGTTAAATTATTCCAGCATAGTTTCCCTATCGTTATCGGTCCCCCGTCCATCCTGGTGTGTGGGAGTGTGGGACACCCCACCCGATTGCATTTGCATACGTAGACCCCCGCAGCTTCATTCCACCGAGAAGCTAGTTCCTCTGGAAATCTATTTCTCGTTATCCGATAGTCAGCAGAGTGGCCGTGGCCACCGGAATACATTTATTTAGTATTCAAATTCTAAATTGTTATCTTGAGAAAAAGAAGCTCCCCAAACTGCTGTTCTGCTCTGCTCTGTGATACCCGGTGGGGAGTTAGTGGAGGCAGTGGTGGTGCTCGGTATCGCCATCGAAGTTGGGAAGATTAATTCAAATACTATACCACAAGAACAACCGCACGTACACGGGAACCTGTATGGACGCTGGACTGGACTGGACCATCAGTGGGACACAGGACAACCGATCGGTTGTCGGTGTGTCGGTTGGTCGGATACTGACCATTTGTATGTGCATGTTTCCAGAGGGGGTTAATTTACATTTTGCGTACCTAGGTACCTCCTATACAGCAACAGCATCAACAGCGGGGGCCTGCTCTTGATAGTTATGCTGCTGCTGCTGCTGCTGATGATGATGATTGTCCCGGTTCGACTAAAGTGGATAGCAGCAGCCAGCGGTGGAGCGATTCCGGATCCAAATTTCAAAACTACCCAATGCTGGCTGGAGCACACATTCTGACATCCCCGGGAAATTCAAGTTATAGCATTTGTTCCACCACTGCTAGGATGGTTGGTCAGACGCGGTGAGTGAGTGGTAAGGGGAGAGCAAGAATTGCTACATTCTACATTGGATACATGCTACACATGTTTCTGTGATGCTGGAGCTTCTGCTGCTGCTGCGAGTTGACCATATTGGAAATGTTCTACATTTATTGATGTCCTGCTTTTGGGGCTGTACGCTCTCTCCTGCCGGAATGATGCGAAGCGATGGTTCGACGACGGGGTTCGGTTGGTCAATTTGCATTGCTTTGCGGTTGGTACAATATGTGCTTTGTGCTTTGTTGCTGTGCGTGGGATGCTTTAAACGGGATCTACCACACCAGCACCCAGCCATCCACCACCCCCATAATGATCGGCCATTTGTTTCGGGCAGTCGGTTAAACAAGGATACAAGTGTTTTTGAAGCTACCTTGTGAACGCAGTGCACAGTGTGCTTAAAATAGACTCAAAAACAAACTAGTTCAAATGGGTTCGGTGGTACAAGGGCTCTCAATGCCATGGTAAAACAAAACATCGAGAAAACCGAGTGTACGTTCAGTTCTATAGAGTTTAATGTTGTTAAATGTTGATTGATCCAGATTTTTTCCGTTTGATTCTTAGGAATTACTAGCTTCTTTCTACAATCTGTTGTATTCTAGATTCAATTTAAGATGCTTTGAATATTTCACCCACATTTTTTCCAAAATTATGTCAATAATAATACTTTGACCAGATACCTGTGGCAGCTGGGAGCTGCTACAAATCGTTCCATGGGGTTAATAGAATACAGTCACTCATAAGCGAAATCTCTATACATAGTCAAGTATATGTAAATGCGTATTTTCACAATTCCTACTATGATACCCTAATGAAATCATAATTTTAATTTCATTACTAGAAATCAAATTTTAAAACGCTTCCCAACATTTTATGATCCACCCTTTCAACTCTATTTGAATAAACAACACACGTGCTATTAATGACACGCTTCCCCGGTGTAATATGATTAAAAAATCAAACAAACACACCCTGATTTACTCTTCTGCCGCTTGATGAGGTCATAATTCATTATCAATTCTCGTCCCCCCGTCGCCCAAACCAACTGACAACGATGACTCGACTCCCTGACCAGATCCCTGACGTGGCGCGTGACCATAAGCACTTCCCAGTATTTGAAGCGGTCAGCAGCGTAATTTCACTCTTTCGCACCCGAATTTCATTACGAATTGAAACTCCGTCGGCTTTCGCACATATTTGATTAAACATAATTCATAATGATTTACGGTCGTCGCCGTGCGTGCGTGAGGGCATCCTGATGACCACCAAAATCTTGACCAGAGCACCAGAACCAGACATACAGTACAGACGTATCTCTTCTACCCACCAAAAAAAGCGAAACGAATAATTTAATATTAATATAATTAAGTTCCCACCCACACGGATCGGTATCGTCCTTGAAGGATTTTTTGCGGATTACATTTTACTTGTTTGCTCGGTACCTCGCCGTAATTCGCGGACTCTCGCCAACTCGCGAGGAGGGTTTCCTGTGGCAGCAGCGAAAGGATCTACTGTTGTTTCAGCTTCCGCACGGCGCGGCGGCGGTGGTTGAAGCTTATCCGGATGTTCGGGTTCGGAATGGAAAAGGAGACCCTCCGAAGGACGACGACCTGGTCGGTCGGTCGGTCAGTGCCAGTGCAGTGGTGGAAAGGGCGGAAGGATCCATTGTGTACCTGTTATGTTAATTGCCATTCCGATAATGGATAGGCTCCAGTGGGTGTCGAGGGCGGGGGTGTAGGCGAAGGAGGGCGAGAGTGTGTTGGAAGTATTTATTGTTTGGCTCTCGTATCTGTGGTTTGCTGCTTTATGTGTGCGATTTTTTTTTCGATCTGCCCAAGCGTTCTGGATCTGTTTGCTGGAGGGGGCTCTCCGGCAGTCAACCAGCCAGTCAGTCAGAGTGTGTGTGTGCATGGATGGAGCAAAACAAACAGAAGTCTGAAAGTGAGCGGTTATTGAATTCACGCTGTTTCAATACAATTAAAATGTAATTTATTTGCGAAATTGAAACAACAACGCTGCAGGGTACACGTGTGGTGGCGACCATCGCCACCACCGCCGCCACCTACCGGGCTGGACCGCAAAAAACAGGGTCATTGTTGGTTTGAATTAACGGCGCCGTGTTGTGCTGATTGTGAGCTAATTAGAGGGCCTGCAGGTGTGTGAGTTCTGAGATGATTCCTATAGGGAAGACTTCAACTCTAACTTTGCTACAGTAAGGAACTTTCTTATGCATATCTATCGGCAACGCACTAACCAAAGTGAACCTAGGCTGCAACAGTCACTCTGCAGAAGCCCAAAATCAGCATAAACTTACACATATACAGTAGGTTCTTCGCCCTTAAACTGGCAAGGAGATGCTTCATCAATTTGTTTTCTAATGTGACAGCTGTCGTTGTCAAGACAGTTATCAATAAGTCTCCAAAGGTATTTGGTGACTTTCACTCCTGAGCAACCAACAATCGTGGTGGTGTTAAAATTGAAGATCACTATTCTTGGCGATTGCCCAGACATGTGACTAGATCAAATTATCTGTGAACTTCCTAAGCTGCCTCTGTGCCTGTTTCTGCTGCAATATCCATCCATTCGGGTTCCAATCTAACTACTGCTTGCAGATTTTGTCACGCTCCTGCATAGAATGTAACCGACACAACTTCAATTTCGCTTCTAAATAGTTGTTGCTCTCGGCTGTTGACGATATCGGTGATGGAGCGGCGCATTGGTATTGGAGATTCAATTATAAGGTGACCCATTTCAAATACTGTAGGCATCTTTTGATGACGACCTCTAGCCGTTGCGTGTCCTCCACTGATACACACCAGGTTTAACTGGCGTACAGCAGCACAGATTTCACTTTTGATTTAAAAATAATGACATTGGTGCGACTGTTTTGTTACACATTTGATCCATAAACCTATGTCGATCCTGTATCACTTTGACAACCAAGGTATGGCGACCTTTGAACCTTCTCCACTGCTTGCCCAGCTTTCATAAAGTTGGAATGGTTGACTATGTCAACATTAGCGATTAAGTCCGACACTAGCACTAACGGTAAGACCTGTCGCCGAGGAGCGATCGGCAAGATCATCGAGCTTAAGCGACGTTGAACTAAAAGAGAGCAACATCATCAGTCAGTTTGAAGTCATCCTGATGCTCCATGTGCCAATAGACCGCCACATCAACTCACGATATAGTTCACGATCTATCGCACCTAGCAGGATCTCGTCGATTACAATGAGAATAGTAACTGGAAAGACCTGTACGAAAAGGCCTCGTACTGTGCTTCAATGAGGCCGATGATTTCATCCGGGACACCCTATCGCTTAACATCACATTTTAGATAAGACGTCATCAACAAGTCACGCTCCACCTGGTCAGCCAATCGTGCTCTCTGCGCTTCAGGCTTTCTTGTACCAACCGGATCAGTAGCGAACATCAGCTTTGCAGGATTGTTGTCCTGCATTCTTGCAACATGCACTGTCCAATGTATCTTTCCGACTTCGACCATCTTCTGGTTTGTACATCGTTCTTCTGCACAACGCCGAAAATCGTCCCTAGCAAGCATCTCCAAATTCTTTCAGATTCCTCTCGAGCATGGTCCAATGGTCTATCATATCTATAGAGGATCAATGGTCTTAATAACGTTTTGTAGATGGAGCGTGGGTGAACTTTCTAAGACTGCAGCTTCTTTTGGATCCCGTTACGGAATTCCCATATAACATGGGACAATCGGGCGTAGAACGGCAGAAAAGTAAACACAACTTCCACTGCTGATGCGCCTAAGGATCCGTAGGTCAGTTATGATCCGAGGTAGACGGATTCCTCCACCATCACGAAGGTATCTCCATCTAACGTGACATTACAATCCAGACAGATCTGGTCGTATTCGGTTCCGTCTACGGCATGAGAGTCTGTCGCCTTGTCGCAGTCTTCGGCGAGATTTGAAAGAACTGCATAATTCACCTGAAACCCTTACATAGTATTCACATTGTCTAGCTATTCCTGGCATTTCTGGAGGCTTTGTCTAATGGTGAAGATCTATTCCATTAACGACAGGCCATCGATGAAGCCAACTTGATAACTTCCTACAAATTCATTCGTTTCAGGTTACAGACGGCAGAAGATGATCCAGGATATTACTTTGTAGGCAGTATTTAAAATTGAGGTCGCTCCTGAAATTCTCACAATCCAACTTTTCGTCTTTGTTGGGAATGGGATAAATTATCTTTTCCTCCGGTTGCTGTTCGATTTCCCAGATCCTTACTAATCTTGATGAGTTTAGCTGTGATACCATCCTTTCCACCTGTTTTGTAGGTTTTGAACAGGGGAATGGCATCCTTAACTACCCCCAGCGTGGGAGTTAGATCATCTCCGTCATCTGCTACACTGGCGTAGTCGTTGTCAAGGCCTCGCGTGCCTACGTTCTCCACGCAATTCAGGTGCTCCACCTTTCTATCACCTAACGCCTGTCAGTCAAGAGACTCCCGTCCTTATTCTTGAATATTTCGATTCATGGCACAAACAGTGTTGGTAAAAACTCAAATTCTCAAATCATATGGTCGAGTTGTTTCGAGCACGATTCTTGACTCGCCAAACTCACCGCCGAAAAAATCATGCATGAGTTGATTCGTTATTTCACTCATTGCTTTATTTTTTGGTGTTCTTATTGTTTACATCGCAATTTTTAGGATTATGTGATAGAACAACAGCAAATCTAGCATACAATAACATTGAATGCCATTTAAATTGATTTGAATTCGTTTTACAAGCGAACGAGATTTCGGCGCTTGACTCGTGAGAGTGAGATTTTGCATGAAATTCTCGCGCGTGAGAAAATGATTCAGAATCGCTTGCGAGTTTGCTCACGCAGGAGCGGTTCATGAGTGCGCTTCGATTGTGATTTTACCATCACTGGGCACAAAGCCACTTCGGGATGCATTAAGCATCTGGTAGACCTTCCATGCCTCTTGGAAACCGCACAGCAGTGCCCTCTTCTTCACCTCCGCTTCTTCCAGGTGGCGCTTATTCTTCTGAAAGAAGCGGATCTGCTGTGTCCGCTTCTGTTTGTAACGCTTCACGTTCTGCCGGGTTTCAAGCTGCAGCATTACCGCTCGGCACTCCCATACAGTTTAGATCACCTTTGTTGGGTACGTTTACCAGAATGCCTTGCATTCAGTAGCTCGTCAAATAACTCTTGGCGGATCTATGTGAGACGTTGGTGACGTGGATGACACTTGAAAAGGGTTACAAAACAGCTTGAACCAGCGTTTCAACTTGTCAGTTTGATAGAATAACTGTGTTTTTTATTGGCATCGTAGCATTCGTTTTTGTTTGGATGAGCTACGCACTCAGTGGAAGCAGTGGATCACACATGGATGACACATAGAGGAATATAGAGGAGCAAAGGATCGCCAAAGCCGTGATAAAGCGAGCGAAAACATGAGGAGCCAAAGCCGTAGCCCGTCAGCGCTATTCGGCTATCGAGAAGGAAGTGGTACGATGTCTCACGTCGCCTTAGTGGGACTAAGATGAATGCTATGATGCCCGTGAAGCATACGTCTGGACCAGTTACTGACCGACCCGGCTGGCAAGCTGAAACGCTGGTTCGAGCACTTTGGAAACCTTTTCCAAGTGTCCGCTACGCCACCAACACCTCAACATGATCCACCAAGGGTTCAATGCATTACCCATGTCAACACCGAAACTCCATTATTGCAGGGGATAGAAACAGCCATCCGTAGCACGAAATCGAACAGGGCCCTGGGGGTCGATCGCATATTAGCCGAGATGCTCAAAGCTGACACCATAGTATGTGCTCAACTGCTCAACGACGAAGTAAGTGAGTTTACAACAATCTTTTCGAATGGCTACACCATTCTTCTCTGAGGGGGAAGGTGTAGTATTACAAATCAAATCCTCATGGTTCAAATCAATCTTCAAATTTCCAGTACTTGCCAGTACTGTACTCGTCATTCACATTTGTTAACCCTCTAATACCCAATCCCGCCTTTAGACGGGGTATAGTTTGAGCATTTTTGTAATTTTTGTTTCGTGGAAAACCAATTTTTTTATATTTTTGGCTGATATTTCGGACTGCTTTGTATATCTCAAAATGGTTTTTGGTGTATTATAAAGCGTATTTACATTTTTTGAAAATCATTGAAAAATTGATGTTTTAGTCACCTTTTAGAAGTCATTGTTTATTTTGTATTGAATCGCTACAATTAACATATTTTAAATTTTTCCCAAATCATACTATCCTTGTTTAATAGTTTAACGGGATCGAATACACTCTAAAATTATATTCCTTAAAATTACACGGAAAATAAAATTGTCTTTGAAAAAAATTTAAAATAATAATAATTCAACAATAATCATAAAATCTCAAAATGTTTTCATCTCAAAAAATACGTTCCCCAAATTGGCTTCCAGGAAAAATATAAAAGTGTGGGGATGTCCAAAAATAAAAATTGGAAAAATTAAAAACTTAAATTCACGAAATTGAGAATTAAAAAGAATCATCTTCCAAAACATGTTTAAATCGATTTTAGATGACGAAAAATGATATTTAGATCAAAATCAAAAATTTGGGTATTAGAGGGTTAAAGTCTGTTTGTCATAAATTACATCACAGCCAAATTGCTTCCTAGAAGATCTCCGGAAACCTTCCATAAAATATGCATAATAAATAGCGACCCTCAGTCAGCAGTTTAACGTTTACCAAACTGTGCAGTTAAAACATTCTCACTTCCTTTATTTTGAGACCTTCGTAATTGTTACCACATGTGTGCAAACAACGCAGGCAAGTTTTGAAAACTCACTCGCTTCGCTCGTGCAGTAACCAAGCTTTCTCCATACCTTTGAAGTTTTCAATAAAACACTTTCAGTCAACCGTCCAAAGAGTTCGCATGTTCTCTCGTGAACTAAAACTATCCGAAGTTCCGATGCCTGATACCAAAGGTGTTCATTGATTACGAAAAAGATTTCTAACGTGCATTTATTCTGCCTTGCTGACAGTTAAAAAATCGGACTTTGCCCACCCGAGACTACAGTTGATGTGGGGAAAACAAACATGCTTTACGTTTCTAATTGCGTACTAATCTATCAAGGACTGTTAAGTTCTAGTAATTCAATGACTCATGTGTATTCTTATTGCAGAAAAAAATCTCTAATTTGACAGAGTTTTTGCAACTAGTTTAAAGTCCCGGGTTTTTCTATGTTGTCCTTGGACTAAACTAGAAGCAAGACATGGATGGGGCTAGAGCTCCGATGCATAGATAAATATCAGTACCACCGTTTTGTTTTTCTCAGAATTCAAATAGATTGTGTTTGATTAGGGGCGCTCTTTCACTAGGATTTAAATCTCTATGATAACGGGACCTTTTTATCGCAATCGATTTCTTGCATCTCTGGGATAACAAAACAGGAACTGTACAGAAATCGATGCTTCATTGCCTCTCAATGACAATGGAGTAGTACGACATGCACTAAATACTAAGGATACGGGTAATGCCACAAAAGATCTAAATACTGGTCGCTGTGGCTCACCCGAACAGAAAAAAAACGTCTTAATCACGAAAGCATGTGGGAAGCCCTCAGGCGCGGAGGGTATCCCAGAGAAAATCATCGGCCTCATTGAAGCACAGTACAGGACATTTTCGTGCAGAGTACTGCACAACGGTGTCTTGTCCGACCCCATCCGGCTTGTTGCTGGAGTGAGACAAAGATGTATCCTATCACCGCTACTGTTCCTCATCATAATCGAGGAGATCCTGGTAGGTGCGATTGATCGTGAATCAAATTGTGGGTTGCTGTGGCTACCCCCATTACCATGGAGCATCTGAATGACTTCGAACTGGCTGATGACGTTGCTCGCCTAGCTCAACGGTGCTCTGATATGCAGAGTTAGCTTGATGATCTTGCCGATCGCTCCGCAGCGGCAGGTCTCATCATCAACGACAACAAAACCAAATCATTGGATATTAACACGGTCAACCGTTCCAGCTTGACGGTAGATTTGCAAGCGGTGGAGAATGTTGAAAGCTACCGATATCCTGGTAGCCAAATAGCGGCAGATGGCGGCATAAAGATCGACAAGGGTGCACGGATCAATAAGGCGAGGACTGCTTTTGCGAGTTTAAGAAATGTATGGAAAAACAGTCAGATTAGTCGACGCATCCAAATCCGAATTTTCAACTCGAACGTGAAATCTGTGCTGCTGTAAGCCAGTGAAACCTGGTGTGTATCAGCGGAGAACACTCAACGGCTGCAGGTCTTCATCAATAGGTGCCTGCGCCTGTGCCGAACAGTACTGAAGGGCTACAGCTTTGGCTCCTCGTGTTTTCGCTTGCTCAGTGGCGGCTGTCTAGCTGTCTAGCTCCATACGGCATGCATTTAGCCGCTGGATACCAGAACAGAAGCTGCTTGAGTCGTTAGACTCGGGAAGTATCTCCTTAATCTTGCTGAAACCCGAACTACATACTACAGTGCCTAGGCGATACTAGTGGTCTTACTTATCGACTGTCCTGTGGAAACATTGGATTTTAGGAAGATCAGAGGTGTGTTAGACGCTTCTTCCAGATTGTTAGCTCAGCACAAAGTCATCCTCGACTCCTCAAGAAAGTTAAAATGATCAGGCAACACTGTATTTACAATTAAAGACAGTCATACTGAAGATATTATATCAACCTGATTATAGAGATGCTACAGTATGCAAAACTAGTCCTAGTGGTGGAATTATTCACGATTCCAAACCACACCCAAGAGCTAAGCCCCATTTTCCAGCTGCTGACCTCAGGATTTGCCCCGAAATGATCCTACCCATAGCTCATCCGCAAATGCCACCAATCCACCTTATAGATGATTTATACGGTTTGCAAATGCCTTGGCCGTTGTCGTCGTCGTTGGTGCCATCTTATCTCTCACGGACGAAACCATACCAAGACGCCGACGACGACGACGACGACGATGGAGTGCAAATGCGAAAAACACGTCCTACGACACCAGAACACACGTTCGTATTCGCTCCTGGAAAATTCCGGAGATCCGTCGTAATCGACCTGATATCCTTTTTCTTTTTTCTTCCGCCGCACCGGCTCCCGAAGCTGTGCCCAAGGGGGCCTTCTCCGGGTGTGGTGGATGTCAACCGATGCGACGCGACCGAAGACGACGGACGGCATGGCGGACGCGGCCGGCGTGGATGAATTTATGTGAGAGTATTTTCATATTACCATCTCCAAGAAAGGTCCATGCTCGCTGCTGCTGCTGCTGCCGGGGAGTTTCCGCTTTTGTCACATACACAGCAGACGTACCGACACACCCGAGAGCAGCTCCGGCTTTTTTATGGCCTTAGTCCATCACGGAGGATGTGAAAGATGTAGGTACAGTGCGGTCTGGAGTTGTGCGATGCAGTGGTTATGCGAGACGACTCACTCCTGTGTCCAGTCAACCACTTGTATACTTCGTGTCTTGATCATGGTTCAACTTTTCTAAGAATCAGTTTCTTAGTCTCCTGCAGTAACTATGTCACCAAGCATCATTGACCCTAAACACCTTTCGCTCAATACAATCAATTCAGATGAAGTTCACTCGAACTCTATTGATCCAAACGACCGTATTGTTCCAACGATACCTGTCTGCCCTCGCAATAGGTTATCTACCACACCAGCATTACACCTAACGATACGGGGCCGTAAGTTTCGGCATCCCCGCGTGTGATGGAAATCCGACTTTCGGTTGTTAGCGCTTCTCCGAACTGGAACATAAATAATACAGCTGGCTGTTGCCTGGAGTAAGAGAAATAATGTCCCGGTCTCTCCTTCGAGCGGAAAAGACCTCGACTTCAAGTCCTCCACAGCTCTCCACAACCATACTCTATTTGTGGTGGGATCGTCTCGATCTTCCCGGATTTTTTCCCGTTTCTCTTTTGTTTTCCGCTCTTCACTTCCACGACATCTTCCTCGGCCGGGGAACGCACAGGGTGTGAAGGATCCCGCCAGCTGATTAATATTCTAATACGGTGCCGGCTCGTCGTTTGATTTATATTGAATCCTGTTTTTCCCGAGTATCGGCTTCCATGATGATGGTGATGCTGATGGTGATGCTGATGATGACTATGGCTCCCGCACTAGTGGAACCAAGACGACCCGCTAGATGACGGAGCACTCTTCCTGGACCGGCGTCAGTTCCGGAGACGGGGGCTTAAAGCTGGCAACTTATTACTTGGAGACGTCTTGAGGGTGGATTACTGCGCTCGTCGTCGTCGTCGTCCTCGTCGCTCGGATAGACAGAATCTCCTGCATAGAACAGCTACCCTTCAGGCGGATCGGATGTGAGGTTAAAGAGCGAAGATTTACATGTCAATTTTTCGCTCGGTTGGCACTCACCGTGCACTATTTTTGCAGGGATTTGTCTTCCTTCTTCGGGGATGCTTTTCCATCGGATCGTCTTCCTTCGCAGTGCCGTCAACAAATTAGGAATTCATTACTTGGATGGAAGTAGAATCCGGATGTGGAGCTTTGGGGTTTGGCGAGGATTACGGCCAAATAATTGGAAGATTACCGGGTAGATGACGCTTGACATATGCATCATTACGTTCCGATGACGGTAGGGGATAGGATGCAGCTTTGTGTGTGGAAAACAGTGAATCAAGATGATTGACTTCTTGCACGACTCGATGAGGAAGAGCCAGACCGTGCATTGTATATGATAATGAATGAAGAGCTTACGTCGCATAGCTCCGTGTTTTCGGTTACAACATAGCAAAAAAAAAAACCTAATGTAGGAGTGAAATTTAAGAATCAGCTGAGAATCGTCCCAGGCTGAAACATATTGGATTTATAACGAATTGAATGCTGTGTTTAATAGTAAAGCAAATTCTGGAAAACATCTTAAGCGAATATGTATTGCCTCCCTGGGTGAAGGTAAGCCTACAGTAGTCATTGTAATATCGATGAAGACTGTTTTTGGAATCACGCCGAGGACCTGGCATCGAATCCCACTCCCGACAAACTCATGAAGTATGAGTTCTTCCTTCGGAAGGGAAGCAAAGCGTGGGTCCCGAGATGAACTAGCCTAGGGCTGAAAATCTCGTTAATACAGATAAAAAAAAAACAATTGAAGTTAAACAAAGAACCAAAAAAATGCGGTTTGAGAGTCGCTTATCAATAACAGCACCGGCCACGTCCTTAGGGTTGTCGAAACAGGGAAGGAATGTTAGTATGAAATGCATTGCTCACCTCTGCTTCTTAACGACTGTCATGGTAATAAGTTTTTGTAATTCAGGAGAGAGAAGAGTCAAAATATCAGGGTTTCTATTTTGATCAAATTACTTATTTTTTCAACGTTTATTTTATGGCATCTAGCTTAGAACTTCCAGGTTATATCTGTTGCTTTTATTTTCGGGTCCCATGTTTCTGAGCTTTTAGCTTCATTGATTTAAGATTAGAACTTTTGTTTTTTCGTCTATTGTTTGCGGTTCCTTGCACAGGGTTGTAGTTTTCATATAATAGTTTTCTAAACTTGATCATAATATGTTAATTACAGCGGTTTAAGATCAGTTAACAGTTGAATAGTTTAGAAGCAACCTCTAAGATGCTGCACAAAATCATTTTCCCTATGTCACTTCTCGAACCTGTTTCGATAAACTTTAAGATCAATCTTACTGCAAACTTTCCCACGAAGTTACCGCATCTAACAAAGACCCTAGCCAGCTTGCTTTCCCTATTGAGAAAATAATCTAAAACCAACATAGGTACCCCCTCACAAAAGCAGAAGTCCGTTCCAGTTTGCCACTATGTACTTCAATGACTGTCCGTTTCCCAGCATCCTTGACCAACAAATAAAAAGCAACAATTGCTCTTTCCCTCTCGAATCCCTTTTTCTTCAACGGTTGGTCACCACCCAGCAATAGAGCGTGCATAAAAATCGAAACATCCATTCAGTTTGGATTCCCCGAAAATAAACCAGAAACATCTTCACTCACAAACACCGAAAATATCTAGGACCAAGTGCGTCCTGTTGGCGTATGTTGCTTCGCTCTTCAACGCAACATAACAAAAATCGAGGAAAGCCATCCCGACAGCCTAATAGAATAAAATATTCAATAACAGATATTATCTCCCCAGGTGTTCTTGCCCCCGGCCGGCCGAACCGAACCGGGCCAGCCATTCCGCAAAGCCGATGAAGAGTTGACCCGAGGTCAATATGTTCACTCAGTCCGGCTCCGGCAGCTAGCCAGTCAGCCAGCGGTGAATTACGTTTACGTACGTACGTTATCCGGCGGAAAAAAGACAGGAGGGTGCGAATGCGATTCGGATCTCTTGGACCCGTTTGAATCGAACACGGGAGGGGAGGGGTAAAATGCACCACTCAGGAGGGGTTTGAACCAACCACCTAAAGTTCTACCAACCACCTCTAGTTCTAGTTGAAGATAATTTTAAATTCTTTTTGGTGATCATTCAGTAATGATTTGTGGATTTTATTTGCAATTTCTTCTACAGTATTATCACAAATTTCATAAGCTATTCCATTGATATTTTCTCCCATAACATTTTCAGCGTTTAATTTTAAAATCTTTGACAATTACTTAGAATTCCTTTTTTTTTGCAATTCTTTCTGCTTCAAGATTTGTTTTACAATTACTTCGCACGTTTCTTGAAGAATGCCGGCGGAAATAAATTTAGAAATATTTACGGTCATTATTTTGAAAATTTATTTCGGATACCACAAGTGTTTCTGAGTCATTTTTTTATGAAAAAATATTTGAAATATCCCTTGGGAATCTTTTCAGACATTTATTGAAGAATTCCTTCAGTGATTTATTGGGAATTATTTAGGTCATTTTTTGGGAAGTTTCATCTACATATACTTCAGTATGTATTTTGAGAATTTCATTTAAAACTTTTTCGGTAACTGATAAGGAAATTTATTTCGCATTTCTTTGCAAGTTTCCTTCGGAATATGTTTGGGGATTCTGTGAGCAATTTATTTGAAGTTTTTCTGAGTTATTTCTCTGGAAATTACTTAGGGACTTTTTTCAGAAATTCCTTTGGAAATTTATTCCTTTATTTTGTCGAAAGTTTCTTTGGCAACACCGTTGAAATTTCCTTTTTTTAAACTCTACCTATCTGCTCTTTAGGAATTCTTACAGCAATTCTTTTTTAAGCTGACTAACAATAGCTAGCCGCAAATAAGCATGCATGCTGAATTACTGCTTTATAATAGTAATGATAGCTGAACTAAAATTATGCTGTACACATTACTGTAAAAATGCTTTTTCAATTGATAAAGTAGGCAATGTTCAACCTTTCGTATCGGTACTGACAATGATAACTTAAAACATTTTTCAAGCGTTTAATAAGATTTTAATTCAACTTGCAGTGATATCTTTACAAAATAGTTTAATAAGACCTTTTTCTGCTTCTTGTTAGTTTATTTTAAAATTAACACATGTCAAATAAACGCTTCCGTTTCATTATTCTTCAACTCAGAGTAATGTTCTGTACTAATTCACCACTGCTGAATAGGAGTCGAAGTGTGATCATAATTAAACCACAGGAACTTTATCTTTTGATTTGAGCGCTTCAATTTTCTATCTCAAGGATGACGCAGATAGGAAGGCATGCGGCTGGCAACCGACGATTCTCGAATTCGAATCTTGATTTAGGTAGATTTATGTGTAGTTATTATATGTTTTTTTTATATCTGTATTAACGAGATTTTTAGCCCTTGGCTAGTTCATCTCGGGACCCACGCTTTACTTCCCTTCCGAAGGAAGAACTCACATCTTGCGAGTTTGTTGGGAGTGGGATTCGATCCCGGGTCCTCGGCGTGATAGTCAAGTGTTGTAACCATCACACCAGGCCCGCTCCACATAGTTATTATTTCATAATAGTTGTTCACAGCATAAGTGCCAATCAAAAACTCTCATGGAAATTGAATAGTTTTGCATATTATTTATTTTTATTCATTTTTTCTGAAGCTGAATAACACTTTACTACATAGTTGTAAAACGATTGATTGTGTATTGATAGTTGTAAACGATTGATTGTTCAGTTGGTACACAATACTATGCTTTAAAGTTTCTCCAAATTTGTGTGCACAAAACCCGAAAAAAGGTTGTGCATGAAAATTATCCTTATGTTATTCAGCATCATGCTGAATTATCTCGTCATGAAGCTGCTTGTAAATGAGTAATTGTTTGTTGGGAAGTTCCTTCCAGAATTTCTCCAGAATCTTCAGCAATTTCTATAAAAATTCATGCGCAAATTTTTCAAGGATTTTTTCAAGTAACCTTTTGATAATAGCTCTACACATTTCTTAGATAATTATTCGACCCTTCGGCAGTTCATATGGAACAGAGTTTGAGATTCTTTCGACAATTTCTTTGTAAATCCCTTTCAAAACTCGCTTGGAAATTTCTTCAGTGATTTCTTTAAAAAAATCTACGGCAATTCTCCTGGGGGTTACTTTGGCACTTTTTTTCCGGCAAGCTGAATGTTCCTTCGCCAAGGCCTCTAAGCGCAATTCTTCTGGAAGTTTCTTCTGGGGAACCTCCGGAAATTTTTCAACGAGTTGGAAGCTTCTTCACAAAGGTTCAATTCCGATTTTTTTTCGAATTTCCACCAAAATTTTGTGGGAAATTCTTTCAAAATTTCACATAATTTCTTTTGTTTTTATTTTTTTTAATTGTTGGCCATTTTTTGAGAATTTCTTTGATGATATTTCAAATTTTGAGGGATTTCTTTTTCAAGTTGCTTTGAATATTCCATCGATAATTCTTTGTGAACATTTCCGGCTCTTTGTTTTGGGAGTTTCTTCAGAAGTTTTTTTGAGAATTTCGTCGGCAATTTCTTGACACAAATTGTTTGATAAATGTTGTCAGTCATTTCTACAGAAACTCATTCCGCAGTTGCTTTGAAAAATTCACCAGCAGTTTACTGAAAATTATACAAGCAATTTTATTGGAAATTCGTTTGGGAATTTTCTGGCCAGTCCACAATTGAATCGGAAAATCCTTTGAAATGGTTCGGCAATTTTTCAGAAATTATTTCAGAATTGGTTGTTTGAAATCGTTTAGTAATTTCCGTGAAAATTCGTTCGACAATCCCTTGAAACATCCATTAAAAGTTGTTTCAAGATGGTTTCTTAGGTCAATTTCAATGGAAAAATATTTGGTAATTTAATAGAACGTTCGTACCGTAAATTCTTTGAAATTTCTTCAAGATTTATTTTAAAATATTGGTGCTATATTTTATCCCATTGCCTGGAAATTTGTTCGAAAATATCTTAAGAAATTTAATGGGTACATATTTCAGGAAATCTCTTTTACGCATCCTCTGTGTTGTGCGGAACAGTCCATTTGTTTTGAAAGTTTCTTCAATGATTCCTTTAAGAATTTCAACGATGATTATTTTGGGAATTTCTTTGACGTTTCTTCTGTACATTTTGGAATTTCGGAGTCAGTTTATCTTGAACTTCTCAGAGTGGAAATATCTTCGAAAGCACATTTGAAAATATCCTCAAAATTTCCTATATCCTCTTTTTGTAATCTTTTTTTTTTTATTTCTTTAAAATTACTTTAAAAATTCAATTGGTAACCAATTTGAAATTTCCTTTTACAAATTTTATAGAAATTAGCTAATGAACGTTTGGGATTTTCTTCGACTGTTCAACCCAATCAGTGTGGTGTCTGATCATATTGACTTGACCCAACATCTTACTAATGTTAATTTGAATTTCTTAGACATTCTGTAGGAAATTTCCTGCGTAATATCTTTGAAGTTTTCTCTGACAATTTCTTGAGAATTTCTTCGGTTACAAATTAAGAAATTTTATTGGAAATTCGGGAAAAAGTCCCCAGGAAATTTATTTGAGATTTATTCAGACATACTTTGGGAGTTACATTCTTTTTTGGCAGTAATTGAAGCTTCATTGGTATATCAGTAAGCCTGTACGAGTTCATGTGAATGTTGGTTGTTGTAGGGAACGGGGTTACAGTGCCATAGGATTTGTTCAGTTCGTGAAATGCCAATTATTAGGCGCTATGTAGTAACTGATCTCCATTGAGGTGTTAGAAGCAGTTAGAAGGTGCATTTTACCCCATCGGCGCATTTTGTACACACTACCGAATCGACCGACCGACAACGGATAACGACGATCTTTCGCAATCGATGCGAATGGGTGCAGCAGCACCAGAGGTGACCTATCTGCGGGTAAAGGGGTCACGGCATGTGTTTGAATGAAATATCTTGAAAGGGTCGTCATCGACGTACGTCGTTCGAAACGAGGTTAGGACACGAGTAATATTGAAAATGGGGAAGAAACTTGGAACACTCTGAATTGCCCGGAGTCGGATGATTCGGTTATCTTTGTGTGTCCTAAGAGGACGGGCCCCTTTTTAGTATCAATACCGAGTGTGTGTGTGTGTGTGTGAGTCGGACTCAACTGTGACACAGCAGGATATGGAGCGATTTCGTTGGAAGTAATGAGCCTGGAGGTAAATAAATTCGAATTATTTTCAGTGAATTAGATTAAATTGCTTTTAGCGTTAATAGGCTTAAGGAAACGTTGAAGCTGGGTTTGTGGCAGGTCTTGTGCTGGAGAGATGTATGGAAAGTGAGCGGGTTGGTTAATGAAAATGAATGGTTTCGTTCTTAGGAAATTAAAAGATTTCTGATATTTGCCAACATGTTTCGACCAAGGTTTTGACTGCCGGCGGCTGTTGGACATTTTAACCCAAGTAAAATTGTTAGTCAAATACACTAGAAGAAGTTTTTAAAACCATCATGAAACAAAAATAAAAGTTATTGAGTTTCATGACGGTTCTAAAAACCTTTACAAGCCAAGTTGATCATCAGAATGTTACTTGGGAAGTTTTCAAAATAAATAGATAAGTGCTTGAGTAGCAACTTAACAATCTCATGTTCTATTTATTTCCATTGGGACAAAGCTACCTTCTCAGATTATTGTTATCTACCCAGTGACAGTAGAATTTTGATTTTCATTACGGTAAGAACATGAAGTGTATAGGGAGACGAACTCAGATATCTTCAACACTCGGAATTTTTGAATAGTAACACATTTACCGGCTGAACTATATATGTACGTAGGCCTTATCGACGTCAAATGCTACATTCGGATGAACGGCTTACAACATTCGCCTACATCGCTGCAATTACATCACAAAGTCACATTGCGCTTTCAAACAGAGGCACTAGTGCAAAGCTAGCTAGTGCAAGCTAACGGCAAGACAAACCTCTCACTACTCAACGTGAAAATTGCCCACAGTCAACATCAATAAGCCGCAGCATTTCACACAGCCGCCGCATAACACCGACGATTTATGTTCGCCGGGCCTCACCACTCCGACCGACATCTCTCCTCGTCATCTCATTCGACAACGGCGCGAAACGAATTTATGACTTCTTTCTCAGCTGTAAAACCTCAAGTCTTACCTACCGCGAACGCTCAGGCTCACCCATCAGGAAGCAAAAATGACGACGCCAGTGTACAGGAGGGAAAAAACAGGTTTCACTTTCATCTCATTTCCCCCGCATGAACTCATAAAAAAGTATGATGGAACGCTTTGAAAAACATTGCCCACCCACTTCTTCTTGTGCATTGCACCATCACACTACACCACCGCCGTAGCCGCGTTGCCATTACCACACACCGACCGACACACAGCCAACTGGAATGGCAGAACTTTTCAAATTGAAACTGATGCAATAACCTTCATTTTGTCGACGAAGGCACCTCGATTCTTTGCGTTGTGGAGAGTGGGGTGAAATGGGTTCATGGTAACACAGAAGGCCCAAATGTCATCCAAGATTATCCTGGGCAATTACTACTGTTTTCCGTTTCCGAATATTCCTTGAAATGTTAAACTCGCGTATCATGCCTCGAGCATGTGTGCTTGCCAAAACCGTTTCATTGGTCTATATGAACTAACTACCTGTGATGTATGTGTTGTTACACTTGCTTCATCTATTGTAACTTTCAGCACGAGTAGCTTGTATCGTTATTCTTCTTCTTGTTGGTGTAACGACCCAACTGGGACAAAGGCTACTTCTCAGCTTCCACAGTTCTAACTGGAAGCATCCTCTGCTGGTGTCCATTTTGTATGTGCCCAAAGAAGTCAAGAAAATTCATATTACCGAAAGTTCTCAGGTCGCGCAAGAGTGGAATCCTATCTCTCTCAGCATGGTGCTACTCCAAAACTGAGCCTAAATTGAATTGGATGTTTTTACCCCAGTTTCCCCTTCAACCGGCAGTCCAATATTGGCGCCAGCAAAAATGGAGGAAAATATCAAAAAATTGCGATAACGGATGCAACTTTCGGAGGGAAAGTTGCCAGCAAGAGCGCCAAAATTGACGGAAAACACAACTTGGTCTTATATTGATGCAGCATTCTCTTCTGACTGAGTTCCACTCCCACTGAGTTTTCAACCCCCAACCGCCAGTCGCAGCCCCCGCCGCCCCTCCCAAGGGGGATATCATTTTCAATCGAAGTTTTTTGATGGTTGCACTTTTCTCCCGGCGACGGTTTATTTTTTTTTCTGCGGGTGCCGCTGCCGCCGCCGGCAGCCTGCCATTTTCGAGGAACAATAAAATCTTTCATAATGCAATTTCCCCGTGCTGTTTGGTGGGAAGGATCGTCCGAGCAGCCAGGCCGCGATTGCTCAGCGAAACGCTCTTTCCGAATTCGATTACTTCCGCCGCGGAACGATAATAATGGTTTCCGGCTGACGGGGTGTAGGGGGAGAGGGGCGGAGGGGATCAATAAGCTGGGTAATGGATCGTAATAATCAGTCGCAGTCGTATTCAATGCGCAGAATGGCTGAATGAGGAAATTGTTGGAATTGTACTCTGTTCTTGGTTTTGATTTGTGATTTCATTATATGGTGAGCTACGGCTTTATGGACTGGCTTCTGATTATAACTTTAATGTTAGAGTTTTGGTTGACGAGCCTGGAGGTCTAAAGACCATATCTTCTGCCTAGTATGCAGCATATTTTGCGTCTGTCTAAGAATAATGCTAAGGACCAGCGCTGTCGTGGAGAAATCAGAGCTAGTTACTCAAGGTTACCAAGTTTCCGCACCCCCCTAACTGTTACGACCATTTAGAAATTACTCCAATAATGCGCCCAGTTAAAATTTATCTCGGTAAAATCAATCAAGGTATTGATATTTCAGGATTTTTTTCTGTAGTTATCGCAGAAGGACCATTTTTGCAAGAACTCTTCTAAAAATCCTCCGAGAAATGGTTTTCTTCCCAAAAAACTTTTTTCAGGGCTCATCAATTTTTTTCCGGAATTTTCATTTATCGATTTTCACAGGATTTCATTGCATGATTTTAGCAGCAATTCCTCAAAAGTTTCCGGCAGTATCTTTGAAGAGGCATGAGAACGCTGTCCTGTCCATGTTCAACCGTGAAAAAAAAATCCAGAGGTCTTCCAAAGATTCTTTCAGACATTTTGTTTATTCTTTCTTCATCGGAGTTTTTCCAGAAATTTCTCATTCCATGTTGAAACTTGTCCACTGATTTCTTCAGAAATTCTTTATGGGATTTCTTTATGTTTTCTTTAGGAAATTACCCCAAAGATTGCTAAGGCACTTCGTGCATGCATTTCTTCCTGTATTACTTTAAACGTTTCTGAAGGAACTCTCCCAATAATACTACCACAATTTTCTCCGGAAGTTTTTTTTTTCCAGTAATTATTTCAGATATTCCTCTAGATGTTGTTCTAAATAGGACTCTTCCCAGAAGTACATCCAAAGACTTCTTCATAAGATGCAATTTTAGGTGAAATTTTTGCACAGATATTCGGTGATTTTTTTGAGACAATATCGACTAATATCCTTTCCTTTTGAAGTTTAGATTTTTATTCCAGGAACTCTTTCAGAAATTATTGTTGAAATCTCTCAGGCTTTTATTTTCAAATTCCTATAAAAAATCCCAGGAGATTCTTTAGGGACTCATTCAGGAATTATATTTTTTTCCGGAATTTTAAATTTTCCCAGGAACTCCTCCAGGATTTTCTCTTGGGTCTTCTACCGGAGTTTTTTAAGAAATTTCTACATGGGTTTCTTAGGAAATTCGTCATGGAATTTCTTCTTTGAGAAATTACATTACAGATTGCTACAGAAGTTCGTGCATGTTTTCCATCATAAATTTCTTCAATCGTTGCGGAAGGAACTCTTCCAAGAATATTACCAGAATTTCCTCCAGGAGTTTTTCTTTGGGCTTTCTCTAGCAATTCTTCCAAATATTTCTCTAGAAATTCTTCTAGAAGTTTTTCTAGGGGGTCCGGGGTTCATAAGAAGCCATTTCAGTAATTCCTTCTGTAATTACTCCGGAATTTACTCTTTTTCATTTTTGAGAATTATTTGTTAAATTACCTCGAAGATTGTTTCAGAAGTTTGTGCAAGCTTTCCTTTGTGTGTTTCTTAAAATTTTTCTCTTCCAAAAATATTTCCAAAAAATATTCCAAAAATATTACTAAGCAGTTTTTTAGACATATCTCTAAAAAGTCTTTTAGGAGTTTATCCAGTTTTTTTTTTCTGAAATTCACTAAAAGATACCCTTTCAAGAGACATTTTTGCTCAGAAATTCGGAGATTCCTTCAAGGATTCAGAAATCGTTCAAGGGATCCTTCAGGAGTTTAGAAATTATTTCTGGAGCCCTTTCATGAATCAATATTGGAATTTCTCCAGATGTCCAGCTATTACAACATATATTTAGGGGTTCTCTCAGTCAAGTATTAAGAAATTCCTCTATAAGGTTTTCAGAAAATTCTTTTAGAAGGTCCTCCAGAGGTTTCTTCAGATATTCCAGGTATTGCTATGGATTTATTAAGAACTATTAGACCGTGTTAGAATCTTCAGGAATTGTATCGGAAATTTGTTCGATGATGCTCAGGATTTTTTTCCGAAGATTCTCGAAATTACATTTAAGAAGAATGTTTCAAAAAGTTCTTCTATGAATACCTGCAGACGGTTCTCCATTTCTTATAGATTCCTCATAAAAATGTTTTTTTTTTCACAGAAATTCCTTCAGTGGTTTTCATAATGATTTCTACAGGATCTTTTTTGCTTCTGCAGGAATTTTCTTTGAAAATTTCTCAGTGTTTTCATCCCTTCAAAAACGTATAAGAAATTCCTCTATGCATTCCTGTAGAGGTATCCTCAGGTGTTTTTTTTTGTGAATCATTTCTTCAGAAAATTCTCCAGGGAGTCCTCAGATGATTTCCACTTTAATCTTTAAGAAAACTTTCCAGAATTTTTTGCTATGAATTACTTTTAGTTTCCCCAGGTATTTTGCCTGCCATTCATCAAGAAATTCCTCCAAAGATTGCTTCAGGATTTTTTGTCTAGAAAATTTTGAAAAGTTTATTTTACGAATCTCCAAAAGTATCCCCATAATTTGTTAACAGATTGCTACAAACATTTTTTTAAGACATTCTTCCGGGAGTTCTTTTAATAATTATTCCAGAATTTTTTGTGCGATTTCTGAGAGAACTTCTGAAAAAAATCCTTAGAGGAATTTCTATAACAATTTTTGAAGGAGTCCCAGGAAGTATTTCTGATGGGACTGCCAAGGCAATTTCTGAAAACCATTTTGTTGGTATTTCTGCAGGAATCCCAGAAAGAATGTTTTACGAAATTTTTGGAGGAACACTTGGAATAATTTTCCAAAACTTGTTTTGATTTTCGAAGAAATTTTGAGAGGAATTTCCGAAAAAACTCCCTTAAAAATACTATTTCTCAGAAATTTCTTTAGCCTTTCTCTTAAGAATTCATCCAGGATTTTTTTCGCTTCTGTAGCATTTTCCTCTGAAATTTCAGCAGAGAGTTTTGTGCACTAATCCCTTCAGAAATTTTGTAAGAAATTCTTTTTCGTATTCCTCCAGAAGTAGGGTGACTGAGGGTATTATTGGCAGGTTTGTTCTCTTCGTCTTGGGGGTTTTTGTCGGCCAAATTGCCTAAAACTTGGCCATGTAATTCAGCTTGGTTGGGAAGGATTTGAGGCCTGGGTTAAACAGGTTACAAAAAAACCGTTGGAAGTAGAGAACAAAACTTCCTTCCTTCCAAACAAGAATTCCTTCAAAAAATGTTCATTCAAATTTTCCTCGGAATTAGTTCTAGTTTCTTCAGGTTTTCTTCCAGGCATTCACCCAGACATTCCTTCAAAGATTGTTTCAGGATTTTTCGATCTAACGGATCGAAAAATTTGCTGTAAAAATCTTCAAAGGTATCTACAGAATATTTTATTGATTTCTTCAGACAATCCTGCAGGGATTTGTGTGCAAATTGCTTCCAGAATTTTCTGTACCATTCGTGGAGAAAGAATGTCTTGGGGAGTTTTTGGAGCAACCGTTGGAGGAAATTTGGAAGAAATCACTGTAGGATTTTTGGAAAAAAAAAATTAGCGAAATTCCTGTAAAACTCTATCGAAGAACTTTTGAAGAACTCCTCTGCTCAGATTCCAGAAGGATTTCTCCTAAAGGTTTGAAAAAGCCTCTGGAGATATTTTGGAAACCATTCCTGATGAAATTTGAAAAGGAATCCGAGCAGAAATTTCCGAAAGAATCATTTAAGTAATTGCTGAAGAAATATCCGGTATCATCCCTGTAGAAATCTCAGAATGTACGGATTTGCCAAAATTCGACGGTTTTGGTTTTCATTATAGACCCGTTTTCCAATTTTATTTATTTATTTTTTATTTATCTATGTTTTTGAACATTACAAAAAACAAGCCTATAAACCTTGAAAAGGTTCAATTAAGACCAACATAGTCAGACAAAAAGGCAAATTCGTTTTTTGCTGTTTTCTTTGCTGCTCAGGCCAAACGAGACCAAAAAATCTCGTGAGCTTTAGGGAAATATCTGAAGAAATTCTAAGAAAATTCTTGAAGGATTTGCAAGAGAAGTTTCTTCAAACTTTCTTGGAAAACTTTTAGAGAAATTTTAGGAGAAATTTTTGAGTGAATATCTGAAGAAAGTCTTTTATAAATTACTTTGAGAATTTCTGGAAGAATTTCTGAAAAAAAAAACTTAATAGTTTTAGGAATAACTCTCTGGAGTAATTTCTGTGGGAATTGATTGATTTGTCTTTATTAAAGAGACTTTCAGCCCTTTTGGTCTGTGGGAATCTATGGAGCACTTTTGGAGGGAACCTTCAAAAACTGCTCTGAAGAAATCCTCAAAAAAATACTAATAATTCGTAGGGGAAATTAATTAACAAGCCATGGAAGCATTTCTTAAGATAACTTGAAATTTCTGAGAAAATTTTGGCGAAATTTTGCAGCAATCGATGGAAAATGTTCCGGAAGAACTTTCAAATGAAATCCGTGGAAGATTTTCTGGAGGGTCTTCTAAAGGAACCAAAGGAGCAATTTCGGAAGAAATCCAAGAAAGGTTCTTTTAAGGAGTTTTTAAACTTATTTCTAGAGTAATATCTACAAAACTTTGGCGAAAAATCTAAAGAAAACTCTGAAATTCCTAAGGAGTCCCTGGAAGAATTCCTGAAGGATTCTTGAAAGAAATCTTCGAAGTCATTCCATCCAAAATTTCTTAAATATGTATTCCCTGATCGCTGGAGGATCGCTGAAGGAATGTTTGAAGATATATTGAAGCAATTTCTGAAAATGTTTATGATGGTTTTTAATGAATCCTTTGGTAAATTTGTGGAGGTTTCTCTCAAAAATTTTTAAAAGTAATAGCTTGAGGAGTTTTAAAGAATTACTTTAGTTTTAAAGAATTCTAAAACAATTACAATCCACCCCTGATTTTTTTAAATATTTGAACATTTTTGAAGATATCATTTCAATCCAATAAACCGTTTTCGATCAAATTTTTGTAGAAAATTTTTTTCAATCAATTTCCAGCAATGAAGGGTTGGAGGATTCTAATGAAAAATAAATTTACCGGAGTATTTTAAACAGGTTACTTTTTGAAGTTAGTGTATGCAAATTTCAGTAAACTCACGTATCATGCCTCGAGCATATGCGCTTGTCAACAACGCAAGTGTTGCTACATTTGTCTCTGAGAACCAGCTATCAGAGCTAACAGTGCTATAACAATTGGTGTATCCTCATTAGGAAATACGTCTTTTGCTGGTTTGTTTACCGCATTGGTTTTCAACCAGGGGGGAATTCCCCCCTAGGGGGGAATTTTCTCATCCTAGGGGGGGAATTGTCCTCCCAAGAATATTATTATATTTTCTCCAATTTTCAACATTGAAATTTTTCAGTGTATCATGATTCATCGTCAAGCATTTTCTTCGAAGACGCTACCGATATCTTTAAGCATTAAATCCAGCGCATTGAATTCAAGTGCCAATACATATTCCAATCATCAAAAGCTTTTGTATCACACCGACGTGCGTTGGTTGTCAGAAGAAAATGTAACGGATCGTTTCTTTCAACTCATATATGAAGTGAAGGTTTTTCTTGAACTCCAAGCCAAACGCGGATTTTTGGGTATGTAGAGTAAAACTCATTGGATTGTACAGTACAAGCTCATTTTGAAACATTGACTTCAAGTAGCAAACTATCATCACTTCATTTGTGATTTCCCTCAAAGCGATTGAAGCAAACTGCAAAAGCGGACGAGAAAATTCCAATTTTACAATGCTTGACAGCTGTTATATCTCATTGACAAAATTAGTGAGAAAACATTCCCGAGAAGCAAAAGGGATAAAATTTGCCAACACAGTCTGCAGATAAAGATGACTGAAGTGTGCTTTTTGAACGACAGCTCCAAGGATAAAATGAATAGCTGAGATTGTTAATGTGCAAGTTTCGCATTGATTTTCAGAACAGAAAACTCGTTTTTTGCTTGTCGGTGACTTAAAAACATCATATCATCTTTAAATACAGTTTCATCATCCTGCTGCATAAGTTATTGTATTGAAATTGTTCGATGAAGGGGGGAATGAGATTTGGGAAAATCCAAAAGGGGTGCACGGACTGAAAAAGGTTGAAAACCACTGGTTTACCGCATGACGAACCAGCAGCATAGTTTCAATATAGGAAAAGAAACCCCATTCCAGTTGTCTGGTGGTAGATTTGGTGGTTAAAACGCGAAGCGGTAATGGTTGAACTGCGTGATTTTGGCGTAGTGTCGGAGAACGGAGCGTGGCGCCGAATAATGAATCACAAGTTCGCTGCAGCATTCAGAAGGTTGTTAAAACCGAAAGAATACGGTGAGCAGAGCATTCTGCAAAGATTATAAAGACAATTACACCGTCCTCGACCTTGCGGCCAGACTGAACATTACTAACATTCGACAACGGACAACACATATAACACCCAGTGGCCCAGTGGAGAATCTTTTGTTTGACGAAAAGTTTTCCCCGACAGGAGCGGGAATCGAACCCACACTGCGAGGCTTACGAGCCACTTGAACTACTGACGCCGCTAACCGCTCGGTCACGAAGCCCACAGTGTTCGTAAGAATTTCGACACCGTATGTTACATTGATGATTCCCTTCTCGAAGGTCGAGCTAAGGCTACATCCAATGATAGTATATTACAGGTGGGGAAAAAGAAGAGATGGCTATGCATTAGTAAGCAAAGAAAAATGTAAACACAAATAGTGACGCCACTATTTGATACGTGTTCTTATGCGAGTTCGCTATACTTGTAGTCAGGCTTGTCCACACTGAGCGCATGAAAATTCTGATCTTTTGATTTACACCACCAAAACCATCGCATTTATGCAATCTTCCTATCTTACATGATAGAAGGATGTTTGAATATCCTAAATGTCATTTCGAACTGTCAAAAAATCGCACCACAGTGCCGCACTGAGCGTGCAAAGAGAAATTCACTGGGGTGAATTCACTGGGTGAAATTCTCTTTGTGCGCACAGTGTGGCTCTGCGGTGCGGTTTTTCGACAGTTCAAAATGACGTTTAGGATATTCAAACATCCTTCTATCATGTAAGATAGGAAGATTGCATAAATGCGATGGTTTTGGTGGTGTAAATCAAAAGAGCAGAATTTTCATGCGCTGAGTGCGGACAAGCCTGCTTGTAGTAGTGACATGTTTTGCACCAGACACACGGATCTCACACACACGAAGTATCTTCTTCCCCACCTTTATTAGACTTTCATTGGGCTACATCAGTCTTACACTTACCAGTGAAGCTGACTTCAGAAATCTGTTGTTCTAAACCCGCTGTGGTAACTACATAATATTATAGACTCACATTACGCTTTATGCGTTTTGCAGGGCATATCTCTGCCAATACTACTATCTGTCCATAACCCAACCCTAATCCTAAACTCCTTAGGGGTCATCCATTAAGTACGTCACGGTCCTAGGGGGGAGGGGGGGTTTGTGAAAGTGTGACAAGCAATGTATTAAGTATAGGAAAAACCCGTACGAAGGGGGGAGGGGGGGTCGAAAATTCCCAATTTTAGCGTGACGTACTTAATGGATGCTCCCACTTCGTCTTAACGTACATGATGAAATTAGCTCTTATTATGGATGCGATGGAACAAGTGTACCAAATGGAGCATAGCGTGCCTCTGGAGCTGGCCTTCAGAAACTGGAGCCTTGATCTTTACCATCATCATGGTATGGATCACTTCTCATTGGTCAATTTCGGGCAAATGGAGCTTCTGAGAAACATGTGATAGAAAAGCATTCTATTTTATAACCTTCTGAAAATACTACTGAATTTGTAGCAGTCAGTCATACTCAGTAACTCAATGAATTAAACCCGAAATTCCAATCGCTTGACCCGGATGTCAGCTAGAACGTCACCGGCATGCATTCCGGTGTGGTGGATGGTATGCTATCCAAATTCATCAGCCGACCTGTGATCCCAATCAATTTAAGGCGTTACATTCGTCTGTTTACTTAACATCACTGCTAACTGCTTGCCTACCGCGCGTAAAAAGACCTCGCAATCGCAATCGTTCGCAGAATTTAACCTGGCTACGACTGCTGCGTGCCTGGCGCGCCCTGCATGTCTCTGATTCCCAATATGTATGTAGTACAAGTACCTAGACCTACTCGCAGTCGCTCGTCGATAGGTCAGCACCCGGCCCGAAGTCAGTCAATCAGGTTACAGGTTACGCGGAGAGTCTGTGTCGTCGTTCGTAGTGTCGGCAAACAGTCAGTCGCCATCAACTATGCAGCAGTTCCATTTAGTGCCAACATTTACTTATCGCCTTCGGGTCGAACACCCTTGGCGGTGCTGCGGTGACTGCAGCAGTACCGTTTAATTCAGCATTCCGATTTCAACGCGGCAGCATAATTTGTCACTCGTTAACTTAATTTAATTTATTTTCGGGAGGGAAGTAGCATCTCGTCGTTCTCCACCACCGAGCCGTTTGGCAAGGCGCGGTTTTGCACGACTCGTAGCTTCGTACCGGTCTGTTGAGTCAACCGAATACCGATGGGTTTAAAATAGACAATGTTGTGAAGTGCAGCCGGGAGGATGCTGCTGCCGCAGCAGCAACGTTGCCAATATAGACCTTCGGATGCAATTCCGAGCTGCGTTTTCAGTCGAAGTCAGTCGACTTTCGCCGCATGCAACATGTGTAAGGGTAGCTATTTTTAGCTGGATATTATTTTAAGCTAGACACACGTGCCTCCAGTTCGTTCGCATCTTCCACATTTTCCTTTTGCAGAAGGTTTTTCTTCGAAGACGTTTCCACGATCGCACACACCTACTTGTTTCGATATTTTCCACCGGTTTAGTGGAGTAATAAATATCACATTTATCAATTATGAATATGTCATAATATGTCTTTGGCAAGTTATATTGTCTATTCTTGGAACGCCATTAATTTTACGTTGGAAAAAGACATTCTTGGCTCTTGAGACTTGGATCTGATGTCGATAACTTTTGTACAGTTGATTTTTTCTCAACTGACTTGATGGCACCGAATCAGGAAAAAAAATGGCAACTGTCTAACCATAATCCCTTCTACTAATCGACGTCAAACGTTTCGCGTGCTTTGTCACCCTGTCCAATGCACTACACAGTACACACACGCGAGCGCCAACCGAACCGCACATAATCAACGACGGAAATCAAAACTCCCGACCGCAACCGCCATCGAAAACCGAACTTGACAAATGCACTCGGGCCCAATTTGACGCTCGATTAAGTGTAATATGTTCTTTGTTTTCTGCCGATAAACACAATCGCTTGCCTGGTGTGTGGCCCCACACCCCACCCATAGGCTTCGGTGGTCTCAATCCCATCAGCACACTGCTGTGTACCCGCTGCTGAGGTAGCAGCAGGACCCAACCAATTCCGTAATGAACCCCATTTTATACAATTTACAATTGATCACATGTGCGGTGAACGGCGCGCGGTGGGGTGGTTGTCTCCCCGGGCGAATTTTGATGCCATCGGAAAAATGAATGGCCGTATCGGCCAGGAGGCCGGCGGCCGACAGCGGGAAACTGGGCCAGGGGTCTTCCCCGCGTGGCGCCTTGTGGTGCGATGTGCAGCGGCACAGTGGCACGGAAGTGGTGGGGTTGTTGGACAAAAGTCGGGAAATAATTTGTGATGTAGTAGACGAGCGATTGTATCAACTCTAATCCGCTTGTAACCCCTTTGAAACTCTCGGATATCCTGGAAGCCCTCCTGAATTTTCCGTGGAATCCTCCGAAATTTGAACCACAAGCCTCTGAAAACCTTTGAACACCCAATGAAAACTCTTGAAGCGCCCTTGAATGTGTCTGAACCTGGATGCTTCTGAAGCTCCCTTAACCCTTTGGAGTCGGCAACCTAGAACATCGTGAACACCATGGAGTTTGGAGAAACGAAATAATTGACGTACCAGTTGTTCTAAAAGCTGAATTTGGATATGAGTTACGTTCAAATGTATTCATTAAACTTCGTCAAGAATAACAAAAGGTGCTTTCTAGTCTTTATAGTCTAGGATGTTCTAGGTGTTCCAAAATGTTCTATAGTGATGTCCTTCAAATCTGCAAGAATAATTTTATGTGATTTTGCCATAAATAATGTAATTGCATAATCTGCTGGGATCTGTGAAGCTCTTTAAGCCTATATTGTCATTTATAGATACTATAGGGATATTTCAGGTCAGCCAAACTACCTTGGATATCAGAACTTCAGATCTACACTCGTAACAGTAGCTACAATTGTTATGCTGAGTAACGTTCCATAATCAGCCGCAGATATTGGACCAATCTGAAGACTACTGAATATTATTATAAACCTTTGGGACATTCAGGATCGTCCAAATTGTCCTATAATGAAGTCCTTCAAATCTATAAGAATAACTTTATGTGTTTTCGCCATAAATAATAACATTGCATAATCTGCTGGGATCCGTGAAGCTCTTGAAGTCTAAAATGTCATTTAAAGGCAATATATTGATATTCCAGGTGAGCCAAACTACCTTGGAGTTCAGTACTTCAGGTCTACACTGCGTAACGTAACGTAACAGTAGCCATATTTGCTATACAGAGTAATGTTGTATAATCAATCGTGGTTACTGGACCAACCTGAAGTCTACTTGCTATTATTATAAACCTTTGGAACATTTGAGATCGTCCACACTGTCGTGAAGTTCTCTTGACAGTAACAGAAGTTATTTTTACAATGAACTGTAACATTTCACATCTAACTATAATCTGTAATCCCCAAGCATTTTCATGGGTCATTCCAAGATACTTTTGAGATATTCAAAACTATCAACCAAACTACTCCGGAGACCATAGCTTCAGGTATACACACAACTTTATATCTACACCTACAATATCCTCACTGATCTGACGCTGTGTATTGAACTTTTAGAAGACATGATAGATTACAAATCGTGGCTTTGTATAATAAAAGAAGTTACCGTTACACCCGTAGACTTTAGGATCTAAACTCAAGAAACATTTTGATTGACCTAGGATATCCCGACTGATCTCCCAGCTCCCTGGGTTAGTGAGTTGGTGTCAGGCCCTGCGAGCCAGTCGTAGAAAAGACTAGCGCCGGAAAATCAACAAGAGAAGAATGCGAACCGATACCAATGGCGACGACCACAGCGACGAAAAGGGGCTGGCGATTGGAAGCTCGGTACGTGGAACTGCAGATCTCTCAACTTCATCGGGAGTACCCGCATACTCGCCGATATACTGAAGGACCGTGGCTTCGGAATCGTAGCACTGCAGGAGGTGTGTTGGACAGGATCTATGGTGCGAATGTTTAGAGGTAATCATACTATCTACCAGAGTTGCGGCAACACACGTGAGCTGGGAACAGCTTTCATAGTGATGGGCGACATGCAGAGGCGCGTGATCGGTTGGTGGCTGATCGACGAAAGAATGTGCAGGTTGAGGATCAAGGGCCGATTCTTCAACATTAGCATAATAAACGTGCACAGCCCTCACTCCGGAAGCACTGATGATGACAAAGATGCATTTTACGCGCAGCTCGAACGCGAGTACGACCGCTGCCCAAACCACGACGTCAAGATCATCATAGGGGATCTAAACGCTCAGGTAGGCCAGGAGGAGGAATTCACACCGACGATTGGAAAGTTCAGCGCCCACCAGCTGACGGACGAAAATGGCCTACGCCTCATCGATTTCGCCGCCTCCAAGAACATGGCCATTCGTAGCACCTTCTTCCAGCACAGTCTCCTGTATCGTTTCACCTGAAGATCACCACAACAAACGGAATCGCAAATCGACCACGTTCTGATTTATGGACGGCACTTCTCCGACATTACCGACGTCAGGACCTATCGTGGCGCTAATATCGACTCTGATCACTATCTGGTGATGGTTAAACTGCGCCCAAAACTCTCCGTTATTAACAATGTACAGTACCGGCGGGCGCCCCGGTACGATTTAGAGCGACTGAAGCAACCGGATGTCGCCATCGCATACGCGCAGAATCTCGAGGCAACGTTGCCGGACGAAGGTGTGCTCGATGTTGCCCCTCTAGAGGACTGCTGGAGTACAGTCAAAGCAGCCATCAACGACGCAGCCGAGAGCACTATCGGGTACGTAGAACGGAGTCGACGAAACGATTGGTTTGACGAGGAGTGCAGAGTGGTTCTGGAGGAGAAGGATGCAGCGCGGGCGATAATGCCGTAGCATGGAACCCGGCAAAATGTGGAGCGATACAGACAGAAGCGGAAGCAGCAGACCCGTCTCTTCCGGGAGAAAAAGCGCCGCCTGGAAGAAGCGGAGTGCGAGGAAATGGAACTGCTGTGCCGTTCACAAGAAACACGTAAGTTCTACCAGAAGCTCAACGCATCCCGCAAAAGCTACGTGCCGCAAGCCGAAATCTGCAGGGGACGGGAGCCTCCTGATGGACAAACGTGGAGTGATCGAAAGGTGGAAGCAGCACTTCGACGAGCACCTGGTTGGCGAAGAGAATGTAGGCACGGAGGACCAAGGCAGCGGAGGAAATGACTATGTTGGTGAAGAAGACGGGAACGAACCAACTCCCACACTGAGGGAAGTTAAGGATGCCATCCACCAGCTCTAAAACAACAAAGTGGCTGGTAAGGACGGTATCGCAGCAGAACTCATCAAGATGGACCCGGAAAAGTTGGCCACCTGTCTGAACCAGTTAGTAGTCAAGTTCTGGGAAACGGAATAGCTACCGGAGGAGTGGAAGGAAGGGATAATCTGTCCCATCCACAAGAAAGGCGACAAGTTAATGTGTGAGAACTTTCGAGCAATCACCATTTTGAATGCCGCCTACAAAGTGCTACCCCAGATCATCTTCCGTCGTCTTTCAACTAAAGTGAATGACTTCGTGGGAAGTTACCAAGCCGGTTTCATCGACGGCCGGTCGACAACGGACCAGATCTTCATCATACGGCAAATCCTCCAGAAATGCCGTGAATACCAGGTCCCAACGTACCACCTGTTCATCGACTTCAAAGCGGCATACGACAGTATCGACTGCACAGAGCTATGTAAAATTATGGACGATAAAAAGCTTTCCCGGGAGGCTTACCAGACTGATAAGAGCAACGATGGACGGTGTGCAGAACAGCGTAAGGATTTCGGGTGAACTATCCAGTTCATCCGAATCTCGACGGGGACTACGACAAGGTGATGGACTTTCATGCCTACTATTCAACATCGCCCTGGAAGTTTATGCGACGAACCGGGCTCAACAGCCGGGGTATGATCTTCACGAAATCTGGCCAAATTGTCTGTTTCGCGGATGACATGGATATTATTGCTAGAATATTTGGAACGGTGGCAGAACTGTACACCCGCCTGAAACGTGAAGCAGCAAAGGTCGGACTGGTGGTGAATGCGGCTAAGACAAAGTACATGCTGGTAGGTGGGACTGAGCGAGACAGGACAAGCCTTGGCAGTAATGTTACGATAGACGGGGATACTTTCAAGGTGGTAGAAGAATTCGTGTACCTTGGTTCCTTGCTAACGGCTGACAATAACGTGAGCCGTGAAATACGAAGGCGCATCATCAGTGGAAGTCGTGCCTACTATGGGCTCCTGAAGAAACTGCGGTCAAAAAAGGTTCACCCCGCACCAAATGTACCATGTACAAGACGTTAATAAGACCGGTGGAACTCTACGGACACGAGACATGGACGATGCTCGAGGAGGACCTGCAAGCACTCGGAGTTTTCGAGCGACGGGTGCTAAGGACGATCTTCGGCGGCGTGCAGGAGAACGGTGTGTGGCGGAGAAGGATGAACCACGAGCTCGCTGCACTCTACGGCGAACCCAGCATCCAGAAAGTGGCCAAAGCCGGAAGGATACGATGGGCAGGGCATGTTGCAAGAATGCCGGACAACAACCCTGCAAAGTTGGTGTTTGCTAACCATCCGGTTGGTACAAGAAGGCGTGGAGCGCAGAGAGCACGATGGGTGGACCAGGTGGAGCGTGATCTGACGAGTGTTGGGCGTTAACGAGGATGGAAAGCTGCATACAAATCGAGTATTATGGCGGCAAATTGTTGATTCAGTATAATCAAGAATTTGACTAAATAAATAAATCCCGACTGATCTGATACTCTCTATTGAACTTTCAATAGACTTACTGAACATGATAGATTACATATCGTAGCTTTGAATAATGAAAGAAGTTACCGTTACACTCGTAGATTTTAGAATCTGAACTCAAGATCAGTTTGTATGACCTAGGATATCCCAACTGATCTGATACTGTCTATTGAACTTTCAAAAAATTTACTGGGCATGATAGATTACAAATCGAAGCTTCGTATAATGGAAGAAGTTACCGTTACACCCGTAGCGCTTGAGGATCTAAACTCAAGAACAGTTTGGATGACCTAGGATATTCCTGCTGATTCAATACTGTCTATTGGACTTTCAGAAGACTTACTGAACATGAAAGATAACAAATTGTTGCTTTGTGTAATGAAATAATTTACCGTTACCCCAGTAGACTTTGAGATCTGAACTCAAGAACAGTTTGGATGACCTAGGATATCCCGACTGATCTAATACTGTCTATTGAACATTCAGAAGACTCACTGAACATGATAGATAACGAATCACAACTTTGTATTAAGAAAGAAGTTACCTTTAGACCCGTAGCACTTGAGGATCTAAACTCAAGAACAGTTTGGATGGCCCAGGATACCCAGAAAAAATTCTACCCTTTTTAAGTTGTTGTGCATCAAATAATAACGCTTGGAAAAATTCCGGCTTCAAAGCGTTAAGGTGCCTTTGAGAACGCTCGAAACCCCATAGCATCCCTTTAATCGAGGAGGACCTGCCAGTACTCGGAGCTTTCGAGTGACGCATGCTAAAAACGATCTTCAGTGGTGTGCAGAAGAGCGGTGTGTGGCGGAGAAGGATGAACCAGGAGCTCGATGCGCTTAATGGCGAACCTAGCATCGAGAAGGTTGCCAACGCCGGAAGGATACAGTGGGCAGTACATGTTGCAAGAATGGTGGACAACAACCCTGCAAAGTTGGTGTTTGCTTCTGATCTGGTTGGCAGAAGAAGGCGTCGATCGCAGAGAGCACGATGCGCAGACCAGGTGGAGCGTGACCTGGAGAGCATTGAGTGTGACCGAGGATAGGAAGCGGGAGCCACGCACGAACTGAGTATTGTGGCGTTTGCACTATTTAGTTGATTCTGACAAATCTCAAATGTGATAATGAGCTAATATTTTTTGTAAAGACGAATGACACGTACTTTATTGACGTATAATAAGAATTATGGCAAACCTGTTCACCTGTTCACCTGAACATGTGGCCTACATTTGCCCAATATCAACTTAGTGGCTGGTTGTTCTCCGAGATTATAAGATTTGATCTACAACTTGAGATCTGAAAAGTGCTGTCCTTTGTATCAGTTTTGGGATACCACGGGAGAATAGTGTGGAGATTGTAGATTTTGTTTAGTTCAAAGGGAGATTGTAGATTTTGTTTAGTTCAATGAACCAATTTGTGACCACTTCCTCCAAAAAGTAAAACCACTGTGCAGTGGGAATCCCATTTATCGTTGCACTCCTGTGACGGCAGGTTGAAGCGCAGAGGCGCACAACAGAGGAACAAGCGGATTGGATAACAATGGGAAATAAATACCCCTTCAGGCCAGTAACACAAACACGCTGGCACTGGGACGGAACTGGGCTTTGACGGCTGCTCCTGTGCAGTATGCATCCCGCCCTGCCCTGCTGTACGTTGCGGTGCATTCATTCATATGCACATCATCCATTTATAATGTAGCCGTATAGTTGGACGGTTGTGGATCGGAAGTATTAGCATGACATCACCCTACCCTACCAGCTACCGAGCCTGCCAGGCTTGGTCCTCAGTCCCAACGAGAGGAGAGAATCCGGCAAAGTAGTCTTTTCATCTCCTTTCATCCCCATGCCATGGTTTCCAAGCCTGATGCTGTGAGTGGAATGGAGGAGGAGGGAACAGAAAATTGATGTGGCTGTTGCTGCCTCCAGGACATATTGAGTCTCCAACTGAGATGAAGGAGGATATCATTTACATCTTAATGCTGCACCACTTCTCAATTCGGGCAGAGCAGGACTGGACGACCACTGGTCATAGCTACCGTGCGTACCGTGGCACAGAAGAGCGATGAGAACAAAAGCATTCCCGTTGGTTCCGTTGCGTTCGTTGCCTTGTGGTCAGGCATAAATTTGAGAATCCTTCAGCGATGCTGCGACACGGATCCACACACAGACAATGTCCTGGACTCTACGCTACGTGTCCTTCGTATGAAACACAGAGCAGTGGATAGCTCGGAGCAACAATTCACCGGTCGGCCGACCGTCGTCCATCCAATGCAATGCAACGCAGAAGCAGGGAGATAGTGTCAAAGAAGAATGTCATTCACATATTAACAATCAACGGCATAATTTATGGGCGCCCATGGCGTTATCGCGACGTCACTCTGGAAGGGGTAGCAGCAGAGGTAGAACTGCTCCGTGTGTGCAGTGCATATTTGGGTCTGGATGCACGCGCTCGCTGATCCGATAAATAAAACATAATCCGGCAAATGTAAATATGATTAACTCCTCAAAGGCTTTTAATTGTAAACAGTCAGTGGGCTTGGGGGTTTGTTGGTTGGTGGCGAGCGCAGCGGTGACTCGACGTGCGTGTGTGATTTTGGCGCTGTCCACTACGGTAGTCGGTCAGTGACGCTGAATAGGAACCGGTAACTTAATTTATAGCTTGGATTGTGAGATGATTAGCTTCTAAATTCATCGGATGATTTACGATTGAAATTATGGGGACATAATGTGAGAAATTCAACACTGCTAAACATGTTTCACTGGTATTGATGCATAAACTAACTAGAATTTAATAGAGCAACAATCAACACGAAGTCGGCGACTCTAATTACTAGTAGATTTTAAGAGTTTAAAATTCAACAGTTTGTGTTTTCGAATCGATTCCGAGTTCGATTCAATTTCGATTCGATTACGATTTAATTTCAATTCGATTTCGATTTCGATTCGATTTCGATTCGATTTCGATTCGATTTCGATTCGATTTCGATTCGATTTCGATTCGATTTCGATTCGATTTCGATTCGATTTCGATTCGATTTCGATTCGATTTCGATTCGATTTCGATTCGATTTCGATTCGATTTCGATTCGATTTCGATTCGATTTCGATTCGATTTCGATTCGATTTCGATTCGATTTCGATTCGATTTCGATTCGATTTCGATTCGATTTCGATTCGATTTCGATTCGATTTCGATTCGATTTCGATTCGATTTCGATTCGATTTCGATTCGATTTCGTTTCGATTTCGATTCGATTTCGATTCGATTTCGATTCGATTTCGATTCGATTTCGATTCGATTTCGATTCGATTTCGATTCGATTTCGATTCGATTTCGATTCGATTTCGATTCGATTTCGATTCGATTTCGATTCGATTTCGATTCGATTTCGATTCGATTTCGATTCGATTTCGATTCGATTTCGATTCGATTTCGATTCGATTTCGATTCGATTTCGATTCGATTTCGATTCGATTTCGATTCGATTTCGATTCGATTTCGATTCGATTTCGATTCGATTTCGATTCGATTTCGATTCGATTTCGATTCGACTTTGATTCGATTTCGATTCGATTTCGATTCGATTTCGATTCGATTTCGATTCGATTTCGATTCGATTTCGATTCGATTTTGATTCTATCTACATTGGTTTGTGTGTTTAGATGTTTTGTTTCAATAGTTTCTCATTGCATGTTCAAATCAAATTCTATGACAACCAGTCATGAACAAACTCTCATATCCTCGACTCATTCTGCAAAGTAACTCGTTAAACACAACATCAAACGACAATCCTCTCGGCGGTAGCTGCATCTGCCAAGTTGAAGACAAATATCAATTTCTTGAGACTTTCAACCGAAATAAACTGAACATTCACATACATCCTAGCTCCCAGCAGGGCCAGATGAGTCCTACTTATTTACTGGCTATACAACTGCAGTCACACCCCGGGATCCATCCCCTAAGACTCACATCTTGTGTTCACTTATTTATGACACTACACTGCCGATGATGACAATGATGGCGACGAGGACTTCGGATCTTCTGCTCTGCGTCGAGATCCAAAAAAGCGAGAAAAGCTACCACACTACAAACCCAGAAGCCCATCTATCCAGGCTACGCTCGAATGAAGGGATGTTTCCTCCGGAGAGACGAACACATTGCTGCTTGCTTGGCGCTACACTGTGCTGATGTAAAAGCGCCTAGCAAAGCATAAAGTAAACGTAAATATATTGAGATGAAGGCTTTTTAATATTACAGAGAATCGTGACGTGAATGCGGTACTACCGGCATGCTCTCCATTCCGGTCGTGGAGATTGACGGCGGATCCGAGATGGAATCAGTGTTATCCCACCACTACCATTCGGGGCTTTGGTCTCAGAGCCAGCTTTTCTCAAATTTTCCGCTCTTCGTCGGCTAGTTGTCTGGCGATGTGATGTCTAAAGGAAGGGATTCGAATAGCGGCGCCCAACGCTGCGGTATGTTTCGACTGTATTTCAACGCTCCGCTCCACTAGTTCTTCGACGTACTGCGGAATCTACCGAAACGATGCTCTGCCTGCTCTATGCTTGGCGGAACCGAAAACAGCAGACCAGACACCAATCGTGTATCCTTGGCTGCTTCCTCCACTTACACAGTGCTAGCGATAAGTTACAACAACCAGACTGTCAGAGCCGGGAAGAGTGGAGAAAAGCATCAGCAATGTCTATCCAGAGTGTTGTAAAGACATTATTGACAGGCATCAGATGGATTGAATGTACACTCTGTGCACACATTCAGCATAAAGTTTCACGTCAATCCTCGAAGCTTGCTAGAGAAGAGTGGACTATAGGTAGGAAGCACTACAAGGATGTTCCTTCGCATTAATTAAACCAATCGATTTAGGCTTTTAAGGTGTAGCTCCCTCTTGTCCAATCTGTCGGAAGTTTCTGAGCTAGACCACAGCTGGGACTGGGCTGGCAAAAAGAGGTAGACAAACAACGGCTTCGTTCCTGCAGGGGAAAGCCTCAAGTCAGAACATCGCATGAAATATTCAATTCTAACGAGCAGGTCCCTGCCCGGTTCGTACTTTGTCTGCCACTTTTCTGTGGCAGACAAAAGTAGTTCGATAATTCAAGAAAAAGGATACGTGACCATTACACGGCACCTTTGGGTTCAAGTATGCATGTGATGTCGTTCGAGCCCTTATTCCCATACTAATTTCAAAATCTTGCACATACCAGAAAAGAAAGGGATGGAAATCGAATCGAAATCGAATCGAAATCGAATGGAAATCGAATCGAAATCGAAACAGATAGTTTTCAACTCTTCAATTGACCTTGAATCCCTTAATCATAACAAATTTGGGCAGATAACTGTCCCGGACCAGTGTCCCACCCCTTTCTCCGGGAATGAAACTTACACGATCCAATAATGGAAATCAATAAGGGTGAACCACACTGAGACACGCGCTAACACCAGTAGGTACCACCGATGTCGCGACCCCCATCGATGATCCCGCAGGCTTAGCGCCACGTCGCCGCCAAGTTTCGAACGTGTTTGTGTGTACGGACGCACGAACGGACGGACGTCACTCCTCGGAGATTCCCGTCATCAGGTCGGCGCGCGGATTCAGGGTTTTGCCACCCGGGTGCCGCCCAGGCCGTAAGACACACGAAACATAATCCAATTTATTCCGTAAAGTGGCTTTCTCCGTAAGAAAGTTTGTCCTCCTGGCTTCTTCCGGATGGCGCTGCTGGTTGACTTGGCTGGTTGGCTGGGCTGGAGTTGAGCCTCTCAGCCTTTCGTCTTTGAAGCAGAGCGCAAGGGGTGTTAACATGGGGATATCGTCATGTGAACCAGACACAGGACGATACCACAGCAGCGCTGCAGCCTACATGATGCTGCACAGTGGGCAAGAATGCCCTGGGATCGTGACCCATGCACGTCATAAAAACATAGCTGAAATTGAAGGCTCATACTCCTTAAATCCCACTGAAACCTCACAAAATTACTCTTAAACCTTCCTGAGGCCCCTCCTCCTGAAGTGCCTTGATGCCACTCTGAAAACCTTTTGGAAGCCCCCTTTCACCCATGAATTCCTCAGGAGCTCATTATGACCCAAAACACTTAATATTTTATTTATTTGTTAACTAATCGTGGTGAAGCTCTTTGACTGTTATTTTTTGCAGAGGCGAAGCAGTTAAAAATGCTTTTTTATTTTAAAGTAAAACATTTATGGCGCCAAAACTAAAAATTACGAATACACTCAAACCTCCTTCTAGGTGGAATCGATTTAGGTTAAATCTATTTAGGTCTCTCCATCTCTCTGAATCCTCATGAAATGCCATGGAACGCATTGTTACGCCTTGGAACTCCTTTGGAACGCCTCTCAAACCTCCATAAAATCTCCTTGTATTCCACCTGCGAGACATTTAAGGCCTCTAAAACCCCTCTGAAACTTCCTGAATCGCATTGTTGAAACACTTTGAAACACCTTTAAAACCATCATCAAACCTCCGTGAAATTCAAGACGTTTCAATGCGTTTCAGGGTGTTTCATTGCGTTTCAAGAGGTTTCAGGAGAGTTCAATGGGACTTCAAAGGGTCGCATCTGAAGTCCCATTAAACCCTCGTGAAACCTCCCGGAACGTATGAGACGCTTCTAAACCCCCATGAAATCTCCGTGTAATTAATCTGAGAGACTCTGAGCCCCCAAAATCTCTCTGAATTCTCCTTAACTGCACGGAAAGGCATTGAAAAGCTTGAAACGGTTCTTTAACTTCCATGAAATTCACCTGAGAGCTTCTTAAACCCCCTAAAAACCCTCTGGAACCTCTTGAAACGCCCTGAAACGCTTTGACACGCCTTGAAACCTCCATGAAGTTCACCTGCGAGACTCTGAAGGTCCCGTCAACCTCCCTGAAACCTCCTGAAACGCCCTGAATCGCCCTGAATAGCTTTGAAACGCCTCTGAAACCCTCATGACCCAGGCAGTCCTGTCTCATTACCTAAATGGAGGTTTGGTTGTAATGCATTGGAGTCATTAAGACCCAGAACTTCAAACTCTTATAGAATTATATTTTTTTATAAATTCATACGATCAATGTCTTATTTGAAAGATAATTTTGTCAGGAATGTGTTGATATGGAAAAACAGTGATTCTAGGAGCTTGGGCCACCGGCAATCTGCTACACCGGGCACCACGTCGGAATTTTGCCAGTAGTTGTGGAACATCCCACGTTCTGGGCCATTTAGAAGGACAAAGTTGCTCAGAATATCAAAAGCTTTTACGTAGAAAACAATGTACACTACCCATCATAAGTATACACTCACAAAAAGTATTGCAAGAATATTGCATCACCCTGACTCACCTTGATATCTCTAGAAGCAGAACACCTACAAAAATGTCGCCTTTGTAAAAGTTGTTGCTTTTGGGCTTCTTAATAACTTTGGTGAAGATAGCATCTTTGTAAGTCTTCAGGTTTTGGAAATATCGAGATGAGTCAATGTGATGCAATATTGTTGCAATAACTTTTGTGAATCTATACTTATATGACGAGTAGTTTGAGAAACACCCACTACGTGGTGCTAGTATTCTTGGGAGCGTAAAGTTCTAGACCACTTAGATGGATACTGTCATCGGCAAAGTTGCTCAGGTGACTAAAAGCTATCACATAGAAAACCGTTTATTTTGTGAATCACTCACCACGAGGCGCTAGTATTCTTAGAAGCTTCAAGTACAGTTTGGACGTTGAACGATTTGAATCACTTCGAAGGATACTCTCTTCGACAAATCAACCCGCTACGTGGCACTTTTAGCGTCGTATATCTCACATTACGCGCCATTTCAAAGGATGCTGACTTGCAAACTCCTTTGGAAATTTTTCAAACAATTCATTGGAAGATTTTTTAGGAGTTCCGTTGGATTTTTTTTTCAACAATTTCTTTGAAAACTGATTTGGCATTTATTTTGACAACTACTTCAGCACTTTGTTTGGAGAACAATTCTGCATTTCATTCGTGAACTCATTTAGATTTTTCAACATTTAGTTTTAATTTTTTCAACTTGTAATTTGAGAAATTATCAGAGAATTTTTTGAGAACCGTTTTTAAAAATTTCTCCTATTTTTTTTTGGCAATTCTTCAGGGCACTCTTGGACAATTTCTTCGAAGATTCCCTTAAGAATTCCTTTGGTATTTTTTGGGTTTAAATTCAGCAGTGCTTCCTTGAGCATTTTTTGTCTATTTTTGTTTCCAAAAACTTATTATACAGTACATTTATTCCAAAATTTCTTTCAGAATTAATTTGGAATTCTTTGGTAATTCCTTCGACAATTTCTGTGGAAATTACACAGAAAATTTCATTGAAATTGATCGGTTACTCCTTGAAGGATTCTTCATGCAATTTCTTTGGGAGTTTTTTTTTTCAGAAGTGGCTTTGACAATTTATTCGGTACACTTTTCAGAAATTTCTTAAGCAACTCTTTTGGTAACTTATTCAAAAATTACTCTCTGGCAATCACCTTATTTTTATTTTTTATTTTTTAGGTAGTTCTTCTGAGATACTCTTGCGCCATTCCATTTTAAGTACTTGGTTTTTTTTTCAATTTACAAGAGAATATTTCAAAGAATTTCAACAGTAATAACAGACCGAATTTCGTAAGGAAATTTCAAAGAAATTTCCAGAGGATTTACCAAAGAGATTTTCTGAGGAATGACCAGAGAAATTAAAAAAAAATGCCACACTAATTCACAAGCGAAAGGACCAATGAATTTTCAAATCTATCGAGTGAACATCGCAAGGAATTTTCGAAAGAACCACTGAAGTATAAAAGAGTTAGCGAACCGAAGAAAATCCAAGAAATCAAGTAATCTTATAGGAATGTTTGGATCAAATACAATAAAAATTATTGAAATGATTTCCGCATCCGCCGAATTCCACCAAAGGAAATTTGAAAGATGTTTATAGGCTAATTCACGGAAAACTCGTTGAGGTAATTTCCAAAGAAAATGAAATATGAATTACCCAATCAATTCCCGAAGGGTTTTCCAAACGAATTGTTAAAAAAAACCAGAGAGAAGCCACAAACGGAATAAAAAAATAGGAAAAATGGTAAAAAATATCACGGAGTTCCTTTGGGAACTTTTTCTGATTTTTTTTCCAAAAAGTTTTCGGCAATTCTTCATTGCACTCTTAGAGAATTTCTTCGGAGATTCTTTTTGGAAATCTTTTAACCATTTTTTGAGATTTCATTCAGCAATGTTTTTAGGGATTCCTTGAGCATGTTTTCTGATTTTTTCAGCAATTTATTTGAAATTCCTTTCAGTTATTCTCAGGTAACAATGAATGCTGAACAGTGAGAGTATTAGCTGAACAATAATTGGTTAATGGTGTCAATGGCTGCACACAATGACAGCTGGTCTGAAGTATGGCTTGTTCAACCTCTTTAGTCAGCAATGCATAGATGGTTGAATATCAAGTTGAATAGAATATTATTCATCTGGGTAACTAGCTCTAAACCATACACCAACATGCAGAATTAATCACATGTTGTTAAACCTTTAATCAAATAATTTTTGACAGCTGATCTAAGCATGGTTTTCGTGAAGTCCACATCGCTTCTTCAGCCTCAATACAGACTTAGTTCAACTTATGCTCTTGACTATTCAGACACAACAAGAAATACCCTTGTTTTCGAGGATATGTATACAATTGTGTGTGGTATAGGTGCTAAGGCGAGTGACTATAAATCTGGAGGTCCGATTTCAATTCCCAGTTTTTCCACAGAACAACTTTTACATTCCTAAACATGTCTCCTGGAAATAGACGTAGCCAATGGTAAAAATAGACTCACAAAATGTTTTTATTTTATTTTTACACAATTAATAAGTACAATTGATTACTGGTTAAGGACAGACTTGTTAGAAACCCAAGATGGCCGCCACAATGGCTGACTTTGGCACCTACTCACGATTTCGAGAGCACAAATCTCTTCGTAAACAAAACTGGCGCACCAGAGCTTCTCATTTTAAGCTTATTGCGAGTGAGCAAGAACAGAATAATAAAATGCATTGTTGTTTGAAGCTTGCATCTTGAGATTTGTGCGTCTGAAGTTCTGATGCACTGTTGAAGCGGGATTACAAGACGTTTGTCCTTAAGCGCATCACGGTGTGTTGTGTAGAACAACTTTATAATAAAAAAATAAGTAAGTCTGAAATTTTGCCCAATGATACTTTGGGCCATTACCTTCAATTTGCTGGGTCGGTGGAAATCATCCATCGGGGGGTCTAGAACAAAAATTTTTTTTGAAGGTTTTTTATGCAAAAACTGTTAATAGCGCATATTGTAAATTTTTGCATCTCCTACAAATAGTCACAACTTTTTTGTCTTTGAAGATAGAACCATAAAAATTTCAGGCGTTTCGAAGTAGTATGCGTAGATGACTGTGTGAAAATTTCATTGAAATATGTTGAATGGTTTTCAAATAATACCAAAACTATCAAACGCATTCTAAAATACTAAGCTTAGTAGCAAAAGTCCAACGAAATATCTATATATTTTTTATATAATAATACAAGAAGAATGTTTAATTCTAAGCACCTTGAGTCATTATGATGGCAGTACTGTGATAACTTGTTTTTCAAATGATGAACAGATACATAGTCAAATACATGAAAGGAAAACACACACACACACACTGCCATTATGTAGCTTTTCACTAAAATATTAATTATTTATTTCAAGAACGTGGTTTTGCGTATACATGTTCACAAGTACAAGTATGCCTGTATTACGAATCCTATAATAAACTCAATTATTATAATTGCTGAGCATGTCGGCCTTCCCCGAAAAAATATTTAAATGTTTATTGGTAAGCCAAGAAAAGCACTCGAGGATTGGGAAACATCTCTGTTTTGAGGAAAAAGTACAGAATCTAAATTATTTTGAAACTAATGTTCACAAGCTTAAAATTAAATAGTATTTCCCCTTAGTCAAACAATAAAAACACGTTAACTCTGTTAAAGACCTCATAATAACATTGAAGTTGTGGGTATGAGTCTACATTAAAACACTCTCTTGATTGAAGAACACAATAAAGAGAACTGAATTCAAAACAGAATTCAGTTGAGTAATATTCGATCAAGGGCAACTTTACGGTGCTGAACATAGTTTCCGGATTATTCCACGATATTTGACATAGCTGTTAGACCTAAACTTAAGTTTGTCTTTGAATTTAATAGCAATATGTTGCTTATTGCTTATGCCTCCATTTATTAACAAATAACTGATAATAAGTACGGAAAGAATAGTTGAAAGAACGGAGTACTTATTGAAAATGTTTCTACATTAAGCATGAAAACTGGCTGTTCAGCATAAAGCCTAGGAAAAACAATTTGATAACAATGACTTAAATATTCTTATCGATTTGTATATGATGTTTAAAAAATATTTTCTGTGTAATTTAAAACCTCCAAGCATGAGGAAGAGTGATTGATCATTGTTATGGCGTTGTTTACTAGAAGAATATTTTCTACATTAAACTATATGTTTCGAAAAAATAACAAACATTTTTTTTAATCCAAATTATTGAGCCACGCTCCTCTAAGGCCTTTCGCTTGCAATTTGATATTTAGATAAGACCTGATTCATTAAAAAAATGGAAAAAATAAACATCTATACGCAAAACCACGTTCTTGAAATAAATAATTAATACTTTAGTGAAAAGCTACATAATGGCAGTGTGTGTGTTTTCCTTTCATGTATTTGACTATGTATCTGTTCATCATTCGAAAAACAAGTTTTCACAGTACTGCCATCATAATGACTCAAGGTGCTTAGATTTAAATATTTTTCTTGTATTATTATATAAAAAAATGTATAGATATTTTGTTGGACTTTTGCTACTAAGCTTAGTATTTTAGAATGAGTTTGAAAGTTTTGGTATTATTTGAAAACCAGTCAATATATTTCAATGAAATTTTCACACAGTCATCTACGCATACTACTTCGAAACGCCTGAAATTTTTATGGTTCTATCTTCAAAGACAAAAAAGTTGTGACTATTTGTAGGAGATGCAAAAATTTACAATATGCGCTATTAACAGTTTTTGCATGAAAAACCTTCAAAAAAAATTTTTGTTCTAGACCCCCCGATGGATGATTTCCACCGACCCAGCAAGTTGAAGGCAATGGCCCAAAGTATCATTGGGCAAAATATCAGACTTACTTATTTTTTGTTTTAAAGTTGCTCTATAAACACACCGTGGCATATTAAACTTTAAATGAGCCTTCCAATGAACCTCAAATCAGCTCTCAGGTACTCTTTTTGGAATTTTCTTCGACTTTTGTGTTGTAAGTCCCTGGATTGTTTGCATTCGCAAGAGAGTATCTTATTGAACTTCAAAAGTAATAACAAACGGAATTCCATAATGAATTATCAAAGTAATTTCCAGAGGAATTACCAAAGGGATTTTTTGGTGAATTACCAGAGTAGTTTAAAAAAATGCCACAGAAATTTATAAACGAATTGACTGAGGTATTTTCAAAGTATCTGCCGAATCAATTTCGTAATTAACTATCGAAACAAATACGTTTGTTTCATTTGTCAGGTATATTAAATAGTAAAGGAATTGCCGGTGAAACAGCCAAAGAAATTGCTGAGGGAAATCCTGCAGGAGTTGCCTGATAAATTTCCAAAGCAATAACCTGAAAAAAAAAATCGAAAAGTAATGCCGTCACGTTTTTTTTTTCGAAACCCAAATCAATTTCCAATATTATTGCCTAAACATTTTCAAAAGAGCTACCGAATCGAATTCCAAAGGAATTGCCGGAATAGTTTTCAAAAAAAATAAAAATAAAAATAAAAGTGGTTCAAGAAAACCCCAAGAAGTTATCTTATAGGATCAAACACAATAAAAACTGCTTGAAGGATTTCTGCTAGTTCCACCGCATTCTGCCAGGTAATTCAAAAGACGTTTACAGAGTAACTCACACGAAATTCGTTAAATCGATTTCCAAAGGAAATGCCGAACGAATTACCCAATCAATTCACGAAGGATTTGGCAAACAAGTTTCCAGAAGAATGTTGAAGAAATTCCTAAATAGGACTTTCCTAACGATTTGCTGAAAAAAAAAAACAGAAAGAAGTTGCAAATGGAATTTCCAAAGAAATTAAAAAAAAATCTTCAGAAAATCACAAAGCCTTTGCAAAGATTTGATTTAGGAAGCTTCTAAAGGAATTGTCTTAAAATTTCTCAAAATAACTAGGTTTCCAAATATCATATTTTGTCCATACAACTAGCACTCCAGCAACACTTTTAAGTCCAATTAGCTTTAAGGATTTTTTGAGAACCACAATAAAACCTTTATTTTTGTTTTATGATGGTTTTAAGCAACACTTCGAATATTGTTTTACTTTAATTTACTTTAGTATCAAAATGTCGGCCAAAAAAGCTGCTAATTAACAACATTAGATAAAACTACAGATTAAGTATTCAGGAAGTCAAGTTTTTCTCTTCATTTTTATGCAGATTCTCAACCATTTCATTCCAAAAATCAACCATTTCGAAACACTGTGCCACCTTAGGCTAAATACCTTCAACGCATGACATAGGACACCGCGACAGTATAGGAGTGGTACGTTGCGGTGCGGTGGTACCTACCAGCCACATAAGATAGGATTAAGGCGACGAGATTTTCGACTTTAATGCTATGAAAAATGGGCCACGGGATGGATGCCACCACCACCACCACCACCATGGAATGTTGTTGAGGGTCTGGTTCGGTTTGGTGTGGTTGGTTTGTTGGCGAAAAATGACAACGAAAAGGAGCTTGCTGGGAATCTTGGCGCCGGGGTTTTAAACCCGGTTAACTGGATTAGCCAGGAATATCAAGTGGTTGCGATTTATGTTTTTCAGCAGCGGTGTTCAAGTCGTCCTTCTTGGAAAATGCGAGAGGGTGGTGAAAAGTGCTGTTAATGAAGAGATTAAGGGCATTAAGGATGTGGTTGAACGGTTAACGATTTTTCCGGTCCGGGGAAGTGGGTCAAATGTTCTATTAAAGATATCATCTAGATCATAATATAGGCATAATGAGCACTATTTGGAATTTTCAACGTGTTTTCCACTATGATTTTTTAAACAGCAGGTGTAATCCAGAACTTAATCAGAATTTCGATTTCAAGATATACATCTAAACTGGTTTGATTTCACCAAAAAACTCTATTAATATATGTATAGGCTTTAGCAGAAGATAAGCCCAGACTTGCCGTTTCAATCATGATCCACAGTCAAAAACAATCGAAGGTTTAGGACTGTGATAGATTTTACTGCAAAACTGTTCTGAAAATGTGATCTTTAAAACCTCTTATGGAGCTTAATAAAACTAAGGATGTTACTAGGCATGTTTCGGCATATTAAACCGATTGTAGCCTTTCCATCCAAAGACTTTCAAATCCGAACATTTTCCAACCAAAACACGTCCCACACTCCCGCTTCAATTCACCCACGGCTTTCGGGGAAATGATTATCGCATTGATTAGCACCGCAAATTTCAATACCTCTTAGGCATGCACCTAATCCCAATCCCCCCGGTGCGGTGCGTGGACACCGGAGTCAATGCGAACCAACCCTTCAGGAGGTTGCATTGACACCGCCCGCACCACCTTGGAGCACGATGACTCCCTCCGGACGACGGAGCACAGCCCAATGCCAACAACTCAATCTCCATAATTAATCACATATTTTCCCAAGCGGCCAGCAGGCCCCGAGCCACGCACGTTAGAAGGTGATGTATGCTAAACATGTAAATGAGGATGCCCCACAGGATAGGGGAGGCGGGGGAGTCATCCAGTTAAATCTTACAGCTCTGCGGGAGTTCTAGGTACCTACTAGTGCAGCTTAGATGCGGACCACGTCACACCGGAAGCGAAAGGTGTCCCTCCGGGAACAGGTGGGTGGGTGGCCCCCCCAAGGAACCGCAACGGAATGCTTCGGGCACGATAATGCTCGGTTTCTGTGGTTTCGATTCGGGAGGTTCAATGGGGCGGGGGGCTGTGGAAGAGGTTTCTCGTCCAACTCTCCAGTCAATTTTGAAGTTTATTAAACAAGCCCGTTCGATGTACGGTACCATCTTTAAGGGGCCGGGAGAGTGGCAGTCAGTGTTGTATTAGTCCTGTTGGTTGGTGATGGTCAACCATCGTCGTGTGGTGCGTTGTGTTTACGGACGAAGAGGTTGAGACCTTTCGAAAATCGAATGACACTTAATGCGATACATTTTCTGGTTCCGGGTTCCCGGGTTGAGGGGGTGTGTGAGGGATTACCTGGAAGGAAACAGTAACCAACAACGATAACGAAGGGAGCAGACGGGACCGAGTCGGAGACGGCGGAGGTCTGTTTGAAGTGATTTGAAGAGTGAATCGAATTGGAGGGGCTTCCAAGAAGTTTGTTTTGCTGCGGGTTGCTACTGCTGCTGCCTATTGCTGTCATCCTCCCGTCGGCGGGGCTTAGGCTGGTGATTAAATTCCGGGAAACGCTTACCTGAAAGCGGAGACAAAAACAGAAAATCAGTAAAGGTTCACCGAATAAATAGCGTAATTGAGAGCGATACGGAATTGGGGCCAAATGATTGCCCTAATTTGTAGAGATTTTGGGATTGAACCGAAAGGGGTAATGATAATGGTAATGAAAATTTAATAAAAGGTTTTGTACCCTTGTGAGGTACAAAGTATCATACTGTCAGCCGCTAGGTGGTAGGTTTGGATTCAATTGCGTAATTTTGTTAGAAAATAGGACACACCACACACACCGGTCAGGCTAAGGCCGGGGTGGCCTCTGCTGTACATAGTAGTCGCCTCCATTCCACTCGGTCCATGGCTGTTTGCCTCCAGTTCCGCACTCTGCGTAGGGTCCGCAGATCGTCCTCCAGAAAATAGGAATATGTCGCATATCCTAGGCTATATTCAAACGTCATTGGTTAGATAGTTCTAAACAAAAAAACATCAACTTATGAAAAAATCCATACAAATTCCAATCGCAATGCAGAATACGGGGATTAAACCAATCGCTCCCAAATTTTGGACAGTTGTTTTGGACGCTAACAGAAATTGAAAAAGCTTAGTTCCAAAAAATCGATACCTAAATCTTTCTTTTTTACATATTTTTTTTCTAATTTTGTAGATAATTTCTAGTTAAAATCCATAGAGCAATTCAAATTTCATGCCAATCTATCTATATATATAAAAATGCAGTGGCATACGTGGGACCGCGCATAACTTGCGAACGGGTGGTCCGATTTGGGTCGTCTAAATTTTGTTCAGTTAGTTTTCACCCAAGGAAGGTTTATGAGGCCTAAAACATGGGAAAATTGAGAGTTTTTGAAAATCGGGTTTTCATACATTTTGAACGAGGACTTGGGCGCTTCGCTAGGGACTTGAAACGTCAAAAAAGTTGGAGGGGTTGTATACTAGACACGACCGCAAGTCTGACGTTGAATAACATCCGTTTATGCATTAGTTTCGATTATTGAATGCTGTATTAAAATTGATAAAGACTGTGATTGTGAAATTTTGGTTGGGTTTAGTTTGATTGTAGACGGCAATTGATAGTGGAGTTTATTATTTATCATTATTTTCGATCCGATTCATTCCTTATGAACTTTGCCGTTCAATTTGAATAGGTCGTAAATTTGCTGGGATTCCTATACAGATACGACCTATTCAAATCGAACGTCAGAACTATTTAAACCTGTGTACTAGCCCAGCACTAGGTTTTCTTGGTTCACCATTTATGGGCAGCCCAGGTACTGGTAGTCGTAGCTAGTTCCTCTTTCATTAAACTATGTTGTTGCTCTCGAAATACAGTGAGTCAATTTGCAGAATAATTTCAGCGGGCCAACTGTAGTTTGCTAGACCTTTGAATTTCTTTGGATGCTATCAGGTAATTATTTTGCGAAGAAAATTGATGCAGATTTCAAATCCTCTCGCACAATTTCTCTGCTTTTGCAGGTTTATATATAGAAATTTAGAATGGACGGGACAAGACTTGTTCCGCGTAGTAGTTGGTTTTCAAATGTTTCCATAAACGAATTTTTCAAAACCATTTAAAAATCTTTACCTATAACAGAATTGCCATGGTAACCGTTCATTTTATAAGAATTTAAACAGATACAATCCAACAGATCATTCAAAAATGCAAATGATTAAGCTTTTGCTAATTGGTGGACTGGAATTACCAATATGTATGTAATTATATAACTAAGAATTTCTAGATATCATACAGTTTTCTTCTGGATTGTGTTGCAAAAATGGGCATAGAAATGTTTAATTTTTGCGTACACAACACACATTAAAATTTGGCTGGGAAATATAAAGGGTGCTACAACAATCTAATATATTTCCACTATTCTGCTTGCAAAGTTTATGCTACGGTTTTAAGACTTAGTCGGTTTTGACATATTTGTGACCCGACGCGTCGTCTAAGAAAATTATTCGTTTCACTCTTGTGAGGAACATTTTTGAAGTCCTTAGAAAGGCTGTTTAATATTATTTGTTGTACATTAATCGTTCAATTGTTGCATGAGGTGAAAATCGGTAGCTATGCCAACCAAATCCAGAACGGCATCCAGGCGGCGCGGCGTTAACTTCGATGGGGTTTTGCGATGGCGATGCTGCGCAAACTCGGGGCAAAAGAAAGCCCTCGTTGTTGCCGCGCACCAGTTTGAACTGGCTGATTGCTCCACTGGCGCCGCGTACAACGATACGAAGGAGAGCGTAACAGCCGACAACCACCGCGCTCGGCTTGCCAAAGCAAACTGATGGAAAACGCAAACGGAGAAACTGGCTAGCTCTTCTTCTATGTGATCCCCTCGACGGGTCAAGAAAGAATGATGGAAGATGAGAAGAAGCAGTTTGCTTTTATACGGCACAATGGCCTGGCTTCCCCCCTCGAACGTGATTGGTTGAATGTGAGGGGAGTAAAATTCAACGATGCCATACAAATTTATCTGCAATAATTTATTATAGCGGAGTATTAAAATATATTAAAATGATTATTATTAGCCATTTCCAAATCAGTATGTAGGCTTAGGATTAATTAATATTATAATGTTTAATAAAGATTGACAGTATATAGTACAAAAGTCATGTATTTTCACCCAAAATTTCTAAATATTACAGATACCTATTTGAAATTCTAAAATTCTTATTGAATTTTGGCAACGCTGGTTAACATTTTCATTTCCCAGCAAACCTGCCATTTTTCAAAGTTGAAGAAATTTTAAGCAGATTTATTATGCGCGCATAAGTTTATGCTTTTGTCACCGTATCTTGAATTAAGAATAGATTCTACATCAAACGGTTAAAATATTCCCAGTTGTTGCCATGCCCATTCGCTACCGCACTGGGAAAATGTTAATAAGCCAGCGCCGCTGCTGCTAGGTTGCTGGCGGTGCTTGTACCGCGTTCGGCGGTGCTCTCGAAGTAGGTTTCAAGATGTTTGCACTTGCGTTTCTTCAATTTCTAGTGGAATTCGAATCAACTCTTACGTGGAATTTGAAATTGTAGCCCTAATAAGGGCTGTTTAATTTTGATTTCACAAAACCAAACCGCGTTACCGCCGTGTCGTCGGCGCCCATCCGCTTCCGAACTGGGGAAATGATCAATTATTCCACCACCGCCGCTGCTGCTCGGTTGTCGTCGGTGCGTCCGTCGGTCTACCGCGTGAGAATGCTGAGCGAAAATGCAAACCGAGCTGTGCTCCTCCGTCTCTGATCCGGTAAATGAGCTGCCGCGCGCGAAGAGGCACCGCACCGACCACCGCGCTCGGCTTGCCAAAGAACACTAAATGAAATCGCAAACGGAGCAAACTGCACAGCTCTCTGCCGATGCGTTCCCCTCGAGGTGTTGATGAAGAATGAAGGAAGAGGGGAAGAAGAAATAGCTTTTATACTGCCAGGCGCTCGACGGAAAAGTCCAAAACTGCGCTCGAACGTGATTGGTTGGATAAAACATGGGTTCACTTTTCCTAAATTTTCAATAGTTCGCTGTTGAAAATCAATAGTTGTTATTAATTGACATAATTGCTGGAAATATTTGCGTCTGATCGGTGCTAAAATTTTTAAAATTCGTTCATAAATGACCGAGTTATTAGCGTTCAAAAGCTGACCACTTTTCGTGACGCGGCCGATTTTTGGATTTTCTGAAGTTACACCCCTATATGTTGCCGAAGGACGTTATTCAACGTCAAAACGCAGTAGGCAAGACAAAGTTTGCCGGGGACAGCTAGTTTTATATGAATAAGTACAGCATGTTTCAGAGCGAGGTCTATAGGTTACACAAAAAAATCTATTATTTACTAACAGTTTCAAACAGTATTCTGATTGGAAGTCCGCGGGAATGCTGGATGATTTTTTTAAATTTTTCATCAAAATTAACATTTTTTTGAGCATTCATATTACAAATGTTTCTAAACAAACTCACCGAAAATTTGATCAAGTGGTTTGAAGTTTGCTAATGAATATGCTTCAAGTCATTAAGATGCGTACACTAAAACCTTTTCTTATGCATGTTAGGGTAGTGGAGGTATTTTGGACCGGGCAGGTATTTTGGCCCACCTAGGAAGTTTTATAGTCGGCTTCGAAGAGGTATTATATTTCACAAATAAATATTTAATTCATGTGAATGCAATTATGGCCTTGTAAGAACTTAAAATAAACTGTTCTTAAGCTCGGTGGAGCGTTAATATTTACTAAAATGGTGGTTTGAGGTATGGCCAAAATATGTTCAACATAATCAGATGTGATCATATTTTGGACCACCTGTCAGATCCATCTCTCCAGTTCCTTCTAAAGGGAGAAAATATTCATGCCAATGTAATGTACTCTAAATACAGATAAATAGAATAAGTTGGGACCTCCCGTGAACTGGGTTGTTATACGTTTATTTTACAATGAGATTGTTGTGGGTTCGATTTGTTCTAACAATTTTTCGCTAAGTTAAAAATTTCGATTCGGTTTGTGTCCTAACAACTTTTCGACAAGTTGAAATTTTCTGGTGTTGTCCTTCTCGGCAATCAGTTGATGACTGAGACAATGTGTTATCTAATGTATGTTTGACAATTTCCGTATCATTCAAATTACTTTATTTTTGATGGCCTTTCCACTCATAACAATATGTGTGGAACGCCTTTATATTTAGCATAATCACTAGACTTTCACACTTCTATGAAGCGTTACGTAATTTATGCATGGTGACTGACGTCATTCAATCTTTATATATAAAAATGAGTTTGAAGTCCCTTTGAGGCAACAAAACTCACAAACGGCTGAACCGATCAGGATGACCTATGCAGGGTTTGATTCGTATTCATGGTGGCTGTGTTTATATACACAAAAAGTTACGAAAATCATTTAAAAAGGTATGAAAAATTGTGAACATACTGATTTGTTATGAGCTGGGAGCAAATTCAGTATTATCAAAATTAAATCAATCTAGAGTGCGGTGACGTTATGAGCTCAACAGTTGTCAAACCACCACAGCTTGGCAAAACAACGTTTGCCGGGACAGCTAGTAGTTAATAAATACACGTTTTGCGTAACATTTTTTCATGAAACATCATACTACAATGCGTAAAAACTGGCAATTGCAACAAAATTTCATCTATTTTTATCGTTACGTAATTTTTTAACGTTCCCTGCCTCAAAAAATTAATAGAAAATATGTAAACTTCACGTAGTTTTAACTATGTTTAAATTTTTATTGAGGTGGCTGTCATTTCATCAATCAATTGAAGTTTAATCTGGTGGGCCAAAATATGTGCACTTGGTGGTCCAAAATAAAATCAGGTGGTCCAAAATAGAAGCCCGAGATCCTTCAGGAGTTTTGATATTTCTTGTATTTACTACAACAATTTTGAGTTCTGTTTGGCCTTTTTCGACAGAAAACATGTTACTCTACGTAATGCCTACTGAAATTATCCATATTTTGAAGTGGAAACTTTCTTTTTTCGCTGAATTGTTCATTCACTTCCTTAAGGGGTCCAAAATACCTCCCTTACCCTATTTTATGCACTTTTAATTTATGCACCTATTTTATGCCCAGCATAAAAAGAGGGAAAGCTACTCAGAACCAAAATTTTACAATGACGAGCCAAGCGATGTTTACAGAGGAGAGCAAAGGAAGGTTACAGGTTCGTTTTTGGGTGTTTCCGAAGGTCTCATGTGCGTTACATGGGGTCCGAGAGGGTCTTAAGGGTGTTTCGGAGGAAGTCTCAGAGCATTTTAGGTTGGTTTCTGAGGCGTTACGGATGCGTTCTTAGGGATTTTGGTTTAGGAGGATTTTTTGAGGCATTTTAGGATGTTTCACACTATTTTCAGCGTGATTCACAGGCGTTACGGAAGCATTACGGTGGAGTTTTTGGGGTGTTCGGAGCTTCTCAGTTGCGTTACATGGGGTCCAAGGGGGTTTAAGGGGGATTTTGGAGGCATTTTAACGGGTGGTCACTAAATAACGGGAATGCTTTGAATGTGCTCTTAAAAATATATGATCTTTAAAAATGGCAATCTGAATTTAACTATCATAAAGGTTTAACAATGTACGTCCATGGAAAATATAAAATTTAAGAAAGTTGAACGTAGTAATTTGTACAGTATTTTTTTGCAGTGATGTTGGAGCAACTGCTTTGTACGACTTTTCAGAGTTTACTTTCACGCATTTTCTGCGTCTGTGAAATCGTTGGTCAAAATAAATGGTTTCTCAGCTACCTTTAGCATCTACACACTCAAACAGTAATAAGAAAAAATGGGGATACTGACTTGTTTTTTTTTTTGCTTTGGTTGTAGCCTTTTCCCGTAAATGACATTTATAGAAATTTCCAAAAAATGTTATTTTTCTGTATCACCAAAACGTGTCGATGTAATTTGTGCACTGCGGTTCATTGTTGAACTTTTTTTGTGCTATTTTTTATAACGAACCATATACATGTTGTTCAATGTGTAAATGTGATTTGATGTAAATATTTGTTATTTAACAAGGCATTCTATTGATTTATCCAGCCCATGTCACAAAAGAAGATTTTATTATGTGAAATGATATCATGCTTATTGGTTTTGCTAGTTTTCCTCTATTTCCTTCAGGATCTGTTTCTTGGGATGCCGAAATGTGGAATTCATTCAAAACCGGGCGGGTTCTAGTTTTATAATGGTTTACTATTAACTTTTTTTACGGTTGTTTTGAGCAATCAGTAGAGCCGTCCAAGGCGTTTTGGTAGTGCTTCCTGTTTCAATGTCGTTTTCTGCAGAACAGAATAAGTTGACACAAAATAAAAAATACGCTGACTTTGTGGATAGATAGACGATGGTTTTGTCTAAAAATTGTTTACTCTATGGACGCTTGTATTGTTTTTAATCAGCTGCTAAAAGCATTCCCGTTATTTAGTGGCCACCCGTTAGGAAGTTTCAGAGCAGACATTGAAATATCTTAAAACGCCCCTTAAATTTCTTGCAACGCCCTTTAAAGGCTCCTGAGATCCCTTGAATTGCCCCTAAAGCCCCTTGAAACACCCCTGAAACCCAATAAATACTATTGAAATATCCCAGAATTCCTCGTAGTCCCATGAAAACACCGAAAATTTCACCCTTAAAAGGCTCCTCAAATCCCCCGAAACAACCCCTTAAAACGCCCCTGAAGCCCCTTGGAATCTCTTTTTTGGGCTCCAGGGATCTTTCTATAAACTCCCTTAGCCCCACCTCAACTGCCCAGGAGCGAGACCTGTTCTCGCGAACTAGATTCTCTAATCGAAGCCGAAACTTAATTTATGCATAAATTTCCCTCTTTTTCTGCCTTTTTTTAATTTATACACATTTTTAATTTATGCGGTCCCAGGCATGTCCATAAAAAGAGGTTCCAGTGTATTAAGGTTTTTCATGGCAAAAATTCTTCCAGGTACTAATTTTAAAAAAATATTTTTTTTTATCTGCGTTAACGAGATTTCTAGCCCTAGGCTAGTTTATCTCGGGACCCACGCTTTACTTCCCTTCCAAAGATAGAACTCATATTTTATGAAAAATATCTTGAAGATATTCCATGAGTTGAAACTTGAGCATTCCAACAGATCTATTACATACTAGCTGTCCCGGCAAACTTTGTCTTGCCGTCTTGGGGGTGGTTTGACAACTATTGAGCTCAAAATACCACCGCACTCTAGATTGATTTCATTTCGATCATGTTGATTTTCTTCCCAGCTCATGGAAAATCAGTACTTTATCAATTTTGTTACTTTTCTAGTTGATTTTCGTAACTTTTTCTGCATATAAACACAGCCACCATGAATACGAATCAAACCATGCAAGAATCATCCCGATCGGTTCAGCCGTTCGTGAGTTTTGTTGCCTCAAAGGGACTTCAAACTCATTTTTATATATATAGATAGATTTTTTTTAAATCATTAACTTTTCCATAATTTTATAATACATACCGGAGTTCCCAGAATTTTGTCAAGAATCTTTCGTTGTCTCATGAAATTTTAACAGCACGTTTGAGCAGTTTGTTGAATATTTCCTGAAGAATCTTTTTGAAAATAGCTTCATAAATTTTACATCTGGATTAGAAGAATCTAAAGCCATTATGTCTTGCACTACAAAAGATTCAAGTGACTGAACTATAGATATTCCAGTAGTTGAAATTAATATTTTTTTCAATAAAAAAAATAGTTATTAAATCGAGAACATTTCCATAGGTCACCGTAGCAATAAGAGAAACAGTCTTTATAAAAGTCACTAATTTAGTAACGGAAAAAAAATTCTTCAGAAATGAGGATGAAGTTTTTCAAAATTTTGTCAAGAGTACATGGTTATCTAACAAATAAAAAAAAAACGTCATGAAGTTCAACATTATTTTACTGATATTGGTCAAAATTCCAGCATAAATAGAAAGCTCTTCACGAACTTTTTTTCGTTTAAATTTTGTGAAAAATGAGCATATAAGCCTTTGCTTTGAAAACCTAGCCGTTCTTATATGGTCGTTTTTCACAAAATTGGCCATAACTCAGGAACGAAAAGAAAGTACATCCTAAAAGTTACTGGATTTGAAGTTCATAAAGTTTCCTTCTAAAAAATATTTCAATAAAAATTTCCGCGAGTTTGGGCATAGTTTTTCCGGCTTTTTCTTATGAATTTTCTCAACGGTGGACATTTTTTTCTAGTTCATATTTTTTTTTTTTGATTTCTGAGAAAATTTTCATTAAAAAAACTTTGTTTCTGCGATGCTTTGCTCTTAAGCTATGATTTTTCAAAGAAAAGGCTTATATGAATCATTTGGACATTTTTCACAAAAATGGCCATAACTTAAAAACGAAAAAAAGTGCATTCCAAAAATGCCAGCAACTACAGGCATAGTTTTTCCGGCTTTTTTCAACTGTGGAAAATTTTGTCGAAAACATTTTCCAGTTTTTTTTTGGAGGAAGTTTGGTTTAATTTTCATGAAAAAAACTTGGTTTCTACGATGCTTCGTTCTTGCGTTATGATTTTTCAAAGTAAATAGTGTCAGGGAAAAACAAAACAATAGTCCGGGAAAATAGACGACCCTGGATTTTTCTCATTTTTTATTTATATACAGCCATTCCATAGAAAAACGATATAGTGCATCTCCGATTGTCGTGAAACTTGGTGGGCTTGTAGTTCTTCGGAAATAATTAGACCCGTATTTTTTATTTCGTCATTAGGGTTTGGTCATTTCATATAGGGTGGTCCAAAAAATCAAGTTTTTTCAAAACTAAAAACTTTCAAAAAATCGTAACTTTTGAATCATTTTACCGATTTTATACTTTTTTTTTGTTTGAAAGCTATTGAGTTGTAGTTTTCAGGAAAAATACGTTAAAGGGGCTTAAATGTAAAGAGTACTAAAAAATATGCAAATATATTAGTTTTTTCACGTTTTCATGGTCTCGGGACCAAAGAGGTACCCTGGTTTTATATTTTTATCAGAAAATTCAGAAAATTTTGCGTAACATATCAAAAAATCAGAAATGTATGTTGTTTTGTTTTTGAGATATGATTTTTTGAATTCTGGAAAAGTTTTTGGGAAAATTTCTAGCAGAATCAATAAATGATTGGTAATATTTCAGCGTAACAATAAAAAGGAAATTGGAAATTTCTGGAAGTAGCTTCATTAGAGCTTTCATTTAAATTTATTTACTTTCATTTTTTTTCTACAAAATATATGTGTTATTTTTCAAGCCATCTTTAACATGAATGTACTGCAAAGTATTGATATATTTTTCAAGAATTTCTTTTGGAAACTTTCCTAGAATTAATAATTCAAAAAAAAATCCTTAGTTTATATATGTTAAAAAAAAAAAAACAATTAATTTAAAAAAGTCTCCAAAGATTTGTAGTCAATTTCGCAAAGACTATCGAAGATATCTTACAGAATACATTCAGATACTGGCGAAAATGGGGCAATACATTTTCAACTAATGCTTCTTTCAGAATTGTTTTCAAAAATCCGAAAATTCTTCAAAAGTAAGGGGGGAAGTTTTTCCGAATTTTCCGTAATAATTTCACAAAAGGAATATTGACCTTTTATCTATCTCAGATGCTCACTCAAGACATTCTCATCCAATGCCCGTTATGAGTTTATTTGTAAATTACTGCTCAGATTAAAATACGCCAAATGCCGTTACCGTTTTCGCTGGCTGTCTGCATAACGAAAACAACAAATTTCTGATGATTTCTTCACATACTTTTCCAAAAACTAGGAAATGAAGATTTATTTATAAAATGCCCCCTTTTGAAAGACAAGTTTGCCATCACATTTTTGTAAAGTTTATTTTTCCATTCTGAACAGAGAAAAAAATATGAAAAAAAAACATGAGAAATTGCACATCATTGTTATTTGTCTTCAAAGATGATTCAAGATATTTGCAGGACTTTCAGAAGAAAATTAACTGTGGGCAAATTTCCTCGCGGAAATATCATGCAATTTAATTTTGGAAAATCTCACCTTTTGCTTTATTATTGCTTCAAAATAATGAAGAATATTTTTTTGTGGTTTTTGTGGAAATTGATAAAAAATTAAAATTGAAAAGAAAAGTCGTTTGATGCATTTTACCATCCTAGGCTGCATGGCAAATTTTAAGCTGGAAATCAGCTCTCAACAGAAACTGAGTTCATGGGTAATCTAAACAAATACCAGGCTGAAAATGATCCAAAATTTCAACGAAAAAAAAAACACATTTATACTACACGCGCCTCTCTGCCAATCATTGCGAGATTATGCACCCATTTCAGATGATGAACTGCCAAATCGTGTTTTCGGTCGGTAAATTTATTGCTCGTGCCAGGCTGATTGCCTCGCGTCTTTCGACATCAATGGAAAAGAAACCACATAAACCTTCATAATATCGAGAAAAAAGAGCTCCACCGTTCTCAGCTCCACTCACTCGTGCACTATCATCGATATCACCAGTTCTCATCGGCACCACCGTTGAAGGTGTGTTCCGTTTCCGTTTGCTAGCGATGATTGACGAAGCGAAATTCCTTCCCAACTTCCCCCTCCACGCACTGAACTGACTGTCATAATCATCGTTTAATGGTGAAGCTGCCATCGTCGTAGTTGTCGTCATCAGAACGGGGTGTTGGATCGGAGCCGGGTGGTTGGAGATCGAATTTTTATCGAGGCTGCGAGTTGTAATGCGCGAGATGTAAATCATTTTTATCTCTGTTGGAGTATGGGCGAGGAGCTTTTGTGTGCCTATGTTCGAGAAACGAAGGAATTTGAGAATGGTTTTCTTCGATTAAAGTAACCGATGTGAGGAGATGATATAAGTCAGCTGATTTATGGGTGGCATGTACATATCATCTTTGAACCCGTTGCATGAAATGGATCGTGAATAATATTAAAAGTCTATTTGATACTGATGTAGATAGGAAGGAGAAGCTTTTTTTTTTTTTGATGATGGTGTTACTTCTAACATGGACAAAAAGGTACATTTCTTTGGAAAAATCTCCTGAGAAAACCATGATTGAGAAAATTCTCTATCAAGAACCTCTAAAGATTTTTCTAGAACTCTTGATGAAACCCCTGAAGATAATCATTAATCTTACAGGAATGTTTGGAAAAATTTCTACAGGAATTTCTAGACGAACGTCTGCATGAATCACTGGAAAGACCCCTTCAAAAATCCTTAATAATATTCCTGCTTTGAATCCGTAATCTGCGAAGAATCGCAAATCTGTCTTGTGGCTTAGATAATTAAAGCGACAAACTAACGACATGGACTGGTGGGTTCGAATCCCACCAGGACCATTTTTTTTTTCAAATGTATCTCACAATTCGTAGCACATTGTGCCTTTGGGTTTTGAGTTTTCTCGCCCTGACACATTAAAATGGATAAGTGGAGCATTTCCAAAGAAAAATCCCATCAGAATCTTGTGGGAATTCTTTAAGTTTAGAAACACTTCGTGATAAAATGTCTACACGTTGCCATCTGTAAAATGTAAAGTTATAATTATTTCACGCAGCTGCAAAACTCAAGGCTAAGCTTATCCCAGTCCAGCTCAAACTGAACGACACTCAAATTTCATAATTCTGAAAAGTCTGACCTCCGCATACCGACCGACAATGGTGGCGAAAAGCCCCGCACAGTCTCATGTGACTTTGGCTAATGAGCTTCACCATCGTGGGTTCCGAAATTGTCGGATCTGCGGTTAGCTTTTTATTACTTCCATTACTCCGTACGCTCTCTCGGGCAAACGCTTCGTCGGTACACCTCTTAGTAGGTACATTTAGCACTCGCCCCGGTCCCGGCTGACGGTGTAAAATTTGATACCTTCCATTATGGGGAGGGCAATCCGACCTGCACCGACGGCGCGACGGGGAAAAGCGGAAAAGCAGACTAGAAATTGTAAACTTTTAGCTCGGATTTAGTTTTACTGACTTCGGTCCTCGTCCCTTGGACGCCCACCAAACCACCGAAAGGAAAGTAGCTCCCACTTTGGCAGATTGTGAAAGGGATGCTTTATATTTTACCCTGAAAGCAGAAAAAATCTGTTTATTCCGCTCCTTTAGTCCCGACAAAAATTGGCCAAATAGCCAAAAAGTTGCCTGCCAGCCGGAGCCTGCCCAGCCCAGGAGTAGATTCCGAAAGCCGAGAGAACTGGCCGGCGGCACCCGGAATGATTTCTGTCTTTATAATCGGATTAAACTGCCAGCTTGGCCGAGGAGTTTTCCTTCGTTTCGTTTCGGGCAAAAGAGGCTGCTAGCTGCAACGTCTATTTAGTTGGAAGATGGTATTATTTATGGCGGATGATTGTACATTTTATTCTACTGCCACGCCGCCCCCGCGCCGAGACGCGTCCGAGCCGCTACAACGAGTGCATTCGAACCGTTTTCGTAAGAAACTCAGATTCCACCAGAATTTCCCTGGACTTGGACTTATTTTTTTCGTCCATGGCGGACCGTATTCTTCGCAAAGCAATGAAGCGCCGTTTTCTCCGGTGCAATTTCTTTCTCCGCTCCATTCGGGTAATAAAGAATCCCTCGTTCGGATGCAAAATTGTAAGAAGTTTTTCCTGAGCTCACCTTTGCTGGTCCGATTCGGCCCGCTGCTGGCTGTAGACCGGGTCCCGAAGGGTGGCTTTACCGAAGCTGTGTAGTGCTGGGAAGCAACATTTGATAAGAGAGCTACGGACGGGTATCATGGCTGGCTACATACGTCTCACTACTTGGAAGGGGGAAGTTCTTCGACGACGATACAGCTACCTGCCTGCGGTGGTGGTCGGCGGGCAGAGAAGGAGGGATTACAGAGCAAAAGTTGTTTGTATGCAAAAATAATGCTGATTTAGGTGTTGTGGAATTTATAGAACAAAAATTGTGCACCGGAATGGAATCACGAAAATATTGTGTTGGTCTCCAGGAGTGACCCACTTGGGGACTCTGATTTCTCGTTATTATGCTTGAGAAATGAGGGTAAATCATTAAGAATGACTGCTGGGAAGGGATTCGCCATATTGTGGAGCTGTTGATAAAAGTACTATTGTAGCTAAAGGTTTCTGATAGTAACGCTTATTTAGTTTCAAGAGGATGTAATTCAAAAATATAAAAAAAAATACCACGTAACACGCACAACCCATTAGGCTGAACACTTTTAGATTATACTGAATAAAAAAAAACCGTACAAATATGTTTCAAATACAATAGAAAGAAAAACGGCCAAGTTGAAACCCATGTATGCCAAGAGTGTGAAGCTCAGAATAGTATGGATCGGAATGATATGCGGACATTTTATGGAATCTTCGGTGGTGTATACAACTGCGCTGGTTCCCGCAATGTGCAACGAATAGGAAGGCAAAAGTGTCCACAATCTATCATTTCTGTTCAGATAAACTTCGAATAGGTAACATTACCTATATGAAATTCACTTGTATTTAGAGCAGTTGCTTAGTGAAGTTTAAGAAGGGTTTACGGGGGTGGGGGAGTTGAAGTGCATTTTGTTGTGATTTTAAGTCGGAGGAGGGGGGAGAGTTGAGATTGAACTGTCCAAATGTATTCAATCTTTCTTAGATCCATTGACCTACCTATACTTGAGTATATAGATCATCGGATCTACAAACATAAGTAACTAGTGATCATTTGAATCACTACTAACAACATTCATGCTCACTCAGTCTTACGGCACTATGTTCGGTCAAACGGTGAACTCTATTACTGATTAGAGACTCCAAGAATTGCCTTGTGTTTAAGTCATCTAATCTTTAATAGTATTTTCTCCTGTTACTCCTCTGAACCTCTGAAGTTCTTTTGAGACCTTTTGAAACGTCTCGAAGCTCCCTTGAAACCCCCATTGAACCCTCTGGAACACACTGATACCTCTGGTCTTGAAACGTTTTGTATCTCATCTTAAACATCCCTGAGACTCCCGTAAACTATCTTAAACTTTCTCAAAGCCCATTGAAACTCCTTGACACTCCCAAAAACCCGCTGAAACCCATTGAAATAGCATAAAATGGCTTAAACTCCTCTTAAACCCCACTGAAGCTTTCCTGAAACCCCATGAACTCCCTGAAACGCCTGCAGGGCAGCATAAACTCCCTAAAACCTCTTGAAATGCCTTGAAACACATTAAAGCCTGTCATAAACCCCCTGAGGCCCCCGGAGAATACACAAATCTCTTTAACCATGGTAAAAGTCGCATCACCAGGACCCCCGTTTATCGTGCTCAGCTTGAGTGCGGTGCATGTTTAGACCCTAGATGGAACGCGCTGGTAACTGAAGTACCTTCAAGCCTCAAAGCTTTCTAAACCTCCAACACACCTTAAAATTCCTATAAAACCACATAAGACCTCCAAAAACTCATACCAAACCCTTAGAAACCCTTTAGAACCTCCCTGAAGGCCTTTGATGCTCACAACGTCGTGAAACCAAGGCTCTTCTGAAATCTCTTGCAATTCATGAGAACCATCTTGAGGATTCCTGGAAGCCTATGAAACGCCTTGAAACCTCTCTACAACTCTTGAAGAAGCTTCTTCTAAACCCCTCATTGAACCCCCTGAATTGCTCGAAAACCCAATAAAACCCACTAAATGTCATAAAATGGCTTAAAACTCACCTAAATCCCTACCTGCAGTTCTCCTGGGAAACCCTGAACGTCCTAAAACACCTGAAGAACATCCTGAAATTCCCTGAAACCCCTGAAACACCTCGGGAGATTCTCCTCAACTCTTCTTATCCGTAAAATACAGCGCGCTGGTAAATAAAGCTCCCTCAAGTCCACAGGAGCCCAACTCAAAGCTTCTAACACTCCGTAAAGCTCCTTGAAATTCCTATAAAAACCCCATTAGATCGCCAAGAGCTCATGTCGAACCCTTAGAAACCCTCTAGCTAGAACCTCTCTGAAGTCCTTTGAAACAAACATCTGAAATTGTCTGAAATTCACGGAAACCTTCTTGAAGATTCTGAAGAGCCCATGAAATGTCTCGGAGCCCCCTAGACCTCAAGTAGTTTCTGTCAAACTCCCTGGGAACCCCCAGAAACGCCCTAAAACCCAATAAAACCCCACTTAAATGCCATAAAATGGTTTGAAACTCATCTAAATCCCAACCTGAAGCTCTTTTGAAGGCGCCTGAATCCTTAGAAATACCTGGAGAGCATCCTGAATCCCTTGATATGTCTTGAAACTCACTGAAACCTATCCTGAAGCCCTTAACGCCCTCGGAATTGTCTCATCAACTCTCCTTAACTACTTAAGCCAGAACGCAATGGATTTTTAGACTCAAAATGAAGCATGCTGGTAAGAAGGCCCACCGGATCCACCCTGCAGCTCGCTGGCAGCATCCAAAATCCCCTAAAATACATTGAAATGCAAATAAAACTCCATGAAACCTCCAATAACTAACAAATAACGCAACCTGTAGAAACTCTACAGAACATTCTCGGAAACTTCCCTAAAGTCTTCGAAGCATATTGAAAATCTAATCAAAATAATCAAATAAAGCAAACGGTGATCAAAAATAAAGTAAAACACTGAAACACCAATGAAATCATGGGGAGTTAAACAGAATGCAGCACCTCCAAAATCTTTTGAAACTCAGGCACTCGATGAAGTGCCTTGTGACCTCTCTTTAACCCTTCTGAGATTCCACGAAGCTCCTGTTAAACCTCTGTGGGCTCCCATTGAAACCACCTAAAACATTGGGAAGCTCCTGAAGCACTCTGAAGCGATTCAAAAATCTTGAATATTTTTGAATCCCCAATAAACCCGCCTGAAATACGAACTTCTCTTCAACCAGCAAAACCTCTCAGAAACATTGTGGGAGCCCCAAATGATGTCACTAAAATCCACGGAAATACATTATATCCATTATGAACCTCCCTGAAGCTCTTCTGAAGTCCCCTAAATCCCCGGAAATTCCCTTGAAGGCCCTGAAAGCCCCAGAGACACCTTAAAATGCCTTAAAATGTCTCTAAATCCTCCCTGAGACTTCCAGCGATTTCAACTCTTAAACTCCCTGGAGCTCCCATAGAATCAGTTCCGGGTTATTTGGCCGAACGCCACTGTTCTCCACATTAGTGAACTCGAAAGAGTAGCCTATCATTTAAAGAAAGAAAAATATCTAATAAAACATCGACAGTTTCAGTGCCAACTTATCTCTGAATGGTTAAACAAGAAAGAATAGCCTATGATTAAAACGAAATTCAGCCAAACGACATTCAGCCAAACGGCAATCGGCCAAATGACCGGACATCCCTAGAAGCTCATAGAAAACCCCTGAATCCCACAGAAACGCCTGGAAACGTCTTTGAAACATCTTGGGAACTCCCAAAAATCCCTTATGCTTCCTGAAATGCTCCCAAAGTCTCTAAATAGAATAGTCACCAGAGATGCAAATGCGCAGATCTGAAAGGAGAGGAGAAATAAGCGGATTTGGTAATGTCAACCAACAGTATATGTATCTATGGAACTATAGCATCAGTCGCGAAGAGCTGATATGTAGCGTTCAGCAATACCAACGCAATGGAGTGCGCTGAGACTAACGAGAAGACCGCCGCCAGGAATCGGATACTTCGGACCGGTAACCGGTTCAACAGAGAGCGGTGCATGATGGCAAGAGCAGAAGAGCACTGTAGCAAGCAAAGGGATCACGAAGAGATGATGCGCAGGAAAGCATGCATCAAAACGATACGTGGCATAAGACCCCCATTTAGGAATGGGGGGCCGCACAGGACTGCGCAGGCAGGTTCCTTCCACGTGAAATTACCGGGAACTCAAACTGGACACGGACACGTTTAATGCATTCCAGTGAGCTATATGCTCTTTGAAGGAAGCACGACACTAGACAACGGACTAGCATGCAACGCCCAGTGGCACAGCCGAAAACTTTTCCTGACAGCTGCGGCGGGAATCGAACCCGCGCTCCTCAGCACGATGCAACTTAAGGCTTGGTGACCTTAGCCGCACGACCACGAAGCCACAGCAACTGCGAAGCAAATAGAGGAAGGAGCACATTGAAGATTTTCTTGAATGACTATCAACTATAAGTAGTGGAACTTTCACCACTATTAAGCTGCTGGGAAGGACGAGCTCTCGGTCGAACTTTTTAAATGCGAAAGTCGGAAGTTTCTTCGACCGATTCATCAGATTATTAAAGATTAGGAGATCTATGCAGAAGAACGGCACTATCATCACACGAACGCTTACGTTCTTTTGCTATTTAGATGAAACTGCTTTATTCGGCAGTGATGGTAGGGCGGTGGATGTAGTTGCTCTTCCCAAGAGGGCCCAATGAGAGAAGATTGCTCTATCAGAAGGCCGGCTCCAGAGGCACGTTATCCTCCATTTGGGACATTTGTGCCATTCTGTGCAATTCTTTATTACAACAATGAACCTAACCTCAAAATGCCTGACAATTTTCAGGTCATTTTGACTAATGTAACACGAGCATATAAAGGACGACAGCAAGGTCGGTAAAGTAGATGTATTTTTGTCTTCTTCGTGCATGTTTGTGATCTGTCAAAGTGACCTAAAAATTGTCAATAATTTTGAGGTTAGGTTTGGTTGTGTAATAAAGAATTGATAAGATTCGATTATTTCTACGCAGAAATATAAGATTAACATAACCGGATGATGATATAGAATATCATCCGGCACCTACTGCCTAACATCCACCTGATCTGGATTCCGATACATTCGATCATTAGACAGTGTTGGTCCATTGGGTCCTCACTGTACGACTGTAGTTCCTCTATGATACAGTCATGAGCATGAAACCTAGTGCAGGTTGAGCACAGATGACTTCTGTAAAGGAATAGCCAGTTAAATTTGGCTTTTATTTCTCGTGTACCCGGAATACGAGAGAACCTGGCATCTGGTGTAGTATAGGTTAGGTTTTCAAAAAATCTTGGAATTATTTTGAAAGATGTATGACATGGAATTTGTTTGACTGTGTATGGCTACCACTTGATATACAAAATTCTTGATTATCAATGAGTTGTCTATCGTTTTATCTATATTTCCAAGAGCGCTCTACAATTTGAGTAAAGGCTGAAGTTTTATTACTGGTACTCACCTCGTCGCCAAATTGACAAAAAAGAAACCGTCAAATACTCCACATTGAATAAACACTCTCCAGAACCAGCATGAAAGCTATCGCTACCGTCAATACCGAAGCTACCAGAATCATTCTGTCCACGTTATACGGTCCATCGGCTCCTGAACCCAAAAATAGACAACTACTCATTGGCATATGGTGCATCCCTGGTTCGTTCAATACACACAACATCAACCATATCGCCTTGACCGATCCGTGCCCGCCGGGCTTTACTCGAAACGAACGAAATCGTACAACCGAAAAATGGCTATCACTGAATTGGGGAGGACACGTCCACCGACTGTGCTACAGCGCCCAAGCACTTTCCCGGCTTTCCATATCGAGCACCAAAGCCAAAGCAGCAGCCTTTCACAACTAATATCGTCGTGTCGCGTCGCATCGCATCCCCTATCTTGGAGGAGCGCGGTCCGCAATCAAGGCCTCTCCTCTAGACGACCTGAAAGCCACCGCCACGCCGCGCCGTACCGCGTCGGGTAATTCCCGGTGACGTAATGGAGTGATTGTAACCTCCCCGGGTCGACAGGATGATGGATGATGTGTTGTTGCTGCTAATGCCCGGAGGGGGCTCACTTTGCGCGTCCGACCCGACCGACACGGGACGAAAAACGGACGCGACATGACTGCAGCCATGCTAGAGCTACCGGTTGACGGCGATCGGGGATGGCACGGCACTTGTCGTGACGAGGGGGAATCGGTGTTTAGTGCTCCACTGTGGCCCATTCCAATTCTAGAACATAACAAATGTTCGATTGTAGAACATTACAAATGAACAAGTAAAATAAGTTAAGAAGTTGGACTTTTTCTGCTGAAATTCAAGTAAGAACACATAAAGTGGCAGTTTTTACTATCTTAGGTTACGCGCTTCCAAGAGAAAGCTTTCGAACCTTCTTGAGGGCTCATTGCACCCCGCTCTCCCCCAGCATTCTTCCATAGCGACTTTATCTTCAGTTTGTCGCTCTTCATTCTTTGTTTCGCATACCAGCGATGAGCGGTTGAAGGTTTTTTTTTTCTGTTGACACCACAGTGGACCGTAATGGAATTGGTTCAGATGGCTGAGTGTTTATAGAGCATAGGACAGCTTTCTACTTTTTCACTAGAGCTCTATTTCGGCAGATGGAATGCATCGATCGGCTGGTGGCTGTTTGCAAGCACTGATTAGACCCGCTTATCCAAGTGTCAATACAGTACTAAAGTGTCGTTCATCCAGCACAGTGCAACAAAGACATCAAATAATCATAATCGGTTCCGGATACTCCGCAGGGCACATTATGACTGCGGTGTCAACTCCTGAATCATCGCGTGTTTGATTTTAAGCTCATTATCGTACGCTGCACAGAGTTGCCCGTTCTAAAGCTTTCCCTCGAATAGAGTATACTCTTTCGTGGATTTTGTGATTGATTAGCTCCACCCTGCTTCAAAGCTGCTTTGAATCGCACCGTTTATGCCAAATACTGACTGTATAGCCCTCGAGTGCTGATAACGAACGATGCACGACAAACGTCAACCCGGTGTGTGACTGCATTGGCACTATGCTGTTTTGATATGTACGGGGGCTGGGCCATCGCTACCCATCATTATTGTCATTATCATCATTATTATCGAGTGGGACCCCCATCAACAGTGGGTATCCCGCCGCAACGCGTACTCAAATATGACGAACGGTGGAGATGGTTTGTTGGTGACCTGCAACGGCGGCAGCTCTTTGTCACCGATGTGATGTGACTGCTATCATGATTGCACGATGATTTCAACAAATTGAAACACGTGGTTTTGCCAAGGGATGCATCTTGGCTGAATGTTTATCGAACTATATTAGTGTTATTTGTAAGTAATTTTTGTGGAAAGCAGTAAGCTTTTTATCTAATTCCCGTCATACTGAGCGCCAACCAATAATGGCCGAGTTTATCCTTGCACCTCGCCCAATGTCTCATGGCCAGTTTGGTTTCAATGACTAATCCATAAATTGACGTTCATGACATGTAAAAACATATTGTACAGCAAAAAGATTGCTCAGGTGCAAGAAAGTATGGAACAAAATCATATGCGGAGGTTTTACGAAACTGTCAATGAGATGCAAATATAAACAGCGCCTTTTATCGTGGTATGCAACGACCATGATGGAAACTTACTCACACATAAAACAATGGTGGCTGCCAGGAGGAGTGAGCACTTCGAGGAATTGCTGAACGATGCGAATGTAAGAGCAACATCAGGTATCAGTAGGTCGGCTCCAGAGGCACGTTCTCCTCCATTTGAGAAATTTGTGTCATCGCCATGAATACGAGCCTATTCATCATTTACCAGAGGGAGAGCGAAGGGAGGAATAAGGGATAAGATAGGGAAAGGGAAGGTAAGGGAAAAGGGTCGACATAATCGCATAAGCGTACCACAATGCGTTCAAACAGCGCCCTGAAAAGGGCGCTGTAAAAAAACGCATAAAGCGTAAAGTAAGCCTATAGCTACTTGCCACAACGGGTTCAGAACAACAGAACATCCTGAAGATTCAGGCTTCTTAGGTCAGTTTCACTTAATCAAGTGTTCACCGAGTACTCGGAAACGCAGTTGCGTAAAACTGGGTAGTTACATATCAAATGATTCAAAGTTCCACAGTCGAATTCTCAGCTAAGATATACAAATGAAGCAGCCTGTTGAGGCTTGTGATGGACAAAATCATAAGTAGGAAAACCACATTGAGTTATCTCAATTACGTTTCTGCTACGAGATTCCTCATAAGTGATGGCAAGACTCCCGCATGAGGACATCCACAAACACTCAATTTCCTAATCGCTGCTTGACGTAATGCCGAGAAGAGATGTTGGTTTTTGAGCATTTGGTAAATCTCATTGGAAATCATTGAAAGATAAATAGGACAATCCATGCGGCTTCTAATATGGAATCGAAAGGTACGTGTTCAAAAGTATCCTGGAAATCCAAGAAAACACCAAAAAAAAATTGTTTTTGAATGAATGCCTTTCCTATATCATGAACAAATGTAAACAAATCACAGTAGACTTTCCATTTTGGCAAGCATGGAGAGGCATGTTTGCCAGAAAAAACATCACGGGTGTGATGCTGGACAAAGCGATCTAATCATTTCATAAGAAAGAGGTCAAATTGATAGGTCTGATCTTCATACGATGCATTATCCATTTACGGAATAAACTTGACAGTATAATCCCACCAAGATTTGGGAATAGCAAGGCTGCAAACAAGCAGTTTTATCAAAACATTCTGAAGCCCGAGGCATGACACGTGAGATTGTCATTTCAATTTTACTTGAAAGTAGCAAACATCGGGTCAAATGCAAAATGTGCCAAAGACGAAGATACACAGAGGACAATGTGAAGAACGCATAATGCGAAAAGCCATATACAGGGTGCGGCAGGAAAAAATGCGAAAAGTTCAAGGCACTATTGCACGCTAAATGTGGGATATATATGACTATTTTTTCATGACAGTGTATCAGTCAATGTCTATATTCTAGCACTGAAAAATAAAAATGAACACATTTGATGTTTAACATGTGATAATGTAGGCCTAATTAGCGGATATCAATAAACTGCGCGCCCAATGGTCATTAAACAAAATGACTATAACAGTAACAAAATTAGCTCAAATTCGATGAACAACCAGACCGCACTGATCCAGAGCCATGTAGTTTCACATAGCAGATGAAATAAGTACATATATTTGATGATATTGTAGAGAAAATAAAAAAAAATTGTTTTATCAGATGCGAAATTTAGCAACCTGTGCGATTTTCTGCGGTTTGAAAATTCTGGTTGTCTTCATCTTCAGGCGCCGCCAAGTAAAGGTTAGTGACCAAAATGGGAAATTTTTTAATTAACTTTTCAGAAAACTAGCCTATTATAGATCATGGAACGTTGAAACATAGATTGGTTAATGTCAAATGGACGAAAATGAGGTTTGAAGTTGAAAAACACTTTCGCATTTTTTCCTGCCGCATACTGTAGGTTATAATTAAAGCTAATAAACAACATACTAATAATCCCACCCTTATTGAGCCTCGCAGTTGAGGCTTAAGAAGGATAGCAGATTATCTCGGAGAAACACAAGGTCAACTGCACCATTGCTCCGGTTAGCGCAGTAAGGGCAGAATACTGTGGAGGGCGCCCTAGTACTCCACAGGCTCCGTTAAGCGGTTAGGATTTTATTAGACCCCCCTAACCATTCATTCCTAGGCACGGTAAGCATATAGCCGCATCACACCATGAATTAGGGGTCACCTGTTGAATGGACTCTTACCACCGGAACAGGCAGTCCTTAGTGTTATTCTTAGCCAATAGGAGGCAATCAGTGAAGTACTAGATTGAAAGTAATGAGCTGGATTTTTGTATGGTGAGATGATCAATTCTCCATTTTTGCAATGAAATGGTGCAAACAGCGTAGGTTATATGATTTATTGGCTAATTTGATGCTATTTGAGCAAAAGTTTGAATAACTGTGTTGTTGTATTATTTTTTCCTACAACTTCAGCAACACAGTTATCCAAACTTTTGCTCAAACAGCATCAAATTAGTCAATAAATCATATAACCTACGCTATTTGTACGATTTCATTGCAGAAATGGAGAATTGATCATCTCACCATACAAAAATCCAGCTCACTACTTTCAATCTAGTACTTCACTGATTGCCTCCTATTGTGACAACCGCTACCGATACTACACAGCTATCTAGGCTGATCGAGAAAAGAAGTTAATATTGATGATCAACTTCATACGGACCCGAACAGCCGGACCATATTGTACAGCAAAAAGATTGCTCAGGTGCAAGAAAGTATGGAACAAAATCATATGCGGAGGTTTTACGAAACTGTCAATGAGATGCAAATATAAACAGCGCCTTTTATCGTGGTATGCAACGACCATGATGGAAACTTACTCACACATAAAACAATGGTGGCTGCCTGGAGGAGTGAGACTTCGAGGAATTGCTGAACGATGCGAATGTGAGAGCAACATACAAAATTCGAGCCGACGACGATGAATAGGTATAAGAAGAGGAAGAGTGCCTGCTTTTTGGTTGGATGGTCTCATTCGCTCTATATACAAGAAAAGGCATAGACTGGAGTGCGCAAATTACACAAGAATTACACTTCTCAATTCAGCGTACAAAATTTTGACCAGACTTCTGCTTGACAGGCTGAGTCCGATTGAGGAGTCGTTCGTCGGCGAATATCAGACGGGTTTTCGTGACGGCTGAACAGGCAGATCCTCGATAAACTTTGGAAGAACAACCCTCATACGATTCCGTGAAGAGAAACGAGCTGTGGCAGATTATAAATCACGGAAGGCTGCGGTAGGGTGCCGGAAGAACAAATTAAACCATGATAATTAACCTGGACTTGTTAGGGGAATATCTGTAAGTAAAAAGAAAATCGCGTTAAGTACTGTTCCTTTGAATTCCACTAAGAAGTTGCATCCTTTGACAGATACGTATTTCGACCTCAACTGTAAGGTCGTCTTCAGTGTCTTGTACAGGCGAGTCAAGTTCAAGACACTGAAGACGACCTTACAGTTGAGGTCGAAATACGTATCTGTCAAAGGATGCAAATTCTAAGCGGAATTGAAAGGAACAGTACTTAACGCGATTTTCTTTTTACTTAAGTTAAACAATATTCAGAAGAGAATCAGGAAGCGGCCATCGGCTTTGTGGAAGGCCACTCACGCACGAATTGTAGTCAACCAAGTATTAAGGCCTCACAAATGGATCTCCATCGCCGAAGTTTATCAGCTTTGTCTATACAACAAAAATGCGACTGTGGAGCGGATCTGGTGTGATGGTTAGAACACTTGACTATCACGCCGAGGACATGGGATCGAATCCCACTCCCGACAAACTCGCAAAATGTGAGTTCTCCTTCGGAAGGGAAGTAAAGTGTGGGACCCGAGATGAACTAGCCTAGGGCTAAAAATCTCGTTAATACAGATAAAAAAAAAAAAAAAAATGCGACTGAAATGCGGACAAGAAATTGGAGGCCACAATCTCCGTATTTTGGAGCGGAACTTCAGTAGGTCATTACGGTATACTCTTTGCAGACCGCAGGCAGAAATTCACCTTATAACGAGTATTAGTAACCGAAACCACGAAAGTTCTACAGTCTATTTGAACCCAATTTCTGAATTGACCACACGCCAAGCGATGACGGTAGCTATTATTTATTTACGGAAATTTCACACCCGTCAACCATCTTCTCTGCTGCGCGGAGCCACCATCACCGTCCGGACATCATCGCTTTCCATCCAACACACATACATTGTTCGGACAAAGGATAGGGGTAACTCAATCTCATTTGGTGCGATGACGTCGCCGATCTGATGAGTTGGCACCGTGTGAGAAGGTGTTGTGTGTAAGCGAGCTTTGATTCGATCAGGAAATTACGAATCCTGCTGGAGGACTGACTGTTGTCGAGGCTCGGAGGTATGTATGTATAAGCACGCGGAAATCACTCCTCCCTGAACTCACAAAACCGCAGCTGGTGTGGCGCGGTGACGCGGCGGTGGTCGCTGCAGAGAACTGCTCCCATAATGATGATGAAGCTTTGTGGATTAAATCGATGGGAAATTGCTTAATTTGTTCAATTTGTTTCGGGAGCACGCGGATCGATCGTTGGCTGGCTGACTGGATGGTTGTAGTCAAATTGTTTCGTTGGAAGTGATGGTTTATAGAAGGGTGGTCGGGGAAAGGTATACATAAGTAGATAATGTGTGTCGCACGTAGTTAACTACGTGTGATTAAACCGTAAATTTATCGAACGTATTGACAGTACGCATGGTAGATAATTTGAGCTAAGCTGGGTGATTAGGCTCCATCAACCCGTGTGTGCGTGTGTGTATGTGTGTATGTCCGTGCGTACCGATATATGAACTAATATCGTTCCGATGTCGTTCCGCTCAATCGGATCAGGTTTTCTGACTACACGCCACCACTTTAAGGCTTTTACCCTTCCCCATTGGAAACGATAACTTTTCAATAAATTAATCATAATTCGATATTCATCCCAGAAGGATACGTTCCGCACTCGGGAATGGCAATCCTTGCTACTCGTATGCAAACCAAATCCACGCACGCTCGCACGCATCCGTGTCGTGTGTATAAAGCCATAAAAGTCATAAATTTATTCAATTTGTTTCCTTTGGGTGGGTTTCTTTTTATTCAAATGCCACGGCAGGCCGGGAGGACTTCATCTCGCTATCCTGCGCTGGAGACGGAGCTCTTTTTATGGGACTCCTCATCTCTCCATCATCACCGCATCCACATTGTAGGGTGATTTCCGACCGTCTTGTCGTTCTGCGGAGGGCAACGAAAACGCATTAAAAACCGTTGTTGCTTCTGCTGCAGCATGATGGGTGGTGGGGACGACACCCGAATCCGCGACTGCTATTTTAATGCTGATTTATTGGAGTACGTGTTTGTAACGCATCCGAGAATAAATGCGTGGGACCCTTGGTCGTGCGTTCTGTGCGTTGGGAGAAGCCGAAGGATTTTTGTTTCTCAAACCGGAAGAGGAGAAACTCGTTCACGTATTCGTTCTTATTGTATTGAATAACATACTCTAGTATGTGAATATATAAAAAAGAGCTCTTATGCTAATATTATAAAAAAACGGTTCAGGTGGTGGAACATTGAGCGATATTATGATATAGTGTGAAATCATGTTCAGGTGTATTATATACATCATCGCGAAAAGCCATTGCAGTACTATCAGTTACATTTCCCGAAAATAACATTGTCACAAAAACGTATTCAATTGTCATACATTATCGAACTCGTTTTAACTTTGAGATGTTTGCGGCAGCTCAATTTATAAATATGTTGGCTCAAAATCAGCGAATTCCAGAGCAAATAAAAGATCATTTTTAAAAAACTAAGCTGCATCCTGTTATACAAGCACTTAAGCATTTCAGTGAACACCCCTATCATAAAATGAACTGTGAATGGGGCAACGAGTATATTTCAACACGTTGTCATCCGGCCCAATTCGTGCCTCCTTGTGTGAGTCGTGGCGCCAATTTGACAGCAGCCGAAATATGCCCACATAAAAGTGTTGGTTACCGCCTCAACAATGCATAAATTAAACGAATCGTCCGACCCAATCGTTATCTCTAAGCCAAGGATCGTACAGACCAACACTAGTGAGCTTCAACGTAGTAGCTTCGGTACCCCAACCGAAATTAATGCAAAAAAAATGCTGGGAAAACAAACCGCACATTTCGAACAACATCCCGAATGGACGCAGCAAAATAACGGTAATAAAATGCTCGTAAAAGCTTATGCAAATTATAATTGCATTTGCCACGCCACCGCCACTCCCAGACACACTGTTGAATCATCATCATCCCTCCGCTATTAGGAGGTGAACCGCGTAGCAGAACCGATTCGCTGGGCCACTTCCGGGAACATCCTTGCGAGGACACCACAGACCGCACCACGCAGCAAGAGCCAACCTCTCCCATGCAATAGTCCGTAGCATCGGAACCGTGGTGTCCTTTGGACAACGTCGTTGCTATGCTTCCTTGATATCAACAACGGGATCAGCATCGCGTCGTCGTCATCGTCCTCTCGTGCAACAGGATGACTCTCCCTCAAGCAGAGCACAGCACAGCAAAATTATAATGGAAAACGACAAAAGTTAGTCGCAGTTTTATTTATTGCAGGCTACCCAGAGTATGGTTCGGGATTGAGATCTTGGCGGCGCGTATGGAATCGAGGACAGTGACGTGTACTCATGATGTATGAAAACAAAAAATCCTTAAAGAAATGGAATTCAGGAAAAAATATCAGTTGTGTCTAATTCAATATGGAAAGCAAATTAACATCGCATCACGTTGCATCGTCAATCGAGGTGTGATGTTTGAAAGGTGGAAGAAGCAATTTACCGAACACCTGCTTGGTGTCGATCATCCAAAGCTGAAAGATTTTTTTTTTGATTGCCACAATCCATTGAATTCTTCAACTGTGATAGAAAGATTTTGGAAAAAATATAAATATGTATCTTTATCATTTTTAACGAGATTTTAGCTTTAGGTTAGTTCATCTCTGGACTCACGCTTTACTTCCCTTCCGAAGGAAGAACTCGCTTGCGAGTTTGTCGTGAGTGAGATTCGATCCCAGGTCCTCGGCGTGATAGCTACGTGTTTTAACCATCACACCAGGTCCTCTCCCATTAAAAATATGCAAATTGTAGCGATTTGTTATAAGCGAAGCGTATTTTTTTTTTGATTATTATTTTTATTTTAATAAATTCAAAATTGTTTCCTACACACTGAAAAATACGGCTTGAAGAGCAACAAAAACAATTTCGAGATACGCAATGCAATCAATACAGTCATGATAATATCAGAGAAGGTTACTCAAGATTTCTTAATCTCAGCGACTGGACAGCCCCCATAGGAATGACTTCGATATTACGCATAATAAGGAATTGTTCTGGGGAAAACACCCAATTAAAACCTTATTAATCCACCTAGCGGTGATAGTACCTTCTCGTGCCTTCAAAACCCCATTTTCAACAAAACACAAGTAACATGTTGATGAATATCGCACTTTCATACGTATAACAAAAATCTATTTCATGATACCAGAGATCATATCGTTTATCTGGCTTTTGATATTTGAGTCATTAACTTTTAAAAATGCCGCAATTTTGAATTGTCAGCCACTATTTTGGATTTAAGTCTGCCATATTGGATATTCTGGTTGCCATTTTGGACTCCAGATTTCTTCCCCATACCAGATATACCCATTACAATTTAATAAAAGGTTCTAGATAGAGCTCCATCAAACAGCCGCCATTTCAGATATTCCGGTCGCCATTTTTGAACTCAGGACATTTTCTACATATTATCAAATACAGTCGACTCTCTACATCTCGATATTGAAGGGACCATCGAGATAAGGAGAGATCGAAGTGAAGAACCAATTTGAAATGCACACTACACACTAAGATCAGCTCGGTATTTTCCCCATCTTTTTACTGAGTTCTCAACAGCAGATTTAACTCGGTACGCTCGGTTGTTTATTTTGCGGATATTCTGTAAATGAGTTGCCGAGCTCAGCTAATAAACTGTCAAAAGTTACTGATGCACGGTAAAAATCGTTACTGGTGAACGGTAAATACGATTACCGAGTGTACCGAAATAAATCTGCTGTTGAAAACTCAGTAAAAAGATGGAAAAAATACTGAAATCAGTGAAAAGATTACTGAGCTGCAACATCTGAATCTTAGTGTGTAGATTGAAAAGCCCTCCGTAACTAGGAAAACCGCCAACAAACAGATGTCACTTCGCATTCCTAGAATGTTTTGCACCTACGAAACGAGATCTAGCAACCTGTCAATATGGGCATATCGACATATGGAAAGAAAAACTAGAACAAAAACGAATGAGATCGCACCATCTTCCCCATTCCAAATATACTCATATTGTAGGGTTTTATACCCAAAAACTTCATAAAACAGCCGCCATCTTGAATTTTGGGCCGCCATCTTGGATTTTAGACCGCCATCTTGGATATATTGGTCGTCACTTTTGGACTCCAGACATCTGCCCCATACCAAATATACCCATATTGCATGGTTTTTGGGTCTAAATCACCATTAAGCAGCCTCGATCTTGAATTTTGAGCTGCCGTCTTGAATTTTAGACCGCTATCTTTAAAAGTTTGGTCGTCGTTTCTGGACTCCAGACAGCTTTCCTAATCCTCATACCAAATATACCCATATTGCATCGTTTTAGCGCCAAAAACACCATCAAACAGCCGCCATCTTGAATTATAAGACGTTATCTTGGATATTATGGTCACGATTTTTGGACTTAGGACATCTTCGTTATACCAAATATACCTATATTGCAATATTTAAGGGCCTAAAACTCCATTAAACAGTCATCATCTTCAATTTGGAGTAGCCATTTTGGATTTCAGACCACTATCTTGGATATTTTAGTCGCCATCTCTGGACTCCAGACATCTTCCCCATTTCAAATATACCCATATTGCATGGTTTTAGAGCCTAACACTATTGAACAGCCGCCATCTCAAATTTGGAGCCGCCATTAAGGATTGCACACCATATTGCCTGGTTTTAGAGCTAAAACTCTTTGAAACAGCCGCCGTTTTGAATTTGAAGCCGCCATCTTGAATGTTAGGCTGCCTTCTTGAATTTTGGGCCGACATCGTGGAATTTCTGGTCTTCAGTTTTGATTTCCGCGCAAAATTTGTCATCCATGCTAAAGGCTAAATACAAAAATCACCACAGTTTAATGTGTCGCATGATTGAGCTTGGTTCAGTTTTATATACGGCCAGTTCTACCGGTGCTAGTCCCGCTCACTTAAATGGCCATAACTTCGGATCGCCTTGACCGATCCAAACCACTTTCAATAGCACACAATGCGGTAAAATTCCGGTTCAATTCGAGCTATAATCCGAAAAATCGGCCAATAGGAAGTGCCTGAAAATGGGGGAACTTGTTTAGCGCGCAGACATACATACATACACACAGCATCTGACTAAGCATATGTTTAAAAGTAGGATAAGTTCTAGTTCATAGTATTAACTGTCTGTACGATGTATTCGAAGACTAGTAAATAAATAAATAAAAAATCTCAATTCGTCGAACTGAGTTGATTGGTATATGTGACTTGACTCTCCGAGCCTTCTATCAAAAATTCGTATTTTGAGTGAACCTATAGCCTTTCAGTACACATTGGTGTACGAGAAAGGCAAAAAACATATTTTTTTTTCTGTAATTATTGCGGACGGTTCATCATTGCAGGTATTCCTTGTTTGAGTTCTGCAAGAATTCTTCTAAATATTTCTCCAAAAATGATTTTAGAATTTATTCCTTCCCTTGTTCTGCTCAAGAATTTTCTCCATGATTACCTCCAGGGACACTGCCTGACATGTCTTTCGAGATTCTTTCAAGATTCATTCAAATGTTTCGGTATTTTTATAGGAAGAAGATTCTCGCAAGATTTCTTAGAATGATTCTAGCAAGAATTCCCCCGAAAATTGCTCCAGTATCCCTAAAAATGTATTCCTGCCCATGCATTTCTTCCAAAATTTCTCCAGGGAAGCCTTCAGAGATTATATCCGAAACTCCACCCGGAAATTTCCTAGGGTCAGAAGATTCTTAAGATATTTCTCAAAAGACTCTTCTTGAAACTAGTCTACTAGTTTCTTCTGAAATTCGTTCAGAAATTCCTCCTGGGATTCCTTTACCGATTAGTTAGGAAACTCTTTGAAGGATTGCTCGTGCATGTATCCCTTCATGCATTGCTTCACACATTTCTGTGGGAATTTGCCCCTAATAGTATTATCAGAATTCTTCTAGAAGATTCTCCAACGGTTTGTCAAGGCATTCCTTCAGAGTTTTGGAGATTACTCAAGATATTCATTTAAAAAATTTTCAAGGGGTACCCTTCAGAAATGCAGAAATGTTTTTCAGGAATTATTGTTGGTATCTCTTCAGAGTTTACTTCCGGTCTTATTCCCTCATTTATTTATTAAAAAATTTCTCTTAAAAATTCTGAAGAGTTTCTGAAAATGACACCAGAGGTTTCTCTAGAAGCTCCTCCAGATATTCATCCAGGAAATGTTTAGAGTTAATTCAGACCTTACTTCAGGGATTCTTCCATATATTTTTCCGGTGATGCTGCAGGAATTTCTGTATAAATTACTCCAGAATCCATTGCTTCCAGATATTCATTCAGAGATTCTTTCCGAACACGTTTTTTCAGTAATTTATTCAAAAAATCTCTAAAAAAAATCCAGGTTGTTGCTTGTTTCTGCAGGATCTCCTGCAAAAATTTCTCCTCCAAGATTTTTTATTCAGGAATTTAAATTCCTGAAGAAATATTATGAGAAATTATTCTATGAATTCCTTCAGAGATATCTCCAGGAGTTTTTTTTTTTAAGATTCCTTCAGAAATTCCTTGAAAGATCCCTCATAAATATATTGATGTATTTATACAAGAACTCCAACAGTACCCATGTTTGCAGTTTCTGGAGAAATTCTGGCAGACAGTTTTAAAAGATTCTTTCAGATATTTCTCTACGGATATCTCCCGGAATCCTACCAGAAATATTTTAAGCATTTTTTAAATAACTTTTAAAGTTCCCCAGGAAGAATCTCATGATTTTTGTTCTAGGAATTAAACAGGTATCTTAAGGATTTTTTTTCAGGTACTTTTGTCCAGGAGTCACTCCAGAAATATTTCATGAATATCTTCTTGGAATTTCTAAAGATATAACTAGGAGTTTTTTTTAGAAAAGATTCCTTCAGACAATCATCCAGGAATTTCTTAAGAATTTCCATTTATTTCCCTAAAAAACCGAAGAAATCCGGACGGGAATTTATGAAAGAATCTCTGAAGGATTTGTTTTTAAAGAAATCTCACAACAGCGTTGGGCGGAATACCTAGATAAGTGAATTAAGCAATCTTTAAGAGAATTCCTGAAGGAATCCTTTAATTAAATTCCTACTGGAGTATGTGGAAAGTTTTCAAAAAAAAAATCCGTGGAGAAGCTTCTGGTAAAATTCTGAACTTTTGATTTTCTGAAAGGATCGCTTTGAAAGCTTTTCTTAAGCAATATGTGGACATATTTCTGAAGGAATTCCTGTAGAAATACCAGAAAAAAAAACGCTTAGGTAAGCTTCTGTTACGAAATTCTTGAAGCTATCGTTTAAGGAAATGCTGGGGGAAATACATGGAGGAATATCTGGAGAAAATCCTGAAGAAACCTCTATATGAACTTCTGGAGGAATCCCTGGATGAATTCTTGCAGGATTTTCTGAATGAATCCCTGTAGAAGTACGTGGACACGTTTTGGTGGGAATTTTTAATGGAATTCTTAGAGCAGTTCTCGGACAAAATTTTCCAGAAGAAATACCTGTACGAATTTCAGAATGAATCTCTGGACGATTTTTCGAAGAAATCACAAGATCAGTTTATGAAATAATCTATGATATAATTTCTGATTCGCTGTAGAAATTTGTGAAATAAGCCCTGGCATAATCTTCGAAGGGTTTCCCAATCGAAATCCTAAAATAATTCCTGAAGTAATCCCTGGTGGAGTTTCGGGAGAAAATCACGGAAGTCTGCATCAAATAATTCCTGGATACATTTTTTAGGAAATTCACAAGGGAATAATTGAAGGAAACCTTCTGGAAAAATCCATGGAGCAATTTTGAAAGCAATCCATAGAAAATTTCTTGGACAAACGTATGAAGATAACTCATGAAAAATTTCTGAAGAAATCTCCACGATTTTTTCAAAGAAATCTTTTGAAGAATTTCTGAAGAAAACTTTGGAAAAATTCTAAGAGGAGTCTGCGAAAGATATTCTAAATAAAAATCTGTGGAGAAGTATCTGAAGGAATTCTGATCTTTTTATTTTCTGAAGATATCGCTGAAAACATTTCTGAACAATCCTAAGGATGATTTTCTGTAAGAGTTCTCGTATATAGTTTTGAAAGAATTCATGGATTATTTCTGATCAAACTCATGGAAGCTTTTCTAGAGGAGTTCTTGGAAAAATATTTAGAGGATCCTCTAGAAGCAATACTAAAGGAAATTCTAGAGCAATTTCTGAAGAAATCCATGGCAGACGTTCTAAACGATATTTCGAAAGGAATCCGTAGAAGAGTTTCTGAAAGGAATTTATTTAAGATTTTCTAAAAACAAAGAATTCTAGGAAGGTGTACAAAAAAGTTTTTAAATAATTTCTGGGTTATCTTAAAAAAAAAACTTTGGATGTAATTTTAGTCTAAGGAGTAGTGTCAGAATACATCCATGAATTGTTTTCCAAATGCATCCCTTGATAAATTTATTCTCAAAGAATTTTTGAAGGAATCATCAAAGGATTTCTGAAGAAATTTATGGATGAGTTTCAGAATTTTCTAAAATAACCTTAAAATAAATAAATTTAGGAAAAATAGCTAGTGAAATATCTGCATAAATCCATGCAGGCCAGTGCACAGAAGTGGCGTCAAGGGAGGGGTTTTTCCAAATTTCGGCAAAAGGCGGAGGAGCGCCTAGTATATGGAGCGTCCGTAATGGGTGGGGTGGGGGCGGGGGTGTTAACACTTCAATTTAAAACAATTTCCCTGCCTGATGTCTTTAAATTTGAGATTTAAATCTTGAAATATATAGGCACTGCACCGATGTCCATTTATGTCTGATCACTACGGGGTACTTGCAGAATGGTCATTAGTAGTAGAAGAAGTAGAAGAAGAAAAAGAAGCAGTAGGATAAGAAGAAGTAGACGAATAAGAAGAATAGTTAACGCAATTTCGTTAGTCTTTAGAGTGCTTGTTTGATCAATGCGATCGCGTTTGTTTATAGTAACCGTGTTTTATTATAAAACTCTTGTACAGCACAAATGTTTGTAGAGATGCTGGCCATTTTTTGAGTTTAAATCTGAGAGACAGTATACATCGCATTTCTTTAAAATTCAGACATGTATTCGAAACTGATTGCAATTAACTGCAGTAATTGAAAGGTGGAAGCCATATTTCATTTAACACTTAGGTAGTATCGTTCCAGATATCGATATTTGCTAAGTAAATTCAAGGTGGTTCAAGGGGGATGGTTCCTCCTTACATCACTGGACTCCAACATGCCTGGTCGCATGGCCATCATCGCCATCGTCATCATAAAGCACGCGTCTCCACCGCGACTACGACTCCAACGACTCCAACGACGACGATGACTGAGTTTGGGACGGATGGTCGATTATAGTATAATTTGTGCTTAATTACAGCTTAAGTACGAAAAACATTTGTTTCTTATTACCCTCTCGTGCCTCGGAATGGGCGCGCCCGGTCCTCGTCCTCGGTGTGTGCGGTTGCCGGGGCGTTAGCGACGACGACGGACGGAATTATGGCCTCGAGTACCGCGTTGTCGGCAGAGGACTACGACGAGCAGCCATTTGAAACCGGAGCGACGCGGTTTTTGGACCGGCTATGATAACGCGCGCTCGCGCCTTCCCGGAACAACAGTTAACTCGGTCTGCCTGCGATTTCGAAACGAGCGCGAAAAGTCCAGCCCGGTTGGAGTTGGAAGATAAAAATTACGAAATGGAGAACGTTTCCGCGATGCTCTGGCACTGACTGGTTGGCGTGTTGATGGTATGGTTCTTCTTTGGTGACAATGCTGTTTCGTTTCCTTCCATCGCATCGCGTCGTCGTTGGGAAGGTGGGGAACGAGAAAAGTTAAATTAAAACAAATTTTCGTAATTAATAATTCTCTTAAGGAAATATTTATTCATTCTGGTGCTTTCCCGGGCGGGCATCAGTTTTGGTTACGGAATGGTGGCGAACGCATCCATCGCCACCGCCGGTTGCCATCGTCTTCGTTGGCTTTGGCGCGCGTTGCATGATACACACACCGTGCGCTGCTGCTGCTTGTGCTGTTTATGTTCTTCTCAGTCGTCTTAAGTGTACTCGGTGTAGAGTACGAGTTTTCGTAAGAAGATTAAATAAATTTTATTTCAAAAGTATTTCAAAGTTGCATTTAATAATGCGCTGCGCTTCTTTGATGGCGAGAAGGAGTTGGACGATTGCTGCTGCGCTAATGATACGACGACATTTGGGGACTGTTCTGTGCTGGCACTAAAATCCTACGACAAACGAGCAGCACCAGCCAGCGTTGCGTTGCTCAATTAGCGGTGGAGAATGTCAACAGATTGGCTTAAATCCCGAAAGCCCAATTAATTAGATGCTATGTTGGGTTCCGATTTATGGGGCTTGAGTCGGTGTGACAACGGGGATAAGGTAGTAGGAGTGTTGGAAATACATACATACCACAGTTCAAGCAGTAGCTGTGAAATTTTTAAGGATTTCGTCCAAGTTAAGGTGAAAATTAGAAATAGAATAATAATTACAAATTCGAATTTAAAAAAAATATAAGATCAGGTATGCAGCCTTGCTGCTCTGCTGCATATGTAGTTTCTAATTTATTTTCCTAGAATCTGACAAAGATAGCGAGGATCCACTGCTGATCGTACTGCAGCAAAATACCTCCATGTTTGCAAGATTTTCACACCACATTATCCGTAGCTAGAAAAAGCAGAACAAGGAGAGTGTGTGATGTCTGAAATACGGAAAAGTAATGCCAATGGTGCGTGGGATCTTGGATCGAATCATACTCACAACAAACTCATAAAATGTGAGTTCTTCCTTTGGAAGAAAAGTAAAGCGTGGGTCCCGAGATTAATTAGTCTTGGGTTATAAATCTTATTAATACAGATAAAAAAACTTGAAATATAGACAAGATAGTTTTGGAACTTTAAACAATAACAATTTATGCAAAATAAGGCAAAGAACAAATTAAAAGAGGATCAACGATAGACAGGGAACAACGGCAACCATTTGATTTGAAATAAATGCTACTCACGTATGCGTCATGATTTAAGTGTATTCTCACCTGAAAATAGAAAAAAAGAAAACAGTAGCATTAGTTTAGTTGTATATATTAAACAGAATTCTAATCGTCTCAAATTGAACAGTAAGTTTCAGGCATAATTGTGCCTAAATTTTCCAGTAATAATGAAATACAGCCAGCACCGTTGTACGGAAACTCATTGTAGAACCGTTTCAAGACGGAACCAAAATGTATTCAACCAGTCAAAATACAATCGTAATCAAATCAAAATCAATAGCCTTGACAAATGCATTACTCATTAAATGCAAACAAAAAATCCCACACAATCTATGTCTAATCCAATGCCAATTCAAGAACATTTCCAAGTCCAAAGACGTTACAAAGTCAATCGAAAGTCAGTCAAAACTAATCGTAAGCTTTTAGGGGAATGACTGTTACTATAACTGGAGACTTTTAGTGGCTACGTAGTCTTTATTCTTAAAACGGTGTTATTGTTTACCCAACGTTTCGGCACTTAGGGATAGTGCTTTAAGACACATATAATCAACTAACTAAATTACAGTCCCCCCTGATGAAGGCACCATCCCTAAGTGCCGAAACGTTGGGTAAACAATAAACCCGTTTTAAGAATAAAGATTGCATAGCCACTAAAAGTCTCCAACTAATCTTAAGTTTGCTGAAGTCCATTTCAAAATAATACTATTTAAGGCCTATTTAATGCCAATCTAAGGCAATACTTAAACTAATTCACGGCCAAACCCATCTGAAGCCAACCCAAACCTTATTCCCAAAACTATTCCAAAATTAACACCATTTGAAGGCCAGGGCAGGGATGCCAGATGATTTTTTTTGGAAAATCTGTGTCGCAATTTACAAAAATCTGTATCCCATACAAAATTAAAAAAGCACCTCTAGCTCAAAAATCTGTATTTCATATGAAATGAAATATGTACCGATGCTCAAAAATCTGTATAATACAGATAAGTCTGTATATATGACATCCCTGGACCAGGGTAAAACTGGCCATTCCGATGTCAATTCAGTGTAAGTTCAAAGCCAAATTTTATGCAAACATAGTTCGAAATTACGCCAATATCATGCCAAACTGAATCTAAATTAATTCCGAATACAACTCAAAATCAATTGAAATCTTACAATTCAGCATAAAATCAAAACTGCATAGTTTTGCGCAAATTCTCCCAAATTTTGTTTTTGACAGTAATTTGGTAAGATTCGAGATTTGTCACGGTCGCCATGTGATATGTATTGCAGCTTATAACTTCTGGTAAGTTTTTGATATTTTCACATCATTTTGACATTTCTGTATAATTTTCGCCAGACAAGGAGGGTTGGAAGAGGTCAAAACTTTTTCTTTATGATCATCTTGTAGTCTGTGGAAGTTATCGTCGTTTAAAATAATCTTTGTTTTTTTTTCCAAAATGCTGCAAGAAAATATGCGAAATAATAGCAGGCGTAGTTTTGGAGACATAACACAGCCAATTTTAAATCAATTGACTTAAATTCTATTCACGTCTAGTGCCATACGTAGGTTACTGCGTACAAAAAAATAAGTATAGGTTCAGAATTTACTGAGATATAGCGGAAAACTACCCAAAATAGAAGCCCTGTCGGGATGGTCCAACTATCCTATTGAAAAAATTCTTCTCCGTGAGAATGAGCATTTTTGGCGCAAAAAAGTCTTGGTGAGTAGATTTTTTTCTGGGAATCCTTTCAAAAACTCCTCTTGATATAAATTTTGTATTTTTACTAAAGGGTACTTGTGAAAATCTTTCAGAGATCAATTGAAAAATTCTGCCAGGTATTTTTTATAAAATCTGCCAAAAACTCATTTTTTTCTGTGAGATTTCAATAAAAATACCATCACAGATTATTTTAAAAAATTCTTTCAATAACTCTTCAGGGAACGTTCTTCAGGGGTGTATTTAGAAATTTTACAAAGCTTTTTCAGAAAACCTTTAATGTATTTATTCAAATGCTCCTTCAGGGTATCCTTGAGATATTTATTTCAGAATTTTTTCCATTGGCCTTCCAGAAATTCTTTGCTGCGAATTGGTAAAAAAAAAATATTCGGAAAATGTTCGAGGAATTGCTTTAAATTTGAGGGATTGCTTCAATTCTTCCAGTAAATTCTTCGGAAGTTCTTTTGGGGGTTTCTTTAGAAATTCATCTGGAGATCTCTCCGGGAATTTCTCCAGTGACTCTTAAAACATCTTTCTGAGATTCAATTTTAAATATGCCTCAAATAGGAAATTTTCGAAGAAAAATCTTAAGAAAATCTCGCATAAATCAATTCAGCAAGTTTTCCTCATTTTTTTCAAAATATTTCAGGGATTTTCTGAGAAATTCATGCAGGGGTCACTACAGACAATTTTCCAAATATTTATTCAAGAAATTCTTCAGATATTCCGTTTTAAAGTCCTTCAAAGATTTCTTCAGAAATTCTTTCACGTTTTTTTTTTCAATCCATCGAATTTATTTTAAGAAGTTCCTCTAGAGTTTTTTCATTGGTGTTTTCAAGGTTTCTTCTAGAAATTCCTCAAGAAAATCCTACACGGCTTCTTCAAAAATATCCTCCAGAAATACATTTGGATTTTTCAGTGATTGCTGAAAAAAATCCTAATTTCGAGAATTCAGAAATTTTTTTATAAAACCTTCCTAAAACTCCTGTTTTTTAAAGATTTAAATCAGAAATACTATCATCAGGAAATATTCTTCGAAGAGGCATTTAGAAATATCACAAAGAATTCCATCAGAACATCTTGCATTTATTGCTTTAGAAATTATTTTATAAAATTTATTTCGAAAACTCTTTCATGTTTTTTTTTTAAATTCTTTGAAAGTTTATTTAGAGATTCCTTGAAAGGTTTTTTTAGAAATTCTTCAAGGTATTCATTCCTTCTGCTGCGAATCGGAGAAAATAATAATAATGGGGAAATGTTTTAGTGTCTGCATCAAAAATTTTCCAGTAATTTCTTCTGAAGTTCCCATCGGGATTTCTTCGGAAATTTATCTAGAGATCTCTTCGGAAATTTCTCAAAAGACTTGGTTAGGAAATCCTACAGAAATTCCTCCAGAGACGCAAAAAATCTTTATGAGATTCATTCGGAATTTTTCGAAGAAATTTTTTTAAGAAAATCTTGCATACACCAATTAAATAGATCTTCAAGACATTTTTCAGGGATTCCGTTTTAAAACCCTTCAAAGATTTCTTCAGAAGTTCTTCCACGTTTTTTTTTCAATCTATCAAATTTAATTTAAGAAATCATTCCAGGTTTTTTTTCTTCAATAATGTCTCCAAGGTTTCCACTAGAAATTTTTCCAGAAATACCTCCACTGATTCTTTTAAAATATCCTCCAGGGATTTTTCAGTGATTGCCCAATAAATTCCTCGAGTATTTCATTCAGAAATTTATCCAGAAATTTTCAGAAAACTTTATTTTAAAAGCCAAATGAATTGCTTCAGAAATTTATACTAAAATCCGGTAAGCCATCTAGAGATTTCTCTGGTAATTTCTTGAACAATTTCATTAGAAAATTTTCTGGGATCCTACAAAACATCAACAAGTGGTTCTTCCTAAATATATTTCCGGATATCGATCGGAAATTTCACTTCCAGGTTAAGTTTATATTTTTTAACCCCTGAAGAAGACCAAAAAAGTGGTCGAAACGTTAGGTAAAATCAAAATAGTATCGTTTGATTTTCTCGAGACTGCTTAGCCGTTTCCATAGCATAATCATCCCATTCAGTCGAACCCTGCCGATCCATTTTTTCAGGACTTCCGTTGGAACTCCTCTAGAAGTTTATTTATAAATTTAACGAGGGATACTTTAAAAAAAAATCTTTACGATGCTCCTCTTTGTATGCCTTCACATATTATCTCTGAAATTTATTTGAAAAGCAAGGAATCCTTAAGAAATTCATCCAGATATTTCTCAAAATATTCGAGGAATTTCTTAAGAACCTCCTCCAGGGATTCCTTTCAACTCGAGAGTTTGTCCCAGAAATTTCTTCTAAATTCCTTAAAGAAGCTTTCCATGGATTGCTGAAATATTGTTATCATAACCTTTCATGGGTTCATCAAAAGCTTCTCCACGGATTCTTCAAGTAAATCTTGCATCTATCTCTCCGGGTATTCCTGTATGAATTTCTGTAGAAATTTCTTTTTTTTTCAAAGATACCTCAAGAAAACTGCCACATTTCTTTTCCTCAATTACTCCATGAATTTTTCCGAAAATTCATTTGGAAATTATTTTAAAAATCTTCCACGAATTCCTTCAAAAAATTAGAATTGCCGTAAAAATTGCTTTACACATTTTGAAGGGGTGTCTTCAAGGATCACTTTAGAAAATCAAATTTTCCAATATTTCCTCCAAGAAATTTCAAACGAAAACTTTTATGAAGTTTATCTCTAAAATAAGTTCATTTATTTCTTTGCAATTTCATTCAGCGATTCTTGTGGAAAATCCACGGATTTCTTCAGAAATAGCTGGAATACCTTTAAAAAACCTCCCAAAATTCAAAAGCTGTGTCAGCGATTCCTTTCGGAATTCTTCTGGAGCTTCTTTAAGAAATATCTTTAGGGATTCTCTCTTAAAAATCTCTTTTTAGAAATTGTTTCAAAGATTCCTCCAAGAAAAATCCTCTAGGGATTTCCTCCCAAAAAATGTATGTGTTTTTTGAGAGATTCTTCCAAAGTTTTTTTCGGGAATTCTTCCATAGGTTTCTTCAGTAATGCATACAGAGCTTTTTCTAGGAATTTCTCCAAAAAAATATATACAGATTCCTCCAGGAATTTCTTTTAATCATCGTTAAAAAAATCTATTGAACATATAAAAAAATATTCTTGTATTCCTTCAGATGTTCTTTCATGAATCCTTTCAAGGATCCTGTCAAGGATTTTCACAGCAACTTTTATTTAGAGAACCCTTCTGAAATTAATTTATAGGTATATTAGAATTCCTCAAGTGTAATTTCTTCTGAAATTTTTATCAGAAATATTTTTTCCAAGAACCTATTCAAAAGTTGTTCCATTGATTTTTTATAAACTTTTTCAGTAATTTATTTAAGGAGAAACATCAGAGGATACAAATATGGCTGCCACAATGGCCAACTTGGCCCCCTACTCACGTTTTCAAGAGCAACAATCTTAAAAACTTGTAATAAAATGCGCTTGATTTGGAAAAGCTGCCTCTATTTTAAAGTGAGCTAAGCCAGGATAAACAAGTGCGGCTTGGTTCGGTGCTTCGTTCGTCAGATTTGTGTCTCTGAAGTTTGAATGCAAAATTGCAATAGGATTTCTTGGTGTTGCACCTTAAAAGGTCCAAGAAATTTTAAAGATTTTTTTTTCAATAATTGCTCGAGTATCCTTCAGAGATTCCACCACAAATCCGTTAAAATATTTTCGCGAGGAAAGAATGTACAAATCCTTCAGTGCAATTTTTGGATAAGTGCATTTTATCTAATGCATTTACCATCAAGATTATCGTTCAGATTTGAAAAAAAAAACATCAAAAAATGTATAAAGGATGCAATACTAGAGCCATTCGCATGGAGGCGTACCAGCAACGGGGTGCCTAAATTTGGGAACTTTCAGTCACCAGCTCTATTTTTACAATGACAGCACTAGGATTAACCTTAAAACGGGTTGGAATTGGCCCTACATTGAGTTGGTTTGACTTAAGATTTGCTTTGAATTCACATGGGATTGAGTTTGGAATGGTTTCTAATTGGTTCTGGATTGGCATTAAAATGGTCACAGATTGGTTTCAGGTTGATTTTAGATTAGCTTTGAAGTGAATTCGAATGTGAATCGAATTTTCTTCAGACTGATCTAAGAATGGGTTTGAACTCAGCTTGCTAATTGGCCTTAAGTTTTCTTTGAATTGATATTAAATTGTCATCGGATTAGTTTCTGGATGGCCTTCGATAAGCTTTGATTGGCCTTAGATTAGCTTTGGACTGGCCATCTATTGACTTACGTTATTTGTTCGAATAAATCTTGAAAGATTGGATAGTCTTGAATGGTCATAAACTGGCTTCAAATTGGCATATTATAAGTATCTTTTTGGTTTTGTTTGGCTTGTGTTGTTACATGTTATATACAAGTTATTGACTGGTTCTAAAATGGTCATGAATTGGTTTTGAATTGATTCGAATTGGTTTCTAAACGGATTTGTATTGGCTAAATGATGAGATTTGATTGGCTGCTTATTGGTTTTGAGCAGGTTTGGTTTTGGTTTCGAATTGGCTTAATCATGATTATTATTGGCTTTTGATTTACAAAACAAATGGTAGACTTAGTTTAGAAGAAATAATTGGATAATTTTCGAATTTGCAATAACACTTTGAAAAAGAGAGAGATTCTAGGTCAGACTTTCAAATCGCCCATTATTACCTTCAACCCATATTTTTCATCAAGGCATGCTTCATTAAACCACTTACGAGTGCACCTTCTTTCTTGAGAGCACTCTACCTGTCACCTCTACTCGTACAGGAATGATGGACAGGATTGACACCGGCGGTGGCAGCGGCAGCGGCAGCTGCAGTCAGTCAGTGTTACACCAGAGTCAGCCAGCTGGAAAGTGCCTTGCAAAATGGTTAAAATGACTGACTCCCACCCACCACCTGGGCAAGCACTTGATCCCACCAAATAGATATATGGATGGATGTGTGTGTGTCATTATGACTGACACTGGGTAAGTTGAGGAAATGCTGCTTTCCAGCAGATGGTCCTGGTCCTTTCAGCATTTCTATAGTTTTTGTGCCGGGAAAGATGCACACGGTGATAAATCATAATAATGCGCTTAAAATTGGCGCAGCGCGAGTCAGTCTAACCAGTATCTACGGCTGTGACTGTGGCGAGAAATGGAGTGGAAAATCATGTAACAGTCGACCGTGAAAGCCATTAATGAAGAGCTGGACGAGTGTGTGGGAATGAATTCGAAACTGTTCCAAGGATTGAAGGAGTCTATTAAAGAGAAGCTGCCTTAAATTTGTTATTTTATGAAACTATATAAACATTATCAGATTTACCTTATAAATCTTTTAGAGACATTTATTATAATGAAATGGTGTAATCACTCTACCGAAAAGTCATTGTTCTATCAAAAACACCTATTTTACTGTGTTATAAAGAGAGCGCCATCTGTCTCTGAAACCATTAAACTAACTTTTGCGTGTAATTAGGCGAAAGTATACTTTAACGCCTTAATGTATGCATCTCCAATCCAGTCCATTAGACATTTTCGAATGTTTATGTTAGTCAATGGATAAAGCAGATCAACCCTTCTAAATTGAACGTTCTATCTAAACTATTTGGGCACAGATTTTATAAATAAATGTTTTAAAGAAATGAGTACATACGCATAGTATCTGAAATAATAATCGTCAACTTATTGCAACGGTTTTGAAGCGATAATTACTACCCAGAACCCGTCTAGACCTCAGTGCTAAGTTGTTCGAAGTGATTTAAAGTCATACTTCGTGAGGATTACTCGCCATGGCACACGTGCTAGCTCCACCAAACCACCCAGATTTATATGTTAATTCAATTAAACGGGAAATGCAAATTGTCACCCGTATCGTCTTCAATTTCCCGGACTCTCTCCCGCCCGTTCTCAGTTCTACCCGGCCGCGTCGGTTTGAGTTTGACTAGACCTAGAGGATACCATCTCCACTGCGAAAGGGGGAAAACTTTCCCGACTTCGACTCCGACTCTGACTCCGAGTGAACGATGAGCACCTGTTGTTAGTACGGAAAGCTCGCCGCGCCCTCGGCCCGCCGCGTTCCGACGAATCCGGAAAACGTTCCGCAACCTGTTTGAATAATTGAACTATCAGCTTAACAAATTTATTCCCCTAAAGTTGATTTATTTTTGGTTCATTATTCAAAAGTTCGTTTTAACTTTTTTGCTTCCCCCCAGTCAGTGCGCGTGGGGAAGCCACTACTACGTGGTGCAACAATGGAAGCTGGGGCGAAAGGAAGGTGCTGGCTGAAGCCATACAAAATGGTCCCAACCGATCCGGAATCCTAGCGGTCGCGTTTGGCTTCTCCGGTGCTGTTCCGAGTGGGTGAGGATAGCATACATTTGGAGAAATTTCTGGAGTAATTTCTTGGAGAATTCATCGAAAAGATTTCTCGAAAGAATTTATCCAAAAATCCCTCCAGAAATTCCTCCAGGATTTTTGGAAACCTGGAGAAGCTTATGCAGAAATTCCTGGAGGAATTGCTGTATAAATTCCAGAAGGTAATGCAAGATGAATTCCAGGAGGAATTCCAGGAGGAACTCCAGGAGGAATTCCAGGAGAAACTCCAGGAGGAATTCCAGGAGGAACTTCAAGAGGAATCCCAGGAGGAATTCCAGGAGAAAATCCAGGAGGGATTCCAAGAGGAATCCCAGGAGGAATTCCAAGCGGAATTCCAGGAGGAATTCCAGGACGAATTCCAGGACGAATTCCAGGACGAATTTCAGGACGAATTCCAGGAGGAATTCCAGATGGAGTTCCTGGTGGAGTTCTTGGAGGAATTCCTGGGGAAATTCCCGGAGGAATTCCTGGAGGAACTCCCGAAGGAATTCCTGGAAAAACTCCCGAAGGAATTCCTGGAGGAACTCCCGAAGGAATTAATGGAGGAATTTCCGAAGAATTCCAGGAGGAAATCCCGAGGAATTCCAGGAGGAATGCCTGAGGAATTTCAGGAAGAATTCTCTAGGAACTCCAGGAGTAATTCTCGAGGAATTCCAGGAGTAATTCTCGAGGAATTCCAGGAGGAATTTTCGAGGAATTCCAGGAGGAATTCTCGAGGAATTCCAGGAGGAGTTCTCGAGGAATTCCAGGAGGAATTCTCGAGGAATTCCAGGAGGAATTCTCGAGGAATTTCAGAAGGAATTCTCGAGGAACTCCAGGAGGAGTTCTCGAGGAATTTCAGGAGGAATTCTCGAGGAATTCCAGGAGGAATGCTCGAGGAATTCCAGAAGGAATTCTCGAAAAATTCCAGGAGGAATTGTCGAAGAATTCCAGGAGGAATTCTCGAGGAATTCCAGGAGGAATTCTCGAGGAATTCCAGGAGGAATTCTCGAGGAATTCCAGGAGGAGTTCTCGAGGAATTCCAGGAGGAATTCTCGAGGAATTCCAGGAGGAATTCTCGAGGAATTCCAGGAGGAATTCTCGAGGAATTCCAGGAGGAATTCTCGAGGAATTCCAGGAGGAATTCTCGAGGAATTCCAGGAGGAATTCTCGAGGAATTCCAGGAGGAATTCTCGAGGAATTCCAGGAGGAATTCTCGAGGAATTCCAGGAGGAATTCTCGAAGAATTCCAGGAGGAATTCTCGAGGAATTCCAGGAGGAATTCTCGAGGGATTCCAGGAGGAATTTTCGAGGAATTCCAGGAGGAATTCTCGAGGAATTCCAGGAGGAATTCTCGAGGAATTCCAGGAGGAATTCTCGAGGAATTCCAGGAGGAATTCTCGAGGAATTCCAGGAGGAATTCTCGAGGAATTCCAGGAGGAATTCTCGAGGAATTCCAGGAGGAATTCTCGAGGAATTCCAGGAGGAATTCTCGAGGAATTCCAGGAGGAATTCTCGAGGAATTCCAGGAGGAATTCTCGAGGAATTCCAGGAGGAATTCTCGAGGAATTCCAGGAGGAATTCTCGAAGAATTCCAGGAGGAATTCTCGAGGAATTCCAGGAGGAATTCTCGAGGGATTCCAGGAGGAATTTTCGAGGAATTCCAGGAGGAATTCTCGAGGAATTCCAGGAGGAATTCTCGAGGAATTCCAGGAGGAATTCTCGAGGAATTCCAGGAGGAATTCTCGAGGAATTCCAGGAGGAATTCTCGAGGAATTCCAGGAGGAATTCTCGAGGAATTCCAGGGGGAATTCTCGAGGAATTCCAGGGGGAATTCTCGAGGAATTCCGGGGGGAATTCCCGAGGAATTCCAGAAGGAATTCTCGAGGAATTCCAGGAAGAATTCTCGAAGAATTTCAGGAGGTATTCTCGAGGTATCCTCTTGGAATTCCTCGGGAATTCCTCTTGGAATTCCTCGGGAATTCCTCTTGGAATTCCTCGGGAATTCCTCTTGGAATTCCTCGGGAATTCCTCTTGGAATTCCTCGGGAATTCCTCTTGGAATTCCTCGGGAATTCCTCTTGGAATTCCTCGGGAATTCCTCTTGGAATTCCTCGGGAATTCCTCTTGGAATTCCTCGGGAATTCCTCTTGGAATTCCTCGGGAATTCCTCTTGGAATTCCTCGGGAATTCCTCTTGGAATTCCTCGGGAATTCCTCTTGGAATTCCTCGGGAATTCCTCTTGGAATTCCTCGGGAATTCCTCTTGGAATTCCTCGGGAATTCCTCTTGGAATTCCTCGGGAATTCCTCTTGGAATTCCTCGGGAATTCCTCTTGGAATTCCTCGGGAATTCCTCTTGGAATTCCTCGGGAATTCCTCCTGGAATTCCTCGGGAATTCCTCTTGGAATTCCTCGGGAATTCCTCTTGGAATTCCTCGGGAATTCCTCTTGGAATTCCTCGGGAATTCCTCTTGGAATTCCTCGGGAATTCCTCTTGGAATTCCTCGGGAATTCCTCTTGGAATTCCTCGGGAATTCCTCTTGGAATTCCTCGGGAATTCCTCTTGGAATTCCTCGGGAATTCCTCTTGGAATTCCTCGGGAATTCCTCTTGGAATTCCTCGGGAATTCCTCTTGGAATTCCTTGGGAATTCCTCTTGGAATTCCTCGGGAATTCCTCTTGGAATTCCTCGGGAATGCCTCTTGGAATTCCTCGGGAATTCCTCCTGGAATTCCTCGGGAATTCCTCCTGGAATACCTCGGGAATTCCTCCTGGAATTCCTCGAGAATTCCTCCTGGAATTCCTCGAGAATTCCTCCTGGAATTCCTCGAGAATTCCTCCTGGAATTCCTCGAGAATTCCTCCTGGAATTCCTCGAGAATTCCTCCTGGAATTCCTCGAGAATTCCTCCTGGAATTCCTCGAGAATTCCTCCTGGAATTCCTCGAGAATTCCTCCTGGAATTCCTCGAGAATTCCTCCTGGAATTCCTCGAGAATTCCTCCTGGAATTCCTCGAGAATTCCTCCTGGAATTCCTCGAGAATTCCTCCTGGAATTCCTCGAGAATTCCTCCTGGAATTCCTCGAGAATTCCTCCTGGAATTCCTCGAGAATTCCTCCTGGAATTCCTCGAGAATTCCTCCTGGAATTCCTCGAGAATTCCTCTTGGAATTCCTCGGGAATTCCTCTTGGAATTCCTCGGGAATTCCTCTTGGAATTCCTCGGGAATTCCTCTTGGAATTCCTCGGGAATGCCTCTTGGAATTCCTCGGGAATTCCTCCTGGAATTCCTCGAGAATTCCTCCTGGAATACCTCGGGAATTCCTCCTGGAATTCCTCGAGAATTCCTCCTGGAATTCCTCGAGAATTCCTATTGGAATTCCTCGAGAATTCCTCCTGGAATTCCTCGAGAATTCCTCCTGGAATTCCTCGAGAATTCCTCCTGGAATTCCTCGAGAATTCCTCCTGGAATTCCTCGAGAATTCCTCCTGGAATTCCTCGAGAATTCCTCCTGGAATTCCTCGAGAATTCCTCCTGGAATTCCTCGAGAATTCCTCCTGGAATTCCTCGAGAATTCCTCCTGGAATTCCTCGAGAATTCCTCCTGGAATTCCTCGAGAATTCCTCCTGGAATTCCTCGAGAATTCCTTCTGGAATTCCTCGAGAATACCTCCTGGAATTCCTCGAGAATTCCTTCTGGAATTCCTCGAGAATACCTCCTGGAATTCCTCGGGAATTCCTCCTGGAATTCCTCGGGAATTCCTCCTGGAATTCTTCGGGAATTCCTCCTGGAATTCTTCGGGAATTCCTCCTGGAATTCTTCGGGAATTCCTCCTGGAATTCCTCGGGAATTCCTCCTGGAATTCCTCGGGAATTCCTCCTGGAATTCCTCGGGAATTCCTCCTGGAATTCTTCGGGAATTCCTCCTGGAATTCTTCGGGAATTCCTCCTGGAATTCCTCGGGAATTCCTCCTGGAATTCCTCGGGAATTCCTCCTGGAATTCCTCGGGAATTCCTCCTGGAATTCCTCGGGAATTCCTCCTGGAATTCCTCGGGAATTCCTCCTGGAATTCCTCGGGAATTCCTTCTGGAATTCCTCGGGAATTCCTCCTGGAATTCCTCGGGAATTCCTCCTGGAATTCCTCGGGAATTCCTCCTGGAATTCCTCGGGAATTCCTCCTGGAATTCCTCGGGAATTCCTCCTGGAATTCCTCGGGAATTCCTCCTGGAATTCCTCGGGAATTCCTCCTGGAATTCCTCGGGAATTCCTCCTGGAATTCCTCGGGAATTCCTCCTGGAATTCCTCGGGAATTCCTCCTGGAATTCCTCGGGAATTCCTCCTGGAATTCCTCGGGAATTCCTCCTGGAATTCCTCGGGAATTCCTCCTGGAATTCCTCGGGAATTCCTCCTGGAATTCCTCGGGAATTCCTCCTGGAATTCCTCGGGAATTCCTCCTGGAATTCCTCGGGAATTCCTCCTGGAATTCCTCGGGAATTCCTCCTGGAATTCCTCGGGAATTCCTCCTGGAATTCCTCGGGAATTCCTCCTGGAATTCCTCGGGAATTCCTCCTGGAATTCCTCGGGAATTCCTCCTGGAATTCCTCGGGAATTCCTCCTGGAATTCCTCGGGAATTCCTCCTGGAATTCCTCGGGAATTCCTCCTGGAATTCCTCGGAAATTCCTCTTGGAATTCCTTGGGAATTCCGCCTGGAATTTCTCGGGAATTCCGCTTGGAATTCCTCGGGAATTCCTCCTGGAATTCCTCGGGAATTGCTCCTGGAATTCCTCGGGAACTCCTCCTGGAATTCCTCGGGAATTCCTCTTGGAATTTCTCGGGAATTCCTCTTGGAATTTCTCGGGAATTCCTCTTGGAATTTCTCGGGAATTCCTTTTGGAATTTCTCGGGAATTTCTCTTGGAATTCCTCGGGAATTCCTCTTGGAATTCCTCGGGAATTCCTCTTGGAATTCCTCGGGAATTCCTCTTGGAATTCCTCGGGAATTCCTCTTGTAATTCCTCGGGAAGAATTTCTAGAAGAAATCCAGGAAGAATTTCTTGAAGAAATCTTGGAGCAATTTATGAAAAATTCCAGGAGCTATTCCAGGTGAATCTTCAAGGGGAATTTCTGAAGATGTTATGGTGGAATTCTAGGCTGGGCTCCTGGTCGACTTCCAGGAGGATTTTCTGGAGGACTTTATGTGGAGGAAATTCAGATTTGATCCTCTGTTGTCATTCCTATCAATCCGGGCCGAGTCCCAATGACACCGATCGTGTGTCTGTGTGAGAGTGAGAATCATATCGATGCTGTCGGATAAATTTGTGTACACATTGCTGGAGTCACTATCGCTAGGGCAGTTGGGGGAAAACTGCTACGCTACGGGAATGACATCGCGGTGTCATCCTCCTGTTCTGGCTTCTGCGACCGAACTGAGAGGAGGGTGCATCTGTTGAAATGAATCGATTGGAAGTTATTTTCCACTTCATGCACCTTTATGGTTGCTGCTGGCGTTGCTGTTTTTGTGGATCCCTGGCCCCGGGTTTTATTGCATTGTCAGATGTTCTCTGTGGTGGGGGGTTGCCCCCTCCTACCCCAGGAGGATAAGTCGGCAGTGAAAATGTGGCGCCCCGCTCAATTGTTCCTGTTTTGACATATCGATATAAGCGGAGGGATCTGCCGGCTGGCTGGTGTAGGCAAACGATTGCTAATGCAGAACGGCCGGAGGCTGACGTTTTGAACCGGTGAGTTTTATTTTTGGGGATATGTTGGATGCCTGACTTTGACAGCACGATTAGAAGTTTGATTTTTGGGGTGATGTTTGTTGGGGTATGTATTGGCTTGAGACAAGCTTTGCGTTGCCTTCGGGTTAGCTATGAAAAGGTTTTATTTCGGCTTTTGATTTATTTAAGATGTCTCATGATATGAATTTTCGTTGATTAGGACAGATCGGCTTTTGATGACCTATGGATTGGCTTAAGATTGGCTTGAAATAGTTTTCTGATTTGCATTGTCTTGGATAAGCCTTGGATAAGATTAAATTTGGCTCTGGAATGACTACGGGTCTAACTTTGGGTTGACCATGGATGGGCTGTGGTCTTTGAATGTATTTTTATTGATTATGTATTGGTTTTCGATTTGCTTTAGGTGAATTTCATGGTTTGTTGGTCATAGATTGTCTTTCGATTGGTTTTAAATTGGCCTTTATTTGGCCTTGGATTGTCTGTAGATCTGTTGACCTGTTCCCGAACCTATTCGTGATATACAAACACCATTCCTTTTTTATTTATATAGATAGATAGATGTATTGGCTTTTGATTTGCTTGGGATTGTCTGTTGAAAAAATTTAGATTAAAATCCTGTAAGAACATTGCAGGGGTTTTTGAAGGTTTCATATATATAATTATTGAATGTTCGCTGTAGTTACTTGGTGTAAAAAAATTCTTAAAATAACGGTTTATTGGAATAACACAGAACAACTATCAATCTCGTCAGCCAGGTTTCCATAACTGTTACAGTCGGTCTCGCATTTCCGTGATTTTCTCAAAGAAAAAAACATCCCAAAAAGCAAAAATAACAGCAGAAGTACAAAACTTTCTGACTAATCATTGTTCACCTCCCGTTGTTGTTGTTGGTTTATTTGTAGGCTACTCCAGCAGCGTAATAAAACTCATCTCGCCTCCCCCTCCCACACGGGCGACGTGGCCTCGACCCTGACTGACGGACACAATAACAACAACAGTGAGGCAAAACACAATCCCAACTCGGCGGGGGGAACAAGAGAGAAAGAGACCGACATAGAGAGAAAAAAGTTTTACTTTTTATTGCAAAACAAATCACTTTGTCGGTTCATGCTCGGGAATAAACGCATAAATAAATTAAATTCAGGCAATAAATAATTTGCCGTGCGAGCGTCGTCGTCGACGTTGTCGGGCCGAGGCAGGCAGGGACCCGTGTCCAGCAAACGTGGACCCCATTCTGAACTGGAAACAGCTGATGGAAGCGTACATGTACTAGCTAGGGGTAGGAGCCAGGAGAAAGCTTTCGCCCTCCGACCCTCCGAAGTCATATGATGGATGTCAGTGTGCGCGGAAGTGGAAATAAAACTTTTACGAGATTATTTCCTCCCGCCACAGTCAGTGACTGCCTCCCACTATTGGCCCGGCCCACCAAACTTGGATCGAATGAGTATCGAGCTGGATTTACTCTCGATTGCGAGTGGTGCGTGATGGTGTTCCTGGATGGGTGGGGATGTGTATGGTAAAATTGAGTCACATTTGAGGAACGTCACGGTTGCCATATGTTGTGCGAGGCGCTAGTTGACATGGCGACCGTGACGATCCTCAAAGCTAAGGATGTATAAATCAAGCAGTTTCGATATTTTTTTTTAATTTAATTTAAACAACAAAAGGTTTGGGCACCGTGTACAAAATTTCAAACCTATTGGTGAACAATCGACTAAGTTACAGCCCAGGGTGCCCAAAACAGGAGAGAATCCCACAACGTACGGTTGTACAAATGAAATTAAAGATGTTTTAACATTATTGTAGCTGCTTCTTCTGAAAATATATTACTGTGGAACTTCTAATGGTTTTGGCTAGCCAAGGGCTGAAAGTCTCTTTAATGAAGACAAATCAATCAATCAATGGTTTTGGCTTGCAGTTACAGAAATAAGTATTGATTATTTTAATTCATCGCCTACGTTTAAATCCTCGGGTTTGGACCTTGGATCTTTGGATCGAAGTTAAACAACTTGTGAAGTACCGTATTTACACGGATGTATGTCGGGATTTTGGTGAAATGGCCTCATTAACAATTTCTGTAGCCTTGCTAGGTTAACGGGAAAGTTAACTAATGGGGATTTTTTACAAACTGTTCGACGTGCGAAATTTTTACACTTCCAACCTTTTCCGGATGTTTCACCGTCAAAGAAAGAGAGTAATTTCTGTGACTGCAAGCCAAATCCATTAGAAGTTCCACCAAAATCAGTCATCCAATAAACATAAATTAATGTTACATTTGAGGATTGCCACGGTCGCCATGGTGCCTTGCACTTGACATGTCGATCATGGCAATCCTCTTATATATATATATATACATTAGTGGCTCAATTTTAAAATATTGCTCCATTATTTGATAAAAAATCAAAAACCGAAAAGTAAAAGAATGTGTCCAGTTTCGCTTTCGAAACGAAATTTTGGAAAAATATCCGACGACAATTTAAGAAAAAACTGTGTTGGAATAGTAAGAATAGTAAGATGATGTTTTTTTTTTTGAGAAACTGTTAATTCAAATACGAGAAAAAAAATCTTGTAAACATTTTTATCAACGCTTAAAGAAAACGATGATTTAATTCCTGGCAATGCTTCTATAACCTGTTTTGGCTTATGAAGGAGTTTTTGAGGTTTTTTTCATCAAAAAACTTAAAGAACTAGTTTAAAAACCTTAGTTAAATGTTTGCTTAACAAGCTTGAAAGATTTTTTAAATAAAAAAAATCTTGAGCACGCCTCCTGTAAAACGCATTGATGAAGTTTGTATATTCCTGAATAGAATGAACACGTATTATGAAGTTTTTGGAATAATACCAGAAAAATCTGAAAAAATGTGAAATATTGAATAAAAAGCAATTGTTTTGCATTTTTCCCAACCACGCTTTTGCAGAATTCAAACAAAAAATGGGGTCTCCAGTTAGCCTCCGGAGACGGCGGGTTCGATTCGAGTGTATAATTATCCTTGCCTCACAATATACAAATTGATGCAATGGGAGGAAGCCCATCAATTGATAACTGTGGAAGTGCTTAAAGAACACTAAGTTGGAGCGAGACAGGCCAAGTTCCAGTGGGGACGTAGAACCAAAAAGAAGAAGAAACAAAATAAAAAATAGATGTTATTTTCTGTATTTTTACAAGTTTCTCCTGAAATTCTTCTGTGGGCTCATTTATCGAAGATTCATTTGATTTTTTTCAGAAATTCATCCAAAATTCTTACAACGATTCCATCAGAATATTTTGCAGAGAATTTTTAAGAAATTGTGCCATGAATATCATAGCTTTTTCTCTGATAAATCTTAAGGAATACTTCCATTCATTACTTTAGAATTTTTTCCGAAGATTTCCAAAGATTACCCCAGAAATTAATCTAGGAACTTTTGTTTTACAGAATCTTCCCTGGATTTCAATAGCGATATCAGACTCCATGAATTCCATTACATATTCTCCTGGAATTTCTTTTGAAAATTCATCCACGATTTTCATTGAAAGTTCTTTGGAACATCTTTCGTGGATCGCTTTAGAATTTCCTTCATAATGTTCTTTGGAATTTTCTTTAGCTGTATTTCCAGAAATATTTCGAAAAAGTCCTTTGAAAATGCTTTCATGGTCCTTAACAATTCCTCCGTATTTTTCAGGAATCCGTACGAAAATTCTTTCAGTAAATCTTCCATGAATTCCTTAAGAAATGCTTTCGGCGATACATTAAGAAATTCGAAGGTTCTTTTGGATGATTTTTCTAAGATTCCTATAGAAAATCTTCCATATTTGTCTTTCCTTCAGATTTTTCCAGGTTTTTTTAATTTCCCTGGAGATTTCTTTAAAAAATTCCTATGAGATTCTTCCATACATTTGTCCAAGAATTCCTCTATAAGTTTCTTCCAAAACTAATCCATGAAAAACTATAGATTTTACTCCAGGAATTCAGTTATATAATCTGTTAAGGTTTGTTTCAGAAACTTTTTGGTGATTTTTTTCCAGAAATTCTTCCAAGGATTTTGAAGAAATTTCTCCAGTGCTTCCTTGGGGCTGTCCATAAACCACGTGGTCTTTTTTTTTGGGACTTTTCAACCCCCCCCTCCCCCCCCCCGCGTGGTCGTTGGTCCATACAAATTTTTTTATTTGTCCATACAAAATGGTCATTGGCCGAACCCCCCCCCCCCCCCACCCCGGTTCGGTTGCTTCCGAAACTCCATCAGGAATTACTTTAGAAATTCTTTAAGAGATACGTTTAAAAAATTCATCGGAAATTCTCCCAGAGATTTCTTTAGCGGTTTATACTGGGATTTCTTTAGAAATTCCTTTAAAGATTCTATAATCAATTCTTGCAGTGATTTCTGAAATTGTCCATATTTTTCTTCAAAAATTCGATCAGGTATTTCTTCAGTCTACCAGAGATTTACCCAGGAATTTCTCTAGGGATTCTATTATTTTTTTTACATGAATGCCTTCAGAAATTTCTTCATGGATTCATTCTGAAAATCCAACAGAAATACCTCCAAAGATTCCTGCATCACTACTTCAGTGATTCCACTAGGTTTTCTTCCAGAAATATATCCGGGATTCCTCAAAGGATACCTCCAACAATTTCCCCATTGATTCTACAAGAAAATTGTTCAAGAATATTTCGCAATGAGTTTCTAATGAAATTCATTTAGAAATATCTCAAGAGTTTTCTTTTTCCTGCGTCTGCAAGCTCATCTATGCGTTTCCCCAGGTATTTTTACTTTTTTTTTTTTTTCAGAAATGTGTGCACAGATTTTTCCAGGAATACCTTCAAAAAAATCCTCCAAGATTTTTACTAAAAGATTTCTCCAAAAATTTTCATTTAAACTCCTCAATATTAGTTTTCCTAGGAATTTCACCATAGGCTTCCCGAGAAGTTTATCCAGGAAGTGCTTAAGAAATTTTTTCTAGGGTTCCTTCAAAACTTTCCTGGGATTTTTCCGAATATCCTTCCAGAGATTCAGTCTAAAGTATTTCCTAAGATTTCTTTAGAAATTCCTTCAAAGATTCTGTAATAAATTCTTCCAAGTGGTTTCTCCAGATAATTGTCCACATATTCCTTCAAAAAACCGTTCAGGTATTGCTTCAGTGTATCAGAGATTTGCTCAGAAATTGCTCTAGGGTTCCATTGAAAATTTTCACATGAATACGTCCAGAAATATCTTTAGGGATTCACCCAGAAATTTCAACAGGAATTCCTCCAAAGATTCTTGCATTACTATTTTCAGTGATTCCGGCAGGAGTTCATCCGAATATCCCTTCATTTATTTCCCCAGAAATTTACCCGGGATTCTTCTAAAGATAACTCAAATGATTTCACCACTGATTCTTCAAGAAATTGAATCAAAAAAATTCCGCACTTCTACGGAAATCCGAGTTTTTTTTCTTCATCTTGCAGATGTTTATCTATTCATTTCTCCAGGTATTACATATTACTGAATTCCTTTCAGGATTCCGCTTACAGATTTTTTTTTCCAGAAATACCTTCATACGTAAGAATTTCTCCAGGAATTCTCCTTTATATTTCTCAATATATTTTTTTTACTAGAAATTCCACCAAGGGCTTCCCGCGAAGTTCCTCCGGGAAGTTCTTGAAAATTCCTCCTACAACTCCTTCAAGAGTTTCCCTGGGATTTCTTCGAATATCCTTACAGCGATTCAATCAAAAGTATTTTCTAAGATTTATACAAGGTGTCTCCTGAATATTGCTTCAGAAATTCCTTCAGATTTACTTCCAGAAAATTCCTTTATGGTTTCTTTCAGAAATTTCTTGCGGAATTCACTTTGAAATTACTCGGGGAAGATATTTTTATCTTCAGAGATGTCTTTAAAATTCAAGGGTTTTTTCTGGAATTTCAGCAAAGAAATCTTCCGTAGAGTTTCAGCAAATTCCACAGGAAATGTTTCGAAAATTCTTCTCATTCTTTCTCCAAGAATTCCTGAAGAAATTCCTGCAGTGATGCTTGCAGAAATTCTGACAAGGATTTTTTTTAGAATTTGCAGTTCTATTAGAAATATTGCCTGTGATGTCTTTAGAGATACCTGCAGATTTTGTTCGGATATTCAACCTGGGATTTTCAAAACTTCTTCCAGAAATTTTCAGAATGCTCCAAGGAATCTCTGTAAGAATTTCTAAGGAATTTCTAAAAGATTGTTTCAAATTGAAATGTCTTAAAACCTTTGCAGATTCCTTGGGAAACTCTAAGAGTTCTTGATTTTTTTTGAGGAATTTCTGTACAAAAATACCTGAAGGAATAATGAAAAAAAAACAACCATGGTGGAACTTCCAGATGAATCTCTTGAGCATTTCTAGAGGAAATTTCTAATAAATGACCATGAAAACCTCTTATAAAAAAATAAGTAATACCTGAAAACACGTGTGTTACTTCAAGCTATAATAAATAAAAAGTTTCTGGGAAATTTTCTACATTTTTGTAGGAAAGCTTAAGACGAATTTCTTTATCTTTGTGGAACAATTCACCTGGAATTCATGTTTTGAGATTTGCAGAAAAAAAACTCTTCCTAAAAATTGTTTTGAAAAAATCCCAAAGAAAAACTTCTAGACAAAAATCTGGCAATATTTCTGAAGCAATTCGTACAGAAATGTTATAAGGAAGACATGAAGGACAATGATACAAGCATGTATTTTTGTGACAATCATTGAAGGATTTTCATATAGAAACCCTTAAGGAAGGAGTTTTTTAATGGATTTCTAAGGAAACCGGTGGGCCAGTTTTGAGATGAATCTTTTGAGAAATCCCCTGAGAAACAATGACACATATTGCCCATTTTAGTGGCATTTTACCAGATTCGCTGGTATGTCTGAAACATGCTGGGAAAACTTGTAATGTAGAAGGCATGAAATGTTGCAAATTGACAAATTGAGGAATGAGATCTGTGAAAAAAAATCGCGTTCTGGTGGAGTTCGAACCCGCGACTGCGTATTCGCTAGACCGGCGCTTTAACCAACTAAGCCACAGAACATGTAATGATTCTGCGGAATAGAAAGCCAAACTGACTCCGAAGCCGCACCGTGAACACTTCTTTTTCACAAACTCATCTTTCTTTCGGCTTAGATGCCAATCCACATGACACTCCTGTTTGGGCCCACTAACTACAAGTGAGAGCGAATTATTTTTATGAAGCCGAGACTTACTCTCGCACTCCGCATACCTAGCCTCGAGGCAGTTTGTTTTGCTGGTGTCTAATTAGTATGCGTCGAGATCTCGGCGCGGTTGGTTAAAGCACCGGTCTAGCGAATACGGAGTCGTGGGTTCGAATCCCACCAGAACGCGGTTTTTTTCACAAATTTCATCTTTCAATTTGTTAATTAGCAACATTTCGTGCCTTCTAATTGCATGTTTTTCCAGTATGTTCCCTGAGAAACTTCTGAAAAAGTCTCAGAGGAAATTCCTAGGAGAATTCCTGAGATTTTCTGTAGGAATCCCTGGAGAAATTTTCAAAGAAATTGGACATGGACATTCATAGAGGATTCTGAAGAGATTCGAAGAAGGATCTTGCTGTTTTCGTTCTAATAGATCCTGTGAGAATTTTCTTTCTGTGAACATAACAGAAAATGTTTGGTAAATCATAGAAGGATCCCCAAAGAAATTTCTGGTATTGAAGTATACTTGCCAAACTTATAAAAGGGCTTGTAGCAAGACATTCCTTTCCGTGATAAGAACAGAAAAAAAAATCGTGAAATAATATTCATTGAGGGGTTTTCCTGGCATCGTTTTAAGGCACGATAGTGAAGTCATTTTCATGTGGGCGACCAGTATAGGGGCGCTGAAGTTTGAAAATCTTGAGTAACCAGCTCTGATTTTACAATAATGATAGAGATACATAAAAAATGTAGAAAATCGAGACATAGAGAGTAGACTGTAGTGTGTAGTGAGGAGTGAGCAGTGAAGAGTGAAGAATGAGAGATGAGCAGAGAGAAATGAAAAGTTAAAGTGAGAAGTGTGATGTGAGTACTAAGCAGTGAGCAGTGAGGAATGAGAAGTTAGAAGTGTTTAGCAGTGAGAAGTGATTAGTGAGGAGTGGGCAATAAAAAGTGAGAAGATTTTTCATTGTATTCCATGGTATTCCACGGTAGTTCAATATGGTACACCATGGTATACCTTTATACCTTATTGTAGTCCATGGTATTACATATATAATATTCCATGATACTCCAGGGTACTCCATGGTATTCTGTGGTATTTCACAATACTTCAAGGTACTCCATAGTAATCCATGATGCTCCATGGGGTTCTATGGTGTTCCTTTATTATGGTAGCACTTTGTGGTAATCCATGATACTCTTCGGTATTTCATAATACTCGAATATACTTAGTGATAATCTCGGGTACTCCATGGTATTCCATGGTACACCATGATAAACCATGGCTATCCAGTATCAAGCCTAATATCTCCAAAACTAGATGACAAAAATATATGGTGAACACCCAACCAAGGTATGGCTTTGTGCCGGCTGTGCACTGCAAGGGATAGCCAAAGTAAAGTTCTGTTAATTTTTGTTCCGCACAATATTTTTTCACGTTGACTTTGTTACGTATAGAGTTGCTAAAACATGTCACACCATAAATCTACTCCTTTTGAATGGATTAAGTTTGGCACTCTGGTTATTGAAGCGAATCGTGAAAACATAGCATTTAAGCTTCAGTGTTTCTGATTTAATAGAAAGGGTAGACTCGCCAAAACATTTTAGGAGACATTGTACAAGAAGAAGCACAGCAAATTACGTTTGATCGACTCAATCTCATTTACCTCTTCTTTCATCACCAAAGAGCCCCATATTAGCAAGGATCAATTCATCCATTATATCGCTGGTAAAACATCGACCAAACAGCTGCAGCAGTGGCGTACTACCATACTGTATTAGTACTGCGACGTCGTCCTCGACGCCGTAATTGTGCACCGCAAGGAAAACTAATTGGAAAAGTTCCCTCCCCCCGTACTACTCTGGAGTGGGCCCTCTTAACTCTGGAGCACATCGAGATAGAAAGAACGAACGCAATGGCAAAAGACAGGACCTTATACCGGTCACGACTTTTCCTCGAAGACGACCCATTAGACGACGCAGTCCAGGAGCAAAAAAAAAACGATCGAATTGAACCGGACTTCGAGATTCTAGCCATGGAATCGAGTCCAAGGAAGGATGGGGGGACAGCAAAAATGCGACCGATGCATTCTGTCATATAATTTTCGTTCCGTCACTTGCTGTATTTACTCGGCACGTGATCGGAATCTAGTCGAGCTAACTTTCCCCCTTCTTGTGTAAGCTCCCTAGAACGTGCGCTGCTGCACTACCGGACCGAGTGCTGCTGCTGGAAGAGGGACGAAGAAAAAAGCGGCCCTCAATTGGGGCCACATTGGATTGGATGAGGACGACGACGACGACGACGGCGAAGCCAAGACCCCGGTATGGTGATAGTGTGTGATCGGGACGGAAGCAGCAATCTAGAAGAAAAGAAAAGTCGTTGATAAAGTCACGTGTTCTTGGAGGAGTTTTTTCCCTCCACGTGAGCACGCTGCGCTCGCTGTTGTCATCTTTTTAGCACTGCTGTTCGCCATCCAGTGTGTTGAAAGAATTTTCAAAATTGGATGGCTTTGACAAGTTACTGAATGAGTTTTCACCGAAGCCCCCCTCCTTTCCATCGGTATTCGACGGTTCCGCCTTGGGAGAAAAAGTTTTTCATAGCTTGTAACGGTCGGCGATGATGGCGTAGGTAGAGAAGGTAGCAACTTGCCCCGCGTGAAGGTGTAAAAGCCACGGCCGTCGCCTGCTGCATACACATCCGGCGTGGCAGCGGTAAGTTTTAGGTGCAAAATGTGGTAATATAGTTTACCATGTAGTTTATGGCGATAAATTGAGTTAGTTCTAACGTGCCAGGTGAGGCGAACGATTTTCAGCAAGAAAAAAAACGTGGACTGGGAGCAAAGTTTGGTTTTAGATCAGGACTTTTGAGAAGTTCTTCGACACGATTTATTTACAGGAATAGCGACGCCATGGCAATCAATGGAATGGCAATTCTTAGGTACTTGAAAGTGTACGCTCAATCGAGTCTTATCAATTTGAAATTTCGGTTGAACAACAGCTAGTCAAAATGGAATCCTCAAACATCGCCAGTGTGCCAAATAACATTATGATAATTCTTTGGCATTACTACATCATTGTTTAGAGTAGAGTAGGGTTGAGTAGAAGAAATTAGAGTGAATTAGAGAAAAGAATAATAGAGTAGAGTAGGGTAAAGAAGAGTAGAATAGTGTACAGTAGAGTAGAGTAGAGTAGAGTAGAATAGAAAAAATAGAGTAAAGTAGAGAAGAGAAGAGTAGAGTAGAGTCGATTAAAGAAGAGTCGAATAGTGTAGAGAAGACAAGAGTAGAGAGGAGTAGAGTAGAGTAGAGTAGACTAAAGAAGAGTAGAGTAGAGTAAAGAAGAGTAGAAGAGTAGAGGAAATGAGAGTCAAGTAAAGAGGAGAAAAGTAAAGTAGAATGGAGAAGAGTAGAATAGTTTAGAGTATAGTAAATTTGTGCTGAGTAGAGTAGTAGAGTGTAGCATGAAACATAGTAGAATAGAGTCAAATAAAGTAGAGTATAGTAAATAGTTGTGTGTGAATGAGAAACAATTGGAGATTTTTACCTTTAACCATGCAAAATCATACGTTCAGATAACAGGATTTCAAATGGGATGGTTATATAATTCGAGTAGAAATCGGATTTGAAGTAATGTAAATTCATAGTAAAGATCTCACCAAAGGGATAGATTTTAGAATTTCATTGACAAACTAATGATTTTTGGGAATATTCAAGAAGGTGTCATGAAATCTGAATAACATAAGAAAACGGAAATTTTAAGGAATTACTCATGATTTTTTTTAATACTTTTTAAATTTTCTTGTAATTTTTTATTCAATTACATACTAGTTGTCCTGGCAAATAACATACTGCCTGCCTACTGTGATTTTTGGCATCTTGTTCCATAAATAAGTCTCGGTCAAAATGCAACTTCAGATTTTCCCGTTTTTCTGGCCTTCCCGGCCACTTTTTCCGATTATTTTTTCGTACGAACGCGTCGGAACACTGACCGAATGCAAAAGTGAAAAAAATCCGATAACTCCTTCGCAAGAAAAATCGTGACATACAAATACCATTCCATTTTTTAATTTTTTATTTTTATAGATTTAATTCCTTCATAAAGAATCTTCTGCTAATCACATGTAGAAACTAAAGACAAAAAAAGGTTCTTGGTAAAGCTTCAGAAATAATTTCTTAGAGTGTCAGTTTGCTTTTTTTTGCAGAAATTTCTTTTTTTTTTCGTCTGTGGCATTACCAATGTTTAAAACTACCTAAAAAATAATTGGTTTAACAATAAGGAAATTTCAGTGGTCATCAAGGCCATCATTTTCAAAATACTTCCAAAAAGCATAATAAAAATTGCGGTTTTTTGTGTGGTAAGAATACCAAATCATGGACGTCACATATTGAAACTACTCGCATAACAGTCCCATGGATTTCTGTACTCTGAAACACAAAGCATAACAATGTTGTAGTAAACGTAATATTGTTTACAGCTTTGTATCAAGGTGCAAAGCCATCTGTGATAGTTTTGAAATTATTTGAGTATTTTTTTCGAATTTTGACATTTTTTTTTAAATTTGGAATGCCCAATTGCATTTTTTTTACAAACAGGACTGTTATGCGAATGGGGGCAATATTTTTTGTAATGTGTCTCCGTTGTTTCAGAAAAAACACCCTTGTGAGTTTTGCATATTTTAAATACACTCTAACAATTTTATATATATTTTTCACTTATGTATTTTTTTCCATTTTTCTATTTTTTTCCATTTTTCCATTTTTTATCATTCGATTGCTTCTTTATATCATAGGTTATTTCTCCAAGATTGGGAAATTTTTATTCCCTCTCCTGAATATAAAAAAATGTCTATATCGGGACCTACATTTTAAAATGTTTGAACTGATTTTTGAAACAACATTTTCTGTTAAAGCAGCAGATGTTTGGTCCTCGGATTCCTGCGTGAAATCCCCAAGATATTTACTTAGAAATTTAAGCAACGATTCCTGTAGATAATCCTCTAGAAACTCCTTCGGAAATTATTCCGTTTTTTTGTGAATATTTTCCGGAAGTCCTAAAAGAAGTTCCTTCAGGAATTTCTTCGGAAATTTCCTCAAAGACTGCTCCATAATTTTCTCCACAAGAATTCCATCAGAGATTCCTTCAAAACCATCTATCGAAAATTTTCTTAAAGCGTTGCTTTAGAAATTCTACTAGATATTCCTCTGAAGCATTCATCATAAATGAACAAACACAAAGACTGTTTAAGAAATTTTCTTAAAATTTTTTCTCCGAAATTCTTCTATAAATTCCCTTAACTTTCGTCTGGCATTAGGACCATTTTTTACCCAAACCGTATACTACGTTAGCGGACTGTTGCTAACATGATGCAAAAGGAATGTTCAAACAGTTCACCAAAGATGCTTTCAGGGAGTTTATCACGGCTTTCTTAATAAATTTCTCCAAATTATTTTTAAGAAAATCTTCAATTGAAAACTTTTCCAGGAACTTATCCTGAAGTCTGCCGGGAGTTCCATCGAAAATTCGACTAGAGCTGCCTTCAGTAATATCTCGAGGGATTTGTTAGAAAAGTCTCCCTGTGTGTACTGCGGAAATCAAACCAAAAATTTCTACAGAAATTCCTCCAGAGTTTGTTCAAGGATTGCGTTCGAAAACTTTTCAAAAAAAATATCAGTAATTCCTTCATAGAATCCTTACTCCTCCAAGGTTTCGTTCGGTAATCTCCCAAGGGGTTCTTTGACAAAATTTTCCCTGAATTCCATCGGAAATGCCTTCAATATCTCTTTTAAAAAGTCTTCCAATGATTACTTAAGAAACTATATCATGGACTCCTTACGAAATTCCTCTTTAGAATCCATCAAAAATTCTTTCAGCAATTACTTTTCAAAACTTTACGAAGATTTCTTCAAAAATTCCGCGCATTTTCATTCAGAATATAATCCAAGGGTTTATTCTGAAAATTCTTCAGTTTTTCTAAATGTTTGTCCATGATTTTCCAGGGATCCCTTCAAAGTTTCTCTAAAGACACTTTTAGAAATGTCTTCAAAAACTCCTCTATAAAAAATATCCGTGGATTTCTTCCAGAAAATCTTCCACTGATTCCTCCCAAAAAAGTCATAATTCAGAAACTTCTCCATAAATTTCTTGAGTAAATGCTCTTGAATTCCGTCAAAAGTTTCTCAAAAAATGGAAAGCATTTTTTTGAGAAACTTTTGACAGAATTCAAGAGCATTTACTCAAGAAATTTATGGAGAAGTTTGTAGCCTGTGCTCCATGCCTTAGAATTTATTAGATGAAAGCTATTTAGTACCCTAAAAACATTCGAGATTAGAGCAAGAATCAGATGCCGTACCCACAAGATAGAATTATATGAACAGATATAATAAAAACATTGCGCCCATGAGTTAGGCAACACGCTTGCTATCAAAGCTTCAATCGGCCTTCAATCGTTGCGTAAGAGTTCTCCGAAGGTCAAGAACTTGGAATTTCCGGAGAAAGTAAGGAAAGAATGAGCCGCGACCGAACATCAAACTGAGCGAGCCTTCAACGTAATCCGTTAAATTACCGAACTATTTCGAAGAAGTTCGTGGGAAAAATCGAGTTTCCGTTGAGTTCGGTCGATGACACCTTCCCTAATCTGAGGATCACGGTTTCATTTACTCTCGTTTGATCCGCAGATAAGTGTAGAAGTGTCGCGGTGTGACCTTGTAGAAAGCCGTTGAATGTTAGTAAAAGTAACGTGGTAATGTTTCTTTAGTTTAATTGTTCTTTTGTTAGTCCGCAGTGAAAAGTCCCAATTAGGATATAAAGTGCGTGAGGGTTTGTGCGTTTTTCCAAACTAGACCAACAGGTAATGTGCTCATTGTGCTGTGCTTGTCTCAAGAATCCGTGCATGTGTTAATTGTTCTTTGATAGCCCGCGGCTATCATCTACCCTAGCCAGCGACACTTTCTGCTCTTCAAGCGTTGAGGAATACCGGCGGACAATTAGCGTCGAAGGGGGCGGCTCGTCAACACGCCGCTTCAGGAGAACCACGTGGATACCCATCCCCACTTGGTGATCGTCGTCTTGAAGATCCGACACGTGGACTCACAATCCCACGTGTCTGCGCGGAGCTGATCAAGCACTACTTCGCGCCAAGTACCAGGAGCGCAGGACGGAGCAGCGTTCAGCGAGGAAACTACCACACACCACCGGTGAGTCGATTCGAATCGCTTTTTTTGTGGAGTGGGGCGTCCGAAGAGGACGCCTCGGAGTGTTTTTTTTTGCCGGCCAAAGGTCGTGTATAATTTGGACGACTAGCCAACAAAGCGTCCATAAAATGTGAGATTGTGGTGCTACCAAGTAGCAGAAGTCGAGCGCACGTAATATACGGCCGACCCACCCAACTCTATTGTGTTAGCCACCCGGGTGCACTCGACTAGTCGCATCGTCGAGAATACTGAATGGGCTCAGAACAACACGAAGAGAGCACATGCACAAATTGATAGGACTGTAAGTAGGCAAGTAGAAATCGCACGAAGGGACTATAGAGTAGGAATACATGAAATAAGGAAATACAAAACGTTTTAGCATGCTATTAGAATAAACAATAAATCGTTATTTTTTTGGGTTTCGTTAAATAAATGTGTTTGTTAATCAACTCGATTGTATGTAATTTCTGGTTCAGTCCCACACAGATCATTAGATGATGGAAATATTATCCCGTTGCTTCGCGTTTTTGTAGTTTAATGTTGTTCGCGTGGCGCAATTTGGATGTAATGTCTTGCGCATACTCCTCTACGCTGGTCGCGCCTCGTACGGTGAGTAGTGAAACCGCCTGTGATGAGAACTAACTAGCAACGAAGGCTGTTGCACATTTAGGTATGGGTGTTGTCTTACCGCGTGCTTTGGAGGAATAGTTTTGTAGCGTGACAGATTACGTTGTTGCATAGGGTAAACACCCCAGTTCAGGTGTGAGAAGTAGGCGCACTGGTTCGATCCAAACTTTCTTTGGGAATTCCAAAAGGACTCGCCCTGACGAGTCTCAACCGGGCATAATTAGAACTGTTGTGCGGTCTCCGAATGGAGTGGCGCTTAAGCCGCATGATTACTCCCAGATCGGCCAGTGCCGGCTACAAGTTTCTGAAGTATAAGTTTTCGCCAGTAATTCATTAAAAAACTTTAATGGACTCTGAGCAAGTAACTTCTTGGATTTCTCAGAAAATCATCTGTGGTTTTTTTTTAAATTTTATGTGGTCCTTACACGTTCTTCCAGGCTTTTCAAGAAATAACTTCAGGGATTATTTCTCAGAAATTTATTCAAGAATTTTTCATAATTTTATCCGAGAATTTGTTCACAAAATCCTCCTGGGGTTTAAAAAAAATCTTTCGGGGATTCTTCAGAAATTTGCATGGGTATTCTTTCACGAACAACCCCACAGATATCTTCAGCAATTTCTCCAGGGATGTCATTGGAAAATGCGGAACGAATGTCTACTGAAAGTTTATCAGAAATTTCTCTGGCGATCTTTATTGTTTTTTTTTTCAATTTAATTCTTACAATAGATTTAGAGAAACTCATATATAGATCGCTTCAGTAATTTCTCTGTTTATGTTTCTATATATTCTCTCTGAAATTCCTTCAAGGAAATTCCTGTAGGAAATTCTAACACTTATTCAAAGAAATTTATTCATAAATTTCTCCAAATGATTCTATTGCAGTTTTCACAGAAACATGAACATTTGCTTCTCCATATATTTATCTAGGATTCCTTCAGAAATATGTCCGCGGATTCCCGTAGAAATTCCTCCAGAAAATTTTCTAGCAATTCATCAAAAGTTTCTTTCAGAAATTCTTAGAAAAATATCCCAAGATTTTTTTTTTATTTTAAAATATCACCACAGATATTACTTCAGGATTTCATCCAGGATTTTTTTCAGAACATGCTCTGCTGATTTCTCCAGCAATTTCTCCTGGATTTTTTCAGTTACTTCTCCAGGGGTTCTTCCTAGAATTGCTCCAGAAATTGCTATAGGAATTCCATTGGAGGTTTCTTCAGAAATCCATTCATAATTTTCATTCAAAGATTACTTGTGAAATTTCGCCAAGAATTCTTTCAAAGACATTTCTGGAGACTTGTTCAGATTCCAAAGATGTTTTCAGGAATTTTGAAAAATGTTTATTAAACTGATTTTCTTTAACGAAATCTCCTATTTCAACCGGATAATTTCATACTTATGTACTTTGTAATAGAAAAATAAGGTCATCAACTAAAAATGGTAGAATTGATAATTGAACAAATGCAGGGTTTGATTTCTTGTTTTTCGGCTACGTTTAATGCTGTCCCAACGTTTTGACCAAGCGTTCACTACTGAAGTCATTTCGTCGAGGCATACTAATATAGGAGTTTCAAAATTAGGAAACACTGAGTCACTTCTTAAATATATGCATTTAATGCAGTTCTCAAAATAAAAGTGGCGTATTTTTGGAAGCTGTTTATTCGATTTCCATTAAATATACGTAATTTAACAGTACGTTAAGTTGAAAATTCAGATTTTTTATTGGGATTGTTTTGTAAAATATTGTAGAAAAAGTTTGGTCAGAAAACAGAATAAAAGAACTTTTGACGGGGTTTTTTTTTCAAGAAGAGCACTAATATTTGTAGCTTCTATAGTACTTTCATATACACTCTTCAAGGTGAAGACCTGACTATTTTTTCAGGCTGTCTCTGCCGTCGACCATACATACGCCGTATTACTTGAAGAATCATAGACACCTTACACAGCGTTTAGGAAAACTTACCTCAGGGTGATTCAACTTAAAATGTTGAAGATACTACTCTTTGGCTTTGCCAGAAATTTTATGATTAACATACATACATACCTGAAAACAGAAAGAAAAGAAAATTTATTAGTTAAGCGTACAGCTCAATTTGTCTTCTAGGCTGTGAAGACTACAATCAATGTTGACGACGGCTGTTTCAATAAAAATGAGTTTAAATCTAGATAACATATGTAGCGAAACATATTTTGATCGCAAAATGCAGCTTGTGTATTTGGAACTTCAGTCGCGAAATCCTAATCCAGGTTCCCCAAATCTTAGAATTCATCGTTTTCCATAAAAAGAGTCGTTAAACGAGGAAGAAAGGAGGAATTGTCAGTTTCTCCGCATCCTTGTAAATATGACATCCATGTAGGGTGGAAACTTCGTTGACATGAAGTTTATTAGATTCCTTATTCTCATTTTTCAGGAAATGAGACACCTTTTAAACCAGTAGCTATCTTAGTGATACACCAAGAGTGGGGACATGGAACCAAATAGCACATGGATGCAAAGTTCATGTTTTTGATATCGCTCCCTCAGCTCAGGATGATTGTCCGGTAAGAGAAGAGATCCAAAAATGTATATGTAAAAATTGTGGGTCTCACTTTTGAGGTTGTCCTCTCAGTCACAAAGTTGTTGATTTACGTGCCCGACAGATGAATGGGAAAGATGCATTTCGTACCCACAACTAATAAGATACCGGGGCCCGTGGTGCAGTGGCTACACGTTCGCTTCATAAGCGGATGGTCATGTGTTCGATCCCAGTCCCGGAACTACGTCAGTTGCTCTTCCCCCTGAGAGCGGCTGGCACTTGACCCTCTTCTGAGCTCTCATAGCTCAAATAGACGACTCCCAATCGGACTGGAAAAGGAACAAGAGCCACACATCATTCCATCATCGTGCTCATCATTCTACAAGGATAGGGTAGGAAAGTGAAAGCAGCACAAAGGCAAAAAGCAGTTCAATATATTAGAATAAGAATATAATTGAGCACATCTAAGCGCTGTACAAAGTGTAAGTGCAGCCGTCAATTGGTATCGCTCACATAGTGCCCTAGTGGACAAAAGAGCTGTAAAATAGGTTAAAGGTGGAGATTTTGTTAAAAAAAAAAACTAATAAGATAGACTAACTCGAAACTGAAATCCTTCTATAAATGAATAATCCGCATCAGTGGCTTATTATCTACAATTTACCTAGTAACGACCAAATAAGTTCTTGTTTCTTGGGGTTTTGTTAACAGAAATAATGAATGAATGCATCTTTTGGTTAAGCTTTCTAAAAATTAAATTTTACAACAAATGAAATGTGCCATGATATTTGAAAAGACGTAATACATAGCTAGTAATATGTGGTGTTTACTACTTTGGCTGATGATGTTCAACTTAACGCAACGCTTTCGATGATATGTTACATAAAGAAAGCACAACATTTGGAAATTTGCCCATGTCATCAATATGACTGTTGTCCGCCAAATCAAGTCACAAAGTTTCATAATAACGCTCATTGAGCTCCTAATCGTTAAATTCCAAAATTTTGACTACACTAACCACAATCTATGACTCCACCACTGCACTGCCAGTGAGAGAGAGCTATTCACGTGTTGGAAATCACATGGCGCTGTGACGGCAAAATGTCGCAATAAACCGCTCGATTAACACCCGCACATAATGAGTTTCGATGATGATTGCGGATAAACTAAACTAAACGCACACCGAACGCATCGGACATGAAATTATGTTTGTTTTACACGGAAAATTCCTGCTCTTCCAGTTTGACCCGCGGATCCCAACCGGCAGCTTCATGCAAATAATTTCTAATCGAAACAGGGGCGCAGCAAAAATGAACTGTCATTTTTTGTCACCCCGAAAAGCGCTTCAGTTTCCACCTCCTCCGCTACAGCCTGTCAGCATCCAATCGGCATAAATTAATTTGGCCAGGGATTTGAGGGTCCCAGTTGAGCCAGCCAGTGCACGCGCGACTGGTCGACCAAACGACCGAAAATCGGTGCCAACCAGCAAAATCCATCCGTCGACGACGACGACGACACAGTAGTGAGTAGAGCCATTGTCACCCGGCATAGAGTCACACCATCATCTGCATCATCATCATTATTTTCATCATCACCGTTCGTTGGTTGTCGTGATCGTTATTATATTTCATCACCTGAGCCGGGCCGGATTTGCCCGAAAATGACTCGCGATCAGGCGGCGACCAACTGCAGCACACTGACTGGTTGTGGTCACCGCGGTAACAGTAGCGAAGCTGGACCGGCAGCTTTTCAACCACCGCACCACACTGCCAACGAACGCTTGAGCTGAGGATAATTGTTATAATAATTATAATTTAATGTTAATGAATTTATTATTTTAATGGTCATGAATAAATTGGTGGAGCTTGCCGTTTTGACATTTGCATGTTTGGTGGGCAGGACGTTAATCGTCATTTCCAGTTTGGCACGGTCAGTGCCGGAATTCGCGGATGACCGTTTCCTGAATGATTGATGAAAAGTTACTTTTTTGCTTTTCTTTGAATAATAAATGTTGATGTTTTTGAGACAACGATGGGTGTTGAAGCTCTACTGTATATTTTCTTTGGGGTGAAGACGAGTGCAACCAACTACAAATGAACATGGTATGTGCATTTGTTTGCTTATCCTTCAATCGTTTAGATGTTTCTTCAGAAATTTCTCTAGGGATTTCCTTAGAAAGTTTTCAAAGATTCCTTCGAAAAACATCAGGATTTTTTTATCGGAGAATCTTCAAAAAAATCCTTCAGAAGTTCTTTCATTATTCCTGCAGAAATTTCTTCAAGAATTTTTCCAACATTTCTCCCGAGGATTCTTCGAAAAACTCCTTCAAGAATTCTTCGGGAATTATCTTCAGGGGTTGCCTTTGGAAATCCTACAGTGATTTCTTCAAAAAATATTCCAGCGGTTTTCAAAATATTCTCCAAATATTCGTCCAGGGATTGCTTCAGAAATTTCTACAATGAATCTCCAATTTTTTTCAGAAGTTCCTACCGAAAGTCTTCATGGGATTCCTCTAGAAACTTCAAAAAAAATTAGAAAATTCTTCAGAGATTCTTTCAAAAATCATCCAAGGATTTTCTAAAAATCTTTCAAAAATTCTTTCGGAATTTTCATTAAGAAATGCACCAGAAATTTTTACATTAATTTATTTATGGATTTTTTCAAAAAATCCTTCTAGGATACATTAGCAAATATTCCTCCGAAAAAATCTCAGAAATTCTGTCAGAGCTTCTTTGAGAAGTTGCATTAGTACTTCTTCCAGAAATTAAAATAAAAAAATTTAAGTAACCCTAGGGGTCTCCAGTTAGCCTAGCGGTTAAGGCTATGGATCGCCAATCCGGAGACGGCGGGTTCGATTCCCGTTCCGGTCCGGAAAATTTTCTCGACTTCCTAGACATAGTGTATCATTGTACTTGCCTCACAATATACAAATCCATGCAATGGCAGGCAAAGAAAGCCATTAAATTAATAACTGTGGAAGTGGTCTAAGAACACTAAGTTGAAGCGAGGCAGGCCAAGTCCCAGTAGGGACGTAGAGCCATAAAGGAAGAAGAAGAAGAAGAAGAAGAAGAAGAAACCCTAGCATAGAATGCTTGAAATTCCTCCATGGATTCTTTAAAAAAAATCGAGCAGTGAATTTCTTCTAAAATTCTTTCAGAGAGGCTTTAAGAAGGGAACTTTTTCCTGGGAACATCAAGAAATCCCATTGAAATTTTGCATACATACCTTAGAGTTAAAAATCTGTTAAATGAAGCATCGAATCAAGCCGCCCTTGTTTATCCTGGCTTTACTCACTTGCAAAAAGAGGCAGCTTTATCATGGGATACTTTTAGGAAAGTTTCCATGAAATTGTTCCAAAATTTCTTAGAGGATTCCTGTAGAACTTACTTCAGATATTCCTCTAGGAAGTTTTCTAGAAAATTCTTCCGGGATTTTACACATCATACAGGGCTTCCTTGAGAGATTTCTTCAGATATTCCTTCATGAAGTCTTCCAGAGTTTCCTTCTAGAATAATACCATGAAAAATTACCGAATGAATGTATCCTGGAATTTCTTCAGGGATTAATCCCGAAATATTTTTCATAATTTCGTTCAGTGGCTTAGGCACTTATTTAGCAAGGAATTCCTCCAGAAATTCATACCAATTTCCACAGTGATTTCTCCAGATATTGTTCCATTTATTTTGTTAAATAATCCTTCAAGATTTCTCAATTTGCTCAATTTTTTTCTGTTTTTGTTCCTTTTTTGGCCGGGATCGATATTCGATTCTAGGTCCAGGACGGGATAGTCACGAGCTTCAACCATCACACCAGATCTGCTTCACACCTCGGACTATTCCAGGAATACAGTTGAAGATTTGCATAATATATTCATATCCTAGCACTTTCAGCAAAAGTCATTTCAAATTTCTCAGGATATTCATCCAGAAATATTTAAACTTGTTCATCAATTTGGTTCTCCAGATATTCCTTCAACAATTTCTTCTGAAATAAGCTGAGGAATTATACAAAGAGATTTCTGCAAGATTTTTAAATAAACATATCAAGAAATTCTATTAGGACTTCCACCAGAGGTTCCTAATAAGTTTTTTAGGTATTTCTCTATTGTTTTTTTTTCCGAAAATCCTGTTTTGGATTTTTTCAGGAATTGTCATTGGATTGCTTCAGAAATCCCTTCAAGGATTCTTTTAAAAACTCCTGAAGAGATTTCTACTGCTATTCGACCAGATGTTTCTTCACGAATTACTTCAGGACCTAATTTCTTAAAAAAAATGTTTAGAAATATCGCTTGAGAACCCTTTGAAAAGACAACAAGTATTCCTCATGATATGACTCCAAATACTCCTTCAGCAGTTCAAGGATTTCTTTTGAAATTTCAACAGAGATTCAAATATCATTTAACGGATTTTTTTTAGAAATTTTATCAGTGATTCCCATAAAAATCTTCGGAAATTCATTGAATATTATTGGACTTATTTTTTCTCTTCGGAGGTGGTTATTACTTTGTTTTGAGTAATGAAACAGTTGTCACATTTATTCGTAATTTGTTCCAGAAATAATTGCTTATTTGTGTACATACAACGCACTAAACAAACAATTTCCGACAATTTGGTATTACATTATTGCTCAACCCTACAAACATTATTGCTGTACAACGACTGAACAAACAGTTTATATGCTTGATTTTGAAATTTTGGCTGAATAAGCTGTTATTCAGCTACCATTACTTGGGAAGCATCGTAAGCTTAATCAATTGTAGATTCCACAAAAGAACTGAAACTGAAAGAAAACTGAGAGCGATTGTACTCTGTTTCTACAAAAAGGATGCACTTGATAGAAATAAGTTTCACTGGGCGTCCTTTACTAAAGAACTACCGGAAAGAGTGAGAAAAGTCTTCCGAATAATGTTCTTCAGGCACAATGCTGAAGGCATGTACATGGGGGCATACCAGTATAGGAGCGCCCATATTTGGAAAACTTGAGTAACCAGCCCTGAATTGTAACATTTTCTGATTCCGTTTGCTTTGGTGATCTCCAGAGGCTGGATTCCAGCGCACAATGTCTTCGAAGACACGAAATTTTCTTCCATGGCTCACATGCAAAAATATCTGTCGATTCATTTTTAATAGAATTGAAATCGTTTTGAAAATCTTTCAGAGAGTATTGCTAAAAATCTCCACATCCACTTTTTTTTTGAAAATTACTTCAATTTAAATTAAAAAAAAAGAAATTTAAAAAATTCCCCAAGATTTTTTTAAGAAATTCCTCCTGTGATTCCTTTATAAATTTTTTAAGGGATTCTTTGATACTGTTCAGTTCGACAGCAGCCAAACTGAAGAAGCGTCTAGCAGTGGCGGCGACAGTGTGCATCACGAGAGCTCCGCCCATCCAACCAACGCCGAACGAATGACGACGACGAAGCGAGTGCTGAACAGCAAAGCGACGACAATAAAACCAACGGCCGAACAGCGATCAGCGTCAGAATTCTTTCATCCGTCGTCGAGACTACCACACAGCAGCGAAGCCGAAGCGAAGGGAGCTATAGCACGTGAAGACCTCATGAGACAACGAGCAGAGCCGACCGACGCGACGGTGCGCCAATAGCGTGATCGGCGCGTGGCCCCATCCTCGTGCGGGCTATAAATATAGTGCGCATCGTGGCAGCAGCATCAGTTTTTTTCGGACCGCCAACGAGTGAACATCGGATGAAATCAAGCGTTATTAGAAGAGAAATGTTAAATACAGTAGTTTAAGTAAAGTTCTCCAGTGTTTGTTATCCGCTCATCGCACATCCGAAACATCCCTGATTCCACCAGAGTTATTCGGGATTAATTTTCCTCTGAGTTATTTGGAAATAATTTTCCTGAAGTTATTCGGAAATCAATTTTCCACCACAGCCTTTATCAAGGCTTATGAGTTGTTCAGGTTGCTGCTAGCAGAGGCTAGTCCAGCTCAACCACCGAGGCTTCATGAGGCGAAGCCCGGCCAACGTGCGGCCATCATCCTGGGAAGGAACGCGAGGGTTCCTGCTCCCACCCGGCTCGGTTCCTGAGCGGAACGCGAGCACCACAACGTAGCCAGCGCAGTACAGTCCACTGCCATCCCGTACATGGATTTGGTCCTTCGAGCCGGATGCTCGAGTGCGAGTGTCCGAATGTGTTATCGACGGTGATCAGTGGTTGGATCGAATGAGTGGTGATTGGAAGCAAACACGGAGAAGATAGCAAGAGTGATTGAAAGACAAAGACAATAAGTGAACAAGTGACAGTTAGTGAGAACTATAACGAACTAAAGTGAATTGAAGCTGAACAGTGAAAATGAAGCACACACCAATGAAGTCGTCCAAGATGGCCAGCTCTAGTGAAGAAGATCTGAGCACTCTTGTACAGTTGCGTGGCATGGCACAAGGTAACATCACGCGCATCAAGAACATCTTGACCCAAGCCCAAGCGGACCAGGCTCAGCTACCTTCCGCTCAAGTGAAAGTGTACTTGAAGAAAGTGGAAAGTGCCTACAACGAGTACCATCAGCACCACCAGCAGATAGTGGCACTTCTTCCTTCGAGCAAGAAGGAGGAACAGAACGAGAAGTTCCTGCAATTCGAGACGTTGCACGAAGAGGTGTCCATCATGCTCGAGACCCTTCTCGAGGCTCAAGCCGCACCACCTGCGGCGCAACAAGTGCAACCACCGGCGTACCAGCAACCGTTGGTCATCCAGCAATCTCTTCCTCGTGCCATCCCCACCTTCGACGGGAGGTACGAGAATTGGGAACGGTTCAAGATCATGTTCCGTGATGCAGTCGACCGTACCAACGAAGCACCTCGAATCAAGCTGTATCACCTTGAGAAGGCCCTCGTCGGTGATGCGGCGGGAATCATAGACGTGAAGACGATTGCCGATGGAAACTACGCCCACGCCTGGGAGTTACTGGAGGAAAGATTCGAGGATCAGCGGCGAATGATCGACATCCATATTGCTGGACTGCTCGGAGTGAAGAAACTTGCGAAGGAGGATTTCGGTGAGTTGCGATCCTTGGTCGAGTCTACCACTAGTCACGTGGAAAACTTGAAGTTCCTTGACCAAGAGTTCACCGGCGTCTCTGAGCTCATTGTCGTCCACCTGATCGCACGTGCACTGGATCCTACCACGAAGAAGTTGTGGGAGTCGACGATAAAGCGAGGAGAACTCCCAAACTACGAAGACACCATACAGTTCCTGAAAGACCGCGTCTCAGTTCTGGAGAGATGCCGCGATACGGATGAAGAAGCCAAGGCACAGCGTACATCGGCGAAACCAGCTACGAGGAAGCAGGCGTTTCCCAATGCCAACGCAGCGACAGCTCCTCCATCAGCGGATCAGCGGTGCACCATTTGTGATGAAAGCCATGTGGCGTACAAGTGCTCTGTGTTCAACGGCTTGAGTGTGAGTGATCGACTGGCCAAAGTCAAACAGAAGAACGTGTGCTACAACTGCTTGAGAAGTGGACATAGTGTGAAGAACTGCCCATCGAAGAAGTCGTGCTCCAAGTGCAACAAGCGGCACCACACCATGCTCCATTTGGAAGGTGGTGCAATCTCGTCGCAGCCTGCGAATGAAAGTTCAGCGAATGGAGTTCCAGGATCAGCCCAACCGGCGGCGTCGGCTGTCAGACACCAGTCGGCCGAGAACCAGCCATCAGTGACAGCAGCGCATTCCAACAACCCGGTGAACCCAGCGAGCCAGGTGGTGTTGCTCACAGCCCTTGTCAACGTTATGGACCATCAACAGCAGCCTCGTGTGTGCAAAGCCCTGCTAGACTGCGGATCTCAGGTGAGTTTTATCTCCCAATCATTTGTCAATACTCTTGGTATTCAAGTGGAAGAAGTAAGTGTCCCGATAACAGGCATAGGCAGTGTAAGGTCGACAATCAGGCAAAAATGTACCATTAACGTCCACTCTAAATGCAGCGATTTCTCTTTCATGGTGAATTGTTTGGTCTCGCCGAAGATTACTGGTCAGGTTCCGTCGGTTAAGATAAATTTGGAGAATTGGGAACTTCCTCAAGGTCTCAGACTGGCTGATCCATCCTTCCATGAACCTAGCCACGTTGATTTGCTCATTGGAATGGACTGGTTCTATGACATTATGAAACCAGGGTGTTTGAAAATAGACGATAATCTCCCTAGCCTTCACGACTCTAAGCTTGGTTGGTTAGTCGGGGGCAAGTTGCTTGACTGTTCTTCCAATCTTGTGCTGAATTCCTGTGCAGTTCGAATTGACCCCATTGAAGAACTAGTGCAGAAATTTTGGGAAGTTGAAGGTGTGTCTCCGGAGGTGGTTCTGTCCAGTGAGGAAGAGCAGTGTGAATCGCAATTTGCATCAACCCATCGTCGAGACGACAGTGGTCGTTTCATCGTTCACCTCCCATTGAAGGACAACGCATCTCAACTATCGGATTCCCGTACCATGGCCTTGCGACGATTTTTCATGCTGGAGTCTAAACTACAACGTCATCCAGATTTAAAAGCCCAGTATGATGCCTTCATGGACGAGTACGAATCTCTTGGGCACTGCCAAGGTCCAAGAACGCGACGATCCTCCTGGAGTTCTGAAGTGGTATCTTCCCCACCATGCCGTCCTCCGCCCATCGAACACAACTACAAAATGCCGGGTGGTATTCGACGCATCTGCAAAGGTGGCCGGATTGTCCCTTAACGATGTTTTGATGACCGGATACAATGTTCAGAGCGATTTGTTGTCTATCATCCTACGGTTCCGGAGGTATCGATACGTTATGAGCGCCGATGTAGCCAAAATGTACCGCCAGGTTGCCGTAGATCCCGCTTTCACTCCACTACAACGGATTTTTTGGAGAAAGTCGCCCCAAGACCCACTACGTGTTCTCGAACTAACTACTGTGACATACGGAACGGCCTCAGCCCCTTTCTTGGCCACGCGATCTCTGCTGCAACTTGCACGGGATGAACGAGAAACCTTTCCGCTCGCTTCCGCCGTTGTCGAGAAAAATGTCTACATAGACGATGCTCTTTTTGGTTCCGACGATTTCCTACAAGCATGTGAGCTTCGAGATCAGCTGATAGCCTTGCTCCAGTCCGGTGGAATGCATCTTCACAAGTGGTCATCCAACACTAGTCAGCTCCTATCGCCCATTCCCAGTGAAGATCGAGACAGCTGCGCATCTTTCAGCGAAAGTGGCCTCAACGAGGTCATCAAAACCTTGGGATTGATGTGGAATCCTTCCACAGACGAGTTCTTGTTCCGATCATCCCCTTCAGAAAAGGCCAGCAGACCCACCAAGCGTCAAGTCCTGTCCAAGATTGCCAAGATTTACGATCCGCTCGGACTTATTTCTCCAGTGGTGGTACTGGCAAAAATAGTCATGCAGAAATTGTGGATCAGCAAGCTGAATTGGGATGATCCGTTAGACGATACCCTCCAGAACGAGTGGGAGAACTTTTTGATGTCACTGCCAACTTCGGAGCAAATTCGCATTCCACGCCATGTGTTATCGAACAAGGCGGTGCGGTACGAATTGCACGGATTCGCGGACGCGTCCCAGAAGGCGTATGGGGCATGCGTGTATGTTCGCTCAATATTCCCTGATGGCACCGCATCGACGAAGTTGGTCAGCGCTAAGTCTAAAATTGCACCGATTTCACCCCTGACAATCCCTCGAAAGGAATTACTAGCAGCCCTTCTTTTGTCAAGATTGATTAATAAGGTCGAAGCAGCGTTGGAGATGAGTTTCAGTTCCATCGTTCTCTGGTCGGATAGCCAAGTTGTATTGGCATGGTTGCGCAAACCGCTTGGCAATCTCCAAACCTTCGTCCGCCACAGAGTTACAGAGATCACATCGAATACTAGTCACGTTTGGAAATATGTTCGCACGGATCAGAACCCCGCCGATACTGTATCTCGAGGACAGTCTGCAAGAGAGTTAGCTAACAACGAGCAATGGTGGAATGGTCCTCAGTTTTTGTGCTTCGTGGATTACCCAGAAGAGCGGCCACAGTCACTCCAAGATTGCGAAATTCCCGAACTCAGGGTTGAGCTAGCTGCACTGTCGGTCATGAACTACGAGGAATTCCCTGTGTTGACAAAGTTTGCTTCGTTCCGGAAATGCCAACGGATTGTTGCCTACATGCTACGCTTCATTTCGAACGCTCGAAAGAAGCAGGCCGACCGAGTGATGTCCCGGTATCTTACTATTCCTGAACTACGGGCGGCATCAAATTTGATCGTTGGAGCCATTCAGCATCAGGAGTTTGCCAAGGAGATCGAGTGTGTACGAGCAGACGAACCCAACCATCGTCTGAACAATTTGAAACCATTTCTCGACGAGCATTTACTGCGAGTTGGAGGTAGGCTTGGTCAGTCTCAGCTTCCATTCGGAGTGAAACACCAGCTTATATTACCAAGCAACAACCCCATCGTGCACGGTTTGATAAGCGACGTCCATCGAGAGAATCACCATGCCGGAAGCTCCATGGTACAATACCTTTTGCGACAACATTTCTGGTTGATCAACGCGAGATCGACAATTCGAAAGGTGCTGAGAACCTGCGTTACCTGCTTCAGGACGAATCCTACCACAATTGATCAGCAAATGGGAGACCTACCATCGTATCGGATTAACCCAGCGCCAGTCTTCGAGAGGGTTGGGCTTGACTTTGCCGGACCAATCTACGTCAAGCAGTCAGCTCGAAAGGCGACTCCGGTAAAGGGCTACATCTGTGTCTTCATCTGCATGGTGACAAAGGCCATGCATCTGGAAGCCGTGGAAGATCTGTCCACAGACTCGTTCCTTGCGGCTTTTCAACGATTCGTGTCCAGACGAGGATATCCGAAGGAAGTCTTCTCCGATAACGGGACCAATTTCATCGGAGCAAGGTCAGCACTGCAGGAGCTCTATCGGTTATTCAAGGAGGAGACGACCCAGAACAAGATCTTCGCGTATTGCCAAGCAAAGCAGATCGTTTGGAAGACCATTCCCCCAAATGCGCCACACTTCGGAGGGCTTTGGGAGGCCGGTGTGAAAAGTGTTAAAACAGTGCTCAAAAGGGTTTACCAATCCACCTCCCTAACACTATCCGGACTATCAACCCTGTTGTGCCAGATTGAAGCAATCCTCAACTCGAGACCACTTTATTCCCATTCTAACGATCCGACGGAACCTGAAGCGTTGACCCCTGGACATTTTATTGCCAACCGTCCACTATTAGCAATTCCCGAACCGTCTATAGTAGGTATCCCGACCAATCGTTTGTCCCACTGGCAGCACATACAACAGCTTCGCGAACACTTCTGGAAACGATGGTCGAGAGAGTATCTCACCGAATTACAAGTGCGAGGCAAATGGACCAAACAGAAGGTAAACATCCAACCGGGAATGGTTGTTCTCCTGAAGGATGACAATTTGCCCCCACAGTGCTGGAATCTGGGCCGGGTAGAAAGGGTACACCCGGGAGCCGATAACCTGGTAAGAGTGGTAGACGTTCGAACGAAAACTGGTACATTTAGACGACCTATACACAAGCTTGCGCCTTTGCCTATCTTGGACAATGATCCAAATGTCCAAACTTCCACTTTTTGCCGGGGGGAGAATGTTCAGTTCGACAGCAGCCAAACTGAAGAAGCGTCTAGCAGTGGCGGCGACAGTGTGCATCACGAGAGCTCCGCCCATCCAACCAACGCCGAACGAATGACGACGACGAAGCGAGTGCTGAACAGCAAAGCGACGACAATAAAACCAACGGCCGAACAGCGATCAGCGTCAGAATTCTTTCATCCGTCGTCGAGACTACCACACAGCAGCGAAGCCGAAGCGAAGGGAGCTATAGCACGTGAAGACCTCATGAGACAACGAGCAGAGCCGACCGACGCGACGGTGCGCCAATAGCGTGATCGGCGCGTGGCCCCATCCTCGTGCGGGCTATAAATATAGTGCGCATCGTGGCAGCAGCATCAGTTTTTTTCGGACCGCCAACGAGTGAACATCGGATGAAATCAAGCGTTATTAGAAGAGAAATGTTAAATACAGTAGTTTAAGTAAAGTTCTCCAGTGTTTGTTATCCGCTCATCGCACATCCGAAACATCCCTGATTCCACCAGAGTTATTCGGGATTAATTTTCCTCTGAGTTATTTGGAAATAATTTTCCTGAAGTTATTCGGAAATCAATTTTCCACCACAGCCTTTATCAAGGCTTATGAGTTGTTCAGGTTGCTGCTAGCAGAGGCTAGTCCAGCTCAACCACCGAGGCTTCATGAGGCGAAGCCCGGCCAACGTGCGGCCATCATCCTGGGAAGGAACGCGAGGGTTCCTGCTCCCACCCGGCTCGGTTCCTGAGCGGAACGCGAGCACCACAACGTAGCCAGCGCAGTACAGTCCACTGCCATCCCGTACAGATACATTCTTAAAAAAAAAATCCCTCAAATATTTCTGTCAGAATTGATTAATTCTGATTCCTTAAAACATTATTTCATTGATTCTTTCAGAAATTTTTGCTGGGATTCCTGCAGAAAAATTTCTAGGGATTTCTTTAGAAAATCCTCCAGGAATTCTTCCAGAAATTTCTCCAGTGATTATTTAGGAAACTTTAAGAAATTCTTTCAGAGGCACCTTCAGGGCAAAGATTATTGCACGATATCTTTCAGTTGTGCTGGAAACATGAATTCCTTCAAAAATTCCTCCAGGTATTTCTCTATGTATTTTCTCAGAAATTGCTCCAAGATTTTCTTCAGACAAAACTGCAGGAGTTTCTCTACGATTTTTTTTTTCAGAAATTCATTCAGAAATTCGTCTAGATATGTTAGCCACTTTTTGTTATAAGAATAGGACAGATCGGTGAAGTACTAGATTTGTAGTAATGAGCTGAATTTTAGTATGGTGAGAAGGTCAGTTCTCTGTTTCTGCAATGAAATGGTGCAAAAAGCGTGGGTATTATGATTCCTTGCCTAATTTGATGCTATTTGAGCAAAACTTTGGGCAACAGTGTTGTTGTTTTCTCCATTTCTTGCAACATAAACAACATAGTTATTCAAAGTTTTGCTCAAACAGCATCAAATTAGGTAAGGAATCATAATACCCACGCTTTTTGTACCATTTCATTGCAGAAACAGAGAACTGACCTTCTCACCATACTAAAATTCAGCTCATTACTACAAATCTAGTACTACACCGAACGTGCCCCATTCCTCAAAATATGTTCAGAGAAGCTTTTCTTAAACCTATTATCTGTTATATCTGTATGACTGTATGACTGAATCTTTCAGGAGTTTTATCAAGGGATTTTTCAGCATTTCGTCTAGAACCCGCCTTCGATTTCTTGAGGAATTTCCCATGGATTGTTTCAAATAAAATGGATTATTTCAATAACCCTATCAGAGATTCGCGCAGAAAATCTGCTGAAGATATATTTAGAAATGGCTGCAGGATTGCTTTTAGAAATTCCTTCAGAAATCCACGTGAAAATTCCACCTTGGACTCCTTCTGAAATTTATCCGGGAATTCCTTCAGAAATTCAAGGATTTCTACAAAAAGTTCTGAAGGATTTTTTTTTTCAAAATTCATTGGAATTTTTGAGATTTTGAGAAATTCATGTAATTCAAAAATTCCTACATGGATTCTTTTTGAAAATAATGCAGTAGTTCCTTCAACAATATCTCCGGGAATTTCCGAGATTCTCTAGGAATTGTTTACATGAAAATAATGAAGCCAAAATCAAGCTTCCTAGCGCCTTGGCGCAACTACCTTTAGCTAATCACTATGAAAATATTCAGAAAACACGCAACTGAGAATCAGACTCTGTCATAGTTGGGACGAAACACCAGAAAAAAGGAAGAAGACCGCCTCCAGCAGAGAATGCCAAGAATGATGAGTACATAAAACATCCATTTGGGGTGCAGCTGTAGAACAATGTTGCCTTTCGTTGCGACTGAGGCAGGCAAGCAGGCAGGCAGCCAGCCGTGCCAGCAGGAAGCTTTCGAAATGACTAGCACACTAGGGGGCTGTCCATAAACCACGTGGTCATGAGGGGGGGGGGGGGGGTTCGGCCAAATACCATTTTGTATGGACAAATAAAAAAATTTGTATGGACAAATGACCACGCGGGGGGGGGGGGGGGTTGAAAAGTCCCAAAACAATGACCACGTGGTTTATGAACAGCCCCTAGTAGTGTGGTCATAAAAATGGCGACTAGATGTCTGTACCCCAAGCTCAGCGGCATGACGAAGAAGACAGCTGGGTTAAGCAGCGCAACAGGAAGAAGCAGTCAGTGTGGAAAATTAAGTTCTGTTGTCGCCCCCCGGCCATCCCAGTGCTGTGCTAGTGCCGCCAATGCCTAGAGCAGATGCAAGCGCTTTTTCGATTCTAGAGTCGTCGCCGTTTTGGCGCTCGCTCCAGTTTATGGCGAAAACTTTTCCACGACGACGACGACGACGACAACGACGATGACGATGCGCGTTGATGAGTGAGGACTATGATGATGGCGGTGGCGCTGGTTGGAAGAGAGTAAATTACTACCAGAAGATTGCGCTCGGTAATTTTTGCTCATTTACGAAACATGCCAACTAGAGGTTCCAACCCGGGATATCCCGGGACAAAAAATGCCGGGATCTTGAAAAATTCGGGATTTCCCGAATCCCGGGATAACATTTTCCTCCGTCCCGGAAATCCCGGGATTCCCGGGACACACATTTCTTACATATTTTTTTCGCTTTGATTTGGATTTTCGAGGAGTAGTGATTTTTTTTTCGAAAATCACCTTCAAAAATAAATCACGAAAACGTTACATAAACCACTTCAACTGTATGTGGACGTCAAAACTTGAAATTTGACGGAAACGATGCTGGAGCACTTCCTTCGCTGTTTTGATTACATCAAAGAGACACTTTCCGAAATTTGCCTTTCAGGTCTTAGGAAGATTCAAATATTACGTCCATCGTTTTTCGGGATTTCTAAACCCCACAACGTTTAGACGTAATTTTTGAACGTTGCCTTATATTGGACAGTGATTTCGAGGTTGCAATAAACCTTCAGGAAGCTATTTGGGCAACCAGACTCGCTTCGATAGCATTGGGAAGACGAGATGCTATTTATACTGTCTGCAGAAGGCAGGTTGAGTTTCTTGTATTCGAAGCTTAAGAAAAGTAACTCCAAAGTTGGGAACGCCCTCTTCGATGCAATCACGAAAAGAATCAACGAATGGCGCAAAAAAAAAATAGCACTGAAGTTCCTTTAAGGTCTTTCGTTGTCAACGCAAGTGCCAGCAGAACTGGAAAGCTTATCGAAAACGCAAATGATTAAGTTCATCAAGGAACTGGGAGTTCGATTGTTGAAAGACTACCAAAGACAGACCGATAATGATGCTGCCGAGTTGAATGCTGGATTGTCCTGTATGCATGCCACCATCAAGTAAGCGTGAAGAACTTGAATCGGCTATAAAGGAATATGCCAACCGGTCCCAGACTGATTCGGCAATGATTGATTTTTCAAAAGAAATTGCAAAAGAGCTGTGACTTTTTGAGCTACATGGTAAGTTAAATCGACATTTAAATCGACGTTAACCAATAGCAAGCGCATCTTTTTGAACCCTGGAAATATCTGTTAAAAAAAACGAACCTCACTGTCCGATGAAATCATTCAAATTATTCAAATTGATAAGATTAGTTACTTGATATGAACTATTGATTTTTTATTGTTGAATAAAATATATTCCTAACCACAAAACTGCATTTTGAGCACATACAAAAATTTCCCGGGTTCTCGGGATTTCCCGGGACAAGCAACACATTTTATCCCGAATCCCGGGACAAGCAAATTGGTCGGGAAATGGAACCTCTAATGCCAACATTCCGGAAGCATAAACCGTTTATGAGTTCCTTCGGAAAAGATTGAGTAGGATTCGGCGGAGGATAGTGATTTTGGGTGGATCAAGGAAATCCTGCCGGTGGGTGTTTGGTGTTATTCGCGGAGTAAAAGCTCTCTTTGTACATATTAGAATGAACAATTTTACGACTTCAAACACTAAAGAGAGCAACTACATTGGTTAAAGCAAAGCTAGCTAGAATGTTGAGCTACGAGATATGAAAAGAGCTAGCTATGGTTTTCGCGGAATCCGGCTGACTTGCTTGCTTCACGGGCGGTTTGAAAAGTCATTGAAAGAGTAATGGAGACAGATCTTCTTCTTCTTCTTCTTGGCGTAACGTCCTCACTGGGACAAAGCCTGCTTCTCAGCTTAGTGTTCTATGAGCACTTCCACAGTTATTAACTGAGAGCTTCCTCTGCCAATGACCATTTTGCATGTGTATATCGTGTGGCAGGCACGAAGATACTCTATGCCTAAGGAAGTCAAGGAAATTTCCTTTACGAAAAGATCCTGGACCGACTGGGAATCGAACCCGTCACCCTCAGCATGGTCATGCTGAATACCCGTGCGTTTACCGCCTCGGCTATATGGGCCAGATCTGTAAACTAATTTGAAATAAACAAGAAAACCACACCACAAAACACTGACGCCATATGAATGAGAACAATGTTCACGTTTATGATTTGTAAGCGCTAGTTACCCGTCTGATTGACAAGCAGTTCTTCGGCTACATTATAATTGCAGAGTATCCCCGTGTTTGATAGTGATCGTAATTACACCAGAACTCGTTCGTTCTCATATTGTTTGGGGTAGAAAACACCACAAAAAACCTTCCGACCGCAATATTAGCTCCCCGGTGAGCCGGTCGATTTCCTATGAAATTTGTCTGGCGTGTTTCTTTGTCTCTGGTCCGGACACCATCCGGCCCCAAGTCCTGCCCTAACTCAACGATGGCGCCAGGCTGCTGAAATGTGAATTAGACGGAAGTACACAACATTGGTTCGCCGACGACTGGCTTCCCTCCTCGATAGTCGAGAATACACATTCCATTTTTCCTTGACTTTTTTCTGTGTATCCTTGCTCTTGGTTTCGAAAAAAAAATGTAATTCGCTTCGGCTGCCACCCTCTCAATGTCGAATAATGATGATGGGGTGGTTGTTGTCCGTCCATCGGTAATGTTGGCGTCGCCGTCGGCTAGACGAAAATAATTACAGACCTCATGTACGTGGTTTGCGGTGAATTTATGTAGTTTTCCAACCCCCATCGCGAATCGATCCATCCCCCTTCTTCACCACATTTCTAATCGATTCCGGTTTACAACGTCATGGTGGCATGGAAAATTCATAGTCTAATTAGTAAACACCGTTCAGCAAACGAAGAAGACCCACACCGACCGAAGACAACAAGCGAGATTTAATTGTTTTAATAACATTGTCAAGAAGACATTAAATCCCCATCAAGAGCACACATACGCCGCCGTGTGTGCATGCACAACACACAGTGTGATAACAACTATCATCCCGCTGGCTCAACCAACAACAGCAGTCCCGGAGTCCTCCTCTGATGCACTGGCAAATGTCGGTCATTTGAGATTCTCGCTTTGGCTACTTCCATTCTCCGCTCGGCGCGCCCACCACCGGGAGGTAATTTTCCGCACCGGAAGCCCTGGGTGTCGTCTGTTCGGGTGATACTGCTGATGAGCTTAGCAAAACAAACATCAGCAAATTTTAGCGAACGACGGTGACGACGACGACGACGAAGACGACGATGACAACTGCAACTTGAACGAGGCACAAGAATGTACTTGAGTATTCTAGTGGTTCCACGGTTCGGAATGCATCCACTTGCCGAAGACGTTCACATACTGGGGGGATGCGTGTTTGGCTGAAGTTAGCCGAAGAAACACTAGCCAGACTGTCAGGAGTACATACAGAATGTTGCATTTTGTCGTGGTTTTGCATCGAAGATGGGTGACACGAAGACATGGATGAGGAGCAGTGCTCCTGGAGCACTTTAGTTTGCTGCTGTATCAAGTAGCAAGTTTGGTGCGCGTGGTAATATATTTTGCGAGTAAATATGAGCATCGGAAAGTGAAAACGGAAGTGGCTGCTGATTTGTGCTAAGGAACAAATCATATTTAAGTTGTTCTTTAATAGTGTAACCAACGTTTTAATAGTAACGCGGATTATCAGTTAAATTCAGATTAAAAATATTAGATACTTCTGAATAAATACTAACGACATACCTACAAATCAGTTATGTTTACCATGATGAGTTACTGTCGATTAAATTCACTGAAGTAATCCATATAATACATGTTGAAAGCATTTCAAAATTGAAAGGTGGAAGCAATGCTTTAACGAGCACGGAACGTCAAGATGTCCGTTCCCGTACAACGGAAGAATGCTTCTGTTTTTGTCTTTTTGTGTTGTTCTTGGCCAGAGTTGTAAAATGTCACGGAAATGTAATGGAAAAAATGTCATGACATTTTCTAGTCATGAAATTTTCGTCCATGAAAAAGCAAAAATGTGTGAAAAAGTTTCTGAACAAAGTTTGAATTTCTAAATGAAAACCCTAGAGAAAATTTTGAAACAATCTCCGAATCTTTGCAATTCGTTTTTCCTAGAAGTGCATCTTTTGAAGAAACGTGTGGAGGAATTAGCAGTATTTGTTGAGAAATATCAGAGAAATCTCAAAGAAAATCTCTTAGTAAAATCCTGGCCATATTTCTGGAGGAATTCTTCCAGAAATGTTTGAATAATTACATGAAAGAAGAAAAGCATGTCCTAATGCGGCAATCATTTAATATATTTCCTATAGAATCCGTTATCGAATCCCAAGAGGAATTTCGGAAGAAATTTTTGAGGTAACCCATGGACTAATTTCAAAATGAATCTTTTTCGATTTTTTTTTTTGAGAAATTCCTGAAGAAGTGCAAAAGAAAATTTATGTGGGAATTTCTGAAAGAATAGCTGGAGGAACACCTTAAGAAATTTTCAAAGAAACCCATGGACAGGGATGCATTATCAAAGGATAATAAAAGGTATTTTAAGGTACCCGGCGAAAATCTTGTTTCTGTAAACATTTAAGATTTTTTTTGGAAATTCCTTTGGGAATTTCTTGAGGATTTATCAAGGAATCCTCAATGGAATTTCCGGTGGTTTCTCTGGAAGTAATCCTCGTGAGTTTTCTTGTTGTTTGAAGAAGAGTTCTCGCGAAACTCATAAAAGAAAATCCAGCAAGAATGTCTCTTTCGCGATAATTACAGGAAAATTTCGTAAAATAACAATGCATGGAAGAGTTTTCCTGGAATAATTCTAAATAAGGCGCAATAGTAAAGTCATTTACTTGGAGGCGTACCAGTATAGGGGAGGCTGTGATTTGGAAACCTTGAGTAACCAGCTCTGATTTTACCATAACAACACTGGTTGTGACAATTTCTCTTCAAAACATCAATGTCGAGCTACATGATTACAATGTTGCACTCATCATAATCCAAGCGTATATTTTTTACAATTTTTTTTTTGTTATTGTATTATTTTAACAAGAAGAATAAACAATGAAGAAATTATACTCTTTAAAGAAAGTGCACTGAAAAAACTTGTAAAAAACCCTGGTATAATATATATAAGAATTTATTAAGGAATCTCTAAAGAAATGTGTTTTTTAATGGATGACTGCAGCAGTTTCTGAAAGAATTATGTAGAAATTTATGAAGGAATTCCTGGAGGGTTTTTTGGAGTTCTTTGAGAAATTTCTTAAAAAAAAAACTCCATGGAAGAATATACAAAGTTCCCTGCTGAACTATGTATTTGAAAAAAAAACTTTGAAATACTTAAGGAGCTCCTGGAGTTATTTTTGAAAGCATCCTCGGAACTGAAAAATTCCAAAAAAATCTTGTGGAAATTACCAAAAAAAAATCTTTAGTTGGATTTCTGCTGGAATCTGTTAATATTTTATTTTATTCAGAAATCCAAGGGAAATTCCGAAACGCATTTCAATAAATTTCAATAAAATTCCAGAACTATTTTCGACAAGAATTCCAGGGCGAATATAAGGATAAAAACCCTAATTAATCCACCTAGTGGTGATGGCGCCTTTCTCGTGCCTTCAAAAACACATTTCAACAAAACTCAAGTGACATGTTGATGAATATCGCACTTTCATACGTTAACCCTTTGGAGACGGATGGGTCGTATGTGCCCAGCCGAGATAATCGACCATCACAAAAGTGTTCTAGACTAGCGAGGTTGCATCCAGAGAGGTCAAAATGCCGTCTCCAAAGGGTTAAACAAAAATCCAGTACATGGCACCAGAAATCATATCGTTTATGTAGCTTTGATGAGTCTCAAACTCTTAAGGACATATATGAGTGAATCTGGAGCCGCAATCTTGGATTATCAATCGCCATCTTGGATATTCTGGTCACCATTTTTTGAAGTCCAGAATTCGTCCCTATATCAAATAAACTCATATGACATGGATTTAAAGCTTAAAACGCCATTAAACAGCCACCACTTTAAATTTGTAGCCGCCACCTTGGTGTTTGGGCCACCATTTTGTATATTGCGGTCGCCATTTTTGGACTTCAGACATCTTCCCTATACAAACCAAATATACCCATATTATATGCATTTAGGGTCTAAAACTGCTTTAAGCAGCCGCCGTCTTGAATTTGGAGCCACCATTTTGGATTTTAGATCGCCCTCTTGGAAATTGCGGTCGCCATTTTTGTACTCCGGATATCTTCCTTATACCAAATATACCCATTTTTCATAGTTTTAGGGCCTAAAACTCCATTAAACAGCCTCCATCTTGAATTTGAAGCCGCCATCTTGAATTTTAGACTACCATATTGGATATTCAGGTCGCCAGGACTCCAGACATTTTCCCCACAAAAAATATGCCCTTATTGCATGGTTTAGGGCCTAAAACTCCGTTATACAGCCGCCATCTTGAATTTGGAGCCGTCATTTTGGGTTTTGGACCGCCATCTTGGATATTCTGGTCGCCATTTTTGGACTCCTGACATCTACCTCATGCCAAATGTATCCATATTGCATGGTTTTAGGGTCTAAAACTCCTTTAAACAGCCTCCATCTTGAATTTGAAGCTGTCATCTTGAATTTTAGAATGCCAGCTTGAATGTTCTGGTCACCATGTTTGGACTCCGGTCATCTTCCCCATACAAAATATACCCTTATTGCATGGTTTAGGGCCTGAAACTCCGTTATACAGCCGCCATATTGAATTTGGAGCCGCCATTTTGGATTTAAGACCGCCATCTTGGATATTCAGGTTGCCAAACTCCACTATACAGCCCCCATGTTGAATTTGGAGCCGCCATCTTGGATTCTAGACCGCCATCTTGGATATTCAGATCGCCATTTTTGGACTCCAGACATCTTCCCCATACAAAATATACCCATATTGCATGGTTTTAGGGCCTAAAACTCCATTAAACAGCCACCATCTTGAATTTGTAGCCGCTATCTTGGATTTGAGACCGCCATCTTGGATATTCAGGTTGCCATTTTATTACTCTAGACATCTTCATCATACCAAATATACCCTTATTGCATGGTTTAGGGCCTAAAACTCCGATATACAGCCGCCATCTTGGAATTGTAGTTGGCATCTTGGATTTTAGACCGCCATCTTGGATATTCAGGTCACCATTATTGGACTCCGGACATCTTCCCCATACAAAATATACCAATATTACATGGTTTTAGTGCCTAAAACTCCATTAAACAGCCGCCATCTTGAATCCGGAGCCTCCATCTTGGATCTTAGACCACCATCTTGGATATTCAGATCCCCATTTTTGGACTTCAGACATCTTCCCCATACAAAATATACCCATATTGCATGGTTTTAGGGCCTAAAACTCCATTAACCCTCTAAAACCCAAATTTTTGATTTTGATCTAAATATCATTTTTCGTCATCTAAAATCGATTTAAGCATGTTTTGGAAGATGATTCTTTTTAATTCTCGATTTTGTAAATTTCGGTTTTTGATTTTTCTAATTTTTATTTTTGAACATCCCCCCACTTTTATATTTTTCCTGGAAGCCTTTTCGGGATGCGGATTTTTTGAGACGAAAACATTTCAAGATTTTGTGACTATTGTTGAAATAATAATATTTTAATTTTTTTTCATGGACAATTTTATTTTCCGTATAATTATAAGGAAAATAATTTTAGAGTGTATTCGACTCCCTTAAACTATTTTACTATGATAGAATGATTTGAGAAAAAATTAAAATATGTGATTTGTAACGATTCAATACAAAATAATTAATAACTTCTAAAAGGTGACTAAAACATCAATTTTTCAATGATTTTTTAAAAATGTAAATACGCTTCAAAAGACACCAAAAACCAATTTGAGATATACAGAACAGTCCTAAATGTCAGCCAAAAATATAAAAATTTAGATTGTCCACGAAACAAACATTACAAAAATGCTCAAACTATACCCCGTCTAAAGGCGGGATTGGGTATTAGAGGGTTAAACAGCCTTCATCTTGAAATTGGAGGCGCCATCTTGGATTTTAGACCGCCATCTTGGATATTATGGTCGCCATTATTGAACTCCAAACATCTTCCATATACAAAATATACCCATATTGCATGGTTTAGGCTTAGGGCTTAAAACTCCTTTATACAGACGCCATACTGAATTTGGAGCCGCCATTTTTGATTTTAGACCGCCATCTTGAATTTTGGACCGACATCGTAGAATTTTCGGTCTCCTGTGTTGATATCCACACAAAATTTGTCAACCATGCTGAAGGTTGCGAAAATCGCCGCAGTTTGATGTGTCGCATGATGGGGCTTGGTTCAGTTTTATATGTGGCCAGTTCTACCGGTGCTGGACCGGATCACTCAAATGGCCATAACTCCAGAACGCCTTGACCGATCCGGACCATTTTCAATAGCAAACAATGCGGTAAGATTCCGGTTCGATTCGAGCTATAATCCGAAAAATTGGCCAATGGGAAGTGCCTTAAAAGTGAGTGACCTTTTTGTACACAGACATACATACACACATACACACATACACACATACAGACATCATCTCAATTCGTCGAACTGAGTTGATTGGTATATGTGATTTGACCCTCCGAGTCTTCTATCGAAAATTCGGTTTTTGAGTGAACATATAGCCTTTCAGTACACTTTGGTGTACGAGAAAGGCAAAAAGGATATATCTATGTAGAATATTTCAGAAAAATCCCTAAAGGAATTCCACGAGGAATTTCTGAATAAATTCCTAAAAGCTATCGGTGAGAAAATCCTGCAGGTATGCCTGGACAAATTCATGGGAGGAATTCTGAGAAAATACCATATAAAGTTTTGAACAAAATCCTGTAACAAATAACTACATTGGGGTATGGGGGATTCGTAAGCAAACTTTGCCGATATTTCTGAAAAAAAAATCATGAAGGAGTTTTTGAAGCAATCCCCACAAGTTTTTAAAATTTTCTATGAACTATTCGAAGGTTTTCTCGAAATATTTTCTGGAAAAAGTACCAATTTTGGAAACAATGTATGGAAGATTTTCTAGAGAAATTCTTGGAGGCATTTCTGGAGGGACCTCTAAAAGGACTTCTGAAGGAATCTCTGCAAGATTTTCCAAAAATCTGTGGAGGTATTTCTGAAAGAATCCATGTAGCATTTTACGTGAAAATCTTGATAAGGTTATTCATAGTAATCCATCGAGAAATTTGTAAGGAAATCTTTGGAAGAATTTCTGAAGCAATCCATAGAAGGTTTACAATGGTTAACTTCATGGACTACTTGTAGTAATTTCTGAAAAAAAAAATATAAACTAATTTCTGAAGAAATAAATGGAGTCTCTCTGGAGAAATTTCAAAAAAAAATCCCTGTATGGGTTTTAAACGAATCTATGGAAGTACTTCCGAAAAAACTCTTTTGAGGGTCATAAAGAAATGTCTGAAAAAATCCATGTAAGATTTTTCAAAGGAATACTTTGTAAAATTTTCTGTGGAAAACCCTAGTGGATTTTTTTAAGAAATCCTTTGGGTAACAAAATTTCCAAATGAATTCTTGAAGAATTTTTTGAAAATAATCCGTGAAAATTTTTTTGTGCAAATTTTTAGAAGAATCTTTAGAGCTAATCCCTGGAGGTATTCCATAATAAAAGGTTGGAGGAATTTCAGAATGGCTTCCTGGATGGATTTCTGGAGGAGCCCCTTGCGATTTTTTTTTTGTTTTGAAATAATTTCTGCAGGAATTTCTGAAGGTGTTTCTGAAGCTTCCCTAAACAAAAACAAAATCTACACAGTTTCTGATGAAGGATTTTCTGAAGGCATCCCAGAAATGTCTGCGTACACAACTAGTGGAATTTCTGTATGAATCCCTGGACGAACTGATGAAAGAATTTGGTGGAATTTCATAAGAAATTCATGGGAATTTTTCAGAAACATCACATTTAGGAACGATTTGTGGAATTTCTGGATGAATCCCTGGTGGAGTTATTAAAAACTAGCAGTCCCGGCAAACGTCGTCCTGCCTGCCTACTCTGTTTTTTGACATCCAGTACCATGAAGAAATGCCCCTCAAAATGGATTTTCCAGATTTTACTGTTTTTCTTGCCTTCCCGGTCACTTTTTCTAATTATTTTTTCGTACGAACACGTCGAAGCCCTAGCGGAATGCAACAGTGAAAGAATCATGTCGATCTGTTGACCCGTTCCCGAGCTTATTCGTGACATACAAATACCATTCCATTTTTATTTATATAGATAAAGCCATAGAGGGATTTCTTTTCGCTGAAGAAAATTCCCCAAAAATCCTTGGAAGATTTTTTCAGAAAATCCATAAAGGAATTCTTGGGGGAATTTCAGGAGGAATCCCTTGACAAATTTCAAAAACAATCCTTGGAAGAATTTCTGAATGTTTTTTTTTCAAGTTTTTATTAGTAAACCCTAGCAAGATTTTCTTGGGGATTTTTTTTTACAGAATACCCTGGAGAATTTTCAAAAATTTAGATGAATCTCTGGAGATATTTCGTAAGGTACCTCAGGAACAATTATTTTCTCTGAAGGAATGCCTAGAAGAAGTCCTAATCCTAGATAGTTTTTTGCACGTGTATGCTTATCACGCCTGGTCGTAATCGAAGTTCAAAAGAGATTTAAAAGAAAAGTTTGAGGTCACAGAATACGTGCTGAGCAGGTTTAAGATGCCAAATAAGGATTAGGAAAATTTCAAGGAGTTTTGAATGATTTAAGACTGACAGGAAGATGAGCAAAGAAGGAAATGTGTGAGCATTGCAGCTGATCAGACGCAGACGTATAGCAATACTGCTGAACAACAGGGGCATGGCAATACTCGCACTTTTTACTTTGTTATCCACTTTGCTTTTCGTACTATTTTGTGGATTTCAAAACTTCCGCAAACATTTCAGAAATGTGTAAATATTGCTATTGCTAACAAATCAAATCCGTTACAGCTGTAGCCATTCACTCTTCTTTTAGCCTTACAATTCCAACAGTTTCGAAAGCTACTGCCTACCATCAGTCACACAGCCTAGACTGTGTGCGGTTTGGTCGATAAGTTCCTCCGCGGAGTCTTTTCTCCGTTGTTTTTGATTATGAAAGTTTTTCCCCCGGAACGAACGTCTTTTGATCGATCAAATAGTGTAACGAGTCATGGCTGCTGCTAACAAGGGCGCAATATGGAAGCAGCAGCAGCAGCAGCAGCAATAAAGCACAAGGAAAAAAAATCCTGAAGCTTACAAGTTGACCTGGTTCCGTTTGTGGTGCCGCCATCGCCAACTGTGCCGCCTTAAAGTTTTACATCCTTTATCTATTGCCGGGTGAAACCCCCTCGCTTGGTGTATCCAGTTCAACCGGCGGCACGAGTCCCTTGTAGGCTCCAGCCATGCTGCTGGCTTGGCTCAGCTTACAGGACAAGAAACGATAAAATTAAAACTTTATTTCCTCAAATAACAATAAAATTTATTAATCTACTATTTTTGCCCTCTTGATGGGGCCCGGGGGTTCCGTTACAGGCCAGCCAGCGCGATAGGCAGCAGGCTGATAGTGGAGAGAAGCCCTACAGTTCCTTTGTAAAGTGTATCACTGCAGTAGCAGCAGCAGCAGCGACAAAAGCAGTTTGCCACCCAACCCGAGCAGGAATGAATAACTGCCACATAACTGGAGCATACCAAAGTCAGGTAGCATACCAAGACAAGGTATTGGTCGGTTATTTAGGTATTGGAAATAACTTATTTAGGTATTTTGTAGGTATTGATAGAATACCTCAACGAGTTATTGGTTTGGTGTTGAGGACTGTTTGAGGTATTATTCAATTATGGAAAAATCGCTATTTGTATGGAAAAATCGTCGATTATTATTTAGGTATTGCCATACCTGATGTCATTATTCACGCGTTATGCACAGAATACACACCAGTTATTATTTTAGGTATTTTACCTCTTATGCAGGGCTACTTAATACCTCATTCAGGTTGTAGGTATTCGGTTTTCCATACCTGAGTTAGTTATTCTTCAGCTATTTTCTCCTGCTCGGGAAGGAGGAGTCATTTTTACAAGAATGTCAGTACAGCGGTTCCTGTGGTGACTTTCTGGGAAATTCCTTTGTCTTCTTCGTTCATGATGGATGAAATTTCGGTTTGAAATTTCTTGGAATCGTCTAATCGATTTACCAGAATGGGAAGCATTCCTGAGGCTTTTCGGTTCATTATCTCCGATTAAATTTATTACAGTTTACAAATGGGACGACAAATGCTAGAACAAAATTGCTATCCGTTGATCGTCAAGCTCAGTAAAAATGCGGTTAATATGGCAATGGCCAAATGCAATAGACGAAACCTAGGCATACAGTGTTTCTCTTGTGTCAAGAGGGTCCATCTTAATTTTAATATGTTTACCTTAGATTGACTTCAAGAAAGCGTATGAATCCATAAGAAAATTGAGGTTAGGTCCCACATGGTCATCCGGCAAAACAAATTGGGCTGATAGGTGTTTCTTCACGTATTTCAAAATTGAACATATCTGGTAGATCTACAGACAAGGTGCCAACCTCATCTTTGATGTTAGACAGATTACCCCTTTTGGAATTGGAAGAGTTATTACATCCTGAACATCAGTAAGTTTGAAAAAAATAATTGATGCATGAATTGATGAAAAAAGCTAATGTCGATGTATCAGCTGAGAGCAACGGTTTTTCTTTAATTTCACTCACTTTATTCTCTTTATTGAGTCCACTTTTTACAGTCTATAGAGTTCACTTTAGGTTTAGGTTATGCACTAATTTAATTTATTTCGATTTCAACACTTATCTAATTTATTTCTTCTTAATTTCATTAATTCAATTTTCTCTTAATCTTACACTAATAATTCACAAAATTTGATTTCGGTTCACTCTAACGTAGTCAGTTCAGCACTTTCGGCGACTCTTTCGGGCAGTAGTAGAAGTAGAAACAAGAGGTCGCGTTCACGTGTAGCAGGTGCTTTTATACTCTGGTAGGGTCCCCCCAGCGGCAGGAAAAGGAAATTAATCCACGACACGTCACCTTGTCAGCTCGGTGAAATGACAGCTCGTTAGACGAGTACTCGTTGTTGTCGATGAACAAGGGATAACCCACTCGGACGATGCTCGATGTTGACGGCTAGGTGGAGCCACTATATTCGTACGCGAACATCCCGGCCCCGTCTGAAATCACCATTTCTGATGACAGTTGGTTGATGCACTCACCACCAGCGAATATCGACGTTGCAGTGTGACGTTTCCATAATCGATTGTTGTTTACTCCTCCGGTTGGTCGCACGGTTGAAGGATGTGCAGAAAATTCACTTGAAAACATAAGACCCGGTAGAGGGTTTTTTCGAAAAACTAAAACATTGGAGAGGTGCTTACCTTCTCCCTAATTCATTAGGGCGTTGTACTTTTACTTGTAGGTGGCTCACATTGGAACTGGAACGCATCGGTGACGTAATTGGTTGAAGCGATGACTCGAAGGTTGATGCTATTTCGTCTCTCGATGTTTGGTGTTTTGCTCTGGTGTTTCTTCGTTGGATAGCGGAATCGGCAATAAACAAGTCTTGTTGACGGGACGAGTGTAGCGGCCGTGTGCGGTACGAAGAGTAACTACGCGAGTATTCCCGTCGGAACCAGGATGTAGTTCCTCAATTCTCGCTGTAGGCCAAACCATTGGAGGAGATTTTTCGTCCATCAACAGGACCAGCTGGCCCTTCTGCAATGCGATAGGCGGATTCAACCACTTTGTTCTTGGCTGCAGAGTGGATAAATATTCCATATGCCATCTCTTCCAAATGATTTGCAGCTTTTTCTGGACTTGCTGCCACTTGGTTAACCGATTGCAAGCTATCTCGGATACATCTGCATCTGGGACGGCCTTCAGTGCGGACCCGACCAGGAAGTACCCCGGGGTGAGCACTTCGAAATCTGTCGGATCATCAATCAGCGGTACGATGGGGCGCGAATTTAGGCAACATTCTATTTGCGACAAAAGCGTCTCCATGTCGTCGGGAGCAAGTGTGCTTGTGCCAAGAACTCTCACGAAGTGCTTCTGTGCGGATTGTATAGCAGCCTCCCATAGGCCACCGAAATTCGATGCTTTGGGGGGGTTGAAACGCCAGCGAATCCCGTTGCTTGCGCATTCTTCTGCTAGTGCTCTGTGGTGATCCTTATTTCGAATTAGCTGACGTAGCTCGTTAGCTGCGCCGATAAAATTCCGACCGTTGTCGGAATGGATTTCGTTGCAGAGTCCCCGTCGTGACACGAAACGTCTTAGAGCTTGTAGCCAAATCGGCCACCAGCTCTAGGTGGACTGCGCGAGTGGAAAAGCATACAAAAACCGCTACGAATGCCTTTCTGGGAGCGGCGCGACGATGTGGAGGCTGCAGCAGAATCGGACCCCAGTAATCTATACCGGTTATGGAAAATGGTCTGCTCGCTACTACTCGTGAAGCGGGTAACTCCGACATAAATTGCTGCAGTAACTTCGGTCGAGCTCTTGTACAGGTTACACAGTTGTGTACGATATTTTTTGCCAGAGATCTAGCCCCTGCGATCCAGTATCGCAGGCGTAGTATGTTTAGTAGGAGCTGAGGGGCGGCGTGCAGATGTTTTAGATGTAGCGAACGAAGCAAGAGAGTAGACAGGGCATGTTTTCCAGGCAGAATAATTTGGTGTTTACTGTCGAATGGTTGAGATGCTTGATGTATACGACCTCCGATTCTCATCACCCGATCCGTGGAGAGAAATGAATGGAACCAGCGAAGTTTTGATTTGGGCGAAATTGGCTGTGATTTTTCTAATGCTTGCCATTCTTCCTTGTAGAATTGCTGCTGAACCAACCGAACGATGACAGCTTCGGCATCCTGGAGCTCCGTTGTGTTGATGTAAGGGGATACCAGTGACGTTGCCTTGACATTTTGTAGAAACCTGCGACAGTAGGCGACGACACGCAGAAGTTTACTGTAGTTCGAAAATTTGCTCACTAGATCAGTGGTCACCAAACTGCGGCCCGCGGGCCGCATGCGGCCCTCGACCAGGTTTTGTGCGGCCCGCGAACTAATTTTGAAAGGTATTAGAAAGTGGCCCACTCATAGATTCCATAATGAAAATCAGAGGTTCACTGTATTTTAAAACTTTCATGAGCATGAATATTTTGCCAATATCATGGAGAGTTTTTCTAAAGAAGTAAGAATTTTAAAAAGTTTCACAAGCTGTAAAGGACTACTTTTCGAATTTTGTTCTGAAAATATTCAAAACCATATTCAAAACTGTTGTTAGGAACGGTGTATTTCGCTCAAATAATGAGTTTAGGCTAAATTCCATAGGTTCTCTGTCATAGATTTTGGGTGGCAGTTGATAATTTGATTGATTTAAAAAAATGAAAATAAAATAATTTTGTTTTTATATGCGAAAAAATCCTTATATTCGATTTTCTTTATATTTGATATACTTTATATTCAGCACTTGTACCAAGAAACTATTAGAAAAAAAATCCGAATATTTGCTTTACAATTTTTTAAGAGAAAGTGGGCCAAAATTTTCGGAATTTCGCTAAAAACTTCATGGATTGGTCAAGATACTCTTCATTCCCCTAGCAATACTTTTGGAAATTCCTCCTAAATATTTATTAAAAGCGGCTAGAAAAACTTGAACACTTGCAGAAAATCATGTCTGTTAGTTTTTCTTCATAAGCGTCCTATAAAGAAAAACTTTTGAGAAATCATCATGGATTTCCAAAAAGTATCTCCAGGCAGTTTTTCAGAATTTCTTCCGAAAACCCTGAAATCCCTACAAATCATTCTGAAATTTCTCAATATCCACGAAAAGTCCCAAAAAATCTCATAGTTCTAAGGCTTTTTTTTTTAAATAAAGGGTTGGAAATACTTTTCAGTAAATCCCTAAGCTACAGCAAGAAACTCCATTTGCTCAATGTTATAAATTTCAAAAAATAGAAAGCCTAAATATTGCGGTGCTGATAACCCAGTTTTCAATTTCCTATGATTTTAAGGGTTTTTCTTATAGTGAAATAAAATCTCCTGATTACTTTTTTGATCTTGTTCAATATTTTCAAAAAAATCAAACAAATTAATCTTGTATTGATTCTTGAAAATTGTTGGAAATAAACTCTTGAATGACTTGCGGCCCGCAGTCTCTTTTCAGAGTTCAATTTTGGCCCGCAAAGACAGTTAGGCTGAGGATCACTGCACTAGATCGTCAATGAACGAAGGCTCCACAGTTGCAGTAGTGGCAGATATCGGCAGGTGACGAGTTTCAGGGAGCACAATTTTGCCCGACATGGTAGGTTGGTTGGGCCACAACGCAGGCTCGAGGTGTAGCCATGATGGCCCGTGCCACCACAGGTCATCCTCGAGTATAGTTTCAGCCGATGTACCTCTGGAAATACCGTCCGCTGGGTTGAATTGGCCGGCAACATGATTCCAAGTACCACGCTGCGTTGCCTGTTGAATTTTTGAAACCCGGTTGGCGACAAATGTGGTCCAGGTTGTGGGTTCGGCCTTCAGCCAGCACAGGACGATTGTTGAATCGACCCAAAAGAAGATTTCTTGGAAGTTGTTCAGTGATGCAGCTACCTTCTGGAAAAGTTCCGTTGCCAAAAGAGCTCCACATAACTCCAGGCGGGGGATGCTTTGCTGCTTTAGAGGGGCAACTCTGGATCGAGCCGTTAGCAGTGTGACTTTGATTGTTCCGTTGCAATTAGAAGAGCGAAGATAGCAGCATGCACCGTATGCAAGTTTTGAGGCGTCCGAAAAAAAGTGAAGTTGAATCGAGGTCGGTGTAGGGCAGAGAACCCATCGCTCTATTCTCAATTCATTTAGTCTTGGTAGTTGCTCACAGTAGGCTCGCCAACGCTCCTTGATTGCGGGAGGTAATTCTTCATCCCAGCCCCAAGTTTCTCCATCCTCATGCTTCAACAATCACAGCTCTTGCATGAACAGTTTGGCAACGGTAACAACTGGGCCAACCAAGCCAATCGGGTCAAAAAGTCTTGCGATGTTAGAGAGAACAGATCGCTTGGAGATAGCACAGTCTGGAGAAACAGGAGGAAAGCTGATACGATAGCGGAGGTAATCGGTGGAGGGTTCCCAATACAGTCCTAAGGTTTTGATGCATTGGTCAAAATCGAAGTCTACGCAAGATTGTAGGGCTCGATTATCGGGAGAAACGCCATCAAGAACTGCTGGAATGTTGGAGGCCCATTTGCGTAGAACAAATCCTCCCTTTGACAGAAGCATGTCGAGCTGTTCTCGTAGTTCAATGGCATCCTGTACGCTGTCCGCCCCGGAAAAAAGGTCGTCAACATAGAAGTTCTTTCGTAGTACTTCCACAGCCGCTGGGAATCCATCCTGTTCATCTTCAGCCAGTTTGTGCAGGACTCTTGTGGCCAGAAAGGGTGCACAAGCTGTCCCATAGGTGACCGTCTTAAGCTCATACGTGTCTAGAGGCTTGTCCGGGGAAGTTCGGCATACGATTCGTTGCAGCGGGGTGTCTCTTTCATCAACCAAAATCTGACGAAACATCTGTTTTATATCAGCTATTAGCATGATTGGATGAGTTCTTGCGCGCATGATGATCGATCTCAGTTCCTCCTGGACGATCGGTCCCACCATTAGTGCGTCATTTAACGACGGTCCTCGGCTGGTCTTACAAGACGCATCGAAAACAACGCGGACCTTTGTTGTCGTGCTTTCCTCGCGGAGCACGGCATGATGTGGCAGATGATAGTTCGGATTAGGCGGTGTTTCGTAGTCGTTAACTTTTCGCATATGTCCTAGGGAACTATACTCATCCATGAAGTCGATATACTGCTGACACAACTGAGGGCTTTGAGCAATACGTTGTTCCACCATCCGAAATCGTCGTACAGCGGTGCGACGGTTGTCGCCGAGTAGAGTGAGGACAACAGGCTTTATCGGAACGATGTGTCGGCCTTGGTCATCTCGTGATACCGTTTGTTGAAAGTGTGATTCGCATGCTGCTTCTTCGATGGAGTGACATGATGACGATACCTTTTCTTCAAGTGTCCTAATATAAACACTAAATTTTCAAGCTCAAAAATCTCCCCGACGTCGCTAAGAGACGCTTGTTGAACTTGTTCAATTAGTTCCTGGATGGTTGGAGGCAAGTAAGGATGATATCTATTAAAAAAAACCGGAAAACCCGCGTCGAATCATAACTCGTACCGTCCAATCGCGATGTTGTCTTGCCTACGGAAGGTGTTGGAGAAGATGATTCTCTTTCGACTGGACAAATGGGTTGAATCGAATGGCAAGTTGTCAGATACACAATTTGGTATCCACAGAGGCAAAGGGACGATCGACTGTCTTGCGTTGCTTACTTCAGAAATTCAGCTCGCCTTTGCTCAAAAACAGCAAATGAGCTCAGTGTTTTTGGATATTAACCCTTCAGCGCGCGCTGTTGGAAAAAGTACAACACTACAAAAAAAACCTCGCTTTTCGTATACAGCACGAGCGTGGTGCAGTTTCGGTTGTTTGATGACGCGCGTCCTGGAAGGTTAAGGGAGCTTTTGATTCAGTTTGTGTCGATGTGCTTTCCGGCAAACTCCACGAAAGTGGCCTGTCGCCAATTTTGAACAACTTTTTCTATAATTTGCTGTTTGAGAAGCAGATGAGTTTTGCTCATGGTGACTTGACAGTTTCACGAATTAGCTACATGGGTCTCCCTTAGGGTTTGTGTCTAAGCCCCCTTCTTTACAATTTTTACTGTGTTGTTTCTGTAACAGAATCGATCAGTCGATCTGCAAGGACTGCTACAGGATACTTTGGGCAATTTGTCTACTTGGGCTCTCAAGCTGGGAATCGAATTCTCTCCGGAGAAAACTGAGATGGTTGTTTTTTCTTAAAAACACAAACCGGCTAAGTTTCCGCTCCATCTGATGGGTAAGACAATCATTCATAGCATCCCGAGTAGGTGGAAAAATCTGATGAATAGCAAATTCAGTTATGATTGATTGAATTACTGAAGAGCAAAAACTGATATTGGTTTGATTGATATAAGAGGTAAAAGAGCAGAAATAATAGCACAATCTAATATGGTAAACTACTCAATAATAGCTTGTTAAGATATTACAAGATCAAAACAGTAGCAGACAAGATTTGTCACTTTTTTCTAAAAAAAAAAGAAATAAAAAAAAATCAGCATCCAGCATCGAACCTACGACCTTAGGAATCACAGGCCACGATGCTTACCACTCAACTGTGGCTCGCTGTTGTTAATAATATGGAAATAAGAGCATGGGGTTCTTCGTTTCCACAGCTCAGAAAGGGACACATGGCATTTCACTAACATTGAGCCATCTCTATGGGTATATGTGTTCCATTTCGTGTAGAAGAGCTAAACTTGTTCTTATGTAGAAATTTTCAGCTATTTCAACAAGCATATATCATATCACTTTAAGCTACTCGTGCGACATTCATTAGATTTTTGAATAACTCATCAAAATCACATCGAGCTATGACAGCAAAAAGTGTTCGATTTGAGATATGATTTAGATATTCTCGTCTACCCGGGATGTCTTCTCAATATCTCGGCTTCTGGTTTTACTCCAAATCCACTTGGGGGAAGCATATTATGTATCTGATACAGAAGTGCCAAAAGCGAATCAACTTTATGCGAACTATTACCAGAACATGGTGGGAAGCACATCCAGAAGATCTGATCAGGCTGTACCAAACAACCATTCTGTCGGTTTTAGAATACGGTAGTTTTTGTTTTCAATCCGCGGCAAAAACACACTTTCTGAAGCTTCAACGGGTTCAGTACCGTTGCCTTCGGATCGCGTTAGGTTGCATGAACTCGACTCACACAATGAGTTTAGAGGTACTTGCTGATGTACAGCCTGTTTGCGTTGACAGGCCGTTTTGCGGAGTTGTCGTTCCGGTTCCTCATCCGATGCGAGGTTGTGAATCCGTTGGTCATAGAACATTTTGAAAAGCTGCTCGAACAGAATCCTCAAACTCGTTTTATGAGTGTGTACTACTGGTACATGACGCTGGAGGTAAGCCCATCTCCGGTTAACACCAATCGTGACAACTTCTCAGACTTCGGCAGCTCCTCTGTGGATTTTGATCTCTCTATGAAGGATGAGGTCCATCTCTCTCTCTCTTCTTGGCGTAACGTCCTCATTGGGACAAAGCCTGCTTCTCAGCTTAGTGTTCTATGAGCACTTCCACAGTTATTAACTGAGAGCTTCCTCTGCCAATGACCAGTTTTGCATGTGTATATCGTGTGGCAGGCACGAAGATACTCTATGCCCAAGGAAGTCAAGGAAATTTCCTTTACGAAAAGATCCTGGACCGACCGGGAATCGAACCCGTCACCCTCAGCATGGTCATGCTGAATACCCGTGCGTTTACCGCCTCGGCTATATGGGCCGAGGTCCATGGAATACCAGAATCTTTTCGTTCCATGTGTATTCCGCAAATCTTTGCAAGTAAGTTCGGGCATATAGGCGTGGACAGACAGTTCTTCACAGATAGTTCAACGACAAATGATTCGACTGGTTTTGGTGTCCACCACGATTTTCATAGAGTTGCCTTCATGCTTCAAAAGCCCTGTTCTGTATACGTTGCTGAGCTAGCGGCTATATACTACACCTTAGAGTACGTTATCACTCTTCCACCTGAGCACTACTTCATTTTTATCGACACTCTAAGCTCTCTGGAGGCTGTTCGGTCTCCTGAATGGAATACGCCAAGTCTTGAGTGCTTTGTCCAAACACTCATACACCATCACCATAGCTTGGGTCCCATCACATTGCTCGATTCCGGGCAATGAAAAAGCGGACTCTCTGGCTAAGGTGAGCGCTAGCAAAGGCGATATTTACGAGCGTCAAATCGCCTTCGACGAAGTTTTTGCATTGGTCCGTCAGGAGACCTTGATCAGCTGGAAACACAAATGGAGAGATGGAGAGATGGGTAGATGGTTGCAGTCTACCATCCCAAAGATTTGGATTTCATTCGTGTGATGTGTCGGCTAATGTCCAACCACTATTCGTTGAACGCACATACCTTCCGTATTGGTCTCTCAGAAAGCAATCTCTGTGTCTGTGGCGTGGCTTACCAGGATATCGAACATGTCGTGTGGGGATGCAATGAGTATCGTGAGGTCAGATCTGAGCTGCATGAAATTCTCCGGGTCCGAGGAAAACAACAGAAACCCGTTAGAGAAGTGTTGGCGGACCTTGATTTGGAATACATGAACCTCATTTATCAATTTTTGAAACGTGTTGATGTCAGAGTTTGATGTTGTAAGTTCCATGTTTTCGTTGTCCGCCTTTTGGTTTTGTTGTTCGCCCCTATCTGTCGTCGTCCCCCTTCCGTTTGTCCTCTTCTTGTCGTTGCCTACCGATAAAGTCCTTTCTTATTTGTTCCGTTACAGATCTGGACAATTTGTCCCATCAATGTTTTTAGTATAAGTTAGCAAATAATTTAGTTTCAAACCCATAAATCTCTCCTTCCCGTTTTTATCATATTTTTTTTAATCCTCAACCTCGAAACAGCCCCGAATACTTCGGCTTCCCAAACTAACATAGTATTAAGGCAGTAATAAAATGTAAAATCAATGTAAAACCAAATGATTTTAGCTCAGTTATGCCCATGTGGTGCCCGAACCTTCTAAATAAACAAATAAGTAAAAAATAATAATAAACACTAAATTTAGTACCTCATGGTCAACTATGTGTTTTGAACGAACTATTTAAACGGCTCAATGGCATCGGTTTTGGTTATGGGAACCACTTGATCCATTCTGTTCATTCCCTTTGCGGAAAACCGGCGTGTCAATAACAGAAAACGTCATTAGCAACAAAAAAAAACGCCGCAAATTCCAACCCCGCAACTCCGAGAAATAGAACATTCCCACAGCGCTGTTGTTTGCAAATCATTCGGTTGAAACCAAACCGCACTTGACACAAGGGTCCTGTCTGTCAGCAAATCCGAATGCCGCCCCAGAACGCAGCAGGTCCTAGAGAGCGCTGCTACTGCTGTGCTATGACGAGCCAAGCATTGAGCCTGGTGACCTACATCCACTACAAAAAGAGTCGCGGTTCACAAAGAGCTGGAGGTTGTCCCCGCGCGGTGCGGCGCTGCGCAGCTCTTCCGTTACAAACCGTCTCTGATTATGTTAGGATGATGATGAGGATGATGATGCGAATACCAGCTGATGGTGGTGCGTCAACGGGCAAAATGTCAGGTTGAAATGAAATCTGATCCCACCCAAGCTGCCGGCGCGGCGCGACGGGCGGTGCGTTCTTAACAGGTTCTAGTCGGGTACCTGTCTCGCAATTTTTGAGATTCTTTTCTCGCGTAGGCAACTCCACTTTTCATTCATTCATTCGCTCGCTAGCTCACTCGCGTTGGCTCGTGGGAAAATGTAATACCGACCGAAGCCTCAACGTAAGCCTGTTGAAAGAACTCGGTGCGGTTGCCTTTTTTTGTGCTTCTCTAAAGAGCATGTTGAATGTAACGTTCACTTTCAGATTCACCGCGCAAGTATGAGCACTTGTGTGCGGTTTTGTGTGTTCTTTCCGTTGAGCAGCTGATGAATGGATGGGTCGGGTGTCAGTGTGTAGAACGTGCGTAGAATGAATGGAATATGGTCTACTTTTGAAGGGGGCAGCATTTTGTTTAAAATTGTATTAAATTCCATTCAGACTAGGTAGGTCAAGTAAGGTTCTGGAGATTTTTTTTTATTAAAGAGGTTGTTCCGAGTAGTTGTATCCAACAGCGAGTTTCACAAACAGGTACAGTTAAGAATCTTATCGTTTGACAGCCTTAAGAGATTAAACCTACTGCATTGCCTTAACCCAGCTTCAATATCCTACCGCAGTCATCGCAAAATCTCATTTCACACTTTTACGATCGTTCATTTGTTGCCACTTTGTAATCTATAAACCGCCATGACGTTCGTCGTCTCCCATGAGAATGGTTCTCCCCCAAAGGGGCGTCAACCGACAGACCTGACGACGGTCCAAATTCAACCGTTTAACGAAGCGAAGCTAAAAAAGCATGGATTCGCCAGGGAGTCCGTTTTTTGAGACATTCATTCCAACAACCACAACAAACGTCAATGCGCAAGAATGCGAGCTGACTAAAACCCAAACACCTTTGCGGAGTGGCGACTGTTGACTGCCATAAAGCTCCATCCCTGAGTGACCTGCGACATAATCCCTTACGCGCACATGTTCGCGAAGCGGAGCGCGAAAAGACGTTATGGGAATTTTTTTACGGCATCTAATTTAACGACATTTTCCGAAATGGTCGTTGTCAGCAACGATGTTGGTTCACAGATACACACACACACTGCACTGTCGTCACTCATGCTAAATTTCCTCCTGGGTTTAACTCTTTGGGAACGGCCCATCAATTCAGGGTCTGACCCGCAGCCAAGAAAGGGCTTGTTTCAAATTATTGGTTGAGTTAATATTTCGCATATTGGCACCTTCTGCGTCTTCTGTGGTTTGAGGATATGGTCAATTTTCACGAGTGTTGATACCAAAGCAACGTCTTTTTGACCGATGTAGCTCAACTGAATCCTATGTATGATATTAATAGAAGTATGTATGTATATTTCCCCCTTACCCGAGCAGGAGAAAATAGCTGAAGAATACCAAACTCAGGTATGGAAAACCGAATACCTACAACCTGAATGAGGTATTAAGAAGCCCTGCATAAGAGGTAAAATACTTAAAATAATAACTGGTGCATATTCTGTGCATAACACGTGAATAATGACATCAGGTATGGGAATACCTAAATAATAACCGACGATTTTTCCATAATCGAATAATACCTCAAGCAGTCCTCAACACCAAATCAATAAATCGTTGAGGTATTATGTCAATACCTACAAAATACCAAAATAAGTTATTTTCAACACCTGGGTAACCGACCAATACCTCGTTTTGGTATGACACCTGACTTTGGTATGCTGCAGTTATGTGTGAGTTATTCGTTCCTGCTCGGGTAATGCTAGAACTAGGTAACTCGTTTTTGGGAAATGCGGATTCAAATGGCTGGTAAAACTAATCCTGGTATAAAACAAACACTTTGATGGTCTTAAAAGATAAATAATTATGTGTTTTCGTAGTTTCAATGGATAATCTTTTGTTTATTAGGGGCTGTCCATAAACCACGTGGTCATTTTTTGGGACTTTTCAACCCCCCCCCCCCCCCCCGCGTGATCATTAGTCCATACAAACATTTTTATTTGTCCATACAAAATGGTCATTGGCCGAAACCAACCGCCCCCCCCCCCTCATGACCACGTGGTTTATGGACAGCCCCTTATGGTGTATGTTCAGAGATAAACAAAACTCTCGAAATTACGCCAAACAAGTTACCTAGCATTAAGGGGAGCGATATAATGGTAAATAGCATCATTACTAATGTTACAATGCGTAAAGATAAGTTTAAAATTTTCTTGAAAATTCGTGAGTAAATTGAAAATTTCGTACCACATTCAAAAACGACTAGATCAGTGGTTACAAAACTGTGTACCACGAGCTGAACTGTTGTACTTTGTCCACTCTGACTGAACATAAAGATTGAAAAAGTAAATCTTCAGTGTAAGAACTTGAGTGAGTAATATAGTTGCTTGTAGGTTTTTCAAAAATAGTTTAGTCGGAAATGTCCAAATACAATCAATTACGTAGCAATCGTTTGATTTTAAGATTTATATTTATGTTTTTTCGCGGCCAATCAAGAGTGGTGGTTTCATGAATAGTTATTTAAATTTATGGGAAATACTCAAGATTATTTTTGAAAAAAAGACTAAATTTTCCCAAAATTTGAATATATTTTGAATCTTTATTAAACTACTAGCTGAACCCCGCAAACTTTGTCTTGCCTACTGCGTTTTTTGACGTTTCAAGTCCCCTAGCCAAGCCCAAGTCCCCGTTTAAAATGATTTTCAAAAACTCTCAATTTTCCCATTTTTTTGCCTCATAAACCTTCCTTGGGTGAAAACTAACAGAACAAAACTTAGACGACCCAAATCGGACCATCCGTTCACAAGTTATGCGCGGTCCCACGTATGCCACTGAATTTTTATATATATAGATGGATACAAAAAAACAACAGGGCTCACTCAAAAAAGCAATACAAAGCACAGTTATATGATGATTTACAACAGAGGTCCCCAAACGTTTTGATATCGCTTCGCCTTTTGAAATGTTCAAAAATGTCGTGGCGCACCAGCATTTCGTTACAGAGAATTTTCGTTATTTTAGAAAAACTTTTAGTTAAAAAATTAAATTCAAAATAGAGAAGAATTTTCAGTATCATGTTTCCTTAAAATTTGTTAGATTTCAAATATCATATCTGTTTATCGCACAAGGTAAACATATATGATAAATTTCTACAACTAAAGCAATCAAAAACAGTAAAACTGTTGCAATACTTTGATGATTCCGGGTAAATTGAAATTATTTCACAAAATTTAATTAATATCTTAGATTTCTGATGGAATTACAAAACTTTCAATGATGATAAGTTCAGAATGTAGTGCGAAAAGTTTTAGCAAACTTAGATTAGTTTGAATTTTTCACCAATATGGTTTCGCATTATGCGATTTACACAGTGTATTGTGTGTATCCTCGCCTTTGGCGTTTACAATCGATACCGATTTGGTTTTATTGTTGCTGTTCTTTGTTGTTGTTGTTGTTGTTGCGAAGAGTTTAATCTTACCTAGTTTGGGTAGTGGCTACGGTTAGGATAGCTCAGATCAATCTTCAGCATAAAAGAACAGCAACGATCAATCTTAGCTGACTTATGCAAAATGGTACAGCTCAAGTGGCCTTGGTACAAGAACCTTACTTTCGTAAGGGAAATTTCTATCTAGGAAACCTTGTGAACCCGGTTTTTGCTACTTTCAGTAAACACGAAATGGCAAACTTGCGTGTCATGCCTCGAGCCTGTGTGCTTGTCAACAACGCAATAGTTGCTACACTCATCTCTGAACTAACCACCAGAGATGTATGTGCTATCACAATTGATGTTTCTGTAGGAAACCTCAACAGGAAATACGTATATTGTTCGGTTTATTAACCGCATGATGAACCATCCCCTACGGATGCTTTCAAACAAGTCATCGCATACTGTTCTTCAAAAGGCTGTACTTGAGAGCCTCCAGAGGCTCCAGTGATGGAGTACTTAAGTAGAGATCTTGCACTACTTAACATAGGCAACCGCCCAACCTTCATGGTATCTGCTAGAGAGGAAGTGTTAGATATAACGCTTTGCTCTAGCAGAATTAGTCACGAGCTGACCAATTGGCATGTGTCAGATGAAGAATCTTTATCTGACCATAGCTATATCTTTTTTGAACATTTAAATGTTACTTCGCAAACATTGCGTTTCAGGAATCCTCGGTCAACAAACTGGGATCTTTTTACTGATTTGGTTGCGACCAATTTTCATGGATACTCACCATCCATTGACACTACAAGTGATTTAGATGATGCCGTTGATACTACAACGACCTTCATCATGGAAGCTTTTGAAGAAGCATGTCCTCTACGGTCTGTGAAGATCACAAGAGGAACCCCTTGGTGGAACTCTGATCTGGCGAAGCTCAGGAAACAATGTAGAAAGAGTTGGAACAGACGACGTTCGGCTGGATCGGAGGCTTTCAGGTCGGCTCGCAAGGCCTACCAGAAAGCTCTTCGGTCTGCTGAACGATCCGGCTGGAAAAACCTTTGTACAAATGTTTCCAGCTTGAGTGAAGTTAGTCGGTTAAACAAAATCCTTGCGAAATCTAAGGATTTCCGGGTGAACGAACTTCGTTTGCCAAATGGCGATCTGACTTCCTCTGATGAGGAAGTTCTGGAATGCTTATTCAGCACACACTTCCCTGGATGTGTGGATATTACATCTTCGGATGAACCTGATGTCTTTTCTTGTAAGGACTGTTCAATTTATAAAACGGACAACTTGCTTGTGCGATATCTTTTTTATTTTTCAATAAAATCATTATCAGTTTTTTGCATAACTTTCTATAGCTATTTTCAAATGTAGGAAAAATATAACATTGAGTAAAATGTTCTTTATTGTGCAATTGAAGCGGTTTTTGTAAAACATCAATAAAAACCCATTTCTCAAAATTCGACATAATTTTCCACATATTTAACATGCACATTTTCACGAAGTTTCCAATGTATTGCAATCTCATACTATTCTACTGAAGATAAAGCTCAATAGTTGCTCAGTAATAATGCACAAGGCAGCCTCCAGCTTGATATAGTGAGTTGCCTTGTTTTCATAGTATTTATTAAAAAATGTTTATTTCAGTCCTGTGTTGCAAAAGAACAACGGATTCGGCTGAAAATTTGTCCAGAGTAGTAGAATATTGCTTTCTGAATGATACAGAAGAAAAATTTACTTTAAATTGCATTCTTCATCAAAGATTGAATCCATAAAGATGGTCATAGTTAAAAACTGCATAGTTTTTGCTCTATTGATGCAGTTTTTCGACTCTAGCGAGTCTTGTTATTATTTATTTTCAACAAAGTTGGTCCTATGCTACTGCCCGGCTTATTTAATAATAATTAGATGTAAAGTTTTCATTCCCAACATCATTGTTATGCTAAATTTTGCATAAGGTTGCATTGTTATTTGGAAGAACCTTCAAAGAACGAAACTGTTTTGATTACTGTACCTGTAATGGTGCACAGTAGCCAAACCAGCAATGCTATTAAAAAGCGGTTTTCTGCATTTGAAACCACATTATTCCTACTTTCGACTGAATGCATGAAATAATTGTTAATTTAATATTTTCATGCCCTTTTTGCTTAACAATTGAATTTTATTCAAAAAATTGAATCTGACTTGAGACTTTGATATCTCAACAACTAATTTTCTAATTCAGTTTAAATTTCGACAGAATGTTTATTCCTCATGCTGCTGCAGCATGACACTTAGTTTTCTGATATTAAAAACGATATACCATATGTGGACAGTAATTTTATTTATTTTTAAAATTTTCAGCAATCAAAAATTTCATCTCATTTTACATCTGGCCGATTTTCTATAAAATAAAACTATTTTTATTCGATTTAAAAATGATTACCATAATGATAGATGATGTACTGAAAAACGAAGCAAGGGTGGTTAAATTTGAACTAGGCGTCTTTTCTTTATAGCCTTGTAAAGTTGTCCGTTTTATAAATTGAACAGTCCTTAGTTATGATTCTTTAGCTTTCGCTCGGAGTATTGTAACTGTAGAATCGATTGAGTGGGCAGCTTTGCTCCTCTCAAATCTCCTGGGGCAGATGGGATTTATCCTATTTTGCTTCAGAAGGGATTTGATTATTTCAAACATGTTTTGAAAAAACTACTTGTTTGCAGTTTTGCTACAGGGTATATTCCCAAATCCTGGCGGGATATTACTGTAAAGTTTATTCCAAAAGTGGGTCGTGCGTCGTATGAAGAAGCAAGGAGTTTCAGACCTATCAGTTTGACCTCTTTTCTTCTGAAATGCTTAGAACGCATTGTGGATCATCACATCCGTGATGTTCATCTGGCCAACGTGCCTCTTCATGTGAACCAACATGCCTACCAATCTGGTAAGTCCACTGTGACTCTTTTACACAAGGTTGTTTACGATATCGAGAAAGCATTCGCTCAAAAGCAGTCTTGTCTGGGTATTTTCTTAGATATACAACGTGCCTTTCGATGCCATATTGGAAGCCGCACGGAGTCATGGTATATCTCTAATGATTTCCAATTGGATTCACCAAATGTTCAAAAACCGATATCTCTTCTCGACATTGCGTCTAGCAGGGATTAGGAAATTGAGTGTTTGTGGATGGCCCCAAGGGGGAGTCTTATCACCGCTTTTGTGGAATCTCGTAGCAGATACGCTATTGAGGCAACTCAATAATAGCGGTTTTCTTACTTATGGTTCTGCCGACGACTACCTAACATCCCAAGTAACAATCAGCATGCCTTGAAGGTTTATTCATGTTTTATCCTGGTTTTATACGAGCATGTCAAAAAGCTAGTTGTTCTAAATTAGTTTTATGTGGTAGTTTTTACTTTGAAGCTTTGGCGTTCCATAAAACTATCATATAACTTCTGCTATAAACATCTTCAATTTAAGACTTGCAAGTAGACATGAATTGGTTTTATCACTTATTATATACCATTTCAATAAAGCTTGCATTTGCGGTTGTTGTCGGAGGGATTTTTTTGTAAACAAATACACAAAACTGTGAGGCAATGAATAAAACCAACAAAAGATTTCGTTGCCGTAACATAAACCAAGAAAATACTGTGATAAAACCGCTAGTTCTATCATGAGCTCAGTTATGACTACCTCAGGAGGGTTAGCCCTATTGGAGGAATCATCAGGAATACAGAGTTTTATCAGAAAAATATGTCGCCTGTTCATGTAAATACAGAAAAATTATTACTCAATTTTATGATTTCACGTACAGAAGATCAAATTAAACCATACAACACGTTTCCGTCATTTTATTTTGTCAGAAAAATTACATAATTACACGCTGTGTTGAAAAAACCTTTTTGCACCCTATTCCACCGAGTGAATTAAATTGCATTTAACTCCCAAATTATGCATAGTTTGTGTGGCGCACTTAGTTTTTGTCATTATCACAGTCACATTCACCACAAATTTTCCGTGGCATGTCTCCTGACACGTATTAAATAGGAAAACAAATCTGATTTCCATATCTGCATCTTTCCAATTGATGGCTGGATAAACAACCAAGCATAATTTATTCTGACGATCGAACATTGAGAGTGAAAAATAATCAAAACAATTACACTAGTTTACAAAATAAAATGAAAGTCGTGAACTTCTATCAACGACCAAAATTTTTGAAGCACAATTTAGCACTGATTTCGAAACCGAGCTTCAAAAAATTTTAAGTAGAACAGTTTTTGAGTTTGAGCTTAATATCGAGTTTTACAACTTTTTAAAATATGGAATTTGATAAAATTCAAACATCGTGCGTTTTGTTCAACAAATTTTGAATCTTTATCCATAAATTTAAAGCTGAATATAATACCATTCGAACATTTGAATGCAGGTTTAGCGTCAGATTGATGAAATTCAATATATTGGCGAGTTTTGGGGACGATCTCCTTAAATTTTAGCAAAATTTCCAAAAATATTTGAAGAAATGTATTTTTTTCAATAAGAAAAAAACCATTAAAAAAATATTTCTCAACGTTTATTTGACATGTCATATGTGGGCAAGTTACAGTAAAAAAATTAGCTCAATCGGAGCATTGATAACGGAGAATGAGATATGTGAAGTGAGCGACTTTGCTTAAAAATAGAACAAAAATCGATTTCAAATCATCAACCTTGTATGGAAAGTCGAAAAAAATTCCGCTCTACTGTAATTTTTTTCCTTCACGCTTTCGAACTCAGGGCATGATTCTACATCAAAAATGATCATCAGCTTACCGAGTTCAAAAATGCTGTAAACTAGTGTTATTTGACAAGTCAGAAGATGGTTTTATTTAGAAGGTTGATAAAACTATGATACAACCCGAAATCCTAAGACGGTTTGCATACGAAGTCCTGTAGACCCTAATAAGACTGGGCCAACTAGCCAGAACGTGGGCTTATTGAGGCATACAAGAACTCGAGAGTATTTTCAAGTCGGCATCAATGGTTTTATGTTTAGGATTTTTGAATCGCTAAAAAACCTTGATAAAATTAAAATTGTTACTTGGGTTGGTAGACACTGCACCGTTTTTCAGGCCGAAATCTTTGCTCTTATGTGCGGAGTGCAATCAGCACTTCAGCAGCACGTAATGGGCAAAGTAATATACTTCTGTTCAGATAGCCAGGCTGCTATTAAAGCACTTGCTTCGGCCAACTCCTGGTCGAAGGTAGTTATCGCTTGTCGAACTCAAATCGACGAGCTGAATTCAGCTAACGCTGTTCACCTTGTATGGGTGCCTGGCCATTCTTCTATCGCTGGAAATGAATTGGCTTATGAGTTAGCTCGCACTGGAGCATCACATGACTTCATTGGCCCTGAGCCAGCTATTCCGATATCCGATAAGTGTTGGGTAAAGCTTCAGATTCACACCTGGGCTGCCACTCAACACAGACAATACTGGAATAGTTTGGAGTCATGTCGTCAAACCAAATTGTATTGTACTGAGCCATCTCCAAGGGTGGCGAAGTATCTTACAAATCTGTCAAAGCAGAATTGCAGCATTCTGGTCAAAGCATTGACTGGCCACTGCCGACTCAGCTATCACATGGCGAATATTCAGCAAACTGATTCATTTGCATGTGATAGCTGTGAATCCGAATATGCAACTTCGTATCATTTGATATGTAACTGTCCAGTTTTTGCGCAACTGCGTTTCCGAGTATTCGGTAAACACTTATTAAGTGAAACTGACTTCAGAAACCTGAATCTTCAGGTTATTCTGTTGATCTTAACCCACTGCGGTCTTTACCTCTTTAGCTATAGGCTCTCTTTCGCTTTATGCGTTATTACAGTGCCCTTTTCAGGGCGCTGTTTGAGCCCATTGTGGTACGCTTTTGCGTTAGTACCCTCTTCCAGGGTATTTTTCCTATTTCCCTACCTGTCCCTATCCCCATCCAAATCCTTTTTCCTTCCTTTTCCCTCAGGTAGATGATGAAACAGGCTGTTATTTTGGCGATACCAAAAACCTGCGCTGTTAACACACCAATGTGAATTATGTGCTGCTTGGGATGCTGCACACGGTAGCATTGTCAAGTGAATCACCAAAGGCATTTCCAAAGGAATTCCCTAAGGAATTGCCAGCAGAGTTATTGGAGAAAAAAATACCAAAAGCATTCCTGGCAAGATTAAAAAATGCTTGACTGCCAACTAAATCATTGGCAAAGGAACCACCGTAAAAAAATTGAAAGGATTTGCTGATGTAATTGAATTAATGACAAATAAACTTCAAAAGAAACTGCCTAAGAAGTTTCGAAATTTCAAAATTCTCCAAGAAATTGCCGAAGGGGATCCAAATAAACTCCCGGAAAATATGCCAATTCCGCAAGTATTGATATTAAGCAGGTGAAATTGGACATGAACACCATATATGAACAATAATTCGAAATACCATAGCGGAATTCGCACTCCACTCATGAAGAATGCCCATATCATGATGTGTTCTTCCGATTTAAATATTCGGTCGGATTGTATGAAACATATTTATTTTTGGTCAAGTCTGCGTTTATCATTTTATATTATAATTGGAATATTATCGCTCTATTCAAAGAGCTGGGGAGTATAATGTGCCAGAAGGGTAATGAAATGATTCAAAAGTTATAGAGATTTTAACAAGAGTTTCGTTATTTTTATCAATTCATCTCCAGTAATGTTTTGTTTCAATTGAAGGATTTATTGTTAATTTTTTGTTGTTAGTGGCAAACTACGCTGAAAGAAATTGTTCCTAAATAATACAACCTGGTATGATTGCATCATTCTCATCTGATCGGTTTATAGTTGACTGTAAACTCGTTCTATCTCCATCGAACACCATGTTTTTGAATAACCGACTCCTCATCCATATAACTTTCCGGCCGACAGTCAACAGCCCAGAAAAATTTCCCGGCCACAAAACAGTTGTCACTTCATTTCCACCGGACAAGCAGCAAACAGTACGCCACTCTGGTAGGAACCACCAAATCTGTCTACCAAACCAACCAACAGCCCTTCCATACAAGTACCTACCGCTACAGTTCCGCACGCTGCGCTAGTTTGGTTGGTTACCCCAGTTGAAACCGTCGTCGTAACTTTCCCACATACGAGCTTCCAGTTGCTGTGGTGTCGGGCGGGCGTTTCTGAACGTCCTCTCCCGGACCCGAGGACTCACTCGCCGTCGTCGTCCGGTCGTAAATGGAGAAAATGTGTTCACTTCCGCTTTCGCCTTCATGGAAACTAATTTGCGAATGAAAAATTGCCCAAGTTTATGTTCGGACGCGCGTTTTACGGTTACTGACCGGGAAAAGCGGACGCGTATTCGGACGGACGAGGGAATGCAAGGCCGCCGCAGGCAAGGCTGTTTTGTGGACGAACTCGCTTTGGTCACCAACACCAACCGGCGAGAATGCAACTCTAGCCAGTACTAGGACTAGTTGTTCCTCTCGATGGACTCATATGAGCAACGGGCAAGTGAAAAGTGTAGGAAAATTTATTGCCGACTGCATTGTTTAATTAACTATGGTCGAGAAAAGCTCTCCGTCGGGAGAAGGAAGGACTCGGTCGGTGGCGACAGGACCGAAGGCTTGTTACCCTATGTGAGTTAAGTGGTATCGTGCATAGAGGACAGGAAACGCACCACGATAAGTGGTTATCCGGAGTGAAATATGGAGGACTTTTTCCCGGGCGCACCTCCCGGTGTTGGCCTCCATCCAGACTGAAGGCGTAAATCGAGTCACCCCGGATCGAAGAACGGGAGCCGCCTCTCGGGCCGAGATAAGCGACACAATCAACGGGAATGTTCAATCTCCAGCACTGGGGAGCACTATCGACACGGATCGGGGGGTATCGATTGCTTACACCCGATAATGGAACAACAGAAAAGAGGAGAATCATCGATTGCATCATTTATTTTGCTAAGTAAATCGTCGTCGGACGGAATTCTATGGAAACAGAAGCAGCTGCCACTACAGCCGGGTTGTTGCCATATATCGTACATGGATTTTGCAAAGTTGCTTCCTTCTGGGTTCTTGCCAGCGCCAGTGGGGTAACTTATTCTGGACGAATGTTTCACAGCTGGAAAACTGTGAAATGAATCCGAAATGCACTTGAGCTGCGGGACATATTTGCTGCAGTGACTGCTGGCTAGTGACTGCTGAATCAAGTTCACATCACTTCCAGGAGGAGGAATTGAAATTTTCAAGCTTCATAGATTTAGGGTTACCATACGTACTCTAAAGATCAACTAGGTAAGCGATCATCCCATGGCGAGACGTTGGCTTGATCAACAGGCTATTAAAAATGAATGGAGATCATAAGAAAACTTTTATGATGCAAATAGCTGGGTAGTGTTTGTCGTAGTGCTACTTTCACCTTTCAATTTTTGTATATACCATTTTCTTACAATCACTTTTCCCGGGCATTTTTTTTTCATCAAGGTTTTACAGGATTACTGTCTTCTGCATTTCGTAACGTTTTTGATTACTGTCAAAAAGCAGTGTTATCAATACAGTTGTTCTTTTGTATGATGTTCTTAAAAATTGCACAAATCTCCCAACATCAACTTGGCCAGGCCACCCTACACAAGCTTGACTTTATTGTCACCGACGACGGCAGACAAGCATCCGAATGACAACAGAATGTAAGCAAATCTATACAATCGAAGGAAATGTTTTTGAATTTCAAATCCAGTGTAATCTGATCGCATCGGAAGCTTGCTCTCTGTCTGCCTGCTTGTTTTCGAACAGCTTTGTGTCGGAAGAAGTTCATCACTGCCGCCGCCGCCGCCTCTTCCACTGACTAGTACTGACTGCTTGTGATGATACCAGTCCAACTTTCCCGGAATTCTTTCCGAACTTCCTCCTGATACGAGTGAATCCGAAAGTCACCGAATTCTGTACGCCCTCCGGGGGTGTGCCACTGCAAATGGAAAAATCTCCGTTGTTGATTCGAGCGGGGTACCCGTCCCTCCCCTGCCTCTGCTCCACACGGAAAACTCGTTGAACGAATTTTGATAACATTATGTGCGATTAAATCTGTACAAGCTGGGTGCTTGTTACTGATGAAGTTACTCCTCTGGCCGTGTTTGTGTAGCCATGCACTGCTGCCGGTGGATTTGTTCCCAGCCAGGGAGTTTATCGAATGCAGATTAATACTGCTGCGCGAGGACGTGTGGAGGCAGGATGGTGCACGAGGGAAAGCCGGAATCAATTTAAATTATTTTGTTTAGCAACATTATCAGGATTATTTGAAATTTATCGTTGCGCCGGAGAGAGTATTCGATTGGCCTCATGCAGCAACATTGGCTGATGATGTTGTTTCATTATTTTTTGCTCTGGGAAGATGATACAAGTGGTATTATTAGCATTATCGATAATTTGCATAATCGACTTTATTGACTCATCAGAGTTGTATTCATTTGTTTGCTTCATGACTTTAACATTTGATCCATCAGGCAGTCATCTGTGGTACTATTTCCTATTTGAATACTGATTCGGTACGTTTTGAATACTAATTTGTGGTGCCAAGAGTTCAAAAGGTACCCGGAATGATAAGACGATATGCTTTTGCGGTTCAATGAATGAACTGAACGAATTGGGTTGGCTGAGGCACCAATATTCGAATGACTATACTATACGACAATGAAACGTGGTATGTATCATTGGATAACATCTCACCACATTATGTGTATCATTGATAAAATTAAGTGTTTACTATCTTAACCCTAAAAGGGATACCTTCATGGCCTCAGTTTCGTCACCTCGCTGAGTGTGTTTCATCAAAGACGAGCTCTGAAAGGCGCCTGGGGTCCAATGGACCCCAGGTATCCCTTTTAGGGTTAAGAACTGCATCTTAAATACAGTTTTCCTATGCAGCGAATTTACCCACCTAAAACATGAATTATTTTCAATGAAATCTTGTAATAGCAACTTCAGAAAAGACCATTTAAATCAATCCATAAATCGTTGGCTAATACCAAACACAACTCACAGCGCCACGTGAAAAACATATTTCCAGCCCTCAAATCCTTAAACGACCTCCCAGCCCCATTAAGCAGCAAAATAAAAGAAAGGAAACACTCATTTATGCTTCAAAACGCCCCCTCAAAATAATAATAAAAAAGAAAGTAAATTCACTGCCCGCGGGAACCGTTCCTCTAATAATCCTATAAAGAAAACAAAGCTTGCTCCATCCGTCCTGTTGTGTTGTTGGTCGTCCACTTCATCGGAAGTTCGCCGTCGTCACCACCACCGCCGCCGCCTCATCATCATTGACTGGCTCCCGTGGCCAAAGACACATTCATTTCCATCACCAGGTAATTATCGTAAATATCTGCAGCAACACCAAAAACAACAAAACAGCAACTTTGCAATACGTTCCACCTGAGAAGGCGGCGAGGCCAGAAGCGACGGAGGGGGTGTCCAACTTTGGGCAGAAAAAGTTTTTCTCTTTTTTTATTTACACACCCCAGGCCCAGCAGCATCTCTCGTTCTTTTCGGTGAGCTTCCTCCTTCTCGGGAAAAACAGAAGTGGGCCACGAATGCAAGCAAAATTATAGCCCGGAGTCATTGAGGGTGTTGAAGAATTACGCACCTCCGCCCAACGTCTCTGTTGGCGAAGACGACTTCGGGGAAGAACAAAGCTGGCGGGCTGGAAGCAACAACCGCGCATAGCAAAACCAAATAACGACATCGTATTCAACGTCATTATGAGGGGTATTATGATCGGTGCGAGACGACGACGACACGCAGTCTCTCGCGAGATGTCTCCCCATCGTTATGAAGGACAGCGCTTTGGAAGGACAATTATACTTACTGGCGTTCTGTGCTGGAGGAAGGCAATGAGTGATGAATATTGAGACGGCTAAGCCGTCTGGAACTTTATCGTCTGCTATTTGAAAGTGGCAGAGAGGTGATAAGAAGCTTTATTTTTTGTAATATTAGTTTATTTTAGACGTCAACTAATATAAGATTGTAACAAACAAGCAATGCTTCAAATAAGGTGCCGTCCACGAATGACGTAGCATTTTTTGGCCAATTTTTAACACCACCCTCTCCCCTCCCATCGTTGCCAATTTTCCCATACCTAATACATGGCTCGAAGCAATTTCAAGGACTCCCCCTCCCCCTGAAATGCTACGTCATTTACGGCCGACCCCTAAGCTTTGTATGGTGTTTTAAATCTTTAGAAATGCCTTACCAAAATTGTGGACCTAAAGTGATCCACTAGGTTCTGCCCAGCAACTCCTATCCCTACCTCTTCGTGGTACCGGCCGGATACTATGAGCAACCTTAGGGAAGATCGGGTAATCAACCCCGGTGGGAACTTTGGTCTTAGGCTGACAGGGTTGTTTTGGCAAAACCTGAACGTCTGTTCTCCAGGAGGAGTGGCTCACAACAGCATCTGATCCCCATGTTAGGGGCGGCTGATCTACGTCCGAGTGCCAGGGAAGGACTCTAAGCTCAACTGTGCACTATGGTCCTCCGGAAAGTAGGGGGCTGGTGTCAGGCCCTACGAGCCAGCCGTAAAAAACCATTGTAACGGAAAATCAGCAACAGAATAATACGAACCGAGACCAACGGCAACGACCCCAGCGAACAAAAAGGACTTGCGATTGGAAACTCGGTACGTGGAACTGCCGATCTCTCAACTTTATTTGGAGCACCCGCATACTCGCTGATCTACTGAGGGACCGCGGGTTCGGCATCGTAGCGCTGCAGGAGGTGTGTTGGACAGGATCCATGGTGCAAACGTTTAGAGGTAATCATACCATCTACCAGAGCTGCGGCAACACACGCGAGCTGGGAACAGCTTTCATCGTGATGGGGATATGCAGAGGCGCGTGATCGGTTGGTGGCCGATCGACGAAAGAATGTGCAGGTTGAGGATCAAGGGCCGATTCTTCAACTTTAGCATAATAAACGTGCACAGCCCACATTCCGGAAGTACTGATGATGACAAGGACGCATTTTACGCGCAGTTCAAACGCGAGTACGATCGCTGCCCAAGCCACGACGTCAAAATCATCATAGGAGATTTGAACGCTCAGGTAGGCCAGGAGGAGGAATTCAGACCGACGATTGGAAAGTTCAGCGCCCACCAGCAGACAAACGAAAACGGCCTACGACTCATTGATTTCGCCGCCTCCAATAATATGGCCATATGTAGCACCTTTTTCCAATACAGCCTCCCTTATCGTTACACCTAGAGATCACCACAGCAGACGGAATCTCAAATCGACCACGTTCTGATTGACGGACGGCACTTTTCCGACATTATCGACGTCAGGACCTATCGTGCCAACATCAACTCCGACCACTATCTGGTGATGGTCAAACTGCGCCCAAAACTCTCCGTCATCAACAATGTATGGTACCGGCGACCGCCACGGTACAACCTAGAGCGACTGAAGCAACCGGATGTCGCCTCAGCATACGCGCAGGATCTCGAGGCCGCGTTTCCAGACGAGGGCGAGCTCGATGAGGCCCCTCTAGAGGACTGCTGGAGTACAGTGAAAGCAGCCATCAAAGACGCAGCCGAGAGCACCATCAGGTACGTGGAACGGAATCGACGGATCGAATGGTACGACGAAGAGTGCAGAATGGTTTTTGAGAAGAAGAACGCAGCGAGGGCGGTAATGCTGCAGCAAGGGACTCGACAGAACGTGGAACGTTACAAACAGAAACGGAAACAGCAGACCCGCCTCTTTCGGGAGAAAAAGCGCCGCCTGGAAGAAGCGGAGTGTGAAGAAATGGAACTGCTGTGTTGTTCCCAAGAAACACGGAAGTTCTATTAGAAGCTCAACGCATCCCGCAACGGCTTCGTGCCGCTAGCCGAAATATGCAGCGATAAGGACGGAGGCCTCTTCACGGACAGACGTGAGGTGATCGAAAGGTGGAAGCAGCACTTCGATCAGCACCTGAACGGCGTGGAGAACGGAGGCACGGGAGCCCACGGCAACGGAGGAAACGACGACGCCAGTGCAGCGGAGGACGGAAATGAACCAACTCCCACGCTGAGGGATGTTAAGGATGCCATTCACCAGCTCAAAACCAACAAAGCAGCTGTTAAAGATGGTATCGCAGCTGAACTGATCAAGAAGGGTCCAGAAAAGTTGGCCGCCTGTCTGCATCGGCTGATAGTCAGGATCTAGGAAACCGAACAGCTACCGGAGGAGTGGAAGGAAGGGGTAATCTGCCCCATTCACAAGAAAGGCGACCATTTGGAATGTGAGAACTTTGGGGCGATCACTATTTTGAATGCTGCCTACAAAGTGGTATCCCAGATCATCATCCGTCGTCTGTCATCTAAAAAGAAAAAGTTCGTCGGAAGTTATCAGGCCGGCTTCATCGACGGCCGGTCGACAACGGACCAGATCTTTACCGTACGGCAAATCCTCCAGAAATGCCGTGAATACCAGGTCCCAATGCATCCCAATGCACCTGTTCATCGACTTCAAAGCAGCGTACGACAGTATCGACCGCGCAGAGCTATGGAGAATCATGGACGAAAACGGCTTTCCTGGGAAGCTGACTAGACTGATTAAAGCAACGATGGACGGTGTGCAAAACTGCGTAAGGGTTTCGGGTGAACTATCCAGTTCATTCGAATCTCGCCGGGAACTGCGACAAGGTGATGGACACTCATGCCTACTCTTCAACATCGCTCTGGAAGGTGTGATGCGACGAGCCGGGCTCAATAGCCGGGGAACGATTTTCACAAAATCGGGTGTAATCAAAATTACAAGAAAACGATAAGAGTTAGAACGAATTGTAGAGTAGAACAGGGGCCACAATAGCCGAGGCGGTAAACGCACGGGTATTCAGCATGACCATGCTGAGGGTGACGGGTTCGATTCCCGGTCGGTCCAGGATCTTTTCGTAAAGGAAATTTCCTTGACTTCCTTGGGCATAGAGTATCTTCGTGCCTGCCACACGATATACACATGCAAAAATGGTCATTGGCAGAGGAAGCTCTCAGTTAAAAACTGTGGAAGTGCTCATTGAACACTAAGCTGAGAAGCAGGCTTTGTCCCAGTGAGGACGTTACGCCAAGAAGAGGAACAGGGGCCACAACTTTCCCAAAGTAAGAGTTTTAATTTATTACGCATGATAATTGACATAAACAAATTAAAACACATTATTTTTAGATATTTTGCTCTAGGAAACTTAGTTATTTAACTGAACCAATCGATTCAAAGATGCCATTTGATAGAAAATTAAATAATCTTTCGAATAAGGGTAAAAAAACTGCGATAAGTTCAACCATTTTAATGTTATATCGAGTTAAGGCAATAAGAGTCAAAAACATGAGGAGTTCAATAACTACGTAACGGTTGAGATTTGATCATATGCGTAGAACATTTTTTTTTTCTCCATTTATAGTCCTATATCACCCTTTAAAAAGTTTGCACTCACGAACGTAACACCCTGTATTTATTACAATCCTTGGTGCAAAAATAGAGTTCTGACAAATTTCCGCCATTTCGGTGGTGATTTAATGGTGGCCCAAAAGCAAAATAGGTTTAGATGGGAATTACTATGGAGAATTTCCAATAAAAGTTTTCCACGCTGTAGAGCATTAATACATGGATGAAGTTTTAGGCTCAAAGCCAAATTGAAATGGCTGATGATTTGACAGGACTCTAGGTTAGCACCAAGGATTGTTAATGAACATATGGGAGCTTAGAGTTTTCTACATGTTTGAAATCTTAATAGCCCTAGTATTCATATCAGATTTTCCCTTTAAAAAAACGTGTCTTATCGAATCTCATTGGAGGAATGGGAAGGGACCAGGGATTGATTCCAGAACCTTCTGCATACGAGTCAATAGCGGTAGTCATGAGACCACCAAGTCCGTCAACGTAATCTGGTAGTTACTAAGTGTTCACCTTAGTATTGAAGTTTGACTTTGGCTTGGCAACCTATCTGTCCTGCAAGAAGACTGACAAAAAAGACTGACAAAGACTTGAACGACGCGAGAAAAAAAAAGTTTTCAACTTCCATCGCCTTGAGCCACCAGCGAGGCTTCTCACTTTCACCGTAAGGTGCTACTTCCCGCTTCTCTCACTTAGCATAAATTAAGTGTAATAAAATCATGGAAATTTATTGACTTTACTATAAGGGGATGATTAAATTTCTTATCATAGACATAATTCTTGCAAGAACGACGTCGACTCCAGAGAAGGATCTGCTCCCTTCTAGTTAAATTCCTAAATGCATTATCGAAATCGAGCGGCAAGGCACGTTGTTGTTGGAAAGAAGACAATGAATTGCGCTTGCCGCCGCTTCCGAAGATAGATGGCACTGCGCTAATGGGCAAAGTTTTTTTCTTATTCCCAAATTTACGTATACCTGGTGGATTAAACGCCTCTGGTGAAAATACGTTCCCGCGTGACTCACCTGCAATGAAACGGAGAATGAAAAAGAAAGCATCGATTAGAATAATTACAACGATTTTGCGATCGCTGGTGAGGATTACAACGGCAACGAAAAAATCCATATTTTCAACTGCAATTTCCAGTAGTTTGCCGCAGCCAGTGGTGCAGTCTTGAAACCAATAATTACAACTCGACGGCGTCGCTGCCTCACAGGACGCCAGCGTTAGGCGCCAGTCGCTTTTTATCAGCGAGGTAGTGTGTTGTTCCCAATGAAACCCAACGGCATAATGCAACCCTTTCGTGGCTTCCTTTCGTTTAACAAAGCAATTACAATTAACTTTTGCCTCAATTGTTGGAGAACGTGGGATGGAGGTGGGGCGAAGAGGGCGTTAGATGCACTGGAAAGTTGGGTTTCCTTCCGCTATCGGTTACGTACGTATGTGTTAAATGCATGCAAAAGGCTCCGCTGTATTTTTTCAATGGATTGCCAAGCTCCAGCTGATGCACGAACGGAACTCTGTAATGGGCATGTAGTAGCTAAAGGTTCCGTTGTTTGAGGAATCATACCAACCATAGTTCTGTTGCGGTTAATGGAAGATGCATTATGCTTCGAAACAACGAAACACGACCAAGGCGCCATGATGGCGGATCAGTGTCTGGGGTTGCACCATGCAGAGCCTACAGTTGGAAAAGAATTCCAGTCCTAGCAAATATGTTCAAAGTGAAACCATTGCGGTACTTATCTTAAATGAACATTGAACGGAGGTGGTAAAGCACATAATGCGATACAGATGCATCAATTTGGTGGAACCGTATCAATGAATTACATTTTTTGTTAAGCATTAAAGATAAATATGCTTTGTGGATTTATCTCCTAGACGCTTCGTAATTAATTAATCGAAGTCTACAAAACCGTGTCTCCGATGATGAATATTAATAAGACTGGTGGCGTTTCAATGCCTGAGTTCACTTGCCTATGGTGGTATGCCTGATAACAGTTAAAAAAAATGCCCACAGCGTGTTCGGATGACCGCACTCTTAGTCCACAGTGCGTCCGGATGATCGCGCCCTAGTCCACAGCGTGTCCGGATGACCAAACTCTCAGTCTAAGCGTGTCCGGATGACAGCATCCTTAGTCCACAGCGCGTCCGGATGACCGCACTCTTAGTCCACAGCGCTTCCAGAAGATGACCGCACTCTTAGTCCACAGAGTGTCTGGATGACCGCATTCTTAGTCCACAGCGCGTCCGGATGACCGTACTCTTAGTCCATAGCGCGTCCAGATGACCGCACCCTTAGTCCACAGCGTGTCCGGTTTATCGCACCACAATCCATAGCGCGTCGGGATGACCGCACTTTAATCCACAGCGTGTCCGGATGACCGCACCCTTAGTCCAAAGCGTGTTAGGATAACAAAACTCTTATTCAACAGCTCTTCCGGATGACCGCATCCTTAGTCCATAGCGTGTCAGGATAACAAAACTCTTAGTCAACAGCTCTTCCGGATGATCGCACCCTTAGTCCATAGAGTGTCAGGATAACAAAACTCTTAGTCCGCAACGTGTCCGGATGATCCCACTCTTTGTCCACAGCGTGTCCGGGAGACCGCACTCTTAGTCCACAGCGTGTCCGCATGACCGCACTCTAGTCCACAGCGCATCCAGATGACCGTACTCTTAGTCCACAGCGTGTCCAGATGACCGCACCCTTAGTCCACAGCACGTCTGGATGATCGCACTCTAGATCTCAGCGCGTCTAGATGACCATACCCTAGTTCACAGCGTGTCTGGATGACCGCATTAAAGTCCACTACGTTTAGATTGCTAACTCATTCTGTCTCAAGGTGACAGTGGAAAAAATAACCATATCGCAAGAGAAAAATCCAGACAAGTTCACTCTTGTGTTCGCTAAAAATTGTGTCTTATGGTGACAGAACAAACATCCTAGTGCTGTCTTCTGCCAATTTCTGATTCAATGGATGGAGTCCTTGTGACGACGAATTCTAGGAGAAATTTCCTAAGGAAATTCAGGAGGAATTCTCTCCTGAACTGGACTTGAAAGTCGTAGAATGGACACAAAAAACTTAAAGTAATAACTAGAATAATCATACATTCCATGACTGAAGACAGGCTCAACATAAATTGATCTCTTCTCTCTACAAAATATATTAAATCTGCTCCTTATTAAAGACTCAATTCCACATAACATGCTCCATTTCCATCTATTGGAAACACATCTGCCGTTGGCCTGTGTTCTATTTATCTCTCGTAAACCGGTCTGCGGAATGAACTACTAAGCTCACCATACAACACGACCTTCCATAACCGTCGACAGAACTAATCTTTGGCATGACGTCGTCGTCGTCGTCGTCGTCGTCTGCAGCCAAGTTATCTCCTTCAAAATTTCGATTTTATGTCTAATCTTAATGTCCCCAAAAGGCAAATCAGCTGCCACCGGGTGGCACGAGCGCAAAGTATGCTAGCTGCACCACCGCACCGTACACAACTCTATGACAGACAGCAGTAGCGAGCATCGCGTTACTCCGAGTCGGTTGTCGTCGGTCTCCTGGGAAGCCACATGCCCTGGTAGCCCGAAAGACGTAAACGTTTTACATATAAATTGTTATTCATTTGCATGCATATATGAAAAAGCGCGCCGGCTGCTCGCTATATACCGTCGTTGTCGTCGTCGTCGCCGGCGTCCTCGGTCGTCGTAGTTCCCACCGAGAGCGAGAGCTCTTCTTGACTGCGTCCGGATATCAACTTCTTGGCAACTACATACTTAGTGCTGGAAGGCTGGCTGGAAAAGATGCAGTATTTTCCATTTTCCTCCTAGGCACAACAACAATGTAGCCAAGTGAAGGAGCCACCAAGGGCACGTGCTTCTTCTTGAAATCCTCCGATTGAGCAAGGCAAGCAGTTGGCTTCTGGTAAAAAGTATGGTAGTGTGCGACGACATCATCCCAGAAATTACGGCTGCTCCTCCGAAAAAATAAGCACCAAAAGAATGTTGCTGCGAGGCGAGGTCCTCGCACAGTCAGTGAAACAATCCCTATACGGAGAATCTGCGAAGAACATAAGGAGCCCCAAAGTATCGCACGCGCGTTGGAAAGTGAACATTATTAGAAATCAATTCACGACCATATGTGGCTCACCGCAGAACAACAAGGATGAGACCAACGCAACGCAAAGTGGCCCTAGGGCGGTGGTGGTGGCGGCGGTGCGACAGATGGTGGGGTGGAATTGGGAACATGTGCTGTTGTTTCTCCGTGTTGAACGATGACGATGCTTTGCTGTGAATGATTGAGCCCTTGGCGGCAAGGCCTGGATGCTGTGTATTGGAGATTTTTATGGCTCAATTTTTGGGGATTCTGCAGAACAGTTGTTTTGGGAGGAATTAAGCATGTTTAGGCGATCTTGGGTGTACACTTCACTGTCTAGAGTTGATGTGCTGTGAAATTGAATCTCTTATGCTGTGGTACATACAATGAAATCCTTCTAAGATTTTGCCAGGATTTCCTGTTTTCCTAGACAACCAGAAGTCGCATAAGGATGCACGAATTACATCGCATAAAGTGCTGTTTTAAGTGTCTGCCGTATATATGTACGGTGGAACCACAACTTTTATCGCATATGATGTAAGGTTTTGAACTTACTGCGACGTTTCTGGTAAAGCCGAATAAGAATTCAAATCAACTTAAAAAAGGAAAGTGTCAGCTTAAATCGCATTTGTGCATAAAAAAGTCGTTTAAATGCACATATTTCGTTTGAAGTATAAACACAAACTCAACTAAACGAGAAGTTAACATGAGAATTCCACCAGGAATTCCACTGGATCCATAAATTTATCAGGAATTGACCTAGAATTCCATCAGGAAGTCTCTGAAATTCCACCGGAAATTCCTCAGGAATTCCACTAGATATTGCACTGAAATTCCACCAGGAATTCCTCTGGAATTTCACCAGGAATTCCTCTGGAATTTCACCAGATATTGCACTGGAATTCCACCAGGAATTCTTCTGGAACCAGGAATTCCTCTGGGATTCCACCAGGAACTCCTCTTGAATCTTACCAGGAATTTGTCTGGAATTAAACCAGGAATTCCTCTGGAATTCAACCAGGAATTCCTCTGGAACTCCACCAGGAATTCCTCTGGAATTCCACCAGGAATTCCTCTGGAATTCCACCAGGAATTCCTCTGGAGTTCCACCAGGAATTCCTCTGGAATTCCACCAGGAATTCCTCTGGAATTCCACCAGGAATTCCTCTGGAATTCCACCAGGAAATCCTCTGGAATTCCACCAGGAATTCCTCTGGAATTCCACCAGGAATTCCTCTGAAATTCCACCAGGAATTCCTCTGGAATTCCACCTGGAATTCCTCTGGAATTCCACCTGGAATTCCTCTGGAATTCCACCTGGAATTCCTCTGGAATTCCACCTGGAATTCCTCTGGAATTCCACCTGGAATTCCTCTGGAATTCCACCTGGAATTCCTCTGGAATTCCACCTGGAATTCCTCTGGAATTCCACCTGGAATTCCTCTGGAATTCCACCTGGAATTCCTCTGGAATTCCACCTAGAATTCCTCTGGAATTCCACCTGGAATTCCTCTGGAATTCCACCTGGAATTCCTCTGGAATTCCACCAGGAATTCCTCTGGAATTCCACCAGGAATTCCTCTGGAATTCCACCAGGAATTCCTCTGGAATTCCACCAGGAATTCCTCTGGAATTCCACCAGGAATTCCTCTGGAATTCCACCAGGAATTCCTCTGGAATTCCACCAGGAATTCCTCTGGAATTCCACAAGGAATTCCTCTGGAATTCCACCAGGAATTCCTCTGGAATTCCACCAGGAATTCCTCTGGAATTCCACCAGGAATTCCTCTGGAATTCCACCAGGAATTCCTCTGGAATCCCACCAGGAATTCCTCTGGAATCCCACCAGGAATTCCTCTGGAATCCCACCAGGAATTCCTCTGGAATTCCACCAGAGATTCCTCTGAAATTCCACCAGGAATTCCACCTGGAATTCCTCTGGACCTCTGGAATTTCACCTGGAATTCCTCTGGAATTCCACCAGAAAATCCTCTGAAATTCCACCAGGAATTCCTCTGGAATTCCACCAGCAATTCCTCTTGAATTCCACCAGGAATTCTCCTGGAATTAATCCAAGAATTCCTCGGCAATTGCACCAGGATTTTTCCTGTAATTATTTCAGCCATTATTTAAGAATTCATCTAGCAGCTCCCCTAGAATAATGCCTATGATGCCGAATTTGAGTTCATTAGAAAATTCCAACACCCTCCAAAGCAGTTCCTGAACTCAAGCTTCCGGAGCAGCCGGCCCATCATTAAAAAAAAGCCGAAACGAATTTAACACTGATAAATCGCTTAAATTTCGCACGCACGCATCAGTTATTGCTAGCCCGAAAACCATCCGGATGCCATCCCGGGGCACAATAAAGCGCACATTAATCATTTTGATTGTGGTCAAAGAGCATGTCTTTTATTCCCAACTCTATGAAGCTCTCCCATCCAACCCGCCAATGCAATGGAGGCAGTCAGTAGTGATACCAAGCAGAGGAGGAGACGGCGGCGCGGCGGTCACAAAAATGGTTCATAAAAATGTCCTTCGTTCAAATAAAACAATTTCATTGACCACATGATTCAATGCGCACGGTGCGGTGCCGCGCCGTGACTTTTGATCGGACACCAAACCTACCGCGATCCCTCGTGAGACCATCCGCGGTGGAAGGCCGTAAATTTTCCGCGATCTCCCCAAACGAGGGGGAACTGTGCGCGACAAACGTGAGTGTGAAACAGTCATTATTGTGATAAATTTTCGATTTTTACAGCCACTAAATTTTGGTCCTAGCAGGAATGGGCGATGGGGAGGTGTGGCGTGGTTCGGATTGACATAATGTTGCCGCCATCATTGGTGTGGAGTTGGTGTTTTAATCACAATTGCGGTGGTATAAGGATCTCTGATGCGATGTTGTTGTTGTTGGGACAGCTCCTGTATAAATTGACCATTCGGAAAACTGTGTGTTTCCAAATTTCCATATATGTACCTCAAGCGAGTTTTAGCTGTTTCGATTCTGTCTTACAGATATCCGAGAAAATGCTAGTTCTTTGAGTACTATTTGTGAAGGAAATTTAACCTTATTACTACTGATAATAAATAATCAATCAGTCAAGCAATTTTCGACAAGCGATGAAGCCAAGAATGAAGCATCCACGTGGTAAAGTTCCAATCTAATGAAAAACTCTTTTTTTTTATTCAGAAAGCTTTCGCCTCCAATCTTGCCTCCGACATCCTGCCACCGCATGCCATCGAACCCTGCCTTAACTCTGTTCCGCTAATTGTGAAAATACTGGAAAACATCAAGCGGACAATCCGTGCTCAATCCACTTTTCTTACGTCTAACTACTAGCGCGCTCAGACTAAAAATAGCCAGCTTCAGTCAGTGGTATGGCTGGAAACAACAACAGCACAACAGGAAATTAAAACACAGCCCATAATACTATAATGGTTTTAATTAAAAAAGCATGAACGGTCGTCGGATCGGAGCAGTGAGAGAGAAAGTCCCTTATGGTTTCCCACCGCCCCTCGGCTCGGGGCCACAGTCATCAACACTATAGGTTGCTGTTAGTCAGAGCACTACTGTTCGTCGATGATGATGATGGTAGAGTACGGTGGATGGGGAGATTGGGGTGAGACGTACCTTCTGACAATTCCTTTCAAAGAATCTTCTTCGACTTTTGTTCTAATTGGTAAATTGTGAGAAAAAACAATCGCGTTCCGGTGAGATTTGAACGCATGACTCCATATTCGCTAGACTGGCGTTTTAATCGACTAAACCACAGAACAGTTAACGTTTCTGCGGAAAACAAATCCAAACTGATGCACCCACACCATAAGCATGAAAAATACTGAACTCAGTGAAAAAAGTACTGAGATGTAAGATTAGAATTTAAGCGTGTAATCTCCCCGTAGAAGCTCATTTCACTTCGATCTCTCTCATCAAAAAGGGCAGTCCCGATAACAGCATCCAGGAAAAAAAGAACTCACGTACCAATGACTCCGAAACGAGTTTTTTGTTTTGTTTTCGGCAGTCAAATCCCGAGCAGAAAAGGATAACAGCGCAATGAATGACTTTTCATTCGATGGCTGCACAAAATTTCACCGAAATTTCAACCGATAAGCGTTTGATTCATTACATTGAACTTCATAAAACCTGACAGATAACCGGTAACATTTCACGAAAGGTTGGAAAGAACAGACAGAATAGACAAAACAGACAGAACAGACAGGGCAGCAGGGACTAAAGTCCTGGGGCCTGACGCACCACCCCCCGCTTGCGAGTCAGCCGCGTAGTCGCCGGCTAAGAATAGGACTACTAACCCCAATTCAAGGTGTCAAGCGACCCGTGCTGAGGAATGAGTGATCGAGGGGGTGAAAAAGATGCTCGATCTTTAACGGAGCCTGTGGGGTACCTGGGCACCCCCCACAGTAAGCTGTCCCTTACCGCGTTAATGCAGGGCTCTGGCGTGGTGGACATTCTTTCCCGTGCTACTCGTGGGATTTAATCATGAAGTCAAATAAAAATCAGAATCTAGGTGGAAATAGTGGTGGGATCAACCCCTTCGCAAGAAGCGGGTTGATGAGATCTCCGACAAGGAGAAGTGAGGAGATAGGCGCTGGGAGTTGCGTACGCAGCTCAAGCGTGGGTGCTCCAGTCCACTTCCCGGCAAGCCAGCCGGTGGAGGTTATGGACGGAGCGTGGTTGTTGAGGGCCGTCAACCGAGGATCCAAAGGACGGTCCGCAATAGAGGTGGCTGAGCAGCAGCTTGGCAAAATCATCGACTTTGCGTCCACTAAGTCGAACATAAGCAAGGACCTGAAAACGGCCTTGCTTCGACTTAGGGCGTCGATCGACGATGCCAAGCAGGAGCACGCGGCACTCGCGTTGCTGACTGCTGCAGCAGCGGAGCCTGCAAATGAGAAAGTGCCGAAGTTTACCCAAACGGAGGCCTTTTCCTTCGCAGGTAGTCCAAATAAGGCGGAAGCGACTGCTCGCGACAAACGGGGCAAGCAATCGCAGAAGCGGGCGAGGCAACCGTCAGGCGAGGAGCTGTCTGGCGGTGCCCGCAAGGCCAGGCGAATCATTACCCCGAAAGTCGGTAATAATGCCGGAAGGTTGGACCCCAGCCAGGGTTCCCGGAAAGCTGGGAAGGGTGGGCCTGAAAAGGCTGGCCCGTCCCGGAACGATGGGAACAAGGGGTTGCGACCGCTAGTGGGCCCTCAACAGCCACAGAGTAGGGCGATCCAAGGGGAGGACCCCCCTTGGACGAAGGTAGAGCGGAAGAGGAAGAAGAAGGCGAATCCGCAGGTAGTATCGCAGGACGCCAAGCCAAGGCGTAGGAGGGCAGGTGCCAAGCGCGAGAAAGGCGACGCTATCGTCATCAAGACGGAACAGTCCAAGTACTCGGACGTCTTGAAGATGATGCGAAGCGAAGCCAAGCTTGAGGGTCTTGGAGCCGACGTACGCAGTATTAGACGTACTCGTACGGGCGAGATGATCCTGGAGCTGAAGCGCCAGAAGGAGCACAAGGGCGCCGCCTATAAGAGGCTGGCAGAAGAGGTCCTTGGTGAGGGTGTGCAGGTGAGGGCTCTGACACATGAGGCGACTCTGAAGGTCAAGGACATCGATGAGATCACCGAAGTGGAAGAGCTCGTCACGGCACTGCGGCAACAGTGCGATGTGCAGGTGGCCGCCGCAGCCGTTAAGCTACGGAAAGGACCAGCAGGGACACAGATAGCTTTGGTTCAGCTACCTGTGGCGGACGTCAAAAAGTCCGTTAAATTAGGGAGCATAAAGGTGGGTTGGTGTGTATGTCACCTGACATTCCACGAGCCACCAGAGGTTTGCTTCAGGTGTCTGGAACCAGGACACAAGTCGTGGGACTGCAAAGGCCCCGACAGGCGCAAACTGTGCAGGCGATGCGGCGCTGAAGGTCATAAGGCCCAAAGCTGCACGAGTCCGCCCATCTGCATGATCTGTACCGGGAAATCCTCGAACAACAGACATCCGATGGGTGGCCCAAGGTGCCCGGCCTTCAAGAAAGCCGCAGTGAACAACAAATCACAGTGCAGGTAACGCAGCTGAACCTGAACCACTGTGATGCGGCTCAGCAACTGCTTTGTCAGGCAGTTTCTGAGTGGGAGACGGATATCGCCATCATATCGGACCCATACCGAGTACCCGCCGGCAACGGCAACTGGGTCGCGGATGGGACCAGAAAAATGGCGGCGATATGGACGACGGGTAAATACCCCGTTCAGGAGTTGGTGTCTACTACCTATGAGGGCTTCGTGGTCGCCAAAGTAAACGGGGTCTTCTTCTGTAGCTGTTATGCGCCTCCGCGGTGGCCGATCGAGCAGTTCACGCAAATGCTGGACCGCTTAACGACCGTGCTAACAGGGCGAAGGCCGGTGGTAATAGCGTTTCACGAACCAGCGGGGTCAGATCCTGCTAGAAACACTGGCCATCTTAGATGTCGACTTGGCTAATGTCGGTACCAAGAGTACCTTTAGTCGAAACGGAGCGGAGTCAATTATTGACGTGACCTTTTGTAGTCCTGGCCTAACAAGTAGTTCGAACTGGAGAGTAGATGATGGCTACACTCACAGCGACCACCTGGCGGTTCGCTACAGTATCGACTACAATAACAGCAGACAGCGGATAGAAGAAGAGGCGGCTAGGCCAAGGCCAAGCCCTCGCAGGTGGAAGACATCATACTTCGACGAAGGGGTATTTAGGGAGGCGCTCCGCCGTGAGCGAAACTTAATCGGTTTAGACGGCGACGAGCTGGTAGCGGTGCTCTCACGTGCGTGTGATGCGACCATGCCTAGGCGAGTCCACCCTAGAAATGGGAGGCCACCGGCTTACTGGTGGACCGACGCGATTGCGGACCTGCGCCGCGCCTGCCTACGGGATAGGCGGCGGATGCAGCGAGCACGATCAGAGGAAGAGCGAAACGAACGGCGGGTGGTGTTCGCCGCTGCAAAAGCCGCGCTTAAGGCGAAACTGGAAGCATTTTCTCATTTTTTTGGTTTTTGATTTTTTATTAAATAACGAAGCAATATTTTCAAAATCGATTTTCGTGCACATGTAGAGTATGGATCAAGGTATCTTCTGATTTTTTTTGAGGTGGAAAATGTTTTCCATTTTTGCAGAAACCATTTTTTTGTGAAATTTTGTTCAAAAATGGTTTCTGCAAAAACGAAAAACATTTTCCACTACAAAAAAAATCAGAAGCTACCTTGATCCATACTCTACATGTGCACGAAAACCGATTTTGAAAATATTGCTTCGTTATTTAATAAAAAATCAAAAACCAAAAAGTGAGGAAATGCTTCCAGTTTCGCCTGAAGCCCGAGATAAGAGCAAGCAAAAAGGCCTGTTTTGAGGGTCTCTGTCAGAGTGCCAATACGAACCCGTGGGGTGACGCCTACAGGATCGTTATGGCCAAGACGAGAGGTGTGATGGCTCCTACAGAGCAATCTCCAGAGATGTTGGAGGGGATCATTGGAGGACTTTTTCCGCGTCATGATCCTAGTCCTTGGCCTCCTTTCGTAGGACTGCCGGGGACTGGGGCTGGCGATGAGGAGAGGGTCACTGATGTGGAACTTGCGGGGATAGCTAAGTCCCTTAGCGTAGGTAAGGCCCCAGGTCCGGACGGAGTTCCGAACCTGGCCTTAAAAGTAGCTATTGCAGAGGCTCCCGAGATGTTCAGGTCTGCTATGCAGAAATGCCTGGACGAGGGAGTTTTCCCAGAAGCTTGGAAGAGGCAGAGCCTGGTACTATTGCCAAAGGCGGGGAAACCACCCGGAGACCCGTCGGCATATAGACCAATATGCTTGATTGACACGGCGGGGAAGGTGCTCGAAAAGATCATCCTCAATAGAATGTTGCGGTTCACCGAGGGCGAAAATGGTCTTTCGAGTAACCAGTACGGCTTCCGGAAGGGGAGGTCCACCGTAGACGCTATCTTGTCGGTTACAAAAACCGCCGAGAAAGCACTCGAGCCTAAGAGGAGGGGAATTCGCTTTTGCGCGGTAGTGACTCTGGATGTAAGGAATGCGTTTAATAGCGCAAGCTGGTCTGCTATTGCTGATGCGCTCTTGCGTCTGGGGATACCGGAGTACCTGTACAAGATTCTCGGAAGTTACTTTCAGAATCGTGTACTAGTCTACGACACGGAGGTGGGTCGGAAGTGCTTTCACATAACCTCAGGAGTCCCGCAAGGTTCCTTCCTGGGTCCGGTGTTATGGAATGTCATGTACGACGAGGTGTTGAGGTTAGAGTATCCAGTGGGAGTGGTGATTGTCGGATTTGCCGACGACATTACGCTCGAAGTCTACGGTGAAACGATCGAGGAGGTAAAGTTGACTACCAACCACTCGATCAAGGTTGTGGAGGCGTGGATGCGGTCCAGGAAACTGGAGCTGGCTCACCACAAGACAGAGGTGACGGTTGTTAACAACCTGAAGTCGGAGCAGCAGACGGAGATCAGTGTAGGAGACTGTACTATCCTGTCAAAGCGCTCCGTCAAACACTTGGGCGTGATGATCGACGATAAGCTTACCTTCGGTAGCCACGTCGATTATGCCTGTAAAAGAGCCTCCACAGCTATTGCGGCACTGTCCCGGATGATGTCCAATAGCTCTGCGGTGTACGCCAGTAAGCGCAAGCTTCTGGCTAGTGTTGCTACATCCATACTTAGGTATGGCGGCCCGGCGTGGGGCATCGCGCTAAGTACTAAATGCTACCTCAACGCATCCCGCAAAGGCTACGTGCCGCAAGCCGAAATATGCAGGGATAAGGAAGGGAGCCTCCTGACGGACAAACGTGAGGTAATCGAAAGGTGGAAGCAGCACTTCGACGAGCACCTGAATGGCGAAGAGAATGTAGGCACGGAGGACCAAGGCAGCGGAGGAAATGACTATGTTGGTGCAGCAGAGGACGGGAACGAACCAACTCCCACGCTGAGGGAAGTTAAGGATGCCATCCACCAGCTCAAAAACAACAAAGCGGCTGGTAAGGACGGTATCGCAGCAGAACTCATCAAGATGGGCCCGGAAAAGTTGGCCACCTGTCTGCACCAGTTAGTAGTCAAGATCTGGGGAACCGAACAGCTACCGGAGGAGTGGAAGGAAGGGATAATCTGTCCCATCCACAAGAAAGGCGACAAGTTAATGTGTGAGAACTTTCGAGCGATCACCGTTTTGAATGCCGCCTACAAAGTGCTATCCCAGATCATCTTCCGTCGTCTTTCACCTAAAGTAAATGAGTTCGTGGGAAGTTACCAAGCCGGTTTCATCGACGGCCGGTCGACAACGGACCAGATCTTCACCGTACGGCAAATCCTCCAGAAATGCCGTGAATACCAGGTCCCAACGCATCACCTGTTCATCGACTTCAAAGCGGCATACGACAGTATCGACCGCACAGAGCTATGGAAAATTATGGACGAGAACAGCTTTCCCGGGAAGCTGACTAGACTGATAAGAGCAACGATGGACGGTGTGCAGAACAGCGTAAGGATTTCGGGTGAGCTATCCAGTTCATTTGAATCTCGACGGGGACTACGACAAGGTGATGGACTTTCCTGCCTACTATTCAACATCGCCCTGGAAGGTGTTATGCGACGAGCCGGGCTCAACAGCCGAGGTACGATCTTCACGAAATCCAGCCAATTTGTATGTTTTGCAGATGACATGGATATTATAGCCAGAACATTTGGAACGGTGGCAGAACAGTACACCCGCCTGAAACGTGAAGCAGCAAAGGTCGGACTGGTGGTGAATGCGGCTAAGACAAAGTACATGCTGGTAGGTGGGACTGAGCGAGACAGGACAAGCCTTGGCAGCAATGTTACGATAGACGGGGATACTTTCGAGGTGGTAGAAGAATTCGTCTACCTCGGTTCCTTGCTAACGGCTGACAATAACGTGAGCCGTGAAATACGAAGGCGCATCATCAGTGGAAGTCGTGCCTACTATGGGCTCCAGAAGAAACTGCGGTCAAAAAAGATTCACCCCCGCACCAAATGTACCATGTACAAGACGTTAATAAGACCGGTGGTTCTCTACGGACACGAGACATGGACGATGCTCGAGGAGGACCTGCAAGTACTCGGAGTTTTCGAGCGACGGGTGCTAAGAACGATCTTCGGCGGCGTGCAGGAGAACGGTGTGTGGCGGAGAAGGATGAACCACGAGCTCGCTGCACTTTATGGCGAACCCAGCATCCAGAAGGTAGCCAAAGCCGGAAGGATACGGTGGGCAGGGCATGTTGCAAGAATGCCGGACAACAACCCACAAGTTGGTGTTTGCTAACCATCCGGTTGGTACAAGAAGGCGTGGAGCGCAGAGAGCACGATGGGCGGACCAGGTGGAGCGTGATCTGGCGAGTGTTGGGCGTGACCGAGGATGGAGAGCTGCAGCTGCAAATCGAGTATTATGGCGGCAAATTGTTGATTCAGTATTATCATGAATTTGATGTGAACTAAATAAATGAATGAAATGAACTAAATGCTACCGACGGAAGCTGGAAAGTACTTACAGGCTTATGTGTCTGAGGGTTGCGAGCGCGTACCGTACCGTGTTACACGACGCTCTCTGCGTCATTACTGGTACGGTGCCTATCAGCATTCTTATCAGTGAGGACATGGAGTGCTTCGAAATGCGCGGCACAAGAGGCATACGCAGGACTGTCAGAATGGCCTCTATGGTCAAATGGCAGCGCGCGTGGGACAGTTCCACCAAAGGAAGGTGGACCTATAGGTTGATACCGAGGGTAGATAGTTGGATTAATAGGCGCCATGGGGAAGTCACATTCCACCTGACGCAGGTCCTTACAGGTCATGGTTGCTTTCGACAGTATCTACACCGTTTCGGGCATGCGGATTCGTGTGCCCGCGTTTTCGCACAATGCGTGACCGCATGCTTGCCACATGCGGGGAGGACACAACTCCGGACAACTTGGTCCAGAGGATGTGTAGGGATGAGTTTGGCTGGAACGCCGTTTCAACGGCTATTACCCACATCGTCTGGGAGCTACAGAGGAGGTGGCGCGTGGACTCGGAGAATGGCTAGTCCAGATGCAGTACAAGAGGTGGTCCAGGGGTTCGGAGTCGGCTTCGTAGGTCATACCGGTGCCCTGCGGTCGAGATCGACCCTTACAACGATTAAGTGGCCGCGGAGAGGAAGTCCCGGTAGTGGTGCTGTCGTGGCGTCGGTCTACTGGGTTGAATCCGAGCCCGCGGTTGGAAAGGGGTCCCCGGCAAGGGTCGGGGAAGGTGAGATCCTGCTGTCTGCAACCTACGGGTGCATCTGATAGGGCCTGTAGGGTAGTGATACCCTTCCTTACGGGCAGGTCAGATCGGGTTGCACGTGGGCATCAGTTCTTGATGTCCGCTCAGCAGTAGGGCGCGGGCGGGGTTGACCCTGCCCGCCTTCCGAGGACAAAGGGAGTGGCGAGGACCACTCGGGAAACTGGCTAAGCGCCAGCATGCTACCGTGATGGACTCTCCAAAGCGAGTCATCGATGTTCGTTGCTGCAGGCTACGCAGCTAACCTTGTGGGTGCGATGTGCACTAGCCCCTCTCTGAAGCAATACCTTCTTGGTGGTTCCGGAGAGACGTAGGGTTTGGCGACCATAGGAATGGTTTAGTGGGTACGAGGAGAGAGTAGTCCTGGATTTTACTTTTGTTGTAGAAGACGGCCTGTCAGACCTACACTACCCTAACCTTCTGTTAGGGTGTCTGTTGAGCAGATCATCCCCCTATGGTTTAGAAGGAAAAAAAAAAAAACAGACAGAACAGACAGAACAGACAGAACAGACAGAACAGACAGAACAGACAGAACAGACAGAACAGTCAGAACAGTCAGAACAGACAGAACAGACAGAACAGTCAGAACAGACAGAACAGACAGAACAAGCAGAACAGACAGAACAGACAGAACAGACAGAACAGACAGAACAGACAGATCAGACAGTACAGACAGTACAGACAGAACAGACAGAACAGACAGAACAGACAGGACACACAGAACACAGAACAGACAGAACTCGAATTCCTTCAGAAATTCATCTGGAATTCCTCCAGGAATTCATCTGGAATTCCTCCAGGAATTCATCTGGAATTCCTCCAGGAATTCATCTGGAATTCCTCCAGGAATTCATCTGGAATTCCTCCAGGAATTCATCTGGAATTCCTCCAGGAATTCATCTGGAATTCCTCCAGGAATTCATCTGGAATTCCTCCAGGAATTCATCTGGAATTCCTCCGGGAATTCATCTGGAATTCCTCCAGGAATTCATTAGAAATTCCTCCAGGAATCCATCTGGAATTCCTCCAGGAATTCATCTGAACTTCCTCCAGGAATTCATCTGGAATTCCTCCATGAATTGATCTGGAATTTCTCCAGGAATTCATCTGGAATTCCTCCAGGAATTCATCTGGAATTCCTCCAGGAATTCATCTGGAATTCCAGGAATTCATTTGGAATTCCTCAAGGAATTCATCTGGAATTCCTCTCCTCCAGGAATTCATCTGGAATTCCTCCAGGAATTTATCTGGAATTCCTCCAGAAATTCATCTGGAATTCCTCCAGGAATTTATCTGGAATTCCTCGAGGAATTTATCTGGAATTCCTCCAGGAATTTATCTGGAATTCCTCAGGAATTTATCTGGAATTCCTCCAGGAATATATCTGGAATTCCTCCAGGAATTTATCTGAAATTCCTCCAGGAATTTATTTGGAATTCCTCTAGGAATTGATCTGAAATTCCTCCAGGAATTCATCCGGAATTCCTCCAGGAATTCATCTGGAATTCCTCCAGGAATTCATCTGGAATTCCTCCAGGAATTCATCTGGAATTCCTCCAGGAATTCATCTGGAATTCCTCCAGGAATTCATCTGGAATTCCTCCAGGAATTCATCTGGAATTCCTCCAGGAATTCATCTGGAATTCCTCTAGGAATTCATCTGGAATTCCTCCAGGAATTCATCTGGAATTCCTCCAGGAATTCATCACGGATATCTCCCGAAATTCATCTGAAATTCCTCCAGGAATTCATCTTGAATTCCACTAGGAATTCATCTGGAATTCCTCCAGGAATTCATCTGGAATTCCTCCAGGAATTCATCTGGAATTCCTCCAGGAATTCATCTGGAATTCCTCCAGGAATTCATCTGGAATTCCTCCAGGAATTCATCTGGAATTCCTCCAGGAATTCATCTGGAATTCCTCCAGGAATTCATCTGGAATTCCTCCAGGAATTCATCTGGAATTCCTCCAGGAATTCATGTGGAATTCCTCCAGGAATTCATCTGGAATTCCTCCAGGAATTCATCTGGAATTCCTCCAGGAATTCATCTGGAATTCCTCCAGGAATTCATCTGGAATTCCTCCAGGAATTCATCTGGAATTCCTCCAGGAATTCATCTGGAATTCCTCCAGGAATTCATCTGGAATTCCTCCAGGAATTCATCTGGAATTCCTCCAGGAATTCATCTGGAATTCCTCCAGGAATTCATCTGGAATTCCTCCAGGAATTCATCTGGAATTCCTCCAGGAATTCATCTGGAATTCCTCCAGGAATTCATCTGGAATTCCTCCAGGAATTCATCTGGAATTCCTCCAGGAATTCATCTGGAATTCCTCCAGGAATTCATCTGGAATTCCTCCAGGAATTCATCTGGAATTCCTCCAGGAATTCATCTGGAATTCCACCAGGAATTCATCTGGAATTCCACCAGGAATTCATCTGGAATTCCACCAGGAATTCATCTGGAATTCCTCCAGGAATTCATCTGGAATTCCTCCAGGAATTCATCTGGAATTCCTCCAGAAATTCATCTGGAATTCCTCCAAGAATTCATCTGGAATTCCTCCAGAAATTCATCTGGAATTCCTCCAGGAATTCATCTGGAATTCCTCCAGGAATTCATCTGGAATTCCTCCAGGAATTCATCTGGAATTCCTCCAGGAATTCATCTGGAATTCCTCCAGGAATTCATCTGGAATTCCTCCAGGAATTCATCTGGAATTCCTCCAGGAATTCATCTGGAATTCCTCCAGGAATTCATCTGGAATTCCTCCAGGAATTCATCTGGATTTCCTCCAGGAATTCATCTGGAATTCCTCCAGGAATTCATCTGGAATTCCTCCAGGAATTCATCTGGAATTCCTCCAGGAATACATCTGGAATTCCTCCAGGAATTCATCTGGAATTCCTCCAGGAATTCATCTGGAATTCCTCCAGGAATTCATCTGGAATTCCTCCAGGAATTTATCTGGAAATCCTCCAGGAGTTCTCTCGGAATTCCTCTAGGAATTCCTTTGGAATTCCACCAGGAATTCCTCTGGAATTCTACCAGGAATTCCTCTGGAATTCCACCAGGAATTCCTGTGGAATTCCACCAGGAATTCCTGTGGAATTCCACCAGGAATTCCTCTGGAATTCCACCAGGAATGCCTCTGGAATTCCACCAGGAATTCCTCTGGAATTCCACCAGGAATTCCTCTGGAATTTCACCAGGAATTCCTCTGGAATTCCACCAGGAATTCCTCCAGGAATTCATCTGGAATTCCTCCAGGAATTCATCTGGAATTCCTCCAGGAATTCATCTGGAATTCCTCCAGGAATTCATCTGGAATTCCTCCAGGAATTCATCTGGAATTCCTCCAGGAATTCATCTGGAATTCCTCCAGGAATCCATCTGGAATTCCTCCAGGAATTCATCTGGAATTCCTCCAGGAATCCCTCTGGAATTCCTCCAGGAATTCATCTGGAATTCATCCAGGAATTCTTCTGGAATTCCTCCAGGAATTCATCTGGAATTCCTCCAGGAATTCATCTGGAATTCCTCCAGGAATTCATCTGGAATTCCTCCAGGAATTTATCTGGAAATCCACCAGGAGTTCTCTCGGAATTCCTCTAGGAATTCCTTTGGAATTCCACCAGGAATTCCTCTGGAATTCTACCAGGAATTCCTCTGGAATTCCACCAGGAATTCCTGTGGAATTCCACCAGGAATTCCTCTGGAATTCCACCAGGAATGCCTCTGGAATTCCACCAGGATTTCCTCTGGAATTCCACCAGGAATCCCTCTGGAATTCCACCAGGAATCCCTCTGGAATTCCACCAGGAATTCCTCTGGAATTCCACCAGGAATTCCTCTGGAATTCCACCAGGAATTCCTCTGGAATTCAACCAGGAATTCCTCTGGAATTCCACCAGGAATTCCTCTGGAATTCCACCAGGAATTCCTCTGGAATTCCACCAGGAATTCCTCTGGAATTCCACCAGGAATTCCTCTGGAATTCCACCAGGAATTCCTCTGGAATTCCACCAGGAATTCCTCTGGAATTCCACCAGGAATTCCTCTGGAATTCCACCAGGAATTCCTCTGGAATTCCACCAGGAATTCCTCTGGAATTCCACCAGGAATTCCTCTGGAATTCCACCAGGAATTCCTCTGGAATTCCACCAGGAATTCCTCTGGAATTCCACCAGGAATTCCTCTGGCATTCCACCAGGAATTCCTCTGGAATTCCGCCAGGAATTCCTCTGGAATTCCGCCAGGAATTCCTCTGGAATTCCACCAGGAATTCCTCTGGAATTCCACCAGGAATTCCTCTGGAATTCCACCAGGAATTCCTCTGGAATTCCACCAGGAATTCCTCTGGAATTCCACCAGGAATTCCTCTGGAATTCCACCAGGAATTCCTCTGGAATTCCACCAGGAATTCCTCTGGAATTCCACCATTAATTCCTCTGGAATTCCACCAGGAATTCCTCAGGAATTCCACCAGGAATTCCTCTGGAATTCCACCAGGAATTCCTCTGGAATTCCACCAGGAATTTCTCTGGAATTCCACCAGGAATTCCTCTGGAATTTCACCAGGAATTCCTCTGGAATTCCACCAGGAATTCCTCTGGAATTCCACCAGGAATTCCTCTGGAATTCCACCAGGAATTCCTCTGGAATTCCACCAGGAATTCCTCTGGAATTCCACCAGGAATTCCTCTGGAATTCCACCAGGAATTCCTCTGGAATTCCACCAGGAATTCCTCTGGAATTCCACCAGGAATTCCTCTGGAATTCCACCAGGAATTCCTCTGGAATTCCACCAGGAATTCCTCTGGAATTCCACCAGGAATTCCTCTGGAATTCCACCAGGAATTCCTCTGGAATTCCACCAGGAATTCCTCTGGAAATCCACCAGGAATTCCTCTGGAATTCCACCAGGAATTCCTCTGGAATTCCACCAGGAATTTCTCTGGAATTCCACCAGGAATTCCTCTGGAATTTCACCAGGAATTCCTCTGGAATTTCACCAGGAATTCCTCTGGAATTTCACCAGGAATTCCTCTGGAATTCCACCAGAAATTCCTCTGGAATTCCACCAGAAATTCCTCTGGAATTCCACCAGGAATTCGTCTGGAATTCCACCAGGAATTCGTCTGGAATTCCACCAGGAATTCGTCTGGAATTCCGCCAGGAATTCGTCTGGAATTCCGCCAGGAATTCGTCTGGAATTCCACCAGGAATTCCTCTGGAATTCCACCAGGAATTCCTCTGGAATTCCACCAGGAATTCCTCTGGAATTCCACCAGGAATTCCTCTGGAATTCCACCAGGAATTCCTCTGGAATTCCACCAGGAATTCCTCTGGAATTCCACCAGGAATTCCTCTGGAATTCCACCAGGAATTCCTCTGGAATTCCACCAGGAATTCCTCTGGAATTCCACCAGGAATTCCTCTGGAATTCCACCAGGAATTCCTCTGGAATTCCACCAGGAATTCCTCTGGAATTCCACCAGGAATTCCTCTGGAATTCCACCAGGAATTCCTCTGGAATTCCACCAGGAATTCCTCTGGAATTCCACCAGGAATTCCTCTGGAATTCCACCAGGAATTCCTCTGGAATTCCACCAGGAATTCCTCTGGAATTCCACCAGGAATTCCTCTGGAATTCCACCAGGAATTCCTCTGGAATTCCACCAGGAATTCCTCTGGAATTCCACCAGGAATTCCTCTGGAATTCCACCAGGAATTCCTCTGGAATTCCACCAGGAATTCCTCTGGAATTCCTCCAGGAATTCCTCTGGAATTCCTCCAGGAATTCATCTGGAATTCCTCCAGGAATTCATCTGGAATTCCTCCAGGAATTCATCTGGAATTCCTCCAGGAATTCATCTGGAATTCCTCCGGGAATTCATTTGGAATTCCTGGAGGAATTCATCTGGAATTCCTCCAGGAATTCATCTGGAATTCCTCCAGGAATTCATCTGGAATTCCTCCAGGAATTCATCTGCAATTCCTCCAGGAATTTATCTAGAATTCCTCCAGAAATTCATTTGGAATTCCTCCAGGAATTCATCTGCAATTCCTCCAGGAATTCTTCTGGAATTCCTCCATTAATTCTCCTGGACTTCCTCCAGGAATTCTTCTGGAATTCTTCCAGGAATTCTTCTGGAATTCCTCCATAAATTCTTCTGGAATTCTTCCAGGAATTCGTCTGGAATTCCTCCAGAAATTCTCCTGGAATTCCTCCAGGAATTCTCCTGGACTTCCTCCAGGAATTCTCATGATTTTCTTCCAGGAATTGTCCCGAAAATATCTATAAAAACAATCGGATTTTCTGACGGCATTGCTGGTAGAATTCCTTAGGAAGCCCACAGAAATAGAAACCAATTGAAAGATTCATCTCCGAGGAATTTCCAAAGAAATCCATAGAAGGATTTGAAATATAATTAATGGCGATACATTAGAAAGAAATTCCTGGAACACATTCCTGAAAGAATCTTTGAATGAATCTCTGAGGACTTTCTTTATCAATTCATGATGGAAATTCTGAAAATATTCCAAAAGAATTCATTCGGAAATTTCTGAAAGAATCCGTTGTGAAATTTCTGAAGGAATCGCTAAAGAAATAAATGAAGACAATTTCAAAATTAATGGTTAATTTTTTTTAAATTCCGCAAAAGAGTGGGCTTCGTGGCCGAGCGGTTAGAGGCGTCAGTTGTTTAGGTGTCTCGTAAGCCTCGGAGTGTGGGTTTGATTCCCGCTCCAGTCGGGGAAAACTTTTAGTCAAACGGAAAATTCTCCACTGCGTCATTGGGTGTTATATGTGTTGTCCGTTGTAGAATGTTTGTACTGTTCAGTCTGTAGAGGCCGCAAGGTCGAAGACGGTGTAATTGTCTTTTTTAAAATTTTCCTGGATGAATCCTACGAGAAATTTTCGAAGTTACCTCTGGATGCATTTCTGAAGGATTTCCTAGAATTTTTACTGAAAGTCTGATGCAAGTAAGACATTTTAGAGAATCCATGGAGAATATTTGGGGGAATCCGTTGAAGTTTTTCAAAAAGGAATTATAGGATTTTATATGGCAATTTTAAAAGCAATTTTCAAAAGGAGTTTCTGGAAGAATCTCTATAGAAATTTCTGAAGGAATCCTTAGAAAATTTTATAAAAGAACTCCAGGAGGTTCCTCTGCGAAATTCGTTAATGATTTTCTGACTGAATCACTGAAGTTCATTTTAAGGGAATCCCTGTAGATTTTTTTTTGTTTCAAGAAAAAAAATCCAGAATTCCAGATTTCCAGAAAAAAAAGTTGGACAGTTGGAAAGGACATTTTTTTCCAAATTTTTTATGGTGATTAGGTGATATTTGTTCATTTGGAGAGTTTTTTTTTGTTTTTCGGAAGGTGAAAACCAAATTTTATAGAGAAGAATATAAAATATTCTTGAAATTACGGAGGAAAAGTTTTGTAAGGTTTCTCTTTCATGTTTGTGGGCACAAATATTGAAGAACTCACCAATTATTTTTAGGTTTTTGATAGCACTACAAATTTGTAGCGAAGTGAATTTTTTACTGGGGATATTTTTTAACTGAAGAGCTGGTTACTCAGTGAGTGATTTGGAGTAACCTCGATGACAGCGCTGCAACTGACGCCTATCAATTGGCAATCCACAAACCAAAGTGAACTCTTGCCGCAACCATCCTCTAATACTGAGCTCGCTCAGCGAGCAATTGTATCTCAATATCCTCATGTTCACGCCATTCTCACCAAAAACTTGAAATTGGAAATGATCGACATATTAGCAATCAGTTTGGTGCGAGTACAATCCAGCCTTCTGCTCGGGATACACCACCCAGTTTGTCCAGCCCTATCCAGCTCCAATTCGCGCGCGCATTTAGGCAATCGCATTGTTGGAAATTCAATTTTCGTTGGAGTTTACTTTTTTGTTCCGTGCAAAGCTTCCGGGAAAAAATCAAATTCAAAGGGTCCACCAGGCAGGCAAGCAGCAGGGATATAGAGCTTTTTTGGTTCGAACGAACCATATGTGCCGGACGGGCTCTGTTTCGCCCATTCACTACTGAAAGAGAATAGATACGTAGCAGCGTGTGGGACCGGTGGTAATATGCGAATCATCGGATGGCTCATTTCAAGTTATTACATTTGGATGGGCAGATGATCGCTTTGAAATGTTTAGGTTTTTTGTTTCGTTTTATTCGGGCAATGTGCGCAATGTGCACTGATGCAAGAAACTTCAAAGCATTTGACTGGGAAACTGTTCAGCTCTTGTACCGAAAACGTGGATTCACCTTGCATTTTTTTTCATGCTCATATTATGTGAGCTCTCAAATTTAATATCGCACTACACTGTTCTATAAAACTGCAGTAAATTGATTCGCAGAAGAAACCTCGATCCATAATTTGATAGTTTTTGTCAAAGGAGGAAAACCCAAACCAACCACCCACACATATATTGCCATATTTTTCAATTATCGTCATAATTGAAAATTTACACTAATTTTCATTTTCAATTACAATCGCTCCGGGATATCCCGAAACGAACCGTGGACCCACGTTTGCGAATTGCAAAAAATCGCTCCCGAGAGGTTTAAATTTTTAATGAGATTTTAGCTGGGCACCCACCACCACTACACTACACTACCGCTGACGCTGGCTGGTTGGCTGACTGCTACTGGGATCCAACCGCAGCGGAAAAGTTTTACAACAAATTGGCAAAATCAGACCCAGACGCGCGGTAGAGCATCATTTTCCACCCGGTCGTAACATTTGGATCTGTGCGCTGTTGCTGTGGCTAGCCGATAGATAAACTTAATTTAAAAATTTCACACCTTGCTTTCTTGTTGTTCGATGGACGCGCGAACCCATTCGCATTTGCGCGCGGCGACGAACGTGTGGTGGTGTGGCTATGGCCGCGTGGCAGCAACGGTAGGAATCGTGATAAAATACCGCAAACCATCCCGAAGGGACAATTGGAATCATTTCGAATGGGCAGGTTCAGGTGGAAAGTGTCGGTGATGGATTTTAAAATTATTAAGTTTTCAAGGGAGTGGTACTGGACGTTTTTTAGAACAATACCAAACATCTTGAAAACCTTAAGCTCAGATACAGTTAAATAGGTAGTTTTACAACTTTTTTGCATCTGTTATTCTTCAACCATCAATCTAGCCAATTTTGAAAACAAAAACGAAAAAAAAAAATCAGAAGTGTTTCTAACACATCGTATTTACTAATAATGCCAATGAACTGTGGCATGTATCATAAGGGAACACACAACGTTTGCAGATTTCTTTGAACAGGTCTTCCAAGTCTTTCCACCAACTGTGCAACTATAATTTTCAACAAGACACTAGATTCGATTTCAGTTCGATCCTTTCCTAAATTTATTTCCAAAAAAAAAAAAACAATCTTGATCCTTCGTTACCTTTCTGTCCCAGGAATCACCCATAAACCTCCTTAATCTTCGTAATCTCACTCCGAACGCCAATCCATCTCATCTCGCATTCCGCAATCGATTTGCGTGAGCAAATTGGATGCGGTTACCGAAGTTATCCGGCCCTATTCCATCCTCCATTCTCGTCCCTGTCTCCCAGCTCTGTTTTTCCGTTTATTTATTTAATCAAATTGATGCCACTCACGAATGTAAACAAGATTCTGCCGGCCGGGATCCTCCGATCCACCACCCACCACCCCCACCAGGCTTGCTTTTGTGTCTGCCTGCCTTTCATCAACCTTCCTCGAATGCAATCTTGGTGCTCATCAAGCATTCAGCATATTGACGGCGTCGTCGTCGTCGTTGGAGGAACTACGTAAGGTACTCCGACTTCCACCAGCCGGATGAAGATTGCTGCAAGATGACTTGTTTTGGATTTATTTTCTGTTTTTGTTGCTGTCTGGCAGCTGGAAAAGTTTGATCTTTGCGAGATTTCCAAGATTTGCAGTCAGTGTGCCGCGTCGTCGATATTTCTTCGCTGTTGAAACGTTTTATTTTAATTTTATGCTATTGATAATATGCTTTTTTTCAAAAAGGTGAAGAAGGGAAATATAATTGTACCTTTCGGATTTTAAAAGTTCTATCTTCCATTTTTTATCATTATTCTAGTTTCCAACTATTCACTACTATCTTCTAAATTGGGGCCACTACCGTCTATTCTACAGACTATATATGCAGCACAGCTGTCAAAACAGCCTGTACTAAAATTATTTTTTTGATAATTGAATTTTATTGGCTTTTCTCGGTGAACTTAATACTACTCAAAGAAGGAGGGAGTAACGAAAGTAATGAAAGAAACGGTGGATTCATTACTTTCGTTACTCCCTCCTTCTTTGAGTAGTATTAAGTTCACCGAGAAAAGCCAACTACTAGTACCTAGCCGTTCAACACGAGGACGTTAGGCAAAGGGGTCGTCGTTGTGATTGTGTTGTTCAATTATGGCCCTCTGTTAATTTTCAACTTCTATTCAATTTCTCTCGTCACACACTTGCGATTCTATCCACCGTTTCTTTCATTACTTTCGTTACTCCCTCCTTCTTTGAGTAGTATTAAGTTCACCGAGAAAAGCCAATAAAATTCAATTATCATAAAGTCATGCGGTGATTAAACCTAGAAAGTAAAATTATTTTTGAAAATTCAATAATACCTTCAGAAAATCTTCTATGAGTTCTTCGTGAAACTTCTATAAAGATTTCTTTAAACATTTTTCTAGATATCTTTCATAAATGTTCAATAGATTTCTTTAGAAATTCCTCCAAAGTTTCTTACAGAAACTCTTCTAGGAATTCATAAAAAAAATTCTCCACGAATTTCTTAGGAACTTTTTTTTTCAGAAAGAGATTTTTTCAAAAAATCATCTGGATATTCCTCCAAAGAAAAGGAACTCTTCTATGAATTCCTTCTAAAATTGCTTCTTGGAATACTTCAGAAAATCTAAGGATTTCGTCAGACATTTCTTCAAGGCTCTCCTCCATAAATTTCTACAGAAATTCCTAGAATATTTACTTCAGAAACTTCCCTAAAAATCATCAAGAAATTTCCGCAAGGTTTTCTCTAGGAAACCTTTCATAGATGAATGTGCATTTCCTCAGAAATTCCTCCACAAATTCATTAGAAATGCCTTTAAAATAAAAAAATCTTAACCGTTTTAAAATTTCTGCAAAGATTCCTTTGAAAATTCTTCTAAATTTCTCCAACGGTTTCTGTAGAAATGCCTCTAGAGATTCCTTCTCAAATTCATTTAGTTGCTCCTTAATGAACTTCTCTAAGGATTCCGTTTGAAGTTGCTGCAGGAAGGTCTCCAGAAAATTGTACAGCGATTGTTGGAGAAATTCAGGCACGTATCCTCCTGAGAACAAAGTATGCAATGTTTCAGTGACTCCAGATATTTCTGCCGAAATTTATAGAGAGATTTCTTCATGCTCCTATCCGTGTATTCTTCGAAGCGTTTTCCCAGTAATTCTTCCATTATTTTCCTTCAAAACATTATATTAAGGGATTTCTCAAAGATTTTTTTTAATATTTCTTTTTCTGGGAATTCCACCAGGTTTTCTTCTAGGATTCTTGCAAGGATTCTAGTGGGATTCTTTTTTCAGAAATTGAAATAGATATTTTATTCAAAATTTCAAGATTACTAGGGATGTTTTCATAAATATCTCCAGAAACTCAATTTGATTAGTCAGAGATTAACTCAAGTTCATCATACGTGATAGATTAACATTCTTGTGTTTTTAATTAATCATACTTTTCTGTAGAAAAAAGAATCGAACATGATCGCATGCTTTGTTATTTACAGCTTTTTCAGCAAATTTGAATTTATTTTGTTAGGATGACGTGTTAATCTGCATTCAACCAACATACATTTTTCACCTTCGGAAGAGCACAAAAATGGTCAAAACTTTTTTTTTATTTTTCGACGGATGTTGATGAAACTTTCTTAGCTTTCCGAAAAACTCTAGTTTAGGATTCCGGGCAATGGGTACCTAGTTTACCTGGTAACAGAGTCATTACAGATTGCCTTGGGGTATCAGGTATCAGAAGGCCGGCTCCAGAGGCAAGTTATCCTCCATTTGGGACATTTGTGCCATGGCCAAAATAATAGCCTATTTCATCATCTACCTGAGGGAAAAGGAAGGAAATAAGGATAGGGATGGGGATAATGACAGGTAGGGGAATAGGAAAACTACCCTGGAAGAGGATACTAACGCATAAGCGTACCACAACGGGTTCAAACAGCGCCCTGAAAAGGGCACTGTAATAACGCATAAAGCGAAAGAGAGCCTATAGCTCTTTACCACAGCGGGTTAAGATCAACAGAATATCCTGAATATTCAGGTCTATGTAGTCAGTTTCACTTAATAAGTTTTTACCGAATACTTGGAAACGCAGTTGCGCAATTCGACCAGGAGTTGGCCGAAGCAAGTGCTTTAATAGCAGCCTGGCTATCTGAACAGAAGTATATTACTTTGCCCATTACGTGCTGCTGAAGTGCTGATTGCACTCCGTACATAAGAGCAAAGATTTCGGTCTGAAAAACGGTGCAGTGTCTACCAAGTGAGTAAGACTGATACAGCCTTAGCTCACGAGAATAAACGCCAGCACCTTCTCGACCTTCGAGAAGGGAGCCATCAGTGTAACATACGATGTCGTTTGAAATACTTCTTTCCAGATATCCAGATGTCCACTCTTCCCGGGAAGGGAATTTCGTGGAAAATGTCCTATATGGAAAATTACAAGCAATTGTAAAATCACTTGGAGCAAGAACAGTTTTGTCCCAATTCACCAAAAGTGAAAACAACGAGGTGTGTGTTGATGTGCAGTTCACAGGAGTTTCCTCTAGTAGACCGAGTAGTCGTAGACGGTAAGTGCAAGAAAGTGCTTCTTGTTTGAGATAAATGTGTAGTGGAGCAACGTCAAAGAGAACTTCGAGCGCTGCCGTGGGAGTTGAAGAGAACGCTCCAGACATCGCCATTAAGCACATCCTTTGGAGATGGCCTAACTTTGATTGGACCGTTCTCATTTCGCCCTTTTGCCACCACACAAGAGCCAATATTGGCCGAACAACAGTTGTGTAGATCCATTTGATATACTTGGGTTTTAGACCCCAAGTTGTACCAAAGGTTCGCCGGCATTGCCCGAAGGCCATACAAGCTTTCTTGATTCTGAACTCAATGTGAGGTGACCAGGAAAGCTTGGAATCAAGAATGGCTCCAACGTACTTTACCTGTTCAGTCACATCGATTTCAGAATCAAAGAGACGCAAAGGTCGAACGCCATTACGGTTTCGCCTTTCCGTGAAAAGAACAATAGATGTTTTACTCGGATTAACCGAAAGGCCATATTGGCGACACCAACCCTCAACTACCTGAAGGGCGCTTTGCATCAGGTCGACAAGGGTGGTGATACACATACCAATTAACAATGTTAGGTAGTCGTCGGCAAAACCATAAGTAGGAAAACCTCTATTATTGAGTTGCCTCAATAGCGTATCTGCTACGAGATTCCACAAAAGCGGTGATAAGACTCCCCCTTGGGGGCATCCACAAACACTCAATTTCCTAATCCCTGCTAGACGCAATGTCGAGAAGAGATATCGGTTTTTGAGCATTTGATGAATCCAATTGGAAATCATTAGAGATATACCATGACTCCGTGCGGCTTCCAATATGGCATCGAAAGGCACATTGTTAAACAACCTTGTGTAAAAGAGTCACGGTGGACTTACCAGATTGGTAGGCATGTTGGTTCACATGAAGTGGCACGTTGGCCAGATGAACATCACGGATGTTATGATCAACAATGCGTTCTAGGCATTTCAGAAGAAAATAAGTCAAACTGATAGGTCTGAAACTCTTTGCTTCTTCATACGACGCACGACCCACTTTCGGAATAAACTTCACAGTAATATCCCGCCAGGATTTGGGAATATACCCTGTAGCAAAACTGCAAACAAGTATTTTTTTCAAAACATGTTTGAAATGATCAAATCCCTTCTGAAGCAAAATAGGATAAATCCCATCTGCCCCAGGAGATTTGAAAGGAGCAAAGCTATTAAGTGCCCACTCGATCGATTCTATAGTTACAATGCTCCGAGCCGAAGCCAGGGAAGCGTAGCTACAAGAAAAGACATCAGGTTCATCCGAAGATGTAATATCCACGCATCCAGGAAAGTGTGTGCTGAATAATCATTCCAGAACCTCCTCATCAGAGGAAGTCAGATCGCCATTTGGCAAACGAAGTTCATTCACTCGGAAATCCTTAGATTTCGCAAGGATTTTATTTGACCGACTGACTTTACTCAAACTGGAAACATTTGTACAAAGGTTTTTCCAGCCGGATCGTTCAGCAGACCGGAGAGCTTTCCTGTAGGCCTTGCGAGCCGACCTGAAAGCCTCCGAACCAGCCGAACGTCGTCTGTTCCAACTCTTTCTGCATTGTTTCCTGAGTTTCACCAGATCAGAGTTCTACCAAGAGGTTCCTCTTGTAATCTTCACAGATCGTAGAGGGTATGCTTCTTCAAAAGCTTCCATGATGAAGGTCGTTGTAGTATCAACGGCATCATCTAAATCACTTGGAGTGTCAATGGATGGTGAGTATCCATGAAATTTGGCCGCAACCAAATCAGTAAAAAGATCCCAGTTTGTTGACCGGGGATTCCTGAAACGCAATGTTTGCGAAGTAACATTTAAATGTTCAAAGAAGATGTAGCGAAGGTCAGATAAAGATTCTTCATCTGACACATGCCAATTGGTCAGCTCGTGACTAATTCTACTAGAGTAATGCATTATGTCTAACACTTCCTCTCTAGCAGATAAGCAAGAATGAATGCTATTAATCTACAATACAACAATAATTCAGCTTGCAGACATACAGGAATGGACTTTATTGAACAATTTTCATGAGTTTTGGTCGACTAATGCAAAGAAATGCACATGTTGTAAAGATTATAAAGGAATATTTAATATAATTTGAGTGAGAGTGTTTGAGTTATATCAAATAATCCTTAATAATCTTCACAGCATGTGCATTTCTTTGCATTAGTCGACCAAGAATCATGAAAATTGTTCAGAAAAGTACATGCCTATATGTCTGCAAGTTGGATTATAATTATTGTTAATAATAATTATTATTGTTATATTGTAAATTATTAACGTTCATTCTTTCTTACAGATAGTTTCTGGAGTTTGGAGAAAATTTTACCTATTATATTAACCATGAATAATAAGCTCGATAATTGATAATAATTTTGATTGATGTCAAAATAAATTTAATATGTCGAAAACATCACAATAACACACACCAAGAAGCAAAATGCTTTAAAATTTGGTGAAACTTTGAAGTTTCAGAATTAATTGTGGATCTTTTTTTCTGTCATACCCAATTTTCAAGCAATTTTCCCAATTTTATCTGAGTTCGCTTTATTTTTCAAAAACCAAATAATTTTTAACACAGATTAATAAAACAATGTAAAATGGATGCAGTGCATTCATTCAAAGATACATTTTATCATTTTTGCATGTGGTTTTCATTAGAAACTAAAACCACTACAAGCTGGATCTTTTTTTGTGCCGGTCACTGTGCTATATAATCATGCGACAATATAATTTCATGTGAAACACTGGGAAATGAACTTAGACCTCCTAACCCATAGCTTATCATTTACACTACATACAATTGTATACACATGCTCGAACAAGAAACATAACTTGATGAGCCTGTATAAACCAAGAACAAAAATTGAACAAAGCCTGCATTCAGCCTCAAGCGATGTTAAAAATGCGGAAACTTGCGTGGGTCAGCTGTTCTAAGATTATTTGATTAAAAGCTGAATAACAGCTGATGTATGCTACATTTTTGTAAATCTTGACCGAGTTACAACAATGAAGAATACTTTGTTCAGCTTGATATTCAGCCATTCAGGCTTTGCTGATTGAGAAGTGGAACAAGTTATACTTCAGACCAATATTCAGCTGTCATTTTATTCTGCTACAAGCACCATTAACCAAACAATGTTCAGCCATTAATTTCACTATTCAGCATTCATTGTTACTTGGGAAGGCTTTTTAATACACTGCTAGCATTTTCGAGAGATTTCAGGGGTATCAGGCGGTATCAAGGTGTCTCGTGGCTCAGTAGTTTCAAGATCTTTGTGGATTTCGGAGGCCTCAGTTCGGAGTTTTGGATAAATCAATAGGAGCCTCATGTGATTTTATGAAGGATATTAGCCATTTCAAGACAAATCTAGTGTATTTCTGGTGATAAAAGGAGCCTTCAATGTTGCCTACGGAGCCCTCCGGGGGATTTTGAAGCAGTTTCGTGGAGCTTTAGTCGACTTTAAGGAAAGCCTATGCTCTGAAAGATTCTGGAGGATTTGGGGCGTTTAGATAGGATCTCGAAGGATTCTATGAATTTGAGAGGCATTCAGGGGGATCGAAGGAAGTTTTAGGTGGGTTCTACGGGGGTTTTAAGACGTTTTAGTTTTAAGACCGGTCACTTCATTATTATTCTATCATTCTAGAGTCTCCCATATCTTAATCTGACAGTGTTAAAATGAGCTTAGTTGGACTTTCATTCTTTTGATCTTCAGCATTCTCGGCCTTTCAAACTTCTGGTGTTTCAATCTTTTGGTCTGCCAGTTCCTTAAACTCCTGTTTTTTTTGTCCTTTTTGTTTTCTTCAAGTATTCTGGTCCGAAAAGAGATGAACCAGCCTAGGGCTGAAAATCTCTATAATAAAGAAATAATAATAATAATATTCTGGTCCGAGGATTGGTCTTGCAATCTTATCTTATTCTGGCCTTCTAGTAATTGGTCTACTTGCCATCCAGTTTTCAGTTTTCTGATCTTATTGTCTTCTATTCTATAGGTTTTCTGGTCCTCTGAGCTTCTGTTTTTTGATCTTCTGCCCTGCTCTCCTCCTTATCCATCGCATTTGTGGTCCAATGTTCTACCGATCATTGTATCCTAGTCTTCTAGTCACGACTTCCAGTCTTCTGGTTTTGCGGTATTCTGGTTCTGGTCCTCGGCTTTTCTATAAGTGTCCGAATTTCCTGTTCTAGTTTTTTTCTACTAGCTTCTTACGGTTTCTAGTTGCTTGTTTTTCTATTATTTTAAACTTCCAGTTTCTATTTGACATTTTCTTAGTGAAAGCTTCGAGTTTCAACTTTGAATCTTCTATTTCAAATTTTAAACTGCAATTCTAAAAGCAACTGTTTGGCAAACTCTAGAACAATTAGTGTTAATATTTCCAATAAAAATTATATTTCTCCATTCATTTATGTTTTCATTCTAAGAACTTTGTAGGAAAAAGGATTTCTATAGATTCTGTTAATTTGATCGCACAGATATTCTAGTAGGTCACTTAAGAATTCCCAGGACCTCAGGAATACTGCTCTCATGAGACAAGAATGCAACAAAAACAAGACTTCATAAAAATCCGCCCAGACTTCCACGAAATGAACTGCCCGAAGTATGCGGAACAATTTTAACTTGACTATCTAAATCCTGCTGGTTACTTCCCATAATTTCCCCACTGTCTATCCATGTCCGTGTACAATGCCCCGGCAGTGAGGTAAAGTTGACGTGAAACCCTAGCAGCAGCCAAGTTGGCACAACTTTAACCACCATTGTTCAAATTTGTCCGACTCTCCTGTGGACTGCGGCAAGGCACACGGACGGACGGAAGTTTGTGACGGAACCCGAGCCACTACCCACTCGTCAAGTGGCCGTGTGTTGTAAGAATAGCAACTTTTGAGTGTATCTTTGCTCCCAACCCCGGCCTTACTGGTTCCACTCCGGGCAAACGACTGTTTCGGGTAAACGCTTCCCGGATAGGATGTCTGAGGGTAATTAAAATTGACGCACAAGTACCCTCGCGTGTGGCAGCCGTTCCGTGGTTTCCGTTATCTATTGCTTACGCCCGCAAACCCACGATGGGATCTCAGTATGCACCAACTTCGGGATGAACTTTGAATTGAGACAAAACTTAAGATATCACAATCAGGCGCAAACAATGGAGTCGAATCACACAGAGTGCACCACTACTGCTGACGTCGACCTGTTCAAATACTCTGTATCTGTAGTATGGCTGGGACAAAGCTGGTCCAGACACAAACGGAGCAATACCATATTGACAGTTTAGGTTAGCAAAGTTTTGCCCAGGCAACTTTATCTGTGCAAGATTTATGTGTTCGGCTGAGGCCAAGACTTGGGATACACAAACAGGGAGAGAGAGCGAGCACAGCTTTTGTTTTCCGAAGATAGTCGACCCGTGTGCTGCATAGTTCCAGCTTTTATTTATACACCAAACCAACTATTGACAGTTAAACAGATTTACGTGCACCAACCATCCATGGGATAAATCTGAGCTGCACAGAGGATATCGGTTTAAAGTTGTTCACCGGGCAGATGGTTTTGGCGCTTCCCCAGGGGAGGAATTGATGCACTTCTTCCTCGCTCGCAGCTCAGCATTCCAAAGTAATTGACTGCCAATTGAGTTCGTTCCATCCGAAAATGGACCTCGAATCGCAATCTCAATGCACATCATAATTCACTTCGACCGGGGCCCATAATAATTACATAATTTGTCACAACAAATAATAGCTGGCGGGCTCTGCGGCAGTTGCCGCTATTGTAATATCACCATCATTAATCTAGCTCTCGTAGCCGGCGTCGCCATGGTCGTCGCCGTCGTCCCTTCGCACATGCATTTGGTGAAAACCCCTCGAGAGTGGAATTTCGGTCCCAATCCGGGCAAGGCGTTGACGCGAACAGAAAGACATCTGCCGCTGCTGCTGCTGGTGGTGACCGTTTTGGGAATGACCCTTGCAGTGGGACAGCACAGCGCGCAGGATAATTTACATAATACTTCCTAAAGTTGGGTGGTGGCGGTGGTGGTGAGGCAAAAGGATGAAAAGTGTTGCTTCCGCGCGCCGCACAGTCTCTTCCAGAACCCAACAGAGTGTGTTGGTGCTTTAATTTTACAAACATTCATCATCGCAACTTCCGGTATTTCGCACATATTTCTGCCAGGGGCTTGGTGGTCCTCGCCATACAGTCTGCACGCTGCTGGTGGCTGCACTCAACGAGTTTGTGGTGTGGTGCGTGTTGGCTTGTCTGGGACGGCGCCTAGTTGGTCAGAATTGTGTAATTTACATTTCTGCTTCAGCAAACGTAACGGGCAGCTGAAGTCGCTCAACAATGAAAGGGCCATTGTTGTAAGGGTATGCGATACGTACATTTTTTACGGCAATTTTAGTTCCAACGCAACCTCCTTTATTGCTACACATGCAAATTACCACAGAAAACGAAATCGCTAGCATCTTTTATCTACTATTCGTCACAAAAAGCGTATGAAAGATAGCCTATGTAACAAGATTGTTCTGAAACATGAATCAACGGGTTAATGTCATCTCAAAATAGCATACGGCGAACATGGAATGCTGCCAATTATGTGATATTTAGTGCACGTTTTCACGTTTTTCGAGAATTCATACTTAGTGGCAGGCTACAAATGTACGCAATAAATATCCCACCACAAGCCTGCACGTCGCCATCATCGTCGTCCTACCCGTCACCGTGTGTAACTAATTTGACGTTGATAGTTGCCCACCAATTCGCAGAATCGTTGATGAAAGGGATTATCGTCACCGAAGTAATCTCACCAAAAGTAACGTTCAAATCATTATCGTTTGCCCCCCACACTGACTGGCTGTTCTGAACCGGGATTGTCACCATCATCACCAACATCACCGTCGTCGTCGTCGACCGTCGATGTGTGTGATTTCCCATCAAGGGAAATAATCGAATTTCGATTCCGGTGGCTTTCCGGATTGTTGACTCGGTGCCGAGCGAGTAAGCACACACGATTCCATCCCCACACTACAAATGACGACGACGACGACCCCCGACACAGCAGGGTCCCTAGCACGCGGTGGCATCTGGCTTCACGCATTTATGGAATTTTGCAACACCCCAACCAGAACCCAGCAACCAGGAGCCCCACCAGATTCTCGGGACGTCGTTCGACGGTTGGGAAGGCATGCAAAGCTACCTACCGAGGACAACGCAACGCAACATTTCGCAATCGATGCGTACCACAAAACCCACAGAAGCCAGCTCCGGCTCGACACCAAGCATCCGTTTCATGCTCGTTGCCACCGTCATCATCATCATCCAGCAGATATCATTTTCCATCCACCAACAAAGGGACATTCTGAAGGACGGCAAAACCACGAAGGGTTGTTTTGATTTTCGGTTCAACGCGCGATTGCAATCCACCACCGCTATTCCCATTCAACTCGTGCGTGTAGCAGCACGGGATTCGATTAATGCGATCAAACGAATGCACTGCGGAAAATCTGTTCCTGCTGCTGCTGCTGCTGCCGGGAAATAATTAGTACAACGTGATTGGGAAGGGCATGTGTGATTCCGGTTTCGGGGTCCAAGGGGAATTAAAGGTGCTGGAGCAAATCGAGTTCACATTTTACGGCGATAGGCAGTTGATTGGTTCAGTGCAGCAGCTTATTAGAACTTCGAATCTGTAGTTTGTAAATTGAGCCTTCCCTGCCAAATCGAACTTTTAAAAATATACCTACTTTTGATGGGATTGTTTTTGCTTTTCAATAAACTTAAAGTTATTTTTTTCTAAGAGGTCAGTCTGGTGAAAGTCAACACTCTGTACAAATTTACATTTCTTTTTGGTGTCGTAAACCTCATCAATTGAAATGAGGATCTTAAATAGACACATTTTATGCTCTTAACAACCGGTTCTTAGGGGTCTCCAGTTAGCCTAGTGGTTAAGGCTATGGATCGCCAATCCGGAGACGGCGGGTTCGATTCCCGTTCCGGTCGGGAAAATTTTCTCGACACCCTGGGCATAGTGTATCATTGTACTTGCCTCACAATATACAAATTCTCATGCATTGGCAGGCAAAGGAAGCTCTTCAATTAATAACTGTGGAAGTGCTCAAAGAACACTAAGTTGAAGCGAGGCAGGCCAAGTCCCAGTGGGGACGTAGAGCCACAAAGAAGAAGAACCGGTTCTTATCCAATCAAATAGGGAAAATATTAGTTTACATATAAAAAGCAACAAATGATCAATAAAAATATATCAATTTTTTTTAATGAAATCAGCTTTTTAAGATGAGGTTAAATTAAGGAGGTGATTGGAATTCTCAAATTTGTATCAAAACATTCATTTGTTACGTATGAAAGATACCAGTCAACAATTTCTAAAAAACAGAATGTTTCCTGGAATGTTTGAAGCTTAACGAATTAGTATGGATACTTTTAAATGGGGTTTACAGAGATGAACCAGCCGCCGACTGAAAATCTCTTCAATAAAGATAAATAAATAAATAAATAAATAATAAATGGGGTTTGGGACCATTTGGGCAGCGGGACCCACAAAAATCCAATTTTGAGAAAAGCTGGCAGAAACTCAATTTATGAACATGTTTTATATGGGATACAGTATTTTGAGCATTCATCCATAATACCAGGAACACTTACTGGTATTTGAAAAAAATTGGAAATATTGATTTTGTATCTTGTTACAGCACTGAATAGCTGCTGATGGAAAAGTGCTGAATGTTTGAGAAAGAACACAAACAAGTTCGACCACTACAAAAGTCTATTGATATAAGTAATACAATTGCTTTCAAGTTTATTTGTAAGTTCTTGTGTATATCAGACATCTGCAATAGAGCAAAAGATCAAAATAACACTTTTGGCTTCAAAATTGACATTACATGTCATTAGTACGAGAAATTCTTACAGTTCGACTTCAAAGTGTCTTACAAATCGCTCCCCGCTACTCCCCGCGAGGAGATTCCGTACAAATGCTCGTTTATGTATGTAGAATCGGTTAAAGAAAAATGCAACTGCCAAGAGCTGCCAAAACAATAACGCCATGATGATATGTATATAGTGAAATTGTTTGAAAAACATCAATTTTATTCGGATTCGGATTCAGAGACTACTATGGTTTGACAATTTTTGTCAGGTATTTTCAAATCTGGACCACTGTGGAACCTATTTTGGGTATTTGCTGCCATAACTCAGTCAATTTTTAACCAATTGTCTTGATTTTTGGGACACGACAAGATAAATACAATATCCAGCCATGATCAAAAATTCAAGTCAATCGGATTGTAATTGACTGAGTTATAACAGCAAATGCCCAAAATAGGTCCCCTGGTCCAAATGGTTCCAGACCCTAGGAACCAAAAGCTCGAAAAAGTGCTGTATTTCAGAAATCGTTTTTAACCCTTGATATGACGTTGTAAAACATACAGCTTTACTAAAAACAATCTCGCTAGTTGTATACAATGCGAGCGCGGAGTAGTTTTAGTATCAAACACGCTCGCCTATTGAAAGTTTAAGATAGATTTATAAAAACTTCACACTGACTGTTTCAAAAATTCTCAAAATAGTTTCTTGCTAATGAACGCTCATTAACCTACGTTTATAATTGACATCAATACGGGTACTTAAACAAATTAAAGAAAGTGTCTCAACCAGGCATGTAAAATTTCACGGAATTTAATGTAAAAAATGTCATTACTACTATTTCCTGTGTAAATTTCCATCGTCGAATTTCACTATTCAATAATAAAGATTAGCAACGGAAACTTAATGATATCTTCGATAAACATTGCTTACTAGAGCCAGTGAAATGAGCAAATTATAAAATGACACTTTCATGACTTTTCCCATACCTGGTCTCAACTATACCATTACCATAAAATGCGAGGTATGTACTTCAAACGGTATCGCTACAGTAATTTTCGTTCAGTGCATTATTTTTCCGTGACCGGAATGGTGAAGAAATTTAACATAGCAAGCTCCATTTGATTTGACTTTTCGTTTCAGCTCCGTACTAGGATCCGGAATAAAGCGACGCTTTCTCATTTCTTGAGCGATTCCTTGCCTGAATTTCCCAAGCATCGAGATAGGCCAAGATATTTCTTGTGATCTGCGTACTACCCATAAGCATGAAAAAACTATTGTTTACATTTTCATTGCACGTAAACACAATTCGGCCCTTTCAACGTATTTGTCCAGAAAACTTCAATTCAATGCATACTTATTTTCGAACAAAACAAAATAATTTTGAAAACCGGTTTAAGTGGTTAAAAGATAACGATTGTTTTTTGAAGATTTGTATTTTTGAAAATGTTTTATTTTTTTGGATCACCCTATCTGGTCACGCTAGCCTTCCTAATGAACCACGTTGGCAACAGCTCGCTGAAGAAGTGCACGGTCTAGGTAAAAAATAACCATAATGCACTAGCAGGAAACCAATCCAAAACTTATAAAAATAACCCATAACATTTCTGAAATTATGCAAAACAGTAAGGAAACCTTGGACGACCGTTTTTGTAAACTTTTCACTGTAGTTTTATAAATCTTTTTTTTTATATCACTTCCCATATTTTATTGATTATTTTATTCATATTTGTGTATATTTTTTCTTACTTTATCAGGATCCTTTCAAGTTGAATGGATTGGTTTAAGTTTCTTTAGGATCATTCTATTATTTTAGCCATTTCTTACAGAAGTTTAACAAACAATGAAATTCCTTTTTATGTTTTTATTTTTCCGAAAAAATGGATCATTCGACAATTTTGGATGAAAATGAAATGAATGGATAAATATGAATTTCTAGTATGCTTTGTTTTTATGAATTTAACTGTGTAAAAATGAGGCTGTCAGTTCAATATACCCATCAATGATAAACTGGTAAAATTTCGATTTTTTTATCTATATTAACGAGATTTTTAGCCCTAGGCTAGTTCATCTCGGGACCCACGCTTTACTTCCCTTCCGATGGAAAAACTCACATTTTTGTGAGTTTGTCGGGAGTGGGATTCGATTCCAGGTCCTCGGCGTGATAGTCAAGTGTTCTAACCATCACACCAGGACCGCTCCAATTTCGAAAATTGTTCTTCATTACTTTCCATTTATCTTGGTCTTACTCAGCTCAAATTACAAAATGTTTTTAGTAAAATTTGAAAATAAGTCCCGATTTGACATGAATATATTTTTCTGGCTTCCTCAAATGATGCTCTTAAAAAAACGAAGAAAGACGTGGATTTTAACGTTTTAAAAAAATGTGGGATGCTGCCGCGGACAAAGAGGTGATTCGGTCAGCACCAACATTTTATTTTTTCCCTACTCCTATTAAATTAATTTGGCATGGAATGACACAAATGTATGAAGAAAAACTACTATCAGAAAGATGAAATGTTTGGCTGTAACCGTATTGAATTGTTAGGTTGAATGCAGCATTGAATATTTGAAAACTTCCTGGAAAAAAAAATCACAAAGATCGCCTGGAGAAACTCCTATTTAACCCATCGCGAAACTTTTAGTGATCCTTTTAGTATGTTACTAAGAATGCATGAAGCAGTGATGCCACACATAAATATATAAATAATATGTAAAACAGATTTCAAGTATAAAATAATTGTAAAATAAATTTAAAGTTTTTTTGTTATTTAATTTTTTGAAATTAATTTAATAAACATTTTGCCTACATGCCATGAATTATTTCTGGAGGCACTACTGTAATTTGTTTCCGGAATTCTATGAGAATACTGCTTTTAATGAATATTGCATCGAAACTAAATGAATTCCCCCATTTTTCAATTTTTGATTTTTTACTAAATAACAATGCAGTATTTTTAAAATCATGGTATCTGTAGATTTTTTTCCTGGTGGAAAATGTTTTTGCTAATTCGAAAAACATATTAGGAAAAAAAATAGAAAATACCTTGATCATTCAAAATGTGTATGGAAACCGATTTTTAAAATATTGTTCCGCTATCTAATAAAAAAAAATCTAAACTCATCAGGACTGTGCACAGAAGTGGCGCCAATGGAGTGTTTTTTTTTTCAATTACGACAAAAGGCGAAGTGGCGCCTAGTGTATGAAGCGTCGGTTACAGGGCATGGGCTTGAAACTCATAACAACGAGGTAAAGCATCTATTTTCATCTTTACGACATTTATATAACACGTCACAAGAATTTTGAGAATATTTACACTCCTATAACACTAGTTTACAAAATAAAACGAAAGTCGTGAACTTCTGTCAACGACCCAAATTTTTGAAGTACAATTTAGCCCTGATTTCGAAACCGGGCTTCAAAAATTTTTAAGTAGAGCAGTTTTTGAGTTTTAGCTCAATATCTAGTTTTATAACTTTTAAAAATATGGAATTTACTAAAATTCAAATATCTTGCGTTTTGTTCAACAAACTACAAATCTTTTTTCATAAATTAAAAGCTGAATACAATACCATTCGATCATCTGAACACAGGTGTTGCGTCAGATTGATGAAATTCAAGATACTGGCGAGTTTATGGGACGATCTTCTTAAATTTTAGCCAAATTACCAAAAATATATGAAGAAATGTATTTTTTTCAATGAGAAAAAAACAATCTAAAAATTCTTTCTCAACGTTTTTTTGACATATTATATGTAGTCGAGTTACAGTAAAAAATTTAGCTCAATCGGAGCATTGATTACGGAGAATGAGATGTTTGAAGTGAGCGACGTTGCTTAAAAATAGAACAAAAATCGATTTCAAATCATCAACCTTGTATGGAAAGTCGAAAAAATTTCCGCTCTACTGTAATTTTTTTCCTTCACGTTTTTGAACTCAGGGCATGATTCTACACCAAAAATGATCATCAGTTTACCGAGTTCAAAAATGCTGTAAACTAGTGTAATAATCGTTGCACGGGATTTCAGTCCATTTTCCACAGGTTTTGGAACCAATAAGGATTCAAAGTGCATGACGAACTTTATAAAGATGGCTGAAATGCATGTGTTTTCGAATGTCAGATACTGAAATAATCAATTGCTAAATGTATACCTAGATGATTATTTCTGAATAAAGACAGTTCTTTCTGGTGGCTTGACAAAATTGTCTCTCACCCATCCGCTATGTGAGAAATTGAAGACTATTTTCGATTTTTTACGTATTTGATAGAGAATGTATCGAAAATTCTTCCACAACGGTTCTACCAATGAACATTTCAAGGAACTCTTTCTTGAAATGCACTAGAAAAATTTCAAAACGATTATTTTTATTACTATGTATTTATATTTTTACAACATATTTTATCAGAAAGACCAGCATTTTTCATTTTTTCGTAAAAACCCAGTGAAAAATTGTTAATCCCGGATATCATTTATGTTATTCACTAAGTTGTAACCAAAAAAAAAATGAATATGGTGGGAACGAAAGACTGGCAAATCGTACGTTATCTGCAACAACAAAATAAACACTCCAAGAAAATTTCTCAGCATGAGAAAAATGGAAAGATATTCTGGACAAATAATATTGAATCGGCTGAAATTTTCAAAATATTTTGAGCAAAACTCAGTAGTTATTATCATTTTTTTATGTTTTTTGAACTTGTTCCAACTGACGAATACACGTTTTTTTATTTTTTTTTCTACAACATCTTTAATTATGTGAAAAACAAATATTTTCTGCGGAAATTTTCATCCTTAGAGTGACAATTCTGATAAAGAAGACAATATCTTAGAAACAAAGTGAATTGCTCTTTGGAATTTTAACAGTTTAATATTTAAAACATTTTTTTTTTAATTTTATAAGGTTAACACTTGATTTTCTAAAGTCATTTTTTTTTCTTTCAATTCAATCCTGCAGATTTTTATTTTTTTTTATTTGTACCCGTACTTTTCAAAATTTTCAAAATATGCTGCTTGAACCAACACTTACCAAAAACCTTACCAAAACCAAAATTTAAACAAAAAGCTTTAACATAGAACTAAATGTCCTGGCAAACAGCATATGATTTTATTACGGCACCGCATTCTAGTTTGCTTTTTGAGGTCGTGTGGATTTTTTTTTCGTAACTCATGAAAATTTAAGACTTGCACAATTTGACTTGTTTTTTTTTAATTTTTTGTTACTTTTTCTACCTATTGACACTGCCGCCCAGGAGACGAATTGAACAGTGCAAAAATCATGCTGTTCGGTTCACCCATTCGTGAGTTATATTGCCTTAAAGTGAATTCTAGCTCATTTTATATAATTTTACAGTTTACTGCAAAAGGTGTTTTTTAATCTTTCAATAGTTTTTTTAGAAATATTTACAAAAGTCCTGCTTTTCAATATGCATTGATGTTGCTGTTGTCATTGAAATCAGAATAGTCACAATAATTGACACCTGATTACCTGATTACTTTTATCTCATCAAAAATGCTGTTGCTGCGATACTTTATATGTAAGCCTATATTATATGATAATTTTTCACAAAATTGGTTATAACTCAGGAACGAAAAAAAAGTGCATTTAAAAAATTTCAGCAATCAAAGTTGATGAAATTACCACCTCAAAAAACATTTTCTCCAAAATTTTCCGCGATTTCGGACAAAGTTTTTGCGGCTTTTATTTATGAATTTTCTCAACGGTGGAAAATTTTGTGGAAAACTTATTCCACTTCATATTTTTTTTTTGAAAAACCTTGTTTCTACGATGCTTGATTCTTGAGTTATGATTTTTCGAAAAGGGCTAATATGGCACATTTGAACATTTTTCAACAAAATTGGCCATAATTGAAAAACGAAAAAAATTGTATTCCAAATATTTCAGCGAATAAAGCTTATGAAATAACTTTCTCAAAATTATTTTTTTTGAAAATTTTTCACAGGTTCGGGCATAATTTTTCCGGCTTTTCTCGAATTTTCTCAACTTTGGAAAATTTTGCGGAAAACTTTGTCCAGTTCATATTTTTTAAGATTACATTTCTTTAAAAAACACTTTGTTTCTACGATGCTTCGTTCTTGAGTTATGATTTTTCAAAGTAAGTAGTATCAGGGGAAAGCAAAAAAAATCCACATGAGTTTTCCGGGAAAATAGGCGACCCTGAATTTTACGCAATTTTTTTTTGTTCATATATCTATGAGCCCTGCCTGTGGAAAAAGTTTCATGAAAATCTGAGACCCTTCGGCCCTAACCCGTACGGTAATTAAAAATAATCCCTTTATCACAAAAACGAAATGCTCACCATCCTAATTCAATCCAGTTATGTTTGTCCAAATATTTACATACAATCCGTCGTAACGTTTGATCTTACCTGAAAATAAAAAAAGAGAATGAAATATTTAGTGATCGGCAATCTTTTATCATCTTTGTGGTTCTATATTAGGTTGCAATTTGTTTTCCACGAATGTCAATATTGCATTGTTGTTGAGTTACACGGATAGTCAAGGCAATAATTGGTAAAATGAACCACTTCGAAATTCCAAAGTGGGGAGCGGACCTGGTGTGATGGTTAGAACTCTTGACCATCACGCCGAGGACCTGGGATCGAGTCCCACTCCCGACAAACTCGCAAAATGTGAGTTCTTCCTTCGGAAGGGAAGTAAAGCGTTAGTCCCGAGATGAACTAGCCTAGGGTTAAAAATCTCGTTGATACAGATAAAAAAAAAATAGAAATCCAAAGTGAGCAAAGCAGTTAAATTTCCTAGTTATGAATAAAACCTAGATCTAGAGAAACAATGTTCATTGCTTAGCAGAGTGCTGAAATTTCTGTTATACTCGGAACAGTGTTGATATTTTTGTAACACTTATAATGAAAAACGTAATCAAAAGTTATCGCAATTGTTTTGTTTTCGAAACGCATGAATTTTCGTAAGAGGAGTGAAAGATTTTTTAGAACTCAGCTTTCACAATGACTACGGTACCGAATAAAGGATAACGTGTCGCTGCAGCCGGCCATCTGAAGGTTAGTATTAATAGTTGTGCACATTTCGTCTTCTTTAAATTTACTATTCTGTTCATTTATGAACTTTAAATAAATTGTCCAGGAATTGCATTGAACAAGCGATTTACCAAGTAAAGTCCACCGCGTCCACCAAAAGCAATCGAACGAAGAAATTTTGTTCAACCGCCATCATCCGGAAAAATCCCATAATTGACAACGAGGGGTCGAAACTTTGCACACCATGTTTGTTTTCTCGTGTTGCACAAATCGACGACGTTCGCCATCACACTCCCCTCCGATTCCCCTTTCCCTCACGTGGTCTGACGTCTGACAGCCCCCCAAAAGATGTGACGATATGTACCGAGATGTTTATTGCTATAATCAACTCCGGTTCGTCTATCTCGTCTCTGAACGACCTCGATGTTGCTGGATGCTGATGCTGATGCTGCTGCACTAGTACGTGTCTTCTCCCACTTGGCAATCGAATCAAACGAATCCTACACCACCACATCCCAAGACGAACAAATGGGGAAACTTGCTCCATTAAAAGTGGCAGGTTTGCGTACGCCCAGTCGAAACTTTAGTTTTATTTCCTGGTTGCTCGGTCTTGGCTAAAACCCCCGTCCCCATTCCATGATTTCTCCTGATGAAGAGAGCGTTCTTCCGCAATGCAGATCAGATTTCCAGTGCGGAACGGACACTTTTTCTCCGCTTCGAAGATGGTGGAACTGGAGGAGCCTTAGTTGGTACCTGTTTAGTGTGTACACAGAGAAGTCGGAGGTGGAAGGTGGGCTTTTCCATCACCTAAGAGGCCGAGGCATCAACAAGAATCTACCAAGAACTCTGGGTCTCGCATTTCGTGGTGGACGATGACGACGACGACGACGACTATGGTGGAGTGAAATAATAGCCGATATGTGAGGTGGTTCAAAGTTTCGTCGGATAAATAAAAGGCTGTTTGGAAAACTCATCTAGTGTGGATGCATCCATTTTGGTGGGATCAAGTGTTTGTCCGAGCAGTTATTGAAAGCGGGAAATGCAGTGCAGGTACGTAGGGTACGCAAATGTGAACCGAGGCCGATTTCACTACACAATGCCATGCTTGCCGAGAAGATTAAAATAATAATAACATTGTCAGTCAGTAGTTTTTTAAGAACCTGCATATTTAAATACTCTGAAAAGCCTATTGATTTTTTTAGAGTGATCATTTTCAAGATTTCTCACACAAGTTTAAAGCATTTTTGAACTCGGTAAGTAGATGATCATTTTTAGTGTATAATCATGTTCTAAGTTCGAAAACGTGAAGGAAAAAAATACAATAAAGCTGATTTTTTTTTTACTTTCTTTACAAGCCTGTCTTTTTTTAATCGATGTTTGTTCTACTTTTAAGTAAAGCTGCTTCCTTCATACATCTCTATTTCCGTAACCGCTGCATTGCTCTATTAATGTAACTGGCTAACATCTAATGTTTCAAATGTACGTTAAGAAATCATTTTTTTATTCTATTTTTATTACTGAAAGAATTGCATTTTCTTCATTATTTTTTGGAATATTTGCTCAAATTCAAGAAGATTGGCCTGTAAAACCATCAATATTTCGAATTCCACTAATTTGATGATAAAAAAAAAGTTCAGATGATCGAAACATATTATATACACCTTTCTAAATATAAATATATTTATACAACGCAAATTGTTTGAATTTTAGTAAATTCCATATTTTTGAAAACTGTAGGGGTCGATTTTGAAGAAGTTAGCTAGGCAATGCTGGTAAAATATTGAGCAAAATTTCATAACAAGTCAGTAGAATCTGCTGAGAGCTTTTTTCAGAGAGCGCTTAAGAAAACCGTTAAAATTAGGAGTGTTTCCAGAAAAGATTTCGTTCGAGTTTCCCTTGTTTATCTCTTTGAGAATAAGAAGAATTTATGACAGAACAACTGCTGAATTCTTGGCGAAAAAAGTGAAAAATGTTTACTAAATTTGCTTGAACTAATATTAAAAAAACAGAATAGTAATCACAAATTGGCTTCACTCGCAAAATTCCCACAAAAGTATATATATATAGGAAATATAGAGATACTGTAAAAAGAAAAAGAAAATTCATTTTTTTTTATTTATACAATAATTTAAAAGAATTGCAATTCTTTTTGGAATTATTCAAGAATTTGTTTTCTGTGATCCCTCCAGATGATCGTTTTAAGATTACTCAAGGAGTTCTATTTGGTTTTTGTTTTCATGTATTTCATTTGAAGTACTTGCACATATCTTCTGGAATTTATGAAAACTTTTTTCTCAGATTTAAACTCCTAATGAGCCTTCTGTTGATATTACCTCCAGGATTCCTTCCGAAAGCTCTTCTGATAGTTCCCCAAAAACATTCTGCAGAGATTAATCCAGGAGATCCATCTAAATCCTTCTGGTAGTTCCTCGAGGTATTCTTCCTTGAGTTTTGTTTAGTTATTTAGGCTGACACAAATTTCGATCTTATCTTATGTCATTTCAAGGTGAAATTGGAGTCGCACAGAAAACGTCTTAACAAATTCGATGAGTTTACCAATTTTCACAATTGTTTGGATATTATTTAATCAAATACAGTTATTATTTATCAACCCCCCCCCCCCCTTGGTGAGTCAACGAGCACTGTGATAAAAGAAGAATATGAGATCTGTTCCGGACTAACTCTGGGATCAGAAATGTTTCCTTAGATTTCCGCTAAGATTTTTCAAGGAGTTCCTTCTTGAATTCTTCTTGAATTCTTTTTGATTTCATAGATATTTCTAGATTTCTCCTAGTGTCCCTTCAATAAATTTTCGTGAATTTCTTGTAGGAATCCACTAAATATTCAGGAACTCCTCAAGTACGTTCTCCTAAAATTCCTTAAAGTATTCTTTCTAGAATTTCTTCGTTGGAGATTCCTTTGTAAATCCTACAGATTTGTCTACCAGGATTTTTGACAAATGCCTTATAATATTTCTTCAAATTTTATTTTAGAATTCTTTCAAGGTACAAGGTTCTGGATACCAGCAGAAACCATTGAAGGTTTTTGAGCTGGATCTCCAGAAGAAATCTTAATAGAAGCTGCTTTGAGTGATTCCTGACGGGACTTCGATAGGAATTTGAGAAGGAGTATCTAGAGGAATCTTACTAGAAACTACAGGAAATTCCCAGAACAAATAAAAAAAATCCTAGCATCAACTCTGCAAGAAATACTAGTAAAAGTGTTCAAAAAATCCCAGAAAGAAATTCTTGAGGAATCTCAGAAAGGCCTTTTTGAAGATTTTTTGTTGAAACATCTGGAGGAATCCTAGAAGATATTCCTTAAAAAATCCAGGAAGGACTTTTTGCAAAACTTTATCAACGATATTTAAAAGCGAGGCTAGTTCTCTTCCGAAAGATGAACCCATATTTTGTCGGGAGTGTGATTCGATCCCAGGGTGCCGGCGTGAAAGTCATGTGTTTTTACCATTCCACCAGTTCCGCTCCACTACTACTACTGGTGGAACCCCAGAATTACCGAAATTCTAAATTTGATCTTATATTGGTCACTTCCCATGGGTACCCAGGGGACGGAAGATTTGGGAATGTGGCCAATTAAATCATAAACGCTTAAAATAGCATTCAATTACTTTGTTTTGTGAATTCATGAAGTTTGGTGTTTTGTAAATTAGATTTCAAATCTGCGAAGAAATCTCTGAAGAGGATAATTGAAAAGTTTCTCGACTACACCAGGAGAATTTTATTAGGTAAATGAAGTTTTTTTTTGTTTTTACGTGCATTTATTTCAACATTAAATATAGCTAAATCTACATTTGAAATTTTTTGAACTGTTTTCCACTTATTCGTTATAAACTACTAAATTCAAATAAAGTATTAAAACATTGTCAAGAATTTCTAGAAATTCTCAAATTTTTTCTCAAAATTTATTTAATGACCCTGTCAAACATTACTAAAAAAAGTAATATTTCCGCACTTGGATAAAGAACTTAAATAAAAATAACGCAGTAATACAGTGATAGATATTCGTTTAGCCGAGACAAAAAAAATCAAAAAAGTGTCAGGAAACTCATACAAAAGATTTTATAATAAAACTTTTTTATCGTAGTGATAGTGTATCTAGTACTTTTTTATAAAAATGTGATACATCACACTTACATATACACTGAACCAAAAACGAGGGTAAAAACCCTTCAAATGTCATTTTTGTCTGGACATTCGTTTAGCCGAGGTAAGTGAAAAATTGGTTTTCAATAGATTTTTTTGCAATTTCGTGTGTGTATTTCGAGGATATACCCCAAGGCATTTAGTTTATGACGTGTTAACAAGATAATTGACCTTAAAAGTTTATTTATTTGTGAAATTCAGAGAAATATTAGAAAAAATGTTCTAATAAGGACAAGCGATGATAAACAAATTTATTTAAGAAAAATGATTTCTGTAAACACTCAAACGTAAGCTAGATTAGCAGTTTTGAAAATATGGCACAGAATTATTGTTAGGAATGTTCAAATTATTGCATAAAATGTCATGAAAAAAATAAGTATATAGGTTTTTGGTTGGTTTAACCTTTAAATGGGATTGATAAAAGCTAAAATAAATAGTTCTATGTTGAAATAAAGACGTGCTTTAATGCCTGTGGAATATACTTGTTTGATACTAGCATTACTAATTGAGTTAGAAGACTGCTAAGTGAAAGAACTGCAAGAAGTGTCAGAATTTTTGTACCCTGTTTATTTCAAAGCAGATGCTCATACAAAAATGCAAGATATGGTCAAACAATTGGCTTATTTCATTCAATCTGAAGAAATATATTATAAATGAGTCTTAGATGTAAACCACATTCATTTTTATCATGATTTATTTGAAAATAACGTCTAAGATATGAAACAAGTAGTTCATGCTAGAAATTTGAATATTTTCGGTGCTATTTCTCGAAATGTGAGCCGTCCAATGTATGATATTTCAGCCAGAATACAGTCTAGAAGATATTGGGAGCTATTAAAAGACGTAATAGTAGTAAATGCTGTGATTTATGCAAGTGAAAACATCATATTTCATCAAAACAATATTAAAATACGTGATTTTTTTTATGGTTTGCGTTATTTTTTTCCGTTTAAAACATTGTTTTTCGTAAATTTTCAATCTGCACTCGTCATGAAACTTTTCTTAGATTCTTTTGAAACACTTCCGATAAAAAAAACTACACCAAATCTCAATTTGGGAACATTCACAATATTATGAGATATTTATATGAGATGCATGCAAAATTAATATGGCAACATTTCCAAAAATGATCTAATTCATAATATACAAGTTGATCTATAATGCAGGTCACCATACATGGTTTTGTTGGATATTTTTCGAAATTTGTAATTTTTTTTATTATGGAATTCTATGAATTGTACAATTCGGCTAAACGAATGTCTAGGCAAAAAATTACATTTGAAGGGTTTTTACCCTTGTTTTTGTTTCAGTGTATATGTAAGTGTGATGTATCAAATTCTTATAAAACAGTACTAGATATACTACCACTACGATAAAAAAGTTTTATCGTAAAATCTTTTGTATGAGTTCCCTGACACATTTAAAAAAAATTTTTGGCCTCGGCTAAACGAATTTCTATCACTGTATATTAACAATACCCAAGTAACAATCAGCATGTCTTGAAGGTTTATTCATGTTTTATCCTGGTTTTATACGAGCATGTCAAAAAGCTAGTTGTTCTAAATTAGTTTTATGTGGTAGTTTTTTTTACTTTGAACCTTTGGTGTTCAATAAAACTATCATATAACTTCTGCTATAAACATCTTCAATTAAAGACTTGCAAGTAGACATGAATTGGTTTTATCACTTATTATATACCATTTCAATAAAACTTGCATTTGCGGTTGTTGTCGGAGAGTTTCTTTTGTAAACAAATACACAAAACTGTGAGGCAATGCATAAAACCAACAAAAGATTTCGTGGCCGTAACATAAACCAAAAAAATGCTGTGATAAAACCGCTAGTTCTATCATGAGCTCAGTTATGGCTACCTCAGGAGGGTTAGCCCTATTGGAGGAATCATCAGGAACACAGGGTTTTATCAGAAAAATATGGCGCCTAGCCAGGATAATTCATGTAAATATAGAAAAATTATTACTCAATTTTATGATTTCACGTACAGCTTAAGATCAAATTAAACCATACAACACGTTTCCGTCATTTAATTTTGTCAGAAAAATTACATAATGTCTTTTAAACTCCGCTGTGCTGAAAAAACCTTTTTTGCACCCAATTCCACCGAGTAAATTAAATGCATTTAACTTCCAAATTATGAATAGTTTGTGTGGCGCACTTAGTTTTTGTCATTATCACAGTCACATTCACCACAAATTTTCCGTGGCATGTCTCCTGACACGTATTAAAAAGGAAAACAAATCTGAATTCCATATCTGCATCTTTCCAATTGATGGCTGGATAAACAACCAAGCATAATTTATTCTGACGGTCGAACATTGAGAGTGAAAAATAATCAAAACAATTATTTGACAAGTCAGAAGATGGTTTTATTTAGAAGATTGATAAAACTATGACACAACCCGAAATCCTAAGCCGGTTTGCATACGAAGTCCTGTAGACCCCAATAAGACTGGGCCAACTAGCCAGAACGTAGGCTTATTGAGGCATACAAGAACTCGAGAGCATTTTCAAGTCGGCATCAATGGTTCTATGTTTAGGATTTTTGAATCGCTAAAGAACTTTGATAAAATTAAAATTGTTACTTGGGACGCTTGTTATTTCCCTCTGCTCGGGATCTCAACCCAAACCATCTGTTTTCCTGGCATCGACCAGGAAGACCAGGGCAACAATCAAGAACGGCTTTATTTATTTTTCGGAATAGAGTAATTCCAACTCGGGCCCCGGAACAACAAAGGGCACCGATAAGAAACGTTGTTTACTGTTGCCAAAGATGCTCGGTTATTTGATGCTGAAACCACAGAGAAAAACGAGAATAGAAGAGGGTCAGAAAGGCAACTTTAAACTTTTCGACCAGACAGGCAGGCGGGCAACCACAACCAACAGTAGTAGGTGTGAGAACGTCAGAGGTAAATGCCGAAAATTCACCACTTCAATGTATATCCTCTAGAAGGGCCCCCGGTTGGCGAACGTTTGTGGAGTTCAACCTCATAAACGTCCCTGCTGCTGCTGTTGGATTCAGTGATGTGTCTAGGCGTTTAGATATGAAACTTTTGCTACGACCACAGTCCATGCATATAGGATAGAAGTGCAACCGCTGCCAACACCGCACCAGGATGAGACAGGGAACACAGCAAAATGGTTTGTGGGTCTAGGATATGGTGCTCCTGGGTTCAGCCCGAAGGCTGCTGCCTGTCATGAAAGTGCTGAAGATGCACGATCTGCCAGATAATAGTTGATTCAAAATATGCTTAGAAAACATTTAGTACGAGTCAAGACCCGAAATAAACATCCCCCGCTTAATGGTCTTCCATCCAACCGACGAGCTGTTGATGGCCAACATCAGGAGGAGCCAGGGAAGTTGAGAACCACTTCCTCCGCCCCATAATCCGAGCAAATTTCAGCACTGGAAACTGCATCCCGCACATCCTATTTTGGCAAGGGCCAGAAAAAGGCAAAAGTTTTGCTCTCTCTGCATCATAGAAATTGCAGTTTTGAAGTGTGTTCGTTCCACTATTAGATTACCTTTGCCGTCGAAGCCAGAGACAGAACCACAGCCAATGCTAAAGCCAAAGCCAGAACCAGACCCGGAATGGGAATGGGTTCCCCCGTGTCACCAGGAGGGCCAGAACCCTTTGCCTTGATGCGATCCCGAGAGCCGGCTGGCTGCCGGGAGTCGAAGTGGTGATTTAAAATTAAATTACGGCATCATCACCCAGAGATAACGATTCGCCTCAAATGGCAATTAACATTTGTTATACTCAATCTATTTTAATCTCTCTCTGTGTGCTGATGCTGCTGCCGGCTGACACCCCACTCTCCTCAGGGACTCATCCGACCGACACACAATGTCGTTCGGTGATGGGTCGTTCGAAGATGGGACTGGGTCCCAATGGCCGCGTTGCCGTTTGTCGTCGGTTGTCATCATTGGAAATGCGAGATCGGAGGCGTCTGTCGTTGTCGTCGTCGTCGTCGTCGTTGACGAAGTCATCGCTTCTGTTGCTAATTGCGATTTTGGCTACGACCGACGACATACCTACGATCCGAAATGCGTTTTGTGGAACAGTTTCGGGAGTGGATTTAGGAACCGGTAGGGCTTTGCCAGTCTGTTGGAATTCGGCGACAATTGATACTTGTGGGGACGAGGTCGTGGCTAGAGTTGGTCAGTTCTGAAGCAGGATTGTTGATGTGTTTGAATGGACTTGTTGATCGAACTTATTGATTGTAATGTTAGTTGGATTTAGTGACCAAGGACACATAACTCAAGCAACATTTCGATGACCAATTAGTCTTGAAGAGGCTTTGAAAACCATTATAAAACCTATTTCCTTTTATTTTGGTTTTGTGTTGGTTCTAAGAACCTCTTCTAGTCTTTTTGGCTAAAAATGTTACTTGGATCGTGTGCTTCTCCTATATTTCAAAACATAAGTTTTTCCAAAGCAGATTACCCCTGGAAAAGACGGGCAGTTCAGTATTAATATCCATCACTATATTGAGAAGAAACGCCAATACAGAACCCGGGTATTTAAGTCCTGTCATATGGTAGTGGGTTCGGTGTCAAACACTCCGAGCCAACCGCAAAACACAAGCATCGAGAAGGAAACAGTTAGTTACCACTATGTACGGACAGGAACTCGAGGCTTTCGGAAACCTCAAGGCTTCGAGGCCGGATGAGGTTGAGCTCGATACAGTTTATTTCAAGCTCCACTGGAAAACGTTCAAAACAGCTACCAACAACGCAGCTGAGAGCACTGTCAGGTACTTGGTACGGATCCAACGGCACAAATAATTTGACATGGAAGGCAGAACGGTTTTGGAGCCGTAGAGCGTAGCAGAATTGTGCAATATCAGTTTGGTCAAGTGACTACAGTAACTGATATTGCACCATCGTCACTTTCAATTCAGACCATTCAATATCAAAACGACAATGACAGGCAACGACTTGATATTGACCCGCATTCTAGATCACAATCATTGCAGCTGATGTGATATTTTAGTGGTTTTCGTCAAATCTCAAACTTTTTTATGACCAACATTAGCGTGGCTCAAAATACCACATGTCAAAAAGTTCGAGGGCCCCTTCTCATTTCGTATAATATGGCGTATGACTTTGTGGACTTCGACAAAGTTTTTCGGCACATGTAAGACTATAGTTCTATGTAATCGGTTATGTGTTTTAATGAAAATTAGAGCCTCTCAGAGAAAATTGAAAAAAAAAAACGATGTTTTCCCATATAAACTCCCATACAAACTTCAAACGAGTTTAGCAGCGGTCTAATGTTAACGGATTTAGCTGAAAATTTGACCAGAGCATCGTGGCGTCATATAGAACGAAATAAGAAGGGGGCTCATGGAACTTTTTGATATGTGGTTTTGCCATACAGGGTGCGGCAGGAAAAAATGCGAAAAGTTCAAGGCACTATTACATGCTAAATATGGGATATATATGACTATTTTTTCATGACAGTGTATCAGTCAATGTCTATATTCTAGCACTGAAAAATAAAAATGAACATATTTGATGTTTAACATGTGATAATGTAGGCCTAATAAGCGGATATCAATAAACTGCGCGCCCAATGGTCATTAAACAAAATGACTATAACAGTAACAAAATTAGCTCAAATTCGATGAACAACCAGACCACACTGATCCAGAGCCATGTAGTTTCACATACCAGATGAAATAAGTACATATATTTGATGATATTGTAGAGAAAATTAAAAATTTTGTTTTATCAGATGCGAAATTTAGCGACCTGTGTGATTTTCTGCGGTTTGAAAATTCTGGTTGTCTTCATCTTCAGGCGCCGCCCTGTAAAGGTTAGTGACCAAAATGGGAAATTTTTTAATTAACTTTTCAGAAAACTAGCCTATTATAGATCATGGAACGTTGAAACATAGATTGGTTAATGTCAAATGGACGAAAATGAGGGTTGAAGTTGAAAAACACTTTCGCATTTTTTCCTGCCGCATACTGTACAAGCTTGAGCCACCCTAACCAACATGCAAAACTTGCTATTTTGTACCACATATAAAAATATTATTTTGATAAATCTTCATTTCGATTTTTAAACGAATTCAAAAGATGGCCTGAGTGATATTTCTACACCATCACAATCAGACTAGTTCTGATGGGACAAAGAAAGTGACGGTGACTCAATAGAGCACACGCTGACTTGGATCGGCCTATCAAAATCAACGATTTATGTACCATTGACAGTGACAGAGTGCTGGACTCTGGAGCGTAGTCCAGGCGGTAAAGCTGCAGCATGAAACCCGACAGAATGTGGAACGATACACCTATAAGTGGAAGTAGTGAAGTCGCTTCTATCGGGAGCAAAAAACACCGCCTGGAGGAAAATAGTGCAAAGAATGGAACTGCTGTGCCGCTCTCAAGATGCACGGAGGTTCTAGCAGAAGTCCAACTCAATCCGCGAAAGCGTCGTGCCACAACCTGACATGTGCAGGGATAAGGGTGGACTCCTGGAAGATCCGTATCAGGAGTTTTTCAGGGATTTATTCAAGAGTTCATTCAAAGATCTCTCCGGGAGATCCTTCATGCATTCTTCAAGGTATTGGTTCAGGGATTCTTACAAGAGTTGCTTCAGGGATAGTTCCGGGTGTTTCGTCAAAGATTTCTCCAGGAGTCCCATTTGAAATATTTCTGGGATTTTCTACAGGAATTTCTCCAAATTTCTGATCTCACTTCATGTATTCCTCTAGTAATTTCTTCAGGATTCTCTCCAGAAGTTCCTTCAGGAGTTCTTCTAGGAGTTTTATCAGGGATTCATACAAGGAATTCGTTCAGGAATGCCTCCAATAGTTCTTTCAGAGACTAATCCATTAGTTCTTCCAGGGATTCCTAGAGGATTTCCATCAGAAGTTTGTTTAGGGATTTCTTTAGGGAGTTTGTTAAGGGATTCTTTAGGGAGTTCAAATAACGATAATTTATTTTTCAAGGAATTGCTTCAGAGTTGCTTCAGAGATCGTTCCTGTTGTTCAATCAGAGATTCATCCAGCAGTTTCTTGAGAGATTCTTCCTGTAGTACTTAAAAAAGACACGGACGCTGCCTTCAGCCAGAGGCTGTACAGACTGAACGAAATTTAACACTAGAAAACGGACTCGACACGCATTACGAGCACCAGTGGATACGAGGAAGAAACATTTCTTGAGAATAGTTTCATTACTCAGAGCGGGAATCGAACCCTCACCCCTTCCCAAGCAACACACATGGTTACAAAACAGTGACGGCAGCGTATGTAAGGGTTGCGCATATATCTCTGCTCGGAGTGAATGGATTCGATTGAATTTATGACACGAACTGCCAAATTCTTCACAGTTTCAGATAAGCAGGGTGTCATTCGCCACACGCTGCTGGAAATCGGTGTATCGGGCCCGTTTTACCCCACTACCTTTCTTTTTCACCTTTTTCGAAAAATCCTGGAGTGCAAAATAAATGATTTATTTAAAAAAAAAAGACACTTCAACCAGAGGTTGCACAGACTGAACATTCACTTACATTAGGCAACGGACAACACGGAACACCCAGTGGACCAGTGGAGGATTTTTCTTTTGACGAAAAGTTTCCTCCGGCTGGAGCGGGAATCGAACCCTCACTCCGTGGCACTCACAATACCCCTAAACGACTGACGCCGCTAACCGCACGGCCACGAAGCCCAAAATTTCACATTCATCTCCACCCGAAGTAGAACGCAATCTTCAAGGGCAGGGCCAACCCTATGTCGAATTGCCGATGAAAGTTTTTACACAAATAAGAGTTAAATAAGTAATTTATTTTGTACGCAAGTCGGGAATAGATGAGGATTTTCTCAAAATGGTGTGTGTGAGAGAGAGTGGGGTAAAACGAGCTAAATACACTGATTTCCAGCATCGTGCGGCGAATGACACCATCCTTATCTGAAACTGTAGAGATTTTGGCAGTTCGTGTCAAAAATTCATTCGAATCCATCCACTCCGAGCAGAGATATAGAATTTATTCGCGTTTTATAAATATTTTTTTCCACTGTGCTTTGTGGTAGCTGGGCTGGTGATGTTAGCCGCATGGCCACGAGGCTCTACTTGCAGGAATTTCTCCAGAAGTTCCTTTAGGTATTCCCCTAGGAATGCCTTCCGAAACTCCTGCAGGAGTTCCTTCAGGAACTCTTCTATGAGTTCATTCAGGGATTCCTCCAGGAGTATTTTCAGAGACTATTCCATGAGTTTTTACAGGGATTTATAGAGGTTTTCCCTCGGGGATTCCTTCCAAAGTATCTCAAAGGATTCTTCTAGAAATTTCTTCTGCAACCCCTTTAGGAGTTCCTTCAGGGATATTTCCAGTAGTACCTTCTGGATTTCTGTGGTGGTTCCTTCGGGGATTATTGGAAGAGTCCCTAGAGGAACTGCTCCTGGAGTTCTTTCAGATATGCAGGAGTCTTATCGGTGATTTTGCAAGAGTCCCGACAGATATTTCTACAGGAGTTCCTATAAATGTTATTGTGGAAGTTCCTCCGTGGATCCTTTCATCAGTTGCTTCAGAGATTTTCCCAGGAGTTTTTTTGTCCATCTGGAAATATTTAAGGAATTCCTTAGGAAGTCCCTTCAGAGACTTCCGCAGAAGTTCCTTCAGGGATTTCTCAGGAGGTTCTTCATGAATTACTTCAGAAGTTTATTCAGATATTTCGGGTGCTCCATATGGCATTGCTTAATAAGTTTATTGAGGAATTGCTTTGCGAGTTCTCAAGTGGATTCTTCACATATATCTTAGCGATTTATTGATTAAAAATGAATTTGGAAACAAATTTTTCATCAACACTACGAGCATTCTGGCAATACATCCTTGAAGGTTAGCTTTAAAAATGTTTCCAGGTATCATACGCGTCAAATTGTGATATAGTTGAGGAACGAGGCCTGTTAAATTCAATGAAATTCTGGTAAAACAATGCAGTACATCCGACTAAGACATATTCAGCTGGAAAATTTTGCCCCCTTACTACGTCACAAGTTGGCGTCCATATCAGTAATTCTGTCTGGAGTTTCCATAGGCAAACCCCTGCAAAAGGGATGATTTTTTTTATTTTTCGTTACTTTTTATTTTATTTTATTTTTCAGTTTTAAATCCCTTTCAATGCATACACTAAGCGCCCCTCCACTTTTCGAAGAGGGTTCATACTTCTCCAGCAATTCTTTTGGGGATCGATCCAAAAAAGCAGTTGAGTAAGTCTTAAGGTTGCTATATTTTTTGCCATTTTTTTTAAATATTTTTTTTTTTTTTTATAGGTAGATATGCATCATATGAAATGTTTTCAGAATTTTTCAGAATTTCCCGCAAAGTAAACGACTATCTCTTAAATATTGTTAAATAATTCGTACAGAAGTATTGCCATGCATTCCAGATTTCTTTGGAACTTTTCAAATGATTTAGTTTGACGAATTTTCTATATGTATATTGATTTAATTTTTTATTTTTTGCAAGAAAGAAGCCTCAAATAAATTCCCAAAGCAATTCTATGAATAATCCTTCAAAGATATTTATGGAAGAGTTTTTAATGAAATTCTTCCAAAAATCATTGGAGAAATTGCACAATAAATTTCTAAAATGCGGGTGAGATTTCTGTCTTTGCGTTGGTATTTCTACTGAAAATTAAAAAAAATAATAAATTTTTCTTTTAAAATTCGGGAGAGATAGATGGAGAAGTTTTAGTAAAAAAAATTAATATTGTCAAGAGAAAAACTTTTCGATGCATTTATGAAGGGATCTTTCGAAATATTTGAGAAATATTGATGGAGTTGCAGGAATAATACCTAGCCGTAGCGTTGAGGAAAAGTTAAATAGATTCTTGAGAATTTTGTTTTGTTTTTTTTTAATAATCGTGAATTTTAACTTACGCTAATTCTTAACAATTGTCCAATTTTTCAAAAATGTTTGAATTACCCTTTAAGATTTTATCAAAATAATATTGTAAAATTTCTGGTGGAATTTTCAAAGAAATCCTTGCTTAAGATCTCGGAGGTTTCATCAATACCACAAGAAATTGTTGAAGAAATTTAAGAAGAAATCGCTGCACAACTTCTAGGAATGCTTTTTGGAAAAAAAAATATGGAATTTCTTAGGCTCAAATTTCCAGAGCAATATCCGAAGTCCTAGTGAGCACCCATTCTCGTTTATAAATATAGGAAAGAGCAGTTTGCTTAGGTCAGTAAGAAAGAAAAAAAGAAAAACTTCTCACACTAATGATTCAAAGTAAAATGTGGGAAATCTTTTGGCGAAATTCTCAAATAAAACCTTGAAAAAATCCTAGTTAAAATACATTAGAAAAAAAACCGCATCAATTTGCTGGAAATCGTTGAAAAATCCTGGAATAATTTTCAAACACCCTCAAACAATTACACTAGTTCACAGCATTTTTGATTTTAGTAAGCTGATTACCATTTCCTATGTAAAATTATGCTCCAAGCTTGAAAATGGTAAAAAACAGCATTTTTCTATCTGGAGGCGAATGAAACTAAATAAATGAATTTAAAGCCTAAAAAATACTATACAAGACTAACAATTTGAAATCATTTTTTGTTTTATTTTTTAAGTAAAGTTACTCCCTCCATGCATCCCATTCTATGTTACCAAAGATCCGATAGAGCTGACAATTTTCCCGTAATTCGCTTACTTCTCATGTTTCAAATGTACGCTGAGAAAGAATTTTGAAATTTTTATTTTTTTCTTGTTGAAAAAAAAAAAACAAATCTTCACTATTTTTTGGAAATTTAGCTTGAAGACAAAGAGATGGTCCCATTCACTCACCAATATCTCAAATTACATAAACTTGCGGCAGCAATTGCGTTCACATGATCGAAACGAATCATATTCTACTTTTTATTTACGCATAGAGATTGAGAATCGGTTGATTATTCCTTGAAATGGTTAAGCGATATTTAAATTTCAGTAAATTTCATATTTTTTAAAAACTGTAAAACATGATTTTCAGCCAAAACTGTTTAAGTAGGATACGCGGTCTCGAAATCAGCACATAATAATGCATCGAAAATTTTGATCGTTGATAGAAGTTTGAGAAATTCATTTTATTTGGCAATCTGGTGTTAGCTAGTTAGCTCTAAAGAAAACCTTGAGAAATCATTGGAGAAAATGTTCGAGAATTCCTTGGAAACATTTCTGAAGAAATTCTTTTTTTTCCACACATGAAGGAAATCTGAAGATAAAATTTGTAGGGTACTTCGAAGAATCCTTAGAAAAGTGTAAATAACAATCCTAGAAATCACAGCGAAAATTAAGGATAAATATCGAGAAATTGCCAAAAACACCCTTAATTGAAAAAAATTAAAAAAAAAATCCACGAAAAACGCTTGGGTTGCATGAATTGCTGAAAACGTTTCTGCAGAAACTCTTAAATAAATTTCGAGAAAAAAATGTTGTATTTAAGTGGTGAAATCGTTTGAGTTATTTTCGAAGAAATGGTTGCAGAGATCCTATAAAAAAATATTGGAAAAAATAAAGAAAAAAATGCTGGAATTTCTAATCCCTAAATCATTATGAAGAAGTACTCGGTTTCCTTGAAGAAAAATCATTAAAAAATCATTGAAGTAATTCCCTAAAGGAAAACTTAAGTGAACTTTGGAACTAGAGTTTTTGAAGAAGTTACTGAAGTATTTTCTGAAGCATACTCTAAAAAATCTGATAAAATTACTTTGTAGATAATACTTCCTTTAGGTTTGGGTACTACTTTCACATTGGAGGAGAAAATTTGTAGAACTCTTCCAGAGAATTAATTCTGAAGGAATTCTTAAAAATCATCGAGAAATTCTTAGAAAAATGTAGAAAAAACAAAAATAAAAAAAACGAGAAAACACAGCGAAACTCACTTCTTTCCAGACCTTTCAAACAATTGTTGAAATTCCTTTGGCAGAATGTTTGATAAAAAAAATAAGAAACTCCACGAAAAACGCCTGGGTTGAATTAATTGTTGAGAATATTTCTGAAGATTCTTTCGAAATAGTTGCCGAAAAAAAACTCTTGAATTTTAGTGGTTTGTAGACATATTTTCGGAAAAGTGGCAGCGAACATCTTAGGAAAATATCAAAAAATGACTGTAATTTTTGAACAAATGCCCTAATTTGTTATTGAAGAAATAATTGGCTTCCTTGAAAAAAAAAATCCAGGGCAAATGCATAGAAATATCAACAAGGGAAAAATTCAGGTGAAATTCCTGATTTTTTCAAAGAATTATTGAAAAAATCCTGAAGGAAGTTTCAGAAAAATATCTGTCAAATCTTAAGAAGAAATTGTGTTTCAAAATTTCTGCAGAATACTTTTTTTTTGTAATTTCAGTAAAAAATGCTGACGTGGAAAAAAGTACAAATTTTGACAATGAACTCCTAGAGAAATTCTAGAAGAGGAGGCGATCCAGCTTTCAGCTTTCAACCTTTTAAATAAAGAAAAAAAAAATCTAGTAGAAATACTCAAAAATAAAAAAAAAATATCTGAAACCCCCTGTAGAAATTCGTGGCGGAAACCTTAGAGAAATGTTCAATGGAATCCTTAGAAAAATAAGTTGAAAGCTTATGGAATAATTTTAGCAAATCCTTAACAGTGAAAAAATAGTAAATAAATACCAAAAATGTTTCAGAATAAATCTGTAGGGAAAGTGGTGATAAGTTTATGATTTTTTCTTGAAAAAATACAGAAAAAATGTTGGAAAAATTTATAGAATATCCTTGAAGACTTCTTTAAAAAATAATACTGAATTAGTCTTTATAGAAAGGCCTGGATGGATTTTTATAACAAAAATAAGGGTAAAAATTCTGAAAAAAGGTTTTGAAGAATTTTGTGAATTATTTTTCGATGAAATCCCTTGGAGATGGCTTTTAAAATAATCCGAAAAATGCATTTAAAAATTTCGAAGCAATGCTCGGTCAAGTTTTTAAAAATAGCAGAAATTTGTGGAGAAGTACTTGAAAAAACTCTTCAAAGGTAGCCATTGAAAAAAATGGCTTAAACTAGTGAGCTTTTGGAGCTTTCAGTGAACTTTTTGAATTATTATTTTATTTAAAACGTCGAGAAATCCTTAACGGAATCATTGAAAAAATCCTAAAGAAATCTCAGGATGGTTCTGAGGAAATTGGCAAAACTCCTAAGAGAATCTCTAAAAAAAGATAACACTGGAGAAAAATTCTAGGGATGCTAGGAAAAACAAGGGTGGACAGTTGTTAGTTAGGTGACTAAAATTTATAACACTAGTTTACAGCATTTTTGAACTCGGTAAACTGATGATCATTTTTGGTGTAGAATCATGCCCTGAGTTCAAAAACGCGAAAGAAAAAAATTACAGTAGAGCGGAATTTTTTTCGACTTTCCATACAAGGTTGATGATTTGAAATCGATTTTTGTTCTATTTTTAAGCAAAGTCGCTATCTTCAAACATCTCATTCTCCGTAATCAATGCTTCGAATGAGCTGAAATTTTTACTGTAACTCTCCTACATATGGTATGTCAAATAAACGTCGAGAAAGAATTTTTAAGTCGGTTTTTCCTTATTGAAAAAAATACATTTCTTCAAAATATTTTGGGAATTTTGCTAAAATTTAAGAAGATCGTCCCCAAAACTCGCCAATATCTTGAATTTCATCAATCTGACGCAAAGCCTGTATTCAGATGATCGAATGGTATTGTATTCAGCTTTTAATTTATGGAAAAAGATTTAAGATTGGTTGAACAAAACGCAATATATTTGAATTTTAGTAAATTATATATTTTTAAAAGTTGCAAAACTCGATATTGAGCTAAAACTCAAAAACTGTTCTACTTAAAAATTTTTGAAGGTCGGTTTCGAAATCAGCACTAAATTGTGCTTCAAAAATTTTAGTCGTTGACAGAAGTTCACGACTTTCGTTTTATTTTGTAAACTTGTGTAATTTGTTAGTTTGGTATTTAAAATTTAATTGTTTCAAATTTAATTTAAGTTTCCAATGTACCCGTTTAAGCATAAATAAAATGCAAACTTTCATTTTTCAGGGATAACAAGTTGAGAGGAATATGGGTTATGATTGAAACTGGCTTAAAACTTAAATTTGATATATTTCTCATATAAGAGTATTTTCGTTTCCAAACTTTCAAGCAGAGTAGTTTAACACTTCATAGAAGCATCCATTTTGAGTTTTCACTTTAGTGAAGTGAGGTGAGTATTTTCTTCAAGAGTAAAAAGACCCAAAAAACCAATCACTATCGTGTCCCATCTGTTCCATCAGCCAGAAATGTGAAAAATAACACCAGTTAATGTCCTAGGTATTCATATAATTTTGCAAGGCGGTTGTGGTAAGCTCCCTCAAATATTGACTCTCCATCCAATCCATAGAGTGTAATGGAAAAAAAACGGGGGAGGAAGGTAACGATTCGGCACAAAAAACAACAACAACAGAACCTCCGTCGCCCATATGTGACCATCGACGACGGCGACAGCTTTTTGTCTTCCCAACCATCATCATTATCATCACTACACCATCATCGCCATCACCGGCTGGCCGTGTTGTTTCGTCGTGGTCCTCATCGCGCGGCGAATATAATAAACATCAACAATGATTTGGCAGGGACCGGAACGTGATATGTTAATAAACTTCTCTCTATAATCGAAAAATTACTTCATTTAGGGTGCGCCTACCGAACCAGACTCGTTTGTGAAGGACGGACGAGGACCACGACACCGCGCCGTAGAGGTAGCCTCTCTCTCTCTCTGCATCATCATCATCACACGTACCCTACTCATAGTCACGTCCTAAATTTTGATTCATGAATATAATTAACTAGCCCGGTGCCGATGCCAAGGCCTCACACACTGGCGCTCACTTGTTTTTCGGCTCATTCTGGGTTTTCGGGAGGACCACCGCCGCTATAGCAGCAGCAGCAGCACCGACCACTAGGTAGGTACTCGATGACGTACTGTTGCTGCCGCTGCGCTGTTCACCCTTTTCGCCTGATACAGTTTTCGAGAGTGCGGTCCGAGGGTGGGTGACGATGAGGACGGCCCTACCGAAATACAGTAATCCTCCGAGCGTTGAGGACGCTAATGTGTATCTCAAATTTTGGAACCGCTTTGAAAAAGACACGTGTGTATGGCCTCAACTACCTAGTGTTAACCATGAGGGTCAGTGAAAGCAATGACATGTGATGGAGACGGATGGTAGCTCATCATTACATGAAGAATCCTTTTGCACCAACAGAATGGACCAGTTTTGTGAGAATAAGTCCGCGTTGCCGAGAAAACTACTGTAGCCTGTATCCCGGTCGACAAATTCCGCCATCATCGCAACGTGTGAGTCCTCCTAGCCGGCACACAAAAGTCAAGAGATTGGTAAAGCAGATAGGATACGAGGCCGACGAAGCCGCCGCCGCCACCACCGCAGACCACGGGCAGCAAAAAATCTCATTGTTCATTCGACGGATCGTTGCTTTCCGTTGACATTGGCTCTCATGAATGAAGAATGAGACTTTTCAAACTCTCGTTCGGACGGCGGTGTGGCGGCCTGTTCTGTGTGTCTCTTCTGCTGTTGGCCAGCTGCTGCTGGCGGTCGTTTAGCTGGAAGATCTCAGGGTTGGTGTAGTGTAACTGCTGCTCGTGGGATGAGTGTTCTGCCACCACTACTGGACTGGAATGCGGCCCTGCGGTTGTCCTGAATGTCCAAAAGTCAGGTTATCCCCCGCCTCCTTTCTGGCCCGTGTGCATGTGTGCTGTGCCGCCATCCGTGAGTGGAGTAATACAGTTGCTGCTGTGGGAGGACAGCTGAAATTGCGGCACACATGGCGAGGGCGAGACGATACGGGAAGTGGAGCCGAGCAATAACATTATTTTATAAATGTGTCCTGCAATATGTAGTCACTGGTCCGTATGAAGATATACGGTCATTCATTTATATGCCGTTATTATTATCAACAAGCGTATAAGTGCACGGTGCAGGCGAGGGACGAGCGATGGATTAAGGCACGGCGAGCGGGAGGGTTCGAACGTCGGTCGGAATCGGAGCGGTCCGTTGGATACATTTGGCTCTCGGTTAGGGACTGCAGCAACAGCAACAGCAGCAGCAGCTAGCAATAACGGCAACATAGAAAGCGAAATCTCAGTTGAATTGAACCGAGTGTGTCGTACTGCATACGTGCGGTCGCTAGATTGCAGCTTCAGACAATGGCCCGTCGTCCGAAGTTCGAAATCCGTACGCGTCAGGACGTGATCCCGAAATGAGATTTTGTAAAGGATTATCTCTTCATGGGATTCGTCTGACGATGATGGTGGTGGAGCGCAGTTTAGAGACGACAGAGAACGACCACGAGCTGTTGAGCATTGCTCAATGTGTCACTCTCCAGATATCATTTCTTTCGGGATGGCCGTCCACGTCCTGCCAGCCAGCCAGCGTCGTCGTAATGAATCACCTTTTTGAAGCTGGTTAGAGTTGGATTTGAGAATGGATGGTTCATCATCAAAGTGACGGTTATTGCCGGATACAGGTGACGTTCAGATCCTGCCCAGATGGTTGATGGTTGGACAGATTAGAAGTAAGCAAGCTGACCTTGTCAGACCGTGTGCTCGGTGAAGATATTTTAGAATGAGGCATTAGTATTAGACTGTGGTAAATGTAACTTCTTTGTTTCTAGATCTCTCTGTACGTATAGGCATATAGCATGTTGTCTACTTCGACTTCAGGATGTTCTGAGGAGATTCTCAAATCTCACTACACATCATAGATCACTTTCCGTTGCATTGTGCAAGTCTGCGGGTAGATCCGAGGGCGGAAATCACAGAAGTTAGTTGGATACCATTGTAGAGCCTACAGATAGCAGTTCCTAATTTCAGAGTTTTTGGAGGACCTTGAATGTCTATAATTTGTTGCCTTGCTCGTACACCAAGGTGTACCGAAAGGCTATATGTTCACTCCAATGCCGTGGTTTTATGGATCGCATGCATGGGTTTGTTGCAATTTCATATCTGGTCCCTTCCTGGGATATCGTTCCGGAGCACCTCAATGGCCATAACTCCGGAACTCTCGGAGGATGGCTTGCCAGTCTTGACAAAAATAAAAATACTGCTATTTTATCCTGTCCGACGTTTCGGTCCGTTTGGGACCTTCTTCTGGGACTCTAAAAGATTATTTATTAAATCAATTAGACAAAATTACAAAATTTCAAACTTTTCAATTTTTACCGAATTTTACAGATTTTTCGTCCAGTTCGTCCAGTTCGTCCAGTGATCTTAAAAGTTTTCCTTAACCATTCGTACTGAAATGTTTCCACGCATTCTAAGAAATAAAAAAAATCTCGAATTTTCCGAAAATCTTTCGATGATGATGCGCTGTAAAAAATACAAAATCATGATTTCCAATTTATTTAAAAGACAGTCAACGATTCCAATATTGTAGATGAATAATCGATATAATGGAACCCATTTACGAGATGTTTAAAATTTGAGTTTCTGCCAGCTTTTCTCAAAATTGGACCATTGTGCGGAGGGATTATTGGAGAATTTTCAGAAAAAAACCTTGTGGAAAAAAATGAAAAACAAAAAAATTTGGATACGTTCCTGAAGGGATCTTTGAAAAAAAAAATACTGAGTCAATCCTTGGGGAAATATTGACGGAGTCTTGGTCATAATACTTCCTGGATCTTTGTTCAGCTCGTTTTTCAAAAAAAAAATGTTCAAATAATATTTTTTGAAAACAAAACATATATTGAAGAATTTCAGAAGAAATCTGTAATAAGGTTCAGGAGAAATCCTCTGATAACTGGAGAGATTTCTGGAGGAACTTCAGTACAATGTCTAGGTTTATTCTTTGGAGAAATTCATGGACCAGTTCAGGCCGAATTTTTTTGGGAAAAAGCCAAAGTAATGGCGGAGACAATCTTTGAAGAAACCTTGAAGAAATTCTGCAATTAATGCAAAGAACAAGTTTTTATTTTGTGGAAAGTATTACTGACAAGTCATTCGATGAAAATCTTGAATGAATCTCCAGAATAGTTCCTGCAGACATCCTAGGAAAAAAATAAGACATCTCTTGAAGAATTAGCTTAGGATTGATTGAATAGTAAAAATCCTTGGAGAAATTTTGAGATAAATACTTAGGTAAATTTATTATGATGAAGTTTTTGAACAACGAGCTGAAGGATTTCCCGGAGGAATACTCTCAAATATTACAAGAGAAGTCCTTTAAAAACATGAAAGAATTTTGAGAAAAATTTGGGCAACACCCCGAGAATAAATCCTGGAGAAATCCTTAAAACCATGTCATCTAGAAAATCCAAAAATTGAGGATAAATTTCAAGAGGAACCTTTGAAAATTGCTGAAAACGCTCTGTGGTGGAATTATTGGAAAATGTTGGAAAAAACTGTGAGAAAAAATCCTGCCTGGATGCATTGTTGAACAAATTTCTGCAGAAACTCAAAAATAAATTTCAGAAAGATGTTCTTGGTATTTTTTATGAGATTTTTTTATGAAATATTAGAAGCGATGAATGCATAAATTCTTAAAGAAATCCTTTGAAGGAATGCTTGGAGAAGAAAATCGAGAAAACTATGAAGAAACTTTGCGAAACTTTACTGAAGGGATCTCTGAAAACATTCTGATTCAATCCTTAGAGAAATCTCAACAGAATCTCAACGGGAGTAATAAAACCTGCTTAAAAAAGTTTGGTTTTGGCAAAAATTAAAAAAAAAAAACTGTAGTTGTAAGCCCTAGAGAAAAGCTCTGATAAATATCAAAACAAATTGTTGGGATATCTCTGGAGGAAGTTTGTTAGAGAAATCCCTGGAATAGTTCATGCAGAAATTTATAGAAAAGTTCCCAAAGTAATGGGCAGAGAAAAACTTGGAAGAAATCTGGTAGAAATTCTGATAATAATGCAAATAAAAAGATACCTTTCATGTTTTTCAGTATAACTGGCAAAATCCTTGAAAAAAATCCTGGATGAATCCTCAGAATAGTTCCAGTAGATATCCTTAAAAAGTATGAGAACCTTTAAATAATTCGCTAGAGAAAACTCTGAAGGAATCATTGAAAGTAAAAATTGTCCTTTGTAGTGAATTTTCGAAATAAGGGCTTTTGAAGAAGTATTTGAAGCATTTCCGAAGGTATATTCTGACGAATAGTTGGAGAAATCCTCAAAAATCATGGAGAAATTATGTGAAAAACTATAGGAAAAATAACAGGAATGAATCTCAAAGGAATCTTTGAAAAGATTTTGCAATTAAAAAAGTAAATAATTACGAAAACGTCGAATGTGTTGCTGACGAAACCTTTCTAAAAAAAATCCCTGGTGGAGTTATTAAAAATTTTGGAAACGTTCTGAGTAAAAAATGGCTAGTTTGGTCGAGTTTAAAAAAAATCTGCAGAAACTACTATATTAATTTCAGGATGAAATTCTTGATGTTTTTGAGAGATAATTTGCTAAATTTGTGGAAGAAATGAATGCCGAAATTCTGAAATAAAATCTTAAAACAATCCTGAAGATAACCATCGTAAAAAAATACACAGGAATTATCCAGGAGATTTTTTTTATTATCGTTGCTTTTTTTAATATAAACTCTGGAAAAAGTTTTGTAGAAACTCCAAAATGAATCGTGTACAGGATCGTTTTTTTTATGTTTTACAGAATATTTTTTTAATTGCAGCAAAACGCTGATGTAGAAAAAAAAAGAATTTTCTCTACGCACTCCTATTAAGGCCACGTAAAGTTAAGTGATCGCTCGAGGGTAAAGAGATATTCAAAGAATTACTGTTTCTGAATAAGAACGGAACATATTTGAATTTGAAACAGACCTAATTTTAATGAAAATCAGAAAGAAACGCAGTAAAATAGGAAACGTATGAGGAAGCTTTAAGAAATCAGATAAGGAAATGTTTTTTTGATAAATACCAGCGAAGATACTCATAAAAAGTATTGAACAAGAATCATCAACAGAAAATCTGTTGAGACTTGTTTAAGAATGGCGGAAAAATATCATGTAAAAGTATTCAAAACATTACTAGTTGAATTCCTGCATGTTGCAAATTATAACAATCTCAGAACTTATCTCATGTAGATCGACGTACAGTTGTTGTTTTTTTTTTTCAAATTTCTGTGCAAATAGGTAAAGGAGACATAGCAACAGTCGCACTACAAACAACCTCCTGAATGGCTTCTCCTGATTGTTAAGTCAGCACCATCGCTTTACTCGCACCGAGTGTTATAAAATGCAAACATATCCCGTTCAGATCACGCTTGATTAGTGTCAAAATCTATCGAGTGATTGTCTGAATGCATCTTGCAACAAATTTTAAGAAAATAATTGAAAATCGTGCACTGTTTTAAGGAAACTTTAAAATAAACTCTGAAGGAAGTAACCGTTGAAAAATACTAGAACAATTGAAAATTCGTCAGAAAACCTCCCAAAGGTAATAAAACTCTTTAAAAGGGTAGTTTAAAGTAGATTTTTCAAGGAAACCATTCGGAGGTTAACTTGAAATAAATCCAAAATGATTAGCTCCTCAAGGGAGCCACCATGCGCACCAACACAATTAACCCTAGTAGAATGTTGGGGTCAATATGATCCAAGCTGGCTCGCTGAACGTGCACCATGTCATCGGTGTGCGCCTAGCTTAACATCTTAGGAAGGTTAAAATTGAGAAGAGAGTCAAACACTGTTGTATAAGTTATAGTTTGATCAGTACTATGTTTGAAAATTCAAGCTTCAGCAAAATAAAAAAAAAAACATTTCAAGAAGCTAAAGAAAATTGGAATATTTTTGACTGGTGGCGTGGACGTTCTCTAAGCCATACTCTGTGTCTGCTAATGTACATGTTTGAATCTTTTTGAAGAAACTGTGGAAAAATTACTGAAAAAACAAATCTGAGGGGAAATTGAACTGAAATTCGTAGCCTATTTCAAATTAGCAATGACTCAAAAATCGATACCCAAGTATCATTTTGATGACCGATAAGTCTTGTTTTCAAAATCGCAATAAAACCTAATACCCTTTATTTTGGTTGTATGATGGAACCTCTTCTAGATTTTTTGACTAAAAATGTTACCTCCTCAAGGGAGCCACCATAAATTTTGTAACAGTAATAATCTAGGAACGGGCTGAAAATTGTTGCATAAGTTATACCTTAAACAGTACTTTGTGTTTGAGCATTCAGATTGGAAGAATATTTTCAAAAATATCTGAAGAAAATTTTGATTTATAGGAAAACAAAATAGCCTTCGCGGGTAGAGCTTCGAGACATAACATTTAGACCCGAGCTTCATCACTTTGATTTGTTGATTGTGTTATGTGATAACAATGATTGTATTGGAATGCGTGCATAAGGCTTGTGTCACATTCTTAGTAGTCATTACATAGTTCACTTAAACCTTCTGCATCACAAAGTGTCAACGGTACAAAAAACCCGTACTAAAGTACTCAATCCACTCTCAAAACCTGTTGGTCTCGAAGCACATCTACATGAACATTTAAACAACGATAAACCCTTGCAGGTCGGAGAACTGACGACAGCTTATGTGTTGCTTCCGGTCCCAACTAGAAGAAATAATCGGCTTAACTTTTGCTATTTCTAGCATAATTTTCGCCGAATAACGATGTTTTCTAAACATCCTTCCGCACTCTGGCACTGGAACGTTCAAATGACATCTAACGCTCTGCTGCTTGTCCCATTCCACCCCGACAAATGCCGCACTCCATTAACGTCCCACCTCGTTCGACACGGATAAATTTATTGTTTTTACTAATTTAGTGCCTCACCCGAGAAATGCACTTCCAGCCAGCCAGCGCCGTGCCAAGCCGGCCACGTTGTTGGTTGGGTAGGGTCTAATTTCTGCCATTTATTCCTGCCCGGACCTTGCCTTTGTTGCGCTGACGCCACCATCGCATCGCAGTCGTTCCGGCTGAATGGGAAAGCACTTCAATGGAAACGAGCAAAAACAAAAGCCCTTTTCTTTGACAACAACAAAAAGTGGTCCTCCCGAAAAGAGCGCGCAGAAAAAGTGGAAAAACTTTTTCAACCACCCATCAGAGCGTCGTCCCTCAGCTTCCTACGTTTCAACTGGGACACTCTAGAACCGTCTTTTGTTCGCTACAGTTATGCATGAAGTGCAGAAAATTTCTAACTCTTGTCTCCTGCCAGGGCGTGAAACAATCCGGGCAAAAAATTTAACACTCGCACTTTGGCTCTCGCACCTCTGCTCTTCCCAGGGTTTCGCCGGTTGATGGGGTTGGCGGCACGTGGTGGAGCCCTGGAGATACTGTAGAGAAAACTGGGGAATGTGAGTTGAACAAAAGTCCAATATTTTTCCAAACCTGCGCAGGTTCAAATGAATTTGTCTGATTTCTTTGGTTGTCTGATAATGTCTATCTTCGTGATCCACAAAATGACTAAAAAAATGGCTATTCTCAATGGCTTGGTATGAATTCCAAATAAATTGAGGTTGTGGATCACATTTGTGAGTTGCCCGAACCTGCGCAGGTCAATATTAACAGCATTTGATTTCATAGAAATGGTTAAGGATTACAATAAATGAAGCAAGACATATTCATGCCTTGTAAAATTCTAGTAAACTGAGAATATTTCATATAGATTACCCCATTGTGACCAACATTCACCCCCCACAATACCCTACAGCGAAAGAATGGAAAGTTCATTTAGTTCGTCGTCGCCGTCGACGTCGGTGTCTTTCGCCGGTGCTTTGTTTTGTTCCACCCGGTAGTGGCCAAGTTTCTTCCCATTCAAGAAGTACTATTTTTTAAAGTTTTTCACACTTGGCGAGCGAGATGACGGCGGCGTCGGTGGCGGTTGGACGATCTGGTGGTGAAGCGACGACCACTTCCAGGAACCAACCGTACCGACCCGAGATGAGAAGTTTGTCTCTGCTGGCAGCAGTCGCCGCAGCCACCATACCGCGTGAGGTCGAGACTCCGAGACTACGAGATGGAGCACAGCGCGTAGAATTCTACGTGGGATCCGAAAAGTGCGAGCGAGACAAGTCCCTTTTCTTGAGCTAGTCAGTGGAATGCAGTTGCACACCGGAAACTTGGTCTTTTAATCCTATTTATTTTGTGGCGATGGCAGCGGTGGCGGTGTCGGCGTCGGCGTCGGCGTTGGCTGCAGCAGAAAGAAGAACTGCTGTTTTGTGTAGCTCGGAGAGTGGATTTTGCCCCCGCGGCCAAACGTGGCGTGGAAACTCCGGAACCGGTAACAGATGCCACCTGAAAGAAGCGGGCGGAGAAGTTCCACTTATGTTTCAGGGATTTTTCGTTTCGAGCGTTGTTTCCGGGTAATTTTTGCTTTTTCTTTTCAGTTAGTCTCGTCTCACAAACAGGCAACGGATGTGGGAAAATGGCAATTTGTTTCGAGATTATGAGCTCTTGGGGTCATGGCGAGGGGGGGCTTTTGAAGAAGGGGCTCCACGGGTCATGGTTCAACTGGTAGACGGTTGTAGAAAACAACTTGGTATCAATTGGGAGTTTTCTTTAGGTTGTGGTAGCTATCACAACTACGATACAAAACTGCAGTAATAGAATGCCTTTCTATGTTTATCAAATTTCTTGCGTCAGAAATGACACAAAAAGGCCGTAAAGGATTCTAACAAACATATTCCATGCCTGGAAATTCCATCACTGTAATCCAACGATGGACATGTCAAATGGGCGGCCGGGTGCCAGAAAAGGCTCTGCGGAAACTTGGAATGTTTCCTACACTGAGGATACTGTTCGTATGTTTTTCATAGTTTACATCTTATGAATCAGTTATTTTTATTATTTTCATCATTTCATAGTTCTCGTATGCTTTTCATACTTTGAAATGCGAAATCCATAAGACTTGTCGTATGAAAAATCTCATAAGAAGCATCGTATGAAAATCATAAGATGTGTTATGAAACACCATTGCTAAAAAACAACAAAACTTTTATTGGCTTCTAACACCTTCAACTTCCGAAGCGTCGGTGGGCGAATGAGTAAAGCACGCACTCGCCAACCTTGACGTTCCTGGTTCGATTCCAGGTTGCATTTTTTTTTAATTTGTGCAAAACATTTCATAAAAATATGTATGATAGTCATACGACATAGTTTCGTTTTTATACGTTATCGGTATGATTTTCATACGTGATTGTTATGAAATTTATACAGTAATAGTATGACAATAATAGTTGGCGCTTTGAATCCAAAATCATAGTTCGTAACTATGATTTTCGCAAGAAATTCTTGTGGCAAAAAATCATAGTTGATTCGTATGATTTTCGGAGTTGCAGTATCCTCAGTGTACAGTTCATCGAAAAGTTCCACCTGAACATTTCTGGAAACTGTTTCGAAAAATTCAGCAGATATATTGAACTGATATTTCTTAACCCTTCCATTACCAGCCCAAAATCAATCGACCCTCCATCGATTCTTCCAGAGATTTCTCTACGTAATCCTTCATAGATTCCTCCAGGTATTTCTACATGGAACTTTTTTAGGAACTTCAGGCATTCTTAATGGGAATTACTTGAAATAAAAGATTTCTATTGAGATTTCTTCAGGAGTTCTTGCTGGGATTTTGCAAGAGATCAAGACAATCTTCATGGAATTCAAAAGTTCCTTCGGTGATTCTTCTGAGAATTCTTCCAATGGTGTAATCCAAGAAATCCTCTAGAATTTCTTCATGGTATTCCTTCAAGAATCATCCAGGAATTCCAGCTGGGCTTTATCAAACAATTAGTGCTGTGTTTTTTCCTAGGATTGTTCCAGAAGATCTTCCGGTGGTTCCTCCAGATTTTTTAAGGGCTTCCTTCAGGAGCCTCTTTTGTTCTCCAAGACTTCCAGCTGGATTAACCCAAGCAATTCCTCCTGCAGTTCTTCAATAAATTTCTAGTAGCACACCTCCTGATATTTTAACTGAAGTACCTCCAGGAATATATAGCCGAGGCGGTAAACGTACGGGTATTCAGCATGACCATGCTGAGGGTGACGGGTTCGATTCCCGGTCGGTCCAGGATCTTTTCGTAAAGGAAATTTCCTTGACTTCCTTGGGCATACAGTATCTTCGTGCCTGCCACACGATATACGCATGCAAAATGGTCATTGGCAGAGGAAGCTCTCAGTTAATAACTGTGGAAGTGCTCATAGAACACTAAGCTGAGAAGCAGGCTTTGTCCCAATAAGGACGTTACGCCAAGAAGAGAGAGAGAGAGACTTCCAGGAATTCTTCTACCAATACCTCTAGGGTTTTGTCATAGCATTCTAGCTGGGATTCTTCCAAGCAATCTTCCTGTGAGTCTTCCAGGAATGACTTCGGTGATTCTTCAATAGATTTCCCCAAGGACTCATCCAGAAATTCCTTGAAACGTTTTATCTAGGGATTCCTCCAAAAATTCCAGCTGGGATTTTTTAAGCAATTCCTTTTGCGGATTCCTCCAGAAATTCTATCTGTGGTACTTTTAGGAATCCTTTCATAGATTTCTTTAAGAATTCCTGCAGGCATTTCTTCAAGAAACTTTAATTAGGATTCCTCATTTTTGGTGTAGTGTCTCTTGATATTTATTCAGATGTACTTTATGCAATTCTTCCTAGAATTTTACTATTAATTATTCCCATGGTATCCCCCTTATTTCTTCCAGGAAATTTTCCGGAGTTTCTCCAGGGATTTCTCGGTGGTTATGATTTTTCTTAAAATGGTAAACTGGTGAAATGTTTTAATAGCTTCTTTGCAAATATTTCCATGTATGTCACCACGAGAACTGTTTGACCATTTTTGTAAAATTATTGAGAATTCCAGATAATAGTGAAAAACTATTCCAGAAAATCTTATTGATTCTGATTTTCTCATAAATCAAAGAAAATTCCTTTAAGTATAACTGCCACAAGCCCTTTGAAACCCCATATTAAATTTTCTCCCACAAAACTTTTCGAAATTTTAAAAGTATTCAAGTGATCCACCAAACCTTTTAATAAAGCACTCGTTTGTTAAAAGATATCTTAAAATTTTACAAATTCAAACATTTCTAAAAATCATCATACCTCCTCTTTTTTTTACTGATTTTTATTGGATTTTTTGGTACATTTTTAGGATTTTTTCTTGACTTCCTTGAATTAATTTAAATTTAAATTTCAAAAGAATCCATTATTTATAATATTATTATGTACTTATATTATGTATTATGTACTTTGAATAATTTCTTAACACTCTTTTCTGTGACTAAAGGTGCGAGCATGGTGCGATTTAATGATTGATAATCACCGCTCGACTAGCAGATTGCCTTAGTTTTTTCCAAAATTGCTCTTAAGATCCCTTCAAATGTGTTAGTGTATTCCCCATGGATTTCATGCAGAATAAACGTCCGGCAAAGTCTTTAAAAACATTTGTAGAAAACCCTATAGATATTTTCGCTAAAAAGTCCTGTTCACTTGTACTCGCACACGTTAATAACAAGGCATTCAAAGCAAATATACAAGTAAGTACAAACAGCTCTCTCCGACAAAGGACACATTGATAAGGATAACAACAATCTTCATTGATGGATGTGTTTATGATGTCTATAAAGCATTTCATTGGACAAGAGATTTAAATTCGGAGAATTTTCGAAACATTCTGAAACAACAAGTTTCTACATGAAAATTCTGAAAAAAAAGATATGGAAGAATTCAAAGCTGTACATTTATTAAATTCTACAAAATTTTACTAGATTTTTTTTAGTTTTTTTGTGAACTCTTCCGAAAATTCATTAGCATTTCATTGTGAAATTAGAAATTACTTTGCATTCTATCAAAGGAATAACTCTTACCTTACCTTCTTTCGCATGCACAGGAAGGCCCTCCAAGAAAACTCTTAACATTTCATATACATGTTTTTTTAGAATTTGTTGCACACAACTATTGAAGACGCCTTACATACAGGGGATAGACAAAATGATCGGGACATGCAAAATTTTCATTTTTCAAAAAATGTTCAATTAGCTGTAACTTTTCGAAAAGTGCACCAAATATTTTCAAATTTTTACTGTAAATTCCTGAACTAGTTGTGTATCAGCGGACAAAATTTGAAAAAGATCGGACAATTCTCCACGAAGTTATAAAGATTTTTAAAAAAGGTCAAATTATCCGATAGCCAACTTTGAGCTGTTATATCTCCGGATTCAATGAACCGAATGCAATGAAATTTTGACCATTTATGACTTATATAATGAGCTATGAAAAACCATTAACTTAACTTAATATTCTAAACACGGAAGAAAATTATACCGATTAGATTATTTTTCTAATAAAACACCAAATTACCTAAAACTTCAACATCGTTTCAAAAGTCAAGATGCAAATTATAGTTCATTTAGTTTCCCTCTAATTGACTTATATATAAATGCGTTTTGAAGGAAAGTAACAACATAACCGCCAATAAGTTGAAAAAGTAATGGGATGCATATTAAAAATAGACTAATTTACTAAAAAATCGTGAAAAAAATAAAATTGCTATAACTTTTTCGCTTGTTAAAAATTTCAAGTTAAGTCAAATGTTTTCCAGAGTTCATTATAAAAGTCATGAATGGTCAAAATTTCATTGCAATCGGTTCATTGAATCCGGAAATATAACAGCTCAAAGTTGGCTATCGGAAAATTTTATCCATTTCAAAAATCTTTATAACTTCGTGAAGAATTGTCCGACCTTTTTCAAATTTTGTCCACTGATACACAAATAGTTGAAGAACTTTCAGTAAAAATTTGAGAATATACGATGCACTTTTCGAAAAGTTACAGCTAGTTGAACATTTTTTGGAAAGTGAAAATTTTGCCTGTCCCGATCATTTTGTCTATCCCCTGTAGAATTGCTATATGCTCTGTTGTATAGGGAAAACCTAAAACAAATAAATACAAAATTTTTCGTTTTTTTTTTCTCTGATCTATGGCGGAATTTAACAATTTTTGGTTGTTTCTTTTTTTGAAATAGGAAGAATTCCTCCTGGTGTTGCCTTTTTGCCACCGCTATTGAAAGTTTTTCTTTCCCCTGATGCTAACGACAGATTTAAAGAGATTCTAAGAACCATCGATTTTGTTCCGAAATCCTCAAAAGATTGTTGACAATAAGATAATGGTTCAGGAAGTCAAACATAATTTCAGATCTTTTTGGAAATTTTATGAGAAATAGATAAATTAGATCGATTATAAAACAATTGCATTTCTTCAAATCATTCCATTATAAACAGATTCAAGGAGTTTCATCACAAATATCATTGAGGTAAAAAAAATAATCTTATTGCTTTTTTTGGCAGCGGATTTAAGAAATGTATATAAGAGTCAAATCAGATTACATACAGTCATCCACCAAATCACATTTATGTTACTTTATGATACTTAAAAAACCGTCAAGCGTGCCGTAACAGAATTAGTTTCGAGAATTTCTATTGTAATGCTATTCTTCAGGAATGCATTGTCAGTTTCTCGTCAAATGCTTTAAAATATGTCTACCCGAAAATACTTTGAGATTTCCAAAAATCCTTCTGGTATTATTTTATTTTATTTTTTCAAAAATAACTCTTAATTATTTTTTGACTTACTACTAATCTTTCGAATTTTCAAAAAAAAAGTATTTCAAAGACAGCTTTGATATTTTGTCAAATGTTTTGCACAAATTTAATATAGTTTGTATCGGTTTTTTTCTGGGAAATTGTAAATGTTTCTAGAAGCAACGCTCCAGAGCTTGCCAGAATACAAAAAAGCAACATTTTTTCGTGACGAATGAACAATGACGAGGAGATGGTTAACTCCTTCACAACTTTTGAAATCCCCATCAATTAAATCCCCATAAAACCAAATGAAAACCTAAAAAAAATCGATTCACTCCAAATTAACTTACATATGAACGAGATGGAGAGCTGTGAAGAAGAGCGTGGGATAAGTTGAACATTGAATTCAGGTTGGATTTCTACTCCGCTGAAGCGTTTCATTTTCTATGGCTTAGCTGGTTAACGCGCCCTTCCTAGCGAATTGGGAAGTAGTAGGTTCAAATCCCACCAGGACTGCGTGGTGTTTTTCCACAGTTTTGTCCAATTTATATCATATCAAATCAAAATCCGTATCAAATTGATGGTTCCTTGGGCGAGTTGTTTAGCAAAGCAATCCTTCAAAAAAAAAACAATAAAAATGCTATCAGGAATGTTTCGAGATTTTCTTCCACTGGAATCTAGCAATGGCTATTTCCTGCAATTTGGTTGAAATTTGATTCAAGAAGAAACCATTTCTTCTTAGGATTCATTTTGAATTTTCTCCAAATATTTATCAAATATTTATCCACTATTTCGTGAACTCCTGGAAAAAAATGTAAACATTTTTGAAGAACCTTCACAGTATATTCTTTGAAATTGTCATAAAAAAGTGATCATTTATTTTTTCCATGAGCTCTCTAACGAATATCATTAGAATAATGCTTATAGTTCATTATTTTTTAGAGATTTCTATGATGGATAAAATCAGCAAATTATAATCATAATTATAAACAATAGTTAAAAATCATTTTTATGAAATTGTTAAGAAGTATTTCTAAAACAAAAATCCCTCCCACAATCCCTCTCTTCTTTCATATTTATTTCCTAAATAGATCTCAACAAGCTATTTGGAATACTACCAAGATTTTGATAGATAATATGACTGATATTGGCTATTTCGGTCTAAATTTGTTTTTAGGTGGAATTACATAATATCTTCCAACATTTCGGCCTTTGGTTTGGGCCTTCCTCAGCGAAGTTTTAGGTGTACCTTTGCTGGACTGTGGACTGTCGGAACAAACCACAAAACTAATTCCGACTGTTCAAAGCCCAGCAAAGGGCGATGAAACGCTAGTGGTACGCCTATCCTCCCTGAGGAAAACAAAAACCAAGAACCAAACGTTGGAAGAAATAATGTTATTCCCCATTTAAATCAATATTGAACGAAACAGCCAATAACAAAGGGATTTGAACAAGTTCTATAGAATTTTCTTATAGGATCTTTTTAAGTTTTACAGAATGTTTTCAAATCCTTTTTATTTTCTGAAATTAAATCTTGCTTACATCTGCACACAGTTTCACAGGAATTTATAACTATTTTTTTAGAAAACAGAAGATTTTTTATTGTTATTACTACTTTGTTTCAAAAATTTGCATAAATTTTCAATTTTTATATTATGTTTTAAAAGTTTCAATTTACTGAAAGTCTCTAAAATAAAGCAAATTGAATTGAATTGAAAGTTTCAATTTATTTGACATTTCTGGATGAAATACTGACTAGTTATTTTTGTCCTTCTTTAAACAAACCTCACGATTTTTTTTGATAATCAATTAATTATGAAAATAATGAATTAGTTGAATAACTATATTGTGTTCGGGGATTATATTAAACACTAGCTGTACCCGGCAAACTTTGTCTTGCCTACTGCGTTTTTTGACGTTTCGAGTCCCTAGCCAAGCGCCCAAGTCCCCGTTCAAATGTATGAAAACCCGATTTTCAAAAACTCTCAATTTTCCCATGTTTTAGGCTTCACAAACCTTCCTTGGGTGAAAACTAACAGAACAAAACTTAGACGACCAAAATCGGACCACCCGTTCGCAAGTTATGCGCGGTCCCACGTATGCCACTGCATTTTTATATATATAGATTAAGCCGATTTCTGGCAGAAGAAACTTGTGGAATATTTGGGAAGAACATCATTTCAGGCATTTGTCTAAAGATTTTTCGAAGATTGTCGTAAAATTTGTTCTGAAATCCCTCAGCAGGATCAATAGTTATACAAGTCAGAATTTTATAAATAAATTAAAAAAAATACACTACTCAAGAAATTCTTGAATCAAACTTTGGGAAATTGCAAGAAAACCTGCATGAAATGTGAAAAAAAAAAGATTGTTTATGTTCGACATTCTTTCAGGAACTATTCAAATTTTGGGTATGAATAAGAGCACCCTTCTTCAGCCTATGCCCCCATGTTCATCCCATTCCGAAAAACAGACAATTCAGGCACCGATTCTTTCAATTCTTTTTGTAATCATGCATGCTCACGTCAAACAAAAAAAAATAAAAAAATAGAAACGAAACAAATAGCGCTTATAAGCTTTGTTTTAAATAGGATGTAAATGGTAGTACTTGCTTCTTTACATGTTTCAAGTGCTTCCGAAAATTCTCTTTAATTTCAAATATTTATCTCCTGGGTTTATGTAAAACATGTCGAGAAATATCTGGAAGAAATCTCAAGTAATTATGTAGCTTATTTAAAGTTTTTATATTTTTTATGGAATTTCGTCATTTTGTTCCGAAGAATTATGATTTTTTTTGAGAAATTGTGAAAACAAAACTTTCTCAAGTTTTTTTTTATATTCCTTGTGGAAATTTACTGAAGCAATAGAATAAAATCTGGAAATTATAATAAATGGAAAATATCTTCAAGAATATGTTTCAATGATTACCAAAGAAGTCTTAGGAAAACTTCACTAAATTTTCTATTGAAAACTGCTTCTGCAAATTCCCAATAATATATGGAATATGTAATCATATGTAGGGTATTGGTTCCCTTATTAAGCATGGGACTCCCATTTTCATCCTACGAAAAACAAAGGATTAAAGCGCTGTTTGTTTTGTTTCTAATTTTTGTATTTTTTGTTAGAAGTGAGCACCCATGAAAACAAAAAGAACGGAATCAATCGGTGCCGTAATCGCTTGTTTTCGAATAGGATGAATATGGGAGCGTGAGATTACTGATGGTACACATACCCTATATGGGAAAGTCTTGATATCTTGTCTTACAATATTTCAATACTTTCTAACGATTTCTAACGATTTATTAGAAATCGTTCCAGAATATTGTGTGCTGGCTCTTTCAGCAGTTTGAAAATAAGCTTTTTCAATTAACCCAAATGCACGCTCTTGGCACACAGCGTAAGCGTGGCATCGTTTCAGGTAGTCAAAGACGCGACTGCTCGAGGGTTAATAACTCTTGGAAGAGCTTGTTTTCAAACTGCTGCCAGTGCGCAATATTCTGAAACGATTTGTGATGAATTCACTAGACATTTTTGAAAAAAAATAGGGATTATTTGAAGACTTTGCCATATTATTCCATATATGATTGGTAATTTGCTGAAAAAATCTGCTGAAAAAACGAAACTTGAAATTCCCAAATAGGTTTACGGAACAATTTTATGTAGTATTTTGCTGGTATTTCGCCCAGAGTTTGTAATACATATATTTTTTTAATAAGTTCAAAAATTGCGGCAGCAGTTTTAACAAGACGTGAGAAGAACTCCTCAATATGATCTACGGATTTTCTTGTGAAAATTTATCAAGATTTTTACCAAAAATGTATTGGGCCAGCGTCCCTTCTTGATGATTTTTTTTTTTTCATTTAAAAATTCCACTGGTAACTTAAAAACGTGACTTTCCTTCAGAAACGTGTACAGTAATATGCTGTGCAAGGCAACTGAACCAGTAAAAATCCTCGTAAAAGTTTGTGATTTTTTGTTTTGTTCCCTAACATCTTGAAACAAGTTTATATACAACTCCGTTATTGATGTAGTTTTTAAAAACTCAAGCAGTTTCTTCTGCACAGAGTGCAAATCAATACTTCTAAGGAAGTAAATCCTATAAGGAATAGTAATCAAAACGATGACGACATTGCACCATTTGCTGGTCACCATCGTCGGATCAGATCATTCAGTATTCGAAACACTATCGCAAAAACGTAAAAAGGAAAAGAATTTCGCCATAATGCGTCAGAGACCCCGCTCGATTGGAATGTAAATGAAAATTGAGATAGAACTTGCTCACTTCAATCTCCTCGTACAGAACTAAGCATGCCTAGCACACTGACACCATTTGTATCAGTAGTGCTAGCGCTCATGCAAATGGGGAAGGTACACACTACTGAAAAGAAAGCAGCTCCTGAGTCCTGCCAGACTGTTCGTTCAGTGTTCTGTTCACATTCGCATTCAGTTTGTTTGCCGGCTACGCTATCATTTCCCATAAACACACAGAACAAACTGATGGCAAAGCAAAGTAGTATGGGTTGGGTACGGTATTCGCCGTGCTCGACAATCGTTTGCATAATGATAATATTTTTTTTCTTGCTTTTTGCGATTGACGCGCAGCAGCTACTTTTTTCCTGCATTATTCTCATTGTGGCCTCTTTGATTGGAATTTTTGCCACTTTTCCCCCCGTTCGTTCGTTCGTTCGCATCCTTCGTTCCAGTAGTGAAAGTCCTGGGAAAATCAATGACAGGTTTCCGGTGAATTGTAGTGGTAGATAGTCTCCGTAAATTTCTAAATAAATTCAATATTTCAACAGTTATATTTTTTAGTTATTTTAAAAATTTGCCAATCAAATGGTTAGCAATTTCTTTCATAAATGCTTAAAATCCCGGGTAGAGGTGAAATACTGACGATCAAAACGTGATATTGGTTTGATTGACCTAAAAGATAAAAGATCTGAAAATAATATCTGAAAAATGTTCCTAGAACATCTGAACAATATCAAAATTTGATATTTCAAGATCAAACTAATAGCTCGCTGCTATTGGTTAGATCTTACAAGATCTAAACATGATATGATGATGATGTTCCAGGAGTAAATTTTTGATATTATTTTTAGATTTTTTATCTCTTACATCAATCAAACCAATATCACTTTTTGATCTCCATATCAAAATATGCTATTATTGAGCTTTTTTCCTCTACCCGGGATCTGAGATTAAAATACTCAAAAACTATATCACTAAATTGAGGAAATATCTATGTATGTGTGTGATTGAACATTTTGGAAATATTTGCTTTGTTTATTTATCGTTATTGCTTCGGAATGGTATAGTAATTTTGGAGTGCGGTCCATTTAAATGTTTGGACTGAAAACCAAGATAATTGGGTAAATCTCAAACAGGTCGAAAAACAAATATATGACGCAGTAAAAGTAGTATGATCCCCATAAACCGCACAACTTGGACAAACCCCATCAACGGATCCCATCTTACCTAGAGCATACAATTTTCCATGACCACCAACAGAACAAGCACAATTGTACGCGGTAGTTTGAATGGAAAACAGCAAACCCACAAAAAAAGAAGCTCTATTTCAGCACGCGGCCACGCCGGTGTTTGTGGATCACTCGTTTAGATTACGGCGAGAAGCAAAAGAAACGCATTGATTTTCATGTTAATGGAAAACATTCACCAAGTCGTGCCATCCACGTAAACGGGGGCGCCAAACAACCAACACAACCCATGGAGCTGCACAATTCCAAGGGAAGAGAAAAATTGAAATCGATAATTTTTCGGCTCATAACCGTAAATATTTAGAGTAGGCCTAGCGAGCACCGGCCGACCAACCGACCGACCAACCCACCACGTGAAAGCGAGAACCATATTGCCTTTGGATGGAATGTTGCTGACTTTTTAATCTAGATTATTGGAAGCGAAGTGCGAAAAATATTGCACCTCCGATGAACGTAAATTGCTGGGTTTTGTGCGGCTTTGGACGCCCGGGTGCAATGGACGAGCATTATTCAGGGGTAGCCCTTGAATGTGTAGATTTGTGGAGCTACTAACTGAATTATTCAAATCAACCTGCGTGCGAGTAGGGAGTGGTCGACTTGAATGCGCTACTCATTTAAAAACACATTGATTGTTGTGGTGTTTTATGTGCTCTGCACACAGCAAAAATACAATAAAATCTGTAGACGTAATATAGGACGTAATTGAATCACAACCAGTTCGATTGGCCGGTTGGTACTTGGTTCAAATTTACTATTATTTAATTTGTATTTCCGACCGGAGAGGATGACAAGAACAGAAGCGAAGCCAATCCGCCACACCAAGAAACGGAAGCGTGAAGAGAGTGTGACTGCTGAAGCGCATGCAAGCTTGGAATATAACAATATGCAGAGGTTTTATGCAACAGTAAAAGGTGTGTAGCACAAAACCGTTAGTTACTAGGGAAACTAGAAAATGGTGTGAGGATCAGATTCACGAACCACCACTTGTAGTTTCCGAATAAAAACGGTAGACTTCAGTGGGCTGGACACGTAGTGCGAATGTGGGCAGAAAAATGTCGAAAACAATGTTCAGCAGTGAGTCTGATAGATATAAGTGACTTCGTGAGCAGCCACGAACACACTGCACCCGGATGGAAAATACCTGGGGACTTTAAATGTTTGGAGAAACTGGAGGAACATCACCAAAGACTAATGAAGATACCCAACTAACAATCGCCAGCCGCAAACAAGCATGCATGCGGAATTGTTGCTTAATAATAGTAATTATAGCTGAACTAAAATTAGGCTGTACACATTACTGTACAACTGCTGTTTCAATTGAAAAACTGAGGGCTTGGTGGTCTAGTGGCACTGTGTATATAACGCCTACAAGTTATGCAACCAAAGCGTGCTGTGCCGCTTGACCTTATTCACCTTATTCACCACACAATCTATCACCTTACGAACACTATAAATAACCCCCTATCCAAGGGTTGCATCATCGACCCAACGGTGACTCCCAGATTTCCCATCCATTCCGTCTAACAAATACCCCAGTCCGTGCTGGTTGTGGGGATGCAGAGGTGATCTCGGTATTTAGTAGCAACAACCAGCACACTCTAACATTCCTTTCCCTTCTCAACTGACTATAAGGACGTGGCCGGCACCGTTATTGATCCAAAATGTATAAGCTGCTTAAATTGCACTATGATAATAAGTGGAGTGTCCCAGCCCTTATTCATTTGAATCTCAGTGCAATTGGTAAGAGCTCAGATCAATCACGGAGGAGGAACCATTGACATGTATAGTCAGATTTGATCGTTGATCGTGATCGATGATCAAACTGCTGTTTCAATTGAAAAAGTAGCCAATGTTCAAATTTTCGTATTGGTATTTAAAATGACAATGATAACTTTTCAAGCGTTCAATAAGAATTTTATTCGACTCGCAGTTATTCCTTTACAACATAGTTTAACAAGACTTTTTTCTGCTTCTTGTTAAGTTCATGTAAAAATTAGCGCATGTTTCTGTATAACGTGTTTTTCACTTTCGTTTCATCATACTTCGTCTCAGAGTACATGATGAAAACACGTGGTTTTTTTCTGAACAACAGCTGAATTAATCTGTTGTTCAGTCGTTAATCATAGTAGTGCTAATTCATCACTGCTGAATAGGAGTCGAAGTCTGATCATTATAAAACCACGGGAAGAGTATGTTGTGATTTGAGCGCTGCAATTCATCATCTCTAGGATGGCGCAGATAGGAAGGCATGCGGCTGGCAATCGACGGGTCTCGAGTTCGAATCTGGATTTAGGTATGTGTAGTTATTATTTCACAATATTTGTTCACAGCATTAAGTTCCAATCATAAACTCTTGTGGAAATTGAAAAAAGTTGCATTTTTTTATTTTTAGTCATTTTTCTAAAGCTGAATAACAGCTTTACTATATAGTTGTAAAACGATTTAACAACAAACAATTCAGTTGGTACACAACACTATGCTTTATAGTTTCTCCAAATTTTTGTGAACAAAACCCGAACAAAGGTTGTGCCTGAAAATTATCCAAATGTTATTCAGCATCATGCTGAATCAATTCATCGTAAAGGTCCTTGTACAATAAGTGATTGTTAGTTGGGTAATGCTCTACTAAATGATCAGTATCGATTGAAGTTACTCTTAAACCAATAATGTGTCAAGAAAATGTGCATCCATAGGGACAAAATTGAATTTTAGAAACGAACGTGGAGGCAATCGCAGACAACCAATTTGCACGTATAATGAAGTTTATGTTCATGTTATACGTACTTTTATGCGTTAAAGTGACATCGCATAAGATGCTGCAAAAGTGCTTATTTGCTTACAAAAGTGGAGGCGCTATAGTGCATTGACGGAACAATAATAACGCTATATGACTTGAAGCGATATCTTATGCGATGCACCGTGTGCACGATTGCGATGTAATTCAGCATCTTATGCGACTTAATAGTATTAAAAAAACAATACTTGTCAGCTCAATATCGAACTAATGACCTTTGGGTTGTCGAGCCACACTTCACACACAACACTAAACGATACTTATGAAACAAGCTAATTAATTATCATGATATTCTAACTCAGCTCAGTGTTTGTTGGAATGCACTTGGTTCACTTGCGCTGTGCGTGTTTGGCAGGCTGAAAACGACGAAGCACAATTTGCCGTACAATTTTCACTGTCCATCTCTGGCTAGCGCCTCCCAATGTTGGTTATCAAGCCAACAAAACAAATAATGATGACTTTGCAACCATAATTATGGCTGTTCACTTTCTTGTTGCTTTATGGAACTGCATCCACAGTGTAACAGAAACTCTTTAATTGTTATCGCATATCAAATCGCATAATGTCACCATAATAGCATCTAGCTTATGCGGGTTTGTATGCACATTTCAACGAGTTTATTTATACTTTTATGCGATTTCATCCATACACCATTGTGAGGTTAACTAACACAACAAGAAAAGTACCAAACGAAGTCATATAATCATCGCAGTATGACACTTTGCGAGTTCGCTCGCACGCTTTTGCGCATAAGTAAAGCTCATCGCAATAAAACATCAAAATATCATCTACTACGATGTACTCATACCTTATAAAAGTTTATTTGTATTCTTATATGACTTTACCTGACACATCGTAATAAGTTCAAAAATAACATCGTATGTGATGAAAATTGTCAGTTAGCCGAACATATATGCGATAGTTATTAAAGTTATTAAAAAAGTACTTTATACGATGTACAACGTGGTTTCTTATGCGACTCCTGGTTGTCTGGGATGAAAGGTGGAAGCACCACTTCGATGAACGCATAACTGATACGAAGAAAGGGAACAATAAGTTGTAGTCAGGGTTCTACAATGTCAACAACATGACATTAGATAATTCACCAATTTCATTGCTCCAGGTTTAAAAATGCTCATCAACAACTTCATTATTTCTCCTTTTATAACCAGTACTATTGAAGGGTCCACAGATGGAAATTTGAACAGAAAATGGTTAAACTTGAAAATATCGTGACATTTTTCTCATGATATTTCGTGACATTCTCCACCCCTAGTTGTAATAAAAAAAATGGAAAAAATGTATATTTCCTAAAATTTTTATTATGCAACTTTGTTTTCTAGAGGATAACAAAATGCTGTATCGGCCAAAAGTTTGGGGTCACTATCGTAAAACAAGGAAAAGTGATTTGTTGATATCTTTGTCAACTTTCATTCAATTTTAATTCTTCTTGGCTTATTTGAAACAAAATGAATGATACTTACTGCATAGACATTGAACCACACATATTTGTTGAAATTTACATACTAAAACTTAACGTAAAGTTGCCTCATTTTTTGAAGCGTGGTAAAATGTGCTAACTTTACATAACATTTTTAATATACAAAAATCGTTAAATACGTTAAGTTGAAGACATCAAACGTAAATTTAGTTAATTATCTTTAAAATGAGCCCAAAATAAATAAAATTGAACTATAGATGACAAAGATATCACCAAATCACTTTTCCATGTTTTACGAAAGTGACCCCAAACTTTTGGCCGATACATCATATTGAGGGGTGACCCCAAACTTTTGGTCGATGACATCAAGGATTAATTTACTTAATAATTTTTTTTCTAGATTTTTTAGCTAAGTTCTGTAAAAAGCAGTTGAAAGCTAATAGAAAATGGGTCATATTACCGCTCTCATCTTAAAATTTGGTCGACCCAACTTCCAGCGACACTGCCGTAAGTTTATATTCATTTTTTAGAAAATTTGGCAACTTTGGGTTAAGTTTACATACAAAATTATTTTTGGGTTAAGTTTACATACAAAATTATGGGCCTAACAAAATGACATGTTTTTGAGGGGGTGACCCCAAACTTTTGAACGGGAGTGTACGTTTGCTCTTGAAACAGACCAAAAATTATTGTTTGTTTCGATGTGTGATTCTCAGAGTTTCAGGATAAATTTCTTGAAATTTATTTGTGTTAATTTCCGAAAAAAACACTAGAAAACCTCTTCGAGATTTTGCACAAAATTTTTATTCTCAAGAACTTCTGATAATACTTTTTGTATGTTTTTCATAAAATTGATATAATTGCTGGTTATAAATCACGATTAAATGGCTAAGATATTAAAAAAGGTCTATTAAATTGTTTGTGACATGTTCACGTTGGATTGTGCTTGGTGCGTTCCGTGCTGAAGACCTTTATTTTCTATTTGAAAGAGAGTTATGATAAGGCTTCAAATAAATCAGCTTGATAAACTATCGTTGTAGAAATTCCATTATAGTATTTTTCTTCAATTTTCACTGTGCCATCGGAACACCAGGTTGCTAAATGACTGCCTACCAACCAAGCCCTGTTGCTGCTCTTAAGCTGCCCTGGCTTAGTCTAATGAATTTTCGTTTATTATCAAGCTTTATTGCCGTTTTTTATTCGTACCGACACAGCAAATTCTTCCCGATGCCGTCGCCACCACCCCCTCTCGTTCAATTCTGCAAATGTGTTGCTACAATGCAATGGGGGGAAAGTGAAAACAATTCTGTGTCCTAGTGGCATCGAACGACCAAACGACGACCCCCCCGTCCATTCGGATATATTAGTTCAAACTATAATCCACTTAAAAGCTTTCGACGCCTGCCTGGTCCTGGAACTCCTCATCCTCACCCAGTACCCGAGGTACACGTTCCGAAGGAGAGTTTTCCCGTCGTCCGTCCGTTCGTGCACTAATGGTGCACGTAACGAACAAACGCTTAGTTACGCAGTTTGTTTTGTGAAGCTGTTGCTGGTTCTGGTGCTACTGCTGCTGCTGCAAGTCCGATGGTGTTGGCATTTGAAAATTGGGTAAAAGTGCCAATTTGTTAATGCAATTTTCGACACCCTGCTGCTGCTAGCAGGGTCGTTTGTTTGGATTTGCTGGGGTGTGAGAGAGGTTCCACTACTGGGATCGATGGTTTGATTTCTATCTGAGTTCGATGGGATGTCCGATGCATGAGAAGGGTTGGGATAGTCAGTTTTTGGAATATTGGTGATTTGAGAGTTCTTAAAGAGTTTTCTCTGACACTTCGTGATCAATAGATGCGAATTTTAAATTGTTTTTCCCAACAAGCAATAAAGAATAAACTTCCACTTAAACCTGGATTACGTTCCTAAGAAAACAATTTGTATACCGTCATTGGGGGTGAGAATGGGTCAAAAATGATAACCTTCACATTCATTGTTCAACAGCTTTTGCTGGAATGTGATCTGCATGCACATATGATGTAACAATATTTGGAGTTCGTCAATCTATATATATATAAATGCAGTGGCATACGTGGGACCGCGCATAACTTGCGAACGAGTGGTCCGATTTGGTTCGTCTAAGTTTTGTTCTGTTAGTTTTCACCCAAGGAAGGTTTATGAGGCCTAAAACATGGGAAAATTGAGAGTTTTTGAAAATCGGTTTTTCATACATTTTGAACGGGGACTTGGGCGCTTGGCTAGGGGCTTGAAACGTCAAAAAACGCAGTAGGCAAGACAAAGTTTGCCGGGGGCAGCTAGTTTTATTTAAAACAACAAGTGTATGAAAATTGACCCATTCTCACCCCTTCGAGGGGGTGACAAACGGTCAGGGGAACCGAATATGTTTTTCTTTTACAGCAAAGTAAGTTTTCGAGAGAAAAAAATGAAAAAAACAAACTATTTTCCATATTTTGGCTGTATTTATTTAGTTTCATTTATAACGATTCATCTAAAACTGCCAAGATAAGCTTCGTTTCTCTCGACATAACTATAATCTTTTTTTTTTGCTTCGTAAGATTTGAGTTTTTTTTTTATTCTTGGAATTCTTCCGGCATCAAATTCAAAAAGTTCTGGTAAGACTCCAAAACATCCAAAAAAGATTTGAAAAAAAAAACAAATTGTACCGGAAGTTCCACCAAGCTGTCTGCTACAAAATTGTCCATGGATTAAAAAAACAGACATGCATTTATAGAAGCCGTTTGGCATTTGTTATCAAGCTATGAAGCAGTACTTTGAAGATATTGATTGAAAATACAACAGATATTCAGAAATACTCTATTAATTATCTTTCGAGATTTTTCATATTTTCATAAAATCTACTTAAAGTTCAGCAAAATGCACTTCTACACATTATTTCAATGCTTCAGGAATAAAAATCTCTACGTTTCTAAGAATCCAGTTTGCCAAGGAATGTTTGCTTGACATAAGATTTAAATATTCAATCTGAAGATTTTTTTTTGGTTATAATCAGAAATTAATTTTCTTTTTTTTACAAATCACAGTTCTTGTTTAACAAAAATCGTCTGCTATCGTGGTCAATTGAAAATGCTTCCATTTGTTTCACAAAACATCTTCAAACGATATTTCGGAAATATCAAAACTCCCAGAAGCAGTTTTCTGTCATTTTTTCTTCCGAAATTCTTCGGAGCGTTACTCTAAACTTCGCCTTGATATAATTTACAGCAGAAAATTTTCGGGTTGCTCCAGAGCTATTCAAGAACAAATCCACAATGGAGTTCTCTCGAAGTTTGAACCTATTTTGTAAATAAAAAATGGAAGGACTTTGGAGTTTAATAATTATGGTATTAACTAATTTGTATCGAAGTAGCTCAATGATGCGAGAAGGCATCAGGCAGAAGCTTGAAAATAGTGACTTGAACCCTACAGGATTTTGGGTTTGGATTTCCGTGAAAGATTTTAAAACGTCTATCTAACGAAATTATACAAATTGAGAATTGATGCATCTTTTGGAAAGATTGCGGAAGGCCGCAAAATAACTAAAAATGTTGAAAATACACCTTGATTTGCCTAACATTGCCCTTGTTGACAAGCTTGACCAAATATATTCTATGAGAAATCATAATTTAAAAGTTGGAAAATCCTAAATCACTACACGAATGTGGTTTCCAATAGACTTTCTAATATTTCCTTCAGACTCCTGTATGGAAGCACATTAAAATTGGTACTTATACATTTTCCATGAGTTCCAATAAAATACATGGAAGTGAAATTGCCAAATAATTCTATTCGGATTTTTTTTTTGAAGATTTTTCCAAAAATGTCTAGCATTTTTCAAAGTTTATCTTCCAATCTATTGGATTTTCTATTTTGTACATATTTCTATTTTTTTTTCATTTTTTTCAATATCCATTTGAAATTAAAAAAAATCAGCATCACCAAATGAAAATTCACATACCACTTTCTTATATTATTTTATTATTAATTTATTTTAAGGACCCACTTTCTTAGAAAGAGTGCTATTATTTAAGCATAGTCCATCCTAAATCTTTTGAAAAATTTATAAATAAACTCATACTTTTATAAAATCTCCTCTTATGCCATTTCATTTCTCTAGGAGTAAAAATAAAGTTAAAAATATTTTTTGGAATAAAATTGACCCATTCTCACCCCTTCGAGGGGGTGACAAACGGTCAGGGGAACCGAATATGTTTTTCTTTTACAGCAAAGTAAGTTTTCGAGAGAAAAAAATGAAAAAAACAAACTATTTTCCATATTTTGGCTGTATTTATTTAGTTTCATTTATAACGATTCATCTAAAACTGCCAAGATAAGCTTCGTTTCTCTCGACATAACTATAATCTTTTTTTTTTGCTTCGTAAGATTTGAGTTTTTTTTTTATTCTTGGAATTCTTCCGGCATCAAATTCAAAAAGTTCTGGTAAGACTCCAAAACATCCAAAAAAGATTTGAAAAAAAAACAAATTGTACCGGAAGTTCCACCAAGCTGTCTGCTACAAAATTGTCCATGGATTAAAAAAACAGACATGCATTTATAGAAGCCGTTTGGCATTTGTTATCAAGCTATGAAGCAGTACTTTGAAGATATTGATTGAAAATACAACAGATATTCAGAAATACTCTATTAATTATCTTTCGAGATTTTTCATATTTTCATAAAATCTACTTAAAGTTCAGCAAAATGCACTTCTACACATTATTTCAATGCTTCAGAAATAAAAATCTCTACGTTTCTAAGAATCCAGTTTGCCAAGGAATGTTTGCTTGACATAAGATTTTAATATTCAATCTGAAGATTTTTTTAGTTATAATCAGAAATTAATTTTCATTTTTTTACAAGTCTTCACAGCTCTTGTTTAACAAAAATCGTCTGCTATCGTGGTCAATTGAAAATGCTTCCATTTGTTTCACAAAACATCTTCAAAAAATATTTTGGAAATTTTAAAACTCCCAGCAGCAGTTGTCTATCATTTTTTCTTCCGAAATTCTTCGGAGCGATACTCTAAACTCCGCCCTAATATAATTTTCAGCAGAAAATTTTCAGGTTGCACCAGAACTGTTCAAGAACACATCCACCATGGAGTTCTCTCGAAGTTCAAACCTATTTTGTAAATAGAAAATGGAAGGACTTTGTGGAATTTATTAATTATGGTATTAACTAATTTGTATCTGAGTAGCGTAATGATGCGAGAAGGCATCAGGCAGAAGCCTGAAAATAGTGACTTGAACCCTACAGGATTTTGACTGGATAGTTCTCGTGAAATATTTCAAAGTGGTTAAGATCTTAAAACGTCTTTCTAACGAAATTATACAAATTTGAGAATCGATGAATCTTTTGAAAACATGGCGGAAGGTGGCAAAATAACTAAAAATGTTGAAAATACACCTTGATTTGCCTTACATTGCCCTTGTTGACAAGCTTGACAATATATTCTATAAGAAATCATTATTTAAAAATTGAAAATTCCTAAATCACTACGCGAATGTGGTTTCTAATAGAATTTCTAAGATTTTCTTCAGACTCCTGTATGGAAACACATTAAAATTGATACTAACACATTTTCCATGAGTTCCAATAAAAGTATACATGGAAGTGAAATTGCCAAATAATTCTATTCGGATTTTTTTTTCAAGATTCTTCCAAAAATGTCTAGCATTTTTCAAAGTTTATCTTCAATCTATTTTATTTTCTATTTTGTACATATTTATAATTTTTAAGTTTTTTCAATATTCATTTGAAATTTAAAAAAAAAACAACATCACCAAATGAAAATTCACATACCACTTTCTTAGATTATTTTATTATTAATTTAATTAAGGGACCAACTTTCTTAGAAAGATTGTTATTATTTAAGCATAGTCCATCCAAAATCTTTTGAAAAATTTACAAATAAACTCATACGCGTCTGGCTGTTAATACGTACTGTTGTTGATCTGAATACGTTCTCGATTTTACCGCTGTTGTAGGCTCTGATTAAACGATCTATTTGAATCAGTGCTTAATGTGATATTTGTTGGTATCGGATTAGGAAATTTTTTTTTCCAAGTCGCAACAATCTTAAAGATAACGACGTTTTTGAGCTGCTTAATATTGCTGTGATAGTGCCTGTTTCAGTTGCAATGGAGAAAGCAAGAATTTGCAACAAATGCTTTCTGAGTATTGACGCGAAAGTTGACTTGTATACTGTGTGCGAAGGAGAATGCGCTTGTTTCTTTCATACCGAATGTGTTGGCATAGACGAATTAGACTTGTGTACGATGGCACGGAGAACGAACATGATATGGATGTGCGATGCATGCTTGTTTAAATTCCGCAGTTTGAGTGAACGTACGCCGGCAGATTCACCTATACATCCCAAACCCATCGACGACGAAGTAAGGGATCTCAAAATCGTTGTTGCGGGAATACTGGATACACTTTCCAAAATTGCTCCGACTGCTATTACGAATGACTGCGGACTACTACATTCGACACCTGTTTCGACGAACTTGCCGTCCTATGAGATCAGCACGAGCAATGTAAGCAACGTAGGAAACGATCAGCCATCACCATCGCACTGTGTGGAGAGCAACGATTTGTCATTGTTTATCTCGAACATTGATTCTAGTGTTACTGAAAGCGACGTCCGTACAATGGTGTTACGAGCACTGGGCACTCACGTTCCCGAACGCATTGATGTTCTTAAATTAGAATCGAAAATTAAAAATAGACAGCCACCTGATTTTATTTCGTTCAAAGTTTCTTTGAATAAAAAATGGAAATCTAAAGCGTTAAACTTAGCAACTTGGCCAAAATACATAAAATGTAGAGAATTTGTTCCTCGATAAAATTTAACTTGGAGGCCAGAACAGTAGATGAAATGAAGAATCGATGTTAACTTTGGGTCAATGTTATAGTTTGTAAATGATAGATGTACAGTTGTTTGTTCTGCTTAGTGTGATCGAAAATGTTGTGTTATGTTAAAAATGTAAGCGGTACGTTGATGCTTGATAACTATTCATGTATGATTATATTAGAGTTAAATATTCAATAAGACTGTAAAAGTCAGTTGGATTACTTAAATAAATAAATAAATAAATAAATACTTTTATAGAATCTCCTCTTATGCCATTTCATTTCTCTAGGAGTAAAAATATAGTTAAAAATACTTTTTGGAATAAAATTATCAATTAGAATTTGAAACCCCACAACACTAGCAACATTTCAATAACCAGAAGGCTTTGAGAGGGTTTTAAGAACCGTCTTATTACATGTTTTAATTTAAATTTGCGGTTGAGACAATTCTAAACACTTCTTTGAACCTATCCAATTTATTTATTTTTTTTTTCACAGATCGAGTTATTTTTTTATTGAACATTTCCTAAGCAATATTCTTGGAACAATTCCAACATTTAATTCAAAAAGTTCTTGGATGCTCCCACCAATTCCTAGAGGATTAAAAAAAAATCAAATTGAACCGATACGTCCACCTAGTAGACAGCTTGCAACTTGTTCACGATATTATCAAAATTTAAAGATTTTTTTTTCTGTGGCAGGAATTAATGGATGTCGTCTCAATTTCTTTCATCAGTAAACTATTCCAGAATACCTTGGAAGATTCTATTTAAAAAAATGTCAGAAATTCATATTTGAAAGGATCCTAATCCCTGTTGCAATCTCCGAAGAAATCCCCCTCCCCCTGATTCCTAGGACAATCATTGGAAGAATTCCTACAAACATGTCTGCACAAATCCCAGAAAGGATTTCAGGGTAAATTCCTGGAGAAATCCAAGGGAGGAATTCTTCAAAAAAGTTCTGAGAGAATATCTGAACCAATTTCTTGCAGAAATTGCTTGGAGAATTTTGGCTTTTATTCCAGGAGCATTGCCAACAAGAATTGCTTGTGGAATTAGAGAAAATCCCGATGCAATACAAAGAAATATTCATGTAGGAACACAAAAAGAAAATTCTGCAGAAATTCATAGAAGCGAAATCAGCGAGAGGGATTCTCGGACAACACCCTGGACAAATCCGCATTAGAATTCCTGGAGAATTCCCTGTAGGAATTTCTGAAAGAATCCCCAGCAAAAAAATCCTGGAAAAAGTGCCCCAAGAATACCAGAAAGAATTTGCGAAGGAATTCCTGCAGGATTCCCAACAAAAAACATCTGAAAGTATCATAGTAGGTATGTCTGATATTTTTAGGGAAATGTCAAAAAGGATTCTTGCAGAAAACTCAACAAGAATTAATGAAGGAAGTCTCAGAGAATTTCCTGGAGAAACACCTTCAGAAACTCTTAAAAGAATTGAAGCAGAAATTCCTGCAGGGTTCTCTGCACTTTTTTTAGTAAAACTTATGAGGAATTTATGGTGAAATCTCTTGACAGAAACCCTGAATACAATTAAGGAGAAATGCCTGAACGAATTCTTGCAGTAATTTCATTCCAAGCAGGAAATCTACGGCCTAAACTCCTAGAATATTTCCTTAGCGTCACATGTTTGGGGTTATTTTACTTAAAATTCACATTAACCGGCAACGTTTAGCTGTGGGTTAAGCGCTACAGGAGTAGGTATGTGTGAGTTTTGAAAAATATTTTCATAGTTTTTTGGGATTTACCTGATGTTTTAGTTATCGATTTGAACGTACCTGGAAATAAAATAAAAAATAAATATTAGTTCAATGTGGATCAAAAATTTGGGCAGAATGACGGGCTTGGTGGTCTAGTTGCTACCACTTCTGATTCGTATGCAGAAGGTCCTGAGTTCAATCCCTGGCTATGCTCATAGCCATCCCTAGAACAGAAACGGGTTGAAAATGCGCCTAAAATAAAAAGATCACCAAACAAAGAAGATGCCTGCTAGTCCCCGACAGAATATCTCATTGGTTCCTCGTGTGAGTGTAGCGATTTGAATCAATATTTTGTTACGTCCATCAAAACGACGAGTTTTCTTAATGTAAAGTTGAAAAGCTTGTAGTTTCACCCAACTTGAATAAAAAGTTTTTAAAATCGCGAACCAAGAATTTAAACCAGAGTTTAAGGTATAAAAAACTGACAACAGCCTGTTAATTTAAAACAGTATTATTGCTTACAATCCGATAAAAAAGCTATTTATAGGGGTTTCACTTGCCTTTGTAGAAAAACATTGCACTGGTCAAGATGTTTTGTACATGTACATATTTTTTTGTTTTTGCCTGTCATTCTTTCGCCATCCACAAATAACGTAACGCTCTAGGGGGAGGGGGGAGTACGGCCGAGCGTTACGGCCCATACACAAATTTTCAGGTTTTCATACAAAAAAGCGAGACGACCCCCCCTGAGGGGTGGTCAAAAAATCTCGATTTTAGCGTTACGTAATAAATGGATGCTGCCCGTGATATTTTTAGAAAAATACCTATAAATTCAAATTACATCAAAAAGTAAATCGTGAATAATCATTAAACGCCATGCTGTCTTCAGAAAAGTTGTTCCTCATAAAATGTCCTATCTTTTTATGGATATTGTTCTAAATTTACATAAGGTTGAAATACTTTTTATGATAAAGGTCATAGTATATCAAAAAATGATAAATTTTAGTAAATTCAAAAAAATCACTATCAAAAAGTTACCTGCAAAACATGTCGTTACTAATTTTCCCAAGAAGTTTGGGATATAGATATATATTAAGCTGTGAAAAATATAAAAATGGTGGGTATTGGCAATTTTTGTATAGTAAAAAATATTTGTATGATATTTATTACGGAACAAGCCCGTGCACAAGGGGGGGGGGGTTTTGGGTGTTAAACCCTCCCCATTACAGACGCTTCATACACTAGGCGCCCCTCCGCCTTTTGCCGAAATTGGGAAAAACCCCTCCCTTGGCGCCACTTCTGTGCACGGGCCTGTTACGGAAAATAGCCATTTTTCAAAAATCTTGCCGGGTGATCCCTAAACGTCATTTCGAAAAGTTGCCACCATACAAAAGTATGTTTCTAATACCCTTAGCTATCATTTGCAGGGTGAGCCCCAAAGCTTTTTTAACATGTGTAATTTTGGGACACCCCAGTGTGCAGTGTTTTTCTTCCTCCTCTTCTTAGCGTAACGTCCTCACTGGGACAAAGCCTGCTTCTCAGCTTAGTGTTCTATGAGCACTTCCACAGTTATTAACTGAGAGCTTCCTCTGCCAATGACCATTTTGCATATGTATATCGTGTGGCAGGCACGAAGATACTCTATGCCCAAGGAAGTCAAGGAAATTTCCTTTACGAAAAGATCCTGGACCGACCGGGAATCGAACCCGTCACCCTCAGCATGGTCACGCTGAATACCCGTGCGTTTACCGCCTCGGCTATATGGGCAGTGTTTTTATTATATAATTCATTTTGAGTTGAAAAAAAGTAAAAACAAAACTTCATAAAATCTGATTTGTTTTTCCAAATTGTTCAAAACCATCTCAGTATTCAACCAATTAATATTTTTTTAAGTACTGCTTAATGTGAAACACATCTAACCGTTCTCTATTAGCAACGACCCATAAATTGATTAAAATTTGCTAATATTACTGTTCAACCGAAATTATTACTGATTTAACATAACATGCTTAATACACGAATTGAATTTGAGATAAGTTCCGAAATTTTTACTTCGTAAATGTCGTGAATGCCATCCCATGCAATTCGCTCGAAAGCCACCAATCATTTCACTGGGAAATTTCCCGCGCCATTTCGACCACGAACTACTTCCCAAATTGCTCGGCCATCCATCCATCACGCATCTGGCAGCCATGCGGTCGCAATCAAGGCTAATCAGAGCTCGATTAAATGTAAATTTTTCATAAAACATATCGTTCTTCCCCGACCCATATACGTACACAAACACACACTTCATCGATGGCGCAGAAATGTCCTGACGTTGACACGACCAATTACATGTATCCCATAATGCCCGTGGCTCCCCCCTCTGCAACTTGTGTCAAGTACACCCCTCCCTCCACCCGGTGGAACTTTCCGCCCAAATCAAAGTAATACATCATAGTAAGTGTTGTGGGGACGGCGGTGGTACTGCAACTACCGCCGCCCATCATTTTTCCGCGTTCCATTTCCCCACCCATATGGGGTAGGTAGGCAGGCAATGAGGCGGGTGGGTACAACATTTTTCCGCGTGTTTCCCGGTGTTCAGACATTCTGCATGGCGCCAGAGTAGGGTCATGTACAAACATTGCGTGACTTTGCTCGCCAGCCAAGACTACTGCGACAAAACCCGCCGCCACTGCTAGCTACATAGACCGACGTCTCGACCAACTCGATGAGAATGGCGAGATGGCGTCAGTGAGTCTTACTGGGGAGTAGGTTGTTTGGGGCGACCATAAAATTCGTTTGTTGAATTTCAGATCGGACAATTTTCAGAACAACTTTCAAAAAAATATCGAAATAAGACTTACAAAGCATGAATTTCAAGGCTACAAAATGTGCTTGAACAAATTGCGAAAAGACATCCACGTGCTCCGGTGGGAATTGAACCCATGACTACTCATTTGCTAGACGGGCGCTTCTTTCCTCCGAGCTACGGAACCACTTGACGATTTCCGTAGCCTGATGGCGTACAACTGAACTCGATTACACTATCGCACATGGAATGCTTCATTTTACAATCTAAACACCCTTCGGATGGGATCAGATGAACATCTCACGCACATTTTTGTCATTGTACATACATGTATGTCAAAGCGGAAGTTGTTTTAGAATTTTCGTGAGCTCATTATCTGTTCATCAAACTTTAATTTTGATCTAGAAAACCAAGAGCATGAATGTTACTATTTCCGGCCACGATCATCTGAAATGTTGGAGTTGTTATAACAGTTACACTCATTTTAAGGTTTTACGAACTTTGCTACTCTAGGAACTTTTCCCCAAAACTAATTCAGCCATTCTCGTCAATAAAAAAAAATTAAGCTTTCTCTATAATTGTCTCGAAAATCTTTTTTACTTTACTGATTCGATTCTGGGAACCACTAACGCCATCGCTAGTGCTAGTGACTGAGCAGCGGAGGAAGCCGGGCAGGCAACGAAGCTCCAAAGTGTGAGAGCATTTTTCTGCGGAAGTGGAATTCCAGGGAATCCGGACGTACAATCACGCGCTCGCTATTGCTGTTGGGACGAGGGTGACGTGCAGGGAGGTACAACACAAGACGAGTGTGTTCCTATAGTAGTTGATTACAAGGTGCACGAGAGGTGCCACTGGAACTGGCGACTGGGGCTGCACCAACTGTTTTATTGGGTTTTCCATTCTTTTACTTCCTTTCCGGGCATGGTGGAACACACCGACACACACACACACACACACACACACACACACACACACACACACACACACACACACACACACACACACACACACACACACACACACACACACACACACACACACACACACACACACACACACACACACACACACACACACACAGAAGTGTTAGTTGCCTTTTGCGGAACGTAATAATCCCGGGGCTGGGCGTCGTGGCACCACTGAGCTTTTTTTCCTCCCGATCCGCCCGAGCTTTGAAAGTAATCATACTAATGTTGGTTGTTGGTTATTTTTTACCTTGCAGCCCAGCAGCTAGCAGCGCCAGGATCCGGAAAAAGTGGCACCAATCGCAACCGAGCACGACACTCTCCGGGTTCTGTAGAGCTGCGACGACGATGTTGTTTATACACGATGTTTTTTTTTCCTACTTGTCCTCCGGAGAAGGAAAAGTGTTAGTTTCCATTTGTGTGGTCTATTAGTCGGGTAAATAGAGTCCCACCAGTGTGCACCGAGGAATCCTTTGTGCAAAAGTTTTGTTGCTAGGAGTAGCCACGTTCTGTGGCGCCGAGCATGACCAAGCCAGCAGCAGAAGCGGCAAAGGAAAGATTATATCTTGATTAAATCTTTTGAAGACCGTTGCGACAGAGGAAGGTGGTTTCATTGAATCCGGACAAAAGTTTAAAACACTGGTCTGGGGGTTTAAACTAGGGGTCCTTTTTGGAGAATATATTATGTGCCAAAATAGTAAAAACTTAGAGCCTATGCTTGCAACTTTCAATTTCCCAAGAAAACAAGGAAATTTTCATTACGAACAGTTCTTGGACTTACCAAGAATTGAACCCGTAGCCGTCAGCTAAATGCTCGAGCGCCTGGGCTGTATGTGCCCTGCTTTAAACTTATTCTTTTGTACCTATTTCCTGTGCAACTCCCTGGTATTCGATTCATGTAGCATATTTTAAAAACAACCAGAATGCGATCTTCATAGCTTCAGAGATCACTGCCCTTTCGTCATCGAAACTGAATCCAATTCCAGCAGCTCGGCAATCGAGAGCATTAATAAAAATCAACCCCACGTCACCAGATCATACGGGTTGGTTGTCTTCGAGGGCAGCGGTCATTAATCATAATCACACCCCGAGCGGGACTCTCCACTTCGCATCATCGCGCGCTGCCGTAGTCAGTCACCGTCACATTCCAGCGAACCGGCGAACATTCCATCTATATCAACTCCCCGCCGCCAGTCGGCCAGTCCTAGTGAAATTTGACTCCTGTCTGAGTGGCGAAATTTTCCAGGAAAGCCCATCGAAATGGTTGCCATTCGCGCTTACCCCTTGCCCCTAATCCACACGGCATGGTTGTTCATCGCGATGACGGTTCGCCATGGTTTGTGTCGAACAAATACTTTACATTTCTCCAGTCAGTCATCAACCCACCGCCGGTCGTTCCGAGGATGGTTACGCCGCGTCGCGGCGGAATATCGAAATTGGAAGCAAAAGCCCATAAGACCACCCACTCGTTCCGGCGTTGTCTCTGCCATCACGTAGACACAGGAATCCCTTTTGGGCGCTGTTGTTGGTATCCTCTTGTTCGTATCCCGTGGTGCCGCAGTACCGGAACGAACCATTTCATGGGCGGCTCAAGGCAGTGCTGAGAAATTTCAGGATGGTTAGTATGACACTCACTTTCAAGTGAGGTGAGGGTCAAATGGCAAACGCCGACCTTCAAAAGAGAGATAAACAACGACTATACAATTAAAACTAGCACTATTCACAACATCCGACAGCAGTCTCAAATAGTATCTTCTTCTTCTCATTATTCTTCTTCTTCCTTCTCTTCTTCTTCTCCTTCTTCTTCTTCTTCTGCTGCTTCTGGAAACACATGATGCAACACGAAGCTTTGACTACTTTGTTTGACCCTAATTCACGCCAAACTTGGTGACGGTCATCTCGTTTTGCAGTGACTGTCATAATTTCTGCATCAGAGCGACGGCAACGTTGCTATTGAGTGTCCATCGTATCAATGCTTTCGTCACCCTTGAATTTGCTGATGACATAGTATCGATCGCGTGTAGCGTTGAGGACGACAAGGAAAATAAAGATATTTAGGGTCTTTTGTGAAAAGATGGTAATGACTCCATAGATAACGATTTAGGTTTTAACTAAAGTACCTTATACGTGCAAAATGATCTCTGTGAGTGCTAAATATTCCTGAGATTCCATCGAAATTCTTCGAAGAAAAGAAATGTTCAAGGGATATTGTCGGACATTTTACAGAGAATTTTTTTCAGAAACTCGTCCTGAGATTCCTTCAAATTCCTTTGGATATTTCTTCCGAAATTTATTCAGAGATTCATTTTCAAAGACCCTCACAGATTCGTTCGAAAGTTCTTCCGGATATTTTTTCTGAAAATTTTCCAAAAATTTCCAAAAACATTCCTTTACGATTTTTTTCACGATTGTTTTGGGATTCCTCAAGAATTTGCTTAAATGATTCTTTCAGAAAATCTTCTAGAAATTTCCTAACAAAATCTTCCAGAAATTCATTTAGAAAACTTGCTAGAGATTCCTTCAGAAATTTCAGAGATTCTTTCAGAAATATTTCCAATAAATTCTTTAGAAAATCTTCAATGGATTGCTTCAATCCATGGAGTAACAAACATACATACATACATTTATTTGTTCCACATCATTAAGACAAGACATAATCAACAATAGTACGCCACAATACTCGGTTTGTGGCTGCCGCTCTCCATCCTCGGTCACGCCCAATGCTCGCCAAGTCACGCTCCACCTGGTCCGCCCATCGTGCTCTCTGCGCTCCACGCCTTCTTGTGCCAACCGGATCCGTTGCAAACACCAGCTTTGCAGGGTTGTTGTCCGGCATTCTTGCAACATGCCCTGCCCACCGTATCCTTCCGGCTTTGGCCACCTTCTGGATGCTGGGTTCGCCGTAAAGTGCAGCGAGCTCGTGGTTCATCCTTCTCCGCCACACACCGTTCTCCTGCACACCGCCGAAGATCGTTCTTAGCACGCGTCGCTCGAAAACTCCGAGTGCTTGTAGGTCCTCCTCGAGCATGGTCCATGTCTCGTGCCCGTAGAGGATCACCGGTCTTATTAACGTTTTGTACATGGTGCATTTGGTGCGTGGGTGAATCTTTTTCGACCGCAGTTTCTTCTGGAGCCCGTAGTAGGCCCGACTTCCGCTGATGATGCGCCTCCGAATTTCACGGCTCACGTTGTTGTCAGCCGTCAGTAAGGATCCGAGGTAGACGAATTCCTCCACCACCTCGAAAGTATCCCCGTCTATCGTAACATTACTACCCAGACGGATCCGGTCGTGTTCGGTTCCGCCTACCAGCATGTACTTTGTTTTTGAGGCATTCACCACCAGTCCGACCTTTGCTGCTTCGCGTTTCAGGCGGGTGTACAGTTCTGCCACCGTTCCAAATGTTCTAGCGATAATGTCCATGTCGTCCGCAAAGCACACAAATTGACCGGATTTTGTGAAAATCGTTCCCCGGCTGTTGAGCCCGGCTCGTCGCATCACACCTTCCAGCGCGATGTTGAAGAGTAGACATGAGAGTCCGTCACCTTGTCGCAGTCCCCGGCGAGATACGAATGAACTGGATAGTTCACCCGAAACCCTTACGCAGTTTTGCACACCGTCCATCGTTGCTTTAATCAGTCTAGTCAGCTTCCCAGGAAAGCCGTTTTCGTCCATGATTCTCCATAGCTCTGCGCGGTCGATACTATCGTATGCCGCTTTGAAGTCGATGAACAGGTGGTGCGTTGGGACCTGGTATTCACGGCATTTCTGGAGGATTTGCCGTACGGTAAAGATCTGGTCCGTTGTCGACCGGCCGTCGATGAAGCCGGCTTGATAACTTCCCACGAACTCATTTGTTTTAGGTGACAGACGACGGAAGATGATCTGGGATAGCACTTTGTAGGCAGCATTCAAAATAGTGATCGCCCTGAAGTTCTCACATTCCAAATGGTCGCCTTTCTTGTGAATGGGGCAGATTACCCCTTCCTTCCACTCCTCCGGTAGCTGTTCGGTTTCCCAGATCCTGACTATCAGCCGATGCAGACAGGTGGCCAACTTTTCTGGGCCCATCTTGATGAGTTCAGCTGCGATACCATCCTTACCAGCTGCTTTGTTGGTTTTGAGCTGGTGAATGGCATCCTTAACTTCCCTCAGCGTGGGAGTTGGTTCATTTCCGTCCTCCGCTGCACTGGCGTCGTCGTTCCTTCCGTTGCCGTGGGCTCCCGTGCCTACGTTCTCCACGCCGTTCAGGTGCTGATCGAAGTGCTGCTTCCACCTTTCGATCACCTCACGTCCGTCCGTCAAGAGGCCTCCGTCTTTATCCCTGCATATTTCGGCTCGCGGCACGAAGCCGTTGCGGGATGCGTTGAGTTTCTGATAGAACTTTCGTGTTTCTTGGGAACGGCACAGCAGTTCCATTTCTTCACACTCCGCTTCTTCCAGGCGGCGCTTTTTCTCCCGAAAGAGGCGGGTCTGCTGTTTCCGCTTCTGTTTGTAACGTTCCACGTTCTGTCGAGTCCCTTGCTGCAGCATTACCGCCCTCGCTGCGTTCTTCTCCTCCAAAACCGTTCTGCACTCTTCGTCGAACCATTCGTTTCGTCGATTCCGTTCCACGTACCCGATGGTGCTCTCGGCTGCGTCGTTGATGGCTGCTTTCACTGTACTCCAGCAGTCCTCTAGAGGGGCCTCATCGAGCTCGCCCTCGTCTGGCAACGCGGCTTCGAGATTCTGCGCGTATGCTGAGGCGACATCCGGTTGCTTCAGTCGCTCTAGGTTGTACAGTGGCGGTCGCCGGTACCGTACATTGTTGATGACTGAGAGTTTTGGGCGCAGTTTGACCATCACCAGATAGTGGTCGGAGTCGATGTTGGCGCCACGATAGGTCCTGACGTCGATAATGTCGGAGAAGTGCCGTCCGTCAATCAGAACGTGGTCGATTTGAGATTCCGTCTGCTGTGGTGATCTCCAGGTGTAACGATAAGGGAGGCTGTGTTGGAAAAAGGTGCTACGTATGGCCATATTTTTGGAGGCGGCGAAATCAATGAGTCGTAGGCCGTTTTCGTTCGTTTGCTGGTGGGCGCTAAACTTACCAATCGTCGGTCTGAATTCCTCCTCCTGGCCTACCTGAGCGTTCAAATCTCCTATGATGATCTTGACGTCGTGGCTTGGGCAGCGGTCGTACTCGCGTTCGAGCTGCGCGTAAAATGCGTCCTTGTCATCATCAGTACTTCCGGAGTGTGGGCTGTGCACGTTTATTATGCTGAAGTTGAAGAATCGGCCCTTGATCCTCAACCTGCACATTCTTTCGTCGATCGGCCACCAACCGATCACGCGCCTCTGCATATCACCCATCACGATGAAAGCTGTTCCCAGCTCGCGTGTGTTGCCGCAGCTCTGGTAGATGGTATGATTACCGCTAAACGTTCGCACCATGGATCCTGTCCAACACACCTCCTGCAGCGCTACGATGCCGAACCCGCGGTCCTTCAGTAGATCGGCGAGTATGCGGGTGCTCCCAATGAAGTTGAGAGATCGGCAGTTCCACGTACCGAGTTTCCAATCGCAAGTCCTTTTTGTTCGCTGGGGTCGTTGCCGTTGGTCTCGGTTCGTATTATTCTGTTGCTGATTTTCCGTTACAATGGGTTTTTACGGCTGGCTCGTAGGGCCTGACACCAACCCCCTACTTTCCGGAGGACCATAGTGCACAGTTGAGCTTAGAGTCCTTCCCTGGCACTCGGACGTAGATCAGCCGCCCCTAACATGGGGATCAGACGCTGTTGTGAGCCGCTCCTCCTGGAGAACAGACGCTCAGGTTTGCCGAAGCAAACCCCCCCTTCCCTGTCAGCCTACGACCAAAGGTCCCACCGGGGTTGGTTACCCGATCTTCCCTAAGGTTGCTCATAGTTTCCGGCCGGTACCGCGTGGAGGTAGGGATAGGAGTTGCTGGGCAGAGGCTAGTGGATCACAATGGGATCTGAATTGCGCAGCATACCCAGCCTTTACCGTGCCAATCCATGGAGTAAGTATTTTCTAAAAAAAAGTTACATGGATAGCATCAGACAATTTTATTCAAGGATTGCTCCAAGGATTCCATTAAATATTTCACTATGAATTCTTTCAGAAACTTTGGATAATCTTCCTAAGTTTTTCCAAGAATTGCTTCAGAAATTCTTCTAGGGAGTTCTCAGAAACTTTTCTAGAGATTCCTCCAGAAATTTCTCCCAGAGATTCCTTGCCAATTTTTTTCCAATTATTATTTTACAAAGCCTTCTATGGATTTGTTGAAAAAAAAAATTCAAGAGATTTCTTCGAAAATTCCTGATGAAAATTTTGAAATTTGGAATTTTAATTAATCTTTCTACGATTTACCCCAAAACTGCTACTTGAATTACCTTAAAAAATCTCAGAGAAGCTTTCAGATATTCTTTAAGAGATTTATTCAGAAATTTCTACAAATATTCTTCTGTTAGAAAACCTTCTATGAACTTCCTTAGCAATCCTTTTAGCGACTCTGTCAGAAAAAACAGAATTCCTTCAGATGTTTCTTAAAATTTTCCTTCATAAACTATCCATCCATACAAAACGTTGAAAAATCTCGCTTGAGGTAAAAACCATCAGCGTGATGCGGATATATAGTTACTGACCGTGCGGCTATCTGTATATTAAAACAATTCTTCAGGACTTCAGATATTTATTTAGACATTTCTCTAAGGATTTATTTAGAAAATTCATCAAAGATGCCTTCATAAATGCATCTAAAATCATTCATTCATTCGGAAATTTTTCGAAGAATTCCTCCAGGAAATGTCTCCTTCTTCCTTATGGCTCTACGTCGCTACTGGGACTTGGCCTGCTTCGCTTCAACTTAGTGTTCTCTGAGCACTTCCACAGTTATTAATTGAAGGGCTTTCATTGCCTGCCATTGCATGAATTTGTATATTGTGAGGCAAGTATAATGATACACTATCCCCAGGGAATAGAGAAAATTTTCCCAACCGGAACGGGAATCGAACCCACCGTCTCCAGATTGGCGATTATTTAACGGAGTTTTCAGAAAAAAACCAAATGACTCATTTTAAAATTTTCTTCAAGGATTGTTCCTGGGATTTCTTCAGAAATTTCACTAGGGATGCTTTTCAGACATTTTGGATAATCGTCAGAATTTTTTTTCTAAGAACTGCCTCAGAAATTCCTCCAGGGAGTTCTCAGAAATGTTTCTAGAGATTCCTCCAGAAATTACTTTGTTGCCAAATTCTTCCAGGCATTATGCTACGAAACCTTTATTTAGATTTTTTTCAGAAATTCTTCTAGAGTTCCAGAAATTCCAAATAGACTTTTCTCTAGAGTTTTAACCTGGAACTATTTTAGAAAATCGTCCTATGATTGCCCCAGAAAATGTTGCTGGAATTTTCTGTGATTTTTTTAAGTGCAGCCTTTAGACATTTTTCTATATTTATTTAGAATTTTATTTAGAAATACAGCAAGGACCCAATTTCGTCAGCCCCATTTTGCGACAAACTTGTTGCTCTCATTATCTTACAGTCAAATTTTAATAAACTTATTATTGTTTATCATAAACTTACAACTGAGATGCAGAACATATAGGGATAAAAAGTTTGAAAAACTGTTTAAGTTTTTGCAGAGAACAAAACATGTGTTCCGGAAAGGGGCTGACTTATGTATCAACAAGAAATTTTTTATAAGAAAACCTGTTTTTTTTTAATATTCTCACAGTGAGTTCATCAAGAGATTTTTTTCAGATATTTCTTAAAAATTACCCCCATAAAATAACCTTTATTTATTACAAAACGTTGAAGAAAGCTCGCTTGATGTACAAATCATCAGCGTGATGTTGGAATCTGGTGACTGACCGTGCGTCTATCGGATGGTTTAGAAAATCCTCCAGGCATACAGCAAGAAATACCTAGAAAGTTTCCTTCATGAATCCTTCCAGGAATAATTTTGAAAATTCCTTGAAAGAATACTTTGGAAATTTCTCTAGGGATTGATGCAGGAATTCCTCCAAGCAATTGTTGAGAATAGTTTTCTTGAATTCCTGCTGAATTTGCTCCATCGATTTTTTCGGAAAATTTTTCACGAATTTATTCATAAATTACAATATCAATTTCTGCGTATTTCTAAAATATCCAAGAAATCCGTTCATAATCGTCTCCCAACAGTTTCTTCAGAAATTGTCTCAAGGATTCTTTAAGAAATTCTTCCAGAAACTCCAAAAGATATTCGTTTAAGAGTTTACTCGGAAATTTCTTCAAGGAGTTTTTTTTCTAAAGAAACTCAATCTGAGATGTTTAAGAAAAGATTCTTGGGATTTCTTCAAAGAATTCTTAAGAGATTCCTTTAACAATATCTGCAGGGATTCTTACAGAGATTCTTTCCATTCTTTATATTCCATTCTTTTCATTCCATTCTTTACATTCGGGAATTCCTATAGCCATCCCATAAAACATTATTGCTTTCAGAGTTGATAAGTGGTGAGAGTGATGAAGTCACTGGAACTAGCAAAATACTTTCTCCACGAACTCATCAAGAATTTGCTTCAGAAGAACTTTTTCCAGGGATTTCATAGAAAATTTGCGAAAAATGTCTTCTGGAAAGTTCTCCATGGATTCTTCCAGCGATTTTTGCATAACTTTCAGCAGGAGTTCTTCATACGGGTATCCCTTTCTGTATTTTTTAGAAATCCCTGCAGGATTCCCCATAAAAAAATCCTTCAAAAATCTTGCCAAAACTAAGTTTATTTTCAAATTTCTCATCAGATTTTCTAGGGAAAATTATAAGGGGTTCCTTTAGCAATAAGTCAACGAATTTCTTAAGATTTGGCTAAAGGTATTTCGTCACAAAATCATCCAGGAATTTCATAAATGAATTCTAAAGGAGTTCTTCTAAAAATATTCAGTAGAGGGGTGTCCCAATGTCCCATAGATTCCTCCAGAAAAGTTTTTAAAAATCATGCTTTGATTTTTTTTTCAGCAGTTTCACTTCAGTTCAGTTTCCTTCAGTTCAGATACTCCTCCAGGGATTCTGTCAAGAATACCTTCGGAGATTTCCACAAGAACTCGTCTAGAAATTCATTGAGAAATTACTTCAGAATCCATTTAGAAATTTCTCCACAGAAATTTCTGCAGAAATCATTTGGCAAAATCTTCTAAATAATGCTTTTTGGGCGCAATACTAAAGTCATTCCTATGGAAGCGTACAAGAGGCGCCAAAACTTTGAAACCTTCAGCTCTAATTTTACCATGACAGTACTGTTTTTGATTCTTAAATTGGAAAACAGCAAGGTATCAGGAATTCGACACAGGGAGTATGCCCTTAAATCTATTAACAACAATTCTCTCAAGTCTAAGCCATCAAGCAGTTCAGACTCCGGGAGAAATTCACGGAGGAACGCCTAGAGAAATTCATGGAGAAGCTCCTGAAGCAACCTGGAGGAACTCTCTTAGAAATTCCTGAAGGAACTCCTTGTTCAATTCTCGGAGGAACTCTTTGAAGAACTCCTGGAGGAACTCTTTGAAGAACTCCTGGAGCAGTTCTTGGAAGAACTGCTGGAGGAACTCATGAAGTGATTTCAAGAGGAACTACTAGTGCAATTCCTGAAAAAAATACTCCTGGAGTGATTCCCGGAGGAACACCTGGAGGAATTCTCAAAGGAGCTCCCCAAGGAGCTCACGTAATAACTCATAAAAAAACCCTAAGGAACTCACTGATGTATTCCCGGAGAAACTTCCAGAAAAATTCTTGGAAGAGCTCCTGGAGCTATTTCTGAAGGAACTCATAGAGCATTTCCTGAAAAAACTCCTGGAGCAATTGCCGAAGGAACTCTTGGAGCAATTCCCGGAAGAAGTCCTGGAGAAATTTCCAGAGGAACTTCTTAAGAAATTTCTGAGAGGAGTCCTGGAGGAATTCCCGAAGGATCTCCTGAAGGAATCCCCAAAGGAACTGTCGGAGGAACTTCCGAATGAATTTACGTAAAAATTCTTGAAGAAATTTCTGGTGAAACTCCTGCAGAAATTTCCAGAGGAACTTCATGAGCAATTTCTAAAAAGACTCCTAGAGGATTTGCAAGCAAAAAAGGCCAGCCAGCTTCGGGAGGAACTCCCGAAAGAACTCTTGCAGGGATTCCCAAAGAAACTCCCTAAGGAATTCACGTAATAACTCCTAGAGAAATTTCCTGAAAAAAAAAACAAAAATTTCCAGAGGAGCTTTTTGAAGAACTGAAAATGATATGAAAGGACTTCTGGAGGAATTCCCGAAAGATCTAATGGAGAAATTGCCGAAGGAACTCCTGCAGAAATATCCAGAGGATCTTTTTAGGTAATTCTAGAAAGGACTCTTGGAGGAATTCCATAAATTTCCATAAAAAAACTCCTGCAGAAATTTACAAAGGAACTTTCACAAGAGTTCAAGAAAGAACTCCTGGAGGAATTCCCAAGGGATCTCCCGGAGGAAATTCCGAAGGAGTTCACGAAATCATTCTTGGAGAAATTTCCAGAGAAACTTCTTGATCAATTCCTGAAAAAAAAAAACTCTTGGAGGAATTCTTAAAGGAGCTCCTGGATGGACTTCCGAAAAAAAAATCACGTAATACCACTTGGAGAAATTTACAAAAAAAATGTCTGCAGAAATTTATAAAGGAACTTTTCAAGAACTCCTGAACGGAATCCTGAAAGAATTCCAGCGATAACTCCCAGAGGAATTTTCGCAGAAATTCACGTAATAACTCTTGGAGAGATATCTGAAGTTGCCGAAGGAACCCCTGGAGGAATTCCCGAAAAAACTCCTGAAGGAATGCCCGAAGGAACTTCTGAAGGAATTCACATAATAACTCTTAGATAAATTTACAGAGGAACTTCTTGAGGAAATCATCACTGGACTAGTGGAGGAATTCCCAAAGGTACTCCTGGAGGAACTTCCGAGAAAAATTCACGTAGAATGACTCTTGAAGAAATTTTCAGAAAAACTCATGCAGGAATTTCAAGAAGAATTTCTTGAGGAGTTCCTGAAAGGATTCCTGGAAGAATTCCTGATGAAGCTGCCAGGGATACTCCCGAAGGAATTCACATAATGACTCCTGCAGAAATTTCCAGAGAAACTTCTTGAGGAATTCCTGAAAGGACTCCTGGAGGAGATCCCTAAGGAATTTCTGGAAGAATTCCCCGATGGAACTGAAAGGGCTCCTGAAGGAATTCATGAAAAAACTCCTGGAAGAATTCCGGATTTAACTCCCGGGGGTACTCCCAAAGGAAGCTACATAATATGTCTATGAATATGAAATTTCCAAAGGAATTCCTGCAGAAATTTCCAAAAAAAAACTTCTTGGGAGCTTCTGATAGAATGCCTGGAGGAATTCCCGATGGAACTGCCGGGGGTATTTCCGAAGGAATTCACATAATAACTCTTGCGGAAATTTCCAGAGGAACTTCATGAGGAATCCCTGAAAGGATTCCTGGAGGAGTTCCCGAAGCATTCCCGATGGAACTGCTGGTGGAATTTCCGATGGAACTGCTGGGGGTACTCCCGAAGGAATCCACATAATAACTATTGGGGAAATTTCCAGAGGAACTCCTGCAGAAATTTCTAAAGAAACTTTGAGAAATTCCTAAAAGGTCTCCTGGGGGAACTCCCGAGAGAATTCCTGAAGGAATTCCCGAACGAAGTCTTGGAGCAATTCTCGGAGGAACTCCTAGAGGTATTCGTATTCGAACTTCTAGAGGTATTCGCGATATAACTCCTCGAAGAATTCCCAAAAAACTTTTAAAGAAATTCCCGTAGGAGTACCTGGAGGATCTCCTGGAGGAATAAGCAGAGGTCCTTCAAGTGGAACTCATCAAAAAGTTTTCAGTCAAATTCATAGGGCAAGCTCCCGTTGGAATTCTTGGAGGCACGAAGCTTCTGGATGAATTCACAGTGAAACATCTGAATTATTTATCGGCGGAATTCTTGGAGGAATTCATCACGAAACTCCTGGGGGAACGCTCTAATGAGTTCCTACAGAAGTTTCATCTCTTCTTGATATTGTTCAAACATTTATTTTATGGATTTGTTCCCGGAATCCGGTCGTCTATCGGTAGGTCCTCAATTCAATCATCAGTGATTGTGTTGAAGTGGAATTCGATGGATTTTAGAAGAACCAGAACTATTTTGCGCTTCTAGTTTTTCAGGAATTCTTGCAATAACTTTCAAAGATTTCTTCAAGAGATTGTTTTGAAGATATCTCCAAGATTTCCTTGGTGGTTTTTTGAAGGAATTATTGCACAGACTATTCCAAAAATTCTTTCAAGGAAATTATGGAGGAATTATTGGAAAGTTTCGCTAAGGTTTTCTGAAAGAATTGTTATCCTTGGAAAAATTCCTGAAGGATTTGCAGTATGATTCCTTGAAAGAATTTCTGGTAGAATATTTGCAAAAAAAGCTAGCAGAATCTCAGAAGAAATTCATAGAAAAGAATCTTCGGAAAAAACAATTACCAAAAAGCCTGTGGAATCCGTGGAAAAATTCCTAGATTAATCGAACGAATTTTTAGAAACTTTTTTAAAAGAAAGTGTCTGAAAGACACCCTGTTAGTTTTTTTTTTATAAAATCTAGGAGGAAATGCAGTGGAAATTTCATACAGGATCTTTGAAAAAAAAAAAAATTCTTAAAAGTTTGGGAGGAAATTATTATGTTTCTAGGAGACTGTAGGAGGATGAATAGGGCACCTTTGATGACCTAATTTGATGCTGTTTGAGCAAAACTTTGGATAACTATGTTGTTTATGTTGCAAGAAATGGAGAAAACAACAACACTGTTGCCCAAAGTTTTACTCAAATAGCATCAAATTGGGCAAGGAATCAAAATACCCACGCTTTTTGCACCACTTAATTGCAAAAACGGATAATTGACCTTCTCGCCATACTAAAATTCAGCTCGTTACTACAAATCTAGTACTACACCGATCTATCCTATTGTTTATAAAAAAAAAATTCGTTAGGATTTAGAAAAAACTTGGGGATATCTAAAAAAAAAACTTCTAGATTCGCGGAGGAATATTTCATAATATTAACTGGAGAATTCATTTGAGAAAATCCTAGAGAATTAGCTAGATGAATTCTTGAAAAAAAAAACCCTTAAGAATATTTGAGAATTTTTTTTCCAAAGATCTTTGAAATAACATCTGAAGTTCCCAAGTAACAATGAATGTTGAACATTGAGAGTATTAGCTAAATATTGGCGAACTAATGGTGGCAGTGGCTGAATACAATGAAAGCTGAATATAGGTATGAAGTATTGCTTGTTCAACCTCTTTAATCAGCAATACATAGCTTGCTGAATATCAAGATGAATAGAATATTATTCATCTCTGTAACCTGCTTTGAAACGTACACCAATAAGCAGAATAAATTATCTGTTGTTCAACCTTAAATCAAATGTTTTTTGACAGCTGACCCAAGCCCAAACACTTTCACAGAGACCACATAACTTCTAAAGCCTCAATATAGCTTTAGTTCAACTTATGTTCATGATTATTCAAATACAACAAGCATTGCTCTCGTTTTCAAGGATATGTATACATTCGTTTGTAGAAGATAAGGTGAGTGTATATAAATCAGGGGTTCCGAGTTCAATTCCCAGTTTCCCCATAGATTTATTTATACATTCCAAAGCATCTCTTCTGGAAATGGAAAACCACAAATGGTGAAAGAAAGTTTAATTTTTTTAACCAGATTCAATATATTTAATTGATTGCTGACGAAGCGCATATTAAGCCTTAAATCAGCCTTTCAATGAACCTCAAACCAGCTTAGGGTGAATAAAATCACCATAATTAGATGTTTATGGAATGAATAAAGGATTGTACATCTTGTGCTCAGATTTTATTCAAATGAAGGCTGCTTCAAATTGGTTAAAAAAAACGATTATTCAGCATCAAATTGTTACCTGGGTTATCTTTCGAAAATTCATGGAGAAGTTCTTTGTGAAAAATCTGGGAGAATCCTACGAAAAATATGCTGAGGATTTCTTGTTAAAATTTCTAGGTAGAAGTCTTGGAAGTATTTTTAAAGCATATCTTTAAAATTGTTGGAGAAATGCATAAAATAATTGGTAGAGGAATTTTTGGAGAAAAATTTAATGAATATCTGAAGGCATCATTAGGGAAAACCTTTGGAACGACCTTAGAAGAAATTACGGAATGACTGAAGAAGCTCGTCGAGTGTTTTTTCGGACGAATCCATGTAAATGTGTTTAATAGTTTACTGGTGGAGTCATTGGAAGATTTTATGGAAAAATATCTAAAATTTCATCTGGAATTATCAAGAGAACCCCTAAAAAATTCCAAAATCCTTAAAAACGCTCCTGTTAACAATTCCGATGTAACAACAGCTACAACAACAACGCATCGTAACGGTGCGGTGCGGTGATACCAGCATCGCATCTCGCGCCCCGTTCCGTTTCTCCCAGCACCAGACAGGCAGACGAGAGCGAAAGTTAAGCGAAGAATGTGGCGGAAAATGACTGATTTATTGCCGCAGATAACGTCAACGAAAATGACATGCTCGGAGGAATTCTTCCGAGTAGTCCCAGAGGGTTGTGGAGTGGTTGATGCTCGAGGCGGCGGCGCTCACCCAGAGAACTTTGCTGCAGCTTCCGCCGGTGGCGGTGGCGAAGGCTCGGTAGGCAAACTAAGGACGACCGAACAGAAGCCGCGGCTTCATCTCTAGGTGCTTCAGCCAGAAGACTTACATACAACAGGGAGGTAAACGACACATCATCCCTTACGTGGCGTGGCAGCGGGGGCGTAGAGAAAGTTGTGTGAGGGGCGCTGCCAAAAGTCAAGGATAATTGAGTGGGAGATTTTATTATTTGGTTGCAATTCGGCAGCCAGGAGCTCAGCGAAGCGTGATACGAGGTGGAGGCAAAGGCGCGAAGACGGCTGATTGAGACACAGAAGATGAGTTTTTTTTTTCTTATATTCCACTGACTGTCGGGAGATTTTTCCTGACTTAACAGGTTTGCGGTTATGGTCTGCGAGATGAGGCCCCGTCTTTTGTGGTCGTTATTTGGTCGACGAGGATCAGTCGGCACGAGGCGGTTATTACCCGAGGGATAATTATCGAAATGGAATTAGAAGATGCTGACTGTGGTAGATGGATCCGCTGCTGGGATGTTCTTGGTTTGAATTCGTCATAAACAAACTGAAATATATGTTGGATGAGGGAGTCTGGAATGGAACAATTCGATTACAAAATAATAGAAACCTCCTAAATTGAGTTCAGCAATGAAATACATCACGTTATACAAAGCAGAAACTGTGATAAAAATTGCTACTAAACTTGTTAAAACTACTTTGCACTCAACAACCGGCAACATTGTTGCCCATCCCTCAGCTACCGCTATGGGAGCATCCATATATGACGTAGCATTTTTTGGATGATTTTTAATAAACTCTCCCCTCACGTAGCCAATTTTCCCATATATCCTATATAGAGAGCACCATGCTGAAAAGCAGTCGCTGTCCCTTTTGGGATACTATGCCATGACCTAAACCATGAACTATACAAGAGTAAGAACGCATGTTTTGAAGCCGATTTCTAGTTTCCACGAAACACTCTATTATCGTATGACATAACCTGACCATCAGTAGTAACAAATGACATCCTCCCCGAGAGACGCTCCCGCCTGCCATTAGCTGGCATCACACTCAATCACTCATTCTCATTCACATTATCGTGACATACCCATCAAATTAGATGCTGAATGATGAAATAATTTCCCACCGCACATTCGAACGCTTATTGCTCATAGCTCTGAACCACCTGTCTGCAGTCTTTCCGCTGTGGAACGACAGAAGAAACTGGGATCTCACACGATTGTGATTAATGAAGAAATTATAAACTCAATTCGACACCAGAAACTTTTATCCTGCTAAAAGCTCAGACACGTCCAGCAGCGGGAACGAGTTTTTACGTTTAGTCATGTGAGTGTTCCGTATTTCCTGGCACCGTTCGTCCTAAGCCATTTACCACATGCTGACTGTTTTATTCCCCTGACGATTTCCACCCACCAAAGAAAAAAACACGAAGCAAGAAAAATCCCTTCCACAAGCAATTTAGAGACTGCAGCAAAATAATATAAATTGTATGCATTTTTCCGTTCGAAATCGTGACACCGAACGACATGTCTTCTCTCCTGCTCGCCCGGATTTTTCCACACTACTGTCACAGTCCCAGTCACAGTCGTCGCAATCGCGCCAGACACAGTCGCAGTTCCAGTTCCAGTCCCAGAAGTTTTCCAGAATGTGGAATACTACGGGAGTAGAAAAGCAGAGACAGAAAAAAACGATACACTAGCAAGTAGCAGCAGCCAGCAGTTGAATTCCATCTGTCACGTTGCAAGCAATGCAAAATATTTTCCGAGGTAGATCCGCTTTTTTTCTTTCTCTCGCTGTATCTGCCACTCGCTTTTCTTCGGTTCGGTTGCCTCAATTTTCCGTTCCGATTCACGTACTTGGCACCTCTGTCCCTGCCCCCTCTTTCCCACCACTTCGCAGAGGAGGTTGACGAGAAGTTTTCCATTCCTTTGGTTCCCAGATTACCACCGCAATTTTCTGGAGGCTCCTTGTCGAGTGGAACTTTCGAGTAGCAGGTAGGCCTGGTTTCCTGCAGCCAACGTCGTTCGTTTCTTTCCTTGCTCATTTATCTTAGTTTCTTATGTGATTTAGAGGAGCTTTGCGACCGGTATTTCTACGGTGCGGATGGTGGACTTCCTTTTGACCTGGTCTGCGGTTTTTCGATACGTGTCGGAGTGAAAATGTTGGAAAGATGATGAAATTGTTTTGATATTAATATTTATTATTTTTTCACTCTGGGGTTAGAGTGGGGACCAGAGAAATTAGTACTTGTCAGCTTATGTTATTCTGATTGAGACCTCAATTAGTATGTACTAGATTGTTGATCCAAACGATAATTTCGTAAAACATGGTTCTGGCTATCAAATGAATGACGGTCGAAATGTTGCTTCTTGGCAGGCAACAATTTTCCGAGAAGTCTGTTTGCGTCCATAATCCTCTCTAGGACACTGCATGAAATTCTCTCCTTCTTTTTCACTCTTTCAGAAATTTTGCAAACAGCAAGGCCAAGAAACGTCAAAATCCCATACAAAATCAAAACAATGCAGTGCCCTGTAGGGTTGATTTAATGACTTGATGACAGCACGGTGCGGTGGCACCATTCCAGGAGGATCCACAGGAAATCCATCCGGGAAACCTCGAAGAAACCCATCGTGGTTTCTCCACAAATTTGTTCCAAGACTTTTACAGAAGCTTCTTTTGGGATTCCTTGCGATAAGATTCTTTCAGGGGTTTTCTGTCTGGGATTCTTTAAAACGCTCTTTTCAGGAATCTTCGAGGAAGTTCTCCCGGGAAACTTCCAGATATTCTTTCTGGAATTTATTAGGGCATGTATTTTGAGATTTTGAGATTACTTCAGGAGTTCCTAGATGCTTTCAAAATTCCCTCCGTAAAATCTCTACAAATCAACTCCTTTAGAAATTCCTGAGATTCCTCCAGGAAATATATCCGTGTTTTTTCCAAAAATGTATTCTAGGATTTCCTAATGCAATTCCTCAGGGAGCACCTGCATTAGGACCCTCCACCTGAGATCCTTTTTGGAGTCCCTTATGAGATTCTGAATAAGTTCCATCTGAGATTCCTCTAGAAACTTCTTCCAGTATTCCTCCTGGGACTACAAGAGATTTCCTCCGGATTTCTCAATGAGATCCGGGAATCCTCCAGGAGTTTCATCCGACATTCTCCCATTAGTTTCTTTTGGAATGCCTTTAGAAGTTTTGTTGGACTTCCACAAACTATTCCTAGACATTCCAGCAATTTCACCCGGGATTTCTCTAAGAATTCTTTCGGGAAAGGCCAGGGATTCCTTCCTTGATTCCTCCTTTAGTTCCTTCAAGGATTTTTAAAGGGATTCTTTTGTAATTTTCCCAGGAACACCACAAGAGCCCTGACGAGAAATTCTTTCAGTATTCCTCACAAATATTCTCCGGGATTCCTTCAGGAACTCCTTCCGGAATTCTTTCAGAAACTACTTCTGGAATTGCTTAAATTCCTTAATTCCTTCCGGGATTCCAGAAGAATTTGCTAGAAAACTCCAGAGGGAACTTCTGAAGAAATTTTAAATAAACTCCCGGAAGAATCTAATCACCGTCTGAACATTACACTAACACGAGACAACAGACAATACACATAACACCCATTGGCCCAATGAAGAATTTTTCGTTTGACGAATAGTTTTCTCCGACTGGAGCGGGATCGGGAATCGAACCCGCACTCCGTGGCTCACGAAACATTTAGACGACTGACGCCACTAACCGCACAGCCACGAAGCCCACTAAGAAAAAACAAATTTGTGAAGAAACCGCGAAGGATCTCTTGGAGAAATGGAAATCGCAGCAAACCGTGCGCGCGTATGGACGTGAAAATGTTTTACTGTCACGGTTCAACTCGTGTCCGAGGAATTTTCAATTCGGACGAAGAAAACTAGTTTAGCTAGTAGAATTGGGTATTCTGATCAGTGATTTAAGATGTGAAGTGATTCGAAGACTGTGAAATGTTTATCAACGAAAGGAGCTTGCGAAGTGGTAACTTTTTCGCGTTCGTGGTGTCCGTGTGATTTGCGCGTCTGTGGGTAACAATCGGAGCGATGTACTGGTGGAGACTTCTGAAGACAGCTGATCCAGTTCAAAACCATCATCAATGACCAGCGACCAAATAAAGCTAAGTTTTCTGTTTTTCTTTTCTATAATAAAAGTGATAAATTTTGCTCTGATGCGGTTTTACATAACGATTCGCGTTTGGCATTGTTCTAAAACTATAGATGCGCGGATGTTTTAGAGCTTAGGGTGTGAAATCCGGAATCAGTGTCGGGAAACAGTGCCGCGCGTTCGCTTCGTTTTCGCGATAGGAGAGTAATTGTGAAATCCGAGATCAGTACCGGAAGTACTTTTAATTTAGTTCGTGAGGTCCGTCTCTCTTGGGATTGTCAAGCTGAATCTGGAAGTAATTTTTGTTATCACTCTCAAAGTATGTAACCCCTTAAATTCGGTTTTTAATTCCTGAAAATGACGCGTATGTGGGAACGAATTCAAAGGGATTTTTTCGCGAGTACATCGTTCATAGCAAAACAAGATTCGGTCCGGTTTATAGCAATTTGTTTACCAAGACAAAATCCTCAACGTTCCCTTCCCATATCCAAACTCCTAGTGATTTCTCGTAGTAACGCAGAGAATTCCTCGGTTATTGGCCTAAGCGAGAATCACGTCATCATTTCCTTTCCTATCCTCAATTGACCTGCATTCGGACGCGGCCGGCGCTGGTGTTGCCCATTGAAAAATATTGGAATGTCAGCATTTACACAATGAGAAAATGCTAGTCCCAAGCTATATCTGTTGGTTCTTTGTGTAAATGCAGATGTCCTTGCAATAACAGAGGAGCAACCGCGGGCGGTCAATCATGCTCATGCTCATGCTCAAACCGCGAAGGATCTCTTGGAGAAATCTCGGATGGAATTCTTGATGGAGGGGTGCCGCCGTGCCACCATCAAGTCATACATCAGTACCAGTGTACGCAGAATGTGGCACCGCAAGCAAAAAATAGGCAACAAAGAAGGCACGGCAACAACGCTTTGTTTTTTCGTTAGCAGATAATGACAAAATCGCTTCCGACTTTGTTCACAACAAAAACGGTAGGAATACTTGTCTCGTTCTATTCACATCGTGATTTTCACATTGTTTTACAACTGAAACTCGACTCTGAGATTTGCAAGAGTCTTAATTCGTCCAAATGTTTATGAATTCAATGATGTGGGTTGAAAATTTCAGCAGAAAAACCGGAATATCGGCACACTCACGGCAAGCGATGTTTGTTTTATTGCTCTCATCGCCTGACATGCGTTTGTTGCGGAGCGGCTTTGTTACCGGCATGCACCGCTTAGGACAAAGCGTTTGTTTTTCAGCGTGATCCGTTTTTTCATACCCTGATCAGTACACTTTACCCGCGTACACGTACTCCACATTTTTGATTAAACCAAACCTACCATGAAAAGCTGGCGAAATTTTTCTAAGACCAAATCGAAACGTTAAAGACCTTATAAACCGCGACTTGTAGTGCCCTATAGGTTGCTAAGGAAAATTCTTCTAAGTCTTTGACATTTCGTGGCCTAGTTGTTCACGGTTCGGAAATTTTCGTCTGTTGCTGGTGGCATACCTCCAGGAGCACCTTCTGTGATTTCTGCAGGTTTTCTTCCGTGGTTGTGAGATTTCTCCAAGAGTTGCTGGATTCTTCCGGAATTTCCATCTGAAATGTCTCTAAGAAATCCTTTCGAGATTTCTCACGGATTCTTCCTTCGGAAGGGAAGTAAAGCGTGGGTCCCGAGATGAACTAGCCTAGGGCTAAAAATCTCGTTAATACAAATAAAAAAATTAAAAAAAAAAAAATTCTCACGGAAATCCTCAAGGATTCCATCCGAAATTCGATCTGAGAAATTTATTGCAGGATTCTCGGGCAGATCTATCTGGGATTTTTCTTAGGGTTCCTTAAGAAGTTCCCACTTGGATTCTTCCGGGATCTGAGACTCCTACTGGGACTTGAGGGGATTTTTTTCCGGGATTTCTCCAGGAGTTTCGGGAATCCTCTAGAAATGTTTCCGAGGTTCCTTTCGGAATACCTTTCAAAATTCTTCCAGGAATCCCTTACGAGATGAACCTTCAGAAGTTTTTGCTGGAATATCCAGAGAAAGGTATCCTGGAGCAATTGAAGGAAACCCAGTAGAAACTCCGGGGGATTCTTTATAAAGCTGATGAAGGAATTTCTTATAAAATTGTTGAAAAAATTTCTCATGCACCTCCTGCAGGAACATCATAAGAAAGTCCATGAGAAGTTCAATTCAAAACTCACATAAAAAAAACTTCTGGAAGAATTACGGAATAAACTACTGAAGAATTTTCATCCCAGGAACATCTGGGAGAATTTTGAAATTGACTTCCGAAGAAAGAGAGTTCCCTGAAGAATTCTGGATATTCCGAATAAAAAAAAACACAAAAAACAGTTTCTGAAAGAATCCCAGAGGAGTTACCGAAAAAACTTGTCAGTAGTTCTTGGAGAATTCTTGGAAGAAGTTCTTGGAGGAACCCCCAAGAAGTGAGCGGAAGAAGTTCCTGGAGGAATCCCGGAGGAAATTCTTGGAAAATACCAGAAGAAGTTTCAGGAGATTCCCGGAAAAGCTCCCAAGAGGATCTCAGAAGGAGTTGTAAAAGGATGCCTTTTAAAATTCCAGGAGCTGTTCCTAAAAGATTCTAGGAAAGATACTCCAAAAAAATCCCGGAAAAAAATCCTGGCGAAATCACGCAATAGCAGAAAAAGTTCTTTAAACAATCCCGGAAATAGTTCTTAGAGGAATACCGGAAGAAGTTTTTTTAGGATTCCCAAAAGGATATCCTAGATGAATTTCAGAATTCCTTAAAAAAATCCGGAAGAAATCCCAAAAAGTACTGAGAAAAACGTGAAAATTAAAAGACACAGAATGTTGATTAATTGGCAAATTGAGAGACGTGAATTTGTGAAAAAAATCTCCTCTGGTGGGATTGGAACCCACGACTCCGTATTCCCTAGGCCGGCGGTTTAACCACCTAAGCCACAGAACAGGCAACGATACTGTGGAATAGAAAGCCAAATGTTCCGTCGTACCAGCAAATTGGTACAAGTCTGTAAAGGGCAACATAAGCTCAAGGTTTTCAAATTTCAAGCGCCCCCTCTACTAGTACGCCCCAATGGAAATTACTTCAATATTGCACCTAATGGAAAATTATTCTGGAGAAACCTCGTCATGAATTATTATTCCACGAAATTTTCCTTCTCATGTACTTATTTAGCATTCTCGTCACGATTACCTCCTGGAACACTGCCAGAAATTCCTTCAGGTATTCTTTTAAGATTTATCAAAATTTTCCCAGAATTTTTATATAAAGAATATTTTTGCAAGATTTCCTTAAATTATTTCAGCAAGAATACCTCCAAAGACTTCTTCAGGTATTCCCTTAAAATCCATTCCTGTCCATGTCTTCTTCTTCTTCTTGGCGTAACGTCCTCATTGGGACAAAGCCTGCTTCTCAGCTTAGTGTTCTATGAGCACTTCCACAGTTATTAACTGAGAGCTTCCTCTGCCAATGACCATTTTGCATTCGTATATCGTGTGGCAGGCACGAAGATACTCTATGCCCAAGGAAATTTCCTTTACGAAAAGATCCTGGACCGACCGGGAATTGAACCCGTCACCCTCAGCATGGTCATGCTGAATACCCGTGCGTTTACCGCCTCGGCTATATGGGCCCTGTATTTCTTTGAAAATTCTTCCAGAGATTTTTTCAGGAATTCCTCTAGGAAGTTTTCCTTGGGTCTTTCTCACAAGTTTCTTAAGAAATTTCTCAAACTTGTTCACGGGATTCTTCAGAAATTCTTCCTGGGGTTTCTCCAGCGAATCTATAGGATTTTTTTTTCTAGGAATGCTACAGGAGTTCATGAATGTATTTCTTCGAACAGTTTCGATGGAATTCTTCCACAAATATTATCAGGTTTTTCTCTAGAATTTTTTCTTCGGAATTTTCTTCAAAGATTTCTTCAAAAGATGCAATTTCAGGAGAGTTGTCTTCACAGACATTGGAAGATTCTTTTAGAAATTCCCATTGGATTTTCCTTCAGAAATTCAGATATTTTTCTAAGTTTTTCGAGATTTCAAAAACAAATATTGCAAAGGCTTCTTCAGGTATTGCTTAATATATTCCGGTATTTATTTGGAAATTCTTTTTATAGCTCTCAAGAATTTTTTTTTCTGGAAATTCCTCTGTTAAGGACAGACTTGTTAGAATCCCAAAATGGCCGTCACAATGGCCGACTTTCACACCTACTCACGATTTTGAGGGCACAAATCTCTTCGTAAACAAAACCAGCGCATCTGAGCTTCTTATTTTAAGCTTATTACAAGTGAGCAAGAACACAATAATAAAACGCGTTGTTGTTTGAAGCTTGCTTCTTGAGATTTGTGCATCTGAAGTTCTCATACACTGTTGAAGCGGGATGTCAAGACGTTTGTCCTTAATTCCACCATTAGTTCCTCCAGGTAATGCTTAGGATTAATTCATTCTAAGCGATTGCTTGGGATTTATGCAAACCCTTCTTCAAAGATTCTGTATTGATTTTTTTCTGCAATTATTTTTTTTAGATAGCACTTTAGGGTTTTTTTGTGTATTGATCTCTTCAGAATCTCTTAAATTCCTACTAAGTATTCTTCTAAGGCTATCTCCAGGAGTGTTTCCATGGATTCCTTCAGAAAACTCTCCAGGAATTCATCTAGGAATTCATCCAGAGATAACTTTAGAAATAGCTTCCATTAGAAAATCCGCAAGGGTTTTCATTGGAAATACCTTTAGGGATTCATTCAAGAATTCTGCCAGTTATTTTTGGGAAAGTTCTGAAAGAACTTCTGAAATAATGGATGTTCGAGGGTTCAACTGTTTGGATGTAACGATTGGTGGGAGTTCGGCTTTGCAGTCTAAATTTCTCTAGAACGACCGTTTAGGACTCGTCCCTACGTTTCGGCAATTGTTGGTGCCTTCTTCAGGGGATTATTCATTATTTTTCCCCTGGAGAAGGCACCAACAATTGCCGAAACGTTGGGACGAGTCCTAAACGGTCGTTCTAGAGAACTTTAGACTGCAAAGCCGAACTCCCACCATTTGTTACTTCTGAAATAATCCCTGGAGGAATATCTGAATCCTGAAAGAATTTCTAACGAAATTTTGAAAGAACCATTTTAAGAATTTCTTGAGGAATCTCTGTTGGATTTTTAAAGAAAGAGTAAGAGTAATTTCCGAAATACTCCATGGAAGAACTTTTGATGTAGTCCTTAGCTGAAATTGCTCAAGAGATCCATAAAATTTTGAAGAAGTCTTTTGAGATATATGTGTAGATATCCCTAAAGAAATGTCAGAAAGAATACGAGGAAGAATTTCTGAAAGAATTCTTGAGAAAAAAATCAGAAGAAACTCCTAGAGAATCGATGTAGATATCTCAGGAAGCAGGCCCGTGCACAGAAGTGGCACCAAGCGTATGCAGCGTCGGTAATGGGGGGTGTTTAACACCCAAAACCTCCCCTTGTGCTTGTCAGGAAATACTTTTCAATTATTCTCACGATATGAATATTTGAAGAAAACCCAATAAAATTATTGAAGGAATCCCAGCAGAAATTTATGAAGAAGTTCCTAGCACAATATCGGGAGACACTCTAAGGGAATTTTGATGGAATTTCTAGAAAAGTTTGTAGAGATTTTTTTTTGGAAAAAAAAATCTAAAAAAAATCTTGTAATAACATTCTTGGAAGATCTTCTGGAAGTTACACTGGAGCATTCTATGGGCGTATTTTTGTAGGAGTTCCTGTTTAAATACATGGAGAAACGCATAGATTAAGATGTAAGACGTTAAGATCCCAAGAAAAAAATATCCTTGAGATAATTCCAAAGGAATTTCTGTAGAATTTCCAATGATTTTTTCGGAATTCTAAGAGTTGTCTTTATAGGAAATGCCAGAGAAATTTCTGAAGGAATGCATGCATGAAATTATAGGTAAAGTTCTCGTGAGTTTGAATTTTTGCAGGAATATCTGGAGGTATTCTGAACTACTGAAAGTAGTAACGCCAGAATCTCTATATAAATTCCTGAACGATTTTCTTGATGAATTAATCAGTGAAGAAAATCCAGGACTTATTCATTTGATAATTTCCAATTGTTTCCCTAGCGTAATTCTTGAACAATTTTTTGGTAGACTTCTTGAATAAATACCTGTACGAGTTTCTGGAGGAATCGCTGGAAAGCTTGCTGAATAAATCATTGAAATAGTTTATAAGGATTCTTATTCAAGAAAGATTTCCCAAACAAATCCCAAAGAGTTTTTTTTTAGGTAATCACCCATGGAATTTCAGAAGGAATACATAGAAATCAATCGCAAAGAATTCAGGGAGATAATTCTTGGGAAATTCTTGTAGAGTAAGCTGCCAATATACGACCGCATTTGGTGTTGAGTAGGATGCTAAAATGGAGGCGATATGTGTACCATTTAAACGCGGTTAAATGATAGCATGTACGCATATGGCCTCCACTTTAGCATTCCATTCTACATCATATACGACTTCATGTAAGCTGAGCATCTGAAGAAATTTCTTAAGGAGTCCGTGAAAGATTTTCTAAAGAAATCCTTGAAGACATTTCTGGCGAAATCCAAAACATCCGATTTTTTGAAAAAAATACTTAAAGTTTTTCTGAACAAATTCGTGGGTAATTTTAAGAATCTTGTACGGATTTCTGAAAGGATCTATGGATTAATTTCTGAGGAAACACATGGAAGCTTTTCTAGAGGAATAGAAAAATACCTGAAGGTTTTCTAGAAGATTTCCGAAGAAATCCATGGAAGATGTTCTGGAAGAACTTCCACAAGAAATCTTCCATTGATTTCATTTGGAATTTCTTCGAGAACATCTTCCACCTACCAAAACATATTCCTAGGGGATTTTCCAAATTAAATTCATGGAGCAATTCCGGAAGGAATCCCAGAAAGGTTTTACAATCCACCCATCCCTAATCCAGTGGAAGTGAGAAAAGTATCAAGTGGTAGTCGAAATACGCGTATCTGGCAAAGAACAAGCAAAATAGGGCGGAATTACAAGGTACAAACTGCTTACTCTCATGTGTAGAGGATATTCTGCTGCCTCTAGGTTCGAAAAGTCGGTACAAGATGAAAATATGTTGGATATTTTTATTTTGAATATCCTCAAATTGGGTCATGTTGAGGGTGACGGGTTCGATTTCTGGTCGGTCCAGGAACTTTTCGTAAAGGAATTTTTCATGACTTTCGCGTATGCCATTTGATATACATATATGAAATGGTCCTCGGCAGACGTGTGTTTGCCATTCAAGTTTTTACATCCAGTTGGGGCTCCACGCAAAGTTTAAAAAATCAGGTCATATAAAATCTTATTTTTCCATCAGGTCATACGGATCTCAAGACTCATTTAAAGAGTTTCTGAATCTAAACATCACTCGTTCTCCAGCTCGAATCGAAAAGAAATTTTTCCAAGCACCCACTCCACTTCTGACATTTAGAACCGCACAATCCTCGGAAAAATAACCACCATTCAACCCCAAGGGCGTGTGCTCTGAACGAACGTGGCTCCGATTGCATCTCAGCCAGCACAGCACAGCAGTAGGATATAATAGTGACCCAACCCGACTGAAACCGGCCCCACCTACAAAGCTTTGTGTGCGCTGTAGTATATCAAAGCAGTACCAAGCGAATGCAAACCACCGGCGTGGAAAAGGTCAAGACTCAAGATATCTGGTGCTCTGTCTACGAAACGACGACGACGACGACGACGACGACGATGCATTTCAACCGGATCCCGCTACAATGTCTTTCAAATGCAAGGCAAACCAGCTTCAGCCCCAGCCCCAGCTTCAAGTCAGCACGCAAATCCAGTTAGTCGACCGGAATGGTCACGATTTGCGGTTAGAGTTGCCTGTCCGAATTGACGTTAAACGAATATTTTGGTTTGGTTTGGAAGATTTCGAAACCTTCAATCGGTATTGCATGACTTCCTCCGGAGACCCGTGTCTTCGCCGACTAAGTGGAGCACTACTTTGTAAGAGACTCGATTTAGTTTTCGATCATCTTTATTCCGGATCCAAATCCGACCATGAATATTGAGTTGTCGGTCGCCACCGCCAGAAACTCCATGAATATGCATTTATGCATCGCCCCACATAGAGGAAGCCCGTGTCGGTCAACGGTGCTGAAATCGATGACCGACGTCCGTTCGTCGCAGACGAATCCCTCAACGTCGTCGCCTCCGCTACCGCACGGCGCACAGCACGGGTGACATGTTTGGTATGTCCGTTTTCCTGTTTGAGAGCTCATCTTTTTCGCAAACCATCGCAACCGATGCGATGGCGGAGAATTTCTAGTATTGACAAAAACTGGATCACCTCCGCGTCGTCGCATAGATGGCCGGATCAACTGACGACGGCAACGACGATGACGACATCATTATTTCAACATTTTCCAGCCAGCTAGAAGGCAGGCAGGCAGGCAGACGGTGGCGTAGGACCTAGAGCAGATATAGCACCACCACCGCCGAACGGTGCGAATTTGTCAAATTGCCAAGGTGAAAAATGATCGATAGGGCGCCGCACTCCCGGGAACTACCTTTCCTACCACGTTGCACACACCTGCTGGATTGTGGCGTTCCCATCATGTTCACGGCGGAAAGGTGTCATCCGTTTGTTTTTTTCTCACTCTCGGAATGACACAAGAACGACCTGACAAAAGCTTAATCAAATTTCGATTAGGAGATTTTAAATGCTTGACGAGAGTGCGGGTGAGACTTTTTGGTGCATAATTTAGTCAGCGTTTCGCAGGCATCATTAATCATGCCAGCTGGTGCTGGCTGATGCTATGCGTATATCTCGGGGATGAATACTAGACAGATACTGCCGAATGCACTGATTGCAAATGCCATGTCATACAGTGCGAGTTAATGTCGGGATGTGCGACAATGCTGGGCAAAAAGTAAAAGTATTTTGACGACTCAGTCTTAAAAAGACCCAGGACAGCTAAATAAATCAATGTCAATCCTGATTTTCTTTAGGGCATGTTTGAACAAATTCTAAACCAAAAAAAAAAATCAAGCCAAATATTCAGGAAGTTCTTAAAATCACAATTGAAGTTATCTGAAATGACACAAGCTTTTCAATGGCGTTCAAAGCCTCCGTAAAACTAGTGAGACTTCACATTGTAAGACCAACTCTATCCCGAAGTTAATCCGAAGTCAATTCAAAATCAGTTATAGGTTGAATATAAACAAATCAAAATCCATCCAAATATTTTTTTTATGTGCAAGCCAAATCAAAATCGTGACAGCATTAAATGACTGCAAAAAGGGATATTTGCTAAGAGGGCATAGTGCAGAGGTAATCAACAATGTTCATAGCTATCTTGAACATTCCTAGCTACGATCGATTGCAGCTCTCAATGAACAAGCGCTGCGGATTCTTGCCAAGCATCCTAGAGGGTTCGGGTCTTCCTCAAAGTTATCTAGATGGTTTTGAACTAGATATGCTGGAATTGATCTAGATAAGTTTTATCTTTCAATGCGACACTCTAGTGTTCTCGATAAATATACTGTTACGTTAGAGAAAATATTACGTCATTTTGAGTTATTTTGTTAAGTGTGCATACCAAAAACATTACGTTCAAACGTCAAAGTTAAAACCACTGGGAACGTTGGCTTGAAAACAAACCAGATACAGAGAGTTTACTTGCCGAACGGAAATCAACGACACCCGCTTGACACACACATCAACACTCAGAAGATTGGATGATACAACGAGTGAACACCAGCGCAATCACCTGGGTGAGACCCTTTGACCGTAGTGTGATACACGTGGATTAACGGAACCCTTCTCCATAGATCTAAATCCAGCCACACAGAACGAACTCGACGCCCAGCGATTGGCCATCCACGGGATCTGTTGCAAACAGAGAAGCTTTCCAAAGAAGTAAGTTCTTCATCCTCGCTATTAATAGGAGACCACGATACTAATAAGAGTACAGGTCAGGGCTTTTCTTTCAGAGCCTCGAATCTTTTGGTGGCGTTCACCCGGACGGCTCCACGGACGAGATCCGACTGGAGGCAGACGTGGGTGAGCGAGACACGATCACCATCGCACCGGAGCAACCTGCAGTGGGCAGCGAGAAGCCACGGAAGACGCATTCTTCACACCGGAATACGATTCCGACATCTAAAGACGACGGGGAAAAGAAGTGCCGTGTCCAGCCCGACTCGACGCATCACCCGGCTCGCATCAGATTGCCGTGGATCATCCCGGACGACTGTCCGGACGGAACTCAATTAGAGACGGACGCGGGCAAGCGGCCACGACCGCACTGCAGAAGCCTGCAGCGTGTAGCGAGAAGCGCCGGAGGAAAGATTCGTCTCACCGGAAGACGATTCGGGCTTTCAAATCCGACAGTGAAGAGGCGCCTGGTTCCAGTCGACGCGTCAGTCCGTTCGCAAATCCTGAGCGGACATTTCTGAACTTGCGAAATGTGAACGTGTCAAGCCGAGTGATAAGCGGCGCGGAGTCGACAAGAAGACGGGTGCACTTAGGAAGAAAACGAGCGTGAGTACCGAAGAAAATTATATAGATTGGAAAGAAAATCAGAAAGCAGGAAACAGGATGTTTGGGAAAATGTAATAAATGGTTTGCAAACTGAATTTGAATCATTGCGTCTTATGTTGCTAGCCCCTTTCTCATCAGCGTGTTGTGAAACGATCGTTCACAACAATGCAACGTAGAGAGTCAGAGTCTTTGGCAAAGTGATTGGTTGGTACTACATTCTCTTGTCTTCAGTTTTCGTCTAGATCTGCCATTATTGATCTAGATCAGTTGTATCGTTCGATAATAATCTAAAGTTTCAGATATGCATCCTGAAAAATGGAGTTTTTGAAGAAGTGCCATGGGCTGATTGCTACCACATTTGTAGGCCTTGGATTTTGATATAGATTGAATGTAACTGCTTCAGACATTTTGTGTCTCCTTTTTCGTACATCGTTTTTTTTTGTTCTGGATATACATTGCTGCAGTCTTCGATAAGGTATTTCAGGTTGATAGTTCTTACATTTTTACGATTTAAGTTATAACAGATTTGCTATAACTGACCTCGATCAGCTTTTTTTGTTTTTTTTTGCAGAATTTTTTTTCCATTTGTTTCTGATCACGGTATTCCTCGTAAAGCCAATCTTTTAATAACCCAGTTCAATCAAAAACAAAGTATGAACCATTACAAAGCAAACCAATAACTGATTCGATTCAAGGGCAATAACACAGTATGTAGCTTTATGAAAAACTGAACTAGAATATTGTTTATAACATTTTATGCATGGTAACATTTCAACCCTAATGGGATGTTGGGGTCTGTATGACTCAGATAGGCATGCTGAACGTGCACTACACCATCGTGGTGCAAAAAACCTAACATGAACCCTTAACTGACGTTTGTGTATTACATTTTTTTTGTATCACATTTTTAGCCCAACAGATGAACCCCTTTTTTAACTTTGAGGTATTTTCATGAATTTCATAGAACTTTGTCGAGTTTTGCGAAGTTTTGTAGAGTTTTACTCTGATAGGTTTTTTTGTCAGCTTAGTACATATAATGTCAAGTTTTGTTGAAATTCTGTTGTTTTTTTTTGTAAACTTTCAAGCAAAAAACTGGTGCTGGCCATGACTACCTTTGTTTAGTATCACTAGAATCTTGAGGACCTATAAAATATCCGAGAACTCCTCATGAATTCCTACCGAAGCTTCAATAATACCTTCATGAAATTCTCCCAGAATTCCATCAGATATTACAGAAACACGTACAGAGATTCCTTCAGGAATTCCATCGGATATTCAACCACATATTTTTTCATAAATTCCTCCAGGATTTCTTCCAAGCATACCTCTAGGAATTTTCTTTATATATTCGATAAGAAATTCAATAGAAAATTTGTCAATAAATATTTTCTATGCGATTCTATATGGATTCCTTTAAAAAAAATCTCAAAATATGAAAAGACAAACCAGCTCAGGGGTGAAAGTCTCCAGAATAAAGCAAAATAAAAATAATTCTAAGAAATTTTGCAAACAAGCTTAACAGAAATGTATCTGGGAGTTTCTTCACATGTTTATACAGGAATTCCTTGAAAAATTCTTTCAGAAAGTCCTTCAGAAACTTTATTAAAGGATTTCTCCAAAAATTCTCAAAATCAAAAATAAAAAATTAAATTCCACCAAGTGTTCTCAAAAGAATTATCCACATATTCTGCCGTGAATCGCATACTTGTCCCATTTGCATAGGAAATCCAGCAAAGATGGGACTGATATGTGATTCACGGCAGTATTCTTGATCAACGATTTGTTTTTCAGATCTTTTCATAAAAGATTTCTTCAGAAGTCCTTTCAAGTATAAAAAAAAATCGTCCATGGATTCCTTTGGCAGTTCTCCTAAGTATTCCACTTGGTAACACTTGATAAATTCCTTCAGAAATTCCTGCAGCAATTCCTACACGGTTTCTGTTTTAACCCTCCTAGGATGTTAGGAATTTCGCACTACGATGGTGTAGTGTACGTACAGCGTGCCTGTCTGGGTCATATTGACCCCAACATTACTTCAGAAACTACTTCATGAATTATTTCAGATATTCATCCAGGGATTTTCCCAAGAAGCTCTGCCATAAATTCTGTAGAAATTATTTTATGAATCTTTGAAGATGAATCCTTGAACTATTTTCTATATTATTCTCTAGAAGAATTGCTAGAGATATCTCTGGAGGAATTCTCAGTTGAACTTCCGGTACAACTTTTGAAATGATTAGTAGACAAAATTTCTTTGACCTATTCTGAAGAAGTGCACAGAAGATTTTTTGAAAGAAACTCCGTAGAAATCCTGGAAAAAAACCTGGATGAATCGTTAAAGGAATCACTAATAAAAATTTCTAAAAGAATCAACATTTTGTGAAGGAATCTTCGAGATAATACTTGGGAGAACTGTAAAACTCTCTGCAAGCAACAATTCCTGAAAAAAAAAAATCCAAGCCATAAATCCCTGAATGACATCCCTGAAGGATAACGACAAAAATCTGAAACGATCCTGGAAGAATATTAGTAGGATACACAAGAAGACCTTCTTACGAATTATTTTTTGGGCATTTTCTTAATGACTGCTGGTTACAGGAATGGAGCAATTTCTAAGTTCTTAAAACTTAATTTTAAAATAAATCTCCGAAAGAATGCCTGCTAGAATCTCTGGACAAATTCTTGCAAGAGCCTATGAAGAAAATTCTGCCTTAATTGCATTTTGAAAGGAACTTCTGGAGGAATACTTGGAAGAATACCATGGGAAATTCCTAAAGGATTTCCTAGATGATTTTTTCGAGAACTCTAGAGGAATTCCTGGATAAATTCCAAAGAAAAAATCCTGGAGGAAATTCTGATAGTATTTCTCGATGAATTCCTTTACAAATGCCTGTATGCCTGTAAATACATGTACAAGTTTCTGGGGCAATCCTTGAAGGAATTCTTACTTTAAAAATAAGTTTCACTGGGTGGGTTAGATTCTCTAAAGGGTATCCCATGGATGAAATTTCTTGAAAAAATGCTGAAAAATGCCATGGAATAAGTCCAGAAGACATCCATAAAGGATCATTACAAAAAAATCTAAAAAGATTCCAGAAGAACACTTGTTGAGGAAGCTCAAGAAGAATAACTTAGGAATTTTCTTTGGCAATTTCTGAAGGACTACTGGTTATTGGAGGAAATTTTGAAGTCCTTATAGGAATATGTGGAGGAATACTGAAAGGAATCCCTGGAGCAATTTCTGAAAAAAATCTTAATGTCTTTAGTAATCCATAGGAAAAATATCTGCAAAAATCTCTGTAGGAATCTCTGAAAGAATTCCTGCATAAATCTCAGGAAGAATGCCTGCCAGGGGCCGTGAAGAAAATTTTACTTAAATTGCGTTTTGGAAGGAATTTCTGATGGAATACTTGCATAAAAGCCATGAAAAATTCCTAAAGGAGTTCCTAGAAGAATTTCATGAGAACTCTAGAGGAATTCCTTAATAAATTTAAAAAAAATCTGGAGGAAATTCTGAGAGTATTTCTCGATGAATTCCTTAACAAATGCCAATTTCTTGGCATGTATTACAAATTTCTGGGGCAATCCTTGAAGGAATTCTTACTCTCAAAATAAATTTCTCTGGGTGGCTTAGAATTCTCTGAAGGTATTCCTGGGAAACAAATTCTTGAAAAAAAAATGTTAAAACAATGCTAAGGAATAAATCCAGAAGACATCCATGAAGGATCACCACAAAAAAAAATCTGAAAGGATTCCAGAAGAACAATTGTTGAGGAATCTCAAGAGGAATCTTTTAAGAATTTTCATGGGCAATTTCTAAAGGACTGCTGGAAAAAAAAGTTTATTTCTGAAGTAATCCCTAGACGAATTCCTGCATGAATCTACGAGAGAATCTCTAAAAGAACTCCTGTATAAATCTCACGAAGAATTCCTGCTAGAATCTCTGAACCAATTCTGTGAAGTACCTATGAAGAAAGCTCTGTGAAAATTGCGTTTCTTTATATTGGAACGAATATCTGGAGGAATACTAGGAGGAATACCTTGAGAAACTCCTAAAGGACTTTATAGGATAATTTCATGAAAATTCTAGAGCAATTCCTGGAGAAATCCAAATGACAAATTACCAAAGAACAGACTAGAAAAATCTTCCGAATTATGTTCATAAGGCACAATACTGAAGAAATTTCTGTGGGGGCGCATTCGGATAGGGAGTGCTGTAATTTGAGAACCTGGAGTCCCAGCTTTCATTTTATCATGCCAGCACTGTATTATAGCAAGTCCCAATAAGTAGTAAGAAACTGTAACCTAAACAAAAAATAAACAAAGTCTTTGTTGCCCTCACCTCAACCGTCAGTTTCATCTGATAATAAAAATCAACCCACACCCAGAGGCCCAATACGTTATCATATTTTCCAATTTTTATGCCCCCAAAAGCTCCTCTTCCGGCTTCGGCAGCAGCACTCGACTCGACAAGATGGAAACACTTTTTCTCCCAAAACATCCAGCGCCTCCCATTTCGCCTGAAAGCACAGCCATTGTGTGTGGCACGCCAGCCTTTTTCGCTCACGCCTACCACCTCTGTTTCTTGCTCCCGCATTTCATTTTATCCGCCTTTCTGCACCATTGGCCCCCGGGCAAATGCTCTCATTCACTTTCATCTCGATAAAGATTGAAACAAAATGCATATCTTTTCCTTTCGCCCTTTCCACCCCGCACCGGGGCTTTCGTCTTCTCTGCTGAGTGCTGGTCGATGGAAAACCTTCCGGCTGTGTGTGCTTGGTTAAAGAGAAATGCAATCGATTCAATATCGATTCAGCATTGAATAGATTTTCCCGCTTTCTGGGGTGTCGTTTGTCTCCTAAGCCCGACACCCGCCCATGTGCAACAGCTTCCATCCATCGAGTCGCAGTCTTTACCCACTTTGAAAGCTTAGCTTGCCTTAATGTCATCCGCTTGCTGATGGTGTGTTCCTTCGTTCCTCAATCAACGCTTCTGCGTCTCCTTTTTCTGTGCGGATGCCGCCGTCGATATGGCAAGAATCACAGATCGTTTCCATCGTCACCCTTTTGAATGCCTCCACCATACAATCTAGAGCTGTTTCAGGAAAGAGCTTGATGGAGATTGACTTGTGGTTGCCGGAGCTTCCTCCACCAAGTTCCGACCGTCGCCGTCGTCGTCGCCGGGAGGACCGAGAAAGAACACACTTTTAAAGCGGTGGGTATTACTTCATTTAAAATGGCATTATTCGCTGCTCAGCCAAGCGTGCAGGGCTTCGGAATCTAGGTTAAACGAACATAAATCGAAAAGCGAAAGCAATCTCGGTTGTGGTTTCCCTATCGATTCAACTGCCGCCACCGTTGGTCTTCACCCCTTTCCACGCCACCGCACTTTAACTTTTCCAGGAGGAAAACTTTGATCGAATAAAAGGGGTGCCCGGGGGTGATGATACCCACTGGATTGGATGGAAACACGTCAATAGACTTAAATGACGACGACGACGACTACCATGACGATATATACGGTGACAATGACGATCCTGCCGGTGATGGTGGCGGACGACTACAGGATGTGACGGAAGTGAAGCCATGCCTAACCATATCATCCGTGGGGATCTAAGCCTGTGCGAGACCCTGACGGTAATGTGGCGCCGTCGAAGTGCTATCTTCTCCAATAATGGGAGACACAATGTTGATGGGGATGGTGGGGCACAATGCGTCATCCAGGATTGCCAAAATACCAAAGAAATGCCAAAGAATTGTTCTATGAGGAATTAATTCAATGCATTACTTGAATTTTATCTAGTCCAAGGAATTGAAGTGAAAAAAGAACCCGAACCCAAACATTTTAAGCAAGGTGTTTGTTAAGAATTGGAAAGCATTTCCAAAATCTCAAATTTGTGCTGGTAGTTCTCACGCCAAGACGATTGTCCAGTGATAGTTAGATACGAGAATGTTTAAATATTCAAATTGCGAGGGATTACCCTACCTACATAAAAGTTGTTGAATTGTTTGTTGCTGATTGATTTCGCATATCTACGAATATCATAGCAGATATTACTATATTTAAATTTAGAAAAAACAAAGTGACATGAAACAAGCTCATCAATTCATATGATGCCAACCACTGCTTCATCGTTGGCTTTAAGAGAACTCATTTCTATCGTTGTCCACTTTCTTCTTCCTCTTCGCCATCTACTTTTTCTTCTTGCTAGAAGTAGGTCACAGTGTCTTCTGCACAACAAAAACCTGCGCTGCCGTGACTCTTCTGTGACAAGTGTGTTACTTGGGTAAGCGTAACGTCCCAATTGGGGTCAAAGCCTGCCTCTCAGCTAAGGGTGTCTTATGAGCACTTACACAGTTATTCGAGAAGAGCTTCTTGATCTGCTTACAATGTCGAATAGTAGTTGCATTTTCCGCCACCTCCCCCCGGCATCAACATCCTACATACTTCCAGGAAAAGGAATCTAAAACGGGGGCAAACCAATAATGGGTGCGCCTTGAAACCTGGTTGCGCCGCCAGGAGGATAATAGAAAAACAGAATGCAAAATTTAATCAATTAACGACACAGCCGCGGTACCACTAGACTAGATAGAGCTCCACCGACGGAGCTGCTATCAGGAATCAGGATCGTCACGACGCGTTGGATGAGTTCGGCGGCGTTCGGAAATCTAATAAAAGTGACAATTTAGGCAGTTAATTAAACTTTTGTTGATTGAGGGTGTGGTTCCGGGCAGGCCAAGGCCAAACCAAGGGTAAGGGGAGCCCACTCCGACCAATCAAAAGGATTAGGCTCATTTTGGTTTTTCGGGCATGGTGACGATGGTGTCTTCTGACCATCCACTTTGGGTCATTGAAGTGCGCGGGGTTGCCCTTTTACGGCTTGGCCCGGTCGGTTTGATATGATGGATTGATGACAATGAAGCGGTTCAATTTCTTAGATTTGTTTAGGCAGATAATGCGAAAGGGCAACACTGCTAGCGGTTTTGACGGGCGGTGTTCACAACGGAAGACGGAGTGAGGATCATTACTCAAGTAAATATCTAATGGACAGAATCTAAATTGCCTGGTTGGACATTTCGAAAAAGATGCGCTAGAAGTGATTTCCAAGCAACAAACTGTGCTTTATTAAGTTTTAAAGAGGTTTGTAAAGACATCATAAGGCAGCAATATTTTGTTATTGATTTATGATATCTAAACAATAGCAATTTCGTGTTTTGATTTTTGAAAAAAATTTGCAAAAATAAGAGTGCTATCAGAAAGTTCTTCAAGAATATCTTATTTTTTTTTTTCAATGGATTCTGTAACTGAATATTCTCAGAAAAAATCGAAAGTTAATGTGTGAAGAATTAGCCTAAGCTTAAATTCACGAATATAAAAAAAAAACGCAACTGGAAGTTAAGGCCAATCTCCATCTTAGAGTGTTTCAGACATTTTGGGAAATATTGAAGGGCCCATATAGCCGAGGCGGTAAACGCACGGGTATTCAGCATGCTGAGGGTGACGGGTTCGATTCCCGGTCGGTCCAGGATCTTTTCGTAAAGGAAATTTCCTTGACGTCCTTGGGCATAGAGTATCTTCGTGCCTGCCACACGATATACGCATGCAAAATGGTCATTGGCAGAGGAAGCTCTCAGTTAATAACTGTGGAAGTGCTCATAGAACACTAAGCTGAGAAGCAGGCTTTGTCCCAGTAAGGACGTTACGCCAAGAAGTGAGTGTGTGTGTGTATGTGGGAAATATTTTGAATTTTTGGGACAAAAATTCTGTCATCTTTATATTTTTCGTGCATTATCTAATGATCGCCCCGCTAACGTAAAGCATGCTTAGTATACCTGACTGGGTCATCATAACCCTAATGCAGGACTAGGGTTAAGATGTTTTCTTTATTTTTCTAAGTATTTTGTCGTGCATGACCGAATGAACCAAGTAGTTGTATTGAAATTTTTCGTAAAGTCAAGTCAAACATTGGTTCCAGAACAGGAAAATCTCTTTTAAGATTCTATCAGAAATTATTTTGTAGATTAGACTTCAAAATAATGATGAATAATACGTCACCCAGATTGGTCAGAGAAACTTAATCCTGAATTCGGTAATAGCATTTTTTGTTTTTTTTTAGAGATTTTTTTTTAATCTTCTACATTACCTCTACTTTTCTGGAGAAAAAGTTTGAATTTACATTCTATTTTACTTGAGAAACCCGTCATAAATTTCTCATAATATTTCATATATAATCAGTGCAATTCCCATGTCAGTAACGTTTTCCAAGTGCTTCCTTTTTCTTATGGTTTATTCCAAAAAAATATTTTTTTTTTTTGCAAAATACTTCCTTATTTTTAATAAACTTTTTCTGGTGGCGTTCCACTAAAAGTTTTCCAATACTGTTTTCTTTATGAGAATAGGATTCCGGCATTCCCGTGTTCCACCACAAATTAAAAAAAAAAGTCTGCGAAAATAATTTTAAAATTGTCACCATAAGCTACCCTAACCAACCAGTAGGATGGGATTAAATTTGCAAAATCTTTCCAGGATATAATTTTCCAAGTGAAAAGTGATCTAATGGTCAAAATAAGTGAGCTGTAAAAAAATGAGGGATTTCAGTTAATATTTAGGGGTTTATGGTTTAAGTGGAATTTATGCTAGAGCAAAAAAAAAACATTTCAAATTGAATTTTCAAACCTAACATTTCCAGACTAAGTCGATGATTCTAGAACCCTAAGGGTCTCAATTCGACCTCAAAATTGCGATATCTGTACTGGTTTTTGAGAGTTTTGAAAAACAACGTCACATTCTAGTATTTTTTTGGATTGGATACTAAAATAGGACAATTCTGCAAAAAAATAAAAGTACGGACATACACATTAAATTTGATACCGCACGTTTAGGGGGAGAGAATATGTTTACCAATATTTTAAAATAAGCTTGTTATTGAAGTGAAAAACTTACTCGAAGATGTCATGATGCTTAAGGACAAGGTATTCGGAGTACATAGCTCAAATTTTCTAGAGCACCGTTTTTCAGAACCGGTCAACGGATTTGGATGAAAATGCATCACCCTGTTGACAATCACTGAGCAACCAACATGAGATAGTTTCAGCCATATCCGTTAAGCGGCTCTAAAAATTGGTGTTCTAGAAATTTTGAGCTATGTACTCCAAATACCTTGTCCTTAATGGCATGGTTAAACCAGAAACTGTGCAATATAGTAGCAGGAGCCTTTGAATTCTATACAAGAAATCATGAAAATATCATTTCGAAAAATCAACGAGAGTGGCTTAACGGATCTTCTTGAAACTTTGATGGAATCTGCACAATACCTCTGTGGTAAACCATTCTTTTTATATCATACCTTCAACCAAAATGACGATCAACAAACCTCGGTAATCATTTATTTAAAAAAAAAATTAAATCAATGCCTCTCCACTCTCCCAGAACGTGGATGGCCAAAACTTCAAATTTATGAGTTTCTGATCGGAAGCATCAAGAAAAGTTAAAATTTGGAAATGGGCAAAAAAAATGTTGATCTATGTTACAGCTTCCATTGCAGGCGCCTCTTGGACGCCCACATAATACAATCCCAGCATCGTCAATGTGAACTAGTTAAAAAAAAACTGAACAAATATTATCGACATACGTAAGTTTTAAAAAATACGTTTATTATTTTTTTTTGCACTTATTTATATTTTTAGAACAAAAGAAACATTTTGGAAAAAAACCTTCGGAATTGCTTAGCTCATGGAGTTGTTTCACAACTCCAGAATTGAAGTATTTCGCAGAATAAAAAAAAATGGTGAGCTCGTTCTATGCAATTATGTTTATAATGCCGTACAAAATGATCGAATGTATGTAACTTCTCTTAGAACTTGTTTTTGAATAATTTTGGATCAACATGGATTGTTCATAGATTTACCTTAATTCCATTTCCTACCAAAAGGGTTGACCATGTCAAATACATACCTGGAAAAGAAGAGAAAAACAATCATGAGTTTTTATTTATTTGCTTTCTACACTGGAATCACATTCGAATTCTGGTTAAAATTAAGTATAAGCAAAAGCGTTAACTTCTAGCAGTCAATGATTCGTTACATTAGGGCCTGGCATCACTGCTACGAGCAGAGATGCCAAATTATTTTATCAAAAATCTGTATCAATACAGATTTTTCTGAATCGCCGTATTTGAGGGTAAAGCAGACACCGAGAGTCCTAATAGTTATTTATGTAACGAGTTGCAAAAAGTTGATTTTTTCATAACGAGTCGTATATTTACCCAACGAGGCTTGCCGAGTTGGATAAATACGAAGAGTGCTGAAAAAATCGAGTTTTGCAATGATTTTTTCATAATGCAACCCATTTGAGTTGCATAATGTTCATAATACAACTCAAATGAGTTGCATTATGAACATTATACAACTATTTTTCATTATGCAACTCATTTCAGTTGCATAATGAACCAGTTCGGAAAAATTGGCCATTATGATACCAAAATAAGTTATATATAATATAAATTATGATACTGAATTGCATAAAGAAATTTAGGACTCTCGGTGTCTGCTATTTTTCTAAAACGTGTGTAAAAATGTACATTTTTTATAAATTCTTTAAAGTTGAGGCAGCAACTTAAAAAGTTTTTATTAAATTTATTAAAAATTTCTTCAAATTTAATGCTTTCTGGAGAAATCTGAATCAAATTTTAAAAATCTGTATTTTTCTGTACTCTGCATCTTGTCTGTATAGAAGGTCAAAAATCTGAATAATACAGAAAAATCTGTGTATCTGGCATCTCTGGCTACGATCACCAGCTCCAGTGTGACATCCCCGCTAAACTCATCCACGCATACCGCGTGTATCTGTTTGCAAACTTCCACCCCGGCCTGATCAGTCGCGTTTCAGTTTGCATACGGCGCTGCGGCAGAAGAAAACCAGTTAGACAACTTACTACGCTGGCTGGAGACGGTAGGTATCGGTTGACACTGAACGTCGAACGTCGCCAAATGTCCGAGCGGAGGCGTCCCACCGCGGTGGATTGCGTTGTCATCTTCGCGCCCTGAATGTCCTCGTCTTTGCGATCTTGAATTGACAGCCCGCTAGTATTTCAGTTGTTTTGGTAAGGAGCGCCATCTACGGATGGCGCGTGGTGCGAGGGCATCAACTATTATTACAAGACCAATAAGTGGCCTGTACTTTTAAAAAAAAAAAACGGCGATGTAATACGTCTCAGAAGCGCTTCAGAGCGTGGGTGACATCCTACGGCAGCAAGGATGACTAATCGGAAAGAACAGCTTCGCTCGCGACGACCGCGGCCCAGCCCAGTAAGCTACGGACAGACCACGCGCTGGCGCTGGGTAATTATTGACAGAAATGTCCGCCGGACTTCTTCAGTGGGAAGAAGTGACGTAACGTGTGTAATTGAAGCGCACCCCATTCGTCATACTAACTAATAGCTTGTACTCACAGTCAGTGGTTGATGGAATGATGGATGACGGGGTAAAAGTAGTCAGCCTCCCATTTGGCGAAGAGGCAGAGAGCTGACCGAATGATGAGGCGTAATTTACACTTTATAGGGTGGATTGGGTTCAAACTGGGCTCATAATTTTTCATTGTGTAAATAGAAAACGCTGTACTATTCGATTTTATTCGATTCTATTCGATTCTATTCGAATCTATTCGATTCTATTCGATTCTATACGATTCTATTTGATTCTATTCGATTCTATTCGATTCTATTCGATTCTATTCGATTCTATTCGATTCTTTTCGATTCTTTTCGATTCTATTCGATTCTATTCGATTTTATTCGATTTTATTCGATTCTTTTCGATTCTATTTGATTTTATTCGATTCTATTCGATTCTATTCGATTCTATTCGATTATATTCGATTCTATTCGATTCTATTCGATTCTATTCGATTCTATTCGATTCTTTTCGATTCTATTCGATTCTGTTCGATTCTATTCGATTCTGTTCGATTCTATTCGATTCTATTCGATTCTATTCGATTCTATTCGATTCTATTTGATTCTTTTCGACTCTTTTCGATTCTATTCGATTCTATTCGATTCTATTCGATTCTATTCGATTCTTTTCGACTCTTTTGATTCTATTCCATTCTATTCGACTTTATTCGATTCTATTCGATTCTATTCGATACTATTCAATTTTATTTGATTTTATACGATTCTGTTCGATTCTCTTCGATTCTATTCGATTCTGTTCGGTCCTATTCTATTCTATTCCATTCGATTCTATTCGATTCAATTCAATTCTATTCGATTCTATTTGAATATATTCGATTCTATTCGATTCTATTCGCTTCTATTCGATTCCATTCGATTATATTCGACTCTATTCGATTCTATTCGATTCTATTCGATTATGTTCGATTCTATTCGATTCTGTTCGATTCTGTTCGATTCTATTCGATTCTATTCGATTCTGTTCGATTCTATTGGATTCTGTTCGATTCTATTCGATTCTATTCGATTCTATTCGATTCTATTCGATTCTATTCGATTCTATTCGATTCTATTCGATTCTATGCGATTCTATTCGATTCTATTCGATTCTACTCGATTCTATTCGATTCTATTCGATTCTATACGATTCTATCTGATTCTATTCGATTTTATTCGATTTTATTTGACTCTATTCGATTCTGTTCGATACTTTATTCGATTGTTTTCTATTCCATCGTATTCTATTCGATTCTTCACAAATGGCAGAATATTTCTGTCAGAATCTGTACTCGCTGCTTAGTTGTCGCAGAGATTAAAAATAAATAAATTTTTGACTTGAAACTTTAAACGACATTCATCGGTACAAACACTTATGGATGAAGTTCAAAGTTTGTTTTGCATCCAATTCAGTTATCAATGTTTCTCTTGCTTTGGAAACCGAGTTCATCTGCATTAAGAGGTGAATCCCTCCTGTGAAATTGAAACGAATTCATTTTGCCATCCTCCCACTGCCATCCTATTAATAGCACTCATCGCAACTGAAGCCCTTCGAAGTTGCACAGCACAGTCCAACCCTACCTTTATGACCTGTACACCGAACTGCAACAAGGACTTATGAAATTAAAATAGGATTTACAATTTCAACAGATCGCCGTCCCTGGAGATTTCTACGCTGACTGACGGACTGGGCCCAGTTCGACTCGGTCTACTGGGAATATTGTGACTGAAGACCATCGTCATCATCATCATCATCATCGTTTCTATCAAAGTTGTACCCCAAACTCGAGTGTTACACACTTGCACCGCTTCCTACCTCTATGCTGAATCGGACGAGTGAATGAGGCCGAGTTCCCCCGAAAACGGGATTAAATCGACTCTGCAAAATGTTAAACGTTCTGACGAGAAGATTATTGTATTATTTACCCGTTGCTGCCTGTGCCGTCGCATCCGTACCACCAAAGCCAAAAATGGATTTCTATTTTTTGCCTCACGAAGCCGGGATTTTGAGAGTAGCATTTTATCACACAATAACAACATCATCCTCGACGCTCTCGACGTCATCCCCGTTGTCGTTGTCCTCATCGTCGACGACGTCAGCGAGTTGCACTTTTTAAACCCATCCTTCGCGGACGAATAACCCGAGTCCTGAGTCCTGAATCCTCCCCACCAAAAGGGTTGCCAGTTCCGAGAAAACCCATTCAATTCCGTGGCAATTCCTGGTAACCCTTACCTGCCCGGTTCATCCATCGTCATTTGTGTGTGTTCGGTTTCCATTCTCAAAATTTTCCGTACCTATCGCTCACTTCACCATACGGATCCAGATCCAGCAAATCGCCGGAGAAAAGCTATCAGCAATTATTGCCCGCTCGGATGAGTTTTTCCATTAGCAAAATACTACTACTGCTGCTACTGCTACTGCGTGCAGGATACACAAACATTGCACAACAACGCCCCGCGTTGCCGCTGATGCCAAGCGCCTGGAAATCGGAAGAATAAACATAGGAATAACATACATATCTACATGTATGGCGGAGGACTGTAGTCGTGAAGCTCGAATTTTGCGACAAAAGTCACAACACGATACTACAGATTCGTAACAATGTGCAGTACCGACGCCTGGTACAGCGACAGCATCTAAATTTCTGAAAGCAGATGAAGCTAAAGATTTTCAAGAAATCCAGTCAATTTGTTTGCTTCGCTGGTGTCATGAACTTGTGCGGAAGGATATTCGTAGCAGTGTCAAATCTATGAGCCGAATTTATCGCACTTTTGTGGTGAAATTCCAATTTCTGGCCCACCGTGCATAGGTGGAAACGCAGAATGGCGAAGAAGGAGCGCGAGGTACGGGCGGCGGTGTATTGATATGGAGCGTATCAATTTTTCCGAATTCCAACTAGAAGCACGTGGGCATCGGCGCCGACGAAGGGTGGAACGCGACGAAAGCGAACACTCCAAACAGACTCAGCGAACGAACAGCCTGTCTGTCAGTCAGTAAATTGTTTTTATTGTAATCCTTATTATGAATACAAAACGGTTTATACTCGTTGTTGCTTTCTCTCACCCACTCGTCGTTCTCGTCGTCAGTTGTTCCCGAATCGTTTCCACGCGCTGATTGTTGGGACCGGGACCTGGCTTCCCTGTTTGGTCCCGTTTTTCCGGCGATGGATCCCGGGATGGATGATAGCCGCAAGGTCGGCATCAGCAGTAAAAGCAGCAGCAGCAGCAGCAACCAGAAAGGACGAGCGAATAATTGGAGAGAAAACGAATTTAAAACAACAAATTAAATTGAACTTAATCTCATTTGATGCGGTACAGTGAGCATAATTTCTGCGTATGGCTCTGCTGGCTACTTTGGCAATGCACCGTGCTTCTGGTTGTGGGGGCCATTACTGTTGTTGTTTTGCTACAGCTGATGCTGGATGGCGTTGTTGGCTTTCTCTCTGTGAATCTGTGACTGTGATAATGGTATTTTAAAACGTTGCTATTTCTGGTGTCTGCTAATTGTCCGATAAAGTCACGCTGTCATTTGTGTTTTGTCTAGCTTATGTTATGGGGAAATAGTTTCTACCCTAGCAAAAATATGATACAGGGTTAACGGTGGCCATACAATTGATGATCAAAAGAGACCTATGGACTATGGATCGCCAATCCGGAGACGGCGGGTTCGATTCCCGTTACGGTCGGGAAAATTTTCTCCACTCCCTGGGCATAGTGTATCATTGTCCTTGCATCACAATGTACAAATTCATGCAATTGCAGGCAAAGAAAGCCCTCCAATTAATAACTGTGGAAGTGCTCAAAGAACACTAAGTTGGAGAGAGGCAGGCCAAGTTCCAGTGAGAACGTAGAGCCATACAGAAGAAGAAGAAGAAGACCATTGCTTCGGAATCACTCCATGGGAACATGATGAATTAATAAAAGGAATTCCCAGGAAACATTTTTGAAAAAAAATATCGAAATGAATTCCTAGAAGAATAGAAGAATCTAGGGAGAATCTCCTAGAGACATCCTTAACCCTCCTTTGGCATTACGTTCATTTTTGACCCAAACCGTACACTACGTCAGCGTGCTGCTGCCAACGCGATGAAAAAAGAAGGTTATGAGGCATGATGAAGAAATTTCTTAGAAAATACATACAAGAACATCTGATAAAGTTCCTTAAGAAATTTTCAGTTGAACTTCTACAGGATTATCTGGAGGAACAAATAGAAGAAAACATACAAAATAGAAATGTAGAAATACCAGGAAAAAGGCTTGAAAGCATTCCTTCAAGAATTCGGCAATGGATTCCCTGGATAAATTCTTGCAGAAATCTCTGGAGAATTTTATGAAACAATTCCTGTAAAAATCCTGATGGTATCTCTGAAAGTGTTTCTAAAGAAGCCACTGCAGGCATTTCCGAAAGAACGCTTAAAAGAATCTGCGAAGAAATCCCTGAAAAAAAAATTTGAAGGAATCCTTGGATGAATTTCAGAAGGACTCGCCAGTGTCAGAGTTCCTGAATGAAACTCTGGAAAGGAGTTCTGAATTTCTGGTTTTAGATTGTCAGATTGACGGATTTTTCGATATGCGCTTTTGTGGGGTGGAAGCTCAGATAAAATATTATCTCCTGGGCGCCCATTAAAAACACCACCCCCGGCGAAGACTGGTGCTCGAGCCTGGCTATTTAGCACTGTAGTTGGAGGAAATGCTAATGCAGAACCCGTAGCTTCCGGGAAGGTAAGCCCAGCTCCCTGGGTTAGTGGGTTGGTGTCAGGCCCTGCGAGCCAGCCGTAAAAAAGACCAGCACCGGAAAATCAACAAGAGAAGAACGTGAACCGACACCAATGGCGACGACCACAGCGACGAAAAAAGACTTGCGATTGGAAGCTCGGTACGTAGAACTGCAGATCTCTCAACTTCATCGGGAGCGCCCGCATACTCGCCGATATACTGAAGGACCGCGGGTTCCGAATCATAGCGCTGCAGGAGGTTGGACAGGATCTATGGTGCGAACGTTTAGAGGTAATCCTACCATCTACCAGAGTTGCGGCAACACACGTGAGCTGGGAACAGCTTTTATAGTGATGGGCGACATGCAGAGGCGCGTGATCGGTTGGTGGCCGATCGACGAAAGAATGTGCAGGTGAGGATCAAGGGCCGATTCTTCAACATCAGCATAATAAACGTGCACAGCCCTCACTCCGGAAGCACTGATGATGACAAAGACGCATTTTACGCGCAGCTAGAACGCGAGTACGACCGCTGCCCAAACCACGACGTCAAAATCATCATAGGGGATCTAAACGCTCAGCTAGACCAGGAGGAGGAATTCAGACCGACGATTGGAAAGTTCAGCGCCCACCAGCTGACGAACGAAAATGGCCTACGCCTCATCGATTTCACCGCCTCCAAGAACATGGCCATTCGTATCGTAGCACCTTCTTCCAGCACAGCCTCCCGTATCGTTACACCTGGAGATCACCACAACAAACGGAATCGCAAATCGACCACGTTCTGATTGATGGACGGCACTTCTCCGACATTATCGACGTCAGGACCTATCGTGGCGCTAATATCGACTCTGATCACTACCTGGTGATGGTTAAACTGCGCCCAAAACTCTTCGTTATTAACAACGTACAGTACCGGCGGCCGCCCCGGTACGACCTAGAGCGACTGAAGCAACCGAATGTCGCCACCGCATACGCGCAGAATCTCGAGGCAGCGTTGCCGGAGGAGGGTGTGCTCGGTTTCATCGACGGCCGGTCGACAACGGACCAGATCTTCACCGTTCGGCAAATCCTCCAGAAATGTCGTGAATACCAGGTCCCAACGCACCACCTGTTTATCGACTTCAAAGCGGCATACGACAGTATCGACCGCACAGAGCTATGGAAAATCATGGACGAGAACAGCTTTCCCGGGAAGCTTACCAGACTGATAAGAGCAACGATGGACGGTGTGCAAAACAGCCAGCGTAAGGATTTCTGGTGAACTATCCAGTTCATTTGAATCACGACGGGGACTACGACAAGAGTATGGAGTTTCCTGCCTACTATTCAACATCGCCCTGGAAGGTGTTATGTGACGAGCCGAGCTCAACAGCCGGGGTACGATCTTCACGAAATCCGGCCAATTTGTCTGTTTTGCGGATGATATGGATATTTTTCCTAGAACATTTGGAACGGTGGCAGAACTGCACACCTGCCTTAAACGCGTAGCAGCAAAGGTCGGACTGGTGGTGAATGCGGCTAAGACAAAGTACATGGTGGTAGGTGGGACTAAGCGAGACAGGACAAGCCTTGGAAGCAATGTTACGATAGACGGGGATACTTTCGAGGTGGTAGAACAATTCGTCTACCTCGGTTCCTTGATAACGGCTGACAATAACGTGAGCCGTGAAATACGAAGGCGCATCATCAGTGGAAGTCGTGCCTACTATGGGCTCCACCAAATGTACCATGTACAAGACGTTAATAAGACCGGTGATTCTCTACGGACACGAGACATGGACGATGCTCGAGGAGGACCATCAATCCCTCGGAGTTTTCGAGCGACGGGTGCTAAGGACGATCTCTGGCGGCGTGCAGGAGAACGGTGTGTGGCGGAGAAGGATGAACCACGAGCTCGCTGCACTCTACGGTGAACCCGACATCCTGAAAGTGGCTAAAGCTGGAAGGATACGGTGGGCAGGGCATGTTGCAAGAATGCCGGACAACAAGCCTGCAAAGTTGGTGTTTGCTAACCATCCGGTTGGTACAAGAAGGCGTGGAGCACAGAGAGCACGATGGGCGGACCAGGTGGAGCGTGATCTGGCGAGTGTTTGGCGTGACCGACGTTGGAGAGCTGCAGCTGCAAATCGAGTATTATGGCGGCAAATTGTTGATTCAGTATTATCATTTTGACGTTAACTAAATAAATAAAATGCCTTTAAAAATCGAGTGGCAAAATATATATTCAGAAAAAGAAAGCAAGAAACCTTCTCCTTAAAGAATCACTGTAGGGTTTTCTTGACGAATCCCTAAATAAATTTCAAGATGATTTTCTTGAAGAAACTCAGGGACAAAAAAACTTCTGGAAGAATTCCGAAACAAATTTCTGAAGAAGTCAGTGGGAGATTTGATAAAAGAATACTTGAAGGGATGTCCAAAAGTATTCCTGATTGATTTTTTTATGGAATCCATGAAAGAATTACTACGAAAATTAAAGGATTGTCTTATAAGGCTATAATAGGATAGTAAGCTGTATTTTCCGAAGGAAGCCAATGAAGATTTTTTAAATTGTAATTTCTGGAGGAAGCTTTAATCGAGTTTTTTCGAGTCCTTGGAAAAATTTCGTAAAGGCCAGAGATCCTTTATTTATCCTAATATTTTTTTGAGAAACCGCTAGAGGAACTGACAAAGGAATCGCTGGGTGAACTTCTGGAAGAATCCCCGAGGAAATCCTAGAATTTTTTTTCTTGGAAGTAATTTCTTGAAAAACTATCCAATGCAGATTTAAATTCATAGAATTGTTTTCTTTCTTATTTTTTTGTGATTTTTTTTCGGAGAAATCCCAAGTGCAACTACTGAAGAAATACCTGTAGGAATCTAGAGCAATCCCTGAATAAAATCTCCGAATGAATCCTGAGATTTTCAAGCGCTCCATAAGAGCTGCTGGGAAAATTTCTGAAGATTTTTTTGGAAGAAAGTCTGAGAAACTTCCGGAAGAATTTCTGAAGGAGCCTCTGAATTTTCTGAAAGAATCCTCGGAGAAATGTCGGATAAAATAACTAGAAAAATAGCTGAAGAATCTCTGGCAAAAATACTAAAGATATCCCGAAAGAAATTCCTCGTTCCGAAGTAATTCCAGCAACAGGGGTGGTGGGGGTAAAGTGGACAGGTGGGGTAAAATGGACAAGGTACATTTTCATGGCTTTTATTGTTTTTCAAAATGTTTCAACGATTGGAGCGTATGCCTAAGCACGAATCATTATACTTTTGCTGATCTTGAACATTAAAATCAAATAATCCTCTTTATGATGACAAAAACTTTAAAAATCACGTGAAAAATCGGAAATGATGTGAAATCTACTTATGATTGCTAAGGTTTTTTCGTAAGTTATTTTCAAATTATTACAAGTTTTAAACCCTAAGCCAATAAAGTCCACGTAGAAGAATATTTGACCGAAAAAAAGTTTAAGTTTTGTAAAAAAAAAAGTTTTGGAAATAATTTTAACAAAATCAGACCGTGGGGGTTAAATGGACAATCGCTTCAAATTTCACCAAAAATTAATATTTTTTTTATCAAACTTCAGAATCATCAGCCGTCATACTTATCGTGAGATAGTTGAAGTAAAAAGTTATTAAAAAATATTTTATATCAACAAAGTATAATTTTCATGATGATTAACCTGGGCTTGTTAGGGGAATATCTGTAAATAAAAAGAAAATCGCGTTAAGTACTGTTCCTTTGAATTCCACTTAGAATTTGCATCCTTTGACAGATACGTATTTCGACCTCAACTGTAAGGTCGTCTTCAGTGTCTTGTACTTGACTCGACTATAATTTTCATCCAAAACAGTGCTTGTTTTTACACTATTTTTACAATAATTATTTAAGTGTGTTCTAAAGATTGTATTAAAAGTTTGAAAACAACAAAATAAAGGTATCGTATGAAATTTGATAGTTTGTATTTAAAAACATAGAAACAATATGCTGTTATATAACTTTTAACGACTTGTTCATTTTTCCCCCACCAATTTTTTTCACGCTATTTTGATGCAAGATTTGGTGAAGAAAATAATCAAAGAAAACAATATTTTTTAAATGCAATCCCTTTTAAGTTTTCTAGAGTATATCATTACCTCCCATGTAACTCGGAAAAGCAGATGGATTTTGCCGCATTTCCGCGGGAAACGACCAAAATGCTTAGGTTGTCCAGTTTACCACCCCCCCCCCCCCCCCCGTATTTCTTCTCTTTAATAGTGGAATTTTTAAAAGATTCTCAGGAGAAAATTTTAAATTAATGAACCGCTGGATTTTATGAAATCCATAAAGGAATTTGTGATTAAATCTGTCCTTTTTGGTGGTAATCCCTGATCTTATTTCTGAAGAATTCCCTGAAAAAAAAAATACTGAATTTAACCATTTAAAATTTGTTGAAAGAATCTGTCGATGAATTCCTGAGAGAGTTTTTGGAAAAATCATTGAAAGAATTTCCAATGAACTCCCTAGAGGAAGGTCAGAGGGAATTCGTGAGGGAATTGCCGAAGGAATCCCTACAGAAATACATGCAGGCATCCCTTGAGAAACTTCTGAATCTCTAGAAGAAATCCTACTCACAGAACTGACGTAGTTGACGTCAAAAATGACCCTAATGCCCAAGAAAGATTAAAGGTAAAATAACGGTATCGGCCACTTCCATGAAGTCAGGCTGGAATCGTGGAGGATTATTATTAACAAGGTTCATTATATGAATGATCACGTTTAACGTTGCGTCTCCACTAAAGGAATGTTTATTAGTAGAGAAGGTATCGTTAGGTGACGGTTCACTTCCTAACGAACAATTTGAAATTTTCTTTACCAAACAATAACATGAAACGAGCTAACCAATATGCAGCCATTTATCTCTCGAGCTGACGCTGACGACCACGAGGATACACGCACCGTTCTAACCAGAGATCTGCTCCCCTAAAACCCACCTGATTTAGCTAAGTAGTACAAGGTCCTCGTGTGGACAATTTCCGTGAATCTGGCATCCTTGCCATAGTTGAACTATCAAGCAGATTCCTCTCAAAGCAACGAACGACAACATGTATGCTGCGTAGGCCCAAGTCAACTTCCTCAAGTGCTCTTTCGAGACACTGAGTCAGAGAGAGGAGCCACATGTGGGCCTAATTGATTTGTTCGACGGCGTCGTCATATGTCTCGCTTTATTGCAACTCCGCAGCAGCGAAGATTAAATCCAATATGGAAATCATATTAGAGCCCCCATCACCGATAAAATACCACACATATTGTCTTTGCGTCTGATTCCGCGCGCACGATTGACATTTGTTAAATTGCACTCCTTTTTTTTTATTTCGAAAATCGTTCCCATATTGGGAATAATTCTCCTCTAGGGGAATGCAAATTCTGTCGGTTCGTCGTATGTGTGGGGGTGGCATTTACGACTTCGACGACGACGTCGTTGTTTACGAGGACGACGGAGGTGGTGGGAAATTACGGCCCTAAATCGTTTAGCTCGCGGCCGTAAACTGTCTTCGAAGCCAAACCAACAGCGGGACGCCCCAGTTATGATTCATGGTGCGTGTTTTATGCACATGCTATCGATGAAAACAAACACACGAAAAAAGGAAAAAAAGAATAACACTGGACGTGCCCATTAATCATGCTAACCATACGGTTGATAGAGATCAGCTGTTGTGGGCCGGACTCTTCGGGGCATACGCGAAGGAGGGCAAGGAGCGTAAAAAATTGTAACGACATCCGACCAACCAGCGTCAGTGGCGGCGTGGTTCTTGGCTGTAAAAAGTCGTTTGATGTGCTATTGGCGCGAGGAGCTCGTTTGGCCGGCACAGAACCAGTTATGACCTAGTTATTGTGTACTTCGGACGGCCCTCCTCTCGTTCTATTTCGTGGGTGATTCGGACTTGATCGTATCGTGGGTAATTTGATGGCGACTGCGTGATTAGCCGCGTCCAATTGTTGATGAGGGGTTAATGGGAGCGTTCTTCTGGGCATGGATAGGGTTAAAGATCTGATCTGTCACTGGTTTATTGCCGGGGTATTTCATTAGATGTTTTTCCTGGGATTGCAGAAGGAACAGAGGATTAAGTTATGGTTATTCTAGCAACTAAATGCTCAATGATGATTTGGTCATGCACTCTTTCAAATGGATGGATGCAAAAAAGGTGAGCTAGTTCCATGCTACTTTGTTGGCATGTTGATATAAATTTTAAAATGTCTATAACGCTGTTCGGATATATGTAATCAATAGCAGAAAGTGGATCAGCGACAAGGAATCTTAAGTAAAACCAAGGCTTAGAATGCGCTATCGATCTACACAAATTCTTTGATGTTCCTAAGGTATTCATGTCAGCATGTAGTTTTGAAGATTGTAATACTATTGCCGATGAGACATCAATATATAAGAGGAGTGATCTTAAGGATCAATAGTTTGTCTGCCAACACCTGATAGTTTGCCTGCCAAATAATAACGGTGGAATATTTCTTTTTTATATGCTAAATGATGCATTTGAATAGATGAAAAAATATTATAAGGCTGTGTGTGCAGGAAATCTAGGTATTCACGATTCATTTCCTCCTCTATGGAGCCACCATGACATGAATGACATGAATAACAAGATTTCAGGCTATACCAAATAGGAAAAGGTAATGAAAAGCTATTCCTGAATTGGAAAGCAGCCTTCTTGTGCTGATGGTATACCCCAGCATTTGACTCAAACACCACCCACCAGAAGTAATCCACTTCAGCAACTTCGTTTACACATTTCAATAGCATTCTTCATGTATCCAGCGCCCAGTTACACCCAGATTTGGACCCTCAATCAAACCAAACACGTCGGAACATACAGGGGATACTCAAAATAACTGGGACAGGCAAAATTTTCACTTTTCAAAAAATGTTCAACTTGCTGTAACTTTTCGAAAAGGGCATTAAATATTCTCAAATTTTTACTGTAAGCTCATCAACTAGTTGTGTATCAGTGGTCAAAATTTGGGAAGGATCGGGCCATTCTACACAAAGTTACAAAAGTTCTAGAAAAAGGTGTAATTATCCGATAGCCAATTTTGAGCTGCTATATCTCTGTATTCCATGAACCGAATGCAATGAAATTTTGATCATTTATGACTTAAATAATGAACTTTGAAAAACAGTTGACTTTATTTGAAATTATTAATACAAAAAAAAGTTATGGCGATTTCATTTATTCCATGGTTTTTCAGTAAATTTATCTATTTTTCATATGCATCCCATTACTTTTTCAATTTAATGAAGGCTATTTGGTTGCTTTGATTTGAAACATAAATATATTCAATTCAATTAGAGGGAATTTAAATGAACTATAATTACTATCTCGAATTTTGAAACGATGATGAAGTTTTGGAAAAATTGGTGTTATATTAGAAAAATAATCTAATCGAAATAATTTTCTTTCGTGTGAAGAATTTTATGTTTAGTCAAATGTTTTTAATAGCTCATTATATGAGTCATAAATGATCAAAATTTCATTGCATTCGGTTCATTGAATCCGGAGATATAACAGCTCAAAATTGGCTATCGGAAAATTATACCTTTTTCTAGAATCTTTATAACTTTGTGTAGAATGGCCCGATCATTCCCAAATTTTGACCACTGATACACAACTAATTGATGAACTTACAGTGAAAATTTGAGAATATTTGATGCCCTTTTCGAAAAGTTACAGCGATTTGAACATTTTTTGAAAAGTGAAAATTTTGCCTGTCCCAGTTATTTTGAGTATCCCCTGTACATTGTTCAAACGGCATAAGCTGCCATCGAACAGATATCCGAAGGTGAAAAGTGCATCAAAACTTTTCTAGGTACTTTCCCCCTCATATCGTCCTGCACCGAGGGAATGCAGAGTCGAGTCGACGACGGCCCACCGCCATCAGGCCGACCGGATGCTGCGTCTATCCATCGCATCGCACCGGTAGGACGACTCGTTTGATCCGATAATAGACTTTGCGAGTGTTTTTATTAGATTATCACTCAGGCGAACAGCTGCTAGCTGCAGCTCGGATTAGGCTTATCTCGAGATCAGAGCGAATCGGAATCTACGTGTACGGGAGTGTGTGAGATTCCATTTTTGGTAGACTCGGAAAAGCGCCTACAGGAGCCTGCTCATCGTGCCGGAATGGATTGAAGTGCATCGAGCACGTGTTTTCCTCCCTTTTGCTTGATTGGACTTTTGATTTGTGTGGCTGTGGCTAGACTCTCTGTGGGAACGGGCATGTTATTTTTTGTCGGAGGCAGGCGTCCCTCTGAGGTAGACCACAAAAGGATTTGGATCGAGATGAGATCAACTTTGTCTTTAGTTCAAATTGATGAAAGCCCCAATGAAAGGTGTTTCAATCAGGGAAGTTTCTCAAATATGCATAAGCATTAAACAGATTAAAGATGAAGGTGCCATAAGAGGCTCCGAGTCACCGATCTAATGGCACGAGGTGGTGGCCTAAGTTTCAGTTTGCGGGTAAACATCGAAAGCAAACAATAATGGTGCCCGCGTCGCGATTGTAATTGACTCTTCGTCACGCACCACTATATGAGCAATCAACGTCGAGGTCTATATTAGAGCGCGTGAATTGGTGGTGGCGTCGGCGGTCGGCAGCGGAGTGAGAGTTGTTGATATGGCCATCATCCTCACTTGTTTGCAGTTCCACAAACACACGAGAAACAACGATATTTCTGACGTTAGTTAGAAATGCGAGGCTTGGTTTGGTTGGTAGATGAATGATGGGCCTTGGCATGGAAAGGGAAACCTTGCGGATAAGCGCGTGTGCCCTGGTACCCGCCAGCAGCAGCAGAGCCATGTATAGCATATAGTTAGCGAACAGGTAATCAAATTTAGGCTCGATTTGTGAAACCCGTAATCAAGCAGGACAGAGGTTTCCAACCAAAAACGTTTTTGACTTAAAAACAAGGCAAATACCAACATAACTGTGAAATTTTGACAAAAATCATACAAATTCTTCAAAGAAACGCAGTAAGAAATCCTGGAGAATAACCAACAAAAAACTCGGAGAATTTCCGACAGGAATCCTGGAGAATTTCCAACAGAAATCCCGGAAAATTTCCGACAGAAATCCTGGAGAATTTCCAACAGAAATCCCGGAGAATTTCCGACAGAAATCCTGGAGGACTTCCAACAGAAATCCTGGAGGATTTCCGACAGAAATCCTGGAGGATTTCCGACAGAAATCCTGGAGGATTTCCGACAGAAATCCTGGAGGATTTCCGACAGAAATCCTGGAGGATTTCCGACAGAAATCCTTGAGGATTTCCGACAGAAATCCTGGAGGATTTCCGACAGAAATCCTGGAGGATTTCCGACAGAAATCCTGGAGGATTTCCGACAGAAATCCTGGAGGATTTCCGACAGAAATCCTGGAGGATTTCCGACAGAAATCCTGGAGGATTTCCGACAGAAATCCTGGAGGATTTCCGACAGAAATCCTGGAGGATTTCCGACAGAAATCCTGGAGGATTTCCGACAGAAATCCTGGAGGATTTCCGACAGAAATCCTGGAGGATTTCCGACAGAAATCCTGGAGGATTTCCGACAGAAATCCTGGAGGATTTCCGACAGAAATCCTGGAGGATTTCCGACAGAAATCCTGGAGGATTTCCGACAGAAATCCTGGAGGATTTCCGACAGAAATCATGGAGGATTTCCGACAGAAATCCTGGAGGATTTCCGACAGAAATCCTGGAGGATTTCCGACAGAAATCCTGGAGGATTTCCGACAGAAATCCTGGAGGATTTCCGACAGAAATCCTGGAGGATTTCCGACAGAAATCCTGGAGGATTTCCGACAGAAATCCTGGAGGATTTCCGACAGAAATCCTGGAGGATTTCCGACAGAAATCCTGGAGGATTTCCAACAGAAATCCTGGAGGATTTCCAACAGAAATCCTGCAGGATTTCCAACAGAAATCCTGGAGGATTTCCAACAGAAATCCTGGAGGATTTCCAACAGAAATCCTGGAGGATTTCCAACAGAAATCCTGGAGGATTTCCAACAGAAATCCTGGAGGATTTCCCACGGAAATCCTGGAGGATGTCCAACAGAAATCCTGGAGGATTTCCAGCAGAAATCCTGGAGGATTTCCAACAGAAATCCTGGAAGATTTCCAACAGAAATCCTGGAGGATTTCCAACAGAAATCCTGGAGGATTTCCAACAGAAATCCTGGAGGATTTCCAACAGAAATCCTGGAGGATTTCCAACAGAAATCCTGGAGGATTTCCAACAGAAATCCTGGAGGATTTCCAACAGAAATCCTGGAGGATTTCCAACAGAAATCCTGGAGGATTTCCAACAGAAATCCTGGAGGATTTCCAACAGAAATCCTGGAGGATTTCCAACAGAATTCCTTAAATATTTCCGACAGAAATCCTGGAGGATTTCCAACCGAAACCCCTGTGGATTTTCAACAGAAATCCTGGTGGATTTCCAACAGAAACCCGTGAAGATTTCCAAAAGACATCCTGGAGGATTTACAACAGAAATCCTGGAGGATTTTAACAGAAATCCTTGAAGATTTCCAACAGAAATCCTGGAGGATTTCCAACAGAAATGCTGGAGGATTTCCAACAGATATCCTGGAGGATTTCCAACAGAAATCCTGGAGGATTTCCAACAGAAATCCTGGAGGATTTCCAACAGAAATCCAGAAGGATTTCCAACAGAAATCCTGGAGGATTTCCAACAGAAATCCTGGAGGATTTCCAACAGAAATCCTGGAGGATTTCTAACAGAAATCCTGGAGGATTTCTAACAGAAATCCTGGAGGATTTCCAACAGAATCCTGGAGGATTTCCAACAGAAATCCTGGAGGATTTCCAACAGAAGTCCTGGAGGATTTCCAACAGAAGTCCTGAAGGATTTCCAACAGAAATCCTGGAGGATTTCCAACAGAAATCCTGGAGGATTTCCAACAGAAATCCTGGAGGATTTCCAACAGAAATCCTGGAGGATTTCCAACAGAAATCCTGGAGGATTTCCAACAGAAATCCTGGAGGATTTCCAACAGAAATCCTGGAGGATTTCCAACAGAAATCCTGGAGGATTTCCAACAGAAATCCTGGAGGATTTCCAACAGAAATCCTGGAGGATTTCCAACAGAAATCCTGGAGGATTTCCAACAGAAATCCTGGAGGATTTCCAACAGAAATCCTGGAGGATTTCCAACAAAAATCCTGGAGGATTTCCAACAGAAATCCTGGAAGATTTCCAACAGAAATCCTGAAGGATTTCCAACAGAAATCCTGAAGGATTTCCAACAGAAATTCTGAAGGATTTCCAACAGAAATCCTAGAGGATTTCCAACAGAAATCCTGGAGGATTTCCAACAGAAATCCTGGAGGATTTCCAACAGAAATCCTGGAGGATTTCCAACAGAAATCCTGGAGGATTTCCAACAGAAATCCTGGAGGATTTCCAACAGAAATCCTGGAGGATTTCCATCAGAAATCCTGGAGGATTTCCAACAGAAATCCTGGAGGATTTCCAAGAGAAATCCTGGAGGATTTCCATCAGAAATCCTGGAGGATTTCCATCAGAAATCCTGGAGGATTTCCATCAGAAATCCTGGAGGATTTCCAACAGAAATCCTAGAAGATTTCCAACAGAAATCCTAGAAGACTTCCAACAGAAATCCTGTAGGATGTCCAACAGAAATCTTTGAGGTTTTCAGAAATCCTGGAGGGTTTTCAACAAACATTCTGTAGGATTTCCAACAGATATTCTGGAGAATTTTCAACAGAAATTCTGGAGGATTTCCAACAGAAATTCTGGAGGATTTCCAACAGAAATCCTGGAGGATTTCCAACAGAAATTCTGGAGGATTTCCAACAGAAATCCTGGAGGATTTCCAACAGAAATCCTGGAGGATTTCCAACAGAAATCCTGGAGGATTTCCAACAGCTTTCTCAGCTTCAGAATGATGTGGTGAACTCGTTCCTCACTACTGTTGGTCAAATTTTTTGCAAACTTCAAATTGTGAAGCTGCGAAAAAATTATACAATCAGATTGCAAAACCTATACCAAAAGCAGTTGTAATGGAGAGGTTGGATATCTCTGCACCAGTGAAATCAATCGCCGTCCGACCCGCTATCCAGGTCGGGTACGTTTTCGTCGACGTCGAATGCGGCGCGTTCTGCAAAGTGCTTTTATTTGCTCATCAAATCACGCTGCTCGTCGCGCGATCCTACTCGCGATATTTCCACAGCTAAATTCCGCCACCATCGTAGTCGTCGTCGTCACTTCGCGTCGCATCCTTAGCTACCATGAACCACGGTGATGCCATGTCGAGCCGCGAGGTATGCCTTTCCGCGAAGTTCTTCCACGGTAGCAGCAGCATCGAACTGAGAACTCAATTTGATTAAATTAATTAACCAAATATGCTGAAAACGTTCCACCGCTCCTTCGGCTGCGGGAAGGATTTGCCGGCTGGTTGCACGACGCCAGTCGACGGAACGACGGTATGAGTTCAACGAGTTAAGTTATTAGGCAAATATTTTCAAACAATCCCACTCTCTGTCTCTCCCGTTTGTTCTGGAGCTGAATGCCAGGCTTCGAATGGTGTTGTCACTTCCGAGAAAGATGTATTTGGTATGGGGAAGGAGAGATGTGTGGTTGAATAACCCGTATTGGAATCATGTACTTGGATAATTACGTCTTTATAACTATGTTTGACAATGCTTCCACATGAATGAAGACCGGATGTGATTGCTTGCACGTGAGCAGTATTAGTATGGGATCGATTACGGGTGTAAACAATGGCATGGGGAGACTCCTTTGCATCCAACTTGTAATCTGTTCACCTGCTAAAGTTCAGAACCATCCACCTAAGGATGGAGAACAAATTTCCAGGGGCGTCTGACGGTGTTACGACGCGTAGATAATAGAAGTTCCGTTGTTACCCGGGTGCGTATCTTTGGGGCAATCTTCGTCGGTTGCATTCACAATGAACGACTAGTTTGGTACAAGAGAGGCAACAGAAAAATAAAAGTAAAAATAAGAAAAAAAAAAAAGATTCTCCCTGGCACTTTTACACCGGAAAGAGATAACACCAGACACTTGCTGTGATAACACGATGCGACACCAGAAGCAACAATATCCAGCCAGAAAAAAGACAACAATGATGGTGCTTCTTCCGGGGAGTAGCAAGGGGAATTTGGATAAAATGCACCACAGCAGAATTAGTTCGTGAAGTCGTTACTTGTTCTGTGGCTTAGTTGGTTGAAGTGCCGGAAACACGATACCGAGCTGTGGGTACGAATCTCGTCAGAAGAACTTCTTTTTTATTCTCTCAATTAGTCAATTGAACGCAATGTGCCTTCTGAAGTAACATCTTTTAGTCAAATAAGCAAAAAAAAATGTTCTTAAACCATCACAAAACCAAAATAAAACGGATAAGGTTTTATGGCAGTTGTCAAAAACTCTGCAAGACAAATCGGTCATCAACATTGCGGAAAATACGGTCCAAATAATTTTACCAAAACGACGCGTTCAACGCCGATCCCCCTTAGCTAGAGCATCCCACGAAAAGTGTCCTGTTCGTTCAACTCCAACTTGCAGCACCTGTTCCCCTACTCTCTGGCACCGAGTCAGCCACACTGGCTGAACCCAACAACCCTTTAGGCCGTTTGTGAGGTTTTGCGGAAGCAGCAGCATTCTGCTGCATGCCAGTCAGTGTCGCGTCGCATTCTGTCTGATGGTGGTGGGTAGTCCTGACGAGAGATGGGGTTGTCTCCTTTCTTGAAACCTCCCACGCTCACGTCTTGTCAGTCTAGGAGTCTGGGAGTCTGAGAGCTATCAGGAGGATCCCATCAGTACAAAAGTGGGTAGGTAGTCGTCGTTGTTGTTGCCCTTTTTTGTTGCTGATGCTGTCGCGCGCGCTGTACGACAACAGTAGATACAACTGGATTGCAATTCGCCCCCTTAGGTGCTTAAGATATGAATGATGCGAGCATAACCTGGGTGGCGGCACAATGGCAGTGCTGTGATCCCGGTAGCTTTTTGTGATGTTTTCGAGGGGTTTTTGCACCGGATTATGGGAAAGGTTAAATTATGTGGTTTATCTGTGTTGCGTGGACATGGGTACAGGTAGTATCATGCTTGAGATCCTTGACAGGGTTTGAACACACTCCTGGACTCCTGATGGACTCCTGATTTGGATCTTCAAAGCAATTTGGAAACCCACAAGTATTTCTATAGAAAATGTTCAACAGTTTTTCCTAGTAATCCTACAGTATTTCTGCAGGAAATCTTCCAGGATTTCACTTTGAAATCCTCCCGAATTTGACATAGAAATCCTCCATAACTACACTTGAAAATCTTCCAGGATTTCTGTTTGAATTTTCTGCCAAAAACTCTCCAATATTAATGTGTAAAATTCCTCAGGAGTGAATTGCTGGAAACCTGAATTTTTTGTTTAAATTCATTTTTCAAGATTTTTCTCGCAAATTTTCCAGAATTTCTCTTAAAAATATTTTATTAATTTTTTTTATGGAAATCTCTCGGGGTTAATATGGAAATCCTCCAATATTTCTGGATATTCTTGAGAGATTTTCTTGAATATCATAATTTCTCTAGAAAATCCTCCAGAAATTCTTTTAGTAATCCATCGCAATAAAACTAAGAAATTCCTTTGAAATTACCCATAGGAATCTTTAAAAATTCCTCTTAGAAATACTCCAAGATTTCTTTTGGCAATCCTATATAATTGTGTTGGAAATCCTTCAGGATTTCTGTTGGATATTTTTCCGGATTTTTTGTTGAAAACTCTCCAGGATTTCTATTGACAATCCTCCAGAATTCCTTTGAATATTCTCCAGAATTTTTTATCAAAATCCTCATCGATTTCGCTTGGTAAGCCGCCAGGATTTCTGTTACAAATCCTTCCGGATTTCTGTTAGAAATCCTTCAAGACTTCTGTTGGAAATCCTTCAGGAATTCTGTTGGAAATTCTCCAGGATTTCTGTTGGAAATCCTTCAGGATTTCTATTGGAAATCCTCCACGATTTCTGTTGGAAATCCTCCGGGATTTCTGTTGGAAATCCTCCAGGATTTCTGTTGGAAATCCTCCGGGATTTCTGTTAGAAATCCTCCAGGATTTTTATAGGAAATCCTCCAGGATTTCTGTTGGAAATCCTCCAGGATTTGTGTTGGAAATCCTTCAGGATTTGTATTGGAAATCCTCCAGGATTTGTGTTGGAAATCCTCCAGGATTTGTGTTGGAAATCCTCCAGGATTTCTGTTGGAAATCCTCCAGGATTTCTGTTGGAAATCCTCCAGGATTTCTGTTGGAAATCCTCCAGGATTTCTGTTGGAAATCCTCAAGGATTTCTGTTGGAAATCCTCCAGGATTTCTGTTGGAAATCCTCCAGGATTTCTGTTGGAAATCCTCCAGGATTTCTGTTGGAAATCCTCCAGGATTTCTGTTGGAAATCCTCCAGGATTTCTGTTGGAAATCCTCCAGGATTTCTGTTGGAAATCCTCCAGGATTTCTGTTGGAAATCCTCCAGGATTTCTGTTGGAAATCCTCCAGGATTTCTGTTTGAAATCCTCCAGGATTTCTGTTGGAAATCCTCCAGGATTTCTGTTGGAAATCCTCCAGGATTTCTGTTGGAAATCCTCCAGGATTTCTGTTGGAAATCCTCCAGGATTTCTGTTAAAAATCCTCCAGGATTTCTGTTGGAAATCCTCCAGGATTTCTGTTGGAAATCCTCCAGGATTTCTGTTGGAAATCCTCCAGGATTTCTGTTGGAAATCCTCCAGGATTTCTGTTGGAAATCCTCCAGGATTTCTGTTGGAAATCCTCCAGGATTTCTGTTGGAAATCCTCCAGGATTTCTGTTGGAAATCCTCCAGGATTTCTGTTGGAAATCCTCCAGGATTTCTGTTGGAAATCCTCCAGGATTTCTGCTGGAAATCCTCCAGGATTTCTGTTGGAAATCCTCCAGGATTTCTGTTGGAAATCCTTCAGGATTTCTATTGGAAATCCTCCACGATTTCTGTTGGAAATCCTCCAGGATTTCTGTTTGAAATCCTTCAGGATTTCTGTTGGAAATCCTTCAAGATTTCTGTAGGAAATCCTCCAGGATTTCTGTTGGAAATCCTCCAGGATTTCTGTTGGAAATCCTCCAGGATTTCTGTTGGAAATCCTCCAGGATTTCTGTAGGAAATCCTCCAGGATTTCTGTAGGAAATCCTCCAGGATTTCTGTTGGAAATCCTCCAGGATATCTGTTGAAAATCCATCAGGATTTTTTTTGGACATCCTTCAGGATTTTTGTTGGAAATCCTCCAGGATTTCTGTTGGAAATTCCCCAGGATTTCTGTTGGAAATCCTCCAGGATTTCTGTTGGAAATCCTCCAGGATTTCTGTTGGAAATCCTTCAGGATTCCTGTTGGAAATCCTCCAGGATTTCTGTTGAAAATCCTCCAAGATTTCTAATGGAAATCCTCCAGGATTTCTGATATTATTATTATTATTATTTATTAAAGACACTTTACCACGTTTGGTAAACATGATTTCTGTTGGAAATCCTCCAGGATTTCTGTTGGAAATCCTCCAGGATTTCTGTTGGAAATCCTCCAGGATTTCTGTTGGAAATCCTCCAGGATTTCTGTTGGAAATCCTCCAGGATTTCTGTTGGAAATCCTCCAGGATTTCTGTTGGAAATCCTCCAGGATTTCTGTTGGAAATCCTCCAGGATTTCTGTTGGAAATCCTCCAGGATTTCTGTTGGAAATCCTCCAGGATTTCTGTTGGAAATCCTCCAGGATTTCTGTTGGAAATCCTCCAGGATTTCTGTTGGAAATCCTCCAGGATTTCTGTTGGAAATCCTCCGGGATTTCTGTTGGAAATCCTCCAGGATTTCTGTTGGAAATCCTCCGGGATTTCTGTTAGAAATCCTCCAGGATTTTTATAGGAAATCCTCCAGGATTTCTGTTGGAAATCCTCCAGGATTTGTGTTGGAAATCCTTCAGGATTTGTGTTGGAAATCCTCCAGGATTTGTGTTGGAAATCCTCCAGGATTTGTGTTGGAAATCCTCCAGGATTTGTGTTGGAAATCCTCCAGGATTTGTGTTGGAAATCCTCCAGGATTTGTGTTGGAAATCCTCCAGGATTTGTGTTGGAAATCCTCCAGGATTTCTGTTGGAAATCCTCCAGGATTTCTGTTGGAAATCCTCCAGGATTTCTGTTGGAAATCCTCCAGGATTTCTGTTGGAAATCCTCCAGGATTTCTGTTGGAAATCCTCCAGGATTTCTGTTGGAAATCCTCCAGGATTTCTGTTGGAAATCCTCCAGGATTTCTGTTGGAAATCCTCCAGGATTTCTGTTGGAAATCCTCCAGGATTTCTGTTGGAAATCCTCCAGGATTTCTGTTGGAAATCCTCCAGGATTTCTGTTGGAAATCCTCCAGGATTTCTGTTGGAAATCCTCCAGGATTTCTGTTGGAAATCCTCCAGGATTTCTGTTTGAAATCCTCCAGGATTTCTGTTGGAAATCCTCCAGGATTTCTGTTGGAAATCCTCCAGGATTTCTGTTGGAAATCCTCCAGGATTTCTGTTGGAAATCCTCCAGTATTTTTGTTGGAAATCCTCCAGGATTTCTGTTGGAAATCCATCAGGATTTCTATTGGAAATCCTCCAGGATTTCTGTTGGAAATCCTCCAGGATTTCTGTTTGAAATCCTTCAGGGTTTCTGTTGGAAATCCTTCAAGATTTCTGTAGGAAATCCTCCAGGATTTCTGTTGGAAATCCTCCAGGATTTCTGTTGGAAATCCTCCAGGATTTCTGTTGGAAATCCTCCAGGATTTCTGTTGGAAATCCTCCAGGATATCTGTTGAAAATCCATCAGGATTTTTTTTGGAAATCCTTCAGGATTTTTGTTGGAAATCCTCCAGGATTTCTGTTGGAAATTCCCCAGGATTTCTGTTGGAAATCCTCCAGGATTTCTGTTGGAAATCCTCCAGGATTTCTGTTGGAAATCCTCCAGGATTTCTGTTGGAAATCCTCCAGGATTCCTGTTGAAAATCCTCCAGGATTTCTGTTGGAAATTCTCCAGGATTTTTGTTGGATATCCTCCAGGATTTCTGTTGGAAATCCTCCAGGATTTCTGTTGAAAATCCTCCAGGATTTCTAATGGAAATCCTCCAGGATTTCTGATATTATTATTATTATTATTTATTAAAGACACTTTACCACGTTTGGTAAACAGGATTTCTGTTGGAAATCCTCCAGGATTTCTGTTGGAAATCCTCCAGGATTTCTGTTGGAAATCCTCCAGGATTTCTGTTGGAAATCCTCCAGGATTTCTGTTGGAAATCCTCCAGGATTTCTGTTGGAAATCCTCCAGGATTTCTGTTGGAAATCCTCCAGGATTTCTGTTGGAAATCCTCCAGGATTTCTGTTGGAAATCCTCCAGGATTTCTGTTGGAAATCCTCCAGGATTTCTGTTGGAAATCCTCCAGGATTTCTGTCGGAAATCCTCCAGGATTTCTGTTGGAAATCCTCCAGGATTTCTGTCGGAAATCCTCCAGGATTTCTGTTGGAAATCCTCCAGGATTTCTGTCGGAAATCCTCCAGGATTTCTGTTGGAAATCCTCCAGGATTTTTGTTGGGAATCCTCCAGGATTTCTGTTGGAAATCCTCCAGGATTTCTGTTGTAAATCCTCCAGGATTTCTGTTGGAAATCCTCCAGGATTTCTGTTGGAAATCCTCCAGGATTTCTGTTGGAAATCCTCCAGGATTTCTGTTGGAAATCCTCCAGGATTTCTGTTGGAAATCCTCCAGGATTTCTGTTGGAAATCCTCCAGGATTTCTGTTGGAAATCCTCCAGGATTTCTGTTGGAAATCCTCCAGGATTTCTGTTGGAAATCCTCCAGGATTTCTGTTGGAAATCCTCCAGGATTTCTGTTGGAAATCCTCCAGGATTTCTGTTGGAAATCCTCCAGGATTTCTGTTGGAAATCCTCCAGGATTTCTGTTGGAAATCCTCCAGGATTTCTGTTGGAAATCCTCCAGGATTTCTGTTGGAAATCCTCCAGGATTTCTGTTGGAAATCCTCCAGGATTTCTGTTGGAAATCCTCCAGGATTTCTGTTGGAAATCCTCCAGGATTTCTGTTGGAAATCCTCCAGGATTTCTGTTGGAAATCCTCCAGGATTTCTGTCGGAAATCCTCCAGGATTTCTGTCGGAAATCCTCCAGGATTTCTGTCGGAAATCCTCCAGGATTTCTGTCGGAAATCCTCCAGGATTTCTGTCGGAAATCCTCCAGGATTTCTGTCGGAAATCCTGGAGGATTTCTGTCGGAAATCCTCCAGGATTTCTGTCGGAAATCCTCCAGGATTTCTGTCGGAAATCCTCCAGGATTTCTGTCGGAAATCCTCCAGGATTTCTGTCGGAAATCCTCCAGGATTTCTGTCGGAAATCCTCCAGGATTTCTGTCGGAAATCCTCCAGGATTTCTGTCGGAAATCCTCCAGGATTTCTGTCGGAAATCCTCCAGGATTTCTGTCGGAAATCCTCCAGGATTTCTGTCGGAAATCCTCCAGGATTTCTGTCGGAAATCCTCCGGGATTTCTGTCGGAAATCCTCCAGGATTTCTGTCGGAAATCCTCCAGGATTTCTGTCGGAAATCCTCCAGGATTTCTGTCGGAAATCCTCCAGGATTTCTGTCGGAAATCCTCCAGGATTTCTGTCGGAAATCCTCCAGGATTTCTGTTGGAAATCCTCCAGGATTTTTGTTGGGAATCCTCCAGGATTTCTGTTGGAAATCCTCCATGATTTCTGTTGGAAATCCTCCAGGATTTCTGTTGGAAATCCTCCAGGATTTCTGTTGCAAATCCTCCAGGATTTCTGTTTTAAATCCTCCAGGATTTCTGTTGGAAATTCTCCAGGATTTCTGTTGGAAATCCTCCAGGATTTCTGTTGGAAATCCTTCATGATTTCTGTTGGAAATCCTTCAGGGTTTTTGGTGGAAATCCTTCAGGATTTTTGTTGGAAATCCTCCAGGATTTCTGATGGAAATCCTCCATGATTTCTGTTGGAAATCCTCCAGGATTTCTGTTGGAAATCCTCCAGGATTTCTGTTGCAAATCCTCCAGGATTTCTGTTTTAAATCCTCCAGGATTTCTGTTGGAAATTCTCCAGGATTTCTGTTGGAAATCCTCCAGGATTTCTGTTGGAAATCCTTCATGATTTCTGTTGGAAATCCTTCAGGGTTTTTGGTGGAAATCCTTCAGGATTTTTGTTGGAAATCCTCCAGGATTTCTGTTGGAAATCCTCCATGATTTCTGTTGGAAATCCTCCAGGATTTCTGTTGGAAATCCTCCAGGATTTCTGTTGCAAATCCTCCAGGATTTCTGTTTTAAATCCTCCAGGATTTCTGTTGGAAATTCTCCAGGATTTCTGTTGGAAATCCTCCAGGATTTCTGTTGGAAATCCTTCATGATTTCTGTTGGAAATCCTTCAGGGTTTTTGGTGGAAATCCTTCAGGATTTTTGTTGGAAATCCTCCAGGATTTCTGATGGAAATCCTCCAGGATTTCTGTTGGAAATTCTCCTGGATTTCTGATGGAAATTCTTCAGGATTTCTGATGGAAATCCTCCAGGATTTCTGATGGAAATCCTCCAGGATTTCTGTTGGAAATTCTCCAGGATTTCTGATGGAAATTCTCCAGGATTTCTGATGGAAATCCTCCAGGATTTCTGATGGAAACCCTCCAGGATTTCTGTTGGAAATCCTCAAGGATTTCTGTTGGAAATCCTCAAGGATTTCTGTTGGAAATCCTCCAGGATTTCTGTTAGGAATCCTCCAGGATTTCTGTTGGAAACCCTCAAGGATTTTTGTTGGAAATCCTCCAGGATTTCTGTTGGAAATCCTTCAGGATTTCTGTTAGAAATCCTCCAGGATTTCTGTTGGAAATCCTCCAGGATTTCTGTTGGAAATTCTCCAGGATTTCTGTTGGAAATCCTCCAGGATTTCTGTTGGAAATCCTTCATGATTTCTGTTGGAAATCCTCCAGGATTTCTGTTGGAAATCCTCTAGGATTACTGTTGGAAATACTCCAGAATTTCTGTTGGAAATCCTTCAGGATTTTTGGTGGAAATCCTCCAGGACTTTTGGTGGAAATCCTCCAGGATTTCTGATGGAAATCCTCCAGGATTTCTGTTGAAAATTCTCCATAATTTCTGATGGAAATCCTCCAGGATTTCTGATGGAAATCCTCCAGGATTTCTGTTGGAAATTCTCCAGGATTTCTGATGGAAATTCTCCAGGATTTCTGATGGAAATCCTCCAGGATTTCTGATGGAAACCCTCCAGGATTTCTGTTGGAAATCCTCAAGGATTTCTGTTGGAAATCCTCCAGGATTTCTGTTGGAAATCCTCCAGGATTTCTGTTGGAAATCCTCAAGGATTTCTGTTGGAAATCCTCCAGGATTTCTGTTAGGAATCCTCCAGGATTTCTGTTGGAAACCCTCAAGGATTTCTGTTGGAAATCCTTCAGGATTTCTGTTGGAAATCCTTCAGGATTTCTGTTAGAAATCCTCCAGGATTTCTGTTGGAAATCCTCCAGGATTTCTGTTGGAAATCCTCCAGGATTTCTGTTGGAAATCCTCCAGGATTTCTGTTGGAAATCCTTCATGATTTCTGTTGGAAATCCTCCAGGATTTCTGTTGGAAATCCTCTAGGATTACTGTTGGAAATACTCCAGAATTTCTGTTGAAAATCCTTCAGGATTTTTGGTGGAAATCCTCCAGGACTTTTGGTGGAAATCCTCCAGGATTTCTGTTGAAAATTCTCCATAATTTCTGTTGGAAATCCTCCAGGATTTTTCTTGGGAATATTCCAGGGTTTCCCTCGGAAATACTTCAGAATTTCTTTTGGAAATCCTCCAGGATTTCTCTAGGAAATCTTCCAGGACTTCTTTCGGAAATCCTCCAGGATTTCTCTCGAAAAACCTCCAGATTGTCTCTCGGAAATCCTCTCGATTTTTTTCCTGGAAATTCTTCAGGATTTCTACCGTAAATCTTCCATGATTTTCATTGGAAATCCTCCAAGATGTCTTGTGGAATTTCTCCAGAATTATACTTGAAAATTCTCCAGGCTCTCTTGGTATAGTCTTCGGAAAATTTGTTGGCAATCCTGTGGAATTTCTTGAGGACTTCCTCCAAGATTTTTTGCAGAAAACTTCCATGTTTTTTTTCTCAAAAAAACATCAAAATTTCTCGTGGAAATCATCTAGGATTTGTTTTGTGAATCCCAAAGAATTTGTTGTATAAATCTGGGTCTTATGTGAAATTTTACAGGATTGCTGCTGGTAATTCGTTACTAGTTATGACACCTTTCTAAAATCAAATTATATGATCACTTTAAAATCCCACTCCTTAAGGACAAAAAAAACACAAAGAAAGCAGATAGGCCTTCCACTTCGTCCGATTCGTATTGCAGTGAGTTTTGAGTTATGACAATGGTAACGGGCTTCTTCCCTTACCTCAGCTTGTTGGTTGCCACGGATTTTCGCAAGCCATAAGGGAAGAAAAGAAAGGGTTGCAGAAACCGGGCATAGCGAGAAATCGTAGCTGATGATGCCACTTACATGTGTACAATACAGTTACCGGGAAAAAAAGGAGCGAAGGAGTTCCGCCGGTTTCCGTCCAGGAGGTACATTGTCGTACATAGAAGAGGCCGGTCGGTCGTACTCGTGTGAGATATGATTGACATTTTGTATGACATGTTCCGTGGAGGGTTGTCCGTTAAGGATGATTTCGTTTTGATTGAGAACACGATAGCGTGTTTAAGGTCTGTGTCTGTGTCTATGGATCGTTGGAATCCGACAGGTGGTCGACGTCGAATGGATTCAGTTATGCCACATCGTGGTGATTGAGATAGTTTAAGCAAGAGAATTATCACCAGTATAATGAAGTTATGTGAATCATCTGTGCCTTAGATTATTATCACATGAAAAGTTGTGCTATGCTTTGCTGATCCATTCAGTGAAGGCAAGCAACTTGTGGCGTTCGTGCCTGGGCGGAAGTTTCATCCTCTCGCTCCGGTATATTCACAAAAGGTGTCAAAACCTGTTTTCCCAAACCTGGAAAGTTTGACTTTTGCCAACGCCCCCACAAGTTACGGCCTCTGCTCTCGTCCACAGACCGTATCATCGGTTTAAACTTTCAACCCATCACTAATTATGGGATGGTGTCTGGTCGGTTGGCAAGAGGATGGCAAAACCTGACCAAGCCAACAACTTTTCGGTAGACACAGATGCCAATGAAGAGATGAGTTAAATATCCTGGGGAATTCAATTTTGGGAAATCTCTTCTCAAATTATCTCAAACACCCACCAGAGCCCTTAATGGTAAATAGATTAAATTGACAACTGCCATAAATTATGGCAAATCGGTGCGCCAATTAAACGGCTGTCCAGTTGCTGTTTTATGACTGTTCGAAGGAGTGAGGCAATTCAGCAATGACCGCAATCGGACCAGCTAGAAGAGAGTCGTTTGCAGGGCTTGGGGAAGTTAAAATTTTATGTCCCTAACAATAGAAGTATTAATACTTGGAAGGGATCGGTCCGAAATGATGATATGGACGAGACGTCGGCACCGTCTAAAACGGAGAGTGAATTAAGGAAAGAAATTCTTTTTTAATGATCCACCAGCCAACGCTTGGCCGACCAAAAGAATCTGTCGTCAAGTTGCCCGGGAGAATAATTCCGTCGTAAAACTGACCAGCCAGTGAGCACATTGACGGCTTGGTTCCATTCTGGCGAGTACTTTGCTTCAATTTTACGATTATATCCATCGTGATAAACAAGGAACCGTCTACGTGGGTGCTGATTTAAGACGAATAACTAGGAAATCCATAGTGACCAAAATGAAATAAATGTGTTTAGAGAAATAAACCTCTGGAATGTGAGCAACGAAATTTGAAAACATTCTTCGTCTTTCGTCGGAAAGTGCATCGACGAAATAACTTCATCAAGAGCCCGAACAACACACAAAATAACACAGATAATCTCTTTTCATGCCAAGCTCAAGCAGAAAACAAGTTTTCCCCATTTTGTAAGCAGCATGTTTACATAATGCTTCCATTCAACCGAAGCAGTGGAGCTCGATTCTTGGCACAGCTGTCCGAAAAAAAATCCCACCGCCATTCAACAAGGGAGCTTTTTCAATCTGCTCCACTTCCGTCGTCCCATATCCTTTCCCAAGCCCGGAATCGGAAAAGCCCTTCTCCACACACTCACACACACATACCCTAAGATGTACAGAAATTTTATAGAATCAGTCTCGTTCATCTCTCCACAATGCATTGTGTAACAACGTTCATAATACAGCATGTTACTCACCGCACAAAGGGGCAGAGCAAAAAGTCCGAAGTGAGGAAAATATAATCTCAACCCGAAAAAAAAATCGCCTTGAAATGAAAAGCACCGCCACCGCCAGCCACCGATCCATGTCCAGCTAGGAGCTGCACTCTGATATGGGTTGGGTATGTTGTTGGATCAAAGTAATATATTCAGCAGGTCCACTGACTTGCAAACACGAAACGACCACGCTCGCTCGCGCGCCAGCTGCTGCGGACTAAAAAACGGAGCTTCAAAATTCGGTCACCGCGCTTCCCAGTTGTCAGATTGGTCTAGCTAGCTCTCGTGTTACCTAATCGTATCACTTCTGCACTAGATGAGGATAATTAGATACCCAAAATACAGTGAAGTGTGTGACAGCTGGCAACTGATGCATACGAGGAAGGTACTGGCAGGACATGCCATGTTACTGGAGACGAAATGCTTATATCTGTGCATGGAATAAATAATTATCATTACAAGCGTTATTAAATATATTTCCAGCCGTGGCTAGTACATAATTACTGAAGAAATTCCAGAGCATTTTCCAAATCTTCAGGATTCTCAAGAGAATTGATTCAGAATTCCCAAAAGAAATCAGGATTTCCAGGAGAAATCCTTCAGGATTTCCAGGAGAAATCCTTCAGGATTTCCAGGAGAAATCCTTCAGGATTTCCAGGAGAAATCCTTCAGGATTTCCGGGAGAAATCCTTAAGGTTTTCCAGAAGAAATCCTTCAGGATTTCCAGAAAGATCCTTTGGGATTTCCAGAAAAAATCCTTTGGGATTTCCAGAAGAAATCCTTTGGGATTTCCAGAAGAAATCCTTTGGGATTTCCAGAAGAAATCCTTTGGGATTTCCAGAAGAAATCCTATGATATTTCCAGAAGAAATCCTATGGGATTTCCAGAAGAAATCCTTTGGGATTTCCAGAAGAAATTCTTTGGAATTTCCAGAAGAAATCCTTTGAGATTTTCAGAAGAAATCCTTTGGGATTTCCAGAAAAAAATCCTTTGGGATTTCCAGAAGATATCCTTTGGGATATCCAGAAGAAATCCTTTGGGATTTCAAAAAAAAATCCTTTGAGATTTCCAGAAGAAATTCTTTGGGATTTTCAGAAGAAATCCTTTGGGATTTCCAGGAGTATTCCTTTGGGATTTCCCAAAGAAATCCTTTGGGATTTCCAGAAGAAATCCTTTGGGATATCCAGAAGAAATCCTTTGGGATTTACGTAAGAAATCCTTTGGGATTTTCAGAAGAAATCCTTTGGGATTTCCAGAAGAAATCCTTTGGGATTTCCGGAAGAAATCCTTTGGGAAATCCAGAAGAAATCCTTTGGGATATCCAGAAGAAATCCTTTGGGATTTCCAGAAGAAATCCTTTGGAATTTCCAGAAGAAATCCTTTGGGATTTCCAGAAGAAATCCTTTGGGATTTCCAGAAGAAATCCTTTGGGATTTCCAGAAGAAATCCTTTGGGATTTCCAGAAGAAATCCTTTGGGATTTCCAGAAGAAATCCTTTGGGATTTCCAGAAGAAATCCTTTGGGATTTCCAGAAGAAATCCTTTGGGATTTCCAGAAGAAATCCTTTGGGATTTCCAGAAGAAATCCTTTGGGATTTTCAGAAGAAATCCTTTGGGATTTCCAGAAGAAATCCTTTGGGATTTCCAGAAGAAATCCTTTGGGATTTCCAGAAGAAATCCTTTGGGATTTCCAGAAGAAATCCTTTGGGATTTCCAGAAGAAATCCTTTGGGATTTCCAGAAGAAATCCTTTGGGATTTCCAGAAGAAATCTTTGGGATTTCCAGAAGAAATCCTTTGGGATTTCCAGAAGAAATCCTTTGGGATTTCCAGAAGAAATCCTTTGGGATTTCCAGAAGAAATCCTTTGGGATTTCCAGAAGAAATCCTTTGGGATTTCCAGAAGAAATCCTTTGGGATTTCCAGAAGAAATCCTATGATATTTCCAGAAGAAATCCTATGGGATTTCCAGAAGAAATCCTTTGGGATTTCCAGAAGAAATTCTTTGGAATTTCCAGAAGAAATCCTTTGAGATTTTCAGAAGAAATCCTTTGGGATTTCCAGAAAAAAATCCTTTGGGATTTCCAGAAGATATCCTTTGGGATATCCAGAAGAAATCCTTTGGGATTTCAAAAAAAAATCCTTTGAGATTTCCAGAAGAAATTCTTTGGGATTTTCAGAAGAAATCCTTTGGGATTTCCAGGAGTATTCCTTTGGGATTTCCCAAAGAAATCCTTTGGGATTTCCAGAAGAAATCCTTTGGGATATCCAGAAGAAATCCTTTGGGATTTACGTAAGAAATCCTTTGGGATTTTCAGAAGAAATCCTTTGGGATTTCCAGAAGAAATCCTTTGGGATTTCCGGAAGAAATCCTTTGGGAAATCCAGAAGAAATCCTTTGGGATATCCAGAAGAAATCCTTTGGGATTTCCAGAAGAAATCCTTTGGAATTTCCAGAAGAAATCCTTTGGGATTTCCAGAAGAAATCCTTTGGGATTTCCAGAAGAAATCCTTTGGGATTTCCAGAAGAAATCCTTTGGGATTTCCAGAAGAAATCCTTTGGGATTTCCAGAAGAAATCCTTTGGGATTTCCAGAAGAAATCCTTTGGGATTTCCAGAAGAAATCCTTTGGGATTTCCAGAAGAAATCCTTTGGGATTTTCAGAAGAAATCCTTTGGGATTTCCAGAAGAAATCCTTTGGGATTTCCAGAAGAAATCCTTTGGGATTTCCAGAAGAAATCCTTTGGGATTTCCAGAAGAAATCCTTTGGGATTTCCAGAAGAAATCCTTTGGGATTTCCAGAAGAAATCTTTGGGATTTCCAGAAGAAATCCTTTGGGATTTCCAGAAGAAATCCTTTGGGATTTCCAGAAGAAATCCTTTGGGATTTCCAGAAGAAATCCTTTGGGATTTCCAGAAGAAATCCTTTGGGATTTCCAGAAGAAATCCTTTGGGATTTCCAGAAGAAATCCTTTGGGATTTCCAGAAGAAATCCTTTGGGATTTCCAGAAGAAATCCTTCGGGATTTCCAGAAGAAATCCTTTGGGATTTCCAGAAGAAATCCTTTGGGATTTCCAGAAGAAATCCTTTGGGATTTCCAGAAGAAATCCTTTGGGATTTCCAGAAGAAATCCTTTGGGATTTCCAGAAGAAATCCTTTGGGATTTCCAGAAGAAATCCTTTGGGATTTCCAGAAGAAATCCTTTGAAATTTCCAGAAGAAATCCTTTGGGATTTCCAGAAGAAATCCTTTGGGATTTCCAGAAGAATTCCTTTGGGATTTCCAGAAGAAATCCTTTGGGATTTCCAGAAGAAATCCTTTGGGATTTCCAGAAGAAATCCTTTGGGATTTCCAGAAGAAATCTTTGGGATTTCCAGAAGAAATCCTTTGGGATTTCCAGAAGAAATCCTTTGGGATTTCCAGAAGAAATCCTTTGGGATTTCCAGAAGAAATCCTTTGGGATTTCCAGAAGAAATCCTTTGGGATTTCCAGAAGAAATCCTTTGGGATTTCCAGAAGAAATCCTTTGGGATTTCCAGAAGAAATCCTTTGGGATTTCCAGAAGAAATCCTTTGGGATTTCCAGAAGAAATCCTTTGGGATTTCCAGAAGAAATCCTTTGGGATTTCCAGAAGAAATCCTTTGGGATTTCCAAAAGAAATATTTTTGGATTTCCAGAAGAAACCCTTTCGGATTTTCAGGAGAAATCCTTTGGGATTTCCAGAAGAAATCCTTTGGGATGTCCAGAAGAAATCCTTTGGGATGTCCAGAAGAAATCCTTTGGGATTTCCAGAAGAAATCCTCTGGGATTTCCAGAAGAAATCCTTTGGGATTTCCAGAAAAAATCCTTTGGGATTTCCGGAAGAAATCTTTGAGATTCACAGAAGAAAACCTTTAGGATTTCCAGAATAAATCCTTTGGGATTTCCAGGAGAAATCCCTTGGAATTTCCAGAAGAAATCCTTTGGGATTTCCAGAAGAAATCCTTTGGGATTTCCAGAAGAAATCCTTTGGGATTTCCAGAAGAAATCCTTTGGGATTTCCAGAAGAAATCCTTTGGGATTCCCAGAAGAAATCCTTTGGGATTTCCAGAAGAAATCCTTTGGGATTTCCAGAAGAAATCCTTTGGGATTTCCAGAAGAAATCCTTTGGGATTTCCAGAAGAAATCCTTTGGGATTTCCAGAAGAAATCCTTTGGGATTTCCAGAAGAAATCCTTTGGGATTTCCAGAAGAAATCCTTTGGGATTTCCAGAAGAAATCCTTTGGGATTTCCAGAAGAAATCCTTTGGGATTTCCAGAAGAAATCCTTTGGGATTTCCAGAAGAAATCCTTTGGGATTTCCAGAAGAAATCCTTTGGGATTTCCAGAAGAAATCCTTTGGGATTTCCAGAAGAAATCCTTTGGGATTTCCAGAAGAAATCCTTTGGGATTTCCAGAAGAAATCCTTTGGGATTTCCAGAAGAAATCCTTCGGGATTTCCAGAAAAAATCCTTTGGGATTTCCAGAAGAAATCCTTTGGGATTTCCAAAAGAAATATTTTTGGATTTCCAGAAGAAATCCGTTGGGATTTTCAGGAGAAATCCTTTGGGATTTCTAGAAGAAATCCTTTGGGATGTCCAGAAGAAATCCTTTGGGATTTCCAGAAGAAATCCTTTGGGATTTCCAGAAGAAATCCTTTGGGATTTCCAGAAGAAATCCTTTGGGATTTCCAGAAGAAATCCTTTGGGATTTCCAGAAGAAATCCTTTGGAATTTCCAAAAGAAATTTTTTGGGATTTCCAGAAGAAATCCTTTGGGATTTCCAGAAAAAATCCTTTGGGATTTCCAGAAGAAATCCTTTGGGATTTCCAGAAGAAATCCTTTGGGATTTCCAGAAGAAATCCTTTGGGATTTCCAGAAGAAATCCTTTGGGATTTCCAGAAGAAATCCTTTGGGATTTCCAGAAGAAATCCTTTGGGATTTCCAGAAGAAATCCTTTGGGATTTCCAGAAGAAATCCTTTGGGATTTCCAGAAGAAATCCTTTGGGATTTCCAGAAGAAATCCTTTGGGATTTCCAGAAGAAATCCTTTGGGATTTCCAGAAGAAATCCTTTGGGATTTCCAGAAGAAATCCTTTGGGATTTTCAGAAGAAATCCTTTGGGATTTTCAGAAGAAATCCTTTGGGATTTCCAGAAGAAATCCTTTGGAATTTCCAGAAGAAATCCTTTGGGATTTCCAGAAGAAATCCTTTGGGATTTCCAGAAGAAATCCTTTGGGATTTCCAAAAGATATCCTTTGGGATTTCCAGATGAAATCCTTTGGGATTTCCAGAAGAAATCCTTTGGGATTTCCAGAAGGCAAATCCTTTGGGATTTCCAGAAGAAATCCTTTGAGATTTCCAGAAGAAATCCTACGGGATTTCCAGAAGAAATCCTACGGGATTTCCAGAAGAAATCCTTTGGGATTTCCAGAAGAAATCCTTTGGGATTTCCAGAAGAAATCCTTTGGGATTTCCAGAAGAAATCCTATGGGATTTCCAGAAGAAATCCTTTGGGATTTCCAGAAGAAATCCTTTGGAATTTCCAGAAGAAACCCTTTGGGATTTCCAGAAGAAATCCTTTGGGATTTCCAGAAGAAATCCTTTGGGATTTCCAGAAGAAATCCTTTGGGATTTCCAGAAGAAATCCTGTGGGATTTCCAGAAGAAATCCTTTGGGATTTCCAGAAGAAATCCTTTGGGATTTCCAGAAGAAATCCTTTGGGATTTCCAGAAGAAATCCTTTGGGATTTCCAGAAGAAATCCTTTGGGATTTCCAGAAGAAATCCTTTGGGATTTCCAGAAGAAATCCTTTGGGATTTCCAAAAAACAATCCTTTGGGATTTCCAGAAGAAATCCTTTGGGATTTTCAGAAGAAATCCTTTGGGATTTCCAGAAGAAATCCTTTGGGATTTCCAGAAGAAATCCTTTGGGATTTCCAGAAGAAATCCTTTGGGATTTCCAGAAGAAATCCTTTGGGATATCCAGAAGAAATCCTTTGGGATTTCCAGAAGAAATTCTTTGGGATTTCCAGAAGAAATCCTTTGAGATTTCCAGAAGAAATCCTTTGGGATTTCCAGAAGAAATCCTTTGGGATTTCCAGAAAAAATCCTTTGGGATTTCCAGAAGAAATCCTTTGGGATTTCCAGAAGAAATCCTTTGGGATTTCCAGAAGAAATCCTTTGGGATTTCCAGAAGAAATCCTTTGGGATTTCCAGAAGAAATCCTTTGGGATTTCCAGAAGAAATCCTTTGGGATTTCCAGAAGAAATCCTTTGGGATTTCCAGAAGAAATCCTTTGGGATTTCCAGAAGAAATCCTTTGGGATTTCCAGAAGAAATCCTTTGGGATTTCCAGAAGAAATCCTTTGGGATTTCCAGAAGAAATCCTTTGGGATTTTCAGAAGAAATCCTTTGGGATTTTCAGAAGAAATCCTTTGGGATTTCCAGAAGAAATCCTTTGGAATTTCCAGAAGAAATCCTTTGGGATTTCCAGAAGAAATCCTTTGGGATTTCCAGAAGAAATCCTTTGGGATTTCCAAAAGATATCCTTTGGGATTTCCAGATGAAATCCTTTGGGATTTCCAGAAGAAATCCTTTGGGATTTCCAGAAGGCAAATCCTTTGGGATTTCCAGAAGAAATCCTTTGAGATTTCCAGAAGAAATCCTACGGGATTTCCAGAAGAAATCCTACGGGATTTCCAGAAGAAATCCTTTGGGATTTCCAGAAGAAATCCTTTGGGATTTCCAGAAGAAATCCTTTGGGATTTCCAGAAGAAATCCTATGGGATTTCCAGAAGAAATCCTTTGGGATTTCCAGAAGAAATCCTTTGGAATTTCCAGAAGAAACCCTTTGGGATTTCCAGAAGAAATCCTTTGGGATTTCCAGAAGAAATCCTTTGGGATTTCCAGAAGAAATCCTTTGGGATTTCCAGAAGAAATCCTTTGGGATTTCCAGAAGAAATCCTGTGGGATTTCCAGAAGAAATCCTTTGGGATTTCCAGAAGAAATCCTTTGGGATTTCCAGAAGAAATCCTTTGGGATTTCCAGAAGAAATCCTTTGGGATTTCCAGAAGAAATCCTTTGGGATTTCCAGAAGAAATCCTTTGGGATTTCCAGAAGAAATCCTTTGGGATTTCCAAAAAACAATCCTTTGGGATTTCCAGAAGAAATCCTTTGGGATTTTCAGAAGAAATCCTTTGGGATTTCCAGAAGAAATCCTTTGGGATTTCCAGAAGAAATCCTTTGGGATTTCCAGAAGAAATCCTTTGGGATTTCCAGAAGAAATCCTTTGGGATATCCAGAAGAAATCCTTTGGGATTTCCAGAAGAAATTCTTTGGGATTTCCAGAAGAAATCCTTTGAGATTTCCAGAAGAAATCCTTTGGGATTTCCAGAAGAAATCCTTTGGGATTTCCAGAAGAAATCCTTTGGGATATCCAGAAGAAATCCTTTGGGATTTCCGGAAGAAATCCTTTGGGATTTCCGGAAGAAATCCTTTGGGATTTCCGGAAGAAATCCTTTGGGATTTCCGGAAGAAATCCTTTGGGATTTCCGGAAGAAATCCTTTGGGATTTCCGGAAGAAATCCTTTGGGATTTCCGGAAGAAATCCTTTGGGATTTCCGGAAGAAATCCTTTGGGATATCCAGAAGAAATCCTTTGGGATTTCCGGAAGAAATCCTTTGGGATTTCCGGAAGAAATCCTTTGGGATTTCCGGAAGAAATCCTTTGGGATTTCCGGAAGAAATCCTTTGGGATTTCCGGAAGAAATCCTTTGGGATTTCCGGAAGAAATCCTTTGGGATTTCCGGAAGAAATTCTTTGGGATTTCCAGAAGAAATCCTTCGAGATTTCCAGAAGAAATCCTTTGGGATTTCCAGAAGAAATCCTTTGGGATTTCCAGAGAAAATCCTTTGGGATATCCAGAAGAAATCCTTTGGGATTTCCGGAAGAAATCCTTTGGGATTTCCGGAAGAAATCCTTTGGGATTTCCGGAAGAAATCCTTTGGGATTTCCGGAAGAAATCCTTTGGGATTTCCGGAAGAAATCCTTTGGGATTTCCGGAAGAAATCCTTTGGGATTTCCGGAAGAAATCCTTTGGGATTTCCGGAAGAAATCCTTTGGGATTTCCGGAAGAAATCCTTTGGGATTTCCGGAAGAAATCCTTTGGGATTTCCAGAAGAAATCCTTTGGGATTTCCAGAAGAAATCCTTTGGGATTTCCAATAAACAATCCTTTGGGATTTCCAGAAGAAATCCTTTGGGATTTTCAGAAGAAATCCTTTGGGATTTCCAGAAGAAATCCTTTGGGATTTCCAGAAGAAATCCTTTGGGATTTCCAGAAGAAATCCTTTGGGATTTCCAGAAGAAATCCTTTGGGATATCCAGAAGAAATCCTTTGGGATTTCCAGAAGAAATTCTTTGGGATTTCCAGAAGAAATCTTTGGGATTTCCAGAAGAAATCCTTTGGGATTTCCAGAAAAAATCCTTTGGGATTTTCAGAAGAAACCCTTTGGGATTTCCAGAAGAAATCCTTTGGGATTTCCAGAAGAAATCCTTTGGGATTTTCAGAAGAAACCCTTTGGGATTTCCAGAAGAAATCCTTTGGGATTTCCAGAAGAAATCCTTTGGGATTTCCAGAAAAAATCCTTTGGGATTTCCAGAAGAAATCCTTTGGGATTTCCAGAAGAAATCCTTTGGGATTTCCAGAAGAAATCCTTTGGGATTTCCAGAAGAAATCCTTTGGGATTTCCAGAAGAAATCCTTTGGGATTTCCAGAAGAAATCCTTTGGGATTTCCAGAAGAAATCCTTTGGGATTTCCAGAAGAAATCCTTTGGGATTTCCAGAAGAAATCCTTTGGGATTTCCAGAAGAAATCCTTTGGGATTTCCGGAAGAAATCCTTTGGGATTTCCGGAAGAAATCCTTTGGGATTTCCGAAAGAAATCCTTTGGGATTTCCGGAAGAAATCCTTTGGGATTTCCGGAAGAAATCCTTTGGGATTTCCGGAAGAAATCCTTTGGGATTTCCGGAAGAAATCCTTTGGGATTTCCAGAAGAAATCCTTTGGGATTTCCAGAAGAAATCCTTTGGGATTTCCAGAAGAAATCTTTGGGATTTACAGAAGAAAACCTTTAGAATTTCCAGAAGAAATCCTTTGGGATTTCCAGAAGAAATCCTTTGGGATTTCCGGAAGAAATCCTTTGGGATTTCCGGAAGAAATCCTTTGGGATTTCCGGAAGAAATCCTTTGGGATTTCCGGAAGAAATCCTTTGGGATTTCCGGAAGAAATCCTGAAGAAATCCTTTGGGATTTCCGGAAGAAATCCTTTGGGATTTCCGGAAGAAATCCTTTGGGATTCCCAGAAGAAGTCCTTTGGGATTTCCAGAAGAAATCTTTTGGGATTCCCAGAAGAAGTCCTTTGGGATTTCCAGAAGAAATCATTTGGGATTTCCAGAAGAAATCCTTTGGGATTTCCAGAAGAAATCCTTTGGGATTTCCAGAAGAAATCCTTTGGGATTTTCAGAAGAAATCCTTTGGGATTTCCAGAAGAAATCCTTTGGGATTTCCAGAAGAAATCCTTTGAGGTTTCCAGAAGAAATCCATTGAGATTTCCAGAAGAAATCCTTTGGGATTTCCAGAAGAAATCCTTTGGGATTTCCAGAAGAAATCCTTTGGGATTTCCAGAAGAAATCCTTTGGGATTTCCAGAAGAAATCCTTTGAAATTTCCAGAAAAAATCCTTCAGGATTTCCAGATGAAAACTTTCAGGATTTCCAGAAGAAATCCATCAGGATTTCCAAAAGAAAGCCTTCAAGATTTCCAAAAGACTTCCATCTGGATTTTCAGAAGAAATCCCTCAGGATCTGCAGGAGAAATCTTACAAGATTTCCAGAAAAAATCTTCCAGGATTTACAGAAGATATTTCTCAGGAAATTTAGGAAAAATCCTCCAGGATATCCAGAAAAAATCCTCCAGGATTTTCAGAAGGATTTCCAGAATAAAACATTCAGGATTTCTTGGAGAAAACCTTCAGGATTTCCAGGAGAAATTCAGGAGGACTTCCTGAAAAAATTCTTGAGGATTTTCAGAAGAAATCCTGAAGGATTTGCTGGAGAAATACTGGAGGATTTCCAGGAGAAATCCTGAAGGATTTCCAGGAGAAATCCTGGAGGATTTCCAGGAGAAATCCTGGAGGATTGCTAGCAGAAATCCTGGAGGATTGCCAGAAGAAATCCTGGAGGGTTTCCAGGAGAAATCCTGAAAGATTTCCAGAAGAGATCCCAGTGGATTTCCAGCAGAAATCCTGGAGGATTTCCAGGAGAAATACTGGAGGGTTGCCAGGAGAAATCCTGGAGGTTTTCCAAGTGTAATCCAGGTAGATTTCCAAGGAAAAATCCTGGATGAAAGAAGAGAAAAGAAGAGTTTCTGGAGAATTTTCAGGAGAAATCCTGGAGGATTCCCAGGTGAAATTCTGGAGGATTTCCAGGAGAAATCCTGGAGGATTTCCAGAAGAAATCCTTAAGGATTTTCAATGAGAAATCTTGGAGAATATCTAAAATAAATCCTGGAAGATTCACCGGAAAAATCCTGGAGGATTTTCAGGAGAAATCCTGGAGGTTTTCAAGAAGAAATCCTGGAGGATCTCCAGGAGACATCTTGCAGGATATCCAGTGAAATTCATGGAGGATTTCCAGGCGAAATGCTTCAGGATTACCATGAGAAATGCCTCGAGATTTCCAGGAGAAATCCCTCAGGATTACCAGGAGAAATCCCTCCGAATTTCCAGGAGAAATCCCGAAGGATTTTCAGGAGGAATCCTTCCAGAAGAAATCCTTCAGGATTTGCAGAAGAAATTCTTCAGGATTTCCAGAAGAAATGCTTCAGGATTTCCAAAAGAATTACTGTAAGATTTCTAGAAGGAATCCTTCTGGACTTCCAGAAGAAATGCTTCAGGATTTCCAGAAGAAATACTCTGGGATTTCCAGAGGAAATCCTTTGGGATTTCCAGAGGAAATCCTTTGGGATTTCCAGAAAAATTTCTTCAGGATTTCCAGATGAAAACTCTCAGGCTTTCCAGATGAAATCCTTCAGGATTTCCAGGAGAACTCTTCCAGGGTTTCCAGAAGAAATCTTCCAGGATTTCCACAAGAAATCTTCCAGAGTTTCTAGAAGAAATCCCTCAGGAAATTTAGGAGAAATCCTCCAGGATTTCCAGGAGAAATCCTGAAGGATTTCCAGGATAAATCCTTCAGGATTACCAGGAGGAATTCTTCAGGATTTTCAGGGAAAATCCTTCAGGATTTCCAGGAGAAAGTCTTAAGGATTGCTAGGAGAAATCTTTCAGGATCCTTTAGGATTTCTCATGAAAATCCTGGCATATTCCTAAAAGAAATCCTTCAGGGTTTCCAGGAAAATTTTCATCAGGGTTTCCAGTAGAAATCCTTGGGTTTTTTCAGTAGGAACCCTTCAAGATTTCAAGTAGAAATCCTGGACGATTTCCTGGAATGTTTCCAAGAAAAATACTGGAATATTTTAGGAGAAATTCTGGAGGATTTCCAACAGAAATACCAGAAGATTTCCTAGAAAAATCCTTGAGGTTTAATGATTAAATCCACAGAGCTCATGTTTGAAATCTTGAAAAAAAAGGACAATTCTCACTACAGTTTTATCAAGATATACAAAAGTATTTCACGGATGATTTCCATTAGAAACCAGTGAACTTCCAAAAGAAATCTCTTGAAGATGTTCAGTTATAGGAGATATTATTGATAGTATCCAGGAGAGCTCATGGAAAATTTTCCGAAAAAATCACAAAGTATTAGCTGGAAACTGTATCTCTTTCCTACGAGCAAGGTCATTACCACTCATCATCGAATTTTATTTTTATCAAGCTGACATCAACGAAAAACCTCCTACGGAGCATCCCCCCGTATCAGATTACGCACCACATTCGGAGAATCCATTTTTCACGGTGAGCTGTTTTCTGCTTGTTTGTTTCGCTCATCTCAGCTCGAGTCAACAACAAATCATAAACAGTTTATATCGGACACTGTCGACTGCCGACACACCTGACACGTGCACGTGGTGAATGTGATGATATGAATCATAAATCCCTTATCTTATCTTTTATTTTTGCGCGCCTTTTTGTGTTGGTATAGGTGAAACCTAACACCTTAATGTACACAGGGGTGAGGGGCAAAATGCGCTCCTGATCCGCTTTTGAAATGTTTCACATGACATTACAATGTATTGAGTGACGCATACAATACGGCGTTTAAGACGTACATTTGAAATGTTCTTAACAATTGTTGTACACTTGAAGTGTTCTAATTTTTGAGTATAGATATGCAGCAGCGATGATTGGAAATGTTTGGCGAGACGAACTCGTTTTTGACCGTGTTTTGCCCCAGATGCCCCCTAAAAAATATTGATAAAACTAAGCGTTCTAGCCACCTACCTTAATACTGTCGTAACACGCGGTGACGCGTCCATTTTGTACTTCGACGTTGGCCGGCGGATGAGCGAACTTGCACTCGGTGTCCGGGCGGGAGCACTTGTTCCGCTGGTACTCGCGGCAAACCTCCAGCTGCAGCCAGCGGGAATCCTTTCCATTCAGTAGGTTGGTCATGTTCATCATGGCAGCCATAAACTACTGAGGGGTCCGAATGTGGGTGGGAGCTGGTTGCTTTGTGTGTTCTGAACGTGTATGTGTGTGCGCTATCAGTTGCTTCTTCGTTTATGCTGCGCGCTAGGCCTTATACAACAGTAGGAACCAGAGGTGCGCAACTCGTACTCACTCTCGGGGGTTAAATCACAACGCGTGTCTCTAAGCTAGTTGAGATGCTATTTTTTCATAAAACACGGATCAATAGGGGACACGTACACGGACACTCACTACCGACGAACAATCGCTAAGAACACGCTACTCAACGCTGAGACAACGATCCCGCTGCTAAACAATGCACTAAGAATTCGTCCAGGCTGAGAGTTCGGGTACAGTGAACTTCCAAACCCCGAGGGACTCTGATAAATGTGCCGCCGAATGTGTATCACAAGATAAGTCGATGTAGATGATTTAGGTTCCCGTTGAGGTGTGTGCTATCTCTTTCTGTTTGCTTTCCGCTAGCTAATTCTTATGGCAATTAAAACGAAGACTAGAGAGGTACTTCTCCACGACCACCACGAGCGCTATTCAACTCTTCTGCTGTTCCACTTTTGCTAAGATTAAAAAATTAATTCCTTCGCAAGCTACTCAGGAACGGACGTTTTTTTTTCGGCTTCTCTCTTTCCTTCTCGGTGCTGAATGAGTAAGTGCAGAGTGACTGACTGACTGGCTGACTGACAGACAGACGACTATCTGCTTCGATGGTGTTCGGTCTTGCCGGTCTTTTGGAGGAGGATAATTTTCTTCCTGTGCTTTTTTTTGTAGTTGCTTGAGTCGCAGCAGAAATCTCACTCACTCTACACGGACGAAAGCTTTGATTGTCCTTGGGAAGAGTTTTCTTGTAACTCGTAATTACTCGTTTCGTCCTGGCGAATCAGATGCTCTTACGAGTGTTTTGTGTAGCTGTTTCTTGGGTTTGATGAGCTGATGCTTTTTGTGTTTGCCGAATGAATGCTGCGGCGCGGCGGCTGGTTGGTTGCTGCTACTGCTGACTGGCTGTAGAAGATGCAAAAAGCACAAGCACAACTTAGCTTCTTGTACGTGTGGTGGGGGGCGGGGCAGGGGGCTTGCAAGCAGGGCGTCTAGCTGGAAGGAGCTGCTGGGGTAAAGCGGCGCTGAGATGATGATGCGGCTGCTGCTCGTTTGTTGAAAGCGGCTACAGAAGAGAGCGCGTTAAGCCGGGGTGGGCGTTGCTTCTCGTGGGTGGGTGGGTAGATTGGCAAGAAGACGCACTGTGTCTGTAAAGAAAAAAAACGGGAAACGAAACGAGGCTCGGATTAGCGAAGGCGATAATCAGTGGAAAATCTGTTGTAATTAAGTTGAAAGGGGTTTTACTTTGATGGGCGAGCAATATATACGGCGAGTGATTAAGTCGGTGGAAAAAATGGGTGATTTTTGACAGATTTGATTTGAAGAAACTTTTCTACGAATTTCAACTCCTAGAAATAGGTCATTCTAGCTTATTTTAGCCTGACAGTCAGTTGAGGAAAGGAATGTTAGGGTGTCGTGATTGTTGGTAATAGGGTCCGAGGAACATCTCTGCATCTCCACAGCCACTTCAGGAAGGGTGCTTGTGGGTGGGAAAGGATGGTAGATCTGGGAGTCACCTTTGTATTGAAGTATCATATATAGAAGTAGTATGGAACGAGCTCACCAAGTCATTTGGAACCGACTTTGCTGATTTGCTCTTGAAGCCCCCTGAAACTACGATGTCCTTTGAAATTCCCCTGAAATCTTCCAAAAGGTTTTGAAACGCTCCCAGAAACCTTACATCCACCTTAAATCCCCCTAACCAGGGATGCCAGATATACAGATTTATCTGTATTATACAGATTTTTGAGCATCCATACAGATTTCGTTTTATATGAAATACAGATTTTTGAGCTATAAGGGCTATATTATTTTTGTATGGGATAAAGATTGTTCCCACAAATTTGGGATAGAGATTTTTGAAAAATGTGATACAGATTTTTCAAAAAATCGTTTGGCATCCCTGTCCCCAACATCACTTGTATCCTTCATAGACTTCCTAAAACGCTTCTGTAAGTGAACCTGATGGGATGGTTAAAGCACATGACTAGCACGCCAAAGATCTGTGATCGAATCCCAGTCCCGCCCAAATCGCAAAATGAAGGTACTTTCTTAGAAAGGGAAGTTAAACCGAGGGTCTCGAGATAAAGCAGCAAAAGGTAAAAATGAAATCGCTTTGTTATGCCCCAAATCGCTCTATTTAAAAGCTTTCCACTACCTACAGGATGTCTATTCAATTACAAATAACAAAAAACATGGAAAGTTTAATAACGACGTAACGGTTGAGATTTGACCATATGCGTAGAACATTTTTTTTCACCATTTATGACCCTCTGTCATCCTTTAAAAAGTTTGCACTCAGGAATCTAACACCTTGTATAACGGAGAAACATTTTAAGCGATGTTGGGAACGACATTTTGAACCGAAAATTCCTAAGAAAAATATCAATTCTACCAAAATTTAGAATGTAAACCCGTTAAATTTGTTAACCTGCTAATAAGTAACTATTACCTCAAATGATCTATGATTTTCAACAATATTCCCAAGCAACCAAAAGTTCGGATTCCACTTGAAGAACGAACTCAGAAGTTCAAGTTCGGTTCAATTCCAGGTTTCGTTGTACTTAATTCTCCAAAAAGTTACTCTTGTATTGTTTATGAACTTGGAAGTACATGTACAAGCTTTTGACTTCGCTTCAAAACGACATTAAAGTCGAAAAAAGGTTCAAAAAGAACTTATGTTGAACTTTAAAACAGAGTTCAATCAAATATTAACCGAACTCATGTTGAACTTTTGCGTGCCTTTAAAACTCAAATATAGTTCATTTGAACATATTCCAACAACTTGAAATCATCCGTTCCGAACTTGTTTCGAACTTGTTTTGAACTTACTACTGAAAGTTCGGATAAATATTAACCGTACCAAAAGTGAACTTCACTTGAACTTCGGCGACAGCGGGGCCGGGGAGAAGTTCTCATTCAATTAAATCACTCGGAAATCGAGCCCAGCAGCCACAGCTTGTGTTAATTCCAAAGTACACTTTGTTCCACTATAATATTTGAACGTACTTACTTGTATTTAATCAACGCAAAGGATCCGTATTGTGTGGATCAAAGGCTGCTCCCGCAGCGGAAAACTGTTCCCCCCAGGATGCCGCCGGGGGTTTTTCGGCTGCGCACAAAAATTTTCCAGCTTTGCTGGATGTTTTCACACCCGTCTCACTTGTCACTGCAGCGCACCGGTAATCGACGCAATCGTATTCACTGAAAACCAAACTGAAAACTTATAATTTTTTCTTGAAGTCGATACACTGGCCTTAATTTATCGCTTTGCACTGCGAACCACAACAAACTGAAAATGTCAAACTGCGTAAGTTCACAAGAAGTTCCACGTGAACTTCTTTCGAACTTTCGACTTCAAAAACTATTCCAAGTTCAGGGAAAGTTCACACGCGAACCTGATTGAGCTCTACTATATGATATCAGCACATTGAGTAAAATCCCACAGTGCATAACAACACATACATGGAGTAGTGGTTAGGCACCGACTTTGAACGAGGAGATCCCGAGTTCAAATCTCAGTAAGTAAAAAACATCAAACATTATTTCAAGGTATTAGTCAATTTGGATTCCACATGAACTAATGGTTCTTAATAATAAATTACTTTTGAGGACTAAACTTTTTTTTTTCATTTTTTCGAAGTTTATTTTTAAGCTGAATAGCGTTCCTTTCAGCGACACAAGTGTACTTTTTGTGAACTGAAGTTCGGTTAATTACTTAAAAAGTGAGCTGAATAGAATGCTATTCATATACCTTCGAATAGCTGATTAAGCCCAAACATGCTATTTTATCCGAACTTTTGGTTGCTTGGGTTGTGTAAAGCAGATATTGCTTAATTCTTGCATTTTTTATGCAAAATATTGCCCAAAATAGTTTATTATTTTTTTAGGAATAGCCAATAACAATGTCCTCAGGAATTTATAACAAGAATTTGGCCATAATATTCTAAACTTTTTTCATTAACTATACCAACAAACTGCTTGGCTCTTGCATTCTCAAAAAAATCTCCCAAAATATATGTCTGCAACTTCTTTCGAATAAAATGTGTAAGACATGAACGTTATAAGTAAACATTCTGCGAGAAAGTTCCGCAGGGATTCCACCAATATTTTCCTAAAGTCTTACATGTTATTATTGTTTTAATCGCCGCGATTTGATGTGCTGGTAGTTCATCGATTGGTTTTCGGCGAGAAATAATTAAAAACTTATTTGCCAGACTGTCCGGACGTTTCGATTGATTTTACTGGCCTTCGACCATCTTCTGCGGACTAATCTTCCAGCCGTCTCTTCACTATCAGACGGCCTTAACTTATGTGACGGCCACTTCAACGTCAGAGGTATAAAATCTTCTTTTGGATGCAGAGCATACAGCTTTTAAAATAATTCTTGAAATTTGTCCAAGGAATACAATCACGAATTCATTAACAAATTTCTTGAACTGATACATTTGGCAGTTTTTTCAAGTCAGTGGTTTAGAAATTCCTCAATTCTTTTGAAATTCCTTAATAAATTCCTTCAGAAAATTCTTCCAGAGCTTCGTTCCGAAACTCCCATAGCATTTTTTCTTCATTTTTCATTCAAAAAACCTTCCGAAAATTCTTTAACAAATTCCCTAGTGGTTCGTTTAGAATTTTTCCAAGAATTCCTTCAAAAATTTCTTAAGGAACTGCTTTCCATATTCTTAAAAAAAAAATATTCGATGATTCAATCAATAATCAGAAGATTCCCAGGAATAAGTCAAGAAACTCTCTTTAGATTTTTTCCCTATCCCATTAGACAATCTTTCATCACTTTCTTAAAAATTATCTCCAGGGATTCCCAAAAAAAATCAGGAATTCTCTCAGAAATTTTCTGAGAGATTATTTAAGAAAGTCTTCCTTGGGATGTTTCGGAAACTCCCTCAATAATCACTAAACAAATCCTTCCAGAATATTATCCCGAAGTTTCTCGAGAGATTCCATTGAAAAATCCTCTAATGATCGGTAAATCCCCGAGAGATTTGTACAAAAATCACTACTGGAATTCTTTTGAAATTCCTCCATCATAAAATTCAAACAATTCCTTCATAAAATGTTTCAAGGATTCTTTTAGACATTTTTCCAGGGACTTGTCAAGAAATTCCTTTGAGAAATCTTTCATAAACTCTTACATGTATTTCTTAACAAACTTCTCCACGGATTCTTCAATAAATTTCTCCTCTGATTCTTTCACAAAATCATCATGGAATTTCATCAGAAATTCCACCAAAATTCATTGGGACAACTTTCCAGATATTTTTTCAATTCCTCCAGCGATTTCTTCAAACAATCTTCCAGGGAATCTTGAAGAAATTCTTGAATGTTGTCCTGTAGAAATACTAGGAGAATTTATTCAGAAATTCTGTCAGAGATTTCGTGAGAAAGTCCTCCACGGATTCTTAAATAATTTCCTCCAAAGCTAGATTCACAAAATCTTCTGGGAATATTTTCAGAAATTTCTGTCTTCTTCAGGAATGTTTATGCAATATTCCATAGATTTCCTTCGAAATTTTTGCAAGATCTTTTAAAAAAATCCGCTGAAGATTTCTTTTTGAAAACTAATTTCGAATTCTTTAAAATATTTCCAAAAGTTTTTTTAATGAAAACATTGCACGGATTTAAACAGAAATTTTTCAGAGCACTCTTGACACCTTCCCACAAAATGTTTCATGTATTTTTCCTTGAAATTGCTTATGGGATTCTTTTGGAAAATCTCTCGCAATTTCTTAAAAAATCAGAAATATTCAAGACTTTTTTTCCAAAGTTTACTTCAATTTTTTTAGGAATCCCCATGAAAATATTTCAGGGATTCATTATAACATTTTTTCAAAGTTTTATCATTTTTTCCTTTCAAATTTGATTCATGTATTCCTCTGAAAATGACTCGTTGAAATCTTTAAGAAAAACTTCCACGGATTTCTTTATAACTTTTCCCAAGAATTCCTTCACATAATCTTTCAAAGCTTCTTTAAGGTGTTTTCCAGGAATTTCATTAGATGTTCCAATATAAATTTATTAAGGAATTAGTTATTCTTCTTGGTAGTGTTTCATGAATTCTGACAAACAATTTTCTACAGATTTCATTGAAAGCTTCTCCAGGGATACAAAATGTTACAGGGATTTCTTCTGCAATTGTTACAGGTATTCTTCTTCATTAATCTCCCCATGTAATATATCGGGATTTTTTCAGGGATTTCCGAAAGGGCTATTTTCAGGAATTCACGAGAGATTTCGACAGAGATTACAGCTGAAATGCATACGAAGATTAATTATGTAAATACTTAGGCTAATTCGACACGTATTTTTTTTTTCCTAATTTCCTCGGAGATTTCCTTCAAGGACTATTTAAAAATACTGCATTTTTTGGACAGTTCCGCAACAATTTATTTTTTTTTTCGAATTGATTTCTGAAAAATTCACTTGAAATTCTCTCAGTTACCGACTCAGCCTAGAAACTCTGTAAGTATTTCTGTCAAACATTTTGCTAGATTTTGAGATTTCTGTTAAGAAATTCCTCAATAGATAAAAAAAATACTTAAGGAGTTCCACTAAATGAGAATGTTGTCAGAATTCATTCAGAAACATTCAGACATAATAATTTTATGAGACAGCAGATATTGAAGAATATGTATAGAATAGCATAACTAGTATCTCTATTGGAACAACGAAATACTCATTTAACTTTTTAGTTTTCCACTTTACCTATACATTTTCATATATTCTGAAACAACGCCCTGAATTCCGCTGTTCTAAAGCTTGTTGAGCGTGAGCTTGATTAACCGTCCGTAGATGCTACTCTAGTATCGCTACAGACCAGCTACACTCACACAAGGAACCAATGAGATTAGGTATCTGCCGGAGACTAGCAGACATCTTCAGTGTGTGAGCGTTGGTGATCTACTATTTTTTAAGGTGACAATGGCGCCTGCCACGTCAGGTTGCAGGTGAATGTGGGGAAGGGAAGGAATGTAATGTTTGCAATCGTTTGTGTCCACATCAGATCGAATATATCTCTGCGTCTTCACAAACTCATGCGGATGTCGGAGTATTGGTGGGATATGATTAGCAGAGGGTTCACACAAGGGTGCGAGGATGCCAGGCGTAAAGTGATAGATTAGTGCGATTATTACTATGGGGCTGTCCATAAACCACGTGGTCATGAGGGGGGGTTCGGTCAATGACAATTTTGTATGGACTAATAAAAAAATTTGTATGGACTAATGACCACGGGGGGGGGGGGGGGTGGAGGGGGTTGAAAAGTTCCAAAAAAATAACCACGTGGTTTATGGACAGCCCCTATGAAGCTAAAGCGGCACAGTTCGCTTGATTGCATAACTTGTAGGCGTTATCTGATAAAGTGACACTGTGCTGTGAAAGTTGAAAGCAATGGAAACGGCTTTTCAACCGTTTCTGGTTCTAGTGATGCCTATGAACATATGGATATACATGAGCTGTATATATAGAGAGGAGAATATAGAGAAAGTGAATAGAAAGATACAAAAAAGAAGGAAAGGGACGAGCTAGGGATTGAACCCAGGACCTTCTGCATTTGAATCAGAAGCGATAGCCATTAGACCACCAACCCCTTAATTCTGCTGTTCTTAAACAAAAATAAAATGAAAAATACCACAATTTCCACGAGGTTGCAACAAAGTCCAACATCTTGACTCCTCTGAGCGGAGGCGGTTGCCACGAACCATCAAAAAGTGAGAAGCTGTAGATAATCGAATAATCCAATTATTTGGCCCGATGATCGCTCCACAACGTCCGTTGCGGTGGGTGGTACCAGCAGTGCTTTGTTTCGTCTCTCGCCGCTAAAATTCGGAAAATTTCTTTCATACTGCGCGGCATTGTTTATTTTCGCGTGAAAAACACAGACTTCTCCGGCAGTTGCCTTGGTTGGTTTCCCGGTATTTGCACCTTTTTTTATTTTGTGTTCTACGGGCGTGTGGGTGTGTGCGTGAGGCACGTGTGGGAGTGCAAGGACGACGATGCGTGCCAGTTTTGATTGGTCTAGGCTCGAAAATGAATGTAAATATAAACATGGCAGCCGAAGGACCTACCCGGGTGCATTTGGCCAAGCAAGGGTGGTTCTTTCCAGCAAAACGACGTTGACGGTGACGACGACGATGGCTTCAGCCGCCGGAACGATTGCGCGCCGAACGACAGGCAATGACGGCTGCATAAACAAGTCGAAACCGAGGGGTGGCTGGGGGATTTCTTTGAAGGAAATGGACAGGCCTTCAATTTTAATTGAGAAATGGAATCAATTTCAATTTTCAACAAGCTAATGGCTCTGTAAACAGTGCGGCTTCCTCGGAACGGTGTACTTGCAGGAGAATGGAAATCCGGTTCAGCAGTGGAGCAATGGATGATTATGGCTACGGGCTTCTGTATTTATGCAACTGATCAGGAATTCTTGGTTTTAATTTCCAGCTATTTTAAATTTAATAGGATTTCATTTATGCTATACTACGAAATAGACTTGTATTTTAAGGTTGTTTTTGCTCATTTTTGCATCATGCTGGTACAATTATTGACAGTACTTTCATTCCAACCCAATGAATAATTCCACTGTCCATTCGAACGAATCGCTGCTCATTAACCGGCCATCCTCAGAATTTACCGCATTGTTGCACTTTATGGTCACTGCGTTTTGCGCCATGGTCAACCTCTTAGCGACCCCGTTTTAATCGGATTTCGATCGGTTCGGGACATCGGACAAAACATTTCCACTTTTAATTCCACAATAATGTAATAATTCCTGCATCGATTTGTCAGACCTGTCAGGATGGCAATACACAATACACAATAGGCTTACCACATACAATGAACAATCGCATGCATTTCATCTCGAAAGCGGATCTTAAATTATTAGTGATCTCATCTCGTCACCATATTAAAGCTGGGCACTCAATCATTCCGACACTACTGGCATCAGATGGTATGTGGGGGAATGGGGTAAACTGGCTCTTAAAAATATTTAATAAAAAATTGCACTTCGTTCTGGTAAGGTCGAACCCAAACCCATTATCATAAACATCATCATTAACTCCAATAGTTTGACAAAATTTTCCCTAGGGATTTTTTTTTCTAGGAATTCAACTATTTCTGCAGGAGTTCAAAAACAAAAAAAAGCAAGTACTCATCTAAAATTCCTCCAAAATTTTCATGGTTGATGTCCAACATCCGTTGGAATTTATCACTTACGGTTCTAGTTATCAAAATCCCTGAAGATTCAAGGAAGAAATCCTGAAAAGTTTCCTAGCCAAATTGTTAATGAATTTCCTAAAAAAAACCCCGAGAATTTCGGGAGAGAATCGAGAAAAATTTCGGAAAAAAACTAGGAGAAATTGAGGAAGAAAAACTAGAAAATTTTTCCAAACATCTTTTGGAGGATTTCAAACGGACACCCTTGTAGTTCTTTGAGATAAATCCTAAAGAATCTCAAAGTCAATTTCAGAAAACCTGATAAATTTACGGAAGAAATGAAAGAGATTTTTTGAAAAATTTCCAATATAAATTCAGAAACAAGGATGGAAGAAAATCACTTCTAGTGACAAATGATACAGGATACGAACAGGTGGTTTGTTATAATGCTTGACGACAACGTTCTATCGTTGTTGCTATGATCGCGCGATGCGCTTCAACCGCGACACATTTCCGAGACAAGTCCTGGAAGATTTCCAAGCGAAATTCTGGAGAATTTCCGAGAGAAATCCTGGACGATTTCCGACAGAAGTCCTGGAGGATTTCAGGAAAAAATCCTGAAGCATTTCGGGAAGAAATGCTGGAGAATTTCCGAAAGAAAACCTGGAGGATTTCCGAAAGAAATCCTGGAGGATTTTCGAAAGAAATCCTGGAGGATTTCCGAAAGAAATCCTGGAGGATTTCCGAAAGAAATCCTGGAGGATTTCCGAAAGAAATCCTGGAGGATTTCCGAAAGAAATCCTGGAGGATTTCCGAAAGAAATCCTGGAGGATTTCCGAAAGAAATCCTGCAGGATTTCCGAGAGAATTCCTGGAGGATTTCCGAAAGAAACCCTGGAGGATTTCCGAAAAAAAAACCTGAAGGATTTCCGAGAGAAATCCTGGGGGATTTCCGAGAGAAATCCTGGAGGATTTCCGAGAGAAATCCTGGAGGATTTCCGAGAGAAATCCTGGAGGATTTCCGAGAGAAATCCTGGAGGATTTCCGAGAGAAATCCTGGAGGATTTCCGAGAGAAATCCTGGAGGATTTGCTGGAGAAATGCTGGAGGATTTCCGAGAGAAATCCTGGACGATTTCCGACAGAAATCCTGGAGGATTTCCGAGAGAAATTCTGGACGATTTCCGAGAGAAATCCTGGAGGATTTCCGAGAGAATTCCTGGAGGATTTCCAAGAGAAATCCTGGAGGATTTCCAAGAGAAATCCTGGAGGATTTCCAAGAGAAATCCTGGAGGATTTCCAAGAAAAATCCTGGAGGATTTCCAAGAGAAATCCTGGGAGATTTCCAAGAGAAATCTTGGAGGATTTCCAAGAGAAATCCTGGAGGATTTCCAAGAGAAATCTTGGAGGATTTCCAAGAGAAATCCTGGAGGATTTCCAAGAGAAATCCTGAAGGATTTCCAACAGAAATCCTGAAGGATTTCCAAGAGAAATCCTGGACGATATCCAAGAGAAATCCTGGAGGATATCCAAGTGAAATCCTGGTGCATTTTCAAGAGAAATCCTGGAGGATATCCTAGAGAAATCCTTGAGAATTTCCGAAGGAGAAATCCTGGAGGATTTCCTAGAGAAATCCTTGAGAATTTCCGAAGGAGAAATCCTGGAGGATTTCTGCGAGAATCCTGCGGGATTTCCGAGAGAAGCCCTGGAGGATGTCAGAGTGAAATCCTTGAGGATCACCGTGTGAAATCCTGGAGGATTTCAAAGAGAAATCTTGGAGAATCTTCAAAGAAATCCTTGAGGATTTGAAAGAGATATCCTGAAGGATTTCCCAGACAAATCCTTAAAGATTTCCGAGTAAAATCCGGAAAGATTTCTAAGAAAAATCCTTGAGGATTCCCAGGAGAAATCCTGGAGGATTTCCCAAAGAAATCCTGAAGGATTTACTAGAGAAATCCTAGAAGATTTTCCTGAGAAATTCTGGAGGATTTCCGAGAGAAATCGTAAAGGATTTCTCAAAGAAATTTTGGAGGGTTTCCGAGAGAAATTCTAGAGGATTTTCGAAAGAAATTCTTGAGGATTTTCGTGAAAAATTTTGGAGGATTTGTGAGAGAAATCCTGAAGGATTTTCCAGACAAATTTTGGAGGATTTCCTAGACAAATTCTGGAGGATTTCTGAAAGTAATCCACGAAAATTTTCGACAAAAATTCTGGAGTAAATCTTGGAGGATTTCCCAGAGAAGTTCTGGAGAATTTCCTAGAGAAATCTTGGAGGATTTCCCAGAGAAGTTCTGGAGAATTTCCTAGAGAAATCCTGGAGGATTTCCGAAAGAAATTCTGGAGGATTTCTCAGAGAATTTCTGGAGGATATCCGAAAGAAATCCTGGAGGATTTCCGATAGAAATTCAGGAGGATTTCCGATAGAAATTCAGGAGGATTTACGAGAGAAATCCTGTACGAATTCTGAGAGAAATCCTGGAGGATTAACGAGAGAAATCCTGGAGGATTTCCGAGAGAAATCCTGGAGAATTTTCCAGAGATATTCTGGAGGATTCTTCTGAAAAATCTCAAAGGATTATTGAGAAAAATTCTGAAAGATTTCCGAGAAAAATCCTGGAGGATGTCCGAGAGAAGTCCTGGAGGATTTCCAACAGAAATTCTGAAGGATTTTCGACAGAAATTCTTGAAGATTTTCGAGAGGAAATCTGGAGGTTTTCCGAGAGAAATCCTGTAGGAATTCTGAGATAAAGCCAGAAAATTTCCGAGCGAAATTCTGGAGGATTTCCGAGAAAAATCCTAGAAGATGTCCGAGACAAGTCCTGGAGGATTTCCGAGAGAAATCCTGAGGGATTTTCGAGATAAAATCTGGAGGTTTTCCTAGAGAAATCCTGGAGGGTTTTTGAGAGAAATCCTGGAGGATTTTTGAGAGAAATCTTGGAGGATTTCAAAGAGAAATCCTGGAGGATTTCCTGAGAAATCCTGGAGGGTTTCCGAGAGAAATCTTTAAGGATTGCCCAGTAAAATCTTGGAGGAACTCCGAGTGAATTCCTGGAAGATTTTCGAAAGAAATCCTGGAGGATTTCTGAGAGAAATCCTTGAGGATTTCTGAGAGAAACCCTGCAGGAGTTCAGAGAGAAGTCCTGGAGGATGTCCGAGAGAAATCCTGGAGTATTTCCGAGAGTAATCCTGGAAGATTTCAGAAAGAAATCCTGGAGGATTTCCTGAGAAATCCTGAAGGATTGCCCAGACAAATCCTTGAGGATTTTTGAGAGAAATTCTTGAGGATTTCTGGGAAAAATCCTGGAGGATTCCCAAGAGAAATCCTGGATGATTTCTCCAGGATTCTCGAGAGGATTTTCGAGAGAAACTCTGGAGGGTTTTCAAGAGAAAGATTTCCTTAGAGAAAGAGAAAGAGTCCTAAAAGATTTCCGAAAGAAAACCTGGAATATTCCTAGAGAAATTCTGAAGTATCTCCGAAAGAAATCCTGAAAGATTTCTGAATGAAATGCTAGATTGTCCTGGAGGATTTCCGGGGGGAATGCTGGACAATTTTCTGGAACAATTTTTAAGAATTTGTATGAGAAATTCCGAAAGATTTTTGAAATTCTAAAGGATTTTAAAAAGAAATCCTCAAGAATTTTTGATTCCATCTTATAACTGGTCAATCGTCGTCGCCGCGTTTTATCTTCATATCCCCTATATACCGGTAAGCGAGCAAAATTCAGCCGCCTACGCGTGCTAAACAGTTTAATTTACTTCGTCGCACATTTGCCTCATAGAGACCAATTCCCCCTTGTGTCGGCCGCCCGTGGTGGTGCGGTGTAAGATAGGCAGCTCCTACCGCCAGCAATGTCAAAGGAGACACATTGTTGCCGACGACGCCATTATTGCTGTAGCTGCTGCTGCTGCTGTCGCAGCCATCAGGGCCGTTAAAAAGTCGTCGGTTGTTTTTGTTGTGTTTATGAATGAAATAATATTTGCATTTTATTAGGTGAGCGTGGAAACCACACCACGACGACGAGGAAGCTGCTGCGACGGCTGAGCTGACGGAACAAACCTGCCTACGCCGCCGTGCCGTGTGGTTTCCGACAAACGCTTTTGCTCCTAGGAGACGACGACGACGACGATGATGACGACGTGATGGAAGTGGTAGTTTGGGTAAACTATTATAAAGCCATAATCGATCATCCCACGTTCCACACAGATCGGCTTGGTGAACGCTATGGCGATGGATTCCATTTACATACATTTGAGATGTGGTGGAGTGGTGTGGTATGACCTTAATCTTGTAGCTTCTCTAGTTGGGTCGCCCAATTTGGAAGTTAAGTTGCGACGCACCAAAATGTTTATGAACATTTACTTAAATCTTGGTATATTCAAATGCTTTCAATTACTACCAAGGATGTAAGTTTAACACTGCTTCCATCATACTTTCCGTTTAAGATGTCTAGGTCATCTGCGAAACAAACAAATTGACTGGATATCGTGAGTATCTCATATAAGTATTCATTCGGAATACCACAGTCTTTTCGATTGATTAAAGATAACGAGAAACTCACATAAGTCGTACGTGAGATTTTCACGAACTCCAGTCAATGTGTTTGTTTCGCGGATGACTTATACATTGCACGTATCTCGCCCACGTCAACCAACACCACAGAATGCAGCTTTTTCTTTTTTATAATATTGTTTGTATGGATGAGCTGATATGGACTGAACAGTGTCAACAAATCCGTTCCTAATGTTGATCCTAAAGTGAGAAAAGCATATTCGGATTGTCAAAATAGATAAGTCATTATATACTGTCACCACTTTTCAGACTGTAACCTCAAAATGCAAATCTTCGGAAACCTCAACCCAACAAACCACTCGTTACTCCAGATTAACCTGCAAGTCCACGTTAGATGCATCACAGAACCCAGATCGTATGAATACTCATCTGCATCCTGGGAAAAGCAACAGCATTTTGCACTTTCCCTGGAACAAAAAAACACCTCTCTGCTGTTGTCTTTTTTATCCCATTCAGGCTACTATTCATCTCCCCACCTCCATTCCAAAGGGAAAAACTTCACACGATGCACCGCTGCTATCTGATCTGGAGTGGAGCCATCAGTGTGCAGTGCATACAAACAGATTCAAACATTCATAGGGCTCCCCGTATTCCTAGAGCCGGCCGAAGCGCTGCCATCCTCCTCGGAGAACAAGTGTCATATGCACTCGGAAGAGGCTAATCTCCACTCATTCATCGGTTGTTTGGGCACGATGACGACAGAATGGAATGGAATGGTATAGAACACCCGACACGTAGATTCCAGCTAGAACAGCCTCAGGGAGTCGAAAGGAGCTGGCTGTGGCTGTGACGGTTGTGGCGGTAGAGGCGACGGGCAAAAAAAAAAGCTGAAAGAACTGAAATCGGGTTGTTTTTCCTGATTCAATATTGAAAGAAAGGACGCGCCGTCGTCGTGGTTGCCAGGATGAAGAATCATCTCGGATTTAGAGACGGTTGGTTGTTTTGTTTGATGTCGGTCAATCCCGGAAACTGGAGGTTAATTGAAAGGGATCATGCTGCTGACACTGACTGCTGCTGCTTGCACTACTAAGGTTTTGTTGGTTGGAAGGTGGCGGTTCGCATGCTTTTAGTGCCATATGCTTCTTGGAGTGGAGACCTAACAAAGAGATAGAGGGTACTCCTCAGCTTGATGTACTATAAGCATCTTCAACGGCCTTTACATGGGCATGGCTGGACGTGAATTGGACTTGAGTTGGAGTTGAATTGGACTTAGATTGAACTCAGATTGGACTTGGATTGGACATGGATTGGACTTGGATTAGCCTTAGATTGGACTTGGTTTGGACTTGGATTGAACTTGGATTGGACTTGGATAGGACTTGGATTGGACTTGGTTTGGACTTGGATTGAACTTGGATTAGACTTGGATTAGACTTGGATTGGACTTGGATTGGACTTGGATTGGACTTGGATTGGACGTGGATTGGACTTGGATTGGACTTGGATTGGACTTGGATTGGACTTGGATTGGACTTGGATTGGACTTGGATTGGACTTGGATTGGACTTGGATTGGACTTGGATTGGACTTGGATTGGACTTGGATTGGACTTGGATTGGACTTGGATTGGACATGGATTGGACTTGGATTAACCTTGGATTGGACTTGGTTTGGACTTGGATTGAACTTGGATTGGACTTGGATTGGACTTGGATTGGACTTGGTTTGGACTTGGATTGAACTTGGATTAGACTTGGATTAGACTTGGATTGGACTTGGATTGGACTTGGATTGGACTTAGATTGGACTTGGATTGGACTTGGATTGGACTTGGTTTGGACTTGGATTGAACATGGATTGGACTTGGATTAGACTTGGATTAAACTTGGATTGGACTTGGATTAGACTAGGATTAGACTTGGATTGGACTTGGATTGGATTTGGATTGGACTTGGATTGGATTTGGTTTGAACTTAGATTGGACTTGGATTGGAAAATTGAATCCTGGACGATTTTCGAGAAATAGAGAAACCCTAAAGGATTTCCAAGAGTAATCCTTAAAGGTTTTTAAGAAGTATCCTAGAGGATGTTCAAGAAAAGAAGAAGAGAAATCCTGGAGCATTTCCAAAAGAAATGCTTAACGATATTTCCAAAAGAAATCCTGAAGGATCAACAAAAGAAATACTGGAGGATTATCCCGGAGGAACTGCCAGAGAAATCCTTAAGGATTACCGAGAGGGATCCTGGAGGATGTCCAAGAGAAAGTATTATTTCAAAAAGAAATCCTGAAAGATTTTCCAAAAGAAATCCTGGAGGATTTCCAAGAGAAATCTTGGAGGATTTCCAGGAGAAATCATGGAGGATTTCCAAGAGAAATCCTGGAGGATTTTCAAGAGAAATCCTGGAGAATTTTCAAGAGAAATCCTGGAGGATTTTCAAGAGAAATTCTGGAGGATTTCCAAGAGAATTCCTGGAGGATTTCCAAGAGAATTTTTTTTAGGATTTCTAAAAGAAATCCTTGAGGTTTTCCAAGAGAAATCCTGGAGGATTTCCAAGAGAAATTCTGGAGGATTTCCAAGAGAAATCCTGAAGAATTTTCAAGAGAAATTCTGGAGGATAATCAAGAGAAATCCTGGAGGATTTTCAAGAGAAATCCTGGAGGATTTTCAAGAGAAATGCTTGAGGATTTTCAAGAGAAATCCTGGAGAATTTACAAGAGAAATCCTTGAGGATTTTCAAGAGAAATCCTTGAGGATTTTCAAGAGAAATCCTGGAGAATTTTCAAGAGAAATCCTGGAGGATTTTCAAGAGAAGTACTGGAGGCTTTTCAAGAGAAATCCTGGAGGATTTTCAAGAGAAATCCTGGAAGATTTCCAAGAGAAATCCTGAAGGATTTCCAAGAGAAATCCTGGAGGATTTCCAAGAGAAATCCAGGAGGATTTCCAAGAGAAATCCAGGAGGATTTCCAAGAGAAATCCAGGAGGATTTCCAAGACAAATCCTGGAGGATATTCAAGAGAAATCCAGGAGGATTTCCAAGAAAAATCCTGGAGGATTTTCAAGAGATATCCTGGAGGATTTCCAAGAGAAATCCTGGAGGATTTCCAGGAGCAATCCTGGAGGATTTCCAAGACAAATCCTGGAGGATTTCCAAGACAAATCCTGGAGGATTTCCAAGACAAATCCTGGAGGATTTCCAAGAGAAATCCTGGAGGATTTCCAAGAGAAATCCTGCAGGATTTTCAAGAGAAATCCTGCAGGATTTCCAAGAGAAATCCTTGAGGATTTCCAAGAGAAATCCTAGAGGATTGTCAAGAGAAATCCTGAAAGATTTTCAAGAGATATCCTGGAGGATTTCCAAGAGAAATCCTGGAGGATTTCCAAGAGAAATCCTGGAGGATTTCCAAGAGAAATCCTGGAGGATTTCCAAGAGAAATCCTGGAGAATTTCCAAGAGAAATCCTGGAGGATTTCCAAGAGAAATCCTGGAGGATTTCCAAGAGAAATCCTGGAGGATTTCCAAGAGAAATCCTGGAGGATTTCCAAGAGAAATCCTGGAGGATTTCCAAGAGAAATCCTGGAGGATTTCCAAGAGAAATCCTGGAGGATTTCCAAGAGAAATCCTGGAGGATTTCCAAGAGAAATCCTGGAGGATTTCCAAGAGAAATCCTGGAGGATTTCCAAGAGAAATCCTGGAGGATTTCCAAGAGAAATCCTGGAGGATTTCCAAGAGAAATCCTGGAGGATTTCCAAGAGAAATCCTGGAGGATTTCCAAGAGAAATCCTGGAGGATTTCCAAGAGAAATCCTGGAGGATTTCCAAGAGAAATCCTGGAGGATTTCCAAGAGAAATCCTGGAGGATTTCCAAGAAAAATCCTGGAGGATTTCCAAGAAAAATCCTGGAGGATTTCCAAGAGAAATCCTGGAGGATTTCCAAGAGAAATCCTTGAGGATTTCCAAGAGAAATCCTTGAGGATTTCCAAGAGAAATCCTTGAGGATTTCCAAGACAAACCCTTGAGGATTTCCAAGACAAATCCTGGAGGATTTCCAAGAGAAATCCTGGAGGATTTCCAAGAGAAATCCTGCAGGATTTCCAAGAGAAATCCTGCAGGATTTCCAAGAGAAATCCATGAGGATTTCCAAGAGAAATCCCTGAGGATTTTCAAGAGAAATCCTGAAAGATTTTCAAGAGATATCCTGGAGGATTTCCAAGAGAAATCCTGGAGGATTTCCAAGAGAAATCCTGGAGGATTTCCAAGAGAAATCCTGGAGGATTTCCAAGAGAAATTCTGGAGGATTTTCAAGAGAAATCCTGGAGGATTTCCAAGAGAAATCCTGGAGGATTTCCAAGAGAAATCCTGGAGGATTTCCAAGAGAAATCCTGGAGGATTTCCAAGAGAAATCCTGGAGGATTTCCTAGAGAAATCCTGGAGGATTTTCAAGAGAAATCCTGGAGGATTTCCAAGAGAAATCCTGGAGGATTTCCAAGAGAAATCCTAGAGGATTTCCAAGAGAAATCCTGGAGGATTTCCAAGAGAAATCCTTGAGGATTTCCAAGAGAAATCCTGGAGGATTTCCAAGAGAAATCCTGGAGGATTTCCAAGAGAAATCCTGGAGGATTTCCAAGAGGAATCCTGTAGGATTTCCATGGGAAATCCTGGAGGATTTCCAAGAGAAATCCTGGAGGATTTTCAAAAGAAATCCTGGAGGATTTTCAAAAGAAATCCTGGAGGATTTCCAAGAAAATTTCTGGAGCATTTGCAGCAAAAATTCTGAAGGATTTCCAAGAGAAATCCTGGAGGATATTCAAAAGAAATCCTGGAAGATTTCTACTACAAATCCTGGAGGATTTCCAAGAGAAATCCTGGTGAATTTCCGATAGAAATCTAGGAGGATTTTCAAGAGAAATGCTGGAGGATTTCCAAGAAAATTTCTGGAGAATTTACAGCAAAAATTCTGAAGGTATTCCAAGAGAAATCCTAGAGGATTTCCAAGAGAAATCCTGGTGGATGTCCACTAGAAATCTTGGAGGATTTCCACAAGAAATCCTGGAGGATTTCCAAGAGAAATCCTGGAGAATTTTCAAGAGAAATCCTCTAGAATTTCCACAAGAAATCCTGGAGGATTTCGACAAGAAATTCTGGAGGATTTCCACAAAAAAATCTGGAGGATTTCCAAGAGAAATCCTGGAGGATTTCCACAAGAAATCCTGGAGGAATTCCACAAGCAATCCTGGAGGAATTTCACAAGAAATCCTGAAGGATTTCCACAAGAAATCCTGGAGGATATTCACGAAAAATCCTGGTGGAATTCTACAAGAAATCCTGGAGGAATTCTACAAGAAATCCTGGAGGAATTCCCCAAGAAATCTTGGAGGATTTCCACAAGAAATCCAGGAGGATTTCCACAAGAAATCCTGGAGGATTTAAAAAAGAAATCCTGGAGGATTTCCAAAAAAATCCTGGAGGATTTCTACTAGAAATGCGGGGTGATTTTAAAAAGAAAGGAGTATTTCCAAGAGAAGTCCTGGAGATTTTCAAAAGAAATCCTGGAGATTTTCCAAGAGAAATCTTGGAAGATTTCCAAGAGAAATTCTGGAGGATTTCCAAGAGAAATCTAGGAGGATTTCCAATAGAAGTCCATGAAGATATCCAAGAGAAATGCTGGAGGACTTCCACGAGAAATCTTGGAGGATTTTCAACAGAAATTCTGGAGGATTTTCCCAAGAAGTGCTGGAGGACTTCCACGAGAAATCCTAGAAGATTTCGAAGAGAATTCCTGAAGGATTTCGAATAGAAATCCGAGAGAATTTCCAAGAGAAATCCTGGAGCTTTTCCAAGAATTTCTTGAGAAATCGTGATGGAAATGAACGCAACACCTAATGGCATCTTTTGGAGATGCTTCATCATAGAAACACAAAATGCCATGGCATAACGGTTTTCGTTCCAAAAGTTCAAAACGATGAGACATCCCTTTAAAATGGTAACGTAACATTCACACAATGTGTCCGCCTCTAGTTTAGAAGAAAAAGCTTGGTGGTCCCCTCATAACTCGACTCTGCACCGCGTATTCCCGCCAAAAGAGTGATGAAACGCTCCAACGATAAGAGAGCTAATTAAACTTAGAGGGAAAATTAATGAAGTGTGGAAAACTGGTCGCACACCACTGCCTCCGCGAGGTGGAACACACTTTGCGTCATTCATTAAAGTGAAAGACGTGGTCGCTGCACAGCGGTGTCGGTCGGTGAAGTCCGTAAAATCAGATTGCATCTCGCTCGGTATCTACCGCGAACGTGAAAGAAGTAGTACTGCGACGGAAAACTTATTCCTCCGTTTGAAGCTCAATCAAAACCATCATTGCTTAGCACTGAAAGCAAATCGAACCATTTGGAGCCCCACAATTGCGGATAATTATTTCAACAAATCATCGAATTATTTCAAATTATTGAATAATTCGCATTCATCATTATGCCATTCCACGAAGATTCGCCGCAAAAAAGCGAGCCTCATCCTCAAGCGCGGCTTCACCTGATGATGATGATGCTCACATACAGATTTAATTATCACCAGTTTTTCCACCTTCCGATCGATTCCACCGGAATGATTTTTAACTTTGACGAGCGCGGCATTGCCACCAACAGCCAGTCAGCACGTTCCACCGCCACGGCGCGGCGGTAATATCGATTATTCAATCCACTTGCGGCTTGTTTGGCAATTAATTATCGTTTTGTGGCCACCGCCGCGCCGTGTGCAGCAGCTTCTACTGAACGTTTTCCGTTTTCTTCAGCTTACTGTGCTTCGCGCGATGAGGGGGCCTTGCCTCCTCACTGTTGGAGCGTTTGTTTTTATCAACACCTCATACCTTCTCCATTACCGCTGCCGCGCCATCCTTCAGTTCTCGGCAGCTATTAAAGGGGCGCGGGCCGTACATGGGAAGTACTTTTCCGTTCTTCGTCTTATTCTTCGAATGGCCGGCATCGCAGCCTTGACCTGGAATAGCTGCACCACCACCGAGCGTCCACGAGCGGTCGTTGTTTTATTGTTTGCGGTTCCTACAGTACTGACTGGCTGACGAATGACGACAACTCCGTCGTCGATGGTGCAGTACAGCAGCAGTAGCAGCAGGGATCCGGTGTGAGGCGTGCGATTTCCATCCGGTCAACAATTGACCCTCTGACCTTACGTGTGTAGTAGCTGCGGTGCGGCAGCAGCCTTCGTGTCCAACACAATGCGGCGCTCGTATATTTTACTACTCTACCGGTAGTAGGTAGTTTCACTTCAGCTTTTCCCAGTCGTTATTTTTGTTGAACTCGCGATGACAGAACCTACATACCACCAAGCCAAGTAGTGCAGAGTACTGGACGAACCGTTTACACACACCACCAAGAAGAGTGTGCGTTTGATTGTGGGGCGACAAGCAAGCGACCCGGACACTAATGGGTTACTCGTTTGCATTCAATTAGTATTTTATTTGCATTTTCCGCGGATTGATGGTCAACATTGATGGAGGCTTGGGTCGAAACGGACGGAAGAATCGGCGCAGAAAGCAGAAAAATAAATGCTGGAAGTGCGTTCGTTACAAATTGTAGCTGCTAGGAGCAAAAATTTTGCGAAATCCTTCAGGTTTGCTTTTGGAAATCTTGAAGGATTTTTTACGAAAATCCGTCAAGATTTTTTCGGAAATCCTTCAGGATTTTTCCTGGAAATCATCAGGAATCACTCCTGAGAATCCTCCAGTATTTCTCTTGGAAATCCTCCAGGATTTCTCTTGGAAATCCTCCAGCATTTCTCTTGAAAATCCTCCAGGATTTATTCTCCAAAACCCTGCAGGATTCATCCCATAAATGTTCCAGAATTTCTCTAGAAAATTTTTCAGGATTTTTCTAGGAAATCCTTCAGTATGTTTTTCTTTAGGAAATCCTTTAGGATTTGTTACAGAATCTTCAGGACAGTCTTGGAAATCCTTCAGAATTTCTTTTGAAAATCTTTCAGGACATGAATTGGATTTCCTTCAGGATTTCTGCTGTAAATCCTTCCGGATATCTCCTGGAAATCCTTCAGAATATTCACTGGAAATTCTTCTGGATTGCTGTTGGAAATTTTTCAGGATTTCTTGTGGAAATGCTCCAGACTTTCTCTTTAAGAATCATCAGGCCTTGTCATGGAAATCCTCTAGGATTTCTCTTGGAAGTTCTTCAGGATTTCTCGTGAAATCTCTCAGGATTTCTTTTAAAAACTCACAAGGATTTCTCTTGGAAATACTTCAGGATTCCTTTCGAAAATCCACAAGGATTTCTCTTGAAAATCCTCCAGGATTTATTCTCCAAAACCCTGCAGGATTCATCCCATAAATGTTCCAGAATTTCTCTAGAAAATTTTTCAGGATTTTTCTAGGAAATCCTTCAGTATGTTTTTCTTTAGGAAATCCTTTAGGATTTGTTACAGAATCTTCAGGACAGTCTTGGAAATCCTTCAGAATTTCTTTTGAAAATCTTTCAGGACATGAATTGGATTTCCTTCAGGATTTCTGCTGTAAATCCTTCCGGATATCTCCTGGAAATCCTTCAGAATATTCACTGGAAATTCTTCTGGATTGCTGTTGGAAATTTTTCAGGATTTCTTGTGGAAATGCTCCAGACTTTCTCTTTAAGAATCATCAGGCCTTGTCATGGAAATCCTCTAGGATTTCTCTTGGAAGTTCTTCAGGATTTCTCGTGAAATCTCTCAGGATTTCTTTTAAAAACTCACAAGGATTTCTCTTGGAAATACTTCAGGATTCCTTTCGAAAATCCACAAGGATTTCTCTTGAAAATCCTTCAGAATTTCGCTTGAAAATCCTCCAGGATTTCTCTAAGGAATCCAAAAGGATTTCTTTTGTAAATCCTCCACGATGTCTCTTGGAAATCCTCCAGGATTTCTGTTAGAAATCCTCCAGGATTTCTATTGGAAATCCTCTTGGATTTCGGTTGGATATCCTCCAGGATTTCTCCTGGAACTCCTCCAAGATTTCTCCTGGAAATCCTTCAGGATTTCTCCTGGAAATTCTTTAGGATTTCTCCTGGAAATTCTCTACGATTCCTGCTGGAAATCCTTAAGCATTTCTACTGCATATCCTTCAGGATTTCTGCTGGAAATACTTAACGATTTCTGCTGGAAATCCTTCGTTTCTCTTGAAAATCCTCCAGCATTTTTCTTGAAAATCCTCCAGGATATATTCTCTAAACCCGAGCAGAAGAAAATAACAAGTGAATAACATATCAAGGTACCTTAAATACTACCATACCTTGATATGCCCTTCATTTGGTGGCCATAAGAGACAAAATAACAAAAACGAATACTAAAATTTAGTATAAATTACACCTAGAAAATAACAAGTCTTGTTATTTCAATAATGAATACATACCTAAAATTTCAAGCGCTGTATTTGTTATCCCAAAGTTATTGAATAACAAACAAATAACATTTCTTGTTATTAAATGTTTCATTTGTACGATGACTTCATGATGTAATAATAAATCTTGTTATTCGGTTATTTTCACCGCTGAGCCAACAAATACTACATCAATACCAAACTCTGCTCAAATACCTCCAACTGTTATTGTGATGTTCTCATAACATTTCGTAGAATAACGCAGCAATAACAATTTTAGGTATTAGAGCACATGTTGCTCTTCGCATGGTATTTGTAAGGTATGCCCTTCTGCTCGGGAAACCCTGCAGGATTTATTTCGGAAATGTTCCAGAATTTCTCTAGAATTTTTTTCGGGATTTTTCTAGGAATTCCTTTAGTATTTCTCTAGAAACGATTGGTGGGAGTTCGGCTTTGCAGTCTAAAGTTCTCTAGAACGACCGTTTAGGATTCGTCCCTACGTTTCGGCAATTGTTGGTGCCTTCTTCAGGGGAACTGGGAGGGGGAGGGTTTATTTTAAATGTTGTTTTGTACAATAACTGAGAATCTATACTTACAAATCATGAATATCGTTCACCGTCTAATGTCTTTGCTAATAGTGTTGTCGTGTTATGTTGTGGTAGGTTGTACATATGCTGTGTAATTTTGGAATTTTTTAGTGATTATGGTTATTATTTTTTTCTGGCTATTGACTTACATTCGTTTTTGTGTTAAATTTATCCATTTACTTAATATAATCACTTTTTTAATTTTTGCACTTTTGGATGGAGTAGCTATATCGCATAACCATGAAAATAGTCAAGACTCAAACCATACACACAACCTTTCCTAGTAAAAATAACCCTACAGTTAAAGAAAATAGCTACTCCATCCAAAAGTGCAAAAATTAAAAAAGTGATAATATTAAGTAAATGGACAAATTTAACACAAAAACGAATGTAGGTCAATAGCCAAAAAATAATAATGTTGAAAGTCCTTCAGGATTTCTGTTGGAAATCCTCCAGGATTTCTGTTGGAAATGATTTCTTTCGGAGATCCGTCAGAGTTTCTTTCTAAAATCCTTCAGAATTTTTCTAGTTCCTTCAAGATTTCTGTATGAAATTCTTCAGTATTTTCTCTAGGAAAACCTTAAGGACTTTTTTTAGAAAATCCTTCATGATTTATATAGGATCTTCTTCAGGATGACTTTCGGAAATCCTTCAAGATTTGTCTTGGAGATCTTTTAGACATCCTTCAGGATTTATTTTTGAAATCCTTCAGAATGACTTTTGGAAGTGCTTCAGGATTTTCCTTGGAAATTATTCAAAATTTCTTTTGGAAATCTCTCAGGATTTGTTTTGAAAACTTTTCAGGATTGCTATTGGAAATCCTTCAGGATATCTGTTGGATTTCCTTCAGGATTTGAAAACTCTTCAGGATTTCTGTTGAAAATCCTTCAGGACTTTTTCGGAGATCCTTCACGATATATTTGAAAAAAAAATCTTTCAGGATTTTTTTCGGAAATCCTTCAGGATTTTTTCGGAAATCCTTCAGGATTTTTTTCGGAAATCCTTCAGGATTTTTTCGGAAATCCTTCAGGATTTTTTCGGAAATCCTTCAGGATTTTTTCGGAAATCCTTCAGGATTTTTTCGGAAATCCTTCAGTATTTTTTCGGAAATCCTTCAGGATTTTTTCAGAAATTCTTCAGAATTTTTTCGGAAATCCTTCAGGATGTTTTCGGAAATCCTTCAGGATTTTTGCGGAAATCCTTCAGGATTTTTTTGGAAATCCTTCAGGACTTTTTGCGGAAATCCTTCAGGATTTTTCCGGAAATCCTTCAGGATTTTTGCGGAAATCCTCCAGGATTTTTGCGGAAATCCTTCAGGATTTTTTGCGGAAATCCTTCAGGACTTTTTCGGAAATCCTTCTGGATATATTTAAAAAAATCCTTCAGGATTTTTTTTGGAGATCCTTCAGGTTTTTTTTTCGGAAATCCTTCAGGATTTTTTTCCGAAATCCTACAGGATGTTTTCGGCAATCCTTTAGGATTTTTTCAGTTACAGAGGATTTCCGAAACCATTTCAGGAAGATGCAGTGGATTCGAGAGGCATTGTAGGAACGTTCAATTTTAATTTTTTTTTCACAATTTTACAAATTTGCCGGGCAGTGAGACAATTTCATTGAATTCATTCTCAACCGAATGCAGAATCATCATATTTTTATTATAAAAGTAAATCTGGAAACTTAAGTTTTGAGCTGGGAACACCAAGTCGAGAAGAAGTTGCAAGAAGTATGTTACTTCCAGCACAATGTTATTTCATGGCCCTAACAGCCACAGGGTTTTCAGCATGATCATCCTGAAAGTGACGGATTCGATTCCCAATAGGTCCTGAAATATTTCGTAAAGAAAATCCTTGATTTGAAGGAGGTATACGACTGGGAGGAAATGTTGAAGTTTTGTGGCTTTCTCAGTCTAAGAGCATTGAAACGGCTAGTTTGGCATAGCCTGACGTTTCGGTCCCGTGTTTTGGACCTCTTTCAAGGGATAAGCAGGAAATCCTTGAGAATGGGGCAACGGTAATCTTCGGGGCTGTCACACGATATACACATACAAAATGATCATTGGTAAACGAAGCTCTCAGTTAATAACTGTGAAAGTGCTCATAGGGGGTGGAAGCTCAGGTAAAATATTATCTCCTGGGCGCCCATTAAAAACACCACCCCCGGCGAAGACTGGCGCTCGAGCCTAGCTATTTAGCACTGTAGTTGGAGGAAATGCCAATGCAGAACCCGTAGCTTCCGGGAAGGTAAGCCCAGCTCCCTGGGTTAGTGGGTTGGTGTCAGGCCCTGCGAGCCAGCCGTAAAAAAAACTAGCACCGGAAAATCAACAAGAGAAGAATGCGAACCGATACCAATGGCGACGACCACAGCGACGAAAAGGGACTTGCGATTGGAAGCTCGGTACGTGGAACTGCAGATCTCTCAACTTCATCGGGAGCACCCGCATACTCGCCGATATACTGAAGGACCGCGGGTTCGGAATCGTAGCGCTGCAGGAGGTGTGTTGGACGGGATCTATGGTGCGAACGTTTAGAGGTAATCATACCATCTACCAGAGTTGCGGCAACACACGTGAGCTGGGAACAGCTTTTATAGTAATGGGCGACATGCAGAGGCGCGTGATCGGTTGGTGGCCGATCGACGAAAGAATGTGCAGGTTGAGGATCAAGGGCCGATTCTTCAACATCAGCATAATAAACGTGCACAGCCCTCACTCCGGAAGCACTGATGATGACAAAGACGCATTTTACGCGCAGCTCGAACGCGAGTACGACTGCTGCCCAAACCACGACGTCAAGATCATCATAGGGGATCTAAACGCTCAGGTAGGCCAGGAGGAGGAATTCAGACCGACGATTGGAAAGTTCAGCGCCCACCAGCTGACGAACGAAAATGGCCTACGCCTCATCGATTTCGCCGCCTCCAAGAACATGGCCATTCGTAGCACCTTCTTCCAGCACAGCCTCCCGTATCGTTACACCTGGAGATCACCACAACAAACGGAATCGCAAATCGACCACGTTCTGATTGATGGACGGCACTTCTCCGACATTATCGACGTCAGGACCTATCGTGGCGCTAATATCGACTCCGATCACTACCTGGTGATGGTTAAACTGCGCCCAAAACTCTCCGTTATTAACAACGTACATTACCGGCGGCCGCCCCGGTACGATCTAGAGCGACTGAAGCAACCGAATGTCGCCACCGCATACGCGCAGAATCTCGAGGCAGCGTTGCCGGACGAGGGTGTGCTCGATGTGGCCCCTCTAGAGGACTGCTGGAGTACAATCAAAGCAGCCATCAACAACGCAGCTGAGAGCACTATCGGGTACGTAGAACGGAGTCGACGAAACGATTGGTTCGACGAGGAGTGCAGAGCGGTTCTGGAGGAGAAGGATGCAGCGCGGGCGGTAATGCTGCAGCATGGAACCCGACAGAATGTGGAGCGATACAGACAGAAGCGGAAGCAGCAGACCCGTCTCTTCCGGGAGAAAAAGCGCCGCCTGGAAGAAGCGGAGTGCGAGGAAATGGAACTGCTGTGCCGTTCACAGGAAACACGCAAGTTCTACCAGAAGCTCAACGCATCCCGCAAAGGCTACGTGCCGCAAGCCGAAATCTGCAGGGATAAGGACGGGAGCCTCCTGACGGACAAACGTGAGGTGATCGAAAGGTGGAAGCAGCACTTCGACGAGCACCTGAATGGCGAAGAGAATGTAGGCACGGAGGACCAAGGCAGCGGAGGAAATGACTATGTTGGTGCAGCAGAGGACGGGAACGAACCAACTCCCACGCTGAGGGAAGTTAAGGATGCCATCCACCAGCTCAAAAACAACAAAGCGGCTGGTAAGGACGGTATCGCAGCGGAACTCATCAAGATGGGCCCGGAAAAGTTGGCCACCTGTCTGCACCAGTTAGTAGTCAAGATCTGGGACATCGAACAGCTACCGGAGGAGTGGAAGGAAGGGATAATCTGTCCCATCCACAAGAAAGGCGACAAGTTAATGTGTGAGAACTTTCGAGCGATCACCATTTTGAATGCCGCCTACAAAGTGCTATCCCAGATCATCTTCCGTCGTCTTTCACCTAAAGTAAATGAGTTCGTGGGAAGTTACCAAGCCGGTTTCATCGACGGCCGGTCGACAACGGACCAGATCTTCACCGTACGGCAAATCCTCCAGAAATGCCGTGAATACCAGGTCCCAACGCATCACCTGTTCATCGACTTCAAAGCGGCATACGACAGTATCGACCGCACAGAGCTATGGAAAATTATGGACGAGAACAGCTTTCCGGGAAGCTGACTAGACTGATAAGAGCAACGATGGACGGTGTGCAGAACAGCGTAAGGATTTCGGGTGAACTATCCAGTTCATTTGAATCTCGACGGGGACTACGACAAGGTGATGGACTTTCCTGCCTACTATTCAACATCGCCCTGGAAGGTGTTATGCGACGAGCCGGGCTCAACAGCCGGGGTACGATCTTCACGAAATCCAGCCAATTTGTATGTTTTGCGGATGACATGGATATTATTGCTAGGACATTTGGAACGGTGGCAGAACAGTACACCCGCCTGAAACGTGAAGCAGCAAAGGTCGGACTGGTGGTGAATGCGACTAAGACAAAGTACATGCTGGTAGGTGGGACTGAGCGAGACAGGACAAGCCTTGGCAGCAATGTTACGATAGACGGGGATACTTTCGAGGTGGTAGAAGAATTCGTCTACCTCGGTTCCTTGCTAACGGCTGACAATAACGTGAGCCGTGAAATACGAAGGCGCATCATCAGTGGAAGTCGTGCCTATTATGGGCTCCAGAAGAAACTGCGGTCAAAAAAGATTCACCCCCGCACCAAATGTACCATGTACAAGACGTTAATAAGACCGGTGGTTCTCTACGGGCACGAGACGTGGACGATGCTCGAGGAGGACATGCAAGCACTCGGAGTTTTCGAGCGACGGGTGCTAAGGACGATCTTCGGCGGCGTGCAGGAGAACGGTGTGTGGCGGAGAAGGATGAACCACGAGCTCGCTGCACTTTATGGCGAACCCAGCATCCAGAAGGTAGCCAAAGCCGGAAGGATACGGTGGGCAGGGCATGTTGCAAGAATGCCGGACAACAACCCTGCAAAGTTGGTGTTTGCTAACCATCCGGTTGGTACAAGAAGGCGTGGAGCGCAGAGAGCACGATGGGCGGACCAGGTGGAGCGTGATCTGGCGAGTGTTGGGCGTGACCGACGTTGGAGAGCTGCAGCTGCAAATCGAGTATTATGGCGGCAAATTGTTGATTCAGTATTATCATGAATTTGATGTTAACTAAATAAATGAAATGTGCTCATAGAACACTGAGCTGAAAAAGATGCTTTGCCTCAGTGGGGACATTATGTCAGGAAGAAGTCATATCACTTTCTCCCACAATCCAGTTATCCTTTCAGTCCAGTGAACCAACCAAGGCAATTCTCTGCCATTCATTGACACCATCCATCGTATCGAAAACTTTTCGAATCCTGAATAGAGTAAATAATCTCTCCTCGCAAGCCGGAAGCAATCGTCCGACCGACGACCCGCAAAACAAAAGTCTGCGCCGGGTTGAGTTCTCTCAGTATGAAATGATATTGATTCCTTAACTGCATGCCCGGGACCGGGGCAGGCAGGAAGCTCTCGGCGAGGCGAAGGCGGATGCACAGCTGTAAGCAGTGGCAGTGGGGAAATCCCTACGCCAGGATTCACACTCAATCCCACCAGGAGCAGAAGGCTTGGATGCTGATTCGAGCACAGTCAGACGGACATACTCAGAAGAGATACCGGAGGTGATTCTCCAAATGAAAGATCAAACTTTTGTTGCCACTACTGGCTGCAATTGCACACAGACGTACACAGACAGAATCCGTCTTTTTGGTCTGCATCATCAATGTTTGCATCTTCTCGGCAGTCCGGGACTTGGGAAGGGGTACCAAAAGGGGAAAATCGAAATTTGAACGAGTGCTGTTTTGCTTTTTGTCTCCGTTGAATGTTCCGAAAAAGGTTCCTCACCACACCGTGCCACCGGCTGCCGTCTGAGTGTCGTCATGGTCGTCCCCGTTTCGGAATCAATTGAATGGAGAAAATTTAAGTGCATTCAGGTGCTTTCGTTTGGTTGTGTGTTGTGATTTTCTTTTCTGATAGTTGGCAGAAGTTTCGTCTGACTGGGTGGAGAAGCTTGTCGCCGATTCCTCGGAGGAAGGTTGAAGAAAATGTCTTTGAAGTGTGCTTTACCTCTTCTGCTGATGCTGGCTGGTGCAGTGCTTTTTGGAAGCTGAAATGGTTTGACCACTTCTCTCATCATGTGGATGGATACTTGGTCATGCCCCGGTCTGCTAAAGTGAAGAAGGGAAAGCAGTTTGAAGGGATCACCTTCTGGGGAAGGGCAAGATGCAGAGAGAATATAGCGCAGATGTTGCCAAAAGTGCCTGGTATCGTTTCTTGTGACCCATCTTTTCAATGCAAGTGATGAAAGAGTCTTTAAACTGAGGTTGATATGTTGGACACTGAGAGGATTTTCAATTTCAATTTTATATGCTTCTAGATCTCAATTCGATTTTGTGTCAGACCAAAACAATTTAGCTTGGGGCATTAGGACATAGGCGACAGGGTAATAATAGTAATTTGAATTTATATTATCAGATCTTTTATTTAGAAACCACTCAACGTTATTGAAATGGGAGTCACAGTTGAAAATTCTCGTGGCCATGACGATTTAGCCGTTAGATCCGATATCTGATGGCATCCTTCCCAGATTCAGCCTGATTGCAAGAGAGTAAATATCTCGGAGCAACGATGAGTGACGGTCAAAGTGATGCATGATCTGTGCGTTCCAAAGGAGCTATGCCGTGATTCACTAATTCAGAAAGTCATGACAATCATAGATACATGATTGGCGGAGATGATCACAAAACGAAGGTGGTGGGTGACGTGAGTGGAATTTAGTGTATTCTGGTGTTTGCGACTGTTTAGAGAGTCAGAGTGACACAATTTTGGTTCTTATGATTTTTGGCTACGCAGTCTTTATTGAAGTAAACGAAATTTAAGCTATCTGCCCGACATCTTCAGTGGGTAAATATTCGCTTCGGTATATGTCCAATGTTTAGTCTAACGGTGTTCAATGTAAAGACTGCGTAGCCAAAAATCATAAGAGTAAACATTACAGTCGATCGATCACCAGTAGAATTTTGGTTTTTATCGGGTTCAATATAACTAGAAAACTGTGATGGTTTACGGCACTGATGAGACTGATCATACTTAAATTTGTTTCGTATGCGAATGTTGAAATTTGGCACCAACATTTCAAAAGGGCGTAACTGCTTTTGCAACCAATGCCTTCTCACAGAGCTGTGGGTCGTATTTTATTCATCTCACGCAATTCACATCCAATAATCGAAAAAGGAGGATTTTATCTTTCTATTTGTGCTAGTGGATTGCTCGAGAGGGATGGGAATGATGGGATACGCTCCACAGCTTTGTAAGAAGGCATTGGTTATAAATGCAGTTACGCCCCTTTGAAATGTTGGTGCCGAATTATTCTTTGAAATATGGATGTCACAATGATCAGTATAGATATTTGTCGAGGTTTAAGTTGTTTTAAACTTTCGGTTACTAAGTACGCATCATCACATCGAAAATTCCTCAATCCATAAAGTTAGGTCTATAAATGTGTTTGGATGGTATTTGGCATTATCAACAAACCTATAAAAATTCATTCGATACATTAAACCTCTAGCACGAGCTTATGAAACACGCCCGACTGCTTTTGTTTTGTTCATGTTGCGTGCGCCAGTTAGAATCAGCTGTCATAGGCTAGAATCTGTTTGAGACCCAAATTTGCTTCTCTCTACTTTTTTTCCTTCAAAACGACAACAATAAATCTATCATTCATAATAAAAGCATGCACCCAATGACGACGATTTTTCGAATACTTCATTTCCGAAAGCGCCAGATCTTCCAAATCAACAACGTCAATCGAGCCAACATAAAGCAACACATCACCAAAACAAGCAAACAAGACCACCAACAAATAAGGTCACACCCAGTAATAAATCTCCTAAAAGCGTCGTTTAACATGATCGTAAAAAGTTCTCCGTAAGTGGAGGCGCTTGGCTTGCTTGGTCGGAATGAGGTGGGCCATACAAGGCGCTCGCCAGTTATCGGATCATCTAAACGCGCCACCCCCGTCATTTTTTCGAGGCTCATTCCAGTTGAATCGAAAAAAAAAAACTGGGAATATTGCGGCTGAGGTGCACCGTGGCAGGGGGTGGAAGAGCGGCCACAGTTGACAATAAACGAACGAAAATGTACTTTGATTGCGTTGATGTTACAAATTTATTAACGAGGCGGGGGGACTATCAGCGGGCGGGGAAATTTTATCATTGATTTTGCTCTTCAAATTCGTGACTGAGACGCACAAGGGCGTATTGCAAAAGGCTGCAGGAACAAGACCTCGATAGTTCTGATCAAGTCAAGGTGACGATTTCAGCGACATACGTTCGATGGCCGGCCACCAGCTGACCAATGGGAGAAGTATTATTAAAAAATAATGGAGCACTACTAATGCAATTTAAAATATAACATCTTGTAGTGGAACCCTACAAATCTATATAAATAAAAATGGAATAGTGTTTGTATGTCACGAACAGGCTCGGGAACAGGCCAACGGATCTACACCATTCTTTCAGTATTTCATTCGTGAAGGGCTCCGACCTGTTCGTACGATAAAATAATTGGGAAAATCGACCGGGACGTGGTTCTTCTGGAGGACTGTTGGTTTACAGTTGGAGCAGCCTCCAACGTCGCAGCCGAGAACACCGGATACGTGGCGAAGTGTCATGCGTTCATGCTGCAGCATGGAACGCGGCAGAATATTGAATGATGCAAACAGAACCGGAAGCCGCAAACCCGACGCTTGCAAGGGAAACATAAAACCTCCTGATTTCCGCTGAAACCCCCTGAATCCCCCTTCGAAAATCACAAACGCCTTGAAATGCCTCAAAACCCACTTTAAACTTCTCTAAAACCCACTAGGAGCCCTCTGAAATCCACAAACGCAGCCCTTCTCTGATTTCTCCCGAAATTTCCAGAGAGTACTCTGGAACCCCCAGAAGTCTTCTAGTTAAGCGCCGTTTATCTCAAGGTTTTTATATATTGTAAGGTTGAGCATGACGTTTAGTTTGTTAAGAAAAGCAGAGGAAGTGAAATTTCAAAGGAATTTGAGGAGGCGGGGGATTTGTTTTCAGAATTTCTCACGGTGAAAAAATAATGACCGCTCAGCCAGTTTTGACATCTAAAACAACCGTAGAGTATATAAAAATCTTGGTATATCTCACGTTATAAACCACTTAGGATCGTACTGTTGTTCAGAAGAACAAATGGCTGAAATGAGTGGACAATTATGTTACTGTACTCGATTCAGAAAATTTGCTCTGAAGAATAACACTTTTTATTCTGAAATCAATTTAGTTGAGAATTTATTTGAAAACCTTGGACGGTTTTTGATTTGTGAGTCGTAATTGCAATCAACCTGTCTATTCTCTTTTATCAAACGTTTTGGTGTGTTTTACATCGTCTTCAAGTGTTGTTAGAAATACGAACCGAATTTTCCTAATACTACAAGCTTGAATCAGAGAATCCCAACGTTTTTAACCTTTCAGGACGCGCGCCATCAAGCAACTAAAACTGCACCGCGCTCGTGCTGTATACGACGAGCGAGGTTTTTTGATGGTGTTGTACTTTTTACAACAGCGCGCGTCCTGAAGATTAAATAACTGTTATGGACGGATTATTGTCCCACAAAGCTTTCCAGAACAAAAACGTTCAACACTTTTGATTCCCTGAAAAGGATGTAATGCACATCCAAACATTATTGGATGTAGGATAATGTATGAATGTTTGATTGCAATTGTGACTGCCAAAGGGTTCCAGAATTCTCAGTCAATCGCTGCCTCCAGTATGATTTTCGCTTATTATGTGGCGCTAGTGTTCATAGGAGAAACAAGTTCGATCTAAGCTTTCGATTTTGTCAATTTATATTTCGAAACCCACTCACTTAGTTTACGCTAGATTTGTAAACTTCTACCAGTTTAGTCGCAGCTTGGTATATCACGAGTTATCTCCGGTAGAGTTGCTCAAAAAAATAAAATCTTTCACAAAGACTGCAATTTGGTTCGAAATCCATAATCCAAGCATCGTTTGTCTTCTTCAGAGTTTCCTCGGTGAATTCCTTTTATTTCTGTAATTTATTTGAAAATCTTCTCGGCATTTCCATTGAGAATATCTTAAAACATTTCATTGAGAATCACTTCTGCAGTTATCATGAAAGCATCTTCAGAAATTCTTTTGGGAATTCCTTAAGCAGCTTCTTTCTGAATTCTTTCAGCGTTATTTTTTTTCCAAATTTCTTCGGTGTTTCCATTAAAAAATACCTCAGCAGTTGTTCTGAAAATTGGTATCACTATTCCTTCTGAATATTTCAAAAGGTTTCCGTTAGAATTTTCCTCTAAAGTTTCTTCAACAATTTTTTTTTGCATTATTTTTGTTCATTCTTTCTGTTTGGGGATTCATTTCATTTTTATTTTATTTACCAGGAAATTATTTTGGATACCCATTTTTTTGGTATTTATGGAAAATTGGTTTGGGAATCGATGAGGCGATTCCTATGTGATTCTCTTTAGGATTCGTTTCCGAAATTTCTTTGGGAGTTAAGCCAGCAAACTCTTTATCAATTTCTTCTGCATTCGCTTTTGAAAATCATTCGGAAGTTCCTTTGAAATTCCTTTGTTAATCCGTTTATGAAATTCTTAGAAGGAAGTGGTAAACTTTGAACTTCTTAGAAGGAAGCGGTAAATATTATAGGAGTTTCTTTCGTAAATTGTTGCCACAATTCCATGCGTTATTACTTTCAATATTCCAAAGAAATTACCGAGGGAAAAGCCCAAGGAGTTCCAAAAGAATTCGAAAAAGCGAAATGCCCAAAAATTTCTCAAAACAAAATAGAAACAAATTACTGAAGAAATAACGTAGAAAATTTCAAAGCCGCGAAAACATATCTAAAAAAGTTACGGAAGAAATTTACAAAATAAACACTACTGAATAACTATGCATGTTGATGTATATCGCACTTTCATACAATTAACAGAAATCCCTTTCATGATACCAGAAATCGTATCGTTTATCTGGCTATGAATGTTTGAGCCTCAAACTCTTAAGAAAAAGTCGCTATCTTGAATTTGGAGTCGCCATTTAGGATTTAAGATCATCTTGGATGCCCAGACAACCAGGAGTCGCATAAGAGACCACGTTGTACATCGTATAAAATACTATTTTAAGTCACTATCGCATATATGTACAGCTGATTGGCAAATTTCATCGCATATGATGGTATTTTTTGAAGTTATAATGATGTATCAGGTAAAGTAATATAAGAATACAAAAAAAACTTTTTTATAAGGTATGAGCACATCGTAGCAGATGATATTCTGATGTTTTATTGCGATGAACTTTACTTACTCGCAAAAGCGTGCGAGCGAACTCGCAAAGTGTCAAATGAATTCGCCTAATTGCGTACTGCAATGATTATACGACTTCGCTTGGTTCTTTTCTTGTTGTGTCAGTTTACTTCGCATTAGTGTATGGATGAAATCGCATAAAAGTACAAATAAACTCGTTGAAGTGTGCATAGAAACTCGCATAAGCTAGAAGCGTTTATGTTCGCATTACGCGATTTAATATGTGATAACAATTAAAGAGTTTTTGTTGCAATGTGGATGCAGTGCCAAAAAGCTACAGCAAAGTGAACAGCCATAATTATGGTTGCAAAGTCATCATTATTTGTGTTGTTGGCTTGATAATCAACAATGGAAGGTGATAGCCAGAGAGGGGCAGTGAAAACTGTACGGGAAATCGTTTTTAGCCTGCCAAACACGCACAGCGCAAGTGAACCAAGTGCATTCCAACAAACACTGAGGTGAGTTAGAATCTCATGATAATTAATCAGCTTGTTTCATAAGTAGCTTGTGGTGTTGTGTGTGAAGTGTGGCTCGACAATACAGAGGTCATTAGTTCGATATCGAGCTGACAGAATTGTTTTTTTTTTATATTATTAAATCGCATAAGATGCTAAATTACAGGGCCCATATAGCCGAGGCGGTAAACGCACGGGTATTCAGCATGACCATGCTGAGGGTGACGGGTTCGATTCCCGGTCGGTCCAGGATCTTTTCGTAAAAGGAAATTTCCTTGACTTCCTTGGGCATAGAGTATCTTCGTGCCTGCCACACGATATACACATGCAAAATGGTCATTGGCAGAGGAAGCTCTCAGTTAATAACTGTGGAAGTGCTCATTGAACACTAAGCTGAGAAGCAGGCTTTGTCCCAGTGAGGACGTTACGCCAAGAAGAGGAGAGGAGGAGCTTGGGAGCAGTCCTGAGCTATTTAGGGTAAATCACCAATTGTTGCACGGCTAAAAATTTACCAATTATTGCACATCCCATAAGAAAAGCATGGAGTGTGCAACAATAGGCGAGTTTTTAGCCGTGCAACAATTGGCGATTTACCCTACTTGAGGATAAGCATGAAATAACTACTGAACAAATACACGCATAAGCTTACATGTGACGCACTAAAGAGGGAGAGAGCGAGAATATCTGGGATTCGATTCCAGGTCCTCGGCGTGATAGTCACGGGCTAAAGCATCATACATCCACTTGACAATAAACTCAAGCAAGACGATGTACATGATTGTGGGTGGAGACAAAGGCAAGCCTGTGTTAGCGCTGAAATAGTGGTTGCTGGGAATGCGTTGTTGAAGAATCTGTGTATCTTGGAATATTAGTAATATGTGACAAAGGCAATTTCCGTGATCTGAGAAAGCGTATTGCAAACAGTCAACGGACTGCGTAACCATCTTAGGTCCCTAAAATTTGAAGACGCGAATGGAATTCTCTGAAGTAAAACTAGGCATTAGCAATCAATGTGAGGTAGATATTGAGCAACGTCTATACAAATTGTTCAACCAATAATGATCTATGGAATCCAAAATTGCTCAACATCATTTAAATAAACATTCGAGCCGGTTGGTGAAGTTGATGTCAGGCCATTCAAACATGGCCCCACTTCGTGCCGTGTTTCGAAACTCCCTGTCGGTCGTAACCGATGAACAAACATTCCGCACACGCAAACCCTGGCGCGCCGCCCAATTTCAGAACATGCCACTTCCCGTCCGAGTCGCTCCAAATCCTTTCAAAGCCAGTTACGGCTCATGTCAATGATTAATTTCGTACACGACGACGTCGACGACGGACGTTTTCCCAACACGACGACGACGATTTCGCAGTCGTCCGTTTCCAAACGAACGAACGTCTTTGCTGACTGGCTGACAAACGTTAGATTCCATCGCATCGCATGCAAACGAAAAGCAATTCCCAAGAGTCGTATACCGTCGTCGTCGTCCGTCGCTTCTCCGATTCCGTAGTCAGTCAGTCGCAAATGACCCATCACGATTTTCTGGTGTGCTGCTGCAGTCGGCGAGCCCGTCCAAATCGCAGTCGATTCGAGAGAACCGATCCGGATCGGGGATGACAGCGACGAAATTGGGAATAAATCTCCAAATTAAACAATTTCGAAACTAAATGAAGTGCAAAACGATTTCCGATCGGATTCTGACTTCACGACGACGCGACGGGTCTTTCGGTTCCCAGTTTTCTGCGAGACTTGCATAAATTATCTCCGAGGCTTGCGCTGGAAGGTTTGTCTCGATTTTTCCCGTGAGTTGAAACTGTTTCTGACGGTGAGGATGTTGGTGTTGGAAATGAGATGTGCTTCTGAGGAACCACAAAACTATCAAATAGCTAAATCTCTTTAAAAGGCCCGTTCAATATGAATATCGATATACTAGTCGAAGTGCATATCTTATTAAAAATCGAAACTTCCTTTCGCTCGAAGGAGGCTAAAAATTACGATGTGAAAGTAATTAACCACTTGCTCACTTAGCATCGTATTTTTTTCATCTCACACGCAACGAACAGATGAGAGTTGTCTTAGGCAGGGGATGGGCAAGGTCACGCCATGACTCTGCTAAGTCCAGCAAACGGAGATCGTGCCGGGTAAGTTATGCTTCAACAGGTGGCTGCTCTGCTTCAAGCGAGGTAAAATGGCAAACACCCTCCTGTCGGACCGACACTCGCCTCGCCACCACCACGCCATGAATCATAATTATGACAAAAGGAAAATTTTTGTTTGAGCAGAGTCAATAACAACTGGTGTGGTCCTTTCCTTTCTCTCTGACTGTAAGTATAAGTGGCCATAATTATCTAATAGCGCACTCCTCGCCGCCGGTCGGTGTATTAAAATTCCACCATCTTTGTCTCTGGCGAAGCGTAGCTAATTTTGCAGCTCGAATAGCAAATCAAGTGCTGCTGCTCGGCTGCTGCCGAGTTTATCCAAGTATAAAATAAGCGTTCAAAAATAAAACTTTACTCACGAAACCGTTTTTTGTTGAATGTGTAGGGGTGAGTGGAGTGGAATGCATCTTTGTAGATGGATTTTGTGTGGATTAGCGCAGTAGGGTTTCAGTAAGACCATGCTAAGGGTGTCGAATTCGATTCCCTGTCGGTCAAGGAACTTCTCCTTGACATTCCTTTGGGATGTGAACAATAATTAGTGGCACTCCCCTTCGGTGTCCTTCCCCTAGCATACGTCGGTGACAGCAAGCATCATGACGAGGTGCGTCGAAGGCCGACCTTTTGATACCTGATCATGACGAGCTGGGCAGTGTGATTCTACCTCATTGAGGAGTGAAGCTTTGGTGGAGCTAGTCGCATGCATCGCGAGTTCCCGTATCCTGCCAAGTGATTCTATCTACTTTTTGAATACTTTTGGTTACTCCTGGAGAGATCGTCAATGTGAATATTGCGTAGCTCACCAGAACAATCCGTTTTAAGCCATCTTAGCAACCTACACAGTTAACCCGTAAACACCCGGGACAATCTACTTTTGGCAGAAATGCAAGATCTTCTTTGTTTTAAAACATTTTACCCCGGATTTTTTTTATAGTCAAGGGGAATAGTTGTGCTAAGAAATGCATGGTACCTCCCCCCTTTGCACCCTCCCCCCTTTTGTGGGGAGGCGAAAATACATGGCTTTTTTTTTGTATTTTTTATAAACTCTACATGTTTTTGCTCAAATTTCATCGTATTGCTAATCATCAGTAGTTTTCACTAATCCTAGACATGCAAAGTATTACTACCCATCATAGTCTGTTGAAGTTTTGATAACAGAGCTATTCTAAGACCTCCAAAGAACTCTGAAGTTTGTGACACAAATCTAACATTCTCAACCAAATATTATTCACGATGAATGATTACAGAACATTGTCTACGGTACTCTAAAAGCCTCAAATCGCCCCTGAAAAATTCATGGTACATGAATTGGGTGATCTAGGTCATCCAAACTACTCTGGAATTAATTTTCTTAAGATCTTAAACATCTACCATCGTTTGTGTTCACTCTGTTCAAGAAATTTAGTCACGTTGATGTCCATTACATTTCACAATGCTATGAGCAACTTGATATTGTGGTAGTTGGACATTCCGTGAAATACAAATGGCCTCCAATACACTTTGAAATTTGGCTTACGATATCTACATACTGTCTCTTGTTTTAGCTGTGAAAAATTGTCGTGGCATGTAGTCTATACTGCTGATGGAACCTCAGTGCACATCTACATATAATGCTTTTGGTACATTCATGGGATATTCCAGGCTTTCCAAACTATTCTGGAATTAGGAACTTCAAGATCTACAGGTTCTACTTTTGTTTTTTTTTTCACTCTATCGGCATAATTCTTTTACGATTGTGTCTGTTGCACCTCATTATATTACGAGTATCTGTATTTGTTGCTATTTGGGTGTACACTGGCATACAAATGGACCCAATGTATTTTGAAGTTTGGGTCGCAATATCTGTAAATCTTAGGATATTTCTATTGTGGCAAATGCTTGCGGTATATAATCTACGCTACTCTTAGAACCTCAGAGTGCAATTCTGATAACTTAGGAACATTCATTTGGTGATCTAGGTCATCCAAACTATTCTGGAATTAAGACCTTCAAGCTCTACAAGCTCTACTCTTGTTTATTTTTATTTTATCGATGTTCTTCTTCCTCGATTACCTCTGTTGTATCTCATAATTTGTTGAGTATTTGTGTTACTTGTGCATCCACTGACATACAAATGTTCTTTATGGTATTTGGAAGTGTCGGAAATTACCCAAGAATTCCTCTAGGCGTTCCTCGGAAATTCCTCCAGGAGTCCCATAAGAATTCATCGTGATGCTCTCCGAGAATATCTCTACGAGTTCTTAGGGAATGTCTCAGGACTTCCCTTAAAATTCTTCAGAAGTTTCCCAGCAGTTTCTCGAAAATTTATTCAGGAGCTATGCTGGAATTCCTTCAGGAGTTCCTCAGGAATAACTTCAAAAACTTTTCGAAAAATCCTGCACGAGATTCTCGGGAATTCCTCCAGAAATTCCCCGAGGATTTCACGGGAGTCCCCCAAGGATTTCTTCATGCGTTCATTAAAAACTAATCAAGGAAGTTTTCCCAAAAGTTTCTCCAGAAATTTCTCCTGGGATTCCTCCAGGAAATTTTCCAGGGATTCCTCCAAGAACTTTCCTAAGAATTTCTCCAGGGATTCCTCCAGCGGTTTCTCTAGAAGTTCTTCTAGTGATTCTCCCAGGGATTCCTGCATGGATTCCTCCATGGATTCCTCCATGGATTCCTCCATGGATTCCTCCATGGATTCCTCCATGGATTTATCCAGGAATTCATTCAGGTATTCCTCCAGGAATTCCTCCATAGCTCCCTCAGAAGTTCTTCCAAGATTTCCTCCAGCAACTAACCCAGGGATTTCTTCAGGATTCATGGGATTCTTCAAGAAATTTCTCCAGGGGTTCCTCCAGTGTTTGCTCCAGCAATTCCCCAAGAAATTTCTCCGAAAATTCCTTCGGAAGGAATTTCTCCAAGAATTCATCCAGAAATTCCTCCAAGACATCTGTCTAGAATTCTTCCAAGAATCACTCCAGGAATTCCAAACACTCCTACTGTACCTTTCTCAAGAATTTTACCAGGGAACGTTCTAATATATCTGCCAATAACCCCTTTAGGAATTTCTCCAGAAATTCACCCAGGGATTTTTCAAGAAATTCCTTCAAAAAATAATTTAAAAAATCCTCCAGAAATTCCTTTATGAATACCTCCAGAAATTCCTCAAGAAAATACTTCCGGGACAACTCCAGGGATTCCACCGAGAATTCCTTCAAGGAATTCTTTCAGAAACTTTTTCAAGAAGTCCTACGTGAACTCTAATAAGAATTTCTCCAAGACGTGCTCCAATATTTACACCGAGAAATTTTCTACTCAGTAACCCATTGGCAATGGGTTGTCCCACTTTTAGCTGAAACTGAGTAAGAATACAAAGGATTTTTCGATTCCTGAGTAAGACCAACTCAGCCACTGAGTAGAAATGTTTCTCTGTGTATGTCAAAATTCCTCCAAGAATCCGTCCTGGAATTTGGCCAGGGATTCCTTTATAAATTTCTCCAGGAAAACCTCCTTCAATAAATACCTTCAGAAATTCCTCCAGAAATGCCTACTGGAATATCCCCGGAAATTCCTTTAAGAATTCCTTCAGGAAATCCTCCACGAATCTCTCTAGGAATTTCTCCATTTAAATTTAGTCTATGGCTCCATAAGAAATCCTACCGGCGATTTACTCGAAAAAAAAAATCCACGAATTCGTTAAGGAACTTTCCCAGTAAATTCTTCAAAAATTAAAAAAAAATAGTTTTTTTTTCTTCCTTTACCCTCCCTTTTTCTTCACAAATTCATCAGCATTCCATCAAAAAATCTTCCAAAAATTCATCCAAAGAATTCAACAGTAGTTACTTCAGCAGTTCCAGCAGGTTTTCCTTTGGATATTCTTTTAAAAATGTCTTAGGAAATTTCTCCAAAGCCTTCTTGAAATAGTCTACAATGAATTCCTTCAGAAATTCACCCAGAGATTTTCTCAGAAAACCGCCCAGGAATGCATTGAAAAAATTTAGCGATTCTCTCAGGAATACATACGGATATTCCATAACGAACTCCTACCGGGGCTTCCTTGAGCATTTCTCCAGAGATTCCATAGGAAAATCTTAAAGGAATGTCTCCAAGAATTTTTCGAAGATTTATCTAGAAATTTTTATAAATTTTTATCCATTTGTTTTTCCAGATATTCCTTCATGAAATCTTCATAAATAATTAAAAAAATCTGAATCAGGAGATTCCCAAAGAGTTTCTTAAGGTATTCCTTCACAAATATCTTCAGAAAACTCATCTTTGATTTTCCCTTTGAAAATATTCATAGTTTTCCCTTGAGTTTCTTCAGATATTTCTTTACCAATTTATTCAGAAAATTGTTCAGGGATACATTTAGAAATTCTCCAAAAGTTACTTCAGGCATTTTCAAATATTCTTCCAAGTATTCTTGAGGAAATTCCTCACAAAATGCTTCAAAATGTTTTTCAGTGATTTCCTCAGGAATACATTCTTGTATGTATTGCATCACGAACTTCTACAGAGGCTCCTTTCTTCAGAGATTTCATCGGAGATTCTCAAAGCAATGACTCCAGGAATTTCCATGAGATTTTCCTAGGAATGTTTACAAAAGTTTATCCATCAGTTTCTCCCATATATACCTCCAAGAATTCTTCTAAAAATATCTCATGAAACTAATTTGAAAATTGCACCAGTGAGTTTTTCTTCCATAAATTTCTTCAAAAATCCTCCACTCATTTTCCTTTGGAAAACACTCAGCGGAACATGGATTCCTTCAAATATTCCTCCAGACGTTATTTCAAGAATTCTTTCAGAGACTAGTACAGTATCTAGACCAGAGATTTTTCATTTCGAAATTCCTTCAGAAATTCATTTGAAAATTTCGCTAGTTTTTATTTTTATTTTTTTCCTGGAATATCCAGATTCTTTAAAGCATATCTCTAGGGACTCAGTATCCATTGAGATAAAACCCTTGGAAGGATTTTTTCAGGGGTGCTAGCAGGGATTTCTTCAGAAAATCTTACATGGATTTTTCTTTGGAATTTCCTGCAGATATTTTTTGCTAAATTCTCCATTTATTCCTTCATGAATCCCAGATGAACGTTAAATCTAAATAAGGTTTGTAAGTGTTTTTCTCTGTTTTTTTTTTATTATAATGGAGTAATATTTATAAAAACGGTTTCGATGCACTTTTATTGAAAGGATCCAGTCAGTCAGTTTTCCTTAAATCATTTTCAAAATTTCGTTCTACTGCTTCATTGCTACAACAAAAAGCACTGCTTAAGATGTTATCAGGCCAAATTTAAGCAACTTCAATGTATCTAGTCCAGAGTTACAGCCGTATTTTTGTGTCCCGATTATTGCGGACACAGGCTTTGTAAATGAATAATCATTTGTTGAAGAAGTTCCTGGAGGAAATCTTCAAAAATATCTCACAAAATTCTTTTGAAAATTGCACCAGGGTTTTCCCAAGAAGTTTCTTCAGGCATTCTCCATACATCTTCTGAAAATTTTCCTTATTTTTTTTCCTTGCAAAAATCATCTGAATTTTCCTTTGGGATTCCTAGGTATTCCTTTAGAGAATCGTCCAGGTATTCATTTAAAAATTCTCTAAGAATCCCATCAAATATTTTTCAGAGATTCTTCCAAAGATTTTTTTCAGAAAATTCCACTAGCGAGTGCTGCAGAATGTTTTTAAGGGATTTTCTCAGAAATACATTCGAGTGTTCCATAAGGAACTCCTACAGGGGCACTTTAGGCATTTCTCTAGAGACTCCATAGGAGATTCTCACGCAGTAATAATAATATTTATGTAGGAGAAACAGATTGATAAACTTTTGTAAATATTCCCAGGAAAATCTTCTTTCAATTCCTGGAGACATCCCTTTGAGAATCTCCTATGGAGTCTCTAGAGAAATGCCTAAAGGAGCCCCTGTAGGAGTTCCTTATGGAAATCTCCTGAAAATATCTCATGAAGATAATTTGAAAATGACACTAGGGAATTTCTTCAAGTATTCTTCCATAAATTTCTTTAGAAAATCCTTCTTTCATTTTACTTTGGAAAATCCTCAACGGAACATGAATTCCTTCAGATGTTCCTCTAGAGGTCCTTTAAAGAATTCATCCATAGATAACTACACAAACTAGACTAGAAACACCAGCAGAGAAATTCAGAGACTCATTGTGGCAGGAAATCGAGCTTACATTAGACTCCGCAGAACTCTACGATCGAAAAAAGTTTGCCGTCACATGAAGTTAACTATCTACAAAACGCTGAGACCAGTAGTCCTTTATGGGCACGAACCATGAACTCTACGTGCAGAAGACCAACGCGCCCTTGAAATTTTCGAACGGAAGATGTCGCGTGTCATCTACAGCGGAGTGCAGATGGAAGACGGGACTTTAAAAAGACATGGACACGTTCAATGCTTCCAGTGAGCTTTTCGCTCTTTGAAGGAAGCACGACACTAGACAACGGACTAGCATGCAACGCCTAGTGGCAGCACAGCCGAAAACTTTTCCTGACAGCTGCGGCGGGAATCGAACCCGCGCTCCTTAGCACGATGCGACTAAGAGCTTGGTGACCCTAGCCGCACGACCACGGACCCGCACGAAGGCGAGAAGGCGAATGAACCACGAGCTGCATCAGCTGCTGAGAGAATCAACCATCGTTCATACCGCGATAATCGAAAGGCTACGGTGGGCGGGTCACGTCATCAGGATGTCGGATAGCAACCCGACTAAAATGGTTCTCGAGAGTCATCCGACCGGTACAAGAAGACGTGGAGCGCAGCGAGCTAGGTGGGTCGACCAAGTGGAGGTCGACTTGTGGACCCTTCGCAGAGTGCGGAATTGGAGACTCACAGCCATGAACCGAGTCAAATAAAGACGACACCTACGTACAGCAGAGAATACTCAGGTCTTAGTCTGACTGGTAAAGTAAGTTCTTAAAGATTTTAGTGGTAGGTACCTGTTCTTGTAGAGATACACAAACTATGAGTAGGACAGCAAACTGATGTCCTTCTCGAGTATGGACCTAAGCTACCAGAGCATATTACTCCATATTCCTCTAGGTCGAGATTGAACCAGGCTAGTCCCGCGAATACGTGCCTTGAAGCAAGCGGTAGTAAACGCGAAAATGAAAGAAAAATTAAAATCTCTGAAAGACACACAACGACGACGACGGCGGAAGTGGGTGGTGACGGGAAATGAGAATGTTGATGACACACACATGCTCTAAATTATGACAGGCGTCCCTCATATCTTGGCAGCGCGCGACGGAAGCCTGAGTCCAAGAGAACGTCATCGTCGCCTTCGAGCGGCAGCAGCCAGCCAGCAGCGGTGTGTAAATCTAAATTTTTCCGCTCCTTTAAATGTCAACGAAGCCGTACGCGCGCGTTTGCAGTTGTTCGCCTGCCCTGTGCCAAAAGTTTCACCACCCGCGCCCGCCCTTAGGGCACAAGAAGTTTGTCTTCTGCTCCTGGTGTATCAAAGCTGACGTCATCCAGCCTCCTCTGCTGTGGAACTCTTATCGATTTCGAACCAATTGCAATTTTCCAGTTCCAGATCATTTAACCCACATCGCACATCGCATTGGCCAACTCGCCGCCACTCGTAAAAGACAAATGTTAAAGGACGTCGCACAGTGGGATCATTCTAAAAAAAGACGATCAAAACCTCTAAGAGCCGTTAGATGACATTTTAGCATATAGGTGTCTTTGGAAGATATGTTCAGAAAAATCTTCTCTATTTTTATGCATATTCACTGTATGGTAAAACTGTAGGGTGAACCCGAGCAAAAAAATATTTTTTCAAATTATTTTTTTAGAGGGTAGATGTCTTCAGCAAAGTTGTAGAACAAGTAATTTCAAGTAACTTTGCTGAAGACACCATATAGCTTGGACTTCATTTTAAGGGAGAAAATATGAAAGTTTAAAAAACAACCTCAAAATCAGTTTTTTGAACTTTTCCATGATTATATCGTAAAATTTCAACGTGATATGTTCTACAAGTTTGTAGGTACTACTGGAATACACTATCTTGCCGAAGACACCAACTCTGTAAAATTGAAAATGCTCCAGTAAACCATTTTTTTTTGAAAATTTTTCACAATTTTCACTATTGAATATTTTTTGAATAGGCACTTTTTGGCAGCCGTGCTGTCAAAATTTCAATGCTTAATCATGTCCAGAATAGACCAAAAGTGACTTAACAATCGGGTCTGATAAGGCACTTTGATTTCTGATGCTATTTTATTAGTCATTTTTCAAAGAAGATATTCACAAATTTCATACAAATCATTTAATACAAACTGAAAACTCACGAAAACTTTTCGACATTAATATTTGTTAATCAAAATAGTATTCCTGTTGAAATAGTCTACATTTCGAATACTGTGGTTGACTTAACATTGAATACCCGACAAAAATATCGCTTTTTTAATTTTTAGATGAGTTGAAAACTCACTATTGAATATTTTCTGAGTAGGCACTTTTTGGCAGCCGTGCTGTCAAAATTTCTATGGTTCATTATGTCCAGAATAGACTAAAATTGACTAAACAATCGGGTCTGATAAGGCACTTTGATATCTGAAGCTATTTTAATAGTAATTTTCAAAGAAAATATTCACAAATCCCATACAGCCTTTCGATATTATTTTTAGCTCATCCAAGTAGTTATTCTGAATAAAAAAAAACAAGTTGAATAAATGTAGACTATTTCAACTGACAGTGTCATTTATTTTTAACCACAAATTTTGAAAGAGGGAAAAGCCTCTTTGAGTGATTTCCTCATCTACGAAATCTTTCTCAAGAAGGCACAAATTATCTTTTCAAAAAATTTTAAACTTAAAACTAAAGGCTCCTCCGGAAAAGTATCCATAATCGAGCCGTGATCTTGATACGGATATGTCAAGGGATGAACCAAGGTAATATGTCTACGACGAAGGAATTTTGAAAATCATGGACAGGAATCGACCTAACGGACGCAGTTCTTGAAAACCGCAAAAAATAAATTTTAAGGAGTATCAAACAGCATAACCAATTTCAATAAAATATCTGAAGAATTTTCATCATGACGTGAGATTTACAACCTAGAATATCTCTTACAGATACTGGCTATTTCAATGTGATGTTACAATGTTACAATGTTTCACTCGTTTTATTTTATTTTGTTTATTTTCAACACAAAACTTGTAGAGGCATTCATTATATTTTTGCCTTTTCAGTTTTTCAACCAAAGTTATAATGTTAACATAGCAAATGAAAAAAAAAATGTTATCATTGTTTTAGTTGATTAATTAATATATGTATTATAACATAAACAAATGCATTGGGAATTACAATAAAAAATTAGAGAAAAAACACAGTTTTTAATTGTTTAATACTCATCTAAAAATTTAAAAAGCGATATTTTTTGTCGTATATTCAATGTTAAGTCAACCACAGTGTTAGAAATGTAGACTATTTCAACAAGAATACTATTTTGATTAACAAATATTAATGTCGAAAAGTTTTCGTGAGTTTCAGTTTGTATTAATTGATTTGTATAAAATTTGTGAATATTTTCTTTGAAAAATGACTTTTAAAATAGCATCAGAAATCAAAGTGCCTTATCAGACCCGATTGTTAAGTCACTTTTGGTCTATTCTGGACATGATTAAGCATTGAAATTTTGATAGCACGGCTGCCAAAAAGTGCCTATTCAAAAAATATTCAATAGTGAAAATAGTGAAAAATTTTCAAAAAAATTGGTTTACTGGAGCATTTTCAATTTTACAGAGTTGGTGTCTTCGGCAAGATAGTGTATTCCAGTAGTACCTACAAACTTGTAGAACATATCACGTTGAAATTTTACGATATAATCATGGAAAAGTTCAAAAAACTGATTTTGAGGTTGTTTTTTAAACTTTCATATTTTCTCCCTTAAAATGAAGTCCAAGCTATATGGTGTCTTCAGCAAAGTTACTTGAAATTACTTGTTCTACAACTTTGCTGAAGACATCTACCCTCTAAAAAAATAATTTGAAAAAATATTTTTTTGCTCGGGTTCACCCTACAGTTTTACCATACAGTGAATATGTATAAAAATAGAGAAGATTTTTCTGAACATATCTTCCAAAGACACCTATATGCTAAAATGTCATCTAACGGCTCTTAGAGGTTTTGATCGTCTTTTTTTAGAATGATCCCACTGTGCAGCGGGCGGAATCGATTCCAGTAATCCATTCACTCGACGACGACCGCAATCATCTTCTCGCTTTACTCGCTCGCTCTGGGAAAACTCCATTTTCAGATCAACAACGGATTCGGCTTCGGTCCGGCTAGGGTCATTTTGTCGAATGTCGTCGTCGTCGTCGTCGTTTGGGAGCCTTTCCATCGAAACCTCCAACAATCCAGCCCCAGAAGGTTGTTGGATGGGCGTTGCGGACATACGGAAAGATGACCTCCACCGTCGACCACACCGCACTTCCACCGTCCAACATTGACTTCAAGACCCACCAAGCGAGGAAGGCACATTACAGCCACCATCACACATATGGGCTGCAAAATCGAGCCCCATTCGGACAAAGACTTTCCTCATTCAGGGCCGGGGGGATGGAAACCGGAAGCTGAGAACAGACAAAAAGAAGCGTCCACACAGTTGGGCGCCTTCTTCGCTGTATGACAAATTTGATATTAAAGGATAGCTAGCCAAACTGGACGGTCATCAGCCGCCGACCGGACCGGACCGGAAGATAATGACGGTAGTGGCTTCAGTTTCAGTTCATCGTTTCGGAAAAAAAGCTGGCATTTTTACAAAGCCTAATTTTTATTTCAGTTTGATCGTTCTTCTTGGAAAGGGCTTATTTTGCTTCACCAGCGAAAGCGACAGACGTGTCGCTGGAGGTCCGTGGGTGTTCTTAGATGATTTAATAAGATTACTGACGGACCACAGTTTGTACGTATTCCACTGCTGGAATCAAAACAAGATGCTGAGTTGAGGAGAATTGAAGAAGATCTTCTAACTTCTAGTATGAGTATGAGTATGAGTAGGAAATTAGGAATTGTTCCCGTTTTTCTGGTGGTGAGAAATTCGACTTATTTAGGAAAAATAAATCCAATAAAAAATATATCGAATAATTATTGAAAAAGCCATCCATGGATCCTCGGAAAATCCTACCTGCATTCCTATAAAAATCCTCCAATTCAGGTTAAACTTCCAGGGAATTTTTAAGTATTTTTGTCAGGAATGCCTTCGGGGCCTTTCAGAGAAAACCTCTCCAGAGATTCCTTCATAAAATTAATAATTCCAAAAAAAAAATTTTCCAACGTTCTCAAGGATTTAGGCCAGAAATTTGTTGAAAAAAAAGTCCTTGAATTTCTTGCGAAATTGCTGCAGGGATTCCTTGAGAAAACCTTTCATTAATTCAAAAAGTTTTACATGGATTCCCTCCAACATCTTCCATGGAATGCATCGGAAAATCCTCTACATTTACATTCTGAATTTCCTCTAGAGGATCCTCCAGAAATTTCTCCAAAAATTATTCTATAAAAGTTTCCATAGAATTCGTCAGAAATTTCTTTATTGATTCCTTCAGAAATCGGTAGGAGAAGTTCTTCAGCAAATCACAGATACACCGATACAAGAAATACATGGTTTTCTTCAGAAATGCTCTCAGCCATTCCAACAAAAAATAAAAGTTCAGAATCCCTCAAGAAATTTCTCCAAGGATTTTTTTAGAAAATAGTTCATAGAATTTTTCAGATTTTTTTCCAAAGTTTTCTACTGAGCAGATTTTTATGTGTTTCCTCTGGAACTCCTCCTAAATTCATGTAGACAATCTTCTAGTGATTCGTTCAGAAAATCCTTCGAAAATTCCGATTCCTTCAGATTATTCTGCAGGGATTCCTTCATAGATTATTTTAAAAATTCTTTCGTATATTTTTCTTCTGAAGATTGCTCCAGAAATTCACACAGGTATTTCTTTAGGAAGAAGAAGAAATCATCCAGGAATTCGACCAGAGATTATTGCAAGAATGCACAGAGAAATTCCTACATGATTTTCTTCAGGTGTTCCTCAATGCATTTTTCTAGAAATTTCTACAGCAACCCCATAAAAATGTTTTTAACTTCTTTTTGTGGCCATTTTTACTCATCTAGACATTTCTTCTGGTATTCCAACAGCCATTCTTTCCGAATTACGTCCACGATTTACTCCTGGAAATCTTTCTGAAAATCCTTCAAGAATTTTGTTTAAGGCTTTTCCTTTTCTATGAATTCAATGATCGGTTTTCCAAGAAGTTTCTCCAATATTTTTTTTTCAGAAAATTCTTTAGAAATTCCTCCAGGCATTCCTACAAAATTTCCTTGATTTTTTTAGATATTCCTTCTGAGTACTTGCTAAGATTTCCACAGAGATTTTATTGAAGATTTTTTCAGAAATTTCTTGTGTTTTTTTTTAAGAAATTTCTTCAGATATTTCTTCAGAGATTCCTTAAAAAAATTAGAGTTTTACTCAGAACATATAGCAAGGGATTTTTCTAAAATTCACTAATGGGCTTTTTCAATTTTTTTTCTAAACATTTGTTTCAAAATCCTACAGAAATTCCTTCCAAATTTTTTTTATAGAACCCTTCAAGAATTTATTGAGAAATTCCTTCAGTGATTCTTGCAGCAATTCCAACCAGATGTTCTTTTTATTAAATTGATCTAGCGGCTTCGTCAGAAATTTCTTCAGGAAATACTTCAAAGAAATCCTGTAGCATTTATTGCAAGAGTTCATACAGAAATTCCTTCAAGACCTCGTTCAGATGTACCTCACTGTATTTCGCTATTTATTGAAAATTTATTAGGAAATTCCTTCGTCTAATTTTTTTTTCAGGATATAATTTACAGAATTCTTCAGGAATTTCTCTAGCAACTATTGTAAGAGTTCATGCAGAAAATTCACCAGGACCTCCTTCAGATGGTTTACCATGTATTTCGCTCGATGTTTCCTAAGAATTTCTAAAGAGATTCTTGAAAAATATCTCTTTTTTTCTAGATTTTCTGGAATTCTTTTGGAAATTCATCCACAAACTCTAGGAAGATTTTCTGAAAATCCTTCAATAAAATTATTAATGAATTTTCTAGAAGTATTCACGAAAACTCTTCAATAAAATTTTATAGGAATTTTATGAAGGGCTTCCCAAGTAAGTTTCTCCAGCTTTTTTTTAATCAAGCAGTTCTTCAGAAACTTCTCCTTATACAAAAATTCCCTGTCGTTTTTTTCTCAAAAATTGTTCAAAAGATTCATTGAGGAGTACTTGCTGAGATTTCAACAGGGATTCTAATAGAGATTTTTTCAATATTTTTTTCTGGGATTTTTTTTAGGAATTCCGACTTTTATACCTTCTGATTTTTTTCAGATTCCTTCAAAATTATCTCCAGAAATGATCATAGAATTTGAGGGTTTAATTCGGCACATTAAGCAAGGAATTTTTCCGAAAGTTCTTAAATGAACTTTTTCAGAAATTTCTCTTAACATTTCTTCTAAAATCCTACAGAGGTTCCTTCAATAATATATTTAGAAATCCTTTCAGTGAATCCTGCAGCAACTCCCAACAGATTTTTTTTTTAGAAATTGCTCTTGCTGCTTCGTCAGAAATTGATTTATTTTATTTTGTCTCATATTCCAACAAAAATTTTTTTTCAGAAATTGGTCCACGAATTGCTCCAGGAAGTTTTTTCTAAAAATCCTTCAAACATTTTATTAAAGGATGTTCTAGAGATTTCACGCAAATTCCTCAATAAACATTAATAAGAAATTAATTAAGGTTTTCCGAGTAATTTCTCCAGGCTACTTCTTACAGTAACTTCTCGAGTAGTGTGCGGTAGTTCGACAGCAGCAAAGTTTCGCGCGCTGGCCCTGCTAGATTTTTGCGATTTTTTTTCTCTTCTCTCTGCGGGGCTCCGACGACGGGACGAGTGTGCGCGCGCCGTGGTTCGAGTCGGTTCCGAATTTTTCGCTTCCCTTCGGCGCTAGTTTCCAATACACTTTTAGTTGATAATAAATATTTTCTTTCATTTTTTGCATTTACACAAAAGAGTGAAAAATGTTACTTCGGGTTCGCCGGTCGATAAAAAATCCGGGCGCCGACAAGTGAGTCGCGTTCAGTGTATTTCTGTGTGGAATAGACTAAAGGTTTCTGCTCCCTAGTGGAGTGGAGACGCGCGATAGAATTTTCTTTTTGGCTAGTTCTTACGTCGAAAAGTGGTCGGTTGTTAACGGCGGTTTGTGTATATTGATCCATTGTCAAATCATATCACCAACCATAGGTGACTCCTGGACTGACAATGTACTTTACCTTACTAACAAAAAATTCCTTCCTGAGACAAACGTGGAGATGCAGCGATTCGCGGTCTTTTTAACAACGTTTGTCTTACTAACATTCCCTTCCATCCTCGATGACCGTAAGGACGTGGCCGGCGCCGTTATTGACCTTATTAAAGTTGAGAGCTCTCGACCTGTGTACATTGAGAATAGTAAGCTAGTCCCAAGCCCTATTCATTGGTTCCTTGTGCAATTTCGATTGCTCTGGTCAATCACGGAGTAGCAACTACGAATTGTGCGGTCATCTATGCTCATGCTACTTCTTACAGTAACTTCTCCTGGAATTCCTAAATAATTTCCCTGATTTTTTTTTCAAATGTTTTTCTAGAAATTCATTCGTGAGTAATTACTGAGATATTAATTGAGATTTTTTCCAAAATTTCTTCTGGATTTTTTTTTTCTTCAGGATTTCTTTTTAAAATTTCTTTAGAGACATTTCTTAATTTTTAGGGTTTTATTAAGAACATTCAGCGAGGGATTTTTTCCAAATTCTTCCATGGACTTTTTCAGAAATTTCTCAAAACATTTCTAATAAACAGAGATTCCTTCGAAAAATCTTTCAAGGGTTTTTTCAATAATTTCTGAAATTCCTGCAGCATTTCCTTCAGGATATTTTTTTAGGAAATTTCTTTTGCGGCTTCGCCAGAAATATGCTCTGGGACCTCTTCAGAGATTTCTGCAGTATTGCAGATATACCCCAGTTGTTTTTCCAGTTCTTTTTTTTTAATTTTTTTTTTATTTTTTAATAACTGGAAGAATTCTTGAATGAATGATTGAAGAAATGTCCAAAGAAAACCCTGGGGGATTTAATGGGCAAATGCCTTTGAAAACTTTTGGTGATACCTTTGGAGATTCCCAGAAGAACTTCTAGAAAAGGTTCAGGAAAGATTGCAGTACAAAACCTTCTGAAGGAATTGCCTGGGAAATAACCTAAAAAATCCATAAGGTACCTTCTCAATTGCATTCGGAATTTCTGGAGTTCTCTGAAAGTAATTCCAAGGAAGAATTGCGAGAGAAATTTCTGAAGGGATTACTGGAAAAATCAATAGATATACTCTTGAATAAATCTATTCAACAATGTAAGCAAAATTCCCTGCACAAGTTGCAGATAAAGATACTAGTGGAAATCTTGAGAAATAAATTTCTCAGCAGTCCTTGGAGGATTCTCTGAAGAAATCTGTGGAAGAACTTCTAGAGATAGACCTGGAGGAGTTTTTGGAAGAATATCTTATACAATATCTGAAGAGGTTGATACACAAAAAATCTCTGAAGTGTCCAAGGAAATTTCTGAAAGAAACTCTGTAGACACAATTAAGCCTAGAGGGAATCTGGAGACTCGATGGAAAACTTCTAATAGAACCATAATTTTCTGCAGTAGTTTTTGAAAACATACCTGGATAAACTTAAGAACCGATTGCTGGTATTCATGGAAGAATTTATTGAAAAATTATTTGGAAAATTCCAAGACATACAATTCTGCTGGAAATGCTGGGAAAATTTTTGTAAAAAATCCTGGAGGATCACCGAAAACAATTCTGACAAAACCCCAGACGAAGGATTTGATTCAATTCTAAGAAATCTCTGAAGAGATATAGGAAGGAATTTCCGGAGAAAGCGCGGAAGGGGACCCTCCAGAAAAAAGATCTAGAGTAATTTCTTGATTAATGCCTGAGAGAATCTTCAGAGATTCCTGCAGGAATTGTTACTGATATTCCCCCAGAAGTTTTTCCAGTTCTTCCAGATTAAGCACGAAAATATCCGGAAGAATTATTGAAGAAACTTCTAAAGAAATACCTGAAGAATTTTCTGGAGAAATGCCTTTAAAACTCCTGGTGACACGTCTGGATATTTCTAGAAAAAACTTCTTGAAAAGTTTCTGGAGAGTTTCCAGTACAAAACTTCTAGAAGCAATTTCTGAAGAAATTCCTGAAGAAATTCCTGGGAGATATCCTGAAAAAACTCCACAAGATACCTTCTCTATTTCTAAAAAAAAAGGAACTTCCAAAGAACACTAAGTTATTCTTGAAAGTCTTGGAAGTTATTCTTGGAAATCTTGGAATTCTTGGAAGAACTGGTAGTAATTCCAAGAAATAATGGCAAAATTGCGGAAGGGATTGCTGGAGAAATCAGTAGAGGAATTTTTGAAGAAATCTCTTGAATAATGTTTGCAAATGACCCTGCAGAAATTGTAGAAATCTTTAGAAATAAATTTCTCAGCAATTTTTGAAGAATTCGCTAAAGGAATCCGTGGAAGAGCTTCTAGAGATAGAACTGGAGGAATTTTTGGAAAAATGTATTATACAAGGTGTCTGAGGAAATTTCTAAAGGAAATTCTGCGGAAACAAAAAAATCAAGGGTGTTAATCATTGAATAACTTCTTGAAAAATTCCAAGACATAGATTTTGGAATAGTTTCTGCTGGAGTTGCTGCGAGATTTTTTGGAAAAAAAACTTGGAGCATCACCGAAAACAATTCTGAAATAAATATCCCTGACAAAAGGTCACAATAAATCCTAAGAAATCTCTGAATGGATACATGAAGAAACTTCTGGAAAAAGCTCGGGAACTACAGAACTTACAGGAGACAATCTTGAGAATTTTATAGAGTTATTTCTGAATAAATGTCTGAAAGAATCCCTGAAAATTTGGAGTTATGCCTGAAGGAACTTATGGAGCTTTGCTTCAGAAACTTAGTCTGAAAAGCGGGGGGACGACATACTGGGCGAGTCGTGATAACCAAGATTGAGAAACGATGCTATGGAGAAAACCATTAATATTTCAAATACCTCCCCCATAGACGTAGTTTACGTCAAAAGCTCTCATGCCAACACAACTTGTATTATTTGTTCCATCATTTGAGTCCATCTAATTTCGGGAAGCCAACGTTGACAGCTACCGCAATAAAAACCGTTAAAGAGTGATCAATTTAACCCCAAAGTACGGTACAAAAAGCATTCATAATGGTTACAACTTATTTTAAACTGAACACCACCTCTGCAAAAAAAAAACACCTTTTTTGTCTTAATCCACTTTAGCTCAAGCACATGATTAGCAACCAGACTCAAACCCGCAAATAACGAGTTGGTATGTACCGTGCCCCAATCGCGCACATCGATCGTGTGCGCCCTGGTCCGGGCAGAAGAAAAAAGTGAAAGTGAAACCCAATCGTGACCAATTTGTACGACGAGCAGCAGCAGCAGCCAGCGGTGGAAAACGCTCCTGTTCACCACCCAAACCCAAGACTCCCGACAACAACGCGGCTGCTGCGCCACGCCAGGGTTGCATAAATCGTTAGGCCACACCATATATCATCACCAACCAGTCAGTGCCGAGGAGCCTAGGAGGTTGTATGTTTGTACATAGCTAGCTGCTGATCTCGCAGCCCAATTTGGATCGATTTCCCCGGCAGGCTTGGATTTCCTCCCGTGTGGGGGGTGACGATTTGTAAACTTGTATTATGTTTCTACATGCACTTTTCGCCGGATCTGCCTGCGTCTGCAGAGAGGCACGACAACCCGCTCGGGTTAGGTGATATCATGATGTATGGTTGTAATCCGAATCGGATTGTGATGGGCCGGGTTGCGTTATGGTGTAATTTCGATATCCGCTACACGCACAGCCTCCACCAGTGGGGTTCAATTTTCCCCATTTGCTCGTGTTGAAAGTACTTTGCCATTTTGCCCAGTTGGCTGCCATGAATACGAATGGAAGCGATTCCAGTTGTTGAACTCTTCGCTTTCAAGTGTGAATAGTTTGAAAAATTAATTAACCAACCTTTCTCCATTCTCGATGAGCCGTAACAAGAAGAGGCTTGAGTTCGTCTGAACTCAAAATGCACAAGCCTTTGAGCCCCTAGTTAAAATGTTAAAGTAAAAGGTGCAGTTATTAATTCAATTAGATTAAGTGGAAGCAAACTGCCCAACCAACCTGGCTGCCGGACTGGACCAAAGTTTTGCCGAACCGGAATGATTCACGTAGCAATTGCATTAATTGCAGCAGCCAGGTATTCAGGCAGAACTTTTCCAAACTTCACCGGGAAATAGGAAGTAGTAGAGGGTCTTAGTGCTACAAACTTAATTCGTTCTTGTTACGGACAACTTCTATGAATAACGATCATTGAAGTTTTAACAGTTTCATTGAAGGGGCACCATTTAAATCATTGCGCTCTTTCGCCACGACGACTTCGGACGGACGAATGGTGATAGGGCCAAAAGGGCAAACTTGCCAAATCACGTCCAACCGATGGCGATGGCGACGAGGACCACCAACCAAGCTGCACTGCACACAACCGCATGTACGCGCACACCCAGCCAAGGAGGAAATCTGTTTTTCTGTTGCAAAATGTGATGCAGGGGGCAAAGTAGGGCGCTACTCGAGTGAAGCAGCAGCAAGTCGGGGGCTTGCAGCTGTCCCGAGCAGAAAGGAGAGCAAATTGCAAACTATAGCCTCTTGGCTATGAGACACTTGAAAGACTACACATCGTGCTTTAGGGTCTACCAGAATTTTAAAAGTTTAAAACTAACAATGACAGCAAAATTCAATTAAGAAAGTCCTGTGAAAAAGAGATGAATCCTAAAATAAGAGGAAAATTACAGCCATTTCTTTAGAAAATAATCTTGGAATTATCCATGTACTTTTGTTAATCAGGGATGGCATATACTCTCGGGTAGAGCTAAAGAGCTGACGCACGCTATGTCCAAAGGGAAGTATTATGAAAAGTTAATGTACCTCAAAGTTTTTTCGCTAGAACCTTATTTTTGGACCTCTAGATTCAGAATGTATGCGTTTTAACCCGTATCGGCCTGAGTCAGCGCATATGAACTAAAAATGTCGCCGATCAGCGAATACACAACGGATTTGAATAATTTTTTGACAGTTCACTCGTACATATGTCTAGTTTGTAAAAGTGGACAGAGAACGTCGGAATGGTCCCTATGGCCGGAGTTATTCCGGTGGGTCACTGGGTCAGATTCATATAAAAAGGGCTGTTTTTCGGTACACAGAGTGTTTTCCATTATGATTCGCTATAAAACTCACTCTATTTTCACTAAAACTTATACCTCTGCAACCAAACATTGTTTCCACACAGTTTGTGACCTTTTAGGAACTACCGGATGTGGCCACCGGACATAATCTCCGGAGGAACCTGCCACATACTGTATACTGGGGTACACAACCATAACCCATTTTTTGCAGCTCTATGTATTGACTTTAGCGCTATAGTGTCTTAGAAGATTTTGTTCTGTATACTGAACTCTTTATTTTGGGATTTCACTTTTGTGATTAATCCACCTAAAAGTGCGGCAGAATTCCACTTTTTTCAAAAATGAAGATAAAGTGTTGGTATCTTCTGCAAAGTTGTAGAAAAATGTATTGTTGGAAAGTTTGCCGAACAAACTATTACCTTATTTGCTTAAATATAAGAGATATGTGTCGTTTTTTGTGAACGAACCCTCAAAATAGTTTTTTCGTTATATCTTTTTCTGGGGATTTTTGGTAATTTTCGTGTGTTCTACAAAATTGTTCTTTGTTATGAAATACACCTTCTGCTTTATTATCATTGGAATAACTGTCCAGGTGGAACAGAGCCTGCATCTCAACTTAAAGAAAAGCGGGGTAAAGGAGAGGGCAAGTCCCTTGTCTTGTGTATTTACAACTGAGATTCCTAAAAAGGTACTGCTTTGAATTCTCCAGATATTTCTTTAAAATTTCTTGCTGTGATTCCTTCAGGAATTTCCAGTAGTATTTCAAGCAAAATTCCTAAAGAGAGAAATCTGGAAAAATCATTGGAAATATATATAGAAATCCTTGGAAAAATCACACAATGGATTTGTATATGATAACGTGGACATACTTCTGGAGCAATCTCATCAAGAATTTCAGCATTTCAGCAGGAATTCCTTGAGACGTTAGATTTCTTCATTTTCCCAAGAGTTCCTCTTGACATTTTTGGCGGATTTCTCCAAGAGTTCCTTCAGGAATCCCTCTAGAAAATTTTCTAGGATACCTACCGTGATTTCTGCATTGATCTATTGTGTGTTGTTCTCAAAGTTCTGTGCCAAAGTTATCCTGAATCAGATACAGGAGAAAATAGACGCGGCTCTCCGGCGGCAGCAAGAGGGTTCCGTCCGGAATATCTTGTGCTTACTATTTTGTTACGCTCCGTATTATACTGGAGCAGGTTAACGAATTCCAAGAGTCCCTCTTTTTGGTGTTCATTGAGTACAAAAAAGCTTTCAATCGTCTGAGCCACGAAAATCTGTGCATACTAGACCAACGACGCTCTAACATGCAGAATAAGCTCGACGACCAGACCGAACGCTCCTCTACGGCGGGTCCACCATCAACGTCAGCAAGACCAAACCGTTGGCTATCAACACGGATCAAGACGGCTATGACTGCTTTTACGAATCTACGAAATATATGGAGATCCAATCAGATCAGTCAATGCATCAAATTTCGAATATTCAATTCCAACGTGAAATTTATGTTGTTGTATGCCAGCGAAACGTCGTGCGTGTCAGCAGAGACCATACAAAAGCTACCGATTTTCATCAACCGATGTCTGCCGTTTATAATTCGGGCCTGGTGGCCTCACAACTGGATTCCGAGTACCGAGCTCCATCGACGATTTCATTTGAAACCGATATCAACAGAAACTCGAGAACGTAAATGGAGGAAGTCGACAGACCCAGGAGCCCGTGGCGACGAAGCCTCAACAAGGAAATCGAAGAAGGCGAACCTGACCTGGGTCCAGGTCAAGGCTGAAGCCAGCAGCAGCCCAGGATGGAGATTTTTTATGTTGGCCCTATGTACCCCCAGAGGCGCTCGCTCAGGATACATGAGTGAGTGAGTGATTCCTGCAGAAGTTCCTTCTGTGATTGCTACAGGGATGTTTAAAAGGCACCTCCAATAATTCACCATGGAGATTACTCAGGAATGCGTGCTGAGTTTCCGCTAAGATTACTTAATATGATTCCTACAGTAATTTCTTTCAAAATTATCAAATAATTTCTTCACAAATTCACCCAGGGTTTGTTTTTGTCGAATGCCTGTAGTGATTTTTCTCTGAATTCCTCTTCGTATTCTGGAAATCCTCTTCAAATTTCTTTGAGAATTCCTGTTGGTCCTGAAATGGTACTGTGTTTTTTCCGGGCTTTCGTGGTGGGAATCCTACAAGAAGTGTTGCTGGAATTCTTCAAGCAATTCCTGCTAGAAATAAGAGCAAAAACTGCATAAATACCAGTGCTTGAGAATTCTCAGCAAGCATACTTGGAGAAATCCTGGTAGAAGTCAAGGTAGAAGTGCATGAATGAATCCGTGCAAGAATTTCTAAGGTTATTCCGAGAGAAATTATTGGAGGAATCCTTGGGAAAATCCCTAAATGGATGACCGAAGCAATTTGCGGAGGAATCCTGGGAGAAATCTATGGAAAAATTCCAGAAATTTCCAGGAAAACCCATCAGACATTTCTAGAGGAGTTCCAAGAGGATTTCTCAAAAGATTTGGGAAGCCTGCTGGGGTGTCTCTGAAAACTCTTCCTGGGATTACTCAAGGGAATCTTTTGTAATTCTTCCAGAAATTTCTGCTATGAATCCTTCAGAGAATTTGAGAAAGATAACTCTAGGAATTTCTTATTGTATTCCAGTCATTACTGCTGAGATTCCTTCAGGAACTCCTACTGATTTTTTCGAATTCTTGAGAAATTTCATGCATTTTCAGCATCTCCAATTATTACTGTTGAGCATCTTCCAGGAATTCCTGGATGATTTTCGGCAGGTGGAAAACTCAGAAAAAATACTGGAGGATTCCAGTCTGAAATTTATAGAAGAATCCCAGCAGCAGTCCAGTAGCAATCCCAGCAATAGTTCCAAAAATAATCTGAAGAGGATTCCTAGTAGGAGTACTTAGTTTCTTAAGAAATCCATACTGGTATCGTTGGAGGAATTTCAGCAAGAATTTTTAGTGAAAATGTCAGAAGAGTTTTTGGAAGTATCCTTGCAAAAATTGCAGGAGCAATCTAAAGAATACATTATAAAGGAATCATTGGATCTACAGTCGGAATTTATGAAGGAATTTTGAGAGCAATTTCTGAAAGTGTCTATAGAGATATCACTGGAAGAACTATTGCAGGATTTATTAGAAAAATCCGTGGAAGAATTCATGAAAAAATACTTGGAGAAATCACTTGACAAATCACAGGAAAAATTCCTGGAGGAACTTCAAGTGGACTCCCTGGAAGAATCCTGGATGGTATCAGCAATCCCAGTAGCAATTCCTAGAGGAACCCAACAGGCATTCGGAGACAATCCAAGAGAAATTTATGAAAACATTATCTTGGAATTCTTCAACAAATGCCTGTTGGGATTATTATACAGGGGATAGACAAAATGATCGGGACAGGCAAAATTTTCACTTTTCAAAAAATGTTAAATTAGCTGTAACTTTTTGAAAGGTGCATCGAAAAATCTGGGATTTTTACTGTAAGTTGATCAATTAGTTGTGTATCGATGGTCCAATTTTGGAAAAGATGGGGCTATTCTGTACGAAGCTATAAAGATTCTAGGAAAAGGTATAATTATCCGATAGCCAACTTTGAGCTGTTATATCTCCGGATACAATAAACCGAATGCAATGAAATTTTGACCATTTATGACTTACATAATGAGCTTTGAAAAACGTTTGACTTAACTTGAAATTGTAACCAAGAGACAAAGTTATAGCGACTTAATTTATTTTATGATTTTTCAGAAAATTGGTCTATTTTTAATATGCATCCCATTACTTTTCCAATTCATTACCGGTTATGTTGTTACTTTCCATCAAAACATATTTACATACAAGTCAATTAAAGGGAATTGAACTGAATTATAATTAGAATCTTGAATTTTGAAACGATGTTGAAGTTTTGGAAAATTTGGTGTTTTATTAGAAAAATAATCTAATCGTTATAATTTTTTTCCGTGTGAACAATTTTAGGTTATGTCAAAAGTTTTTCAAAGCTTATCATATAAGTCATAAACGCTCAAAATTTTATTGTATTTGATTCATTGAATTCGGAGATATAACAGTTTAAAATTAGCTATCGAATAATTTTGACTTTTTCTAGATTTTTTATAGTTTCGTACAGAATAGCCCGATCTTTTCCAAAATTGGACCATCGATACACAACTAATTGATCAACATACAGTAATAATTTCAGATTATTCGATGCACTGTTCAAAAAGTTACAGCTATTTGAACATATTTTGAAAAGTGAAAATTTTGCCTGTCCCGATCATTTTGTCTATCCCCTGTAAATATTCTTGTTGGGATTGCTTCAAAGGTATCTGCAATAGTTCCTTCACATATACTTGCAAGGAACCCTCCAGAGATTTATCTAAGGGGTCCTATATAAAATCCTCTTGCTATGTCTCCAGAGATTTCTTCAGGACTATGTCTTAGAATAGCAACAGATATTACTACTAGGACTTCTCCAGAAATTACTGCTGGGGTTTCTCAAGCATTTTCAGCTGAAAGAACTCCACCATGATCTGCAGCGAGAGATACCTGCGTAATCCCAGCAAAAGTTCCTGATGATTTCTACCAGAAATTTATAAACAAATCCCAGCAATATTCCTGAAGTAATACCAGTAAGAATTTCTAAAATAATGTCAAGGTGATTTCCAATAGGAATTACTGGGAACATTCTAAGAACATTTTTGTAGTAATCCTCGTAGCAATCCTTGAAGGAATCACAGCAGTAATTTTCGAAGGCATCTCAGCTGTAAATACTAGCTTTGGCATGCTTCTCACTCTTCTAAATAAGCACAAGACAGAGACAGATGGAAGAGGGGAATAGCCCTCTCCTTCATCCCGCTTTTCTTAGTATTTATCAAAAAGAATTAACGAAAATAAAAGAAAAGGCTGCCTACACTAGTGGTTGTTATTGCAAGGGGAATTCCTTCAATAAATTCTGGAGGAGACCTATTATCATTCCAGGTATTTCTATCCAGCTTTTTACGCTATCTTGCCATAAACTTTGAATCACCCCTTTCTGACGTTTCTTGCCGACACTATAATAATTATTATGGTTCGGTCAAAGTAAGCTTGGCGAAGATGAAAATGTTGTTTGTTGACAAAGAACGTCGGAAATTTTCACCAATTATCGAAGCAAAATTGAAATCGATTTATTATCTTTTTTTTCTAAATAATTCTTTACTTTTCTATATTGTAGGTCAATTTGTGAAGAGTAGAAGTTTAAAATGGCTGGAATGCAAGGAGCCAGTACATTGTCGTCTAAGAAACTGCGTGTTAAAACTCCTGTTTTTTATCACAACACCGTCTCAAGGATGGTTATTCTTGCGATCTTGATGGACAGGCTCGTGTTATAGAATGAAAATTCTAGCCAACGTATTGAAACGTCTTATGACCCCGGGAGCACTCGACGTCCCAGACGGGGACAGACCTAAGGCCCCAAGCAGCTGGTCACAGCCTCGGCCGCTTCTGGGGTGGGCACTGAAGGCCATCTTTTGGTCTCTCGGGTCCCTAGGCGTTCAGCAGTGGGGGAGTTTCGGACATCCTAGTTTCGGACGGTGTTGCACAACCACAGGGAAATTTACCTTCAATCTTGTATTCGTCTGATCCAAGTTTTTACAACTGTCGAGGCGGTCTGCGAGCTGTCGGGATACTGGGGGAGGGTGTTTTCGCCATGAACAGGGAGCGACCTCTAGGAGCGTCACTGGCGGCGGTCGTAAATAGCGGGTTGCGTCGCAAGTGAGCGACTAGTGTGGTGTCGGAGTGGTCGCTGGAATGCGGCCGGAAAGCGGCCAGAGCACGAGTTGAGTGCCAGGACTAAACGCGACCGGAAACGGCAGGGGCGTGGTCGCGGTACTCGGGGGGGGGGGGGGGGGGGTGGTTTCGTCGTTGAACGGAGGCGCTTTGTCGGAAAATGCCTTGAGTACAGCCAGAACACGGCAGCTGTCTCGTGGAGGACAACCGCCATACGAGCGGTGGCTCCACATACATGCGTTTTCAGGCTCTTTTTAAATTAGCCGTTAAAGCCTAACTAAACAAGTTGGGTCCCTAGTTTCACACACCGTAATAACTTCTATGCTTTCCCCTCTGTCAAACATGTCTGTCAGCATGTATGCATTCTATGGTGGAAGCTATTAATGAAACTCCGAAATAATTGCTGCAGGGATCCGATTAATATTTTAAAAGAAATTGAAGTACATTTAGGATTTCTGGTGAAACTGTGATGTGATTGTTAAAGGAATTTTGACTTCTGCTAGACTGCTGGAAGAAAATTTTAAAAGAGTGTCCTTGAGACTGTAATGAAATATTGAAGACGTCCAAGAGAATTTTATTGTGCAGTACTTGTAGGAAGGCTCTTTTTTATATTGAAGAAATATTCGTTGGCATATTGGAAGGAATTTCAGGTTGATTCCAAGGTTGATTCAAGGGAAATACTGGTGAAAATTTCCAAGGTTTTCTGGCGTAATTCAGATCCATTATATAATACGTGCACCATCAGGGACTCTCTAGTAGGATATTGGAGGATGATCTGGGGCAGTATTTAATACATTTAATATGATTTTCGTCACTTGTTTCGAATTGATAACATAGCACAAGAACCATTTCCATAAGTATCAAACAATTTCATAATCCTCTGGTGCCTAAAAGTATAAAAATGTAATTAGAAATAAAAACTGTAGGAATATATTTCAAAAAGCCCTTCAATGTTAAGATACCGTACTTTCAAAACAAATGCAGTGGAAATTCTTGACAGCTCAATCAACAAACGGAAACTATTGCCTACTAAGATCAAACCATAAAATCTGTCGGCAAGAAATGTCAGAATCAAATCACCCCTCGCCTTTTTATAGCCAGCGTAAAAAGCTGGATAATATTCGTTCAATGATTCCACCAGGGATTTCTCCAAGGACTCATTTAAAAAATCTATTTACGTTTTCTCAAGTTGAGATGCAGGCTCTGTTCCACCTGGACCGTTATTCCAATGATAATAAAGCAGAAGGTGTATTTCATAACAAAGAACAATTTTGTAGAACACACGAAAATTACCAAAAATCCCCAGAAAAAGATATAACGAAAAAACTATTTTGAGGGTTCGTTCACAAAAAACGACACATATCTCTTATATTTAAGCAAATAAGGTAATAGTTTGTTCGGCAAACTTTCCAACAATACATTTTTCTACAACTTTGCAGAAGATACCAACACTTTATCTTCATTTTTGAAAAAAGTGGAATTCTGCCGCACTTTTAGGTGGATTAATCACAAAAGTGAAATCCCAAAATAAAGAGTTCAGTATACAGAACAAAATCTTCTAAGACACTATAGCGCTAAAGTCAATACATAGAGCTGCAAAAAATGGGTTATGGTTGTGTACCCCAGTATACAGTATGTGGCAGGTTCCTCCGGAGATTATGTCCGGTGGCCACATCCGGTAGTTCCTAAAAGGTCACAAACTGTGTGGAAACAATGTTTGGTTGCAGAGGTATAAGTTTTAGTGAAAATAGAGTGAGTTTTATAGCGAATCATAATGGAAAACACTCTGTGTACCGAAAAACAGCCCTTTTTATATGAATCTGACCCAGTGACCCACCGGAATAACTCCGGCCATAGGGACCATTCCGACGTTCTCTGTCCACTTTTACAAACTAGACATATGTACGAGTGTACTGTCAAAAAATTATTCAAATCCGTTGTGTATTCGCTGATCGGCGACATTTTTAGTTCATATGCGCTGACTCAGGCCGATACGGGTTAAAATAATCAATCTTGGGTTTTTTCCCCATACATTTTTATACCGTGACTGCACCTAATTCCGTTCACTTAAGGCGATGAACTAAGTCTAATAGCTGTAGAAAATACATGTTCTGCATTTAGTGGCTGTAATTGTGCAACGCTGTTTCATTATGTCTCTATACTGCTAGAAAAATATAATCACGGTTGCAAGCACTCAACTTATTTTGAAAATTGCCGCTATTTAAAACAAGTTGTTGTTCCTTATTCCAATCAGTATGATCCTAATTCCGTTCACTTGTGTTCCTAATTTCGGTCACTCCAAGTAATTATCAAGTTGACAAAATAATCATATTGTCATAGGTTGTTATGGTTATATTTATATTTTATATGTCGAAATACATTTATTTAGGGTGTGGAACCATTTGGGCAGGAGCACCTATTTTGGGCACTTGCTGCTATAACTCGGTCAATTTTGACCGATTGACTTGATTTTTGAGACACGATCAGATATGCACAGTATCTAGCCATGTGCAACAATTCAAGTCAATCGATTTGAAATTGACTGAGTTATAGCTGCAAGTGCCCAAAATAGGTGCTCCTGCCCAAATGGTCCCAGACCCTACTTGTCAAAACATGTTAGTTCTATAATAATTTTAAGTAATAACATTGGGTTATATGTATTAATGTTGTTGCGTTTTTTGAGAGCTTTCTGGGAAAACTGCAAAATTCCACCAGAGTGTCGAATGTTACGTCAAAGTCGGGTCAAATTTTATCGAATGTTGGGCCCACATCGCATAACTGTTGGGTCTATGTTGGGTTTGGAGACCAAAATAAAAACAGGTCAATGATAGGTTTATGTCGGGTTTGACGTCATCTATAAATCTTTAAACCGACGACACCACAATTTATGCTTGCTAGCTGGGGTTATCAATAAATGATATGAACCCAACATCAATCGTCATGGAGCCTTGACTGATGCTGAAGTTGGTTATTTCGATTGTACTGCAGATTTTTTCATAGTTTCCTTTGCATTTATATGGTGATTGGAATTAGGAGCAAGTACAACCTGTAGTATCCTAATTCCGGTCACGTGTTTTTTTCATTTCTAGCATCAGAAGTCTTCTTCGATAAGATGATTTGATGTTAAATTTATAAAAATATGTCCTTTATTGTTCTGCTATGGTGCTTTTTTGATTGATTTTGTTAGTATTTCAATGAAAACACATTAAATGTATAAATTGATGCAATTCACAGGTCCACAAAAAAAAGTAATATGACGGCCGATTGGATTAATAATGGCATTTGATGTATTTTCAAAATAATACACAAGAAACCCTTTAACTTTTTGATTATATTCTGGCGTGGACATAATTATTGAAAATTACAAAAATCAATTTGCTAAAGATTTGCGACAATTTCGGCTAATACTCGATGTTTTGATTCGTGTGAACGGAATTAGGAGCTGATTGGAATTAGGCGCGGTCACGGTATGGAATGAAATTCACCTTAAAATGACTTTTTTCGACATTTATATGGGAAAATAGGAAAAAATTCAAAAATATCAAAAAACCCAAGATGAAATATTTTAAACCGCACAGATTCTGTAACTAGAGGTCGAAACTTACGATTCTACGGAATAGCATTTGAGGTACATTCGATTTTCATAATACTTCCCTTTGGACATAGCGTGTGACGATCAGAACGAGATATTGGTTTGATTAATATAAGAGATAATATCCCAAAACTATTCTTGGAATATCTGAACCATATCAAAGTTTGTTATTTAAGGATCGAGTGAGTATCTCGCTGCTATTGGTTAGATCTTACAACAGCTAAACATGATAATTCAGAGCCATAGCGTAGTTCCACGGCGCCCTTGACATGCATCCAGTTTAGCCCCCCCCAAAATTAGGCATTTTTAATTTTCTAAAGCTTGCGGTTATTCTTTTCTTTTTCGAAGTTTCTTCGAAAGTTACGTTTTGGGGATTCAAAAAAACAATGTTCTCTGGTTTTTTATTGCCTTATTGTGTTTATCATTTGTATATTTCTCTATGAAATCGCTCACAAAATTATCAAAAAAATATTTATCTTGTACGAGTATAAGTACAAACACATTTTGAATTTCATAAATAACACTTAGACCAGCACTATAACTAGAAATGACATTTCAAATTCCTAACATTTCGGAAGTCATCAATTGTAGATTTTCTAAGCTATGTGAGCGATTTTTCTTTCTAAAGAAAACCATAGATGACTTTCTGAAGAAACCTTTGGTCGAATTCCTAAAGAAGTCCATAGAAGATTTTCTATTAAAAATCCATGAAAGAATTTCTTGAAGAGCTCTCAGAGACATCTCTGAAGGAATCTCTGGAGTGATTTCTACAAGAATCTCTGAAGGATTTTCCATAGGAACCCATGGAGGAATTGCTGAAGAAATCTATTGAAGGGAAATCATGGGGTAATTGAATTATATTGAGCGTAATTAAGGGTAACGCAAATAATCCTTAAAGAGATTTTTACAGGAATCCCCGTTGAAGGAAATAATGGAATAAAATGATATATAAATCTCGGGATGAATCATTTCACCTTCTGAACTTCCTGTAAGCCTCCTTACATGAATTTCTAGAGGAATCCTTCGAGAGTTTTCAGAAAGAATCTCCAGATAAATATCTGATTTGACCTTCTTTTTAAATAATTCTTCGTTGAGATTCTGAGAAAATTTCTGGAGTAATTCTTTGAAATTTTTTCGAAGAAACCCCTTGAGGAATTGCCCCCTAGTTATTTATGTAAAAAAAGTTGATTTTTTCAGCACGAGTCGTACATTTATCCAACGGACCGTTACCCCAGATATGAAAATGCAACAAACCCATACAAGTGGCTTATCAAACCACGGAATTTTTGATTTCTTGATAAACGGTCGGCACGAAAATAGTCTCAGGCCATTGCTGAACCGGTAGTGTTCCGCAACCGGTTCCAGGTGTCCCGGCGGCATTTTTTTATTATTCCTTGTTAAGTGTCTAAGTCCCGACGGCAGCTGCCAAATATATAAGTCAACCAGTTCCATGCATGCGTCACATCAAATAGCGGCTTTTTCGATAACAACAGAAGCAAGAAAATAGTTTTAGATCATATTTGGGACAACTGGTACTTCTTCCCACTGGAAATGGTTTAATATAATACTGAACTAAACTCATACATGCGGCACATCAAATGAAAGCTTTTTTGATAACCTAATGAACGATTAGTATGTGCTAACTTTTCATCGATTGGTTTTCGGCGAGATTAGTAAGAAAAATAGTCTCAGACTATACGTAGGACAGCCGACAGTATCACGGAGCTGGGTTTGGGTGTCCCACCGTAAGTGGTCAAACGCTAAAGTGAACTAAACCCGTAAGGTACACCGGGGCAAGTTGAAACGGGTGGGGCAAGATGAAACAGTGGGTTAACATGATGTTTTCTAATGATGATAAACAATTTGATTGCCATATCACATAGTTTTTGATTCAAACAATCTTTTAGCGAAGAATAAGTTTCCAAATTGTACTGAAATCTATTTCAAAACTTTGCGTTTCATCTTGCCCCGGTGTACCTTTCATGCGATATAGGATGACATTGGGTATTATCGGCAGGTTTGTTCTCTTCGTCATGGGAGGTTTTTGTCAGCCAAATCACCTGAAACTTGGCCATATAATTCACATTAGTTGGGAAGGAATTGAGGCCAACTTTGAGTTCAATAGGTTTCAAAAACCCCCCCAAGACGAAGAGAACAAAACGGTCGAGAATAGGTAATTTCCCCTATCTAATCGCGGCTACTTCGATAACCTGATGAATAGTTGGCAATGAAATAGTCACAGACCATATTTGGGACATCCGGTAGTGTCGTGAAATCGGTTCCGGGTGTCCCGCCGGAAGTGGTCAATCGTAACAGTAAACAGTGGGTTTGGTACCTATGCATGCGGCACATCAAATAGGCTTTTTCGATAACCTAATGAACGATTAGTTAAAAACAAGTCTTGGACCATGTTTAGGACAACCGGTAGTGTTCCGAAACCAGTTCCGAGTGTCCCGCCGGAAGAAGCCAAATGTAAATGTGAACCAAACCCGTGCAGGAAACACATAAAATAACGGCATTTTCAGCTTATTGAACGACAAACAGGAAAATAGTCTCAGACCATATCTGAACCGGTAGGATTTTGGAACCAGTTCCAGGTGTCCCGCCGGAAGTGGCCAAATGTAAAAGTTAACCCATGCATGTACATTAGGGCAGTTCAGACTTAAAACATGTTAAAAATTCAAAGCTCCCATATGTTCATTACAATCCTTGGTGCAAAACTAGAGTCCTGTCTAATTTTCAGCCATTTCGGTGGTGATTTAATGGTGGACCAAAAGCAAAATAGGTTTATATGGAAATTACTATGGAGAATTTTCGAAAAAGGTTCTCCGCGCTGTAGAGCATTACCACATGGATGAAGGCGTTGGGTCAAAGTCAAATTGAATTTTTCAGGTCCCAATAATGAATGTCGCTAAAGACCGCAACTCGTTTCGACTCACGAGACAGAAGTTATTAATCAATATTCATTCATGCATGCTTGAACAGAAGACCACAACTCGATCGACACGCTTGATACCCAATCATAGTATGCGTGTTACCTTCTTGCACATCTTGCAGGACATCGTGTATTAAGATGCGCATGCGAGTGAGAATTTGTTTAATAAATTTTCCTCGATTGTCGAAATGAGTTCCGGCCTTCGGCAACATTCATTATTGAGATCTGAAGAATTCAATTTGGCCTTGACTCTATGACGTCATCCATGTATTGATGCTCTACAACGCGGAGAACCTTTTTCGAAAATTCTTCATAGTAATTCCAATATAAACCTGTTTTGCACATGGGCCACCGTTAAATCACCACAGAAATGGCTGAAAATTTGACAGGACTCTAGTTTTGCACCAAGTATTGTAACGAACATATGGGAGCGTTGGATTTTTTACATGTTTTAAGTCTGAACTGCCCTAATGCGTATCAAACCGCAGCTTTCTTGATAATCTTATGAACGGTTAGCAAGAAAATAGGCAAGAAGCAGCCACATAAGAGACTACAGAGACAACTAGAGAAATTTAATCGCTCTATTTTTCTAATATTTGACCCTATGTACTGGGATCTTAAGTAACATTTTCGTGCATTAAGAGATGGTATAAGCTAAGCAAATAAACGTTAAAAGTTGATTTAATTTGGACTTCCACACAATTTGTATGAGGAAAAAATTGGTGAAAAACTTTAAAACTAGTTTTTTAAAGCAGTTTTATGCATAGGTACCTTGGGCATAAGGTCGTATGGCATAAAATAATATAAAGGTTTCACAGAAGATTAAGGCTGTTTCAGAGAATTTGGCTGTCGTTTCAAGCGGTTTCAGGGAGATTCAGGAAATCTCAGGTGGTTCAAGAAGTTTCAGGGCAGTTTCAGGGAACTTTCAGGCAGATTAAAAGAGCAACAGAGGCCTCAGGGGCTGTCAGAGATTTCAAAGCCGCTTCAGTGGCTCGTGGTGGTGAGGCCTCAACAAAGAAATAAAGGAAGTCGACGGAAATTTGTCCGGGTCACAGATCAAGGCGATGGAGGAAGATCAACCAGGATCAAACAGGTCTTTGGCTTCGACCCTCTGCACTATTGTGAGTGCTGAGGACTGAAAGCAATAAGTAGCAGTGTAAACCTGCATTTTCATTATGGACCATTATGTCTCACAAATGATCAAAAGCTGTGCCACTGCAGTACTAAACCTTGGATATTTCACAGGCCGTAAAACTCCAAAACTTTGAACTTAGAAATATCAAGATTCTGGAAGAACCTCTCCAATGTTTGTGTTTATTTTAAGTAACAAATGCAATCACGTAACTTTATCATCATCCCAAGCTCGGGAAAACGCCATCTACTGACTCCCCCAACCCCAACAAGCACCGAGATGAGTGGAGGAAAACTGAAAGCTACTTGCAAAAAGCATTAGCCGAGGCGGGGGGAGGCAAAAAAGGAAAAATTAGGCCAATCAGCATTTTAAATGGTTGCCTTGTACCGTCGTAGTCGTCGTCGTCGAGCCCCGTGTACCTCCCGGAACATTGCATTGAGGGCAAGGACTGGACGTCGGAGCCTGCCTCGCGAAGTTAATGCGGCGCCGCCCGACCGCCCGCCCGGGAAGGAACGACTTACTTTCTCCAGGCTTGTAGCTGCGGCGCACTGAGTAACGAGTGGGCTCGTTTTAAGGTGTGCTCTTTTTTATGGGATGCTATTCATCCGAATGGCCAGCCCCAAACAAGCCTCGACGACGACGTTGAACGAGGTTAACCTATTTCCCTTCCTCGACGACCAGGGATTGCACTCTCGGTTGTGGTGCAATGGGGGTGAATGTAAGCAAATAAAAATCATGACTCACGGGCGCACTCACAATAATGGGGCTGCCATCAGGCCGCCCCAGAAGGTCTAAGGTTAACTAATTTTGCGCTGAAAACTGCGCACGAAGTAACTCCTAGCCGCGCGGCTCAGCTCACTGCTGCTAGGCTGCTCCGATTGTCTACCTTGTCGAATGAGTAGCAAATTTGATTTGAATATCGTGCTGCTTGAAGTTGATTACTCATTCTGAGTGGAAGGAGATTGAAGGAGCTAACCTTTTTATTTCTAAACCGTTATTGCAATTGTTTTCACGCCGTCACGAGTAGTGGGTCGGTCACTTACCTGAAAGGAAGCAGAGAAAGGGAACATTAATTACTATTTGAAATTATTACAGTTAATGAAAATAGGTAAATTTGCAATAACAACACAGATTATGTAAGAGTAGATCAAGTTCAAGTACCCCAAAATTCCCAGGATTTTCTTGTTGAGCAAGCTTTAAACCACTCCCCAGAACCCAGCTCACCACATTCATCAAAACCATCCGTCAGCAGAAGAAAAATATCCAACCAACTTCTGCCAACTCCAATAAATCTCCCGGTCCAGATTTTCACTTCCTCTGCTGTCTCAGCGGATTTTTCTTAAATAACACGTATAAATATTACCCAAAATTGATTTTACGTTATCGATCCATCCGCAGCAGCTCGGTTACAGCAAAAATTCGATCCACATCGTGGTGCTTGCTCACAAATCACACCAGCCAGCCAACCATCGCATCGAGGAAAAAAAGAGGAGAAACTCACGTCATTTTTCTTCATCCAACGCTTCCGCATTCGGTTCCAAGATCGTCCGTTCATCGAATCCATCCGTCGCGTCGCCGACTACAACTAATCTTCCTACCGCCGCCGTCACCTTTCCCCGGCGAACGAACGACCGACGACGACGCCAGTATGACGCCTTTCGCCTCTTTACCACGCTGTTTCTTGAATTTCAGCTCCAGCCAGACTCCCGGCGAACAACTTGGGCATCCCGGGGCTTATTTTCGACTGCTTTTCATCCCTTCTCTCATACTACGTCCATACGGTGAACTCACTTCTTGTCGGAAAACTTTAAAAGTTCTCGTTCGATGTAGAATCGAACGCGAGGATGAAGGCTTTGGCGGGCGTACGGATATTCCAAGGACTACTACGAGCAATGCCAATGGGTTCGTTCTCGGGGAGGAATGTGAAATGCTGAACCTGTCATAATGCTGAATCATGTGCTGAATTTATTCCAGCTGTAAAAGTTCCTTGTTGTTGAATTTTCCGAATTCCTTCGCTAAGATTGGCAGATCATTCTGGAATTCCACCGCAAACTCATTCTATAGTTCTCTTAGGTGTTCTAATGAGAATCCTTCAGCAGTTATGGAATTTCTCCATGAGTTTAGTCCGTATGGAATTACTCTAGAATCTCCTCATGGAATTGTTATACAAATTCCTTGTAAGATTTCCGCAGGAGTTCTTCGGATGACTTCAGGAATTCCTGCAGTAATTTGGTAAAGAACTCCTCCAGGTGTGGCTTCTGGACTTTCTCCAATTCTCCAGAAATTCTTTCAGGGAATCCCAGTAAAAAACTTCTAGAAATATTATTAAATGACCTGGAAGAATTTGGAAGAAAAAAAAAACATCATGAACAATCCTTGAAAGAGCTTCTAGAGGAATCTCAGATGAAATTCCTTGAGGAATGCCAGATGGAACCTCATTAGGAATCTCAAAAAAAAAAATCCCAGTTCAATTCCAGAGATCAGCTTCTGTTCCGAAAGTTCCACGTGTCGTCACGGCTAAGATTGGCAGATGCTTCAGGAATTCCGTCGCAAATTCATCCTAGAGCTTGCTCAGATATCCCTAATGGGAATTCCTTTGTCCTATCCCAAGAAGAAGAACTTCGACGGAGTGACATTAACCTTCTTAGCAAAGTCACTCCCAACATTCTGTGTCGTTTTAATATCTCATATCAAAAGGAGTGGTTGATACGAGATGTCCCCACTCTATGCCTTGATTGTAGAATAATTAACGCTGCACAGTATGCCAAGCCAATGCTTGTGATGCATCTCTGATGTGCTGCAAGCATTATTAATGACAAGAAAAAAGATAGAAGTAGTGGATTCTATCATTCTGCAGGATTCTTTCAATGAATGGCTGTGTATGTGTAGACTAGACTGGACTAGACAAGATATCTCTAATGGGAATCCTTAAGAAGCTCTTATGGAATTCCTTACGAAATTATTCGAGAAGTTCCTCCAATCTTCACTCGGATTTTATTCAAAAGTTCCTTATAAAACTCTTACAGGGGTTCGTTGAGGAATTCCTCCAACAATTGGTCATGGAGTTCCTCCAGCAGTCCATCAGGGATTACATTTCTCCGGGATTATATTTTTTCAGAGAATCCCAGAAAAAATATAAAGACTTCGCAAGAGGAACCGAAGGGATATCAGAAAAAACACCCGTGAAGGAACTTTGGGAGGTATCTCAGAAGAAACTCCAGGAGGAATCTCAGCAAGAGCTCCAGGAGGAATCTAGGAAAGAATACCTGGAGGATTCCCGGAAGAAATCCCTTGAGATATCCTGGAAGAAACTCCTAAAGGATTCCCAGATGGAACCTCATTACAAATCTCAGAAGAAATCCTGGTAGAATCCTAGAGGTGACTTCTGAAGAAATCCTGAGTTAACATCTGGATGAACCTCAGAATGAGCTTCCAGAGGAATACCAGATGGAACTTCTGGGGGAGTTGTAGAAAGAGGAAGTCTTGGAGGATTCCTGGAAAAAGGAATTCTCAAAAAGAGGAATCCCAGAAGGAACTCCTTGAAAGAAAAAAAGAATTCTTAAAATGAGGGTTTCTGGAAGTTTTGAGCAAAGTTTCAGTTTCAGGAAATATTTTGGTAGGTTTTCAGAACGATTACAGATATTCTGGAGTTTCTGCGGAGTTAAAGCATTTCGTTTATCTTTCTCTAAGAGATTTTTAGTGCGAGGCTAGTTTATCTCTGGATACATAGCTTTACTAACGAGCCTGGATAAAACAAAGAAGAGAAACGTCAAAATTGGAATAGTCAATTTGCTGCCATCCCCATAGTTCCAATCGAGCAGGAGACCTGTCAGAACGACAAGAATTCGCCACTTTGGTATACTCGAGACAGTTTAGGCTTTACTTCTCTTCCGAAGGAGCACATGTCATGAGTTGCCGAACGTGGAATTCAACCCCAGGTCCTCGGCGTGATAATCTTGAGATCTAACCATTTCACCAGGTCCGCTCCACAGGAGTTTTAGAAATTTCAGTCAATTTCGGGATGTATAAGGCGGCATTGTGGTGGATTTCAAAGGTTTCAATTTCAAGATTTCAATGGGGGGGGTGGTTTGAGAGTTTTATTTATAGATTTACAAGAGGTTTCAGAGAAGAGTGTCAGTGTGTTTTAGGTCAAATTCCGAGGTTTCAAAGTGTTTCCAGAGCTTTGAGACTGTTTTTTGGAGGTTTTTTTTAGAGTATTTCAGGTGATGACAAAACCACCTCTTATTCTCAAGAGCACAAATCGGAAGAACTGAATGTCGTTAACCAATCGACCAACTTTTCAGGAGCCTTGGGGGCTGGAGTAGGTTTAAGTGTGTTTTGGAAGGACTTCAAAAGGTTCCACAGGATTTCAAGAGGTTTCAGACTGGTTTCAGAGAGTCCCAATATATTATTGTTGGGGTTTTAGAGGATTCCATGGGAATTCCAGGAGGGCATCGAGGGATGTCCAGGTGGTTTCAGTGTATTTTAGAAACAACGCTCCGTCTGCTTCCATGGCGTGATCCGCTCCGGTTACCAAGTTACAGCAATCGATGTCAGTTGATTCGATTCGAAACTCTCCAATCGCGCAGGGATATGGCAAAGGCTATGCTTATTGCCGACACTTTGCAGGGAAGAGTCGATTGCAATTTACTTTACAGTTGCACTAACGTAAGAACTACACGACACACAAAATACGCGACGCGACACAAGACAACACTTATCGTTCTTACAATCGTCAAGAAAAGATTTAAAAAATTACCTTTTGTCGACCGGTTTCGGGCGAGATCTAGCCCATCTTCAGGACAATGTCCGACTGACTGCGGTATGTTCGTACGTTGTTCGTATACGTCCAAAAGAAGAGAAATTTACTCTATCGTCAAGTCTGCTAGGTCGAAGAGACACGATGCGATGGGAGGGTCGTCCTCATTCATCAATTGATTTTTCGACCCTGTGATGAACATGGACTCCCTTGCATTCAAATGCGAAGATTTGTTGACACATTTGAGCAGTTTCGCTTCTTCCCAGTTGATGTTGTGATTACTGCTCGCTGTATGAACTGCCACGCTGGATTCGTTTTGTTTGTTTGTGTCAACGGCATTCTTATGTTCCCTGATTCTGGTTTTGAATTTCCGGCGTGTCTGACCTATGTAGACAGTCCCTGCACGGAATTTCATAAATTCCTGACTGCTCATCCGGGGGAACCTTATACTTCAGATTACATAGTAGTTCAATTGATGAATGAGGACGACCCTCCCATCGCATCGTGCCTCTTCGTCCTAGCAGACTTGACGATAGAGTAAATTTCTCTTCTTTTGGACGTATACGAACAACGTACGAACATACCGCAGTCAGTCGGACATTGTCCTGAAGATGGGCTAGATCTCGCCCGAAACCGGTCGACAAAAGGTAATTTTTTAAATCTTTTCTTGACGATTGTAAGAACGATAAGTGTTGTCTTGTGTCGCGTCGCGTATTTTGTGTGAAGAGTCGATTGCCCTGCCATTCTGGAAGCGGTTGACTTGAACGTTCGTCCTAGGGCCCTTCGGAGCATCGCGATGCTTAGATTGCCTTTCCGACGAATCAATTACGGTCAACACACGTCGCTGATTGGATTGGAACGTGTGTTCAATAGAGTTGGCCACCTTTTCGACTTCCACTTGTCCCGCCAAACGATGCGCCAAATATTCCGCAGTTATTTTACGAACAATAACGAACTGTGATTTTATATGTTTTTTTTGTTACGGTATTTGACTTTTTCGCATTTTGTTCCTGTTTTATCTTGTATTTCAAATGCAGTTTTGTTTTTAGTTTTTATAGTTATGTATTAGTTATAAGAGGCCATCATTGGGGCATAAGATGTCTGTTAATGTTAATAATAATAATTCAGGAGGTTCCCTGAGGTATCGAGGGGTTTCAGACTGAATTCAGAAAATTCCAGGATATTTCTTAGACAATTTGAAGAGAGTTCCAAAGGATTCGGGAAGGACTTCAAGATGTTCAAGTGGATTTTAAGAGGTTTCAAGGGGTTTTCCGGGAAACCGTTGCGGTCGTTGGTCGTCAGGTCGTTGCGAAAGGACAGGATTTCTATGTAGTTTCAGGGGGTTTCAGGAGGGTTTGAATAGAGGAACAAAAAGTTTCAAACTATTTTCGGCTGATTTCAGAAGAGCTTTTGGTGGTTTTTGGAGAGCTTCAGAAGAGCTTCCGGAAAGAAGTGTGTTTTGGGACGATTTCAGAAGGATCCAGAAGGCTTCGAGGGGTTTCAGACTGGTTTCAGTAGATTTCAGGGTAAGTGTTTTCAAGGGAATCAAGACTATTTGAAGAGAGTTTCTAATGATTCGGGAAGGACTCCAAGATGTCCAAGTGGGTTTCAAGAGATTTCAGGTTTTTTTTTTCGAGTATTTATTGGCGGATTTAAGAAGTCCATCAGGCGGTTGCGAAAGGGCTTCAGGAGAATTTCAGTGGAATTTTAGATCAATTTCAAGGACGATTCAGGAGACCTCGTATACATTAGCTTAAGTATTCCAACTGATTCAAATACAATCAAATTCCATTTAAGTAACTTTTATTTAAAACTCTGAGTGATTTTTTTTGGAAAATCTTATTTTTTTTAAATTTAAAAAATTGGGATGATTTTCAGTCAGTTTTCCGACAAATCCCGTATAACGGAATACCAGTAATCAACAAGTAAACTGATCGGCTTAACTATCTTCATGAATTGTTCAAACAACTGCCTGCATTATTAGGTACCAGAAAAAAATTTCAATAATTGCTCTTGAATTTGTTTAACATCTTTAAAGTGAAATCCGTAGAGAGAATCCACATGGTTTATGACAAGTGTCTTGTACCAGGTTTCAATAGCTATCCTGGAAAAGTTTCTTAAATAACCCGAGAGAAAAATCTTTCGTGTGAACATGCTCAGAGTAGCTGCCAGAATGTAGAATTACTGATTTCTAAAACTCAAACGCTTGTGATAAAAACATTCATTTTAAAAGAAACAAAATTTAGAATGCTGTTTAAGTAAAATTTAAAGGAACATATTTTTTTCAAATCTTGTTCAAAGTTTTCGAAAAAAAAGTGTTAATTATTCGTTTGTGGTATTGATAATGATGTTCTTTTCTCTTTTCGACATGAATTCTTAAATATATTCTGTAAACTTTCTGGCACAATATGTGACATTCTTTGTAGAGAAATCCCCGGAGAAGTGCTGAAGACTTGAGGCAGATCCCCTACATCATGTTTCGGTATAATTCACAGCAAATTTTCTTGAAGATTTCCCTATGGATTTTCTGTATTTATTCTGATTAAAATTCTAATAAATAATTCTGGTCGTATCCTTAGATCTCTGTCGGAATTTTAAACCATTGACTATATGAACTTTTTTAGTACAAAGTAAAATCTGAAAATATTTAACTAATTGACTGCATGAAATTGATTGATTGATATTGATGAGTCCGTCCGCGTTGAGCGCTCAACGCATACTGAGTTTGCATCATATGGTTGGTGACGAAGTATGTGTCAGTCGAGCTTCAATATCAACATTCTAGAAACAATACGCGCACACTTGTTGTTCGTAGGCCGCAAGAGTGCGGGAGATTGGCATCTAAGAGCCGAAAGAGAGATAAAGTTGTGAAAGACGGACCCGGTTTAGGGTGGTGCTTCAAATCCAGTTTGACTTTCTATTCTGCAGAGTTGTAACTTGTTCTGTAACTTAGTTGGTTAAAGCGCCGGACTAGCGATAACGGAGTCGTGGGTTCGAATCCCACCAAAACAAGTGGTTATTTTTTTTCACAAATTTATCTCTCAATTTGACAATTAAACGTACTTTGCCTAAAAAAAACTTCAAATTTTTACGTCTATTTCAGACATACTAGCCGACTGCTATAGCCGGAAAAGGGCAACAAAATAATTGTCAGACGGATTTAGTTTAAGCATTTTCCTTTTTTTTCTTTCCTTAATTCCCCAAAAAAAACAAAAATGCTTAAACAAACATTTTTTATTTTTGACTTATAGTTAGAACTGTTTTTCATATCTTAAAATGGTTTTTTGAAGCGTATTTTTATTTAAAAAAAAAAAATGATGGGCTAGTCACCTTTTAGATGTCATTGTTTTTTTTATATATTTTTCCTCAACCTTTCTGTATTGTTGAACAGAGTGGTAGAATTAAAGACACTTCATTTTTTTTTGAAAAATTACACAAAAAAATCAATTAAATATTAAAACTTAATCACAATATTTCAACAATTACAGGGGGTAGCCAAAATGTTTGGGATAGGAAACTTTTTTTCTCTCACAAAAAAGTTCAACAAGCTGTGACTTTTCATAGAGTGCATCAAAAATTTTCATATTTTGACTGTTTGTCAACATATGATATGTGCATCATTGGTACAAATTTGAGCTTGTTTGGTTAATCTTTCGCGAAGTTAAAACCGTTCTCGTTTTTTAACTTTCATATCTCTGTAACAATATATTGATACGACGTCAGAATCTTTGATGTACTCTATGAAAAGTTACAGCATGTAACTTTTTTGTGAGAGAAAAAAAGTTGCCTACCTTAAACATGTTTTCCACCCCCTATGAGTAGAGATAGTGTTCAAACTAGTCTTTTCAAACGTATTTTTTTTTTTTCAAGCAAAGAAACATTCATCCGAGTTGATCGTTTTACCCAAATGGATTCCAGAATCTCCTCGCACAACCAAGACCAAAAAAAAAACTTTCTCCAGCTGACGACGACGACGCCGACGTTGCATTGCGAAAAAGACGAGAAGCTCGTTTCCATATCCAATCCATGGGTGCTAGTACCACGGGGCGCCATTCGTTTCTCCACTATTTCGAATCCGGGATCCCAATTGATTTATATCGAGATTTAGTTTCAACAACGAACGATTTCGGATCGAACAGAACGACTGAGCAAAACGTTGCCGTCGGTTGGATGGGATGGAAAAAGCATTAACGTTCAGGAAGGATGGATGGTGTGAATATATGTAGGAAAGCAGTGAATATGGTGAAGTGTGAAATAAAATTTTTATTTGATTGTGATAATAATTTCCAATGATCTATTATAAACTTTCATTCGGTGTTACACGGATGTAATTTCACGGATAAATGGCGATTAATGTTGCAGGATTTCTGTGAAAACTCTTGCAGTGATGGGAATGGTCACTGTCAAGAAATCACATTCTCTAATGGTGCAACTCACTTTGCATGTATGCTTTCAAATAACGATAGATTACTGTTATCTTGTAGGTAAATCTGTTGTTTACTTTAGTGTTTCCTCCACCTTTCAGTCTTTCCATATAAGCTTTGAATAGTAAAAAGAAATTTAATAGACTTTAAAATTAAAATTTTCAAACTGGAGGTTGAAAGGTGGAAGCAGTACTACGGTAAACATCAGATTTGTACACAACCAGAATAGACGTCGTTTTATGGTCCCTGTTTTTAAATATGTCGCATGGATATGTCTGGCGGGAATTCGAATCGTTCTCAGATAATGTATGTTTTCTGATCAAACTTAAACCAGTTCCTAATAAGTAGAATAAACGTAATTATCAATAAGCAACCATCTGATCAAAAGCCCATCCAAGTTTGACAGATTCGTTCGGTTTCCGTTTCACCGCCAAAACGGACAGCTCCAAATTCAACCGGAAACCAACTTGCCAAAGTTCGTCGCACGCTGTGAGTCTTCCAAAAGACCGCCTCTACCGCCGACGACTAGCACTACGATGGCACTGGCTGACTGAGTGCAATAATCTGTGGAACTTTGGTAGAAAAGAAATCCATGTAATGACTAAAGCACACGGAATGAGTTTCAAACTCAATTTGCATGTTATTACTTTTTTTTCCTGGGTAGCAAAGCCAGAAGAATTGCTTCCATTCGGAGGTCCGCGTGGTCCACGTTTTCACGGGGCGAAAAATCCGCGATGATGTATGGAGATCGGAGAGGAAGGTGCACCGATTGACGTTGAAATAGTTTGACAGCCCTCGAACCTCTCCGCCGATCCACAGGGTACGCTGTGTGCCATTGTTAACTCACCGAAGAACGGCGGAGGCGGCGGTGACGGCAGGAAAACGTATTTTGTTTTGCGATTTTCACAAAGCCGTTCACCGGGAATGGAACAAGGAACAAGGAAATGCAATGGAAATGTTACTGTGGAAATGTGGCGAAAGGCGAGCTTTCTCGAGGTTTAAAGTTTCATTAGTGTCATTCTGTTCTGTTCGACGGTTGGCCGTTTCGCGAGAAGAAGGAGAACAGTTTTTCGGTGGATGAAAGGTTTTTGGGTTGGTTGAAGTAGCAACTGAGCGACATAACAAGTTGTCTCATAAAAGCTGTTTGTACTAAACATTTGGAATGAAAAAGGAATGGGAGGCAAACCAATTGACCGGATACGTCAAAACTGACGGTCGAAAATCGTTATATTCAAAATTTAAATGAATTGGATTTTTACATGCCATGCGTCGTTATATGCATGTGTGTGGAAGAAGAAACGTAAGCGTTTGTGAGATTCCAGTCAGTGAATGTAAGCATTTATAGGTGAGCTCATTCCATATTATATTTATTTTTTTATTTTTGCCTTTCTCGTACAGCAGGGGTTTTCAGATCATGCACCGCGGTGCACTTGGTGCACCGCGAAGCCTTGACAAGTGCACCGTGGCACTTCAAAAATTCTACTTGCACTTCAAAAGTCTTTACCTGCTGATGAAAAAACAATCAAATGAATGAGAACAAGGGAAGCCCACGATTAAAATATTGGTGCTTCAGTGGACGGAGGACAAATCTACTTGATTTAAGCCAAATTTAAAAAAGGAATCCAGCAAAACCATACCAGGCATTTACGAAGAATGATGTTTCAAATGACTGGGTGGCAATATCATAACGTTTTTGTATTTTCCATGTATTTTCAAAGCACCAAACATACTACAAGGAGTATATCTTGAGCATCTTCGCTAAAATTTCTCAAAAGCAATCCAGTCCAGGGTTGTGCTTCGTCTCCAGTCTACAGAATCGTAACTTATTCTATAGCTTAGTTGGTTAAAGCGCTGGACTAGCGATACAGAGTCATGGGTTCGAGTCTCACCAAAACAAGTAGTAATTTTTTCACAAATTTATCTCTCAATTTGTCAATTAAACGAAATTTGTCATCAATTGAAGCATTTTTACGTTTATTTTAGACACATTGGCCGACTGGCATGGCCGAAAAAAGTCAATAAATAAGCAGGGATCTGTCAATGATCAGTTTACCAGGAATTCTTCTGAACACGTGGTTGTAATTTTTAACAAATCTTGTAATAAATGTACCAAAGTTTTGAAAATTTATCCCATAAGGATCTTGCAGATCATCAATCGTAATGCCAATCAATTCTCCAAAAATCGAGTAATGACCTTGGAAAATGTCGATCAAAAACCATACTAGTCAGGGTTCAACGCAGGGCTTCTCCGATGTTCTCATTTAGAATGCGTCCAAAAACTTTTCACCAATGTTGCAGAAATTTCACACTGAATCTGATCTACCCTCGCTCAGATTTCCAAATGAATTTGCCCGAATATTTCCAGTAATATCCCCAGCAAGAAAATTTTCGGTGAACAGATGTGTCACTCGTACTAAGCTCCAACAAGTAAGGAAAACCAAAAGCGACAGTCTTTTAAGCTAATTTGAAATTGTATTATTTGACAATGCATTATGACCAGGTGCACCGCGTAGAGTTTTATTTACAAAAAGTGCACCGCGAGCCAAAAGGTCTGAAAACCCCTGGCCTAGGATATGCCGAGAAACTTTGCCGAAGACCGCAAAGTGATCCAACACTTGTAAAAAAGTTATAACGTACAGATTGCCCAGTGGTGCTTAACATTTAACATGTAAAGGAATATCATCAATAATAAAATCTCAATTTTTGGCCTAAGTTACCAGGCGAATAACTTTTTTTACAAGCGTCGGATCACTTTGCGGTTTTCGGCAACATTGTTCGGCATATCCTAGGCCATACTTTAACGTCATTAGTTACATGGTATTAGACAAAAGAATTCAATTTATGAGTAAAATGCAAAAACGTACGTTTTTGAATACTAATTTCCATACAAATTTCAATCGCAATGCGGAAAACGGGGACGCAATCAATCGCTCCCAAATTTTGCACAGTTGTTTTGGACGCTAATATAGGTTGAAAAAGCTTTGTTCCGGGTTGATTCGATCAAATTTAAAGTTCCTCCATACAACGTTGACCCACTCTAGTGTGTATGTATGTGTGTGTGTATGTGTACAAAAAAGGTCACCTCACTAGTAAATATCAACTGATTTTAACGATCGACGGCTCATTCGACGTGAAATCTGGTCCCATTGTTTCCTTTTGAAAATGGTTCGGATCGGTCCAGCCGTTCCGGAGTTATGGCCATTTAGGTGTTCCGAAACCGGTACCCCCGGAAGGGGCCAGACATAAAAATGCACCAAATTCATGCATGCGACCCATCAAACCACGGCATTTACGATTATCTGATGAACGGTAAGCAGGAACATAGTCTCAGACCATAACTGAATCGGAAGTGTCCCGGAACCGGTTCTGGGTATCCCGCCGGAAATGGCCAAATATCAAATTGAACATAACTCATGCATGCAACACATCAAACAGCGGCTTTTTTGATAATCCGATGAACGGTTAGCAGAAAAATAGTATCAGACCACATCTGAACCGGTAGTGTTCCAGAACCGGTTCCGGGGGTCCCGACGGCTGTGGCCAAATATAAAAGAGTACCAAACCGATGCATGCGATACAACAAATAATGGCTTTACTGATAACCTGATGAACGGTGAGCAGAAAAACAGTAGCAGACCATATCTGAACCGGTTGTGTTGCGGAACCGGTTCCGGATGTTCCACCGGAAGTGGCCAAATATAAACGAGTACCAAACCGAAGCATGCGATACAACAAATAACGGCTTTTCTGATAACCTGATGACTGGTTATCAAAGAAATAGGTTAGGACCACATTAGGGACAGCCGGTAGTGCCGTAACCGGTTCCGAGTGTCCCTCCGAAAGCGGCTAAATATAAAGCGGCTAAACAGCAAAGCTAGGATTTTTTGATTACCTTATGAACGTTAGCAAGCAAACAGGTTCGGACCGATGAAAAAAATGTTTTACGCATATGGTCAAATCTCAACCGTTACGTAGTAATTGCACTTTACATGTTTTTGACTTTGCTTGTCTCAAACTGGCTATAACTTGAAAATGGTCAAACTTAGCGCATTTGAAAGATTATTAAACTTGCTACCAGAAAGATCTTGGAATCTTTTGAATTAGTTGGATAACTAAAGCAAAAAAGCTCGAAAGTAATGTTTTGCCTTTCTCGCACACTTATTGTACTATATGTTCACTCAAAAAACGATATTTCGAAAAAAGGCTCGGTGGATCAAGTCGCATACACCAATCAACTCTGTTCAACGATTTGAGATTATGTCTGTATGTGTGTATATATGTATGTATGTATGTGCGCAAAATAAGTTCACTCACTTTTAAGGCACTTCCCATGCACGGTCAGAAAATTCACTCATTTTGGAGCTTGTCCCACCTCAAAATTGAGTAAATTTTTTTTCCAGCGATAGCGCTGGCCCAAGTGCGAAAATCTCATCAGTTTAAGTCGTATAATATTCTTGCTGATGTGAAGAATATTATACGGCTTAAACTATTTGGATTTTTGCACTTGAGCCAGCACTATCGCTGGAAATGCAATTTACTCATTTTTTGAGCTGTCCCAGTTTAGCTCAGTTTTGTGTGAATCTTACTCATTTTAGAGTAACATTTTCTTAGCGTGTGGGCCGATTTTCCGGATTATAGCTTGAATCGAACCGGAATTGTTTGCTATAAAAAATGGTTCAGATCGGCCAAGGCGTTCCGGAGTTATGGCCATTTCAGTGATCCGGACCAGCACCGGTAGAACTGGCCGTATATAAAACTGAACTAGCCCCATCATACGATACATCAAACTGCGGCGATTTTTGTAACCTTTAGCATGGTTGATGAGTTTTGTGCGGAAATCAACACTGGAGACCAGAAGCTCTACGAAGTCGGCCTAAAAATCAAGATGGCAGCTGTGTAATAGAGATTTAGGCTCTTAAAGCATGCTATATGGGAATATTTGATATGGGGAAGATGTCTAAAATGGCCACTAGAATATCCAAGATGGCGGTCTGAAATCCAAGATGGTGGCTTCAAATTCAAGATGGCGTCTGTTTAAAGAAGTTTAAGGCTCTAAAACCATGCAATAAGGGTATATTTTGTATGGGGAAGATGTCCGGAGTCAAAAAATGGCGACCAGAATGTACAAGATGGCGATCTAAAATCCAAGATTGCGGCTTCAGTTTCAAGATGGTGGCTGTTTGATGGAGATTTAGGCACTAACGGCTGTTTAATGAAGTTTTAGGCTCTAAAACCATGCAATATTGGTATACTTGGTATGGGGAAGACTTCCAGAGTCCAAAATGGCGATCAGAATATCCAAGATGGCGATCTAAAATTTAAGGTGGCGGCTCCGAATTCAATATCGCGGCTGTTTAATGGAGTTTTATGGCCTGAAACAATGAATTATTGGTATATTTGGTATGGGGATGATGTCTGAATTCCAAAAATGGCGACTAGAATATCCAAGATGGTGGTCCAAAATCCAAGATGGTGGCTCCAAATTGAAGATGGCGGCTGTTTAATGAAGCATATTTTTCGTAGGGAAGATGCCTGGACGCCGAAAATGGCGACAAGAACATCCAAGATGGCAATCTTAAATCCTAAATGGCGGCTTCAAATTCAAGATAGCGCATTTTTCTTAAGAGTTTGAGGCTCAAACATTGAAAGCCGGATAAACGATATGATTTCTGGTATCATGAAATGGATTTCTGTTAATTGTATGAAAGTGTGATATACATCAACATTTCGCTTGAGTTTTTTGAAAAGGGGTTTCGAAGGCACGAGAAAGGCGGTATCATCGCTAGGTGGATTAATAAGGGTTTTTTGCATTTTCATTTTTTTTTTTTTTGAACAATTTGTTATGAAGGCGTCCAATGTTTTATGTTCCAGTTAAAATGCTGTTCTGGTTGTTCTGGTGAACCATTGAGTAGTTCACTTCCATGATTTTTAACGGTGCATGAATCGAGCTGCCTTTTCGGCAACGACCAAGAGTAGGCGAACAAAACGTTCCGAGTAAAAGTTGGCCAGGACCCCGAGGCATTTTTACAGCGCCAGGCTGTTAGCATCGCGGCGTGCGCTAGCGGTTTGAACTGGCGCTGGATCGCAGCACAAATAGCGACTGGTCTCGGCCTCGCTGGTTGGCTGGTGGTGCCGAGGCACGAAATGAAAAGCCACTGTCGGGAACAACTGTTGGCAAACAAAATGATTTATTTGCAGCGAATTGAAGCTGTGTGGAGTATGAAAATCAAACGGAGGAAAAACAAAAGTTTTGCAGCGCCAAGTGCGCCGCGGCCCGGTGGTGGACGTCAGTTGGGTCAGCGACGACGACGACGACGACGGCGACGATGGAGGAAAACTCCTTGCAACCCAGTTTCGATGTGGAAATTTTCCAAGCGAGCTGGGTTTGGGGCTATGGACGAATTTTATTTCAGTGCGGGGAAAACGTTACTAATTAATTTAGGACAGTTTGTCGTCGACGAGCTTTTGAATGGAATTTAAAGTTTGCACAAGCAATGAACCTTTCGTCGTTTAAATTCCGTGGAAGTCAAAGATATACAGCCTTTGAGTGAAGAGACGATTTCGGCACGTTTCAGAGCAAACATGGGGATCTGTGACGACATCGCTCCGCTCCATCCCAAACCCAACCCGTTGATGGTTGTTGGTCGATGACATTCAGTTCGCACGCTTGAACTGTGCAAGTGTAATTAATATGTATATTACTTGTCGAAAAACGAGTGGGACTGGGCGGCTCTGTCGAACCGGGCTGTCATCACCTGAGCAGCATTTTATTCGACTTCGCGCTGTTTACCGCGGCGGGTTGTTGACTGTTTGACTGCGTCCGAGACGGGAGGATGCGAAAAGTCGAAACCGATCGAACCGAGTTCGATCCGAGCGTCCGGGCAGCCGCCGCCAGTGAGGTGCGTCGGTGTTGAGGCGGTGACAATGAACTTGACTTGCCGGTTTGTTTGCCCACAATCACGACTATTTCGAAAAGGCGTGAAAGTCAATACAGACCGCGAAATGGCGGCAGTGGTAAATATATGTGGAGGGAATTCCTACGGTTCAATATGGCGTATCTTCGATTACCCAAACTGAAATCGAAATTTTCGAATTGCTGTTATTACGCATTGAAATATACATATTTTTTTCGTTTGATTTTGTCTTCCTCCTTGAAAATCTGTTTCCCCCCTTCCTTTTATACTGTTTTGCCTTTAAGAAGAAAATATCTTCTTTCTTTTAGATGCACTCTTGAGAAAATTAAGAAAATTCGTAAGCTTTTATTGGGTGGATACATCTTTCACTAGAGCTTGAACTTGAATTCCTGTCTATAGTTGCTACTCTAGTAGCACCAGATTAGCTGCACTTTCTCAAGAAACAGATGAAAAAACATTTCAAAACTCACAAGCATCGTCAGTGTGAGATGACATCTGATACGACAAAATACTAGTTAATAAGGGAAAGGGAGAGCCTCTCCCGGAGATGATATGATGATGCAATCTCTCGCCTATGTCAAACCGCAAAACTATCGCACCGAAATTTATGAACGTTTTCCACAAGGAAACAAATATAATATACCTTGACCTTTCCTCTAACTGTGAGTGGAAACTGATTTTAGAAATATTTTAAGAAAAAAAATAGGGTAATTCGCCAATTGTTGAACGGTTAGTACTGGCATTTTGATTTTCGTTTGTTTTTCCGTGCATAATTTCACTTTCGTTGGGAAATATCCAGTGAACGTCTAGATTTACTTATTTCTTATACTGCCCATTGAATTTGTATTCCCTTAAATTCCATTTTCTAAGAGAAAATAGAACATTTGTATGGGAGGTCTGTAACCCAAATGTTGAACGCTTCCTCAAGCTAGGTCATCCTAATATTGGACGGTTCTCGCTAATTGTTGAACGCTTGAAGCTTTGTTCGTAATTGATGACGTGTAACCCGACATAAACCTATCATTCACCTGTTTTTTTTTGGGCACAAAACCCAACATAGACCAAACAGTTATCCGATGTGAGTCCAACAGTGGTCCAACATTTGATAAAATTTGACACGACTTTGACCCGACATCCGATATTTTTTCACTCTGGTGGAATTTTTTCAGGGTTTTTCGTGTTTTGTGCTCAGCTAGTCCCAGCTAGTGACAATTCATTTGATGCAAAAATGCCTGACAAGATTTGGCAGTCATGCTAACAACGTAGGTTATGCAAGTGTTCAACAATTGGATCATGGATGCATAATGATAGTGTGATTAGAAAAATATTGTTTTCAAATTAAATTACAATGAAAATGTGATTTTAAACAATTTTAAACTGTTAAGAACATCCTTCCAGTTCTTGTAACTATGGTGTGCCTTTGATATTTGTGGTAGATTTGCCCGCAAAGCTTATTTCGTAACAGCAATTTCTTAACATTAATCTTAAGAATTGTGCAGTTTTCGTGTCATTAGCGATACAAAATTTTCAATCAATATTTTTGACGTAAAATATGTATAATTGTTTAATTTAATTGGAGCAATATCGTGACACACATGTATATGCATCTACATCATACGTTTACGTTGAACAAAAATTGCTTAAGTAAGATTTATAATAATATTTTCAGAAACTGTTCAATATTTGGGTGGTGTTCAACAATTAGCGAATTACCCTAAACCAAAACATAAAGAAATGTATACAGTTTCGCAATAAGCTTAACTATTCTTATTTTTCTTTTTTTTGTAAGATGAGCGCATGCATGATGACAGAAAGAAAGAAGAAAATCACCTGAATCAGCGTAACTAAAATAGGATTTATCTTGTCTTTGGCAGTTTGCGGAAGTACATAATTTGGCCGCTGTCTAAATCAGATAAGTAAATCTACCACCAGAACACAATATTCTTTCAATACATTCCACGCATTTTTTTTAACTTAATTCGTTTCAAAAATAAATCCATTTCTTCCTCATTTTTTCCAAAGCGTTTGTGTTTCAGACAAAATCGCCAAGCTACCCAAAATTGAACTCTCCTAATGCAGTTAAATTAATAATTTCTGGCATTTTTGCTTTTATAAATGTCAGTACTAGTTTAAGACTTTATTCATCACCTGCCACAAATCTCCCTGAGAATTCCCAGAACATTCATTCAGGGTTTTCTATGACAGTTCCTTAGGACTCCTCAGGCAATTTCCTGAAGAGTTCATTTGATAGTTTCTTTTTAGAAATTCTTTGAAATTTCTTGGATTTTTTTTCGAAAATTTTACAGTAAGGCCGGAACAAATCTCATTTTCTTCTTTTGTCACTTTACTCGTAAACTCGTCAAAGGGGGGGGGGGGGGGGGTGATAAATAATAAATGTATTTGATGAAAAATTACCCAAACAATTAGGTAAAATCGTTAAACTCATCGGATTTGTTAAGAAATTCGACAACTCTAATTTCAGTTCAAAATTTTTAAATTTTGGAATAATTTATTTGTGTCCCCCCTCAAAATGTCGCATTCTGACCAAAATTTTCCGAGGTGGGGGTGACATTAGAGAAAATCGAAATTTGTGTCAGCCTAATTAGAAAACCCTTAAAAAATTACCCCAAAAAATCCAAAAGTAATCCGAGGATATTCCCTTCAGTAATTTCTTAGCCATTTTTTTGCAATTCAAAAGGCATTTTTAAGAATTTTTTATAAGTAATTCCGAAATTACTTTCGAGGAATTCATCAACTTGTTCCAAATTTTCTTCGATATTTTTTAAGAATTTACACTGACGATTTTTTCAAGAATTTCTCATGTCATATTTCAAGGACTTTCCTAAGAGATTTCTGAGCAAATTCATTTAAGCATTTCTTCGGAAAACTCTCTTAGCAAATTTCACTGGAGTTAAGAAAACTTCTTTGGAAGTTACTTCAGAACTTCCCATAAGGGGTCGTCCATAAATGACGTAGCATTGTGGGGGAGAGGAGAAGGGAGGATTCCCTGAAATTGCTATGAGTCATGTATTAGGTATGGAAAAATAGGCTACGAAGGGGGAAACGGGGTATTGGATATTGGCCCAAAAAGCTACGTAATTTGTGGACGGCTCCCAACAATATATGTAGTAATTACTTCGCCAATTTGTATATGTAGTACGGTGATTTTTGGGAAATTTGGGATTTTTTTCCAATGATTTCTTCAGGAGTTTCTGCAGAAATTTCTTTAGATAATCTTCTTGGTTATCCTCAAAATGACCTCATGGTTCATGGTTATCCTCAAAATGACCTCTCCGAAATGTTCTTCAGGAATTTGTTATAGAATTGGTTAAGAATTTACTATCGCAAGTTCGGTAGGAATGCCGAGAAAACATGTTTTTTTAGAACCCTTCCAGAAATTCCTTTATAAATTCGCATGCTTAAAAAAATTCATTCCGACAATTTCCTCAAAGATTTATTTTTTTTAAATTTTATTTTCTGTTTCTGAAAGTGTTTGAACTCTTCTAACGCAATCCAATTGTTTGGAGCCATTTCTTCACTGCTTTCTTCGAAAATTTCTTAGGAAACTTCTTGTAGCGGGAGGCGTTACAACCGTTAGTGCGACGAAGAAAATATTCAATAGGGATGGCGGATATTTGACGGAACGATCCGTCACCGAACGCCATCGTTTGTCATCCGACAATTGTCACGACATGAGTGGGGAAAATGAAGAAAAAAAAACAACAGATGATGGAATGTAGTGATGCAAATTGTGCTAGAGCGGGAATTCGATTAAATATTGAAATAGTCGATATCTTACGTGCATTTACTAGTGGCAACTTGACCAAATGAACTCTGTTAATAGTTACTAGTGAGTCAAACATGAAAATAATTAATTCTTATGCGAAAAATATGTGAATTCCTTAAAATCATGATTTCAGGTTAGATTCCATGCACTAATTCCCTGCTAGGGCTTTATATTTGCGCTAAAATTAGAACTTAAACTATATTTGCCATGCAACAGTAAGTAAAACTACATCCTATTGTTAAACTTAAGACTAAGAACTTAAAATCGACTTACTAGGTATACTGACTAGAACGAAAATTGGGCGGTAACAAGGACAGGGACGTTGAGACTAGAGTCACTGAAATGTGGGTACAACACGATATGAATGATGAATCATGGGATGTAATTTGGAAACTTTATATTTTAGCTTTAAAGCGTTTTGCTGAATAAATTATGGATTTCGCTACTAAGACAGTGACCCGTTTTTCCTGCGTCTTACACCGTGCCAACAATCTTTAAAGATTTCAACTCGTTGGAATCGTGCTGCTGAGTAAGTACTGTATGGTTCGTAGAGGTCAAACAGAGGGTGAATTGACGATGCCTACTACTACGCGATCCGCGGCTAAAGCCAGCGCGGAGGAACATCAGTGCATTTGTGGGATATGCAAAAACCCCCACCACGTAGCAGAGATGGTAGCTTGCGAGCGATGTCGTCGTTGGTACCATCGTACGTGTGCGGGAGTGGCTGAGAGTTTCAACGGCAGGTGGGCATGCAATGATTGCATCTCGATGGTGACCATCAGCGAAGCCTCAATATCAGGACGGACTAGCAGCACATCCAGATCTACACGGGTTCAGCTGCAACTAATGCGATTAGAGGAGGAGAAAAGGGCCCAGGAGAAGCTGATTCTGGAGCAGCAGGAGCAGGATCGTATCCTACAGGAGAAGGCTCGGGCCGCAAAGGCTGCGCTGGATAAGAAATACCTAGACGAGAAGTATGCTTTGCTTTTGGCCGATGCCGAGGATGATGATGCTGGGAGTCATAGAAGTCGTCGAAGTCGTTCGAGCCGCAACAGCCAGGTGCAACAATGGATCCATGGGCTGGAAGGAGCCGCTAAAGAAAACCCCGCTCCTGAAAATGTCGACGATATCTTCCCTCCGATTTCGGTTAGCAATCACGTTAATATAGACGGTGGAACGTGCGGTGGAGGAATGCTAGCGAAGTACACTGGAACAGTTCCGAAAATTCCACAGAATCCGATGAACGTAGCAGCGAGCAGGGAATTAGATCAATTTTCGTCCAGGCCTGCAATTGGATGGGTCGCAGACAACGTTGGTACTGAGGGAATGAGTACTACAGCCGGAATGAAAGACCCGATCACAGCATCAACCCCTATTCGATCGGATGGTGTAGGTAGGCAGCCGACGGCGCGAAGTGTGATACAAACGCAATCATCTATGTACATACAGCCAGTGTTGACACAGCCGGTGTATACACAGTCGGTGTTTGCACAACCAATGCAACCTCCACCCGTTCAGCCGAAGCTCGTCCCACGACCACCACTACCAACGTTCTTGTTCCAAGAACCAATTTCAAGGCCATCAACTGATCACGTACGTTCGTCGCTCCCGCCGTTAAGTGAATCCCCGCTGCTACAGTCGAGAGTCGGACAATGTACACAGTTGCAGTCATCGAATCCTGTCCCACAACAGCCACAAACATCTCGAACGTTGGTATCGCCACCGTCACAGCCATCGCAGGTAGTGCAGTCGTCGATTGATGCTTCCATCCAGTTAGCTGAGCAAATATCGAGCATGCAACTACCACCAACGACAAGGGCGTCGTTCTCTCAGCTGTCGTCTCGGCAGCCGCACACACTTGCGTCGGCGATGTGCGATCAGCTCGTTGAGCAATCGCAGCCTCCATCTGTGTTGCGAGAATCATTTTCGTATACCCCGCAACCTCAGCACGCATCCAATCTGGAGAGATTGGTTTCGCAATCACCGATCCATCAGACGACGTCGTCAGTGTCGTTGCAACAACAGAACGAGCCATATGCTGCCCAGCTGCAGCAAATGCAGAATCAGCAGACGATGTGGGGCCAATTCCAGCAGCAGTTGTCGGCCAGACAGGTAGTGCCGAAAGAGCTTCCTGTTTTTTCTGGTTGCCCAGAAGAATGGCCACTTTTTGTGAGCAGCTTTCGCAATTCCACTGCAATGTGTGGATATTCTCAAGCCGAGAATCTTATGAGACTCCAGAAGTGCCTCAAGGGTAGAGCACTAGAGGCTGTTCGGAGTAATTTGTTGCTGCCCTCCTCGGTCCCGAAAGTAATGGAGACTTTGGAGACATTGTTCGGGAGTCCAGAGCGATTAGTTCAGTCGCTGCTCAACAAGGTGCGCAGCGTTCCTACTCCAAAGGCCGAAAGGCTCGAGAGCTTGGTAAACTTTGGTTTGGTTGTACAGAACCTCGTTGGCCATCTGAAGGCTGCCAACCAGCAAGCCCATCTGTCCAATCCAACCCTGCTGCAGGAGCTGGTGGATAAGCTGCCGCCACACCTTCGATTGGATTGGGCTTTGTACAAAAGGAACGCTGGACTCATCGATTTGGGAACGTTTTGCGATTACATGAGTGCCATCACGTCAGCCGCGAGTGATGTGGCCCACTTCACCGATTTTGAGGGACCTCGCACTGGCGGGCACGAGAAGCAGAGGAAGGATAAGGCCTACGTCAACGCTCACGTTTCTGCCGAACCACGAAGGAGCGATCCGCATGGAAAGAAGGTGGAGAGCCAGGAAAGACCTTGCTATGTCTGCCAGAGCGTGAAGCACCGTATCAGGGACTGCAACAAGTTCAAGTCCTTGTCTTTCGGGGATCGTCTGAAGGCGGTGGAAAACCATCAACTTTGCTTGGTTTGCTTGGTGCCGCATGGAAAGTGGTCCTGTAAATCAACACGTACCTGTGGAATTGGAGACTGCACCAAGAAGCATCACCCAGCGCTGCACCCAAGTCAACAATCGACGGCCAAACCAACAAATTCTGAGAGTTCTGGAGCACGATCGAAATCGGATGCCGTCGTGAACATCCATCGATGGAATCACAAGACTACGATGTTCCGTATAGTACCAGTGGTATTGCACGGAAGGGAAGCCAAGATCTCCACCTTTGCATTCCTTGATGAAGGTTCATCGTCTACACTGATTGACCAGGAGGTAGCTGACCTGTTGAACCTTGACGGTAAACGGCAACCGTTGTGTTTGACATGGACTTCGAAGGTTTCTCGTCACGAAACTGAGTCTAGAGTGGTTTCACTGAGGATTTCTGGGAAAGAAGGCAGCGAAAGTTTCCCTCTGTCGGGTGTCAGCACTGTGCGTCAGCTGGATCTTCCAATACAGACACTACAGTATGATGAATTGTCGCGTCGGTACCCGTATTTGGCCGGACTTCCGGTTAACAGCTACGAGGATGCAATTCCAAGGATCCTGATTGGGTTGGACAACATGAAGCTGTCGTTGCCTCTCAAGGTACGAGAAGGACGGCGCAGCGGACCAGTGGCAGCGAAAACAAGGTTGGGATGGACTGTCTTCGGAAGCACTGACGGCACTAAAGTGGACTTTCGGTCCCCAGTATTGCACATCTGCAAGAGCACTGAGGAAACCGACCTGCACGACCTGGTGAAAGGTTACTTCGCAATGGAGAACCTTGGCGTTTCCGTAGCGGAAGGACCAGAAGCAGAAGAAGATCGACGAGCGAAGGAGATTCTACGGCGAACGACGATCAAGCGTGCCGACGGGCACTATGAAACCGGGTTACTGTGGCGGTACGATTCAGTGGAATTACCATCGAGCTACGGCATGGCCGAACGTCGTTTGCTTTGCCTGGAGCGGAGGTTGAGATCTAATCCAGAACTGCAAGCGAGCTTGGAAAGGCAAATTTCCGAATACCAGGATAAAGGCTATGCTCACAAAGCAACGCCTCAGGAGTTGGCAAATAGTGATCCGCACCGTACATGGTATCTTCCACTAGGAGTGGTAACGAACCCACGCAAGCCAGGGAAAGTGCGTATTATCTGGGACGCGGCCGCCAAGGCAAGTGGTGTGTCTCTCAATGATGTTCTATTGAAGGGCCCAGACCTTCTTACGTCGCTTCCAGGGGTATTGTGCCGGTTTCGTCAGCGAGAGGTGGCGATTGCAGGTGACATCCGCGAAATGTATCACCAGCTGAAGATACGGAAGGAGGACTGTCAGGCTCAGCGCTTTCTTTACCGAAGCGACCCGTCTCAGAAACCGGACGTTTTTGTGATGGATGTGGCGACCTTCGGTTCGACTTGTTCGCCCTGCTCGGCGAACTTCGTGAAAAACAAAAACGCGCTAGAGTGGAAGGAAGAATATCCAGAAGCGTCAGCGGCGGTGATAGAGAACCACTATGTGGACGATTACCTGGACAGTCGCGATACGGAGCAGGACCTGGCAATCTTGGCATCAGACGTACGGCAAATTCAGGCGGAGGCTGGATTCGAGCTACGAAACTGGCGTTCGAACTCAAGAAAAGTGTTACAGTCTCTTGGAGAAGATGCGGCGATCCCAATGAAGGAATTCAACGCCGACAAGGAAAGTCAGGTGGAACGTGTTCTAGGGATGGCGTGGTTGCCGGCTGAAGATGTGTTCGTGTACTACGTCAAGTTGCCGGACGACACTGAGCGTTCAGGTTCCTGCAAGGTCATCACAAAGCGCAGTATCCTGAGGTTTGTTATGAGCGTGTTCGACCCGCTCGGACTGATTTCGAACCTCCTCGTCCACGGAAAGGTGATTGTACAAGACCTGTGGAGAGCTCAAGTAGGATGGGATGACGCTATCCCCGCAGAAATAGAGCAGAACTGGATTCGGTGGATCGAGTACCTTTCCAAGTTGGAGAAACTTCGGATTCCACGGTGTTATTTTGCCGGATACGATCCGGATAGTTTTCGTTCGTTGCAGCTCCATATTTTTTTAGGTGCAAGCGAGAGCGCTTTCGCTTGCGTCGCCTATTTCCGCATAGTCGATCGTGGCCAGCCGAGATGCGCTTTGGTAGCCTCAAAAGCCAAGGTGGCTCCGCTGAAGCCACTGTCAATCCCACGATTGGAGCTGCAGGCAGCAGTTATTGGGAGCCGAATAGCAAAATCCGTCGCAGAGTATCACACGCTATCCATAAATCGCAGATTCTTCTGGAGCGACTCCAAAACTGTACTTTCCTGGATCGGTTCAGACGCCCGAAAGTATCGCCAGTACGTAGCAGTACGGATTGGTGAAATCCTGGATGAAACTCAACCTGGTGAGTGGCGCTGGGTGCCCACAAAACACAACGTTGCGGATGAAGCCACAAAATGGGGGAAACGCCCAGCTTTTCATCCGGACAGTCGATGGTTCACGGGACCGGACTTTCTCTTCCAGCCGGAAGATGAGTGGCCACAGCCACAGATACCATTAGCGAACACGGAAGAAGAACTACGAGTCGTAAATGTGCATCGTGCAGAGATAATGGAACCGTTCATCGAGTGCGACCGGTTCTCCAAATGGGAACGAATACTCCGTACCACAGCATATGTGTATTCGTTCATTGATCGATGCCGGGACTTCGGTAAGCAAGGGGCTTCGCGAATCAAACAAGGATTGACACAGGACGACATGCAGCGAGCAGAGAAAGCTTTGTGGCGGCTTGCACAAGCCGACGCCTACGCCGAAGAGATAAACGTCCTGCGGAAACAGCAAGAATCAGACGAACACAGTTCGTTGAAACTCGACAGAAGCAGCACGATTCGTCAACTATCACCGTTTTTGGATAAGTTCGACGTGGTTCGTATGGCGGGACGAACTGAAGCTTTGCCGGTGGCAAGCTACGATGCGAAGTTCCCAGTAATCTTGCCGAAACATCATCGCCTGACTGAACTTCTAATCGACTGGTACCACAGACGATTCGGCCACCATAGCAACGAAACTGTGGTTAATGAAATTCGCCAGCGCTATCACATTTCCACTCTACGGACGGTGGGGCGCAAAGTTGCAAAGAAGTGTCAGTGGTGTACGGTTAACAGGGCGCTTCCTGAAGTACCCAGGATGGCTCCTCTACCGGAAGCACGTGTCACTCCGTTCGTCCGACCATTTTCATTGGTCGGCATTGATTATTTCGGCCCTTATATGATAAAAATTGGACGAAATCAAGTGAAGCGTTGGGTGGCACTGTTCACGTGCTTAGTCGTTAGAGCGGTACACCTAGAAGTAGCCGCCTCACTGTCTACCGAATCATGTAAGCTAGCTCTTCGGCGATTCATCGCTCGTCGCGGCGCACCGTTACAAATCTTCTCCGACCACGGGACAAATTTTGTTGGCGCCAGTCGGGAGCTGGCTGATCAAGTAGCGGCAACGAACCAAGAGCTGGCGGAGACCTTCACGAATGCTAACACCCGTTGGCTTTTCGTCCCACCATCTTCCCCGCACATGGGCGGTGCCTGGGAAAGAATGGTCAGAGCAGTTAAGGCAGCGATGGAGTCGATTAACCATGCCCGTGCGCCATCTGAAGAAGTATTCATAACAATACTTTGTGAAGCAGAGTCAATGGTCAATTCCAGACCGTTGACATACGTTCCTCTCGAATCATCGGATCAGGAGGCTTTGACTCCAAACCATTTTATTCTCCTCAGTTCAAATGGAATCAAGCAGCCGGAGAAAGTTCCCACTACGGAAGGAGAATCACTTCGGACCGGCTGAAACTTGTGTCGCTTTATCCTGGATCAGTTCTGGGCACGGTGGATTCGGGAATATCTTCCGGATTTGACTCGGCGAACCAAGTGGCACGAAGAGGTCAAGCCTATTCAGGAAGGAGACATAGTGTTCGTTGTTGGAGAAACGACTCGGAATCGATGGCCGCGAGGTAAGGTCGTGAAAGTTTTTCCAGAAAGGGATGGTCGCATCAGGCAGGTGGATGTGCAGGCGAGTTCAGGGGTTCTACGTCGTCCGGTGGCAAAACTCGCTGTGCTCAACGTTCTACCAACAGGTAATCCTGCTGGATCGGAGCAGCATTACGGAGAGGGGAATGTAGCGGGAGGCGTTACAACCGTTAGTGCGACGAAGAAAATATTCAATAGGGATGGCGGATATTTGACGGAACGATCCGTCACCGAACGCCATCGTTTGTCATCCGACAATTGTCACGGCATGAGTGGGGAAAATGAAGAAAAAAAAAACAACAGATGATGGAATGTAGTGATGCAAATTGTGCTAGAGCGGGAATTCGATTAAATATTGAAATAGTCGATATCTTACGTGCATTTACTAGTGGCAACTTGACCAAATGAACTCTGTTAATAGTTACTAGTGAGTCAAACATGAAAATAATTAATTCTTATGCGAAAAATATGTGAATTCCTTAAAATCATGATTTCAGGTTAGATTCCATGCACTAATTCCCTGCTAGGGCTTTATATTTGCGCTAAAATTAGAACTTAAACTATATTTGCCATGCAACAGTAAGTAAAACTACATCCTATTGTTAAACTTAAGACTAAGAACTTAAAATCGACTTACTAGGTATACTGACTAGAACGAAAATTGGGCGGTAACAAGGACAGGGACGTTGAGACTAGAGTCACTGAAATGTGAGTACAACACGATATGAATGATGAATCATGGGATGTAATTTGGAAACTTTATATTTTAGCTTTAAAGCGTTTTGCTGAATAAATTATGGATTTCGCTACTAAGACAGTGACCCGTTTTTCCTGCGTCTTACACCGTGCCAACACTTCTTAAGACTTATCTTCAGGAATTCCACTGAAAGCTTTTTCAAATAAAAAAGGAAATTCTTCACGGTTTCCCCCGACAGTTCCTTCAGAGATTATTCAAAGAGCTCTTTAGACAGCTCCTTTGGGAAACCTTTCAGAAATTTCTTCGGGTGCTCTTTCTGAAGTTGCTGGTAATTCCTCTGACATTTTTTCACATTTTACAGTGGCAATTTCTTGAGTGCTTTTTCAGGAAATTTGTCTCCAAATTCCTTCAGCAGTTCCCTAGCAATCTATTCGTCAGGCGATTTCTACATAAATTTCTCTGGCAAGCCTTTTTAGAATTTCTCCGGCATTTTTTTATGTTCTTCAAACGAAGCTAAATTCCCTGTAACATTTTTTTTTTAATTATTTATTTAGGCGCTTTTTTCACACATTTTTGTGCTGATTGTTTGAAGGGTTTCTCATGCAGTTTCTTACCGACTTTCTTGTGTTCTTTTTCTAAGGATTCCTGCTTAGCCTAAACTAAGCTTTTCTTCCAAAACGCTCCTAGTAACTTAATTCGAAAATTCTTCAGGCTAATTCCTTACAAATTTCTTCGAGATCACATTGAAACTTCCTCTGTCATATTCTTTGGGAATACGCCGAAATTTCTTTTAAAATTCTCTGGAAATTAAAAAAGTTCTAAAATTCTTTCCGAATTTTTTTCTAGAAATTTCTTTAATAACAACTTGAGTTATTCTCCTGCAAATTCCTTCGTTAAATTGTAAAAAAAAACATCCAGATTTAGGAATTATTTTTAAAACTTCTTCACCAACTCCTCCGGCAATTTGCTTAGAAATTCGTCTAGAAGTTTTTGTAGAAACTTCTTCGAAATTTCACTTATTAACTTCTCTGAAATATGCTTCAGGAATTCATCAGGAAATTGTTTTAAATGTATTGTTATCTTTATCAGTGAAGAGAATTGTCAGACAAAAGAGGCACAAAACAAGCAACAAAGATTACTCTTTATCCCAACTTTTCAACTTGTGAATAATCAATTATAACCAACCCAAAATCGAAACTTTTTGATGATACATCTTCAGCAGCGTTGCAGTGGTTACCGATTTGAAGTTACCGCTCGAAAATCACAATGCAAGCCTTAAAAATCTCTGAACTCGTGGTGCACGATCTTTGTCCTATTCTGTTCAAGTTGGGACAAACGTATGTCGCATTGGGTAGAATGTCGCAACAAATTCAGGTTGCGACATTGTCGTTATTGTTGCGCGATGCTTGAATTTTGATTCACTGATCTTTATTAGCGAGATTTTCATCCCAGGACTGGTTCGTCTCGGTAATGTGGGCTTAGAAATAACTTTGGCAATTCCTAGAAGAATAACATCAAAATGTTTTCTACAGACATTTTTGTATGTTACAATTTCTTTACCGCATATTCCTGAAAGTTTTAAAGAAATTTTTCTGACAATTATATTTGGAATTCGACTAAAACCTTGTCAGGATTTTTTTTTCTGGAAATTGCCTTTCCTTTTTTGAAAATTTCATCAGGAATTATTGTTGGCTTTCTTCCTACCAGTTCCCCAGAAATTCTGTCGGCCATTTTCTACGAGGTTATTGGCAATTTCTTAAGGAATTCCTATAAAGATTATTTGAAGAACTTCGTAATAAAAAGTTGCGGCAATTCTTTTTCGATTTTTTCCCAAAAAAATCTCCTACAAATATTTTATAGTGAGCCGGGGTCTGTGGCTTAGTAGTCACACGTTCACTTCATAAGTGGATGGTCATGGGTGCGATCCCAGCCCCGGCAATTTTTCGTCACATCAACAAACTTGTGATCATTATTCTTTCATGGACAGGGTAGAAAAGTAGCAGCAGCGTAAAGGCAACTACTTTGATATAGTAGAATTAGAATTGATTTTTTTTAAATTTTTATTATTGTGTATTTTAACTTAAAATAATTCTACACTTGAGAATAGAATACATTTAAGTGCTGTACAAAGTGTGAGTGCAGCTATCAATTGGAATCGCTCCCGCAGTGCCCTAGTAGACAAAAAAGCTGTAAATTAGGTTAAGTGGCTAAAAATAAAAAAAAAATTATTGCCATTTTTTTTAGAAACAGTCTGGTAATTCTTGCAAGGATATCTCCGTATTTTGACGATTCTCATTGCAAATCCTTTCAGGATTCTTCTGGTGGTTCTTAAGGAATTTCTACAGCACCTCTGTGAATTATTATTGGAAAATTCCAATAGATTTCTTTCGGTAAATTTCTCAAAATTGTTTCCAATTTTTTTTGGATAAAGTTTTTTTTTAATTTCTCCGATTTATTCCATGGGAACTTCACCGACAATTCTCCGAGAATTCCATATTCTTCCAATAATTTTATTAGAAATTCGACTGAAAATTCTTAAATATTGATATTTTTCAGTAATCTCAGATAACAAGAATGAATGAAATTTCCCTTGAAATATCTTGGACAGTTTAAGGAGGGATTCTTTTGGAAATATCTAAAAAGATTCTTTCAAAAAGTTCGTCATAATTTTTTTCCGGTAATGCTTTTAAAAATTTTCTTAGGAAATCTTCCTACAAATAAAGCCAAAGTAAAAAAAATAGAGAAATAATTAAAAAACTAAAGGGGGTAATTTTTGAAACATATGCCAGAGAAATTTGCAAAGAAATTTCCGAAAGCATTCATTGGAAATAATTTAGCAAAGAAATTCCACAGATATTGCTGGAGAAATTCCCTTCGAAATTACCAGAGGAATTTCAAAAAGAATTGCAATGAGCATCGTTAAAAAATGATATCGATATCACTGAAAGGAAAACCAGTTTCTGAAGAAACTGTATCGACACATTGATGAATTTGTAGGCAGCATTATTAAGCAAATTTCTAAACGAATTGCCACTTATTACGAAGTTCCTCAAATAATCCTAAAAGAAATTGCTTAAGAAATTGCAACAGAACCCTTTAGAAAATGGCCGAAAGAATTCCTGGGGAAATAACAGGAAAAAAATTAAAAAAAATCCTGATGAAGTTTTCGGAAAAAGGAATGACAATTGCCAGAGAAAACCCTGACAAGGTTTTGAGGGAATTCCAAATAATAATGCCAGGAAAATTTCTTTACAATTTGCAGAAATAAAGTAACCAATTTATTGTTAATTGCTACTGGAATTTCTTGAGGAAATCCTGAAAAAAAATACACAACATTTCAAATAAATTCTTTCAGGGTTTGTCAAAGTTATTTTTACCAAATGAACCAGTCTTGAGCTGGAAATCTTGCCAAGAAAGAAAACATTTGCATATTGTTTCAAAATAATTGTATTAGGAATTCTTGAAGTATATTTAAGAGAAGTTGCTGAGAGAATTTCCGAAGAAATTTCAGCACAAATTTCTAAAGGAATTGTTTAAAGAATTCTTCAATTTCTGAAGTCGTAGAAACCCCCCGTAGAAGACTTTTCCAAAACCCCCCGTAGAAGACTTTTCCGAAACATTTTTTAATTGCATTATCTGCAGAATTTCTGAAGGAAAACCCGGAAACGTTATTGAAGGATTATAATTGCTAGAAGAATATTGAAATAAATTGCCGGGGTTCCAAACGAATATGTCAGAGGAATTCCAAAGAAGAATTTCCGAAAGAAGCTCCCGATGAATTATTTGAAAGTTTGTAAAGAAAGGACTAGACAAATCTTAGAAAAAATCTCTGTATAAAAGTTTGTTTAAAGAATACCTGAAAAAAAAGTGTAAATTCTTTTAAAAAAATGCCGGAGGAATTTCTGAAGACTTTGTCCAAGGAATTTGGAAAAAAATGACCACTGTAGAAGTTTCCGGATAAATTAACAAAATAATTGTAAGAGATATTTTTGCATAATATACCTGAACATTTTCCGAATAAATGTATTAATAAATAAACAAAAAAAAAATACCGCAAGCATATTTTTTTCATATAATTTTTCAAAAGAATTCCTAAACATAATTTACAAGATATTGTAAAACGAACGTCTTGAGCAGTTTTTAAGTAAATTCTGAAATAGTGTTCAAAAAATTGCCGCAGAAAAATGTGTAATTCAGGTTTTGCCTTTCTCGTACACCGAAGTGTACTGAAAGGCTATACACTCAAGAAACGAATTTTCGATAGCAGGCTCGGAGGGTCAAGCCACACTAACCAATCAACTCAGTTTGACGAATTAAGATGATGTCTGTTTGTGTGTAAGTATGTGTGTATGTATGTATGTCTGTGCACAAAAAAAAAGTTCAGTCACTTCTAAGGCACTTCCCATTGGCCGATTTTTCGGATTATAGCTCAAATCGAACCGGAATTTTATCGCATTGTTTACTATTGAAAATGGTCCAAATTGGTCAAGGCGTTCCGGAGGTACAACCATTTCAGTAATCCGGACCAGCACCGGTATAACTGGCCGTATGCAACACTGAACCAAGCCCCATCATGCGACACATAAAACTAAGGCGATTTTTGTTATTTTTGACGAATTTTGTACATAAATCAACACTGGAGACCCTGAAATTCCACGATGTCAGCCCAAAATTCAAGATGGCAGCCGAATATTTAAGATGGCGGCTCCAAATTCAAGATTGCGGTTGTTAAATACAGTTTTGGCTCCATAACAATGCAATATGGGTATAATTGGTATGAAGAAGAAGTCTGGACTCCGAAAATGGCGTCCAGAATATCCTAGATGGCGGCTCCAAATTCAAAATGGCAGATGTTTAATGGACATTTAGGCTCTTCAACCATGCAATATGGGTATACTTGGTATGGAGAAGTTGCCTGGAGTCCAAAAATGACAACTAAAATATCCAAGATTGTGACCAAAATATCCAAGATGGTGTCTCAAAATTCAAGATGACGACTGTTTAATGGAGTTTTAGTTTAAGATGTCCAGAGTCCAAACATGGCGACCAAGATGCATCATCATGCATCATAGGTATACTTGGTATGGGGAAGATGTCTGGACTCCTAAAATGGTGACCAGAATATAGAAGATGGTGGTTGAAAATCTAAGATGGAAGCACAACATTGACGGTGGCGGCTGTTCAATGGAGTTTTAGGCTCTAAAACCATTCAACATGGTTATATTTGGTATCGAGAAGATGTCTGGAATCCAAAAATTACGATTAAAATATCAAGGATGGCAACCAAAATATCTAAGATAGCGTCTCAAAATTTAACATGGCGGCTTATAATTCAAGATGGCGGCTGTTTAATGGAGATTTAGGCTCTAAAACCATTCAATATGGTTATATAAACTATTCAATATGGTTATATAAACTATTCAATATGGGCATATCTGACGGCTGAAATTCAAGATTGCGACTTTTTTGTTCAAAAGTTTAAGGCTCAAATACCAAGAGCCGGAAAAACGATATGATTTCTGGTACCATGAAATGGATATCTGTTAAACGTATGAAGCAGCGATATTAATCATCATGTCACTAGAGTTTTGTTGAAATGGGTTATCAAAGGCACGAGAAAGGCGCTATTATCGCTAGGTAGATTAATAAGTTTTTTTTTCAGGAAAAGTCTGGTAATTGTTTTGGTGATACCTTCCATAAATTCTTCAACAATTCTTATGACAGATCCTGTCAGAATACTTCCAGCAACTTTTTCAGAAATTTATCAGTGCATTATTCCGCCAAATTAAAAAAAAAATCTTCAGCAATGCTTTTGGAAATTTCTGTGATATTAGGACTTTTTTTATTTCTCCGGCATTCCTCCGGATATGTCTTCCAACAATTCCTCAAATAAAAAAAATATGAAACTGTCTCTTCGAGAATACTACAATTCTCGAATTATTTCTTTAAAAATTCTTCTGGCAATTCTTTTAGAAATACCGCCCTAAATTACTTCAGGATTTCATTTTCAGAAATATCAAGTATGGGGAAGGAGTAAGAAAAACGAGACATTGATTATACTCAAGATTATCTTTTGGTTTTCTTCCTGCTATTTCTCTTAGGAATTCATTCTATCATTTTTGGCGGGATTCTTTCAGCAATCCTTTAAGAATTTAATTAAACCTCTTCCCTCAAATTAGTTTTTTTTTCGGCAATTTTTTTTCACGAACATTTTGGAAATTATTTTAGGGATACTTCTCACAATTTATTTTTCAAATCCACTTCTTCAGAAATTTCTCTAGAAATTCCTCAGTGGATAATCCAGAAGATTGATTGATTGATTTGTCTTTATTATAGAGACTTTCAGCCTAATCCAGAAGAGAATTATCTCAACAATTCCTTTGGAAATTTCTTTGGCATCCGAAGGAGTTCCTTCGGAAAAGTTCATAGAAGCTCCAACGGATATGTCCTCAAGAAATGTCTCATAAAATATGAAGCAGTTACTTTGAGAATTCCACAATTTACCAATAATTTTGTGTGAAACTCTTCTGGCTTCTTCTTCTTTCTTCTTGGCGTAACGTCCGCACTGGGACAAAGCCTGCTTCTCAGCTTAGTGTTCTATGAGCACTTCCACAGTTATTAACTGAGAGCTTCCTCTGCCAATGACCATTTTGCATGCGTATATCGTGTGGCAGGCACGAAGATACTCTATGCCCAAGGAAGTCAAGGAAATTTCCTTTACGAAAAGATCCTGGACCGACCGGGAATCGAACCCGTCACCCTCAGCATGATCATGCTGAATACCCGTGCGTTTACCGCCTCGGCTATATGGGCCCTTCTGGCAATTTTATTAAAAAATCCGTGGGAAATTTCAAGTAAAAGGAAGGAGCAAGCAAAACAAGTCTTGGATTGAACTCACTTCACTTTCCTACTCATTTCCTCATAAAAATATTTTGTGATATTTTGATAAGCAGCCTTCCCTTGTTGGACTACATGGTTCTTCAACGACTATTTCAGATACGTGTTATTCTGGAATAATTGTCAAATTAGAACACTTCAGTAACGTGGCCCTAATATCTTCAATATAAATTCACGAGTTAAATTTAATCAACTCCAACCAATTGGGAATGCATTTGGAATGCAAATTGGAAAATTTGCATCACCATAACCTACATTCCACCTGGCACATTCCCACCATTCGACACCGCATCTTCTTCAGAACTTGAACTCCATCTCGTCATAATCGATACAAATGTTCTAGTGCTGCACTACTGCCCACTCAAATTGAAATTTAGCACACTAGCCAACTGACGAAATTCCTGCCGGATTTGGACTTTCTAGAGCGGTGAACAAAAAAATAGAGCAATCCATCTGGCGGCGACGATGGTTTCATTCTTGTAAGTGGACAAAAAAACTTTATGCCCAGGGAAGTCGAAGAAATTTCCATAACGATTAGTTCCGGTTTGGCTCCGGTATGATCCCTAATAATCACCATGCATGCTTACTTTGTTTTGAACAACTGTAATTCTTCGAGAATGTCTATGACCTTTCTGTCAAAACACGTTTTACGACGAAATTACAACCTTTCAGAAAAACCACTTGGAGTCAGAAAATGCTGACCATGCGATGGTCAGAACGCATACCATTCGACCATCCAACCAACCAACCATAGAGGACAAAGGCCCATAACCGATGAAATTGGACCACACGGATGGACTGATGGACGACCGACCAACGACCGACAGCTCGGCTGCTGATCGATTATGCCATTTTCGTGCAGAGTTTACTTTCTTTTTGATGGGGTCTTCCTTGGAAATGAACGAAAAAACTACTAACCGCTCGCTCGCTTGCTCGGTTCCGACACGGCGACCCCAAAAATGGACGTCCTAGGATACTCCGCACCAACAAGGTATATAGCTGCTGTTGCCTACTCACTGGGCATAGGTACAGACAGAGAATGCGGTAGTGATGGAATCTGGAAAGGCCCTAACGAAATGTGCTGCACATCGGACGATGATGGCGACGCCGACGACTTCGAATCGTCCGGACTTGGGGCTGTGGGTGGGTGGAAGAATGGGTGGAGGCACGGATGGGCACTACCAGATAGCGACCCGAACAAGACGAAGAATACTAGGGGGCTGTCCATTTATTACGTAAGGGAAATTTCACGATTTTTCGACACCCCCTCCCCCCCTTGTAAGATTTTTTTGTATGAGAACCCAAATATTTTTGTATGGCGCGTAAGATTTCTCAAACCCCCCCTCCCCCTATAAACCCTTACGTAATTAATGGACAGCCCCTAGGTAGCGTGCCTGAATTGGATTAAGCTTTTTTGGGGAAATTGAACCGATTTGAGCAAACAGCGTGCTTTGTACACTGACAGTTGGCCACCGACCGACCGACCGACCGCCCGACCGGTGTGGACTGAATGGAAAATCTGCTGTGGGAGGGGTTGGAAGTGGGCGGCTGAAACAATCAAATTCATTTGACTTCGCTCCGGACCATGTCTCAATGGGAAATGGAACTGCGCTGCTGTGCTACGGTTTATCGGACCGGGGCGTCGTCGTCAGCATCGTCATCCTACTACTGCTGATGTTGCTGCAGGAGTCTCGTGGCCAGGGTGTGGCGGTGGGTGGTTGCTGATGGTTGTAAAGTAGGGTAGCTATTTTGTGTTCCGACGAAGCAGTGAGCCGGGAGAACAATATAGAGCAGAAATAATCGTTACAGTAAACACAGCTGGATGGCAAAAAGGATAGAGAGTCAGATAATTGGTTAGACATTGTATTTCACTCAGCTCAACCAATATATACTGACTGGTTCTGTTTGCTTAAGGCAAAGCTTGTCGATTTCAGGTCCGTCCGTACGTAGGGTTGGGCCAGGCTCGGTCGTCGTCATCGGTCCGGTATACACCTACTGTGTCTCCACCGCTACTACTGCTGCCCTGTCCCTCTGCCACACGTTGGTCATGACTTCCAATCCGGGGCTTTAATCAACGCTCGTTCGGTATGTTGTGGTATAATATGCTATGCTTTATCGCCTTATCGTTGTTCGTGGCATTGCGGCGCTTGATTATCGCCCGGTAACAGTTTTTGCTAATTCCGTGGGGTTTCGCCATATCGAGCGATTTCCTCCGGAACTGGGCCGGGAAGTGTATAATATTAGCATTCGCGAAAACGTTCACAAGTTAAGGGCGGTTAGGATCGGCGAGCTTCCGAAATTTGTGCAATATTTGGGTACAGCGAAAGTCCTATTAATCAACTTGAGGTCCAAATGGTTCTCTTGTATTGAATTACTCTGGGCAGGAAGTCAGGGCCGCCACTTTCATTCTACGACAAATATTTATCGAAAAATCATGGAGCACCAACATAACACGAAAAAGTCTCAACATCTACATTTTTCTTTCTCCTTTGCCAATAGCCGTTACTTTTAATCTCATACTTTGCAAATCTTGAGATTTGCCGAACGCACGTTACCGTCGCTCAGACGCAGAAATTATGACACTCACTGCTGAACTACACAGTTCAAAATTGTGTCGGTATCGAGTTCGCTGTAACAAAATGACCTCCATCGCTTTAAACACAGTTCTCCTATAGGTTGTAGAATCACAGATTGTGTGCAGCATGGATCTAACTTACAACTTTTCAGGAAACCGTGAAACTTCGAAATCGCCAGATCAACTTGAAAACTGGATTTTCTCCACGAGTTCAATCTGTGGATTCCTCTAAGAATTGCTTCTGGGTGTTCATCCAGCTATTTCTAGCGTTCCTATCTAGGGATTTATCTGATATATTTTTTTCGAAATTGCACTAAGGGATTCTCCAGGTTTTTTTTTTCTAAAGATTACTTCAGAGGATTACTTATCAAATAGCTGTAGATTCAACTAAAATCCTTTATAACTTCATTCAAACGACTATACATTCGCTCTATATATAGTGATACATAGTCGTTTAATTGCATTCGCAACTACAATTGGACTGCGAAGCCGACAAAATTCCCGGTTATCCACAAATAACTTCTGGGGATTCTTCCAGGAATAGTTAGCAGGGATTCCTTTTGGAATTTGTTCAAACGATTCCATTTTCTTCCATGATTTCTTCTGGAATTAGTTAGGGCCTGTCCATAAACTACGTAGACTCTTAGGGGGGACGGGGGGGTCTGGCCAAAGTCTACGCTCCATACAAATTTTGAAAATTTTGTATGAACAAAATTCTACGAGGGGGGGGGGAGGTGTCTGAGATGGCCGAAAAAAAAGTCTACGTAGTTTATGGACAGTGCCTTATGCAGATCCCACCATGAATCCACTCAGGAGATTCCTCATGAGCTTCCAAATGGTTATTTTTCTTCTGAGATTTTCTACAGAATTTGCCGAAAGCATGTTTCTGGTATGTTTCCAAAAGAAATTCCCAAAAAAAATGCTAGCTGGAATCTTAGAAGGATCTTCTGGTATACTCCTGGCAGGTGCGCTTGAAGAACTACCTGAAGGAGCTTCTTTATAAATCCAAAAAGAAGCTCGTGGAGGATTCTCGGAAGGAACTTCTAGAGATTTCTCTAAAATCTATGAAAAATTTACGGAGGAAGCTCGTGCTGGATTTCCGGAGAGATCTCGTAAAAAGTTTTTAGAAGGAGCTCCTGAAGGATTTGAAGGGGGAAGTACTGAAGGATTCCCGGAAGGAGAACCGAACCTAAGGAGGAACTGTAGGAGAAATTTCCGAAAAGAACTTATGGAAGATTCCCGAAAGTAACTCATGGAAGGGTTCCACAAGGAATAGCTGAATTTCCCTATTGGATTCCTTCAGGAGTGTTTTTTTTTTCTGGTAGTCTGTTAGGAATTCTTCCCAAGAATCTTTCAGTAGTATTTTTCTTCCGGAGTTCCTTCTGAAAGTTCTCCAGGAGCTCAATACAGGATATTTTTCAGGTAATTCTCCATGAGTTTCTTCCGAGAATGCTTCAGAAGTTTCTTCCAAGAGTCATCCATGAGCTACTTCCGAGAATCTTCAGAGAGCTCCTTCCGGAAATTCTTTAATTGTTCCTTTTAAAAATCTTCGTGGAGTTCATAGAAAGGGATCCTGAAGCAAATCCCGTATGGAATTCCTAGGGGAATTATCGGATGAAACTACTGGAGGAATTCCCGAATTAAATACCTAGAGGAACTCCTGGAATGAGCATTTTGGAGAATTCTCAGACGGTATTCTTGAAGCAGCTAGATTTTCTGTATGAATTTTCGTATGGAGTTTTGGAGGAATCCTCACATGGAAATTAAGAAAAATTTGAAGATGAAATTTTCAGAAAAATCCTCCGATGGAATTCTTGGATTCTTGTAATTCTTCGGTAAAAATCCTTGAAAAACTTTTTTAAGCTCCTGGAAAAACCTCCATGGGATGGGATATTTGGAGGAATCGGATGAAGTTTCTGGAGGAATTCTTTAATGGGTTTTATTGATGAATTGTGGGATTTCCTGCAATATTTTTCGGGTTGCGAAATCCCCAGTTGGAATTTCTGGAGCACCTTTTGGATGGAGGGATTCTTGAAAAAACATGGGATTTTTGGAGGAATACTCGGATGGAATATTAGGGAGAGTTGTGGAGCGGACCTGGTGTGATGGTTAGAACACTTGACTATCACGCCGAGGACCTGGGATCGAATCCCACTTGAGCTTGAGCTTGAGCTTGATTGACCGCCCGCAGTTGCTACTCCAGTATCGCCAGATCAGCTACACTCACACAACGAACCAATGAGATAGCTGCTTGGGACTAACAGGCATCTTCAGTGTGTGAGCGTTGGTGGTCTTGTATTTTTAGGCGACAATGGCGCCTGCTGCGTCAGGTTGCAGGTCAATGGGGGAAGGGGAGGGAAGTAATGATTGCAATCGCTCGCCCACATCAGGCCGTTGAATCCTCTGCGCCTGCACAAAGGTCATGCGGATGCTGGTGTGTTGGTGGGAAATGTTTATTTTTGGCACATGGATCATGCATTGGTGCAAGGATGCCAGGCGTAAAGCGATAAATTGTGTGAAGATTACTGTGAAGCGGCACAGTCCGCTTGGTTGCATAACTTGTAGGCGTTATATGATAGATTGACACTGTGCTGTGATGAAAGTTTTTAAGGAAGGGAAACGGCGTTTTTTTTTTCAATCCGTTTCTGGTTCTAGCGATCGCTACGAACATACGAATATACATGAGATGTATATGTAGCAGAGAGAGAGTGATAGAGAAAGTAGATAGAAAGATACAAAGTAGGAGGAAAGGGACGAACCAGGGATTGAACCTAGAACCTTCTGCATATGAATCAGAAGCGGTAGCCACTAGACCACCAAGCTCGTCAAACCTGGGATCGAATCCCACTCCCGACAAACTCGCAAAATGTGAGTTCTTCCTTCGGAAGGGAAGTAAAGTGTGGGTCCCGAGATGAACTAGCCTAGGGCTAAAAATCTCGTTAATACAGATAAAAAAAAATAAAAAAATTAGGGAGAGTTTTTGGACGAAGTCTCTGAAGCAATTTTCAAAATAAAATTCTCGGATGAAAATTTCTGAGAAAATTTTTCATTCTGAAAGAATCTTCAAATGGAACAACTGAAAAAATCTTCGGATGGAATTTGTGATGGAACAATCTATAGGCATTCTCGGGTGGAGTTTTGGAGGAATTCTCAATTCGTGGAGGAATTTCAAGGTGTGATTTCTGGAGTAAACCGTAGATGGGGGAACAGATGAAATTCATGTAGTAAGGGATTCAATTCTTAAAAGGAATTCTCGTATCGAGTCTCGAATCTCATGATTTGTCTAATACTTACAACTGATTATCTAAGATTTCCCCAAAGATTTCGAGTATATCTTAGAATTCGCAAAAACTGCAGAAAACATCACATTTTTTGGAAAACATTATGAAATTTTACCTGGCTTTCCACATTAAAATATTTAAAAAATATTGGAGAAGTCCGCGGGAAAATCTATTAGTTTTAGTTTCAGGAAAGTTTCAGAAGAATTTCAGTGGATTTGAGAGGGGTGTCAGGTGTGTGTCTAGAATTTAGGGGCACTCTTGGAAAATTTCAAAGTTGGAGAAATCATGGGATTGTAGAGGGGATCCGATGGGTTTCAGGAGCGTTTTTGGGGGTTTCAATGACGATTCTTTAGAAATTCAAGGCGGTTGAAATCAACTAAAACCATCCGAAACTCCATGAATCCCCATGAAATATCATGAACGTCCTCAAACATTCCTGAAACACCCTAAGGCCCGGTGAAAATATCATAAAATCGCTTGAAATGTCCATGTGAATATTTTTTGTTTTTGTTTTTATTAACGTGTATTTTGACACTTAGTCAATTCAGTCCATATAAATACAATCTATCCATGAAACGGTGTTTGTATATCACGATTTACCGTGGAACGAGCAAACGGATTTACAAAATTCTTTTACCATTGTATTTGGCCAGGGCTCCGACGTGTTCGTACGAAAACATAAATAAGAAAAGTGATCAGACCACATCTGAAACTCATTTAAGTTAAAATACACATTAATAAAAACTAAAAAAAAAAAACATCTGAAATTCCATTTTGAGGATTCTCCAGCTAGCCTAATGGATAAGGCTATAGATCGTCAATCCGGAGACGGTGGGTTCGATTCCCGTTCCGGTCGGGAAAATTTTTTCGACTCCCTGGGCATTAGTGTATCATTGTACTTGACTCACAATATAAAATTCATGCACTAGCAGGCAAAGAAAGCCCTTCAATTATTAACTGTGGAAGTGCTCAAAGAACACTAAGTTGAAGCGACGCAGGCCAAGTTCCAGTGGAGACGTAGAGCCATAAAGAAGAAGAAGAAGAAGTAAAAAAGAAAAAGCATAATAACTTAATAGCTACATCCTGTTTTTTTTATTCAATAATTTCAGGCATTTTTTCCAATCTTTCTGAAAATTCAAGAAAATTAAAAAAAATATATATTTTTGACAGTTTTTATGCACAGAATTTTTCGCAGCTCTTGTTTTCTAATAGTTGTTTCATCAAATTTCTTGAAGGTTACCAGAGCTTTTTGTAGAAAATCTGCCAGGAATTTTGTTTACAATTAAAAAAATGTTTGAATTCTCAAGAATTATTTATTTTAAAATTTCCTTCATTTTCCCGCACTTTTTCTGATAATTATTTTCAGAATGTTACCAGGAATCAACACGAATCTTATCGGTTTCATCCACAGTTTAGTATTTTTTTCAGGAGTCTTTGTTTTTCAATAATTGTGCCGTAACATGCTTCCTAGTTTTTTGTAGGAATGCTTCCACATTTTCCTATAGGTATTCCTCCCTGTATCTTCAAATTCCATTTTGGAAGTCTTAAATGGAAATGACATAACATTGTATTTATTCGGAATACAATGTTATGTAACTTCATTATCCTATGGTTATTCCAATAGCCTATTGCAGGAGAGCTTGTTTAGAAATTTTGTTGAAAAATATTCACAGATGACTTGTTGAAAAACATTCAAAAAATGGAAGAATTTCTGGAGGAATCCCAGGAATCATTTTTAGAGTAGTTCTCCAGGGAATTTTCTGGAAAAAATATGCACTGTCGAATTCCCAGAGTACGAGAGCGGAATTCCCCAAGAAAGTTGCTCAAATCAACTTTTAGTTAAATCTTTACGGAAAATTTCCAGAAATTTCCTCATAGGAATTCCTGAAGGAATCACAGAATTTTATACTGGATGTATTTCTGTAAGAATCACTCAGATACTTCCCACAATATATTTAGGGTGAAATTATTGAAGGAAGCTCAGGAGGCCTCCTTGAAATCGTTCCTACAAGGATGTGAAGAAACTTTAGGAATAATCCTTGTAGCGGAATCGCCGAAGATATTTTTTGGACGAGCCTAAGAATGAACTTCTAGAGCAGTAGGTTTTGAGAAGTTCACGTTAAATTCCCAAACAATTTCTCAAAGATATTTCTTCAATATTCCTCGGAAAAATTAAAGAGGGGTTTTAGAAGAATTTCTGACGGAGTTCTCGAAAAATTTCGAAGTTACAATCGTAGACATTTTCGGAGTAATCTTCGGAGGAGCTTCTAGAGGAATGTGAGAAAGTTTTCTTAGTCTTCTTTTTTTTAGAAATTGTTGAAAAAACTTCTGGAGGAATCTTCGGAATTTTTTTTGGGTGGTTCCTTAGTAGTATCCTTGGAGTAATTTCTCAAGGTATAGATGGAGGAATCCTAGCAGAAACGCTGTAGGAATCATTAGATAATCTTGTGCAGGAAAATTTCTAAAGAAATACCTCAAAATATATTTTTTACGTTTCTGAAGCATTCTTCGAATAAATTTATGGAGGATTTTTTTTTTTCTGGGATTTTTTGGGAGAATCAACTGAAACATTTATTAGAAATCTTTGAAAATATCTACGGAGACTTAACAGGAAAATAGTTGGACAAATATTCGTTGAATTTCCAATGAGATTTTTTCTGAGAACTTCGGTGAAATTTCTAAAGAAACTTTTAAAAGAATCCTTGAAAGAAGTTTTGAATAAATCCTCCTAAAGTAAATTTTGTAGCAGGGTTTGTTGAAATTCTTGTGCAAATCCACAAAGAAATTTCTGTACGTATAACATGGGAATTTCCAAAGCAACTTCTGTATGAATTGTATGAAAAAAGAACCTGAAGAAATCATTGGAGAAACTTATGAAGGGGTTTCCGATGAACTTTTGGAGGAATCTTCGAGACGAATTCCAATGTTTTGCTGGCTGACACTTTTATTGAAATCCTCGGAGAAAATTGTAGTGAAATGTTTAGAAAATGTTTCTGGGAGAATATTTTGATTTTTTTTTTTTGACTTCTTGAAAGAATCTGTATATTGATACTCAGTCGTATTTTTGGAATCGTGTGAGAAAATACTCTAGAAAAATTACTGGAAATTCACGGGGAACTTTCATAGTAAATCTTTTGATGAATTATCTCAGACATCCTCTGGGCATTTCCTTGAGCCAACCTTGAAGAATTTTCTGAAAATTTTCTTTTAAGAATTCCTGGAGAAATTTTAAAACAAAATCCTTAATCCCCTTAATTGTTGGGGCTGGCGGTGAAATTGGTAATTACCAACGTGTTCAAAGCCAGCGATGTGACGGAATCAGTGGTGAAACATTCCGGTTCCTAAACATTGAAGAAACTTTCGGATCTAGGATTATTTTGGGTGTTTTCGACAATTTTATTTTCTTCGCCATGAAGAATGATTTATGACAGCAAAATTGCATGAAACTTGGTCGTATGCTTCAGTTTGATAGGGCAAGTTTTAAGACAAACTTTGAGTTTACAGGAATAAGAAAACACACCATGACGTAGAAAACAAGGCAGCCAAAAGTAACGCAAGTTCTTCTATATATGAAGGATCTGAAATAACAATCTCAACTAATCTAAAATGTTCTTGAAAAAAAAAACCTCGTAGAAATTCAACAGTTACAACAACACGGATTGTTTTAGTTTACGGATTGTGCAATATTAGGCGCAATTGTAGAGGTCATTGCCATAAACCATCAGCTTTCTAGTCACATCGCCGCTGACAGAAACCAAACTTGGCTTCAAAAATGCGAATAATTGACAAATACAGAGATGCATTAATTAAAAAAAAATTCCACTTGTTTTGGTGGGATTCAAACCCACGACTCCGTATGGCCATTCCGGCGCTTCAACCAACTAAGCCACAGAACCAGTTACTTGTTGAACCTTTTTGCGTTACACATTTGTTTACAGCCCGTGAATGATTCTTGCAGTTCTTTATCAAATAAAGGTAATTCTCCCCTATTCTCAGGGCAAAGTAGACATTAATACGTCTATAGCACTAAATACTAGAAATACTGTTCATATTCTACAGCTAACTTCATTGTATTAAAAAATTGTCGCAGAATGTGTAGATTTTCAAGGAAAACCCTCAAATTTCAATGGAGATGCCAGGAAGAGTTGAGAGTTCAGTTTAGTTCAATAGATTTCAAGATATATCAGGGACAGTTCGCGAGGTTTCAGGTGCTTGTAAAGGATTAAGGGGGCTCTAGGAAGATTTCAAAGTGTAACCTAATTGAACCACTATGAAAGCCCATTTATTTCATAGTGGTTCAATTAGGTTTAAGGAATGTTTTTTGGGTTTCAATGCCGTTTTATTAGAGATTCAGGGCAGTTGGGTATCACAAAACTTCACCCAAAACACCCTTGAAACTCTCCACCTTCTGAAATCTTCTAAAACCCTCTGAAACGCACCAAAACCCAATGAAACGCAACGGAAACTTTATGAAATCCCACGAAATGCCCTCAAACGTTCCTGAAACTCCCTAAGGCTTCCCTAAGGTGAAACTTTTATTGAACTCCCCGAATGCCCCGAAACCCGTTGAAACCCGTTGAGATGCCCAAGAAATCTTTGCCCTCAAACTTCCGAAACTTCGTGAAACCTGAAACCCCTTGACTCCCCCGAAATACTCTGAAGCTTCCTGGAATGCTCTGAACAAAAAAAAAAAAAAATTAGAATATCTTCTGAAACTCCGTAAAACGTTCCTGAACCCTTACTCAAACTCCCAGGAATAGCTGTGACCTCATGAAATGCCCATGAGAACTCCCTAAAGTGTCATGAGATCTCTCGAAACACTTTGAACCCCTTTGAAATCATTTCAAAACCAGGTTTCAGAAAAGTAGCTAATGCTATTGTAGTAATTAAGTCAGTGAAGTTTGCACTGCTTCATATATCATGAAAATGACTTCAATAATACAAAAAGTTTGAACATCCTACCTCCGAAACCAAATAACATTGAACATGAATCCAGCACATTCCCATTTTCCTAGCCCATTTCGGGGCCTGATTTTCCTCCGAAAAACCTTCCCATTTTCACGTTTTCGTTACCATTGAACCGTAAATTTTCCCTTTCAGTCCGACTCTGACCACACGCAAAGCATTTGACCCGAAGGGCCATTAAACTTTTGTAATAGCCTTTTCCTCGTGAAGAGAGAGAGAGAGAGAGCAGTCGCTTCGCACACATTGCGCGTTGCGTTGGTCGGTCGGACGAGTTAAAGCACCTTATGGTCTCCATTCCGATATACTTAACGCTGGCTGCTGCTCCGGTTGGTTGGTTGGTGGTGGCGGTGGCCAAAGGGAAGGGTTCATAGTCCACTGTTTTAATGGCGCACTTAAATTATAATGAGCACTAATTACCGCGGGGGTACCTGAAATAGCATTTTCCGAAAAAAGCGGGATCCAACACTAACGACCTAGAGAAATGGCGAACATCGAATGGGAAGCTTCTTCTTTCTTTTTTCCCTACCTCGCTTCGCTCAGTGCGAGATTGTAAAACAAAATGACACGATGGGCAGCGTGAAATCGAGGTTCAAGTTTACGGGCCCGCGCGTGTGGATATAATATTCAACAGTCAGTTAACGAAAGTCATTCATCGAGTGTGATAAAAGCGTCCCAAAGTGTCTACATAAAGCTAAATTTTCCCAGTTCCATTTCGTCAAAATTGAGGAGCGAGAAGGATGGGAGCACACGGTTCAGAAATGATGAAGCGCACCTAAATGCCCGAAGAAGGGAAATAACCCCTTTCTTTCGACCGGTCTTGCACGCAATTCCTTTATCAGATCACGGTAATCAGCTCACGGACAGCCTAAACTGCCACCCTGGAGATGTATTTGTGATGATGGTCGTGGTGGTATTGGAACAAGGTAGACGGGTTCATCAGTTTGGAATTTTCTGGTTAAATGACAATGTTTTTCGCAGGTAATACAGGTAATATTCGAGCAGAGTATCTAATATTGTGTTGCAGCGAAAAATCAGCAACATTTGTTTTCGCCATAAAAAATAGCATTGCATAATGTGGTGGGATTCGTGAAGCTCTTGAAATCTCAAATGTCATTCATAGACACTATAGGGATATCACAGGTCAGCCAAACTATCTTGGAGTTCAGAACTTCAGATCTACACTCGTAACAGTAGCCATATCCGTGATTCTGAGTAACGTTGCATAATCAACCGCAGTTATTGGACCAATCTGAAGTCTACTTGGCATTATTATGAACCTTTGAGACATTCAGGGTTGTCCAAATTGTCCTGTAATGAATTCCTTCAAATCCACAAAAAATAACTTTGTGTTTTCGCCATAAAAAATATCATTGCATAATCGCTGGAATTCGTGAAGCTATTGAAATCTCAAATGTCATTCAGAGACACTATAGGGATATTCCAGGTCAGCCAAACTGCCTTGGAGTTCAGAACTTCAGGTCTACATTCGTAATAGCAGCCTGCTATACTGAGTAACTTGCATATTTCACCATGGAAATTGGACCAATCTGAAGTCCACTTGATTTTATTATAAAACTTTGGGACATTCAGGATCTCCAAAGTGTCGTATAATGAAGTCCTTGAAATATACATGAATAACTATGTGTTTTCATAGCTTTGCATAATCTGCTGGGTTCCGTGAAGCTCTTGAAATCTCAAATGTCATTTACAGACACTATAGGTATATCCCAGGTCAGCCAAACTATCTTGGAGTTCAGGTCTCACTCGTAACAGTAGCTATATCGGATATACTGAGTAACGTTGCATAATCAATCATGGTCACTGAACCAACCTGATGTCTACTATATATTACTATGAGCCTTTGGGACATTACGGGTCGTCCAAACTGTCCTGAAGTTTAACTCCTGATAGTAACAGTAGTTATTCTCACAGTGAACTGTACCATTACACATCCTATCATGAGTCATTTCAAGATAGTTTTGAAATATTCCAGATCAACCAAACTACTTCGGAGACCACAGCTTTAATTCTACACTTATGATAATAGCTTTTTCCAATACGTTAAGTAGTGTTACATTTGCTGTAATTATCAAAGTAATTCGAGGAACAATAAGCGTTGTTATATATGATAGGGATATTATGGGCCATCCTTACTGTTATGGATCTTAGTTTTATAAAAAACAACTACTGTAACATGAGGTGATTTCGTTTTAGATAGTAACGTTACACAACCAAATAGGAACCATGAACCTCTTGACTCTCATTTACCATATTTAGTAATATTCTTCAAAGACTAGTAGACGTTGTTTTGTACCTTTGAAACATTTGTGCTATAAAAAGTTACGTTACCTAGTCTAACCCACCCACATCCCTACCCATACCCATACCCCTTCCCTACAACCGAAAACTTTCAGGTAAGATGAAAATATGGCGAAGTCACATATCGAGCACAAATCTGAAGACAAATGTGGGACGCGGCCAAGGATAAGAACTGCTGCCACGAATTGAGTGTTGTGGTGAAGATTTGTTGATTCAGTTTTAATGTGATTGCTATCACGCTAAATAAATAAAATAGATACAATCAGTACGGTTGGTACTGTTGTGTAATACAAAACGCCAAAAAAGATATTATTACGGCTGTAGACTCCATGTTTCATGTTGTCCATGCTGGACAGTGTGTACGATTCTGAATATCAGAACATCTCGAAGCTTGGTCATAGTCTCTGATACTCAGGCAACATTTTGATGACCAATTATTCTCGAAGAGGTTTTAAGAACCGTCATAAAGCCAAATACCTTTTATTTTGGTTTTATGATGGTTCTAAGAACGTTTTCTAGTATATTTCACTTAACAATGTTACTTGGGATAGCATTCTATGAGCTCCAGTAAGTTTAATAGATTATACAACATATCTCTATGTAGCTAACACAGAAACTTCAATTGCTGTGGATGCTAGATTTTAAACATCATTAAAGTTTGGATGATCCCAGCCGATCTGATGATGTCCATTGAACATTTAGAAGATTTACTGGACATGATAGATTGCATATCGCAGCTTTGTATAATAAAATAATTTACCGTTATCGTTACCGATTACCGTAGGCTTTGAGATCTGAACTCAAGAACAGTTTGGATGACCTGGATTATCCCGACTGATCTGATACTGTCAATTGAACTTTAAAAGGCTTACTGCATATAACTGATTACAAATCGTAGCTTAGTATAATGAAAGAAATTACCATTACATCTGTAGACTTCAGGATCTAAACTCAAGAACAATTTGGATGTCCTAGGATATCTCGACTGATCTAATACTGTCTTTTGAACTTTTGGAAGACTTACTGGGCATGATGGAACACAAATTGTAGCTTTCCATAATGAAAGAAGTTACCGTTAAACCCGTAGGATATAGGATCTAAACTCAAGGACAGTTTGGATGACTTAGGATGTCCAGAAACATATTCTGCACCATATTCTACCCTTTCTATACTCTTGAGCACCAAATCACATAAGTACAAAGGGTCAAGACTAATAAGTTTAGGGAAACCGGCTTCATCGACGGCTGATCGACCAAATGTTCAACGTACCACAAATCCTCCAGAAATGCTGTGCTGTGTGAGGTCCCAACGCAGCACCTGTTCATAGTTTGGAGGAATTCGTCTTCCTTGGATCCTTTGTACACCAATAAGACTGGCGGTCCTCTATAGACACGGGACATGGACCAGGACCATGCTTGAGGAGGACCTGTACACGGATCCTGCAAATGACGCGTACTTAGGGTGATCTTCGGTGGTATGCAAGAGAAAGGTGAAAAGCGGTTTCAGCATGCACCACGAGCTTCCTGCATTCTACGTCGAGCCTATAATCAAGTAGATGGCCAAATCTGGAAGGATACGGTAAGCAGGTCAAGTTGAATAAATCTTGGACAACAACTCTGCAAATTTGGTGTTCACCAGTGATCCGGTTGGTACAAAAACATGAGGAGCGATTTTCGATTTCCTTCAAGTTTGAACCAGTCTACCCCGCGCATTAGCGCCAGCAAAGCTCAATGACGTTATGGCTTTCGCGCCCGGTCCTAAAGGACAAATGATGACGGTGCTTCGGCAAGGATAACGTTGTTGCACGCAACCTCCCGCAACGCACCGGAGTGCGTGACGACGACGCTGCCTGGCTGGTGCTGGGCAAGTAGGTCGCACTGTGAGTGAGTGATGCACGTACGTCGGGGTGCGTCATCGTCAATTCCAAGTGATAGGGGAACGACGACCGGCGAAACTCCCACGGGGCCTCGCTGTAGAGGTGTGATGTGTTAAGGAGTTCTTTGGCGCGGGGGTTATGGGGTTTAACCTTGTAGCAAATGTTACGGCAAATGCCGCCACCAGGAAGTGAGGGAGAATCTGAGCGATGACGAGGTAATGGTAATCGAGTTTCATCGCTATCATTCCAGCATTAACAAAAATGAATCTAAAATTGTCATCGCCAGATACGAACAATGCTCGGCCATTGTTTTCATCACTTTCTGGTCGATTTCTCATGATCCACCCTCCAGAGACACTCGTAATCAACAGAAGAAGACTCGAAACTTTGTGAAGTGTCATCAAACGAGGAGACGACAAGGTTTGCGCAACATGCTGAAAACACTCGAACAAACGCGCAGACAACGCACCCATATTGGATCGCTGTCCACCCCGAAGTGAGCGACTTGAATAAATTACGAATCGTCGATGTTGATGTCAAAGATCAACGCTGAAAGCGCCGGCGCAACTGTACCGTACGGTGGCGTTACTCGATATCATTCTTCAACAACGCGATGTATTTCTCTCACCGTGCTCGTCATCGCCTATTGCGTCATCATCGCGAGAGCCATAGCTACCCAATGCGGCAGACGATTTCCTCGTCGATGTGTTGGTTAGCCGCTGAGCGGCGTTGATTACGGCACCAATTAGAGAAAAGTCAGAAATGACACCGAGCGGCCTGCGCACAGCAGCGTGAATTGCCGAGGTTTGCCGCGGCGTGCTGGGGCGGATCCAACATCAACGGCGTGGGAGGAAAATGACTGAATCTTGTCGTTCGCTGTTTCGTTCATGTGATTTCGGTTCAGTTGAACAGTCGCTTTCGTTGGTGTGAATTAAATTAATGGCTTGGAATAGAACGCTCTGGCTGGCTGGTGTCTCCTCGTGGTGTGGTTCGGACGCACATTTCCAGATCACGATGCGAGCGCTAACATCTGCTAGAGTCGTCAGGCGACCAGCGCGGCGTGGCCAAATCCAAAGACAAAAATAGTCACCTTCAGACATCAACCGGCGCGGCGACGAGCGATGACGGCATGCAGCAAGCATCACCACCACCATCCATTCGTTCGGCAAGACAGCGAGGGATTTAGATAAAGTAGATTGTACTAATTCCCTCGTTTGGTATCTGAAAGGTGACAGGGCCGAAAAAGAAGCCGACTGATTGACCACGTGACAGAAACTGTCTTGGAGTGGCCTTCGAGCGCATCAATCAAATCGCTGTCGAACGGGAGAGAACCGAACGGAACGCTTTGCCGAAGGGAGATTCCTAATATGGAAAACGGTGTGGAAAGTGAAAGTCTTGCTGCATGACTTGCTCTGGCTTTAACCGCAGCAGCATAAGTGGATGAATTACGACGTGTTGAATCACGCTGTTGCCCTTTTCCTACACGAGGTGAAACCTTATTTGGAGTGGACCGGGTTGTACCTGCTAACAGATCAATGCCCGTTGGCTTGAGCATTACATCATCCACAGACCGAAGAGCCTAGAGCAAGCCACCCGTTTATTATTCCATCAAATCCCAAAGCTCGCCTCATTGCCGATTCTATATTGACACACAATTGACAAATATGGGCATCACACCACATCAAGACTCTTCAAACAACCCACGTCCGTTCGGCTGACTTCTGGTCGAAGTCGTTGACCGTTCTGCCAGGAAATTCTCATAATTTCCAAACATTCAAACTCATTCCATATTTCTTCGAATCGTCCCAACGCCGAAGAACAAAACAGTTTAAACAACTCCCCCGCCTCTTGGGATCGCCATGCCCGCTTCAATTGTCACCTTGCTGGTTGCTGAGAAGTGATTGGTTCGAAGCCAGTAATCGAACTCGATCAGCAGCACGCCTACAGCAGAAAACCCAATCGTTTCGCGACGATCTGCACGCCGCCGTCGCCACGCCGTGGCAAATGTCAACGACTTCTACTCTTGCATGCAACAGCCAGCACCCCCACTCGGAGGACAGCCACCATATGTGGCATACTTAATGCACACCATGACTGGTTCACGCGAGGCAGTCCAGCCAGCATTTATTCATACACGTATCAATAGATCAACCGTGGTTGTGGCACGCGGCTGGCGACATGTTTTTGGCGAAAATCGTGAACTCGCACGTACTGAATGATTTGTTTGTTCACTTTAGCCGGCTTTGGCCGGACGCCTGCCTCCGCCGCCGCAGAGGCTCCTCGTCCTCATAGTTGGGTCACATAGAATAGGGCAGTGGCTTTCAACCGGTAATCATACGCTGCGCTCCATCGCATGTGACAAAAAAAACTCCAAGAATAGTGTAGATCATCTTTAATCACACTGCCGTGTGCAGCATAGTTGTCCCATGTTAGTAGGGATTCCCGTAGAACATGGGACAACTATGCTGCACACGGCAGCACAGTAATAACAACTTTATGATCAACTACTACTTACGGTAGTACCCAAGAACGACTGTAGCAACCGGACATAGAGGCAGCACTGCCGGACGTGGAAGAGTGCGACGTGGTTCAACTACGCTACAGGATAGCTGGAGCACATTCAAGGCAGCAGTTAAGGACACAGTTTCCTGTGGCAGACGCTAACAAGTCCATCAAACTAGGGAGGCTGACCAATATGCCTTACGCTAGCCACCTGAGGTTTGCCTCAGGTGTCTGGAACCAGGACACAACTCATGGGACTGCAAAGGCCCTGACAGGAGCAAGCTGTGTGGACGATGCGGTGGCGAAGGCCATAAGGCGCAAAGATTTACAAGTCCACCTACGTGTTCCATTTGTTCCGAGAAATCTGCGAACAGCAAGCACCCAACGGGAGATCCAAGCTGCCCGGCCTTCAGAAGAGCTGCAGCTGACAATTTACAGTGCACGGAACGCAGCTGAAGCTGAGTAGGGGACGGATATCGCCATCATAGGGGACCAATACTGAGTATCCGCCGGCAACGGCAACTGGGTCGCGGATGGGTCCAGAAAAATGGTGAGTAAATTCCCCGTTCGTGTCTACTACCTATGAGGGTGTCGTTGTCACCAAAGTAAACGGGGTCTTCTTCTGCAGCTGTTATGCGCCTCCGCGGTGGTCGATCGAACAGTTCACGAAGATGCTAGACTGTATGACGACCGTGCTAACAGGGCGAAGGCCGGTGGTAATAGCGGGTGACGTCAATGCCTGGGCCGTGGAATGGGGAAGCCGTTTCACGAACCAGCGATGTCAGATCCTGCAAGAGACACTGGCCATACTAGATGTCGACCTGACTAATGTCGGTACCAAGAGTACCTTTAGTTGGGACGATGCGGAGTCGATTATCGACGTTACTTTCTGTAATCCTAGCTTAACAAGTAGTTCGAGCTGGAGGGTAGACGATACACTCACAGCGATCACCTGGCGGTTCGCTACAAAATCAGGTAAAACAACAGCAGACATACATAAAGAGGCGGCTAAAGCCAAGACCAAGCCATCATAGGTGGAGGATATCATTCTTCAACGACGAGGTATTGAGGGATGCGTTCCGCCGTGAGTAGAACCTTCTCGGTTGAGGCGGAGACTAGCTGGTAGCGGTGTTCTCACGTGCATGCGATGCGACCATACACAGACAAGTGCACCCTAGAAATGGTAGACCACGCGTGTACTGGTGGACTCAAGCGATTGCGGACCTGCGCCGCGCCTGCGTACGGGCTAGACGGCGTTTGCAGCAAGCACGAACTGAGGAAGAGCGAAACGAACGACGGGTGGTGTTCGCCGCTACCGAAGTCGCACAGAAGACCGAGATGAGGGCTAGCAAAAAGGTCTGCTTTGAGGGTCTCTGTCAGAGTTCCAATGCGAATACATGGAATGATACCAACAGAGTTCGAGATGGCAAGACGAGAGGTGTAATGGCTCCTATAGAGCAGTCTCCAGAGATGTTGGAGGAGATTATAGCGCCAGCTGGTCTGCTATTTCCAATGCGCAATTGCGTCTGGGGATACCCGGATACCTGTACAAGATTCTCGAAAATTACTTTCAGAATCGAGTACTAGTTTACGACACGGAGGTGGGCCGGAAGTGCTTGCACACAGCCTCAGGAGTCCCGCAAGGTTCCATCCTGGGTCCGGTGTTATGGAATGTCATGAACGACGAAGTGTTGAGGTTAGAGTACCCAGTGAGAGTGAAGATTGTCGGATTTGCCGACGACATTACGCTCGAAGTCTACGGTGAAACGATCGAGGACGTGAAGTTGACTACCAACCACTCGATCAATGTTGTGGAGGCGTGGATGATGTCCAGGAAACTGGAGCTGGCTCACCACAAGACTAAGGTGACGGTTGTTAGCAACCGGAAGTCAGAGCAGCAAGCGGAGATCAGTGTAGGTGAGTGCACTATCCTGTCAAAGCGCTCCGTCAAACACTTGGGCGTGATGATCGACGATAAGCATACCTTCGGTAGCCACGTCGATTATGCCTGTAAAAGAGCCTCCACAGCTATTGCGGCACTGCAGCGGATGTTTTCCAATAGCTCTGCGGTGTACGCCAGTAAGCGCAAGTTTCTGGCTAGTGTTGCTACGTCCATACTTAGGTACGGCAGTCCAGCGTGGAGCACTGCGCTAAGTACTGAAGGCTACCGACGGAAGCTGGAAAGTACCTACAGGCTTATGTGCCTGAGGGTTGCGAGCGCGTACCGTACCGTGTCACACGACGCTCTCTGCGTCATTACTGGTGGTATGGTGCCTATCGGCATCCTTATCAGTGAGGACATGGAGTGCTTCGAAATGCGCGGCACAAGAGGTATACGCAGGACTGCCAGGATGGCCTCTATGATCAAATGGCAGCGCGCGTGGGACAGTTCCACCAAAGGAAAGTGAACCCATAGGATGATACAGAGGGTAGATAGTTGGATTAATAGGCGCCATGGGGAAGTTTCATTACACCTGACACAGGTCCTTTCAGGTCATGGTTGCTTTCGACAGTATCTACACCGTTTCGGGCATGCGGATTCTCCCGAATGCCCAGTGTGCAATGGTTTAGAGGAAACGGCGAAACACGTTTGTGTGCCCGCGTTTTCGCACAATGTGTGACCACATGTTTGCCATATGCGGGGAGGACACAGCTCGGAGCGCGGATAGAACATCCAGGTAGCGTGGCTGTCGTGGCGTCGGTCTACTGGGTTGGATCCAAACCCGCGGTTGGAAAGAGCTTCTGGGCAAGGTCGGGGCAGGTGGAGGCCCCACTTGTCAGCAACTCCTTCTAGGGCTATCTGTTAGAGCCTAATCATTCAGCAGGTAAAATCGCGTTGCACACAAGTATTAATTCATGATGCTTGATGAACAATTAGGCACGGGCGTGGAAGTTGACCCTGCCTGCCTTCTGAGGACAAAGGGAGCGATAAGTACCACTCGGGAAACTGGCTAAGCTCCAGCATAATATCTTGGTGAACTCCCCAAAGCGAGTCATCGATGTTCGTTGCTGCAGACTACGCAATTAACCATAAGGGCACGACGTGCACTAGCCCCTCTCTGAAGCAATGCCTTCTTCGTGGTTCCGGAGAGACGATGGGTTCAGCGGCAATGGTAATGTTGTTTAGTGGATCGAGGAAAGAGTAATCCTGGCTTCTACTTTTGTTGTAGAAGACGGTCCTTAACCCTAAACTTCCCTTGTTCAGGTGTCCGTTGAGCAACTTATCCCCCATGGCTTGGAAGATGAAATACCCTTCCTGAAGTTCGGAATTGAGAGTTGAAAACCACTGAACTAGAAGCACGCACGCAATCGTATCAGCTTGTACCCACCGTAACCGAAACGCGTTCCTACTCTCGCCGCAGCCTCACGTCGCCACACGGTGGTGCGGGAACGCGGGTTGAGGTGAACGCACCAAATCTCGGAATTATGCTGCTGCGACGACTATGTTTACCAACAAAATATTTAACTTCATACATGTGCTTTGCTTGAATGTGGATTGTACGGGATGGGATGGCACCACGACAACGCCGTGCCGCTACTGCCTGCCTGCCGGGCGGCAGATTTCGGGAGTAGGCCAATCGGACACCGGGAATGCTCCCTGGCGGAGCCGGGCCACCGTCGACCCGGGACCGGCACCAAATCGGATCAATTTCGCCGAAAATGGGCGCCCGCGCTCGACGAGCAGTTCATAATTGCACCATATGGGTGCGATTAGGGCCGTTTTGTCCACCATGTGGCGACAAAACCAACCAACCAAGCAACCAACGGCCGAGCGAAGATGATGACGACGATTGTCGCGCGCCACTGGTTTTCTCACCGTGCGGTGTGGTGAAGGTGAGAAAGGGTAGCAGGTAATGGTGGAACAACGAACCTCGACGACGATGACGACGACGACGACGATGGGGAGTTACACAGTTTTACTGTGGTCGCACGATGCATATGGGAACCAACTGAGGGATTTTTTGGAGCATGAGAAATGACTGCTGCTGGCTGGCTGGCTGGCTGGGACACCGGGTGGACTGGTTTCAGAAGAAATGTGAGTTCATCGTACGACACCGAAAGCAAGATTACGTATATGGAATGGATGGTTGGCGGTTGCGTTGAGTCAGGGTTGATATTTTGTGAGGAGACAGAAAAAGGTTGGTAAACGAGAGTAAAGTAGTATCTTTTTAGAGCAACGTGAAACCGATCTGCTTGATTGATTTCTTACGGCATGTGATCCATTCAACTACCGGTAATTGGAAATATTGAAATTTGATCTCCAGTCGATTGGATGCCTCCTACACCTAAGCCTCCGGAGATGGGTACTTCATGGTGACTATAGATATGTAGATATGTAGACTGTAGATATGTAGCATACCAATATTAAAGTTCGATAATGGTGAGGTTTTATTTTTCAAAGGTGAAATCTTGAACTTAAGAAACTATTAAAACTTAACACAAAATTTAACACTTTTGAATGTAATTGTTTTATCAACAAAGATGCCTTTTCAATAAAATAAGAGCTCGTAAAGATTAACAACTTACTATTTGTATCGAAGAAAACTATCTCAGACACTTACCTGTAAAAAAAAGAAAAAAAAGGTATTAGTTTGATACATAAATGATTTATTCGATCGGAGATGAACCAACTCCTGGCAGAAAATATTGAAAATAAAGATAATAATAATAGTATGTATTCAATTTGATAGTTGACATCACATTATACATATCTCCCGATTTTTTTTATGTGAAATGCATATACCACTCTGAATTTAGCTCTAGCCTGAATGTACGGTCAGACTGTATGAAACAATGTAACTTTTCAATTATTCTACATCTATAATACTCGATGGTTCAGTAGTGGAATCTACTGAATAGATCATCTTGACTTGTTCTAAGGCAGCAAATTTTTCTTCAGACAGGAGGTTGACAAAACGGTCACAAAATGCAATACCTTGCCTTCTTCGATCATAAGAAACGGGCTTGGTGGTCTAGTGGCTGCCGCTTCTGATTCATATGCAGAAGTTCCTGGTTCAATCCCTGGCTCGTCCCTTTCCTTCTACTCTGTATCTTTCTATCCACTTTCTCTATACTCTCCTCTCTATACATAACATATACAACTCATGTATATTCGTATGCAGAGGCGAATGACCAGAGTTAAAACCTCTTTAATAAATAATAATAATAATAATGAATATTTGTATGTTCATAGCCATCACTAGAACCAGAAATAGTAGAAAATCCGTTTATCTTCCTTCCAACTTTCACATCACAGTGTCAATCTATCAGACAACGCCTACGAGATATGCAATCAAGCGAACTATGCCGCTGCAGCTTCATAGTAATAATCGCACTAATCTATCACCTTACGCTTGGCATCCACGCACCAATGTTTGAACCCTCTGCCAATTATATCCCATCAACACTCCGACATCCACGCGTGAGTTTGTGCCTGACGTGGCAGGCGCCATTGTCGCCTAAATATAGAAGATCACCAACACTCACACACTGAAGATATCTGCAAAGTCCCCGGCAGATATCAATCGTATGTCTGCTCCAGTGATAATATATGGCCTGCCAGTCTGGAAAAGCTGTGCCGAAACCTATTTTCTAATTTGATTTTCGTTACGACTGTTGGTGTTTGAACCGGCAGAGGGGGTGTTTTCGGCCTTGGCAGTCTCTAAACGTTTGCAAAAACGATTATTGCATTTTAACCCGACGGTTTCGGTTATTTATTTAACCTTTTTCAAGGATTCTAAAAAGAAATTATGCAAACAGTTAACATTTTACAAGGTATTTTTCGGCTTAGGGCCCTATCTTTCTAACACTTACAGATGCACGTTTTCTTGTTAGATTTCTGGAAACGTTCAATATACGGAGTCATGGTGTAATGGCGTCCGCTATGGTGCTCTTGTGTCGATCCGTTTGTACCTCACTGTATTTTCAGTGGAGCTTTCTTGACGGCTTTATCGACTTTGATCGCCTACGATTTTCTTCGACTTTTTATCGCCTACGCTTTGGTCACTGTTTTCTCCGACCGGACTGACGTACAAACTGTTTTGTGTGGCAAAGTGTGTGAGTGTGTAAAATGAAGGGGATTTATAAAGGTGTGTGTGGCTGTGTATTGGTTGTGCTTGCATTCTCATCGGTTTCGTTGTCTGGTTTGTTTATCTTCCCTATTTCGTGTAGGATCCCTGCATAGACGGCATGAAGCCCTTCTGTATCGGTCCGTTTGTTGACGGCGTGCGCAGTGTTTTTAATATGGCACATTTCTAAAAACTGTAGAGTGTGTGTGTTGTTTGCCCTATCTACAATTTTCACATTTTTCAGGTCGAACCGGTGATTCTCTGCAATGCTGTGATGCATCAGAGCGGTGCGTTCCCCGAGGTTGGCGATTTCATCTGTCGTTGTGTTGCCCTGTTCCAATAGACGATCAAGTGCGTTGTAGTGCGTCTTATGTCCACTCATCCTCGTTCGTAGTCGATTTGTTGTCATTCCTACGTAGGAGGCTTCGCAGTTTGAACAAAGTACACGGTAGATAACATTCGATTGGCTTTCTTGCGGCACAGGATCTTTCACCTTCGAGAACATGTTGTTTACCTTTCTAACATTGTACTTGGCGAGTCGTACTTGTGTATACTCCCGCCTGATGACCCTGTCGATCATGTTCGACAGGTGAGGTATGTTCGGAATAGAAAGGTAAGTATATTCCAGGTTCTGTACGCTGTGTTGGATGGAGCGATTGGTGTTCCGTTCGTTCATTCGGTTGATGATTCGGCTTCTGAGCGGCTTTGGATATCCATTCAGCTTTAGTTGATCATCAACGATTTTCCTTTTGGACTGTTCGTCGAGATTGGTGGACAGCTGATTCACTCGGCGCGCAAAATTTTGGGCTACATTCAGTTTTTGGCCGAGGGGGTGGAACGATTGGTACTGTAGGAAACGTCCACTGGCGATGGGCTTTTGGTACCAAGATGTTGTTACGTTCTGATTGCTGTGGCGTGTTAAGAGCATATCGAGATACGGTAATTTGTTGTCCACTTCCATTTCGTAAGTGAATTGGATGTGGATGTCATAGCTGTTGAAAGTGTCAATGACATGCTGTAACCGACTAAGAGGAATAGCGGTTATCAGGTCATCAACGAATTTTCGAATGAATGGCAGTGGTATTTCCAACATTCGGACAACCGTATCTAGTAATGTTTCCATTACCCAGTCTGCAATGTACGGGGATAGTGGGTTGCCCATCGCCGTCCCAAACACTTGTTCGTAGTGTTGTCCATCAAACCTAAAATAGCTGGAATCTATGCAGAATTCCACTATTTCTAGGAACAAATCCAAACAGATGTTTGTGTTCGGTTTGATTTCATCCCATTTTGTGATAATGCTGTTCATCACGAGTGATTTGGGGATCGATGTGAACAACGCCTTCACATCTAGCGATATTAGTACATGCTCATCAGGTAGGGTGACATTGTTAATGAATTCACAGAATTCAAACGAATCCCTTATGTTGTACCTGCTTACCAGCGATCGTTGGAAGATCTTCCCGACGAATTTGGACAGACTATACGAAGGTGCCGTAATGTTGGGTACGACCGGGCGAAGTGGTAGACCAGGTTTATGGGCCTTCGGTTGTCCGTAGATCCTTGGACAGACAGCGTTGTGCTTCATCAGCTGTCGGCTGGTTCTTTCGTCGATGAGATCCAGATTGCGAAGCCGTTTCACGATGGAATTGTTCTGTTTTTCGAATCTCGCAGATCCCACGTCAAGATTCGAAAAACAGAACAATTCCATCGTGAAACGGCTTCGCAATCTGGATCTCATCGACGAAAGAACCAGCCGACAGCTGATGAAGCACAACGCTGTCTGTCCAAGGATCTACGGACAACCGAAGGCCCATAAACCTGGTCTACCACTTCGCCCGGTCGTACCCAACATTACGGCACCTTCGTATAGTCTGTCCAAATTCGTCGGGAAGATCTTCCAACGATCGCTGGTAAGCAGGTACAACATAAGGGATTCGTTTGAATTCTGTGAATTCATTAACAATGTCACCCTACCTGATGAGCATGTACTAATATCGCTAGATGTGAAGGCGTTGTTCACATCGATCCCCAAATCACTCGTGATGAACAGCATTATCACAAAATGGGATGAAATCAAACCGAACACAAACATCTGTTTGGATTTGTTCCTAGAAATAGTGGAATTCTGCATAGATTCCAGCTATTTTAGGTTTGATGGACAACACTACGAACAAGTGTTTGGGACGGCGATGGGCAACCCACTATCCCCGTACATTGCAGACTGGGTAATGGAAACATTACTAGATACGGTTGTCCGAATGTTGGAAATACCACTGCCATTCATTCGAAAATTCGTTGATGACCTGATAACCGCTATTCCTCTTAGTCGGTTACAGCATGTCATTGACACTTTCAACAGCTATGACATCCACATCCAATTCACTTACGAAATGGAAGTGGACAACAAATTACCGTATCTCGATATGCTCTTAACACGCCACAGCAATCAGAACGTAACAACATCTTGGTACCAAAAGCCCATCGCCAGTGGACGTTTCCTACAGTACCAATCGTTCCACCCCCTCGGCCAAAAACTGAATGTAGCCCAAAATTTTGCGCGCCGAGTGAATCAGCTGTCCACCAATCTCGACGAACAGTCCAAAAGGAAAATCGTTGATGATCAACTAAAGCTGAATGGATATCCAAAGCCGCTCAGAAGCCGAATCATCAACCGAATGAACGAACGGAACACCAATCGCTCCATCCAACACAGCGTACAGAACCTGGAATATACTTACCTTTCTATTCCGAACATACCTCACCTGTCGAACATGATCGACAGGGTCATCAGGCGGGAGTATACACAAGTACGACTCGCCAAGTACAATGTTAGAAAGGTAAACAACATGCTCGAAGGTGAAAGATCCTGTGCCGCAAGAAAGCCAATCGAATGTTATCTACCGTGTACTTTGTTCAAACTGCGAAGCCTCCTACGTAGGAATGACAACAAATCGACTACGAACGAGGATGAGTGGACATAAGACGCAC